>NW_026622963.1:157500-1428333 GCF_023065955.2 Ursus arctos
GACAGTTAGCACCTGGCACTTGGCCAGGGTCCTGCAGCGAGGTCCGCCAACAAGTTAATAAGCAGGTGCCCTCGTGCCTATAGCTCAAGCTCCTACAAAAGCACCAGAATGCTCTAGGTCGAGTCACTACTGAGCACCTGGACCCTAGGGCCTGGCCAAGGGACATTACCAGGGCAGGGAGGGCTGGGGAGCCCTCGTGGAGCTACAGGACGAGGTGTGAAGAGGCGGGGGGCTGTCCCTAAGGTCTGCTGGTCAACCGTGGTCTGATTTTCCGTCTGCCCTCCTTTCTTCCATCCTCCGTACCCCCAGCCTGGACCCCCAGCCTCTGTCTCCCATCCCCCATCCCTCAGCCTCCAAAGCTTTCTTCTCAGGCGGATTTTGCATGAAGGTTTTCTAGGTTTAACCCTCCCGAAGGGTATGTCAAAGGAGAAGGTTAGTGGTCCATATCTGCACGGTGGCTGTGCTGGCCTCTGGCCACAGGTAGCTACTGAGCACTTAGGATGTGTCTAATGAAAATGAAAAAAAAACTTGATTTATTTTACTTTAATCAATTTAAATTGAAAAGCTGATAATTGGTGCAGGTTTTGGAAAACTTTTAAGTGTGTTTGGAGCAACTCGGGCATGTGAATCTGCTTTCTCCACTGTAATTTTGTGAAATATAAACACAGATCAAATATTTTCAATGAAAATTTAGCATCTGAATCAAGCTGTGCTGTTAATGTAAAATATATACTAGGTTCAGAGACTTACTACAGAATAAAGAATGAAACTATCTCATATCAAAATATTGATTACATGTTGAAATTATAGTATTTTGGATCTACTGGGCTTTATAAAATGTTACTAAAATTGATGTCACTATATTTTTTTCCTTTTTGGGGTGTGTGGCTACCATACCTTTAAATTTTCATGTGTCTCGCATTGTATCGTCGTATATTCTATCAGACTGTGTGTTCTAGGTTGTCCGTATAGCTGGATTTACATGAGGAGGTAATGGCCAACCTGAAGAAAGACTTGAGTCTCCCCCACCAACCCATGGCTCGTGCCACCACATGCCCCTGACTGTCAACCCCGAAGAATCTTGAATTCAGGGAATGGGGAGCAAGGCTATGGAGAGAGGAGGGAGGGAGAGGACCTCTGTTGCTCACTCCAGCCTCGCCCCCTGCTGCCCCAACCCCAGTGGGATGGGAGCAGGTGTAAAGGAATGAGAGTTGCACAGGCACTCTGGGGGTGCCTTGCCCCACCTGTCCTCACTTCTGAAGGATGCCAAAGGGGGCAAACTGTAAAATACCTGTGTTCTGACTAAAGAGACCATCAGAACCTGGAGGGTTTATAATGTTTCTGTTCTGAAGCTGGGCCTTCTGCTTTATCACCTACTGGAACAAAATTACCCTTGGACAGTTCCTCTGTTTCCATCCTTACGCAACTGAAGTGAAAATTGGAAGCTTTTCTAAATAACCAAACAATGATGGTGCCTGTTTGTAACCTCTACAGGATTGCCTCTTTTACCAAACCAGAATGTGAAATCTGGATTTAGATAAAAAATTATATCAAAGATGATAGCATGTTTTGGAAAAAAAAAATCCAAAATGGTAACAGGCAACTAAGAGAGGCTTCCAACCGATTAAGTGCAATCCCTAGTGAAGTAGAGAGACATAAGACCCATTCTTTATCTTCATGTCCCCTTGGTTAGGAATACCTCCCTCTTTCCATCCTTCTGTTCAAATCTGACTTAGTCTTTGAGGCCCAGCTCGGATACCCTCTTCTTTCTGAGCCTTTCCCTGATTATTCTAGACTTCCCAGCTCCACTCACGAAGCAGCTATGTGACCCCAGGGCTGCACACACCATAGGCCTCCATCTTCAGTAAAATGGTTAAGTACATCAGTGCATTTTCCTTTGGAGCCAGGTTCTAAGACATTATAGACGAGTGACATTACTTGCTCTGATCAGTTACCTGTCACCATAGACCGGGAACTACAAAGTGCTTTGCCAACAGTAATGCTTTAACCTCACCTCCAAAAAATCAGTCTGATGTGAAAAACATTTTATTTATAATTTCTCATATTTATAGTTTATGTCTTCATTACAATCATTCTTACAATAAATACAGAAGTGCTGAACAGACCATCATCACAGTGGCCTATGGTCCATCCGAGGCACAGGGACAGAGGGGTGCTGCAGACCCCAGTGCTTCCCAGGGGTGCTCAGGAGGTCTTCAGAGAGTTTAGTGAAGGGAAGAACTTGAAATGGGATTAATAGTCAATGCAGCAAAATCCTAGAATGTCTGTTGAGGAAACAGGTATAAGTTTTTACTATTTTTAAAACCAGATGATCCTAAAGAAACAGAACAAAGAAACTCAAGCTCTGCCATTAGTGAGAAACAAAGAAGCCAGGGCCTTCCCTGTCCTTTTCCCACGTGGGCCTTGGTTTTGTGACCTCTACCTATGGTGCAGCCAGCACAGCACCGGGACTCTGCGGGGGAGCGAGTGAGGCAGAAGAACTTCACACACCACAGTGCTGGTTTCCTTCAGTGGCGACGGGTGTCAGTGGAATGACTGAGAACCTGAGGAGAGGGTTCCCAGTTCCCAAGCTTGGTCCCCAGGAGCCCCATAATGATTAGCAAGGATGTTGACAGTGTTGATTCTTGGAGCCTTCTGCCTGCCTCCCTAGCTTTGCTTTATCTCAGCCACAGGGCAGGAGAAAATGCCACTGTTTTCATGGCCTAGTAAGTCTCCCTTTTTATGAACAGCCGTTGTGCCAGGTACAATGATCTCTTTGTTCTCTTGCAAAATTTGTCCATAAAAGGTAGAGAGATCATTCCAGGGCTCTGGAGTGATTTATGTTGTTTCTGATTGGCAGCGTTGCTCCATCATGAGGCTTGTCCCTGCTGTCATTTGATCAGCATCAGGCATGCTAATGGCAAGGTGATGATGCCTCCCCAGGCTCCGAGGCCAGAGATCTTGTGCACACACACATCTCAGTGTTCATTAGGTCTTCTGTAACTCTGTTTAGCAAACTAGCTACAAAGCCATGGGGCTTGCCACCACTACAAAAAGTCATGATGGTAGAGAAGGGAGAACACTGTTCTCAGAGCGAGTGGGAGGAGTAGAAGGAAAAAGATGTGATAAAGAAACCTGTGCTTTGGTAGGATATTCTGTGCTGTCAAAATGAGACCAGGAATCAGAAAGCTCTCTGTGAACTGCCAGGTGCTGGCCATGAGAGGTTGCTGGTGGAGGCTCCTTCTCAGTCATGGAACTAACCGGTCTCCGTGGGGCTCTTGCATCTATGAAAGAGTTGTCTTCTCAGAAACTCTGACTTGGGTAGAAGACCGTGAAGCATCTTTGTAACATTCCGTTATTAATGGTCCCTAAATACCATGATGCCTGCACAGATAACTTCCTGCTTTCATAGCTTGAAAATAGATTTTAACCAAGCCATGACTCAACATCCTCAAAGTCAGGGAAGTAGGTACACTGGCGGTAGGAATGCCACAGAAGTAGCCAAAAAGAAACCCGGGCAAGAGACAAAGCTCTTCAGTCATTTTTCTTCTGCCTATTTCCTCTACATTCAAAAGCAGTTTGGGTCATCTCGGAACTCATATCTACTCTAGGAGAGAGAAAGCAACACCACTGTTCAAGGAATAGCCTAATTATTTGTAGAATCTGTAAAGTACAAAGCATCACTGCGCTGCTGATAGGAGGTTGGGCTTAGGCTTAATATGCTGTCCTTACACTTAGGACTTGACAGACAACCTCTGGCTCCAGTTCTGACTCCAAATTGAGTTCCTCCAGACCTTGTGTGTCTTCTCATTCTATCTCTGTCTCGGGTCCATTCAGTGAGGTTGACTGGACTTTGGAAATGCCTCTACTGTGTTTCAAAGAATACTTTTGTTTTCTTTTGCCTCTGACACCTTGACCCTTCCTGTATCATTCTTCCTCTCAGTTGTAAGGTCAGACCAGAAGTTTTGTCATAGCAGAAGGAAATCAGAGGAAAACAACCCCATCCCCGAGGAAAGAAACAGAGTCTCAAAAGCAAAACCTAAGCAGAGAGTGGACATTCTGGTCTGAAGGCTTGGACAAGAAGCAGAATTTCCAGGATCCTTGAAACCACACTCAAGGGAATCCCTGGATGAAAGTGTTTTCTGACCAATAACAGCCCCCGGTGGGTGACTTGGTTTGTGCCCCCAGAATCCAGACAACTTCATGGGGTCACACATGAAGTAGGCAGCTCGGAGTTGCTGCCTCTTTGGCGAGTTCTTCCATCCACAGATGTACTGGAAGTGGCTGTGGCATCAGGATGGCAGGGCCCCCTCCTAGAGTCCCCTTGTGGGTCTGGGGCATTTGTGGGTTGAGCTTCGGAGAACCCTCATGTATTTCACACGTCTAGGGAGCCACAGTGTGGAGCGTCCAAAGCAAAGTTCTTCCTTGGATGTGCCGGCGAGTTGTGGGGCCTCAGGCATGGGCTTCAGTCTCCTTCTTGATGGCTGGTTTGTAAATGACCCCTTTGTTGTCACCTTTTTTGCTACTGGAACAAGAAGAACATACGAGTCTCGGTTAAAGAGAAGAGACAAGCAGAGAGCAGCCTGACCCTGCTATGGAATGAGATGAATTTTAGGGGTCAGATTCCCCTTGTGGGGACCTTTCCCCTGTTCTGATGGTTTTGGGAGGAATGCCCCCCAAATACTGTATTAAAGGAACGTGGTCATTTTCCAACTGTTCTCCTGTAACAGCTGACGATACTAGACCTGCATTTTGAAAAAAGTCTCATGACCACCCCAACTTTAAACCTTTGATTCCATAATAGGATTCCTGGAAACTTTTTTTTTATACATTGTAAAAAAAAATAAATTGGTTTTAGAAAAACCAAACATGACAATAAAAACATGAGCAAAAGGCATTAGTAGTTAATAGGAGTGATAAATCAAGTTTTCCTTCATTTTTCTTTTTGGATTCAGAGACAAAATAACTCAGATGTGAAGATGTTAGAAAGAAGACAGCCTTGCTGCTTGTGTTTAGGCAAATGGGACACCCCCACCCCCAAATCAAGAGACTTGTCTTAAGGTGTTAGCCACAGCAGCAGGGCTGCCAGACACACCTCCACCTCTGAGCGTAATGATCCAGTGTCTCATGCAAAGGAGGCTGGGGGCAATGGTGTTTGGGAAACAGCACTCCTAGGATAAGTGTTGGTACAGGTGACAGGGGCTCTTCATTCTGCAGACTGCCTTCCCAGAGAGATCAATCCTCATGGACGAATAAGCTACCCAACTCTCATTTTGAACCAAAACCAGCTCACCTCTTCTTTCTTCTGAAGAGCCAAATGGACACGGCCAGGACAACACAGATGCCAAGAACGCCAGCCAGGACCACTGAAAGGATGATGCCTGGTGAAGAGGCAGTGAACATGCATTACATTCCCCCCTTCCCCTGTGTCTCATCCCATGGCACATGGATGTGAAGTCAAGTGACAGCTGTGTAATCTGCCACAGAAGGATGTAATTTCCCCATTTCTGTTCTCAGGTTCTGGTCTTTGGCTTAGCAGAACTGGCTGGAGTACTTAGAGCCATTTTCAAACTGTAGTCATTCTCCAGCAGGGGTTCGCAAACTTGCACCAGGGTCATCTGAAGAGCTTGTTTAAAATGTAGACTTTTTAAGCCCGAGCGTCAGACTGATTCAGTCTAGAGTGGGGCCCAGGAATCTTCATTTGTACCCAACAGCTCTAGCTGATGCTGACGTACGTGGTTCATGAACCATACTTGGAGAAACCCTGGGCTACAGAATAAGGACTTACTCTGTCTTGGCTTGCTGGAGTTAAGGCCCACTGGGAAGCCTCTATCGGCTTTGCTCCCAAGCTCCATTGCACAGTCCTAAATAGTCCAAAACAACCAGGAGCCCACGGCTGAGTTCACCCAACCTCCCGTCACCCAACCTCCACACTGGGCTTAGGCCTGTTCTTAGGCAGCATCTTCCCAGCATGGCCAACAGAGGTCTTCGTTAGGCTCATTGAATGTACACATGCTGTAGAGTAATTAGGTCTTTCATTACGGAAGCATTTGATTGGTAGTTCCTCTTTGAATCATAGAGTGATTTGAAGGTGGGACCCACAGCAAGGAGAGGGCCAGGACCCAGAGCGACAGCACAGAGAAGCAGGGAGGATGGGCTTAGTGGAAGTATCACAGGCCCAGATCACAGCAAGAATCACAGCAATCACCCAGCTACAGCATGCAAGGCCGGCAGGCCACATACCCAGACTCAGTCCTGCGTACGTAAGGTCTTGCACTTCAAAGGGGAGAGGAAAAGGTTGAAAATTAACGAAGTCAAACCATGGTGGATTTGACCAGTGTGTTGAGTGAAGCTCCACTGTTTGTTTGGTTGGAAGTACAGGGGTTATGCAGACTTTCTGGGAGTACTCACTCTTGACTCAGGTGCCCGATAGTACAGAGGGCACTGCGCACCTTGGGAATTCACACGGTGCTCTCCCTCTCCAGTTCTCCTTTATCACAGCGGTCTCTTTGCTAGGACAAGACTTCAGTTTTTAGTACAACATGGCTAAAAGTGGAAGATGAGGGAGGGTAAGGCTCAGAGTCTACTTGGGCAGGCTATTATCTGCTTCTCGGACACCTACCCCTCTTCATCGGTAGAGAATTGGCCAGGTTCTGGCTGGCTGGGGCTGGCAAGGTTTAGTTGGAGCCTGTCACTAGACTTCTGCCCCAACCCTACCCAGTCTTGTCATGATTTGGTTCTGTTTTTGCTTTGGCCCCACTGGGTAAACTGTAGAAACCCCTCCCTGATACCCGCCTCCCTTCTCTGCTTTATGGAACCGGGAGATTGTGCTTCTCTCAGAGAGTTATTATTGGGATGAGTTAAGGGTCCTCAGTGGGGCTGAAATAGTGCCCAGCTATCTGAGGTAAAATCCCATAGCCAGCCTCCTAGGGACCTCCCTGGGGGAGGGTCATGGGTGAGCCCATCTTCTTGAGTAAGACAGAGGAGCCCAGTCTTGAAGTCCCCCTGGGTTACCCCAGCATGCTTCTTCCTGGTTCTTAGAACTATTCCCCATTCTCCCAGTCAGGTCCTCCATCTAAAGAAAGTCTGTGTTACACATCCCCTCTTGTCTGGTGGTTTTCTGACCTCAGTAGAAACCCTACCACGTATGTGCATGTGTAGTGTTGGTTCATGGCTTGTTCTGGTTCATGTTGGAAACCAGAGTTGTGCAGATATTGGCCACCCAGCCTGACACTCTGGAGAGCCTGTGCCCACAGACTCCAGTGTAATGACTCAGACCCTGGGAGAGCCCTGACCAGTTGTGAGACGCCAGCAAAGAGCCAGGGACTCACACTTGGGGGCCCTTGACACCCTGGGGAACCAGACCTGAGACTGCAGGATGAGGTTTTGCTCACCCCCTTTTCCTGTTGTGTGGCCAGAGTCTAGTTGATTCCCCTGGAGCCATCAGCCCCGTGTCCTTTCCCCACTGTCTTCTTCCACAGTCTCATATGGAGCGTACAGCCTCCCTTGTCTGAGGCCGGCCCCTTGGAGTCTCTGGTCTCGCATCCCCAGGTGGCCCCAGGCTGCTGTAAGGATGAGCAGAGCGGCTATGGAGAGGAGCTCTCCACAAAGTACAGGGTGGCCTGTTCTCTTGGCTCTTACTGGCCACCCTGATCAGCAGCCCATGGCCTCCCAAGTGGCAGAGAGAGTGTCTCCCGTGGCCTGATTCCCAGTCCCAGGTCTCTTCTTGTAACCTGAACACAAGGACCAGTGTGTGGCTTAGGGAGACACTCAGGATAGGAGTCTCCCCTGGGGACAGTGCCCCGTGTTTGTGTTGCATGCGCTGTGTTCTCTGCACAGCCTGCGGCCTATCACACTGTCGTTTGATATTTGGGTTTTTAAGGTACCTAGAGGCAACCAAAGCTTCTAAGATCTTAAAAACAACCACCAAAACTTTTCCAAGCCTTTTGATGAAATATACTTTTGTTCTTTGTTCCTAAAACTCCAGATGCTGGTAGTACCAAACTAGTTCTCGTCACATAAGACCACTGGTAAGCCTAACTACTTAGCTAAGCCATCCAAACTGGGCAGTTTCTAGAGTCATCGCTTTCACAGTTGCCTCAGACATCTGGAGAGCCACACAGGCCCCCAGACAGCTGAGCAGCCGCGCTTCAGGCTGGAGGAGGTGCCCCCAGGAGTTTAGGGGCAGAGCCAAGTCTACAGAAGCAAGACCCCCGAGGGATGGGACTTTTCCCGAGAGCCCCTGGCCCCGGTTGGTGGCTCGTGGAGGGAAATCTGGCTGCCCTTGGCTGTATTAGGCCCTATAAACAACAGCCTAATTTAATCCAGGGCTCTCAGCAGGGTTCCTGGCTCTAGTTGACTTCTTCTGAGGGCCTGAGTTGCCTCTCTGTGGAAATAATGAAATGAGCAAGCAAACACAAAGACAAGGAAAGCCCCAGAGCCCGGGACAGATGCTTTTCAGCCAAGATTTTGATGCAGCAAAACAAAGCAGCTTGACTGAGCAAGCGAAGAGCGTAAGTCACTGTGGAAGAGGAGTGGCAGTGAGGGTGTCACCTCATCGGAAGTCTACCCCTAAAGAAGCCTGGGGCAGGACAATGTCAGGATGCTGCCCTCTGCCAGCTGAGACGGCACCAACCATCAAGGAAGCAGGACCTCTCTGCAGAGAGCGATAAAGTCCACAGAGCTTGGGTCCCATTCTGCTAACTAATGGGAGAGGGAAAGTCAGGGAGACTTGAGGGGCACAGGGATAGGTGTTGGGGCAGCTGAAGAAGTAGAGCCCAGAGAGAGAAGCCGAAGCCTGCATCACAGCAGAGCTTCTGGGGTGTCGTAGAGAATAGGCAACATGGATGATGGAGGAAGGGACACAGCCAGAGACATTCATTCGCAGATTAAACAAAGAAATGGCTTGTTCTAATTGTCCAATAAGATAGGCAGTTCCCACTGAAGAACAGTGAGACAGGAGAGACAGACACAGGCTGATTGACAGCGATGGCCCACCAGAGCTACTGCCTGAGAACACAGCAAAGGGGCTTCTGAGCTGGTCGGTAGGAGGGTGCATGCCCCACAGATGTGGGAGAGCTCCCTGCTCTCCATAAAGTGCTCCAGTACGGGTCAGGGCGAGCAAAGATAGGGCAGTCGGACACAGAGGAGGAAATCACACAGATACAGAAGAACTTGACTGTCACATGCCTCTTGCAGGAAGGTCCAGGCCCCCGGAGAAGACAGACAAGCTGCTTGCTACAGGGCCGTGCTACCTGTTCTGGCTGGCTCAGGAGCTGCGTCTTCTGCTGCTATCTTGCTGGACCGAGGGATGCCGGTTAACTGCTTTTGAGGTCTTCTGAAGCCTCAAGTGCACACACGGAGCAGCCCAGACGAAGAAACAAGCACCCCACTTACACAGCTTGCAGTTCCTGGAACAATTCTAGCATTTTTTAGGTCTATTTGCAATTCTATTTATTCAAACAGAATACAATCCTTGTCCTTTCAAAATATCATTTTCAAGTATGGACTGTTTTGGTAAGCGACGTCTTACATACTTACATATATGTCTGTACATAGGTATACATCTTATGTATATGTGTATGCCTGTAGCAGTCTCCAGTCTTATTAAAAGAGACAAGAGGAGTTTTGGTTTAGCAGGGATTTGATAGGTTAAATACATAAAATCCCCTTTTGGATGACAAAAGCTCTTATTATTATGCCTAATACAGGTCACAGACTGAAGTAACTGAGATGCTAGTCCAGTCTTTGGATGAGACTTTGGTAAGAAAAGCAGGGAAGCTGCTCTCAGTGACCACAGACCATAACTATCTTTGGAGAACATACTTAACTGAGGAGCTTTTCTTATGGACATTAGGGAATCCCAAAAAGAAATAATTTCTACAAATAAATCTGCTAAAGAGATACCAGCAGATTACATGAGGGAGCTGGTTTGTGACAACCATGATAGGGACTGAGGGCTTTGCCTTCCAGGTTATAGGACTGCAGGCTCAGGACAGAAGCCACGTTGCTCTGAGGGTCCTAAATTCTGGAGAGGTAGGTGTGGGTTACTGAGCTTAGTACTGATGCTTAGTACTCTCAGCTCCCTTCCGTGACCAGCCTCAGGCTGTCTGTGCTGAAGGAATGGTAGGTGGTCGGACTTTTATTCCAGGCCAGAGCAACAGAAAAAGCCTGACAACTTCCCTAGGCAACTCTCTCCCGGGACTTCAAACCTTGACAGCTAAGCTCTGATCTTTAATGTTTCTTAGACAAATGGATTGATTTGAACGCTGGTGGCAAATTGAAAACAAAGCAAAATAGGACTTGAAACTAGAGTGGGACAGCTGGCCAGGCTTATGTTCAAATGGTTCTGCAGAGAAGACGTTGGGGAGGGGGGAGCAGGGACACGGGTGGGCTACATTCTTTCAAGCTCCCAGTGAGCTCCAGGCATAGTGCCTGCCGCCAAAGTAAGATGCCGGTAGTCCCCGTCCTTAGCGGGCTCGTAGTGTGCGTGGATAATCTAGACGTGCTTCTTCTCTTTCTCTCTACGGCAGTAAGTCATTACCCTGTGGTAGGCTAAGAACTGCCACGGAGATGGGCCGGTTGTTCCAGCTGCATTGAAGGAAATTCTAAGTCACCTTCAGGGCAACAGGGAGGATTTCTGGAATTAAATGACTAGAGCTGGGTCTTGAAAGAATTCTTCAGGTGGGAGAGGTGAGGGGCATCCCAGGCGCAGGGAATTGTGTGTGCACAGGTAAAAGCAGTAGCATGCTAAGGGAGGCCCTACAGGGCGTGGACAGGTGCCAGGGAGTGGAAGTACTGGGAAGAGAGCTGGGGCCAGCTCGCCGGAGGGGGTCCAGCTTGCTGACTTCCTACCTGGTCTGCTCTGTGCCAGAGGCTTGCTCTTAGGAGCAAGAGAACATCCACACCAGGGTTTTCTGTTCCCCATAGTGCCTGACTTGGGGTGTGCTCTGGAAATACGTGGCGTAGTACATAGCACTAGATGAAGGGACCAGGGACTTCTTAGCACATTTGACGATTACTCCCCACCGTTCAGCGCCCCGTATCCAGGGGAATTTGAAGATGGGAACTCCTCTGGTCTTTCATTTGGACACCTTGGTAGACTTGATGATACTTTCCATTTAATAGATTTTATTTAAAAATAGAACTTTTGGAAATACAAGGTAAGTAACCACAAAGCATACATTCTAGTCACAGAAAGTAGATAATTAGCCATCTTAGCTTTGTAAGATTTCTTTCCTCTTTTTTAAAGGTTTTGTAAAACTACCCGGGTCCTGCAGGGTCAAGCAGATTCTAAGTGTACTACTGCACAGGTGTACCATGGGTGAAAGCCCCCCTCTACTGTCCTGAGCCCCTGTCTAAGTGTGCCTCGCCTGGCTCCAGGCTCTGCAGCAGTGACATGCAGTTGTTCAGAGCAAGCCCACTACGGATGTGATTATAGAAACTCTCTGGCGTCCCCTTGTCCCTCAAGTGTCCATTGCCCTGGCAATATTAAAAATAGGGCTAGATAACGTTAGCATTTCGGTTTGATAGGCCCTTCCTTTTTGACCTGTCACCGTTAGGACCCAGGGTTGGTATGTTTAGCTAGGACGAGGTCCACTTGAAGGAACCAAGAATCAGGCCTGTGGACTGTAGATCTGCCCCTGCCATCTTTCTCCTTCCTCACAGAGGGCATCTGACTTCTGTGAGGTCTGGTCTGTTCCCAGGCTGTGTTCCCCTCTCTGGAATCGCTCCTTGAGGACAATGAGTCTGCGTCCTCTCATTAGCTAAAGTCTTTTGTTTGTGCCCCTTGGAAGAGGCACTTTCTAGGAGCTAAGAAAAGTGCCTCACGTGAGTTTCACCTCTCCACAAAGAGTGGGCATTTTAACTAAAGGCAACAAGAAACACAACACACATGAGGAAGAAAATGGTACGAAAGCAAGGGAGAAAAATGATAAGGAGATTCGGAAGCAAGTTGCTGCCTCAGAGGCATCGGAACCCCTGCTAGAGTGGTTTATGTAGCTCTCTCTCATCCACTTCTCTTAGCCTTAGATGTACCCAATCATAGAAAAAGAAGGTATATTCAAATCCTAGAGGAAGATGGGGAACAGGGTTTCTCTTGAGTTTGGCTGTTCTACCTTAATAACCCAACAACCTTTTGCTTTCAGGGGTAACCATCACCACACTGAAAATGTCATGCTGTAGGGGTACCTGGGTAGCTCAGTTGGTTGAGCACCCGACTCTTGATTTTGGCTCAGATCCTGATCTTGTAGTCATGGGATCGAGCCCCATGTCAGACTCTGCACTCAGTGTGGAGTCTGCTTGTCCCTCTCCCTCTGCTCCTCCCCCACTTGCTCTCTCTTTCTCTCTCTCAAATAAATAAGTAAATACATAAATTATTTAAAAGGCAATAAAAATGTCATGCTATAATAGAATAAAGACCAGGGCATTTGATAGAAAACTCCAGAATCCTGTGATACGAATGAAAAAAGAAAACCAGTCTGAGCCTAGGAAAGTCTTTGTGCAGTCCTTGGGCAGCAGTTCTCAATTTTGCCTCTCCTGCCCTGGAGACTTTGGCAATGTCTGGAGACATTTTTGGCAGTCAGAATTGGGGAGCTATTACGGGCATCTAGTGGGGAGAGGCTGGGGGTGCTGCTATCACTGCAGTGCACAGGCCAGCTTCCCAGTGAGAATTATCCAGCCCAAAATGTCAGCAGCACCAAAGCTGAGAAACCCTGAGCTAGGGCTAACTTACAGTTAGGCAAGTCTGCCCTCAAGGACAGACTGCTACTTTTGTTTTTCTCAGCATTTTATTTATTATTTTTAAAATTTTTAAATTTAAATTCAATTTAGTTAACATATAGTTTATTATGAGTTTCAAGGGTAGAATCCAATGACTCATCAGTTGCATGTAACACCCAGTGCTCATTACATCAGGCGCCCTCCTTAATGCATCATCCAATTACCCCGTCACCCACCCACCTCCTCTCCGGCAACCCTCAATTTGTTTCCTATAGTCAAGTGTCTCTTACGGTTTGCCAACTTCTCTGTTTTTATCTCATTTTATTTTTCGTTCCCTTCCCCTATGTTCATCTGTTTTGTTTCTTAAATTCCATATATGAGTAAAATCATATGGTATTTGTCTTTCTCTGACTTATTTCTCTTAGCAAAATACTCTCTAGTTCCATTCACATCATTGCAAATGGCAAGATTTCATTCTTTTTGATGGCTAAAGGACAGACTACTACCTTTTAAGGACAGAAACCAAGTTCTTCATCCCTTTTCTTTTCTTTTCTTTTCTTTTTTTTTTAAAGATTTTATTTATTTATTTGACAGAGATAGAGACAGCCAGCGAGAGAGGGAACACAAGCAGGGGGAGTGGGAGAGGGAGAAGCAGGCTCACAGCAGAGGAGCCTGACGTGGGGCTCGATCCCACAATGCCGGGATCACGCCCCGAGCCGAAGGCCGGCGCCCAACCGCTGTGCCACCCAGGCGCCCCTCTTCATCCCTTTTCTAAGCACAGTTGAGAAAAAAGCATGGTCAAGCTAAATGATCCAGTCCCAATTTTTCCAGTTTGGCTAAACCTCAGAGTCGAATCTCGAAGTCCTTGTACTTTCTCTCCTAGAGGATTTCCTTTACATTACTTTTCTCCTGGCAAGAGTGTATAAATACGTAAGTTCGAATTGCTCAAGGCTCACACTGACAAACGGGTCACCTCATAAACTGAAATGGCAAGTTACAGCCTGAGGTCCCTCCAAGTTGGTGTGAGAGGGCCCTCATGAATGCAGGTGTCCCTGAGGGGTGAGATCTGGGGCTTCACTCCTTTGGGGCTGCCCTCCCCACTGCTCCTTGGGAAACAGCCCTGTTAGCAGCCTGTGTCTTTGAGAAGTGAGCGGGAGGGGACAATTCTGGCCAAGTTTCTATAATCAGCCTCCAAATGAGCCGGTTTGCCTTGGACTGCCATGGTTTATCTCTCCAAGGGGAGAGCTGGGTCCAGCCTGGGCCCTTGGAAACAGCAGTTCCAGGTGAACCGTTCAGGAAAGGCGGTGGCAAAGCGGCATTTGGGCTTTGAACTTGATATCCTAAGCTTGGAGTCGGGCTCCAGGCTTCTGCTGAGAGGCCCCTCAAGTTCCCCAGCTAGATTAGGAGAGTCTACTGAAGCGCTCTGCTACAGGCCTGACTACACTGCCCACTCCGTGAGCGCCGACTTAGACCTGAGCCGGTCTAAGAAGATGGCTAATTATTCCCAATGCCACAGTCCATTGTTACAAGTAGAGGTTACTTTGGGATGTCAGACTCAAGTTCCTGCATGTTTCTTCTGATCCTCTGTAACTGTCCTCAAACACTGTCCCTGCAATGTAAAGTGCGGATGGGCAGTTGTTAGTGTCCACTTAGAATCATGTAACATGTTAGCACAGAAAGGATGTTAGCTCACCTAGCCCGACCTATCATTTTATGGCTGAAGAAACCAAGGCCAAAGAAGGGACATGATTTGCTTAGATCATACAGCCAGGAGGAAACAAATTGAGGCCTTTAACCCAGGTATTCTGTCTATGTGGGAGTATTTATAGGGGGGAGTATTTATCACCGTATCCCCTGTGACTTGTACAGACCAGCCCAGAGAAGGGATCTGATTACTATCTTTGAATCACAAACAAAATTCTGCCTTATCTATTTGGGCCCAGTCCTTTATCTCTAGGCAGAGTTTTTATGTTTTTTATTTTATTGAAGAGTTGAAGTATTTTCCACTTAACCCTTGACTACTACATACTCCATTTTGAAGAACAGGAAAAGAAAAAATTACATTCAAAACAGATCACAAAGGGATAATTCTACACAGTTGAGGCACTTCCTAGAAAAGAAGTCGATAGTCATCATATACATTCTCAATTTTTAGGAAGGGTCATTGTTCACAGATTCCGTTTTCAGACCGGGAAACGGAGGAAACGAGAGAAATTACCTTAACCAGTGGTATCTGGAGAGACGAGCACAAGAGATAAATTCCTGGGCAGTTCTTGATTCAGTAACTGACAGAAGAACATAATTCTGACTGTATGTATGGATCAGTTCAGAAAGGCATGTTTCTAAAGCTTTCTGGCAAGGGCCTTGAAACACAGTCTTCCTATGTTTAACTAAGCTTAGTCAGGGGTAGTGTAATCTCACACAATAAGAAAGGAACAACAACAACAAAATAGGTGCACCAGGTGAGTCAAGAGCTGATTCTCAGACAGAGGGGTCAGTGGGGTCATCTTTAGATATGATCACCCGGCCCAGTCCAGTCACAAGTGATGTAAGGAGATCAAGTGGAACTTGCACAGACCCACCCTGCTTCGGACCACTTGCGATTCCCGTATCTAGAGCAGTTCAAGAGTCTCCAGTGAGAAAGTGAACTTGGAGGTCTGAAGAAGGGTGTGGCCCCCAAGAGTGCTCCCTTACCTGTTTCCCTGGACCTCCGGCTTCCAACAGTATTGACATAGGGATTGAACAAATAAAGATGTTAAATGTTCTTCTGGGGAGTTATGGTTACAGATTTAAAAGGAAGAACTGAGCTTTCATAGCATTAGGACTAAACCAAACTTCAAGCTTCATTCAGTATAGGTCCTGTGTTCCTGTACTTAAGGAGATGAGATAAAAGGGCAGTGAATGCAGACGCTTTCTTGCCTGATGGTCCTGTCATATCAGACCATGAGCTGCTGTGGCTACAAAAGTGGATTATGCCCACGCTCTGAGGCCTTACAAAGGACCTTCCCTGGATGCTGGTGATGCTGGGGGTGCTGTGAGTCACCTGGCAAGGATGAAGATGGGCCTTGATGCCAAGAAAGCCTAGGGTGAGAAGTTCGGAGTTGGATCTCATGCAAACAGTCCTATCATGTATCTTAAGAGAAAGTAGTTCTCCAGAACAGAGAGGTCCCCCAGAGCATCCTCTCTTCCCCATCTGCGGGAGACTCCCAGATTTAATGAGGGCTCTGGTCCAGGTGCCTGGAGGCCCTGGCTAGTGTTTCCCCGCAAAGGCTCAGGGAAGTCAAGAGCAGTGAAGGGTGACCTCAGTAAACCCACACACAGTAGCTTCTTACATACCCTGGTTCCCTTGGCAGCCAGAGTGCTCGTAACCCACCTCCTAAGGGCATCAGTGACAAAGCCCGAGGGCAGGGCACCCAACTTCATGTAAAATGGGTATCTTGGCACCACACTCCCCACATACACTGCATCTTCTCACCTTGTCGGAAAGAGATGTACACCTGCCTCTCCTCAAACTCCTGGACCTGCCGGAAGTTGTTGACCATTTCTCTGGGGGATGGGTCATCCACGTATGTGTAGTACAGAGCAGTCTCCAAAGCCAGCAGCTGCAAGGGGAGCAGCAGAAAGATACCCCATGGGCAGAGTGATGCTCTCTTGCCTGACCTCAATAGGGAAGAGACCTCTGGGGCTTGGCAGGAGGCACATCAGAAAGCTGTGGGAAAGCCAGAGAACTGTTCCCCTCCCCCGCAGGTGTCTAGCTGGCTGGGCACGGGGTGAGGTGCTCCGTCCCCTCCTCCTGAGGTTTGGAGGGAGGTTAGTGCTGTTAACTGCTGGGTGGCAGAGGGGCTCCTCAGCCTCTCACGGACACGGCATTCCTCTTCTGGGACCGCTTTGGAACCCAGCTCTAAATTAGAGGGGCCTGAGGCTTATTGTGATGGTCTCATCAAAAGGAACAAAAAGGGGGAGGCAGGAGTTTCACAGGTCCTCTGACGACTGGTTCCACAGAATTTTCATACACCCACATAGATTATATAATCGGTTTCCAAGGCAGTTTCTAGCTTAGGGTATTACTGCTTCCCCACACATTTCATCTCTTGATTCATCACATCTTTATCCTCGTCCGCCTACCTGCTGCCATTTATCTACATCACTCAGATCAGTAGCTCAGAGTAAGAAGAAGAGCGACAGGGAGGGCCTTCTTGGACTTGGGAAGAGGGGCCGGGGGCAGGGTGGGCCAGAAGCCCATGTGTGGTACTGCCCTGGCCGGGTCTCCTGGACAGCCAGTTTTCTTCTTGATGAATTTCTGGGAAGCAGAGGGATGGGCAGCGACCAGCAACTCTGGTCTGACTTTGGGGCTTAGCTTTGTGGCCAATCAGCGGGCGATCCCACAAGCTCCCTCATCTGTCTACCTTTCACTTTCATCACCTGTAAAATGAGAGGGTCAGAGATGATTGCTGAGAGTTCTGTGCCCCCAGTTTTGCACTAGACTGTGAGCTTCTTGAGGGCAGAGACCCTCGCTTACTCACTGCTGTAATCCCAGCCCTCTGGTTTGTTAAACCATCTAACTGGCTCTGTCTTTATTCTGCCCTGTAAAGGAACCGTGCTCTCTCCTGCCACAGAGGAAACAGCCACTGAGGGATATATTAGGAAATGCAGCTTAACAACTCGTTTGTAAGGAACCGTGGGAGGGGTTCATTTTCCTAGCTTGACTCAATAGCTCCACTTCTGAAGCTCAGCCTGTAATTTCTGCCATGCTTCCAGGCACTTGTGATATTTGGAGAGGTTTGGCATAGCCGTCAGTGAAACTCTAAGTGAGGAAACCAAATTGTTGATTATGAGCTGGGTGACAGCAGGGACCGAGGTGCCACGTGGTCTCTGACTCAGAAGGGCACAGTTACCTGCTCCTGGGAAATTTGCACAGGGTTCCGGAAAACCGTCCAGAGCACTGTGGGGTGACAAGGAGGTGTGGTCAGGGACCCTTTGTAGCGGTAGTACTCATCAGGCCTCTCAGGAAGCAGCTCTTCGATGCTGAAACCCGGAATGAGCACTGCTTGGCCTGGGGACACATGGTGGGGAAATGGTGTCAGCCTTTCTCCCCGTGGCAGAGGGCTGCTGGGCCTAGGACTGAGCCTAGAATATGAACCTGCCCCCCGCATTCATTTTCCTTCAGGTCACATGGGAGTGACTACCTCCTTCTCCAACAGAGGGCGAATATGCATCCAAGGACCCCTACCTTTGTATCTTACATCTTGAAGGTGCCTGAAGATCTTGTCATAAGATGGATTGAAGGAGCCCATCTGCAACAGAGACAGGGCAGGTTGAACTGGGACAGAATTCCGTCAGCTGAGCCTGGTCTGACCATTGCTCATGGAAGGGCTCAGCTAGGGGTATAGAGTCACCATTACCAAGATCCTTCCTGGAGGACGTACTTTACTAGGACAATTATGAGGGATCCCTGGGCTGTTAGGGATTTGGGGTGATGGTCCTGTCCTCTTGCATCTCAGGATGCAAGGCACTGGGGCTTGCCTGTCCCAGGGCAAGGAATATAGCTTGTGCTCCTGATTATCAGGCTGTGAGCCTTAAAGCCACAACTGGCATGTTCTCTAACCAGAACTTAAGGGAGCTTGAGTTCACACAAGCCAAGTCAGGCAAGTAAGCATGTTGAGAAATGGGGTACATGTTGTTTTATTAGGGAAAAACATGCAAGCAAATCAGGAAACATCCCCATTTTCTGGGATTCAGGGAAGAGTGGAGCTTGGGTATCAGGAGTTGTGTAAGGGATTCAGGCACCTGATGAGACAGCACTGAGTGATGCCCGCTCCTGAACCCCCTATACACAGGTCCTATCCAGCCGGGCTCTACTGAGCTTTATGCAACAGGGCTAGGAACTCGGGCTCATTTTTTCCAGTGTTCCAAAGGACATGCCCATTCTGCTATCCAGCTAAGAGCTGCTTCCAGGCCAAAAGAGAAGGTCCCCTGTGGAGGAATACCTCCATCCCTAGAGGCAAGAACAGCCAAAACGAGAGTGAGCCATACAACATCCAACAGACAGGTATTCATGGACCAGATGTCGAGTCTGATATCCTGGCTTCAAATTTCATGTAAAATCCCTTTAAACATCTCTTACCTCTATGAGAACAGCTAGGACGGCGAGGCCCTCTGACTTGTTACTGGCGCTGCTGGCATTGGGGTACAGGTCCGAATTATAGTGGACGATATGCAACTGCAGTGAAAGAAAAGCTGCTCACAGGGGATGGACGACTCATGGGAACCCTTGGCTTTTGCAGGAGACTCAAATCCAACAGGGAGGACAGAACCCCTCTACCCCTGCCCCAGGTAGATTAGGCCTCTCAGACCCTTTCCTTCATGGGCTCCCCAGTTTTCCCTTTTCCCTCAGTCCTCCAGACCAAAAACTCTACCAGGGCAGACTGTCCATCTTATTCACTCATTATATTCGTGTCTGATATGGTACGTGGAAAGTACGAGGTATACAATAGATAAGGGAGGGAGGGAGGGAAGAAGGGAGGAAGGGAGGGAGGGAGGAAGGGGTTTTTACACTAGCCACAAAAAAGCATGGGTGCTGGGGCGCCTGGGTGGCTCAGTAGTTAAGCGTCTGCCTTCAGCTCAGGGCGTGATCCTGGAGTTCTGGGATCGAGCCCCACATCTGGCTCCTCCGCTGGGAGGTGCTTCTTCCTCTCCCACTCCCCCTGCTTGTGTTCCCTCACTGGCTGTCTCTCTCTCTCTGTTAAATAAAAATAAAAAATAAAAAATAAAAAAGCATGGGTGCTTTGGAGGACTTCTCTCTTCTGATTTCTTGCTTCTTTTCTTCCTTCCTTCCTCCCTCCCTTCCTCCCCCCTCCCTCCCCCTCCCTCCCTCTCCTTTCCTCCCTCTTCCTCCCTTCCTTCCTTCCTTCCTTCCTTCCTTCCTTCCTTCCTTCCTTCCTTCCTTCCTTCCTTCCTTCCTTCTTTTTAGAGCGGGAGATGGATGGGAGAGGGAAAGAGAGAATCTTAAGCAGACTCCATGCCCAACATGGATGGAGCCAGATGCAGGACTCAATCTCACTACCCTGAGATCATGATCCTGAGGCCATGACCTGAGCCGAAATCAAGAGGCAGATGTTTAACTGACTGAGCCACCCAGGCGCCCCCTCTGATTTTTTTCTACTTATTCTGGAGCCTAGGAGAAAATGGTCTCATATAGCTTGTCTAGCCTCAGCCTGGCCACTCTGCCTCTGGTCTGGAAGTAGTAGGAGCTGAGGCAGGAAACCTCCAGTGGTAACTTGATTGTAACTGTATCCAGAGTAGAACACTATTTATCCCTCAGGTGGAAAAAAAATCACAGCATGGCTTTTCTATAGATTGAATCGGCCCTGTTTTAAGATAGCAGAAAACAAGAATGGTACTCCCTGAATGTAGATTCTTACCTTTACAAGATAAAATTCTAAGCTCATTTTTTTCAAAGCAAGAATTACTTGTCATTATTAAACTAAGGAAAAGAGAACTTCCTGAGAAATCTTGGATTTAAAAAGTCTAAGCATTAAGACATTGTTATGACAAATTCTGACAATGTTTAACCTAATTTTTAATCCAAAAGGTGGTGTCACCTGTCCTCCAGGAAACTGTGTTAATAGATAGGTCTATATATATGACAGACATTTTTGTTGATTCTTTGCCTCTTGGGACTATAACATATTGAGATTTTCTCTCTCTGTTCTTTCTCTTCATCTCTTTTTCTGTCTTACGTGGTTGTAAATAGAATTCAAGCATATTTTATTGAATAGAGCTCAATGTTCCTCACATTTTAAGTGACTTTTTCTAATTTTTAAAAACTATACAAAATTATTTCTTCTTTTAAGTTAAGTCCTCTGTGAAAGATCTCTTAGGGGTGCCTACCTCACTACCTTTCCCCATGAAGGATAGAGCCTGTCACGTTCCCCACACCGTGTTAGCCTGGCCCAGCTTTGAGAAATGGAGATGTCTATATGGCTAAGCCCCTGAAGGTCCTAGATCCTTATTTCTTGTTATAGCTGCCCTGTGTGCTCGTGGTCTGTCTCACCACTTTTCTTACTGTGTTCAGATTAAATCAAGAGGAGATGAAGACTAAAACAGACAGAACAGAATTCCCTGCTGAGATTAAGAGGGTCTTCTTTACAGGACTCAGTCCAGAAGAACTGCTACACTTTCAAGGACCCTCCATAGAGAATCTGCCACTTTTGGGTCACCCTCATGTATTTTCTCTATTATAGACACGTATGGTCCATCTTCACCAGGACCTTGGTGACCATGTGGCTTAAGAGCAGAAAATATAATAACTAGAAATATTTGTAAATGCCCAACTCTCCCAGCCTACACCCTAACTCCTTCTTTATTCCCCATGGGTAAGTAGAAGCCTCCACATTGCAATTAGCCTGAGAGAAATTGCAGTCCTGGAAGTTCAGAGATGGGCCTGGTTTGAAGTACGTGCACCTCCAAGAGTGCCATCCTATTGGGCCAGAATTATAGCCCCGCCACACTTGTAACTCGACCTGTAATTAGCCTGAGACATTAAGCAGTTTAGCAACTGAGAACAGAGAATGGTCACGTCATTATGTACCTGGCTGAAAGTAGCATTTATCTCCTTGTATTTATTGCCTTGTAAACGTTCAGAACCACACTTCCAAGTTCTTTTTTTTTTTTTAAGATTTCATTTATTTATTTGACAGAGATAGAGACAGCCAGCGAGAGAGGGAACACAAACAGGGGGAGTGGGAGAGGAAGAAGCAGGCTCATAGCAGAGGAGCCTGATGTGGGGCTCGATCCCATAACACCGGGATCACGCCCTGAGCCGAAGGCAGACGCCTAACGACTGAGCCACTCAGGCGCCCCAAAATGTCACATTCTTTTTTTTTTTTTTTAAAGATTTTATTTATTTATTTGACAGAGATAGAGACAGCCAGCGAGAGAGGGAACACAAGCAGGGGGAGTGGGAGAGGAAGAAGCAGGCTCATAGCGGAGGAGCCTGATGTGGGGCTCGATCCCAGAATGCCGGGATCACGCCCTGAGCCGAAGGCAGACGCTTAACCGCTGTGCCACCCAGGCGCCCCCACACTTCCAAGTTCTATCCCATGGGAGCTCTGAAATGGAGCAACTCAAGCACCCCCGTGTCCCCTCTGCACACTGGGGGGGGGGGGCGGCAGGCACAATACTCCGTTCCTCCTGTTTTCTTTTGGCCTTTTGGGTTAGTGCCTCAGAGCAACATAACACAGGGCTGTGCTGACATCCCAAACTATCTTCATTGAGTCTCTCACTGCCATGATGTCCTGTGTATTGTAATGCCAGTCATCCCTCAGCTTGTGGCCAAGTAGAAGAGTAGCCCTGGGTCCCAAGGTTCCAAGCACCACCTATACCCAGGGAAAGGAAAGATGGGATGGCAAAGGCCTATGCAAACAGCATGGCATGTGAAGAAAGACTGAGAAGTTTGGGGAAGCAATTAGCCCAGTATGATTCAGCAGTGGGATACACACAAAATATTATATAGAATGGGCTTCCTGAAGCACATTCTCAGATCCTAAGATCGTAACTCAAGTCTGGGGTAAGAAGCTGCTCTGATTGATGAAATCTTGAGATCTCTAAGCTCTATAACACTGATCAAACCCTTATAAGCAGGGTCATCCACTGTTTTTCCATTGACTGCAGTACCTCACACTTCTAACAGGTTTGGGCCCTTGGCCATAGTTGGCTCCGTGGTATTGCAGTACACAGATGCCAGAGTCAAGATGTTATTATGTACCGGGGATGACCTATGTTGGCCAGACAAGCTGGTGGGATCTTGATCTGTGCAAGCAGAAGGGCGGTGTCTAGAAAAGGGGTACGTGCATCACTCTGTGGCCCCCTGGGAGCATTGCCTTCTGAGCAACATCATTCAGTAAATGATGGAGAGCAAACTCTGCATGTTCAGGAGAGGAAGGGGACCAGGACACCTCAGATGAGCTGCAGGGTGGCTGGAGTGGCTCTACCTTCCTGTGCTGCTGCTAATGCCAGGGGTGGGTGTGGGGAGCCTGAAGGCAGCCCTTTCTTGTGCTCTGATCTTACCTGTCCACCAGCCAGGTGGAGGGGTGCCAGGTGGAGGGGTGCCAGACCACCCACCGCCAGGCAGCTTCTGCCAGCCTGACGGCCCCACTCACCTCCGCGGCAAAGTGCTTCCCACCGACAGTGTGCTCAGAGCCATGCGGGTCATTCTGGTTCCCCCAGTGCAGGTGCAGCTGTGTGGCAGTGTAGCGGGACCGGAGGCCCTGGAGGTGCATGTCCGGGATCAGGTTCAGCCTCACTGTGGGAAGTAGAGCCTTCAGAGCCCTGGTCTGCTGAGAACCGCCTGAGAGCAGTTAGGGAGGCAACACTTGCCTGGGCCCAGACAGGAGGCAGGTGGATACAGCGAGTGGAGAGACACAGCCTGAGGGTCAGAAACCCGGGCTCTTCTCCTGAGAAAGTCCCCATTTCCCTAAAGCAAATCTAGCAGCACCAGCACCTTCTTGGTTGCCCTGGGGAAAGGACGGCAGGAGCACAAATACTGGACCAACAGGTGGATGTCTTGTTCACATCTCTGTGTATTACATACCCAGCTATGACGATAGAACCATTACTGAAGCATCTGGCACGCTGTAGAATAATATAACAATAACAATAAAGCTACTATTCATGAAGCATCTACTGGATTCCAGATCCCAACATACATAATCTGTAGTCTTCACAGTGCACATCAGTATGTCCATTTTCCAGACAAAAGCTCAAGGAGGTTAATATTCTTACCCAGAGTCTCGTGACTCCTCAGTAGTCAAGCCAGGATTCAAATCCAGATTTTTCTGACTCCAAAGCCTGGGTGACCCCACAATGAACTGCGTGGCTCCTGGAGTATTTGAGCTAAGGGGCTGACGGGCTCAGGCCTCTTCCCTCCCCCCTCCCAAGAGATGTGCTTCTTCTGAGAGGTGCTGCCCTGGCAGACCTGCCTCCAAGATCCCCTGAATGAGTGGTCCAGGCATCCCTGGGCTCCCCCCCCCCCAGCCCCCGCCCCTTCTCCTGGGTACTTCAGTGGAGCCCCCTCCCTGCCAGATGGACAAGAGCAGGCCAAGGAGCTGAGGGGTGCTCAGAGATCCCCTTGCAGATCTTAGAGGTATCTCTCTCACCTGAGTGGCCATCATTGGTCAGGATAAACTGCTCGTTGGCAGAAACATTGTAGCCTTGGAACCCCAGGGGCACAAGGCTGGCGTCATACTGGAGGATGTCACTGTGCAGGTCTATTGGGGACTGCAGCACACCCCCACATGACGGGTACTTCTTGGACCAACTCTTCTCCCCATCGGGACCTGGAAGGGGAGATCAAGCCTAAAGTTTAGTCAGCTTTCCACAAACGTTTTTAACTCACTTTCTAATTCTGTGTTCAGTACGATTACTCCTTTTCTCCTCTTCATCCCCAGAGGGTTATTCTTCAAGGCCCAGAGATCTCAGCCTACTGCTCACTTGCTCTTAAAGTGATGTGGGGAAAGGACTAGAGCAGCCCCATGCCAAGGACGAGGGCGCACCAAGCTCCGTGTGAATTTTACATTGTTCATATTTTGACACAATACGCATCCTCTCCGTATGAAGACCTATTGATTTTCAGCAATTTTGCATCTGTTTATGGAGCACCTATTAAGAGCAGGAATAACTCTGGGTCTTGAGGCCACCGGGTTGAACATAACAACAGGGCCCCTGCCTGCCCAAACTTGCATCCTCTGGGATGCTTCAGGCTGGAAAAATTGGTGTCGGACTGACCACAGCTCCAGCTAGGTCTTTGGGGCTGGTGGGTTTGCAGGTATGATCTTCCTAATAGGAAGCCCTTGAGGACATTGGCTGTTGAGACCCACACATCTAGAGCAAATATAAAACCCAATCTGATAGAGATGCTTGAAAAATATCAAGTAATTATATGCCTGGAATCACCGAGCTAAGTGCAAAGTTTATGCTGGGAGAGTGTGACAATACGACAAACTAGTGCCAAACTACCAGTGAGCAGGAAGAGACTTAAAAAAAATAAATCCTCCAGGGCTCAGGCTTCTTGCTAACTACCGGGTAATTGTCCTTCCTCTGGAAATGGCAATAAACAATACAATCCCATGTTCAGATAAACGTTCTTCCACAGGAAAAAAAAAATCTTTAAAGAATGTAAAGCTGTGTTTAAAAGATTATCTCCCGTGGTAATTAAATGGATTTTCAAGTGGAGGTTTCTCCAGAAAGGCAAATAATTGGCATGTCATGGCTCGTTAGGGTAGAACCACCGTGCCCTGTGGGCTCTCTCCGAGTTGGGACCCAAGCTTTGCCATCTGGGGTCCATTCATCAGTATTTCAGCACCAGGAATGACAGTAACTGGAGCAGAGGGGAAAGGAACTCCACTTCTTCCGGGAACCCATCCATAGACAGCAGCACTATTTCACAAGAGTGGACGTGTGTACACTGGCCTCACAGAATCCCGGCTCCCTACCCCTTGTTCTCTAACTAGGGAACTTCATCTGAGAGTAAGGAGAGTCAGAGAAAAAAGTTGGTGCCCAGGTGCATTTAAAATGCTATGAGGAGTTGATCCGGGGTCTGGACATACACGAGAGAACCCTACTAATTTTGCGAGACTGTCGACATTTGGGTATACCTTTTTGGAAATGTTAGAGCTTGAAGGGATTTCGAAATTTCCTGTCCAACCTTTCATGAGACATCAGTTTTCTCACTTGTGCATGTCAGTCAGAGTTTTTACTGAGCTGTATTTTAATTTTCAAGACCTCAGAGCCCTGGACTCAAAGCAACTCAACTACACCAAGATGGCAGAGGGAAAGGAAGGCTGGTGGACACCAAAGTAAGACTATTACTCAACCACGGACAAAACCAAATTCTTTAGGGACAGTAGGAAGCAGAGATGGAACAATCATGAGGTATGCAAACCCTCCCGTCAGGAAGAGGCACAGCTACAGGGCAAGCCTTCTCTACTCACAATGACATTTGGACCCACAACCAGGGTGGCAGAAGCTGCCAGCCAGGCAGGAATGAAAAAACTCAGTGAGTGAAGAGGCAAAGCAATGAGATGATTTCTTCTTGGACACATGACTAAAGGGAACTAGGAAGGACTTTCTTTTCCCAGAACAGAGGTTCCAAAAGGTTTCATGAAGAGAGTATTCTAGTGCTAACTAAACCAAGAGCTCTTTGGGGACAGGAACATCTCATTTTGAATATCACTGTGAACTCATGTTGTGATTAGGGGCACACACATAATAGGCATTTGGTAAACAGTTTCCCAAAGAATAAAAGACCCCACAGAACAGAGAGCTTGGGAAAAGGTTATCAGGAGTTTTTCTTTTTCATTGTGTCCTAAATACTCTTTATTGGAACTGACACTGAATTAGGTATTTGGGGGCAGGAAAGGCTAGGGACATAAAAGGCAACAGAGCCGGTGTTAGCAAAACCTTCTTCGGAAAGAGGGGCAGCTATGTTGGACCACAGGAATCCAGAAAACAAGATTTCAGCGCCAGCCACCACCTCAGTGAGTGACCTTGAGCAAGTCACATTCCCTGCCTGAGTCTCCTTTACCCTCCACACAAATGAGAGGGTTGAACACCGTGTTCTGGAAGTTCCGTTCTGGCTGTCAGCTCCGAGATGGATGGAGATTACTAGGACTAAGTGCCTCCACCGTCTGTATCAGGCAAGTTTGAACGAGCTGGAGAGAGCTGCTCATGCCAAAGCAGCCAGCACCCAGGCATGTGACACGGTGCCTGGTGGGAAGCGGCTGTGGGACTGAGAGCTCAGGGTGCTGCTGCCCCCCGGGGCTGGCGAGCCACCTGCCTGGGGAACCTGCCACAGTGTTAGCTGCCGTCCCCAGGGGCCGCTCATCTTTGAGCACCAGCCACAGCCCCTTAGGGGCAGCAGGGCCTAAAAAGCCTTTCCAATTCCTCCTGCTTTATTATTATTATTTGTAGTAGTTTGGTCCTTACAACCCTATAGGATCAGCAAGGCAAAAACCGTCATTTTATAGATGAAGAATTGAGACTGAATGATTTGCTCTAGTGAGACCTTGGCTTAGTAACAGAGTTACCTTGCCTGGGTCACAGAACCGCCAAGACCTTCTGTTTTCATATTTATCCAGGAGATTTGGGGCATGCCTGTTCCCTCCCTCTCCTGTGCTCTCCATGAAGGCAATGTCACGTTCAGCCCTGCCTCTCCCATGATGCCTGGCACAGAGCGGGCCCTTACCCGTTGGCGGAGCTGCATTCTGATGCTGATTTTGTACTTGCTCCTCTCCAGGGAAGCATGCCCCTCTATGAATTCCCTACCACCTCATATTATTTTTTTCGCATCAAAAAAAAAAAATTAGGTCACTTGCACAGGTTCAAAATTTATCTTCCTAGCTTCCTGCATGAGGATGTGTTCTGTTTGGGACTACTCAGTGAGAAAGAAATCTGGTTGCTGCCCTGGGGCCTAGGAGATGGCCTGCCAAGTATGGGGCTTCACAGCAGTTCATAGGACCCCCCACCAGCATGGGATGGCCAGTGTCCCCTTCTTGCACGGCTGGGGACCTTGTCAGAGCAGCTTCCCATCTTCGTGGCTTGTGAGTGAGAGGGGTGTGCGGTGCCACGTGGGTGGGCACCAGGGAACCAGTATCGGGGTGTTGTCAGTAAACCCCTCGCAGCCCCCCATGCCTAGCCTCTGCCTGGGGGATGTGTGACTTGTTGCCGAAGTAACGCTGGCCTTTCGTAGGCAGCCACAGCCCAGACTGTGGCTTTTCAGCTTGTTCTCAACTTTCGCACCCATGCCGAGCGCCCTGTGCCGGGAAACCTCACTCGGGACGGACTCTGCCGAAAGAGGCCTTTATTTCCAGCTACGACGGTACAAACGCGACTTTTCTCAGTTTTGGCTTTGCCTTTTCAGTTAATTGGACTCCTCACGTGATCCTGATAAAGGAGATCATGTGTATCTCCCAGTGTGTTTTTCCAAACAAAGTCAAAGCATTATTTCTTTCCAGCTCCTGTTTTTCTGCTTTAGGCAAAACAGAAGTGGGCCAAATTTCTGTTTTGAATTGTGACAGATTAACATGGCACAGCTCAAAATGCCTCTTGTGACCTCCGACTGGGAATTATGAGGCCCAGGGTACAAGATCTGCATTACCCAAGGGCCAGAAGTTTTGTCTTGGAAAATTTCAAGTACATACAACAGCAGAGAGAAGAGCAAAATGAACCCCCGTGTCCCCCAGCTTCGACAACTAACCGTTGGCAGAAACAAATCAGCCTCATCTGTATCGCACCCTCTCCCCTACCCCTGGGTAAGCCTGAAACAAACCCAAATAGTTTTCGCCTGTACATACTTCAGAATGTGCCTCTAAAACACGAGGACTCTTAAAACCACAATACCGTGACCACACTTCAACAGTTACTTAGTTCCTTAAGGTTATCAAATCTCGTCAGAATTCAGTTTTCCAACAATCTCATCAATTTTTAATGGCTTATTTGTAAGCTTCAGGATTCAAGTAAGGTCCACATGTTGCAGTTAGTTGACCCGCTACAGCCTAGCTCTCAATTTGATGGTGCGATGCCTCATCAGAGAACCACTGGCCCCGCTCTTCCAAGGCTCGGAATCTCAGAGCCGGGCTGGCTCGGTCCATCCTTTGTCCTCAGTCGGTCGTGGAGTCCTACATGTCTGTACCACCACCACCTCTACCACCCCAGGACGGGCCCTCCTCGTGTCACACTGCACAGGCTTCCTGCAGCGTCCCCGCCTCAGCCTGTGCTGTCCACCCCCAGGCTCCTTTCTAGTGACCGAGTTTAACCAGACGTAGCCTTGCTCCTGCGGCGCAGCCCCACCCCGCCCCTCCCTTCCTCCCAAGCCCGCCTGCCCCACCCAACAAGGCCGAGCAGAGCCGTGGCCGGCTCTCATGGCCTGCAACACCTCAGCCTGTCAAGGCCTTCCGTGGCCTCATACCCTTCCCAGTCAGCCCCCGTGGTCAGGCCGGCTTCCCCATCCTCAGAACAAGCCATGAACTCGAGCTTCACAAACGTTCTTATGCTAAAAAGGTGCTTAAAATGCCACCCTCTTTCCCCTTCACCCTTCCAAATCTTGTCCACGCTTCAAAGTCCAGCTCAAGTCCTGCCAAAGCTACTCCAGTGCTTTCTCCCAGCCCTGGCCTCCGTAGCCAGCCTGCCGGGGTTCGCACTGTGGTGCAGTGATGGGAGTGCGTGTTGAGGTCTCGAGTACGGCTGCTGTCTCCAGACCAGCACCTGAACCACCAGACTAGAACTCTGCAGAGTTCAGAGTCCTTTTGGAGACTCGAGCTTTTTGTCCCATCCCTCCCGCATGTCTGACATTGTGGCCCTGACAAAACACTTAAGAAATTGAGTGGAAGGGTTTCTTAGGCTCGTTTCAGAAATCTAGCCATAAGGGATGAGAGAAGAGTGTGTACACGGGCGCACCTGGCATTAGGAAGGTGAGGGTAACGCGAAGGGTTTTGTTCTTAATGGATAGACTTGAGCGCACTTCCATACAGAAGGGAAGGGGAGGAGAGAGGGAGGGTTGGATCTGGGAGAAAGAGGAGCCTATGGATGGAGGGTGGCCCCGAGAAGACAGCGGGCTGGGGAAACTCCAGCCAGCAGAGGTAGAAAATAACTCCAGGCTGAAGGAGGCACTGGATAAATGTTCATCGTATGGATCAAGCAGACACTGAAGCCTGCCTGGAAATGAAGCCCACGGAGTAAAAGCCCCGTCGGAAATCCGGGAACTGAGCAGGACTGCGAACTCATCATAGGCGATCGGTTGTGGCGAGACAAGCCATCTGGTTTTCCGCATTCCGCGATGTGCGCAACCCAAGTGCACCAGTGAGCCTAAGAAAGTCAATGTCATTATTTCTAACGAACTCATACTTCACTACTTTCTTAATACATCTTGTGGGGTTTTTTAAAAGTTTTATTTATTTATTTCACGGAGCGCGCACGAACAGTGGGGAGGGGCAGAGGGAGAGGCCGTCTCCCCGCTGAGCTGGGAGCCTGACGTGGGGCTTAATCCCAGGACCCTGAGATCATGACCTGAGCTGAAGGCAGATGCTTAACCAACTGAGCCACCCAGGCGCCCCAATACATTTTGTGTCTTGTTTTAAAATTTAATTACAGAAAATTTCAAAGTAGGTACAAAAGTAGAACATCTGGAAGGCTCAGACGGTTAAGCATCTGACCCTTGATTTCAGCTCAGGTCATGATCTCAGGTTGGTAAGATCAAGCCCCACATGGGCTCAGCATGCAACCTACTTAAGATTCTCTTTCTCCCTCTCCTTCTGCCTCCTCCCCTCTCTCCAAAAAAATTAATAAAAGTAAATTAAAAATTAAAGAGTATCGTATAGTGGCCCTATGTACCCATCTATCTACCCACGATTAATTTTGTCTACCCTCCTCCACTGGACTACTCTGAAGAAAATCTATGGATGCTGATCCAAAGATAAGAAGTCTTTAAAAATAACCACAATACTATTTTCACATCTAAAACCTGTTGGCAGTAATTTCTTAATGTCATCAAATATCCAGTGAGTGTTGTGGTTTCCCCAGTTGCCTCATAAACTCATTGAACGGTTTATTGGAATCCGGGTCCAGACAAGGTCATGTATTGTGACTGGTTAGTATAGCTGCTAGGTTTCTCTCTATCTGCGCACCCCGCTTTCGTCTCTCCCCAGTATTTGTGTGTTTACTGTGTACATATGTAGATAGACTTATTACTGCCTCAGGCAAATAATCATTTATGCAAGTAAATGAAGGATCATTTTATTATTTTATAGCCTGTTTGCGGACATGGTATGGGGTAAGTAAAAAACTTAATGGGTTGAGTAATTTCTTATACAGCTGGTACATACATTGTAATAATCAAAGCACAGAGAGCTCCTTAGAAGACAAGAACTACGTAATAACTGCTAGTTTCTCACTGGTCACTCTTTCTCACTGACTGTACATCCCATGTGCTCAAGAATAATACATATTTCAATAAAAATATTGTTTGTAACTTGGACTCTATCTGATAAGTCTGGACACACACAAAAAAGCGCATTCGTTCTTATCCTATTTTGAGGTTTGTCTTTTTGGGCCTTTCCAAGCCGGTCCGTCAGATCTACTGCTGCCCCTGACGTTTCTTGGTGGTCACATTCTCCGAGGTAGCCTCCTGCCCATGTCTGTGGGAATGTCTGTGCAGGCAGCTGCCTGGGCTCCAGGGCATGTCTCTTTGGAGTGGCTACCAAAACACGGGGTCAGATCAAAACCTACCCCAGCGGATAAAGCTCTCATGGCAAGGCTTACATATTCTGGGTGTTGACACACCTTTTTTTCAATCAATAGCCAAAGTTTCAGTCCAATAAAACCTTTTGCTCAGTCCCCCAAAGTTTGTTTTCTAAGGGGATCTGACTATATAATAAAAATGGACCACATCCCGACGGGTATATTTAAATGGAAGTGATCACTGATTGTGTACCAAATTTGAATACACATTTAATGAAATGGATTACATTGGTCATTAAAAATGCATATTCAAATGTTGACTAAATACTCTCCCTCGGAATGCTGCTTAGTTTGGAAGTGAATTTGTTCATTTCTTCAACAAATGGGCCTACCAAGTGCCAGGCACTGTATTAGGTGCTGAAGATGTGCTGCGAGCACAACAGATCTGGTCTCTGTCCTCATGGAGCTTACATTCCAGTGGACGAGACAGATAATACATTGCAAAGAAGCAAACCAATACATAAATAAAATAATTCCAGTCTGTAATCAGTGCTATGAAGGAAATAAGCAAGGACAAGGATGGGGAAAACGTAGAGGAATCACTGTGGACCAGGGGCTACAGGAAGGCTTCCCAGAGGCGGTGCCATTAAAATTGAGACTTAAGGAATGGGACTGAGCCTTCGGGCCCGCTCTAAGCCCATCTTGAAACCACACATCCTCAGGATGTTGTTGGGATGTGGAAGCCATGTTTAAAAAATATGTTTAGTGGGGCGCCTGGGTGGCACAGCGGTTGAGCGTCTGCCTTCGGCTCAGGGCGTGATCCCGGCGTTCTGGGATCGAGCCCCACATCAGGCTCCTCCGCTATGAGCCTGCTTCTTCCTCTCCCACTCCCCCTGCTTGTGTTCCCTCTCTCGCTGGCTGTCTCTATCTCTGTCAAATAAATAAATAAAATCTTTAAAAAAATATATGTTTAGTATGTACTTCGTAGCTCCTGCAGTTTACTTCTGAAGTTGATTAAAAGACATACAGCTTCTCATAGAAGCCGGGTGAGTTCAGCCTCTTGGTATGTGGAGTTCCCACAGAGTCCACCTGGCTGGATTCTGGCCCCCACCCTGCAAAAGACCACATTCCGCCAAGTCTGCCTGTTTTCCTGCCGGGCAGGTGGAGAGGCATGGCCGTAAAGACCAGGATCCGGCCCAGAAGGAAAGGAGGCTAGCAGGGGTGGGGGTTAATGATTGATGGATGAGGTCTTATGACTTTATTATAAACAAGTGGAGGCCAAAGAATCAAACTGGCATTTTCCTTTGTTAATGTTACAAACGAGTCAGAGACAGGGCCGTGGGCGAGGGCTAGAGTCAGGGTTACTTGTCATTTACCAAGCTTAAAGTGGGATTGCTGAAGGAGGTGCGTTCTGCTTCCTTGGGTTTTGTGTTACAGGTTAATACAAACGGGAATGTTTTCTAAAGTTGCTTTCATCTGTACTTTATGTCAAACTGTCCTCTTCGTTATTTCAGTTCGTGTTTGGGCCAGACTGAGAGGAGGGGCTGACACTGGGCTAAAGCCGTGCTTGGGCATCATTTCCAGATTAGCCGTGGGGTGGGGGTGCGGAGAAGAGGTGAGCTGAAAGACTGGCCACCACCTCAGCTCTCTGCTAGGCCTCGGAAGCCCTTCTCCTTCACGTGCCATATCTAGAGACACCCCCACCCCAGTAATGCTGTGGTTTTGAGGGAGAGGGGAGGTACAAGGGCAGATAGCTCCCCCTGCCCATCTCACCCCCTAACGCAGGACAAAGTGTTTCCCCCTCCTCTGTGCTCCTGTAGGGCCCTCGGCATTTCTCTTTTCCCAGCAACACCTACACTTATCAAAATAATATTCTATATCTTTCTACCCCAGTGGTTCCCAAAGTGTAGTCCCGGGGCAAGCATTATCATCATTGTCATCACCAGCACCATCATTGTCACCTAAGAACTCATTAGAAATGCAGATTCTTGGCCCCACTCCACGCCTCCTGAATCAGGCACCCCGGGACGGTGCACAGGGGCTGTCATCAAGCCCACAGGCGATGCTACCGCTCCTGGAGGCTGAGAACCACCGCACTCGGCTTTCAGCTTGCCTCTCTCCCTCTTGCGTCCCTGACTCCTATCCCAGAGCTTGGCAAACTCAACGTCCAACAAACGGTTCTTGAGCAACAATAGTGACAAACCAGTAAGTTAAACAAGTTGCTACAGTGGGAAGAGCCTCAGCCCAATAATGAAACCCAGGCAGGCGCCAGTCCCTGGTCCGCGCGCAGCCCACATTCTTCCCTTTGGTCTTCCTTGACTTATTCACAAACGAATCGTGGTGTAAAAATGTGAAGTCCGTAGTCAAGCCGGATGTCCTGCTCCATCCTCCTTAAAAAGAATGTTGAAAATATTCTTTCTCCACGCTCAGGCGCCTCTGAATAGACAAGGCTGCAGACAATGTACTATTATATGTGTAATTCTAAAGACGTAATTATGATGTTTGAGGTGTTTATTCAATGTTGACTATTAGGAACATAACTTCCTTTTCTCAATCTGTTTTTATGGCTCATTTAAAAAAAAATTTTATTGTGGCAAAATATACATAACATAAAGTTTACCATTTTAACAATTTGTTAGTGAATTCATGCCATTAAGTACATTCACGCTGCAGTGCAGCCATCACCACTACCCATTTCCAGATCTGTTTCCATCACCCCAAACGTATGTTGCTAGTGGGAATGTAAGATGGTGCAGCCGATATGGAAAAGTGTGGTGGCTCCTTAGAAACTTAGAATTACCATATGATCAGCAATTCTATTCCTAGGTATATACTCAAAAAAACTGAAACCAGGGACTCAGATACTTGGACACCAATGTTCATAGCAGCGTTATTCACAATTGCCAAAGGGTGGAAATACCCCAAGTCCATTCATCAACACACGAACAGATAAACAAAATGTTGTATAGACCTACAATGTAATACAATTTGTCCATAAAAAGACTTGTCTCATTTTAATATATAATTTCTTTTCCTAGAACCGTTTAAGGAGAGCTGAGGTAGGTCTCCATATTGGCACACCTGTCATAGAACCAAAATCATGGCAGATGCTCAGTAAACACTCACTGGTTGAGGAAAGCTCTCTGTAATTTCTTCTTGAGTCTAACCCCAGAGCAGTTGTCAAACGTGTTGCTTGTTAAAACACATATTGCATGGTGCACTGGGTGTTATACGCAAGTAATGAATCATGGAACTTTACACCAAAAACTAGGGATGTACTGTTTGGTGATTAACATAATATAATAAAAAATGTTATTTAAAAAAAAAACACCACAGATTGCCGAGCCCCGCCCCCGCAGCTTCTGATCCAGCAGGTTTCCGGTGGAGCCCCAGAATCTGCATTTCTACCAAGTTCCCAGGTGATGCTGATGCTGCCTGTCTGGGGATCACACTTTGAGAACCACTGGTCTAGAGCCGTATTTCTTAACCCTGGACCTACTCTGGCATCTCTGAGGGCTTTTACGTCTGCCCCTGGCCCCAGCCCCTGAGATCTGGTGTAATTGGTCTTGGGTGGGGTCCACACACAGGAAGCCTTAAGAAGCTGCCCAGGTGATTCTAATGTGCAGCCAAAGTTGAGAAGAGCTGATGAAAAGCCCTCTTCAGATCAAAGGCCTTGACGTCGAAGCTAGAGCTTTTACTCTCCTTTGCCAGGGTAAGATTGCTTTTTAATTTTTAATTAATTAATGTTTTCTTGTGGTGAAATATATATAATATAAATTTACCATTAGTGACATTTGGTATGTTCACAGTGGTGTGCAACCATCATCCCCCTTTAGCTCCAGAACATTTTCACCACGCCTGAGGGAAACCCCGTCCTCAGTCCCCATTCCCCTCCTTCCCTCAGTCCCTGGTAACCCCTCATCTACTTTCTGTCTCTAAGGATTTGACTGCTCTGTACCTTTCATATCAGTGGAGTCAATATGTGGTTTTCGTGTCCGGCATCTTTCACGTTCATCCATGTTGTAGCACGTATCCATACTTCCTTCCTTTTTATGACTGAATCATGTCCCCTTGTATGGACGTACCAGCATTTGTTTATCCATTCATATCCTTGCTTTGTACTGTAGTTTAAATATTTGACTCTGGTTAAATTGCATCTCTGGTCTGTAAAATAGTTGTTGACCGAAATCAAGCAACCGTGTTTCTCCTGTGTGGGTTTTAGAAGAGGCTCTGACTCTGGGGCTCCTGGTAGGGTGGTTAAGCGTCTGTCTTCGGCTCAGGTCTTGATTGCAGGGTCCTAGGATCGAGCCCTACCTTGGGCTCCCTGCTCAGCTGGGAGTCTCCTTCTCCCTCCGCCCCTGCCCATCATGTGTGCTTTCTCTCTCTTTCTCAAATAAATAAAATCTTAAAAAAAAAAAAAAAAGAAAAAGAAAAAAAAAGTCTGTGACTAGAGCCCGTGTGAAGGCAAGATGCAGTAGACTCAGCCTGGTTTCCTGGAAACACGGGTCTAGGGGTCAGCGAGGCTATTATCTGTAACGAGCTCCTGACTGGAAAGGGGAACCTTCACATCGGAATGCTAACAAGAGGCGTATTCCATACAAGGTGGTGTGGCAATGTTTCCTGGCACTAGAAGGAAGTTGGTGGGAGAGCAAATGACGTGGGCAGAGGCTGCCTGTCTGCCAGGCTCTTTCCTTGGCAAAGAGAGGTCTGAAAATGTCTCAGGTGCTTTAAATCATTGGTACAGCTGTCTCCTCAGCTGACAGAAGGCTGCTCGTCTCCCCACCTCCCACCAGCACTCATCTTTGTTAAAAGTGTGAGGCTGGGGGTGACCAACCGTGATTGCATTCGGGGTTAGACAGCGGGTCAGGGACAATGCCAGATATCGAAGCTGAATGCGATCCCCGCAGGGTATTTAGTTGTGGACTTTTGATGTCTGCTAGTAGAACCAGTACCTCCCCTTTCACTTTCACTGTGATCTTTCGCCTCTGCTTTGCTGCCAAGCATCTTCCAAGAATTGTCGAAGCTGCTGGCTTGTGGCATCTTCACTTCCCATTCAGACTCGCTGCTCTGTGACTCTGACTTGAGGCCCACGCCCCACTGAATTCAAATAGCCTCTTGAGTCCTCCTTTTCTTGCAGCCCTTGGCCCTAGTGCCCCCCATAACCCCGTTTCTGAAACCTCTCCTCTCTGCTATCTGTAGCTCCCTGCCCCTTAATGTCACTTGTCCCATGGTTTTGTCCTTGGCTCTTTTCTCTCACACATACGCCCCTGCACTGAGCCTATCCCCTCCAATGGTTTCACCACCACCTCTGCCCTGCCCAGTTTCCTCCTGAGCTCCAGACCAGCCTACTGGATGCCCCTACTGGATGCCCATGGCTTCCTGAAACCAGACATGGCTGGAGACAGAGGCAGACAGACAAACAATTAAAAAAGAATAACCAAACTTGCCATCTTTTCCTCTCTGATTGTCCTCCTTCCAAAACTTCTCTTGTTTCCTTCAAGGTTCTCTGTCTCAACTGACGGTTCCACTCACTGCACCAAAGCCTAGAATCACAATCTACTTCTTCCCATCCTCTCCTTTGATCCCACTGCTAGGCACGGGGAAATAATGATTTTACTTTTACGTGTCTTTTTTAAAAGGTTTTTATTCTGAAAAATTTTAAATGTACAGAAAATTTATAAGAATAGCACAACCAATTCCCACATACTCTTCCCCTAAAATCACTAGTTGTTAACATTTTGCCACACCTGCTTTATTACTCTCTCTCTCTCTCTCTCTCTCTCTCTATATATATATATATATACATATTTACACACATTATTGTTGCAGTTCTTCCTCAGCCCCTGATGAGATTATGTCCCAATAAACCCACGGTAAGTTGAAAATCATGTAATTTGAAAATGCAGCTAACCTACCAAACACCAGAGCCCAGCTTACCCTGAGCATACTTATACTAGCCTACAATTGGGCGAAATCTAACACAAAGCCTGTTGAATATCTCATGTAAATTGTTGAGGACTGTGCTGAAGGTGAAAAGCAGAATGGTTAGGTACAAAGGGGTTATGTGTATCGGTTGTTTATCCTTTCGATGGGGTGGCTGCCTGGGAGCTGGGGCTACTGCCCCGCCCGGTGTCACCAGAGAGGATCACAGCAGGTGTCGCCAGCCAATGGAAAGACCCAAACTCACAATTCCAAGTATAGTTTCTACCGAACATGTATCACTTTCCCGCCATCCTAAAATCGAAAAATTGTAGGTTGAACCATCCTAAGTTGGGGCTATCTTTTTAGAGAAAGTTTCAGACATCATGCTCTCTTGTACTTAAATACTTACATGTCTGTTTCCTGAAAACAAGGACATTTTCTTACATAATCACAATACAACTATCCAAGTCAGGAAATTTAACAATTAATACAATACTGTTATCTAGTATACAATCAATATTCACATTTTGTACATTCAGGCTCAAAGGGTCTTCCCACAGATTATGTATGATTTATGAAAGGGAAAAATGGTAATGTTAAAATGGAGGAAGCTATCGGGCATTATCGTAACCACGTGGTCAGAATTATCACCAACAGGGACGTCGAGTGCCTCCTGATGAAATGCTCAGTCGGGGACACATTACTTCCGCAGTATTCATGCCAAAATGTACAGCCTGAATCTCATGAGAAACCCTTGGACAAACCCAAATTGAGAGACCTTCTAGAAGATTTCCAGTCTCTATGCTTCAGAAACGCCACAACATGAAAGGTCTAAAGAGACACCACAAAAACATGCAGAAATAGTCTTATCAAGGATTGCATTAAGTTTCTCTTAAACTTGGCCTTGCTGTGCCCGCTGTGGCACAGCCTTTGTTCAGACCCACAGCTCCATACCTGTGCCCCTCACTGGCCTCCCTTCTCCACACTAATGCACACCACATCCGCACACAACTTTGCAGAAAGGTCTTTAGTCGATCCTCAAGGCTTTAGGATTAATCCCAAGGTCTACAGTGCATCCCTCAAGACCCTCGTGATCTCACCCCCTTCTCCAGCCTTCGCTTTCCCCACTGCCATCTGTCAAGAATCTGAGGTCTGTGGTGGGGGGAGCTAAAATTCCACCCAAACTAACAGGTTAGGCTGCCACAGCTTCATTGCAAAGACACAAGACTGCTGAGTCCAGGACAAGGACAGTTTATTACTCACAGCAGTAGCAGAGTGCCATTTGCACCTGTTTCCCAAGCCCCGGTTCCACAAGGTGCCACAATGAGGGCCAGGTGACACCTGCACATGCCCACCGCTCAGCATCACGGCCAAGCAACTCCACATTTAGGAAACCCCAGGCTTCTAGAGGGGCAGTTGGCAAACCTGCCCAATCTTACCCCCAAGGGAGACACTGTCTTTACCTTACTGCACAGCAAACAAATCTGCTCTCTGCCCTAGCGGAAGACACTATCTCTAGCTTATGAAACGATTTGCTACATAAACATCCTTGAAATGATAGTCTGAAACCATTGCCATCAGCACCTCTGCCCACAGACTAGCTGAAGCACCAGAGACCCAGTGAGAAGTCTCCCAACACGGCTCCTCCAATGCTAGGCGGCTGCCACCTGATTCTAACTGTGCCACACACTCGCACCTGCTTTTTGGACCTCTGTGGCCTGCAGTGGAAAGCCATCCTCATCCCCAAGATGTATCCCACCCATGCACAGAAACATGCACGCACTGTCCTTGTTTGCTCCTTTGTCTTTCAAGAATCAGCCCTTCAGGCGGCGTGACAGTCACTCGTGCCCCCAAATTGAGGCCTTTTGTGCTCCCTCGGTGTCCACAGCACCAGGGCCTGGTGTCCCAGCACTTAAGTTGCTCCACTGTAATTGGCTGCTTACACATCTGCGGGCCCCTGGGCTGTCAACTCGTTGATTCGTGGGCTGCGTCATGCTTGTCTCTAATCCCAGGAGCAGCCCACAAAGGAATCTTAAGGACAGGTCGAAAGAATAAGTGAATTGGTGAATAAACTGTTATTTTAAAGCTGCCAGCCATTTCTTCCTGTCACTTGAGGTCGAGTCAGATGTACAAACCAATAAAGCTGGAAAACTGGCCTGGGACAAGGGGTGGGGTAGGTGTGGGGTTCATAAGCACTTTCTAGATTTTGGGGGAGGAACCAGAAATGTGTTCACGGGGAGACCCTCCGCATGTTGTAGGATGGAGCACCTAATCAGCCTTTTTAGCTACACGGACATGAGGCAGGACAAGACCCAGTGTTTCTGTGAAAACATAGGCCCAGCTATAGCCATCCAAATCCCGGTGCTCCCGGCTGAGATGCTAAGCGTTCTGTTTAGTGAGCCAGTGATACCAACTAGATGCATCTTCAACAGGTCTGCGGCCATGCAGAGAACACTCTTTCTCTAAATATGAATTTAGATGTCCTGGACAGGAATGTTGTTGTCCCATTTGTGATGGTATTTCAAACTTTAAATCGGTATTCTCAACAGGAGTGATTCAACCCCTCAGGGGACATTTGGCAAGTCTAGAGACATTTTGGAGTCCTCGCTGGCAGGTGCTACTGGCGTCTAGTGGATCGAGGCCAGAGGTGCGGCCAAATACCCAACAATGCACAGGACAGCCCCCCACGACAAAGAATTATCCTGCCCAGAAGAATGTTCGTAGTGCAGAGGCTGAGAAGGCCTGGACGACTATTGTGACTGCCTTGTCTGGGCTCGTGCGAGAAGGGTCAGGTCGTACGGTATGGAGGAGGTTTTTCTTGAAGGGATTGGGCGCTCTCACCGTGAATCATCCTGGGGTCAGAAAGAGGAATAGAGGCGGGGAGACAGGGAAGAGGAAACGCGGTCAGAAGAACTCCAGGCCAGGAGAGCGAGACTGGTGCCCACGTGGCGGTGGGGGACCCACGGGAAAGGGGTGACCGTCGCCCTCAGGGAGTGCTGCGGACGGAGAGCTCTGCTTTAGGGTTTTCCTTTCAGATTGTACTTGCCTTGTGTCATCCCAGGGCCTGGACCAAAGTTTTTGCTCAATTCCTAGGCCTGATGATTTTGTGTGTTTAAGCTACCACGTAACGAGCGCTCACTATGTGCCGGGCGCCATTCTGTGTCAGAGGTTGGCTACCGTTTTCTGGCAAAAGGCCAGATCGCCAAAACTTGAGGGATTGTGGGCTGTACAGTTTCTGTCACTACTACCCAGTCCTGCCTCATTTCACCACAGCCTCCTAGGGACTGTGTAAATGGGTGAGTACAGCTGCGTGCCAAGAACATTTTATCTACAAAAACAGGTGGTAGGGGCGCCTGGGTGGCTCAGTTAGGTTAAGCATCTGCCTTCAGCTCAGGTCACGACCCCAGGATCCTGGGACCAAGCCCCGCATGGGGCTCCCTGCTCTGTGGAGAGGCTGCTTCTCCCTCTGCCTCTGCCTCTCCCCCTGCTTGTGCTCACTCTCTCCCTCTCTCTCTCTCTCTCTGTCAAATAAATAAAATCTTAAGAAAAAAAAAAAAAACAGGTCGTAGGTGCATTTGGCCCATGCGGCATAGTTTGCCAACCCTCATTCTACATGTGTAATGTGTATTAACTAATTTAATCTGCATAAGGGCCCTATGACACGGGTCCGATACTCTCATTTAGTAGAGGAGGTGACGGGGCACAGACTTTGGATGATACGCCCAAAGTCACAGTGCGAGTAAGCAGCAGGGCTGGCCTCTGCCCCTGGCCGTGCACACTGGCCACCGTGGTGGCTCCCACCGTGCTTCAGCGAGCACGGAGCCTGGGCAGTGGCAGCGGTTCCAGGCTGATGAGCAGTGACCCGCGGTTAAGCCCTGGGTGACTGTGCAGAGCTAGAGGGAAATCTGGACATAACGCAGAGAAGCGATCTGAGGAAAGACACGAACTTTCTGCAGCCACCCAGGGGGGAAGCCAAACTACAATGAAGGATGACTGGCCTCGAAACACGGACCCGATGTTGACTCAATTCTTCACTTACCCGCTTTCACAAGAAGGAAGTGACCTATCGCCCTCTTGCCGTTGTGCAAAGCTACTCCCTCAGTTTTCCTTTTTTAGTGAGAAAACTTGCTTTTTCATGGGTCTCTCACACCTGAAGAGATTCATCCAGGCTACTTCCTCCTATCTCCTCTCCCGAGAGGTGTGAGGTGCAGCGGGAAGGTCAAGGGCTCTGGAGCCATCCAGCCAAGCTGCCAATCACAGCTCTGCCACCTCTAAGCTGTGTGACCTCGGGCAAATCTCCCAGATTCCCCGAGCTTCACTCACAAAATGAAGTGGCAGCCCCCACCTCCCAGCCCCGTTGTGAGGAATGCATGTGGAAGCGTTAAGATCGGTCTCTAGAAGTAATAGGCTCCCAAGACATGCTGGGCTCCAGGCCCTTCTGAGCTAAATTGTCTCAGTGCTTCCTTTTTCTCTTGTGGGCTGTTTGCCAACATTTTAGAGCAAGTTCTCGCCTTCACCTCACCGGAAAACAAATCTAGAGTTCCCTGTGGGTCTCCTTTTACTTCGAATGAGATATGCGGGGTGATGTGGCATTGCCTTTCAGCCTGCTTTTACCTCTGAAACCCTATCATCGCAGATCAAGTGTTACCCTCTCCCTGGTGCCTTCCCTGACCCCCAGAGCCAAAAATAAACAGAAATAAACCATTCTTTCCTCATTCACTCAACAAATGTTTCTCGAGCATCTTCCCTGGGTTGGGGTCTCCGCATCTGCCTGAGCGGCCCCCGGGCGACCACATCCTCTTTCTGGATGATTCTCTTTGAGGCTGGAAATGGCTCCTTGCTCACCCCCATACCCTGCAGAGACCCTGGAACACTGCCCTGCTTGCAGCAGACTTATGCTAAAAAACAAAACAAAACAAAACACCATTGAGAGAAAAACTTCTCCACTGATAACTGGACACGTTAATCTTCACTGGGAAGTGAGTGCTTGGCTATTAACCAAAGAAGTATCTATGCCTCGTGGGGGCAGTTACGTGCAAGGAGAATGTTAGGCTCCGGCAGTTCATTTTTCTCCAAGGTGTAACAAGTTTTCTGGCCAGGCAGCTTTGCACACTCGGTGTTCCTTGCACACTCCATCTCACTCAGTGATGGCACATTCCCTACGTCATCCTTGCGGGTGCACAGTTGAACCATCACACCAGAAGGTTTGTCAAGAGCCGGGGAGACTCTTGGGGAGCTGCCAGAAGGGAGTACCGAGGAGCCCCTTCCAGATTTCACCCGAATGCCTCTCCAAGAGTGGGACAGAAACGCACACGCCTTAAGTCAGAAGCCAGCCGAGGGGCGAACTCCATCCAGTTCACTGGCTAGGGGATGGCAGTGTGAGTGTTGTGAGTACAGACACATGGAAGAATGGAGCTACCCACCTGAATATGGATGCGGGCATGCGTGTGTGCTAGTGTGTGCTAGTGTGTGCTAGTGTGTGTGTGTGTGTGCGCGCACACATGCCCTCCTTCCCCAGGAACCAGAAGGACAGAGCACAGCAGCCCGGCATTCCTCATCCTTTCGGCCTTTGCAGGCTGGCCCTAGTCCTACAGCGGCCACACTCACACGACACTTGCACACTAAATGCTCCTTCTGCCCCTGCCGCCCAGCCCACTCGCTTTGATCCTCTTGTGGGACCTGCTTCTTCACCTACGTTCATCCTCTGCTTCCTGTTCTCCCTTCCACTGCGGTTCGCTCTGATTCCCATCGCCACGTTCCTTGAGCTGTCCATCCTCTTGCTACGAATCTGAGAAGGAGATTGGTTCAGGATGGCCCCTAGAGGAACCCGATGAGAGTAAGAGCATGTGTTGCCAACAGTGACAATGGCTGGATTCTGCTGATTTTCCCCCTAGCAACCGCACGGGTCTTTGATGTACATTTCCCTTGAGTGTGGCCCAAGGAACCGTAGCAAATGTTTATCTATGTCAAAAGGTGTTAAGTCTATTGTGTTTTCTTTAACCACTAAGCCTTTTGTCCCGTGAGGGGGAGGAAAAAAAGTTAGTTTGGCATAATTTGTTCCTGGCAAATTTGATTATTTACTTTTTAAAAACATCACTGCCTTTCGTCAGTGCGTTGACACAGTCGTGACGTGCAGCGTAGGGCGTGCCGCTCCTGCTCTACGGTGAGCACCTGCCCAACGACCAGGAAAGCACGTGCGGTGGGCGTCAGGAGACCCAAGTTCGGTCCTGGCTCCGTGCCTCACGCTCTCTTTGGGCCACTGCGGAACTCTGAGTTTCCCTCGCCTCATTTGTAAGTGGGGGTGGGATTCGGCTCCATCAGTGTCCCCCCAACCCTGCCCTACATCCTGGGGTCCCCCTGGCAATATGGCAGTCTGGATGCCAGTTTGAACAGAGACAGACACTCATTCACAATCAGGCTGCACTGTGTCTACATTTCTATCAGGTGTCAAATTACCAACAGGTCAAGACCCCCATTACCCCTCCCTTGGTTCAGCCCCCACCCCAAGCCCCTCTTCACATCCCTCTGAACTCCCTTTCTCTAGCCTTTCACACTCCTTTCACTCTCTATCCTGCAGGCACGGTGATCCTTCTAAAATGCTTATCTGATCACCTCAGGTTTTGACTTGGATTGTTCCAGAAGTCCCGGCTGCCTCCAGAATGAGGCCCCAGCTGTTCAGCTGGCTCACGAGCTCCTCACGCCCTGGCCTCTCTCCCCGGGCCCTCACATTGAGTTCCTTGGTAGTTCCCAGAGCGTACCAGCTTAGGTGGTCACGGCACAATTTGTCCCTTGGCCCCGGTGCCCTTCCACCCCCTGCCCTTTGTCTGGCTAGCGTTTATCTGTCCTCCAGGTCTTAGCTTAGATATCCCCTCCTCCAGCAAGCTTTCTCTAGTCCTTTCCCCCAAACACTAGGTGGGGTCTCTTCCATGCTGCTTCTCTCTGTACTGGAAGGCTCTAATCTCATTCATGGTGTCCACCCAGGTTCACAGTCCCAGAATGATAGACGCATGCTTAGTCTCCATTGCCTTACCAGCTGGTCCAATCCTCAGCCCTCAGTGTTCACTCAATATGGTGGAATGAATACAGACCAATTATCTTGGGCTAATTGATCGGCTTTTATGTCTGTCTTTAAGTAATAACGAATGGGGGAAATCAACTATTTCACTAACATATTAATTTGTTAAAATAAATCTTTGAAACAATGGTATCCGTGGAGGAGGGGTGGAATAAAAGAGTGGTGGAAAAATAGAGTGTCATTCCTCTGAGGTCCCTTCTAGCTAAAAATTCCAGAAATCTATCTGTTATAACGTTTTGGCTCAAGAGCAGGAACAATAGTCTAGAAACTGGAAAGGCAATATGAGGAAGATTCTTTAGATTTGCAGGTCGTAGGACAATAGACAGTTACTCAATTTGCCCCCGGGCTTCCTGGTGGCCAAAACTAAAAGGCAAACACAGTCCTTTGCGTGACTGCCTCGACTTGCGACAATACATCTTTGTTCCACAACCTTCAGTCACTTTTTCTCTCTCCTCCACTCCACACGCGCACTTCCCAGAAGACTGAGCAGCAGGGAGGGGCTGCTGTACCACGGCCCTGGGCACCGCTGGCTGATGTCAGCGCTGCCTGCTTTGAGTAAATCTCACTTCATCGTAGCAAGGAGTCCCTCCTGACCACCTGTCCCAGGAGGTGGGGGCTGCATCAAGTTTGCCCTGACTGTGCAGGTGTCCTTACGAGAGCCGGACAGGTCTCATCCAGTTCACCCAGAAGTCACAGAGGTGATCGGGTCACAAGTTAATGATTGCAACGTTGTTTAATAAGTTAAGATGAGCTAAACAAACCGTGCAGAGCTAGACCAGCTCTGAGTCACCCTTTACAGACCGAAGGAGGTGCTGTCCTTGTATTTGTTCCTTCCTGGTTGGCATAAGATCCAATGCTTGTCAAAGAATTGGGGAGCTTGCTCGCTCCTTAAAGAAATACTTTTGTTAAAATACACACACACACAGAGAGGGTGCTTAAATTACTTTGTTTATAAATACTTGTAATACTATGGAACACTACCAAAAAGTATACATGAACTGAAAATTGGAAAAAGCTACAGTTGAAAATCTAATATGGTTCCCCATCATTGCTCTGTGCTGTGCTGGACACTGTTCATACAGGCCATCAGTCCTACACTTCTTCGCTCCCACTGCTTTCACTGTTTAATTGTGGAAATTAATCACTTCAGCTCCTCTCCTTGTGTTCTTGGCGTGTGACGGGGTGCTGCTCAGTGAGCATTCGTGGGACAACTACCCTATTTCTATTGCTTCCAGACACCATTGATGATATATCCCTATTTCAGAGACACTAAAATGTAGGAAAAAAATGTGTATCTGAGAATCAATGAATTATGGTCTTTGTCCAAGGCAGGCGCATGGCCCCCGGAAGTCTGGCTGTGCTTCTGGGCTCCACAGTGTGCCTGCACCCTTTCCCCTGTGGTGGCCGCTGCACAGGAGGACAGCGGCAGAGCAGGAAAGAGGGCCCTCGCTCCCTCCCAGCAGATTGCTGGAACAATCTCTGATCCAGTCTCTTGCTCATGGAAAACCAGACTTTCCAGTCCCTGCCTGGAACCTCCTTCACACTCCTGCTTTGAAGTCAGCCCTTTCGGCTTCAATCTTCCTTTGGAGCTAGTTGACCCCAGGGTTCATCTCTCTACGTGCTGAGGACGGGCTGCCAAGGGCTTTCACCAGCTCCTGGCTGGCTGTGCTCTGCCCTCACCTGGAGGCCTGGGGCACGAAGCAGAAGGGGCAAATCTGAGCACAGCCGGAGGCCTGACAGGGCCCTGACAGGACCCAGTTTTAGCTCTGGTCAGCCCTGCTGTCCCAAGGCTTGACTCTGCCTCAGACAGGTGAGCGTTCCTGCCTGGGGCTGGGCTTACTTAGCTCTGAATCCTAACAGCCCAGCCTCAGATTTCTTCCCAGGTTCAGACCTCCACCCTGGCACCCTAAATCAAGGATGAGCCTGAGGCTCCCAAGGGGGTCGGCCATAGCCATGGCCGTGGCTATAGAACCAGGTATCTGGTCCCTAGAGGCCAGGAAAGCATCAGGGAGATGGGATCTGACTGCACCCTGGCCTGAAGGACACGGCTAGAAAGCAGAGTCCGGCCTGTGCGGAGTCTGTGTTTCTTGCTTAATCCCTTTCCTTCTCATAGAGGAAATGTCCTATTTGTTCGGTAACCTCCTCGCTATTAAAAACTCAGGTAATTCAGCAAAGCATGAAGAAGCCGGCCCTTTCTAACACAGCTCACATTTGCTTGGTGCTACAGAGCTTACAAGGCGTTTTCCCACGTGTCAGCTAATGTAATCCCACCCGGGGAGGTGGAGGGAAAGAAAACGGTGATTAGCTGTATTAGCTGCTTGCTCTGTGCCAGGCACCAGCGGCCTCTTCCCCCACATCATCTTACTTAATCCTCCCTGAAGCAGGCCGGTGCCTCCCAGACTTGAAGCCCCGGGTGGGCTTGTGCAAACAGATTGGGGGGGGCGCCCCCAGAGTTTTTGATCTGTAGGTAGATCTGGGATGGGCCCGAGAATTTGCATTTCTAACAAAGTCAAACAGGGTGCCTTTGAGACTGCTACAGGACAGGAGTGAAGGGGCTGGCCTTTTCTTCCCAGCCTCCTGCCGTGTGTTTCACTTCTAGTAGATTCTGTGCGTCCTGGAAGGGCGTCCCAAGTCCCAGGGCACACTGATGCTGCTGATCCAGGGCCCGCCTTACAAGAACCATGGAGGTAGATGCTCTTACCTCGTCTTTCAGTGCTGAAAACACTGAAGTTCAGAGAGGAGAGGTTACTCTCCTAAGGCCATTCAGCTGGAAAGCGGCCTCACAGATATTCATGGCGGTCTGCCTGGTTCTGGGCTGTGCCCACTCTCCACTTCGGCCTCCCCCCACTCCCCTGCCCCTACACGTGCCTCTAGGAACAAATCCTAGCTTCCCTATTGTTTGACCCAGCTGGTAAGGCCAGCTGCGAACACTGAAATGCAGGCCCAGATCCCCCCAGAACACACGAACCTCAATTCTGCAACTCAGATGAGAAATAATTCTGAGTGGGTGGACCACACCACATCCTAACAGACCCGGGATGTCACAACTTCAATTAGAAGTAACTGGAACTACAGCCCAGATTGCAGAAACGATAGTGGCTTGGATTGCTGGCCCCAAGGGAAATCCCCAACGCACAGGGGTAGGGATTCAGCTCCCTGGTATGAAAAACATGTTCTGGCCTTTTCTTGCCTCTCTCCTCAGAGTGCTTTGTGCCCCTTCCCATTCATCCTCAGGACGGCAGCTGGAGTGGGGAGGGGGGAGGTCATGGGGGTGTTTGGAGTGGGCTGAGCCTCTCTACCTTGGGTAAAGACAAGACCCGATCTTAATTAAATCAGCCTGTTAATCGCACTTGCTCCCTCACTGCTGTCTGAAGTTCGCCCTTGAGCTCTGGGTCTGCTCCCCATACGGCCTTTGAGGGTGAGGCCACACGGCCCCTTTATCCTGACTACAGAACAGAAAATAGAGAGAGTTCCCCCTGGCTTCCCTCTACGTTTCGCGTCTAGTTCGTAGAGTTTGGGAAGGGTTTGGGAAGGACGTCATATGCCAGGGAAAGTTTGTGGCAGCCTAATATTCCAGCGGATTTGGGAAAGAAGGTGGGTGGAGGTGAGACCCTGGACAACCTAGAGAGGTTTGCCCCCGTGGAGGATACCTTCCTGATTCTCAAAGGAAATCCTTTAAGACAGGCAATCTGTGGTCTGGTATGAAGGAGAAAGGGCAGCGTGAGGAACACAGGGGCAGTGACTGGGTCCCAGGGTGTCCTGCCAGAGCCCAGGGCCTTCCAGCCATGGCAGAGAAGCTGGGCAGGGGGGCCTGTGAGGGGCTGTGGCCCGCTCTCCAGCACCCCCAGGCCAAGCCCCCATCATCCCAGAGTTCCCTGCACCGGGATGGTGGGGCTGGCCCAGCAGATGCCCTGTAGGACCCTGAATTCCAGGAGAGGTGGGATGCCCACCCCTCCAGGAGCTTACATCCCATCGCCTTTGAAGACTTATCTTATTCCCCCCAGATCTCTAGCAGACAGTGGTATCTGTTTCTGAGCGAGCTCACATCTGGGGAGCACCAAAGCAATGTCTGGGGTGCTCAGGGATGGAGCGCGGGGCCACTCTCTGCTCACATGACATGCTTGTAGGTCCTTAGTTCCAACACAGTCATTCTTTTTGGTTGCTCTGTTGTTTTGAACACACTAAGGGTGGTTTTGTTTTTTGGGTTTTTTTTTTTTTTTTTTTTTTTTTGGTTTTTGTGGAGAAGGGCCAAAAACACTTCCAGGGTAAGGATGACTCTCCCAGCCAGCTGGAGTTTGTTAACTCTTTTATTGAATATAATGCACACATGGAACAGTGCGCCATCAGGGAGCAGCTTGATGACATCTCACCGTCTACACACAGCCCCACACCAAGGAACTCAATGTGACCAGCACCCCCTTGCGCCCCCTTCCCGTCCCCTCCAGCCCACGAGGGCACCTGCTACCCTGACTTCGAACAGCAGAGATTCACTTCAGCAAGCTGGAGTTGATCATGCCCTCACAGGGCAGCCTGACTTGCCACTGCCTCCCGGTTCAGAGTTGGTATAGCTGCGGGGGCTCAGCAGGATTGATTCGGGACTGATTTCCGGTGCGTATGTGGGGGGGCCTGCTCAGCAGCTCTAAACGCAGCACACGCCAGCTGCTGCTTCGGCCACCCCGGAGGGGGGCATGGGGGCAGGGCAGGCCCCAGCTTGGCCTTCAGATGGTCCTCCTGTCTCCAGGCGGGCCATCCGGGAGATCAGCCTGGTGACTTTGTGGAGGGGGGATGGGGATAGGGTGTTCTTTCCATGTGCTTCTGGAAGTCCCAGCCTGTGTTCCAGGCCGTGGGAGGCCCCTGGATCAGGATGACTCAGCAGCATCTACGTGCAAAGCCGCTGAGGTCTGCACCCTGGGAACACCAGCACGTGGCATGCGGTTGGACTTGCCTCATTCAGGGCAGCCCTCACTGCTTGGAAACTATATCCCCCCAGCACCTATGCCAGGCCCTCTGTTTGCCTGGGTGCCTCTGAGCACGAGTGCCAGCTGCCAGCCTGCATCCGTCCTCCTTCACTGACCCCCACTGAGGGCTGACCCCACAGCACGGGCACTCACTGCTCTCACCAAAAGCCAGATTTGTCTGCGCTCAGCCCCTGCATGTCACGCACCATTAGACTCTGCCCTCTGCTTCCCCCGCAGAGCGCTGCTCCGGTGGTGCGGGGCGTGGGGGAGGGAGGGCCGGCCAGAGCTAGGGGTCAGGAATGAACACTCCTGCACTGCTCCTGTCACTGCCCACACAGCGGACCTCCCTCCCGAGAAGTCCCGAGGCCCAGACTTCGCTGAGTCTTCCTGTGTCCAGTCTTATGTCCTGCCTCTCCTTCCCTCTGACTGCCATCCCCAAGCTGGATGTGAAGGCATCATATAGGAATTCTGCAAAGGTCGGACACCTTCCTGCCCCCATCCCCCACCCTTCCCTTGCCAGCACCCCCACCACATGACTCACTCTAAAACACAGATTACTTCCTGCCTTGCCCCTCTAGCTCTGGACAAAACGGGAAGGGTCCAGCCTGCCCCCCATGTCTCCCCTGTTCGACCCAACCTCTCTTTCTGACCTTAGAGTTAATCGCTCCCCTAGAACTCTTTCTGTAGATGTTGCCCCACCAAATACCATCTTGTTGTTTCTTGCCTCCGTTCATGTGATGCCGTCATCATCTTGGCCAACAGCACTTCCTTCCTACCCCCACTGAATCCTCTCCATCCTCCAAGGTCAGGTGAAAGCCCTCCCCCTCCAGGGAGCCTTCTTTGACCATCCAGGCCTAGCACTCTGTTTCCTCAGAACCATCAGAGCACTGAACCGTTTATTCATTATCTGCCGTTCTCTATTCAGCTTTGAATTGTGAGCTGTGACTATTCCCAGCTACAGAGCACAGCCTCCCCTTCCAATCACCCACCCACGTAGCCGCATGTCTTGCACACAGTAAGTACACAAGGGACGTTAGTGATGATGGAGCCGTGCAACGCGGGAGCCAAGGAGACCTTGCCCTGTAGGTGGTTGGTGAATTAGCTCAGTGACTTTTCTGTGCCTGCCGGGCTAACAAACATCCAAAGGCTAGCTTTCGCACATCTAAGTCAGACCTTTCTGGATTCTGCTACCGCTGTGGTGATCAACTCCTCTGCCTGTCACCCCTCCTCCCGTGCCAGGAAGGCCAGTTCCAGCCTCCTCTTTCCAGAACAATCTATCTTGCCCAGTGCTCCTGCCTGTCCCTCACAAGACATTATTAGCATTCTCGCACTTGTCTGTGGACCCGGCACTCAGCCTCCCGCTCCCACTCCAGCTGATGACCACATTGCCAGTTCATTTCCCCCACCAGCCGAGCTGATGTCAAGCTGCTTGTCTGCAGGCCTGCCAGAGACGGCTGATGTCATTCTTGACCCAATCTCCCGGAAACCCCACTGCATACTTGATGTCCCTCTCTCTCCTCACCACGAGGCCGGCATCCCTCTCCCAGTAACGACAGACCATCCACTTCTGAACTCTGCGTGCTTACAAACACGGCAACAAGATGTTAATTCTAGACACACGGACAGCTTAAATTCTGGGGCCTGAGCCAAACTTCCAGAAAGGAGCCCTTTATGCTTTGTTGTAGAATAAATGTCCTACGGAGGAGAAGGTCTCTTTCCCACCCCAAGGCCCTTGCAGTCTGGAGGTAACCAAGGCACACTCACCTGGGAGGCCTGGTAGAAATCCCTGCACGGATCTGGAAACCAGAACGCTGCGATTCAGTTTAAGTGCACAGAGCAGGCTCCTGTGCTTGGAGAAAGTACGGCACGCAACCCGCGCGGAACAGCTCTTTGGAGAAGCCTTTGTACTCTCTTAAGGATGCCGGAGTCGCTCTTCTCAACACCCACAATAACCTTCACAGACACGGCGCTTCCGGCTTTCTCATTTAATACAGCCTCTCCTCCAAAAAGTATTTAAGGGGAGCCTGGGGGGCACAGTCGGTTAAGCGACCGACTCTTGATTTTGGCTCAAGTCCTGATCTTAGGGTCATGAGATCAGGCCCCGTGTCGGGCACGTGCTCAGGGTGGAGTCTGCTTGAGAGTCTCTCTCTCTCTCTCTCTCTCTCACTCACTCTGCCCCCCCCCACTCGCGCGCTCTCTCTCTAAAGTAAATAAATCTTTTTGAAAAAAGTATTTAAGATCTGTACTTACCAAAATAGGTCCACTTGGATCCTGCAAAGAACAAAACAAAGCAAAGTAAGTACAACGGAGCTTGAGCAAGGGAGAGAAAAGGCTACAGATGTGATTTGGAAACGGGTGCGGCTGGAGGGGAGGCGGGTGCCCGGATGTCAGACGTTGTCAGAGTCTGTGTCCGATCAACCGCTTCCCAGAGCCGCGGGGCGCCCGAGGGGGGCACGGGCGCTGAGTGGTTGCAGGGGCTGGCGGGCGAGGGAGGGGGCTTCTTGATTAGAAGCCTCCCAGATCTTAGAGAAGCCAAATTTTATTTTCTGAATACGTAAAAAAAAAAAATTCACAGGGCTCAAAACCCAAAAGGGTACCCAGTAAAAGCTCTTCCTCCCACCCAATCTCCCTGCTTCCAGGAGAGAGCCAGCCAATTTTCTGAGTCGCTGGGAACATTTTCACAGTGTGACTACACACATGTGTAATCACATTCTTTCTCCCCGTTTCTGCACACAAATGTCAGCATACTGGAAACGGAGTTAGGCCTCCCGCTTTTTCCCACTGAGCAACACACCCTAGAGAGCCATTCACATCAGTCCATAAAGAGGAAAAAACTCCTCTCAAAAGGAAAGTTTTTCTTGAGGAAGCTGTCACCCTCGGCTGAGTTAGAATTCCAGGGGTGGAGAGAATGGGTAGGAGAAGTTCTGCCAGAAATATCATGAAAGTCACCTCCCACCTCCCACTCCACACCCTTCACACACAGAAGTCCCCCGTTTCTATATCCAAACATATTTTTTTTTAAAAATGTTGCAGAATTGTATGCTTGGTACCCTGCCTGACACCTCCCTCTTCACCTCCAGAAAGACACAGAGACCCTGAGACTCAGGGTGTCTCAGGGGACACCTCCAGTGAGAGGGACTCTTCAAATCCCAAGTGCCTCTCCCAGCTTCTCTCGATGCTGCCACAGTGCTTGGCCCACAGGGTACAGTCAGAGAAGGAAGGCTCCCACGTCCCTTTTCTCTCCTGGGAACTGATCTGCAGCAAAACCTAACTGACCAGCAATCTGCACCCTTAACCACAACTGAGCATTTCCTACTCAAGCCAATGGTGGTTTTTTAAAAGCGAGAAGAGGATTTTGCTGCTTTTGAAAAGCTAGTTTAATCTCATAGTTTTCTGTTGTTCTGGTTCATTTCTTTGCCTCAGTGCTTTTAATTAATTTTGTTTTTAATTTTCAAAATGGTAATCATATCCAGTTACACTTGTACATGGTTTCAAGTGTCAGATGGTTCCACAAGGCTTTTTAATAAAATATCAGTCCCCTGACCCCCCTCGCTATTCTCCTGGTCCCTAGGGCACTTTGAGTCCTTTTGCAATGAGGGTACTATCTCCACATCTCAGGAAATCAGGCCTGTATGGTTCCTCCATGATTTGTTTGGGTTGAGGCGTCATTACTGACCTCCCTCCTTGGAAGAGAAGCAGTGAGGTCTCTGTCGACCGTCTGCAGCCCATCACCTCATTTTATATGTAAGGAAATGACAGCCCGCTGAGATGAAGTGGGGGTCAGTGCTGCTCAGAAGCGTCTCTCCACGTTTACCAGTACCTCTGGTAAACTTGGGAAATCTTCGAGTCTCCTTTGCAATCTTTAGGGTAGTGCAAGGAGCAGGGGGGGCTCCTTGAATATCCTTATTCAGACCTCCTTCAGACACCTTAGAATATCCGATGAGTACTTACAGACCTCTTCCCCATAAAAATGCGCATAGACTTGGACACACAAAATTTCATGTACAATTAATTTCAAGAGGTCCACAGAACCCCTAAAACCTGCTATGGACCCCATAGGAGTTAAGAGTCCCAAGATTAACCTCCCCGGAATGAGTAATTAGATGAAAACATGCAGAACCAAACCTGTGTCTAACCCCCGAATGAACTGCCAGCCCTTTTCCTGAAATGACGGTGAAAAGGAACAAAGAAGGCATTGCCTTGGAACCAAGCAACAGAGGACCTCAAACCTCTTTTCTGAACCCCTTCGGGGTTTTGAAATACAGTTCTGGATTTCAGAGATAGAAGAAACCAGGTCATTGCCACTTAGCCGGGCATAGCACTTGGAAGCCCAGGACACAGGCGTTCACAAGTAATCGGGGGACTCATCCTCGAGGCTAACCTGGAGAGACGGGCCACTCTGGTGATCATGGAAACCGCCAGGGAAACAGCTGCAGCCTCCGAGCAGTCCTGCCTTGGCCAAGAGCTGAATTGCACCTGCCCCCAAGTCAAAGCACGGCCTTTAACATGTCACCTCTTCCGAATTCTCCCCCCGAAGCTTGCTAAGCTGAGGTGTTCCCTGTCGTCGTGGTTCATCCTCAGATGAGGGGTCTGGGTAATACTGCGGGAAGCTGGGGGACCAGTGTCACCGTGTGCACATCCGGGACTGAGAGCTCCAGTGGGGATACGGGACCGGACATGCGTTCTTAAAAAGCAGCAGCATCCAGAGTAAACTTTCCTGCCTTCCTCTCTCCGAGCAAGCCTGCCTGGTCCTCAAGCCCTGGTGCTTTGGGTATAAAGGACGGTGTCTGGGAGGACTCGGGAGCTGGAGCCTGGAGAGCAGCAGCCCTGTAAAAGGAAGGGGAGGGTGGTCTGAATGTTGGGGGTGGTCATCAAATGAAGGTCAGGGCCCAGCCCGGTCCCTCTTCAGCTCAGAACTGACCTGACAAGACTTTCTAAGGGACGTGTGTGAGTGTGTTTGTTTTATTTGGAAGTGGCGCCTCATGGTTCCCCGCCTCCTGTTTAGGGGCAGGCCTCCTGACCACGCACAGGCGGGAGGCCAGGCCCAAGCCCCTGCGGCAACAGCTGGGAGGCTTCCTGAGGGAGCAGGCTTTTCCAGGAGGGACACTTTCCCTCTTCTGTGTGGGAGACCTGGGAGGTCCAGCTCAATGCCTGTTGGAAACTGCAGGTCTACTCTGTACCAGGCAGGGAGAACGTCCTGAGTGCTCACGGAGGAAGTGGGACTGACGAGGATCCCGGCCAGGGGTTCAGGGCGCTGCCTGCTTCCTGGTCTGGGTTAGAACCTTCTCTGAGTAACTGTCGCTGGGGCAGCCAGAGACTGCCCAGCTCTCCGTATCGTGTTCAGGCACAGCAGGCACTGCAGAAATCATTAAAATGATTTCCCCCACAGCAACTAAGCATTCCGAGGTTTTCTCCAGAAGACACATGACCTCACCTTCTTATGCTTTCCCCTTCCCCACTCCAGGCATTTTCCCCAACATTCACCAGTGCCGAATGCTGGGAGTGTAAATTCTCTGCGCGGAGGGCAGACCACACTTTGACCTCATTACCTAGCTTAACCCTCCTCCACTCCCCACCTTGGGATAATACTGACACTCTACATCGCGGTGACTTTCGCTTTGACGTTGTCCCCTGAGGCAGTTAAACAGCAAAGAAACCTGCACGAGGAATAATAATAAAAACTGTGTTCTTAGACTCTAGGGGTAGGCAGGCTGGCTACTCAGTGTGGGGTAAAAGTGGCTTTTTGACTGCAAGCTCCCCCACTCCAACTTGGAGAATGGGGGCGGGAGGGAAGGCAAAGGAGGTGGGAAAGGAAGGAGGAAGGGCAGGGGCAGAGGCAGAGGCAAGGAGGAGAGGGAGGTAGAGAGGGAGGGGGAGGGCAGGGATGGCAGGGGGAGTGAGGGAAGGGAGGAGGAGCGGCCCCAGGGTGAGGGGAGTAACAGGTTTTCTGGAAACAGCCAATGGCTGTTTCTTTCCTTGGAACTACAAGGGAGATTTCCAGCAAAACTTCAGGTCCCAGTGCAGCTTTCTTAAAAGTGGAATACATGCCAAAGAGTGCAGTTTTAAAAAGTAATTTCCACTTTTATATAAACCCTTTCTCCCACCAACCTTTTTTTTTTTTTTTTTTTTGAGAGTAGGCCCCACACCCAGCATGGAGCCCAATGTGGGGCTTGAACTCACGACCCTGAGATCAAGACCTGAGCTGAGATCGAGAGTCCGGCGCTTACCGGCCTGAGCCACCCAGGCGCCCCCCAACCTTCTATTTCTTCTGGACCAGACAAGGGCAATGACATCAAGCATATCTTGCCAGCCAGTGAATTTGAGTTGAATTAAGAGTAATGCCGATGCTGTGACAGGCCAGCTCCCCCACCTCCCCCCTGCCCTGCCCCATGGACACAGGGACCTCCAGCAGAGAAGGCGGCTCTGCGCTTTCACGCTACAGAGCAGGGTCAATCCCCACACCACTGTCTAGCACGGAGGACCCTTTTCCAGCCATCATAGCCACTTTCAGCCCTCCTGCGACTGTGTCAGCCTAACCTCGGTCAGAGGATAGTCCCTACAACTTGGAACGAACTCTGTCAAGGGCAGGAGCTACCATCATTTTACCCGGGAAGTTTCCACCCAAGTCACTATCTACCCCCAGAAAAGTGCTCACCCAGCAGTTGGAGAGGCAGGCAAAAACTTGGCACGGTCTTGTTGGTCTTGTTGCTCCTAAGGATTAACTAACCTTGACCTTGGCTGTGCAACCAAACTCACTGCCCTGACGGGGGGGGCCTCCAGTCCAGGTTCCCAGCCTCCTCCTGCCCTCCCGTTGGGCACCCTCAGCCTCCAGCCTTTCGGGGTTAAGAGCCCTAATTACACTCAGAAGCGAGGCGTGTGTGCTCTTCTGAGTGCGCACACACTCACGTTCAAGATAGTAGAGCCCTTCTGGAGAAAAACAGTGATTAAGAATGGGATGCATCATCCCTTTGACTTGGAGGTAAAACTTAATGGTAAAGAGCCTCTCCTCCAAAGAAAACCACCCACCGCTGTGGGAAGGAGCTGCCGCTGGGGCACCGCAGACCCTTCCTGCTAACCACGCGGCTCCCATGCCCCATTCGCTCCTCGCCCGTCCGCACGTGGATGGGGCACAGCATTTTAAGTCCCGCTGCTCTTTCTCCTCCCCTTCAGCAAGTCCCGAGCCACCCCTCCAGAGCTGGGGACAGTCCGAAGACCACGTGCTTCCCCACCACCGCAACAGGTCGTGCATGCCAAAGGAAAACGAATTTTCCAAAACGCGTTTTCCAAATTGTCTAAAACTACGCCATCGGAGAGTATGCTCCCCCGAAATGATTTTGCTTTAGCCTTAGCGAGCCCCGCAGGCAGTCCTCCGGCCAGGTGTGCCTGCGCGCTCAGGACCGAGGGAAGAGGAGGCAGACACGTTACCGTTGAGCGGGGCTGGGCGGGCCGGCTGTTCCTTTAAGCAGAGGAGCAGGAGGACTGCGGCGGCGTGCAGGCTGCGGGGCATCGCGCGGCGGGTGCGGGCGCGGGCGCGCCGCCGGGGCTCCCGCTGCCTCTGCTCCGGCGCTGGGGACCGCGTGCGCGCAGCCGGGCCGTGCGAGCGCGCCTGCTCTTTGGGCGCCCGGCGCGGCGCGGGCCTCTTTTATGGAGCGACTCAGCCCCAAACACATGATGTCATCGTGCGCGAGGGAGAACGCCCTGCCCACGGGAGGTCTGGCGCCCCGGGTGCGAGGTGAGTTGTAGCCCGACTTGAGCCGCGCTCCGCGGGGCAGCGCTCACCTGGGAACCCCGGCCTCTCCGTGGCGCCGCGGGCAGGGGTGGGGGAGAGCCGCCCGCCTCCACCTCACCGGGAAGGGCGAGTCTAGGGACTGACTCCAGTGGTCCCTTGCCTTGGGCTGCAGCTACCCTTACTGAGAAGCCCCCTAAATATAATACCGTATGGATAAGTGCCCCGCCAGGGCCCCTGTCCAGTCCTGTGCCTGCGAGGACAAGGCACACGTTAGGGGCTGGCAAGGAGAGCAGAGAGGCTGCGTTCCAACCCAGAATTTCTGCGGATTGTACAGTGCAGCCTGATAAGGTCTTGCTTTTTCATTTGGACGCAAAGAAATCAATTTAGTACAGGTAAATAGCACAGCGGGGTACATGGTGAACAGCCTTCCGAGGCAATTAGACTTCCCCTAGTAACATGTAAGCTCCTTCACAGCATCAATCCGTTCTCTAGGAAGCTGGGGGGGGGGGGGGGATTAGCCCTTCTGTGGGTTAGCAGTGGAAGAAAAAGACTGATTTATTGAGTACCCACTATATGTCAGGCACTGTCCTGGGTGTTTTGCATTGTGGTCTGGGTTCCACTTCCAGTGCATATTATCATCACCTGTTGCTCATTTCTGCCCACTTTTCACACACGTGTGTTCGTTTAAGTACATGTATGCATACATCGAGTCACATACGTGTGGCTCTGATCCCGCTTTGTATTTAGTTCATGTTCACTTGTCAAGCCAAAGGTTTTATTAACCTGCTGCCTCCAATACTTGGTAAATCTTCCTCCTGCTGTTACTACCCCTTGCCGTTCCCACTGTCCTGGTCATTTGTGCTTCTGGCTTCCCTGGGCCTCCCAGGGTCTGCTCTGCTCCCCATCCTGGGCTCAGTTTCCTTCCTGCTCTATGACCTTGCCTATTCTCTTGGCTCCTTGCCACCTACAGACATTGCTTAGACCACATGGTCTGATGAAGGGCACCCACCCAGCCCTGGTACGTGACCCCTGATTTTGCGACTTGGCCCGTCCTGCCCTATTCTCTTGGCCACGGCAGCCTGACCAGCCCCACATCTCTCGGGTCTGTGCTGACTCTCAGCCTATGTGAAGTCTCAGGCTGGCCTCAGCGAGCAGGGAAACCACTTGTCCAAGCAGGTTTGGGAGGGATAGAGCAGCTTCTGTGCTGAGAGTCCCCAGGAAACACATACCACCCACATTAAAAGGGGTGTTACTGTTCCGTCTCTATCAACTGAGCGATTGTTTGCATTAATAAAGAGTTCCGGAGTCTTTTTAAGGAAATAGTTACAAAGACAATCTTGTTACCAGCACTTCCAGACCACAGCAGGCTTAAGGATGACCTTTTCTGCCTGCAGATCTTGATAAAGAACCTTGAATAAGTTCCAGAGCAGTGAGTGAGCAGTTCACTTGCGGCTCTTAAGACATTCCTGTCTCTGATTTGTCATCAAGGACTTTAGAAGATGAAATGTACTTGAAGGACACAAGGGGTAGGGAAGAGCAACCGCGGCTTCAGAAGAGCACATACTGAACCCGTGCAGATGAAATCACTCACCCCGTAACTCACGACTAGTTACAGGGAACCGGGCCATGCACACACATCTGGTCGCTCTCAGTTCAGGTGTTTTCGCGTTATGTGTGGCTAAACATTAAGTTCAGTTTGTCCTGGAGCATGCATCTCTAAGTGTTCTTCAAGGATCCCCAGAGATGGGGGGTGTTAAAAAAAAAAGGGGATGGATTTAATAGAACAGTAAGGCAAGACTGTGAACTGGGTTTGATGGAGAGAAAGGAGAGGGTTGGGATGTTTACTGCTTGTATGGATCAGAGATGTGGTTAATTAGTAAAGAAAGGATAGCAATTAAAAGAGAATTGAGGATATAAACTGAGATTCAATTTCCCTAAGTGCTTTGAGTGATTTTTTCTTCCAAAACATTCTGGAGGATTAAAAGGGTGGGAAAGCAAACAGGAATGGATGGCATGACCCACCTTCTAAAGTACTGAAGCCGGACGTCAAGCACCCCCTAGCCCCCCCCAAACAGCACAAACCTAACCAGCTTAAGTTCCCAACTCTGGGAATCCTCCCTGCCAGAGGCTCCCTGAGGCCTGCATAACTGGACACGTCTGGGCTCGCTTTGCCATCATCAGATGGGTCGCTCATCGGCCAATAACTAAGCCATTGCTCCATGGGTTAAGGTGGAAAAGGGACCTTCAGCACTCAAAATGTGGCAACTGGCCACCAAATGACATGCCCAGACAGAAGGCTCCAGGGAGAGGAGCTCCTGTACGGTGTCACCATCGGAATTGACAAGAGGGCGAGGCTGAGGAGTCAAAAGGTAGAGGAGTGTGGAGGAAAGGAGCCTCAGATTTGGTGTCTGGAGGTCCGGGCCCAAGTGCCTGCCTCACCGCTACCTACTGAATGGCCTCGACAGCGGCACAGCCTCTCGACATTTCAGGTTCCTCATCTGTAAAGTGCAGGTTGTCATCCCGGCCCCTGGGTCACTAACAGAATTGAGATCTGGCTGGGATGAGGTAAGGCGAGTGGAAAATTTTCTGTTCATTCATTCACCCTCTGTGTGCCAGGCACTGTGCTAGTCTTCGTCCTTGCTCTCGGAGAGTGTGTAGATACAAAACGGTCTCATGAACAGCTGCATAATTCAGATTGGAATAAGTGTGGAGTAAGGTTGATATATAACCAGGAGGCATCCAGTCTGTCCTGGGGCAGTGAGAGGAGACATCCCCATGTAAGAATTAGATTCTGTGACTTCATAAAGCCTTCGAAATGCACAGCTAATACCGCGGGCTCTTCCTCAAAGTTGGCCCCATTTGCTCATACACAAGCGAGTCAGTGGCCTGTCAGCGAATGGTGCCGGTATAGAGACTTTGATTTCTCAAGGTAAGAGTTAGCCCTCCAGTAGTGTCACTCAGTTGGGAATGCACCTTTTTATGGGGCCAAAGAAAGGACTGGTAGGAAGAGAACTAGCATTTATTGACTACCTACTGTTTGCCTGACGCAGTGCACGGCACTTCATCCTTACACAGCAATCTATGGGGAGGGTGTTAAGTTTGCCATTTTACAGATGAGGGAGCTGAGGCTTGGAAAGGTTAAGTCCTTTCCTCGAGGGAGGCTTTTGAGTGGCAGAGACTGAAGCCTCAACCAGGTGATTCCCTGTCTCCACGGCCACGAAGGCTCTTTCCGCAGCTATCCTAGCACATAACTTAGATGGGGATTTTCTACTTCTGGATCCTGCTGAGATGAAGATTCTCCAGTTTTCTAGATGTCGTGATCATTTGTTTGTTGATGAGGGTCACAGTGTGCCTATTCTGGTCTGGCACCGAGGTCGTGCTCAGCATGGGACACAGCTGTGTCCTCCTCCCAGTCCCCACGGGGTGACTGGGAGCCTCTGCCCTCTGGTCAATGCAGAGCTCACCCGCCAAAATGTGCGACCGGGAGCCTGAGACCACAGAGCTCTGACTCGACGCGGTTCTCCAGCCGGTGGGAATATGAGTCCGGCTGTGTAGTCCCTTGTTGTATCAGCGTGCTCTGCTTTGACCAAGGAAAGGGGGTATGGAGGAAAGCGGAGAGAGAGGGAGAAGAGAGAAGGAAAGAAGGGAGGAAGGAAAGGGAGGGAAGGAGAGGAGAAAGGAAAGGAAGAAGGAAGGAAAAAGCCAAGGGTGGTGATTGAGGTCTCGCATGGACGCTTTGATCCTAGGAGAAGTGTCCAGGTCTCAGAAAATACAGTCCCTTCTGTAGCTTTATCCACTTTCGCTCCTTCACCTGTGAAGCCGTGGCCTGGAGTCACGGCCTCTGTGTGAACCCTGGCCACCGCCACCCTGCTCGCTTTCTGGCAGGATCCGCTGCAGGGCAGAGTGGCCTGCAGGAAGGATGCTGCACTCCTGGCTCTGCCAGGAACAAGTTCCAGGCCTGTGGCACATCTCCTGGCCAGCATCGGCCTCGGCTTTTGGATCCGTTAAGCCGAAATAAGAGTGTCTAATCCCACCCTGTGTTGTGAGTGTGGGATGAGACCGTAGATGTGGAAATGCTTTGGAAAACCAATTAAAAGTACCTGACATGCACAAGCTATTCCTAAGAGAGAGGGCTCGAAACAAAGGTTGACCTCAGCCTTGGCACCGGATTCCAGCAAGGGACCGTAAATTCTCATTCAGCCCCTGCCACCAGTTACCATGGCAACTCTTGATTCAGGTCCACCTACTTGTCCACTGACGCCTGTAGCGATGGCTTCTGTCGGGTGGGGAATCGTGGCTCATCGTCAGCATTTTTATAAAGCCCTCTTCATGATTAATAAAAAAATGACGATAATTTAAAATTCTATGCACAGGGACTAAGTTAAGTTAGCATGTTAAGTGAAAACGAACATCGGTGCAACATGTTTCCTCTTTCCAGGTAAACTATTCTGAAAACCATGGTCAGCTGACAAGAGCCTGTAAGAGATACAGTCAGACGGCGGTAACGGAAGTTTTCTCACACCCGTCTCCTTTCACCCCTGCCGGTTGGATCCACTCTTCTCTAGCGCAGGGGTTTGGTCCGGATCCTGTTCTTGTTCTCAGTGTGAAGCACTGCCCTCTCTCACCCCCGTCTTTCAAACCAAAGGACGGTCCTAGAGCACATCCCAGCAAGCACACGGTGCCAACCTCAAGTGACTCATCCTAATATCAATCCTGACAACTTCCGCCGGGGGTTAGGAAGGCCCAGTGACACGGGAGAAAGAGTTTGGCATCTCATGAACCTGGGTTTTGAAAGTCAGCTCCACCGCTCACTGCTCATGGGAAATTGGGCAAGTCACTTAACCTCTCTGAGTTTCAATTTCCTATTTTCCTTTTTAAAGAGACGAGGGCCATAGAGTAAGTATACCCCCAAAGAGCAATAGGGAGAAATAAATATAGTAAGCAAGGCCGGTAAAGAACTTAGCCCAGGGGCATATAATGAGCACCATATTAATGGTAGTTCTCTGCTGTACAAAGGCCTTGAATGGCTGAAGGGGGACTGTTACACTCACAGTTCCTAGTTTAGGCGACTCCACCAACTTCCCTCCTTTGGGCAACCACACCAACTTTCATGAGCCCTAAGAGAAGAATGAATGATGATTTCCAGACATCTCTTTCTCCTAATTCTACACATAGGCTTCTCAAAGAATGTCGCTTCTGTCCCAACAAACTAGTCTTCCTACTGAAGCAACGATGCCTCTTAATTAAGAAGACTCTGAATTACTCTATCACAGGGAATGCCTGATCACTAGAATCTTGGAGCTGGGAGGTATTCCTGAGCTCAGAGGTACCACGTGCTGTTAGAATAAGCTGGTAATTTCCCCTTGCTTGGGTGCTCTGGTTCTGTACAATTGCAGAAATCGATAACCTGATCCCTCATTTCTGTTCCTTTCGAAGAAAACTGGCAAGCGACTCCCACCTTCTTTCGGCCCCAGTGCCCGACAGAGAGCTCAGTAGGCAGGGACCCTGGTACAGTTAACATGGCTGGTTTCGTGGCATGGACAGGTGGGGGCCAGGGAGCTTCCTTACAGACCCTTCAAGTCGAGTTGCTTCTGTGGCCAGAGGCCAGCCCTGGCAAGGATCCAGGTCCCTCTCAAGCCCCGAAAAAGGGCTCAGGTGTGCCCAGTGGCCAGGAGAGCAGATAGGCGGCCAAGGCTTTGTAGTTCTCTCACCCAGGACAGTACAGACTGTGGACTGGAATGCTTCCCTGAGGAGAGGAGGCGTGGGGAGCTCACAGAGTAGAGAAGTCTTACCGAAGGAGGGAACTTCTTTATGCCCGCCCCATTCCCCGTCCTTGAAATTTAGAGTTTGGGGCTCAGGGGAGAGGAGAAGGGCTGGAGGTTAGGTCAGTCACGAATCGCCAGTGATTTCGTCAATCATGCCCACGTAATGAAGCCTCTATAAAAAAACCGAAAGGACAGGGTTCGGAGAGCTTGTGGGTTGGTGAGCACGTGGAGATGTGCGGACAGGGGTCCTGGAGAGACGTGGAAGCTCCGAGCTCCTTCCACAGACCTCGCCCCTGTGCTGTTCTTCCATCTGTTCCTGAGTTACACCCTGTTATGATAAATGGGTGAGCGAGAAAAAAAAAGAGTTTGAGGCTCACCTTGCAGTGGAGTAAATTATAACTAGATTCCTTACATCTGCACTTCAGTTTTTTTAGCACTGATATGCAAAAGTTAGGGTTTTTTCCAAAGATTTTTTGTATTTATTTGAGAAAGAGAGAGAGCAGAGGGAGGGGCAGAGGGGGAGAGAGAGGGACAAGCAGACTCCTCGCTGAGCATGAAGTCCGACTCAGGGCTCGATCCCCTGACCCCTGAGATCATGACCTGCACCGAAACCAAGCGTCAGACACTTAACTGACTGAGCCACCCAGGCACCCCTGCGAAAGTTATTTTTAATCGACATATCTGTGTTATCTCTACTCAAGAGGATTTTGTGCAGGGTAGAAATGATGGCAAGAGACAGAGTCTTTAAAGGACGTTTGGAGAATTAGAAAATTAGAACCCAGAAACTTGGGCTCTTTCTTCAAATTCTGTTTCCCCTGGGGGGGTGGGGGACAGGAAAGGGAAATACCTCAGATACTGCACTCATTCCATTTTTATAACAGAGACTGTGCCATTTAATTCCAGTGAGAATTTGTAAAATTCTTTTGAGACATTTAGGGGGACTCCATACGCCCTGATTACAAAGTGTACCGACGCTTGCAACTGTAGAGTTGTTTCTTTTTAGTGAAGGCATCTGATCTGTGATAACAAGGATCCCGACGGTCATTACACCTCTGAGAGAAACACCATGTCAACACCATTCAAAGGAAAGAAATCAATTCAGAGATGGCGAATAAAAGAAATGCCGTCATAATAGGTCTATAACTAACTGCCCGCAGAAGGGAGATGGGGAAGGAGGCAGAGAAAAGTTACGGAACGAACGGTGCTAACTTAGAGCCGTTGTCCAGACTAAAGGGGAAACTCAGAGAAGTGGAGGATAACTCCGTGGTCTTCCACCTGGGGGATGCGCAACGTGGTGATTTTGTGAAGATTCAGCAGAGTCTGATGCTGGACAAAGCAGGCCGTGACTGGAAACAGAACTTTCAACATTGAACTAGAACAGGGAAACATCCTGGCCAAATGATTTTTTTTTTTAAGATTTTATTTATTCATTCGACAGAGACAGAGACAGCCAGCAAGAGAGGGAACACAAGCAGGGGGAGTGGGAGAGGAAGAAGCAGGCTCACAGTGGAAGAGCCTGATGTGGGGCTTGATCCCACAATGCTAGGATCACGCCCTGAGCCGAAGACAGATGCCCAACCGCTGTGCCACCCAGGCGCCCCTGGCCAAATGATTTTTATAAACAAAAGTATTTAGAGGAAATTCACAAAAGGAAAAAAAAATTGCCCACTAATCCATCCTAGCTGACAATGACTTCTTGCACATTCCATTCTTGTTCTTGTCCATGTCAACAAAAAATATTTCTCCAGTTACTATCAAGTAAATATACCATATTTTGTATACGACTTTTTAATAAACAACTTGCATTGGATCGTAAGCACTTTCCTACATTTCTACGTGATCTTAATAATTTTTACATCAACAATATCTTTTTTTTAGATTTATTTATTTATTTTAGAGACAGAGAGAGAGCAAGCAGGAGGGAGGGGCGGAGGGAGAGGGAGTCAGTCTTAAGCAGACTGTGTGCTGAGCCTGGAGCCCAGTGTGGGGTTTGGTCTTATGACCCTGAGATCAGGACCTGAGCTGGAACCAGGAGTTGGATGCTCAAGTGACCGAGCCACCCAGGCGCCCCTCCATTGACAGCATCTTAAGACAAGTTTCAAGGAGTCATGAAACCTGGGAAGACTAGCAATTTAAAACAGGGAGTCAAGTTTCTTGAGGGACTTCCTCAAGAAGATCAAGAAATTCCTTGAAGAGCAACGAAGATACAATTTGAGGGATTCAGATAAATATGACAATGGGTAGATTGTCTGTAGGGCTGTGGGCTGATGACTTTGGGGACAAGGGGAAGTGACTGCGTACATAGCGCTGGCCAGGAAGTGAGCCCACTAGGACACGGCCAAGTTCATAGCCCGGGGCAGGAGCGGCCATAGTGCGTGACAATGAGTCTTCATTCTAAGTTCACATGGTGCTCAGTGTTTCATTAATAGGCCCTCTAAAGAAGCTTCTGGGCCTCAGAGCTCCTAAAAGAGCCCAAGAGCCAAGATCAAGAACCAAGGACACTCAGGGGAGACATCAGAGTCAGACATCCAGGACGGACGTTTTATTCCTGGTCCCACTTCTAGGCTGCCAGCCACCCTCCTCTCGCTCATGGTTCTGCTTTTGCTCTCCTCTTCTCTGTTTCACTTCTTCCTTCCCCTTGAACTTTCTCCACCTTTTAGTCTGAAGAATCGATGGGCTGTGGTCTTCAGTTCCATAGATGAAGTGCTGTGCTGGGGAACCTAAGGCAGGAAGAGGGGAGGGAGGAATCAGACCTGGAGGAGGGGTAGCGAGGGCAGTAGGGAGTAAAAACTATGAAGACAGTGTCCCAAGAAACAAGATGACAGTTTTGCTTGTTACACTTCTGTATTGTTTAGCTTGGCCTTTTTTTTTTTAAAGCAAATCTGTTACAAACTGAAAGTCACACAAGTTAAATTTTAAAAACATTGAAAAAGGCAAATGTTTTCTTTTTTTTAAGATTTCATTTATTTATTTGAGCATGAGTAGGCAAGAGAGAAAGAGAGAGAGAACATGAGCGGGGGGAGCAGCGGAGGCAGAGGAAGAAACAGACTCCCCGCTGAGCAGGGAGCCCAACACGGGGCTCGATCCCAGGACCCCGGGATCATGACCTGAGCCAAAGGCAGATGCTTAATGGACTGAGCCACCCAGGTGCCCCAAATATTTTCTTTTTTAAAATGAAAGAAGCACTAGTCTAGTGTTGAAGAACAAAAACTCACCCGAGCAAATTTGAAGATGTAAGTGGCTTCACTAAGCGGCTCAAGAACTGGGCAGCGTCCCATCGTGCGAATGGAAGGGAGCTGCCCAGAGGGGTTGTGCCAAATGAAAGGTTTTCAGTAGGAGAAGGAGTGGGACAAAGAGGTTATTAGCTAAAGAAAGGATTGTTCCAGGGAAGGGCACCTTCCCTTAGGGGACAGGATGGTGGTCTCATCCTGCAGAGTACTTATCTTCCCTTGGGGGCGGATGGAGAGGACCCATGTGACAGATTGCCTCATGGGTGCTGACCAGAATATCCCTGACTGACCACTGAAGACTGCCTTTCTAGGAGAGGTTGAAAGTACAGTGAGGTTAGGTATTAAGTTAGGTTTCAAGACTTGGCCTCAGGGACGCCATGTTGAACCCGTGGTTCTTTGTCACACTACCCAAGGCAGAGTCAGTAGTGCCAACAAAAGCAGCGGAAGGATCCCGAGCGGCAAGAGCAAGCAAAAGTCTTGGACAACAGGCGGTCCTGGTCTGTGCCCCCAAGAAATCTGGTTCTGCAAACACACAGAGTGAGCCGTGAGCCACGTAGGAGAGAAATGACAACTGATGAGCGATGGGTCATTTAAAAATGTCAGCAGGGAGGACAAGGAGAAGGGGCAAGAGCAGAGGGAGCCTTAAAGATTTGGAAAACTTGAGGCAAATAAGGAAAATAAGAGGAGCTGCCATTTCTGAAGCCAGGAGGGAACATTCCAGATGGAGGATAGCTGGAGAAAAAGGAACAGGAGGAGCAGGGAGAGAGCAGGTGTGGTGGGGGGAGGGGACCACTGCAGAAAACTGGTTCAGATTTTTGAAAACTCTGTACTAGGGAAAGCTTCCAAACCAGTATAAAAACGGAGAATATCGTTAGAATGAAGCCCTGTGTCCCCATCACCCAGCTTCGACAACTGGCAACTCCTGCCCGACCTCGCTGCTTCTGCACCCTCACCAACTCATCACCCCTTCCCCGGAGGGTTTGAAACAAATTCATGTCTCAGCGTTCTTTCAGTGGCTCCCAACCTTGACTGAGCATCAAAACCCCCTGGAGGACTTGTTCAAACACAGATTGCTGGACCCCAGCATGGGTTTCTGATTCAACAGGTCCGGGATGGGACTGAGAATCTGCATTTCTGACAAGTTCCCGGATGATGCCGGTGCTGCAGATCCAGGGGCCACACTTTGACAACGACTGTACGATTTCATCTGGACGTACTTCTCTCTCAAAAAGGACCCCCATATTGAGAACATGATCCCAGTGTTACTACCACTCACGAGAATCTGTAGTAACTCCTTAGCATCATGTTTTCCCAGCAGTCCTCTCGGTGGTTCTGTTAACCACTTGTTTGATTTGGGCTCCAAAAAGGTCCGTGCATTGCGGTTGGTTCCTACGTCTCTTTCGGCTCCTCTGACCTCCCGGCGGGGTTTGAATCGGTAGCACGAGGAGTACTTTGAGGAGTTGCACGGACACATGTGCAGCTGTGTGGGTGGAAAGACCACGGCCCTTGGGTCTGAATCAGGGGTTGGACCGGTCACTGAGGGCTCTAAGCTCACTTGCCTCGTTTCTGAAAGGAAGGGAATAAGCCCATCTCATGGGAAACTTGTGAGACTTACATGAAAAGTAAGCCTGTGGTACATGGTTGGGCTAATGAAATCAGAAGATGTGGGTTCACAGAAGCTCTGTGACCTTGGGGCCAGAGGCAGGTACTTCTCTAAGCTCCAGTTTCCTAATCAATAAAATGGAGATAATAATAGCATTTTAGGGGCGCCTGGGTGGCTCAGTCAGTTGAGCATCCGACTCTTGGTTTTGGCTCAGGTCATAATCTCAGGGTCATTAGATCAAGCCCCGAGTTGGGCTCTGTGCACAGCAGGGAGTCTGCTTGAAGATGCTCTCTCTCTCCGCCCCCTCCATTCTCATGCTCGCTCCCTCTCTCTCTCTCTAAAATAAATTAACAGAATCTTTAAAAAAGAATAGTATTTAGAGGGTTGTGAATGAGCTAAGGGGTTATTGTGTGCGGTTTCTGTTTTTAAACCCACCGTTCCCCTGGCAGATACCCTGCACTCCCTGCTGCCAGCACTCTGGTGAGATGAATGTCTGTGCTGATGATGCTTTAGGAACTGAGCACGGGTTTCTCCGAAGCAGAGGCCCAGGAGGGGAATCGCTGAGTTAGAATGTCTGTGCCAATGGTCTCTGACAAAGTACCGCCAGGTTATCCCTGAGAACCACAGAACTCTTGGCCTCTAGACACTCCATCCAGACCCCTCCACTGAGACACTGGACGGCATTCTAGCAGGGCTTGGGTAGCTCAAGGTCATCGCTACGATGAGCCCAGCCCCCTTGGAGTGTTTACCTGGAATGCAAGCTCAGTGTGGCCAGGAGAATCTGCTTCTCTAGATAAGCACCGATGAACAACGCCACGCAGCCTCTTTACATGGACTGAGCGCTCTTAATACCCGCCTCCATGCCTTTCCCTGTTGCACATCCTTTAAGTATCTCCCTGCCTTAGCAATGTGGCCAGCCTTTTGTTTTGAGGAAGTGGTGTCCCATTCTCCCTGGATTCTTTTTCCCTCTTGCAACATAGTTACTGAATACAACCTGTCCCCACTGTTGGAACTGGTGTCCCGCTTCGTGTATCTTTGAGCTGCCCTGGAAGAGTGAGAGCAGAGAAGTTTCAAATCTTGCCAGAATTTGGTGTTGTCTGGTTTCCTGACTTTTGCCAGCCTCGTGGGTAAAAAAGAGATCTCTTGCTCTTGTTTTCATTTTCAGGTATCTGTAACTGGTGGGATTGAGCGAAACTAGTGGACTTTCTTGTGTAAGTCACACATTCGTATTCTTTGTCCATTTTTCTATTGGGTTCTCTTTTTCTGATTGATCAGTAGGACTTTCTTATATATTCTAGGTAATAATCCCTGTTGGTTTTAGAAGTCTCAAATATTTTTTCTTAATCTATCACCTGTCAGCTGATTCTGGTAACCATATCCATTATTATCATTAATTCTGAAATAGTCAAATCCCTCAATTTTTTTGGCCTTTGCACTTCTTAGGTCTTGTTTTTAAGATTTTATTTATTTATTTGAGAGAGCGAGAGAGCACGAGCAGGAGGAGGGGCAAAGGGAAAAGGAGAGGGAGAAGCAGACTCCCCACTGAGCAAGGATCCTGATGCAGGGCTCGATGCCAGGATCCTGGGATCATGACCTGAGCCAAAGGCAGACGCATAACTGACTGAGCCACCCAGGCGCCCCATAGGTCTGGTTTTTAGAAGAATTCTTCCCTACTTAAAAATCATAAATATATTCTCCTACATATATTTCTATGTATTTGTACAGTTGCCTTTCACGTTCATAGCTTTAATGCATCTGAAGTCCGCCTTGTTTATGGGTGTCGAGGATTCAACTTCATTTTTCTCCATGTAGTGGTCAGTTTCCCGGTACCGTCTACTAAGCAACTTACCCGTCCCCATTGGTCTGTGGTGCCCTTTCCCAGCCATCAGGTACACTCACACCCAGAAGCATAAGTGCGCATGTGTCCATTGCTGGGTACTTTGTGGCCCTCGCTCTATGTGCACATTTCTGCACCACGGTGCTTATCTCATGGCTCTGAAGTGAAGGGGGGCGAGTCCCTTCTCTTTGCTCTTTTCTCAAAATTAACGAATTATGGACCTCGATTTTATTCTCCCATATAAGTTTCTGAATATGCCTTTTCATGCCACCAAAGAAATTGTGGGAATGTATCGAAATTGCCTTACGTCTGTAGATGAACTCTGGGAGGATTGGTGTCTTTACGTGCTAGGGAGTCGTGTCCATCACTACGGCGTATCTCTCGGCTTGTTCAAGTATTCTACTGTGTCCTTCAGTAGTTTACATTTCTTCTCCAAAAATCATTTTGAGCTTTTCAGGAAGTTAATTTTTAGGTACTTTATAATTTTGTTGCTCTCATGAAAGGTATGTTATTTTCTTTTTTTTAAATGTTTTTTTATTATATTATGTTAGTCACCATACGTTCTCTGGTTAAATATTGCTGATATAGAAGAATGCTTCTGGTTTTTGTAAGTGGATCTTGTTCCTGACATCCTAGCCAGGATTCTATTAATTCTGTGGGGTTTTCTATGCAGGTGATCAGATCACTTGTAAAGAAGGATAGGCTTGTCACTTCCTTTCTTGTTTTTTCTTTGCTTTTCTTTTTTTAAGTAGGCTCTACACCCAACGTGGGGCTTGAACTCATGACCCAAAGATCAGGGGTCGCATGCTCTACCGACTGAGCCAGCCAGGCACCTGTCACTTCCTTTCAGATCCTTATACCTATTACTTCTTAACACGTTGGCCGAGACCTCCAGGACTCTACGGAGTAGTATCAGTTCCTGTTCTTAGAGGGAATGTGGATTTACCTGTGCCCGTTATCTTCTTCCTACCCCAGGGGTTAGCCTGCCCTCGTGCAGCCACGAGCTCTATTTCCTACTAGTGCAGGACTAGTGATTCTGTGTTGTCTTCTTGGGATAAGCCATAATCTGTCCATGGAAATATGGGGGAGAGAAAGGGCCCAAGATAAAACCTTCCCCACCTGTGCCACCTGCCCCTTCTCCTGTAGACTACAGACACAAACACACATACCCTGGGACCCAATCATTTGCTGTCTTCTAGAAGCTTCTCACAGTTATTACATTAGAGACTCGGATTCACCAGCTGCCGCGTTTCTGAGGCACTCCCAGCACTGAGTTGAGCAAGATAGCCAGTAGCCTAAAATGGGTTGTCATTTTATCGGGATCCAGAAGCCAGAGTGACATTTCTAAAATAATTAGCGTCCTGAGAATGCTTTAATCACGGGCCATTGAAGGCCTCTTGTAAACTCTTTAATAACAGCATTCAAGGACTTGACAAGTTGGCCTCACCAACTTTTCCACTTACCACAGCATACCCCACACTCAGACCATCCTGGGTGATCTTTTTCTGAATGTGTGTCCATTAAACCTTATCTGTTCACCATACAAGTCCCTTGGCACGGAATTCTCCCACCCTTTTTCCACAATGAGAAAGCCTAATCATTCATCAAGGCTCGGAATAAAAGTCATCAGTCCTGCGATGTCTTCCCAAGTTTATCTCATTGGCGTCAGTCATTCCTTCCCCCATGCTTCCCAGAGCCTTACCTGTCAGATTTGCCTTACAGTTTGCTCTGAGCTATCTCGCGTCCCATGAGATGGAGACTTCGAGGAGGACAAGGACTGTGTCGTCCTCACCTCTATCTCTGTAGCCATTCTTCGCACCTAGTAAGTGCTCAGTGAATGCTTATTCATCAAATTAAAGGATGGAGATCACAAATTATAGGAAAAAGAACTCATTAGTAAAGATGAAGTAATGCTCTTGCCTAATCTTCGTTCCAGCAGGATCGAATGTGGATTTGCAGAGGTGTTGTTCTCTGCGGTAATACTCAGCAAGATGCGAATGGGAACAAGAACCAGCACGGAGAACGCCTGGTCAGTCTCATTATTATGCAGCACCTTTGGGTGCTGTAGTAACAGGCGTTCAACCTGTGCAGTGTGCAGCAGCTATTCAGAACCTTGTACTTGGGGCACCCGGGTGGCTCGGTCGGTGAAGCGTCCGACTCTTGATTTCGGCTCAAGTCGTGATCTCAGGGTCGTGGGATCAAGGCCTGCGTCAGGCTCCATGCTGAGCTTGGAGTCTGCCGAAGATTCTTTCTCCCTCTCCCTCTACCCCTCCCCCCACTCGTGCACGCTTGCGCTCTCTCTCTCAAAAAAGGAACAAATTGCACCTGTAAAGTCTAACATTTGGGGCAACAGTGGAAGTTAGCGTGTGGCCAGATGTTCCTGGGTCTCCGCTGCTGAATGACACTCCTACTCGCATCGTGTGCTTCACGCAGCCCTTGAAGTGTACCTGGTTATAGGTGAAGGTTGTAAGATAAATGGAATTTCTTGTGAACTATTGTCTTTGCTTTCGATAGAAGTTTCCAGTAAGTGGGAGAGATTTGTCATGTTGTAGAGGAGATGTGGGAATAAGTTTATATTGTTGTGTTTCTTTGAGTGATACGTAGCACTTCTTGCGTGTTTATTCTTTTGGCATGTCTGAGCAATAGATGAAGAAGGTATTATTATCTATCTATGTATAGAAGCTGGGTTATAGACATATCATTATTATATAAAATATATCGTTGTTATACAAAAGCTGAGGGGAGAAGGAATTAAAGTCATTTTCTTCCGCGGATTGCTGCAGCAGCGGCCCTCAGTTCGTTCACACCTCTCTAGAGCCACGTCCTTGGGTGGCACCTTTCACGCTGACTCCAGCTGTGGCCATGTAACTTGCTTTGGCCGGAGACAAGAGCACATATGACCTGAGCAGAAATTTTAAAGCGCTTGCGTATCGAAGCTTGCCCTCTCTTCCTGCTCTGTGCTACCCTGAGAATGCAGTGGGGAGATCGCCATGTGAAGCCTGGGCTGGAGGATGGGAGAGCGTGTGGAGCTGGGACAAGCCATCCCAGCAGCATCCTCCTCAGCAAGCGAGCCTATCAATCCAGGTTGGTAAGCGAGGCCAGCCAGCCCCAGAGGCGCCCCCTACCGACCTCGGAGAGCCATCACATCAGGTAGATCAGAACTGCCCAAATGCCTCACGGAATCGTGAGGAATAATAAATGTTGTTTCAAGCCACTAAGTGTCAAGGTGGCTCGTGACACAGCAAAACCTAACTAGTACGTTCCCCGAGGAAGCCTATTCAGGCTAGAATCCAGAGGTCCTGGTCCCCAGGCTCCTGTTTAATTGCCGTGACTCCTTTTCTAGTCAAAGCGCAGGTTGAGATATGCAAAACCTCTGTATCTTAGGTATGATCAAGCCTCTTCTTGAATTCCTGAAGGCAACGGCCATGACTTTGCTTTTCCAGTTGGCTTAGTACATTGCTTTATTCATAAAATATGCTCAGTACAGCATATTACTTTTCTGAAAGGGAATGAGAGTTTAATTCTTATGAGGATAGAAGGTGAGAGCTACATATGGGGTGTATGACTCTCAAAATTTATATAGGGCACAGATACTTCTAGTTACAAAGAAGGTTTTAGACTAATAATCTATCCCAAAAAAACAGAAAGGAAGAAAAAAGCAAGGGCCATGTTTTTGTCCCCATGGCACAAAACAGACTCTTGCAGAGCCACTGAACTGAACAACTTTGGATAGCACCATTCATATTGCGGTCTATGTGAATAGTGCCCCCAGGTTGTGCAGTACACAACATATACAGCTGTACATGAGGCCCCTACCTGGCAATAGTAAATGTTTAGTGAATGAATGAGCAAGCAAGTGAGTGAGCATGTGTGCATGCATACATATCATGTTTGTGGCATCTAGCAGAGTTTTAACTGGAAAGGAAAATCAATTTATAATGAGTATCCCTGTTTAGTGGGGTCCCAAAGCACAACCACTTTGCTTTTGGTGTGAAAAAGTAAGAAAATAGCCAAATAAATTGTGTAGATCAAATATAGATTCAGAGAAAAAACTTTCACCAAATGTTGCAGGTTAAAAAAATAATAATAAAAAATAAAAATTCATTCTGGTTAATGGTGACACCTAGTGGTGTATCAAAACTGTGGGTTTTCCTTGGAGTAAACTCTTATTTTATACATTAGGATAGGAGTCCTCGGGATGGTGGACTCCTGCTCCATCAACAGATTAGGCAGTTAAGGCCCACAGGCCTCCCATGGTCAGCACAGGTAGGACGCTCGTTGTTGCAGAATCTAGCCCTGGAGAGGCCATTCCAGCGTTGCTGTCACAGAGACCTCAGAATAACGGCCAGAAGTGGTAGGAAGCTCCCTCCCAGGGTCCCAGGGTCCCTCACTGTCTCATAAGACAGTGGTCCTTAGTTTTTCCCACTTGCGTCTTATTCTTTTCCCATCTCCTCCCTTTGCTTCTTCTATTTGTCCGTTGCCAAAATAGCCAACCCATGCGGCTATTTAAATTCAAATGAATTAAAACCAAATGAAATGAAAAATTGGGTCCCTCGCCTTTCAAGTGCTCAACAGCACTAGCAGCCGCTGTTTTCATGCAGACCATGAGCCTCTCCATCATTGCAGAAAACCCTGCAGGAAAGCCCGGGCCGGAGCTTCTCTCCAACTCTTTCCATTCTCCAGGCCTATTCTCTAAGTGGTGATTCTGCTCTTCCCCTCCCTGCCTGCACACCCCAGTTTATTTGGTAGCTTTCTGTTTTCTGTATATTATTATGTAAACTCATCAAGGTGACCTTGCCAAGTGAACACAAAAATATATAATCATATTGGACAGTTTATTCAGGACAGTCAATGATTCACAGCATCTTGTTTTTCATGCGTTGGAACATATCAAAATATTTTTAAACTCAACACATCAACACATCATTTAAAACAATTACAGCCCGGGCTTTTTTTAATTGTTTTTTAAATCCACAGGTTTCTGCCTTTCGACTTTATCTTGAGTTAAAGTAGCTTTAAAATTAAACAGAACATCTTTTTTTTTGCTTGAAAAAATATTTTTTAAGATTTTATTTTTAAGTAATCTCTACACCCAGTGTGGGGCTCGAACTTACAACCCTGAGATCAAGAGTCACATGCTCTACCAGTCGGTAGAGCTGAAAAAATACTTTTTTTATGCATAAAACAGCTTTGAAATAATACACAGGAAAATTTTTATTGAATACTTTTATAATATTTTAATTTTTACCAGATTTTTATGGGTGTGTATGTGTATATATGTATCTGTGTATGTATTTATCTCCGTGGATAACTTTTTAAATTAAATTTAATTCTAAATTACTTTTGAAATTTAAAATCATATCTGAAAATAAATGTTACAACCCTGAGAGGATCAAACCAAAGACTTTCCAGGAAAAAATGAGCTCTTGGAGAGAAGGTAATTTCTGAATGAGCCTGCAATGTTTGGGTGGTGATGCGTCTCCTCAAAGAAATAAGGAAGGTGGGGAGGGGTGTAACACTGCATTAACTTTAGATTTATGTCTAATGGCGATTCGCCCAGAATCAGAATGCACTGACCAGTGGCCCTCTTGACTGTTGATAGAAATTTACATTAGGAAGAGAGCCTTCCTTTTCTTCCCACCTCTAATTGGAGAGGAAAGACTGAGAGCCTGCCCTTTGGCACCCACCTCAAAAGGGACCTCGGAAAATGCTAACAGCTCAGATCCTCACCTCTCTCTCAGTAAGGGCTTGATGAACAAAGTGAAAGCTACTATCTTTCTTCCTTTTCCTCTGCTCCCCCCACTAGGTATGGCCACCTGTCTTCCTTGGAACCACTGGATTTCAAGGAAGAAAACAGGACGAAGCTTGAGATCTTGCCTGACTTCAAATCTGGCTTCAGCCCAAAGTTACTTCAAAACTTGGATTTATGTAGGATTTATGTAAAGACTTGTATTTTTTTTTAAGATTTTATTTATTTAGAGAGAGAGAACATGCGAGTGGGGAAAGGGGCAAAGGGAGAGGGAAAGAGAGAATCTCCAGCAGACTCCATGTTGAGCATGGAGCCCCATGTGGGCTCGACTCCATGACCCCGAGATCACGACCTGAGCCGAAACCAAGAGTCAGGCGCTTAACTGACTGAGCCCCCCCAGGTGCCTCAAGACTTGTATTTCTTTAAAAAGAGATTTGGAGACCAGGACAGAACCAAGCATACCTATAAGATAAGTAACAGCTCTACGGCCAATTTGAGAAAAAGGGAAACCGAGGCAGGGCACAGTAAATGTGATGTGAGCTGGGATTGGCAGCCAGTACTTTTGACTTCCCGTAAGCCAAGTCACATCAAAACCGTATAATCATATGCCCGACAGAACTGGAACATCTCTGTGTGGATTCCTCTAAATAAAGTGCGCCTAGACCATGCCACCCAAGGGGGTTGGTTTGTGGTTCTTGCCGACTGTGGACTTGTGTGGTGCCAGCCTGGCCTCGGGTGGAATTGTGGTCCTCCTGAAAGAACAGAGGCGTATGTGTTGGCTCCGTGGAACATGCAGGAGTCCCTCTCTAACGGTGCTCTGTGTTGGGAAGACAAGCAGCCTCCCATCCCTTCGGCGCAGGACCTGCATGGTCCTTATCCCAAGGCAGACCGGCCGTGGGAAACGGAAAACTCAGGATCATCAGTGCTACAGAAGCCCTTAAAACACTCCCGGTCCATCTTTCATTTTATGGAACAGGAGACTGAGGCCCCAACAGGCTAGGAGGTCAAGTGACCTTCCTAAGATTATATAAGGGGAGCACAGTGCCGCACCTCCCGCCAGGCCTGCCAAACCACTTGGTGCCCCTTTGCCAGCACCATGCCAGCATCCCTAAAGCCCTCGGGGCAAACACTTCCTCGGCCTCATGGAAGGACGTGAACGCCTTCACAGTGTCCCTTCGTTAACGTGAAGATTGACACACTGAGGATTCCTCGGCGTGTGTTTTCAGGTCAGATTTTATTTTATTTATTATTATTTTTTAGAAGATTTGAGAAAGAGAGAGCGCATGTGCAAGCAGGGGAAGAGGGAGAGAGAATCACAAGCAGACTCCCCGCTGAGCACAGAGCCCAACACGGGAGCTCGATCCCACCACCCTGAGATCATGACCTGAGCCGAAACCAGGAGTCAGATATTCAACCAACGGAGCCACCCAGGTGCCCCCAGGTCAGATTTTAAAAGTTCATGTGCGCTGTCTAATAAAGTAGCAACTCCCACACGTGGCTACTGGGCTCTCGAAATGCAGCTCCTGTAGATTAACACGCACTGTAACTGGAAAATACACATCAGAGTTTCTTTTTACCTTTACAAGGTGGCTACTGGAAGATTGAAAACGACATATGTGGTCCACGTTACATTTCTGTTGGACAACAATGCAGACCCTGCCCTCTGCGTTGCATTCGTGCGATAGTCACGTGGAGTCTCTTGGTGCACGTGCATTGAACGTACTCACACCAGCGGAAGGGGACAGAGGGGGGAAGCAGGTGACTTTGTGTCACCCTGGGTCCCAGTTCCCATGCTTGACTCCCATGGGGTGATCAACTTACACTTTCCCAGGAGTAGAGTCCGGTGTTTTCCACCTGCACCAACATGGATAAAGCTCAAAGACATGCCATTGTTGTAGATGCCTACAGATAATTCCCTTTACATAAAATTGTAAAGCTGCAAAGCAATATATTACATATAGGCACACGTGGGAATGATAAACACCAGTTAGGGACACTGTGATTCCCTCCGGGGGGGGGGGGAGGAGAATGTGACCGGGGAGGGGCTTTCATTGTACCTATAATTGTCTTGCTTTAGCCAGGTAGTGTTATGCATTGTTTGATATTTATTTTCTGTCCCTGTGCAGACCAGAAGTATTTCATAACGGAAGTGCTGAAAGTGCCTACTTTTCACAGACGAGTGAGATACTGGTAGAAGCAACATATATTTTTGGTGTGTATGTGTTTTCTTTGCTTAACATTGTTAGTGCAGGGGCGCCTGGGTGGCATAGCGGTTGGGCGCCTGCCTTCGGCTCAGGGCGTGATCCCGGCGTTGGGGGATCGAGCCCCACATCAGGCTCCTCCGCTGGGAGCCTGCTTCTTCCTCTCCCACTCCCCCTGCTTGTGTTCCCTCTCTCTCTCGCTGGCTGTCTCTATCTCTGTCAAATAAATAAATAAAATCTTAAAAAAAAAAACATTGTTAGTGCAAATTCCTAGGCTGTCCAGTATTTGTTCCCTAAGAAGCCCATTTCTACACTGGGGACTTCCAAAGAAAGCGATTGCCTTTAGAGCACTTTTCCTGTAAAATGCACGTGTGGCTTATATACACACTCACAATGACTTGGGGATGCCGCCGTGCTCCACTTATGAATTGCTACAGAACACATCACTCCCAGAACTTAATGGCTTCAAACACAATGATTTATTTCTCCTACTATTGTGGGCTGGTGGGTTCTACTGGTCTCACCTGGGCTTCTGCAAGCAGCTGCTTTCAGCTGGCACTCAGCTGAACTGGAAGGTCCAAGATGGCCTCACTAGTGTCAGGCAGTGGTGCTGGGCTGTCCTTCAGCCGGCCTCTTACCCTCCAGGAGGGCAGACTAGCTTCCTTTGATGACATCCTCACAGCATTCTGAGTGACAAAGGCAGAAGCTGTGAGTCCTTTTGAGGTCTAGGCCCTGATCTCACGAGATGCCAGCTCAGCCACCTAACATTCGTCAAACCAAGCCACTGCCCTGATTAGAAGACAGGAAAATAGATCCTGCCTCTGGGTGGGAGGAGCTGCAGAGAGTCTGTGGCTGGATTCCATTCACCACACACAGGCATTAGAATATTTGTGTACTATTTTGAGATATACCTGGTGCACAGCACACCTAGAAAACAGCCTGAACTTCTACCATTTCCTTTAATTGGTTAAAAGAAAAAGCGTCCATCATTAAACTATCCAAGCACAAAAGTTTTAATTCTATTTAAACCTAGATAATATTCTTTTTTAAAAATAATATTCTTTTTTAATGGAAAATAAAAGGGGGGCTAAGGAGTGTCTTTTAGAGAGAATGATGAAATTTAGGCTTGCAAGTTGCATCTCCAGCAGGGGCACCTGCTACCACTTAATATTTAACTATGTAAGCCCAGACAGTGAGAATGGGTGGGATTTTGTAGTTTGGACCTTACCAAACACCATCTATTTGCTACACTCGTTTTTAGTTAATGTGGGATTCTGCATTCTAGGAAGACAACTTGACATATTTTTACTTATTTATTTGACAGAGAGAGCAGCAGCAGAGGGAGAGGGAGAAGCAGGCTCCCCACTGAGCAAGAAGCCCGATGGGGGCTTGATCCCAGGACCCTGGGATCGTGACCTGAGCCAAAGGCAGACTCTTAACCGACTAAGCCACCCAGGCGCGCAGGAAGACAATTTAAAGGACACGAAGTAAAGCTAAGAGGAATATAAGTGAGCAAAGGGGAGGCAGCTCCAACAGGCAGCAGGTGGGAGGGGTTTTACTCCTTCCTGAATGTAGCTGGGGGCTCGGGAGATGGGGTTGTTACGTGAAGAGAGACCGAAAGTATCAGGTTTGCCCCACAGACAAAATGTACGGAAGGGAACTAGGAAAGGGGACACAGCGAGAGTAGGAGAATCTTAAATGTTGAAAAGTGCAGTTTATGAAAAAGCTTGACTCCCAAGAGAAAAGAAAATTAATTTCATTTTGGAAGAAACTGTTCTGGAAAAATGTTTTCCTCTCCAAACCGTCTCCTCAATATGTGAGGCTGTATTCAGCTAATTCAGTTAAAACATGAAATGATTTACACACTCAGGCATCAGGGAAAGTCACTGGTAGAAGGGAGCGGGCGATTTTCTTGGGGGGAAATGACCAGTGACCAGAGCGATGCATAGAGTGTGGAGTAAAACCAAGCGCCGGGGAGCCGGGCTGAACACAAGAGAGAAGACGGTCTGTGTCCCTCGCGCACCTGAGTACGCAGGTGAGAGCGGTCTGAGTCCCAGGCCGCCGGAAAGGAAGAACACTGTGGGTGCAAGAATCTGCTCGCGTCCTCCCCACGGGGATCCTGCCACATGTGAACTGACCTTCCAAAAATGGGAAAAAGGAGAAAGAAGCACGAAGAAGACCCGAGACGTCGGCAGCCAGGACCGGTAGGGCTGTTCAGAGCGGGCGGCGGGCGTGCAGGATAGAGAAGTCAGGCCTGCCGGCGGCCGCATCCTCAGCCGCCCCTCCCTAGCCTTTCGACCTTGGGTGAGTGTAAGGTCTCTGAACTTCACGTTTTTAGGCTGTGACACGAGAGCCTAAGGTGCTGTGCACAGCGTGCGAGGCTGGGTGCTTAAAATTGTTCCTCGGGGGGCGCCTGGGTGGCACAGCGGTTAAGCGTCTGCCTTCGGCTCAGGGCGTGATCCCGGCGCTATGGGATCGAGCCCCACATCAGGCTCCTCCGCTATGAGCCTGCTTCTTCCTCTCCCACTCCCCCTGCTTGTGTTCCCTCTTTCGCTGGCTGTCTCTATCTCTGTCGAATAAATAAATAAATAAATCTTTAAAAAAAAAAATTGTTCCTCGGTACATTCCCAGTATTCTCTCCGGGAGGGCTCAGCTCTTGCCCTTTTGTCACACCTCCTGGCTGCTCGCAGCCCTGACATTTAAGCTTAGACTAGACAGGCCCTGACTCAGGCCCGGGGGGCTTTAGGAGCAGTGAATAGTTTCCCTTCTGACCGGGACCCAGTGGGCCCAGAGGCGCAAACCCCAGCACGGCTTCAATTTTTAAACATCTTACTGCCTTAAGAGGCAAAGGTAGGGGCGCCTGGGGGCTCCTTCAATTAAGGGTCCGACTATTTCCGCTCAGGTCAGGATCTCGGGTCCTGATCTCAGAGTCCAGGCTGGGGGTGGAGCCTGCTTGAAATTCTTGCTCTCTCTGCCCCTCCCCCACGCTCTCCCTCTCTTTAAAAAAAAGAAAAAGAGGCAAAGGTAAATACTTCCTGAGAGCCTCAGTAGATTTCCACCTGTTGCCTGCGTTTCTGCATCACTGGAGTGACACCTGCGTCACTCCAGGTGTAAAATGCTAAGTCTTTTAATGTGGATTTTCCTTCCCACGGACCCTTTAAAAATAACATAGATTTATCTATTTCTCTGAACGGCTTTTGCCAGGAGACAAGAGTAGAGAAAATGATCTGTTGAGTTTTACTTTTAAGCATAATCTCATCCTTGAATTAACTTTAAAAAATATTTACTGAACATTTACTATGTGCCAGGAAAATACAAGTGCTCACTGAGACAAAGAAAAGTGGAACACAGTTCTTGCCGTTGGAGACTTTCCGGTCCAGAGGAAGCTTAGTCTCCGATACAGTCACACTCAGGGACCGCCAACCAGGAAGCAACAAGGTAAGCCAGGGGTTTTGAAGGAAGGGTAGCATTTTCTCTAGACTTTTATCAGATCAACAACTCTCTCATAAAAATAATGCCCTAATAAGTAGTGATTTTTCCTTTCTCTGTGTTCCTTTACATATCCTTAATTTAAACATTTTGTGATTTTTATAGTATATTCACAATACCGTTTCGTGCTCTTCTAAGCATCAAGTTATAAGCATTTCCTTTTCCTAAATAATTCCCATCATAATTCCCATCTGTTGGTGAATGTAATTTCCTTTACCGTCCCCCACGGTAGGATAGTTGGGCTATTTTCAGTTGTTTTCATAGTTAAAGTTGATGGTGTAAAGGGTAACTTAATGCATGTAGCTTTTTTCTTCTTTAGTATCATTTTCTTAAACTTAGGTCTGCAAAGTAGGATGGATGGAGGTCAAGGAGCATGAACAGTTCTCTCTCTCAGTTGTCCCCCACCCCCCAGAAAAGTTGGGCCCATTTACAATGTCACCAGCAACCTGTTTCACCAATGTGTCAGCAATGGGTGATTTTGTGTGTTTGTTTTTTGGTTTTTTTAATCTGCTGATCTCATAGCTATGCCATGATGCGTCATGGTTATTTTATTTTATTTTTTTTAAAGATTTTATTTATTCATTTGACACAGATAGGGACAGCCAGCGAGAGAGGGAACACAAGCAGGGGGAGTGGGAGAGGAAGAAGCAGGCTCATAGCGGAGGAGCCTGATGCGGGTCTCGATCCCACAACGCCGGGACCACGCCCTGAGCCGAAGGCAGACGCTTAACCGCTGTGCCACCCAGGCACCCCGCGTCATGGTTATTTTAATTCACGTTTCGGTGATAACTCTGTTTCCACATTCTTCCTGGTTGTCCTCTCAGTGACGTCCTGCTCAGGTCCAGCGAGCAGGATTGGACAGGCAGAGAGCCGGTGAACGGGCCCTTTGGGGAGACCACATGGCTGTGGCAGGCGCAGAGGTAGAAGGAAGACACAGGCCGTTTTGAGGGGTGTAAGGTAGACCAAAAGAAGAACTGGTGGAGTTGAGGCTAGAAAGGAAAGTGGAGGCCAGTGTGTGCAAAAGTTTGCTTTGAATCCTGTGGGGTTTTTAGTCTCATTTGTACAAAATGCCTCATAGGAGCAAACAATGGGGATGGTCTCTTTTAACTCTGATGGATCCATGGGGCCAGCAACCACAACGGCCGGCTCCAAGTCCCCCTGTCACCTCTAGCCAACCAAACTCCTGCCCCCTGCCTTCTTTTGCACCTGGGGCCTGCTGCTTCCCTCGCTCGGGCCCACCTGCCTCACCCCCTCCAGTTTCACACTCCGGGAGCCCCAGCCTCCTCAGGGGCCACCCCACACTCCCTCTCAGTGCACAGTGTGGTTCTCGCTACTTCTGATTTGGGCTCTATCCACCTGACTCAGCCCGGCAGCCAGCATCGGTCCTGGACATTGGATCCCCAGTTCTGCACTCCCCCTGCGCCCACTCCAGTCCCCTTGGGACATGTTCTCTCTGTCCTGCAAGAGGGTTAAAAACCACCAGTCTTGGGAAAGAGGCAGGCACAGTGTCTTTCTGTGTCTACCAGGAAAACTGGGCAGCCTGAAACAGAACTGTGGAGGAGAGGAGTGTGTCAGCCTTTGAAAAAGCACCGAGGCCTTGGTTCCTGAGTTTTGTGGAACCTTATGTGATAGTGTTTGCAAGTATGAAAATCCCAGATGTGAAATAAGGCTCCCTAGACAGTGGCCTGGGAGCACCCTCTGACCCAAGCCTTGCACTTGTGACTTTCTATAAGCAGACTTTTTGATAGGAAGCCCTGGGTGCCACTGCTTCCGGCTGCATACATTGGGGAAACTTCTTCACCCCAGTAAGCCGCAGTCTTCACACCTAGGAAATGGGACTAATAAAACCAATGCAAGACGTTGTGAGGATTAAATGCAGGAATGTATACAGAGGCCTTCCTGCCTAGAGACACTCCGTAAGTGGTCGTCAGGGTAATTCGGGTTGATTTGGTCAGCCGCCCGCCTCTGGGCCTCTTCCGTACACACCAGCATGAACGCCGTTCATAACGTGGTTGAGCATCTGGCCCCAAACCCTCAGACCCCCTGCCCGGGGCCATTCCCTCCGACCGGATCTGAAGACCAGAGCTTCCTCCCAGACCTCTGCGGTGGGTCGAGATGTGGGTCTCCGGACGGCCGCCCGTGCTAGCGGCAGCACTTCCTCCAGGGCAGGCAGAGGAGACAAAACCAAATCTGTGGGCGCCAGTAGCGCAGCCCTCCCGTTAGCTGGGCCTTGATGGGAGGGGCTGCCCCGAGGGCCCGAGGCGGGGCTTTCCCTGAAGCCATCGTGGCTTCCACACCAGTTAGGGGTCTTGCCGCGCCTGGCCCAGCCAAATCTTGGGGGCCGAGGGGGGCGACTTAGCACGGGGTGCTCTGCTCAGCCCACAGGGCCGAAGTCATTGTCCCCGGTGCTCTGCACATGGGAGGGGGCCGCCGAGGGTTCTGCCCCCCCAGGGTGCTCTGTGCGGACAGGCGCTACTCTGTCTTGGAGGAAGGCGTGAAATCATGTCTGTGGCAGCGCTGAGAAAACAACAAAGAGCCACACACGTGTAGGGATCCCAACTGTGAGTTCGGGCGGGAGCCACACCCCGACGGCTTCCCGGGCCTCCGGAGCCTGTGCCGGCGGCCTGCTGGGATGCTGGAGCAGATTGCATGGTTCGCCAGGAGGTTCTCCAGCACCTCCTTTCTTTTCAGACGAGGCGGATTAAATCACATCCTCATCAGACTGGGTCTGGAGTAAGCCGTGTTGATGAGATCACTCAGACTCCAAGCTTGTCCCCACACTTACCTGTGCACACCCCTGAGGGAATTCTGGCAGCTCCAAAAAGTAGAAAACCAGTTGCTTTTGATCCTGGCCTACAGTTTGCTCTCATATTGTGGGAGAGCAATTATTAACTTGTCTTAACTTGACGTTCAGAAACATCTCAGTATCTGTTTTTTATTAACTATGTCCCACCAGACAGTGTAAGACAAATGGAGGGAAAGGTAAAGCTTTGAACATTATCTTCGGGACCAGCTGGAGGAAAATTAAGAAAGAACAATCATATTAGCATGTATTCAGTTCCTCCCTCCCCTAGATATTGTCTGCATTCTCCTTTTATCCTGACAGTAATGGTGGGACCTATTATTGCCATGTTTAAACAAATGAATCTCAGCTATTGGCATAAGCAATATTTTACCTGGTTTTTTTTTTACAATGAAAAGTAAATGAAGCTTTATGTCCATGTTTAGTAAAGCAATGGGGATGCTTTTCTCCCTCTACCAAAACACAAGTTCTGGTAAATGTGTTGGTTGCATGATTCTTGTATGTTCTTTGAATATTTCCCATTGGTTCTTCTTTGGGAAGGCTCCCTGCTGATATTTGCCAGGGCTAAAGCAAGAATGAAATGGGGGCTCCCTGGCCCACAGCTCGTGCTGCTGCTCTCTGCACCCTCTGTTCTGTTCCTCACAGCAGAGGGCCTGTATCTTGCACGCAGATAACCCTGTCCAAACTTCATTCTGTGCTCCCACCGGAGTCCCCCGGCTACCTCTTGGGCCCCTTGGTGTGCACAGCAGACACACTGCCCACCTTTGGGAGGGCAGATCTGGGGAAAAGTTCATCAAAGGCCCTACAAGAGGGCTTGGGATCATTTCAACAGAGAATTCCAGGGCCCCGGGCACCCAGAGCCTGATCTGGAAGGCGCTTCTTGTCCCTGGCCCCCCTTGACTCCTCCTCACTCCACAGGGAAGAGCCCAGGCATAGGAAGGCCTGAGCAGATGGTCCTATAAAGCAGAGTGTATGGGACGGGAACCCTGACTGCCTGACCCAAGGGCGATATTTAGTACCGTGTGCCGATGCCAGCCCAGCTGGGAAGCCAAGGGAAGAAGCATTGGCTGTCCTGGCCCCAGAGGACCAATAAGCACATCCCTGGACCCCAGTGCAAGTCCCCAGAGTGGAACTCAGAAGGACTGGATGCCCTTTCCACCTAAAAGTCTCCTTAAGCTGGCCTCAACCCACTGCTCCCAACTTATTCCCAGCATGTTTCCAATTAAGGAGTATCCTCCTCCCCCCAGTAAAAGGATCTAGGCCTGAAGCGGCTGCTGCAGACGACTTGACCCACGAGGCCCCACCAAGGACATAAACTGACAAGGTAAAGTAGCCCGAGACGACAGCCTCAAAGACCAGACAGAGGAACAGACACGAAAAATGGGTGCTCAGCTCCGGCTTCCATTCCTGAGTATAGTACCCGGACGAAGGTGTTTACAGACCTGGAATTTAGTGGGTGAGGAAATTGTGCAGAAGCAGGTCTCGAAACCTGCCACGTAAGTCGTGTAACAACTCTGAGCCTCGGTTCTTGACTATGAAACAAGGATAGATCTCCTCCCCGGGGTTTTGTAATGTGTACGTGGAGATAATGTAAACAAAAGTGTCTTATGCTATAAAGTGCTTCACAGACGTAAGGGGGTGTTGCTGGGTGATTTGGAGATCTTATCAAGTCACCTTTAAAAAATAGTTTTAACGTGGTGTACTTTGTATACCATTAAATTCACCCATTTGAAGTGTACAACTCGGTGATTTTTTTTCAGTAAAGTAACAGAGTTGTGCAACCCTCGCCACAATCCAGTTCTAGAACATTTCCATCACCCCAGAGGGACCCCTGATGCCCGTTTGCTGCAGAGCCCCCCGCCCAGCCTGAGGCAACCATGGATCTGGTTTCTGTTGCTTTAGATTTGTCCTTTTCTGGACATTTCCTATAAACGGAGTCTTATAATATGTAGTCTTTTATATTCGAGTTACTTTTTACAACATTTTATATGTTGTCTTTTCCTTTTCTACTCTGCAATTCCCAAATCACCAGATGATTTTATCCTAAAAGTTTATGTCTTGAATTGGCCTTTGAACCTCACTTACACTTCCCAAAAGAAATGATGTTTTAAGTCATGGTTAAGTTTCCAGGCCAACTCCCGATGCCTGTTTAACCCCAAGCAGAGCTGAACTAGAGTATAAATACTTCTTCCAGTCTGAATTTTGGGTCCTGGGGGGAGGGGGCCACGGAATACAGAAGGGACATAGGAAAAGGTCTCCTCCTGCTTTCCCCTGTACAAGGTGCTCCCAGTCACATCTTCGGCATGGGCAAAACTTCCTTGGGCACCTCTCTCTGCATCGGAGTGGGATCCTTGGATTGCCTGCACTGGAATTCATCATTCAACAGAAGCGTTTTGAGAGCCCCTGAGAGCCAAGCGTCTATTCTTGGGCCCTGTCCCATATTTGGGAACAGAATCTCTGCGGGTGGACCCGAGGAACCTGTCCTATTTTACAAGCCCTCCAAGAGATGAGAATGCACAAGAAAGTCTGCATCTTCTCTGTGGGACTGGCTGTCCCTGAATTTCGGAGGCCCTAAGCCCTCCAGGCCTAGGCTAGCCACCCAGTATTGATTACGTACCCCCTGCAATGAACAAAACGCCCTTCCCTCATGTAGCTCTTGTCTGCTAGATAATAAAAGAGCCTCCAGCATCCAGCACCGCCCCTGTGCATTTCTGTATTTTCCAGATTTTCTTGTCTAATAGTTTAAAATTAGAAGGAGGGAAAACATAGGCTAAACTGGATTCTACAGCCGTCCGTCCTTCCCTGCTCGGAGCCCTGCTATAACTGCACTGAATGGCTTGATCGGCTCCCTCCCTGTTGCTGGGCACCAGCTTCCGCAGGACGGGCTGCCTTTGCCCTATTCCTGCTGCCGAGCGAGCGCCGTGGCCGGCACGCAGTGCGCGCTCAGTGAGAACCTGCCGAGGGTGGGAAAAGAGAACAAATCTGGGGGCGCCTGCGGGGCTCCGCGGGAGTCTACTGGAGAGTCTCTCTCTCCCTCGCCCTCTGCCCCTCCCCCCACGCGCTTGAGGGCTCACGTGTGTGCGCGCACGTGCTCTCTCTCTCTCATCTTAAAAAATAAAGAAGACAACAAATCTGATTGAACAACTCAATACTTGGGGTCAATATTCCTATGCACTTGAAAGTAATTAAATTTTTCAGAGACTGTCTCTTAGTGCCACGTGGATGCCTGGTGAATCCCTGCAGTTTCTGACAGAAATTAAGGGAAAATAAAGAGTCCAGGCTTTTTGAAGAAAGATGATTTGGGGCCCAGAGGCCATTAGAGGCAGGCTCCTGCCCCTTCCCAGTCTGTGGCACCGTTGCAGCGGCCCCAAGAAATTAATATCCTGCCTCGCCTCACTACCATTTTTCCTTTGCTCTTGCTGTGCCCTGGGATTATGTCCCTCCATAAAGTGTTAGGACAGAGGCTTTGCCTCAGGCTCTGTTGTCTGAGGCAGTTAAAAAACTACATATATTTTATATATATTTATTATGTGTATATATAAATGATGGTAATATGTGTAATATGCATACATTTGTGTACGTGAATATGCGTGTGTGTATATGTGTGTGTGTGTGTGTGTGTACATGAGATGAACCTTGATCCATGAAAGACAGGAGGAGATGGTTATATATATATGTATACATTGTATGATTTTAGGAGATGATTTTAGGAGGGATATGTTTACAAATGTGTAAATTGTTTTTGAAAGAATACATAAGGAGCGCCTGTGCCTCAGTAGGTTAAGTAGCTGCCTTCAGCTCAGATCATGATCTCAGGGTCCTGGGATCGAGCCCCATGTTGGGCTCCCTGCTCAGCAGAGAGTCTGCTTCTCCCTCTGCCTCTGCTCCTACCCCCTGCTCGTGCTCTCGCTGGCTCTCTCTCTCTCTTTCAAATGAATAAATTTTAAGATCTTAAAAAAAAAAAGAAAGAACACAGAAGAAACTGGTAAAAATCATTGCCTCTACAGAGGAGGAGTGGCTGAGGACAAGTAGAGAGAATTTTCTGTTTTTCTTTTTGTACCCTTTGCATGTCAAACAGTGTGCATTTATTGGGGGTTTTAAGGCACATTTAAAATGTTTCAAAGGCAGTGAGCCTAGAAAGGCCAGAGGCCCTCAGGAGAATGCAGAGAGTGCAGAGTAAGTCATGTAGAACGGCCCAGATGACCAGACAACAGATGAGAGACGTGATGTCCCAGAAGCCAGCATGTGTTGCACCAAAGCCGAGTCAAATGGATCACATTTCAGGGAGTAAACCAGGGCAGGTGTCTCCCTCCACTCTGGTGATGACACATAAGCCCCCAGGATGAAGGAGGACAGACACCTTAGGGAAAAGAAGAAAGAGGAGAAAATACTGACTTCACCGAGCTTAAAACTAAAATGACCTGGAAAACCCTCAATTGTCTGAATTTGCCTGGAATTGACTGCTGGCTTGTTGTTACTGTTGTATTTCACTAGAAGGCAAGATGGGAGCTCATGGTAGTCTTGGAAGTTACATCACAGAAAGATAAAATTAGGTTTTCTTTTTTGGATATCTGAAGTTGTAGCCTAGAAAATATAACACCCACACACCTGTTGGCTGGTTTAGTCGTCTCAACCACCCTTGCAAGGTTGGTATCACCCACATTTTACTGATGGGAAAACCAAGACTTAGAGAAGTTAAATGATTTAATTGAGGTTATACCACATCTAAGTGTTAGAGTTGAGTGTTAGTGTCAGACCTAGGTGCTTTTTCCAAGAGAGACTCGCACATCTGCCAATTAAAAGGCTAGTAGATGGGGCGCCTGGGTGGCTCAGCCGTTAAGCGTCTGCCTTTGGCTCAGGTCATGATCCCAGGGTCCTGGGATTGAGCCCCGCATCGGGCCCCCTGCTCGGCAGGAAGCCTGCTTCTCCCTCTCACACTCCCCTTGCTTGTGTTCCCTCTCTCGCTGCCTCTCTGTCAAAATAAATAAATAAAATCTTTTTTTAAAAAGGCTAGTTGGCTTTTAACTAAATGATGCTTTGGGGTTGGGAGTAGGAGAGACTGAAACAGGAGAGGAATAGGAAATATGGAGGGAAAGATGTGAAGCCCCACCCCCACCCATCTCTGTTTCTCTTTCTCTTGTCTGACTGGTTCCTTCTCCCTTCAACACAATTTGATCTAGGTGTGTCTCCCACTCAGCCCGAATTCCTGGTGACCCAGGGTTTTGGGGGCCTGATTTGAGAAGGCTTGAGTTGACAAACTAGACCATGGATGTCTGTCATTGCCAGAGTGTCCCCCAAGGGACAATGATGATCTGGGTGCGTCTTGATGGTAAACAGTCATAGGCTGTTCTCTCGGTCTGACTTTATAAAATTCAAAGGATTCTGCTCCCAGCTGGTTCTGTGTGATTGAGGAGCAACAGTATTCCGGTGGCAAAACCTTATGGATTATTTATATAAAAATAAAAAGGATGCCTGAAACTATGGAAACTGGAACTCTCTGACCTAACTATGTTTAGTAATAGGAGAGCTTCATGTTTACCAAACACTTCCTTTCCCTTGGGCCCCAGAGTTACTGACTCCATCTTCTGTTGGTCTACTTATTCTCACAGTTATTGGGAGAGGGGTTTTAAAATTTCAAACGATAACTGTGGCTTTGTCTATAACTCCATACAGTTCATCAGGTTTGCTTCATATATTTTGAAGCTCTATTAGAAGGCATGCAAATGGTTAAGATTATTGAATTGAATTGATCCCTTCATTATTTCATTACTCTCTTTATCCCTGGTAATATTCTTTCTCTGAAATCTACTTTGTCTGATATTCATATAACCACTCCAGTTTTCTTTTGACTAGTGTTAGCATGGTATGTTTTTTCTATCCTTGACCTTCAATCTATTTGTGTTTTTATATTTAAAGTGGGTTTCTTCTTGATAGAGTCGAGTCTACTTTCTTATCCAATGTGACAGTCTTTGTTTTAACTTGGGTATTTAGCCCATTTACATTTATTGTGATTATTGATATGGTTGGCTTTAAATCTATCATCTTGTATTTTGTTTTCTGTTTTTCCCATCATTTTTTGTTCATTTTGACCTCTTGTTATGCCTTTTATGGGGGCTAATTAGATATTCTTCATTATTCTATTTTTCTCTCTTTTCTTGATTTTTTAGGGAAAAAATTGTGCTTCTTTAGTGACTGCTTTAGGGTTTATAGTATACATCTTTAACTTGTCACAGTTTAAGTTCAATTGATATTATACCACTTCATGTATAATGTAAGAACCTTATAACGATATACCTATGTATAATAGATAATATAATATATATATGTATGTATACATATGTATACCTATGTGTAATATATAATATAATATATGTACTTATAACAGTGTACCCTTCTGGATTTGGGTATTGTTGTCATAAGTTTACTTCTAAATAATGCCATTATTATTTTTGCTTTAAGCAATCAATTATCTTCAAAGGAGATTTAGCTAAGGAGAAAAAAGTCTTTAAATTGCTGACATAGTTGTCATTTCTGATGCTCTTTCTTCTTTTATGAGGATCTACGTTTCCCTCTGGTATCATTTCCCTTCTGCTTAGAAGACTTCCAATGACATTTCTTGTAGAATAACTCTGTTGGTGATGAATTTTTTCAGCTTTTGTGTATCTGAAAAAGTATCTTACCTATCTTTCTTTTTTCCTCTTAAAATTCTTTTTTTTTAAGACTTTGGTTTTTTTAGAGAAGTTTTAGGTTCACAGAAAAAATTGAGAAGAAAGAATAGATATTTCCCATATACCTCCTGCCCCCACACATGCATAACCTGAATGGTACATTTGTTGCAATTGTACCTACATTGACCCATACAATCATCCAAAGCCCACAGTTTACCTTAGGGTTCACTCTTTGTGTTGGAATTTCTATGGGTTTAGACAAATGTGTAATGACATGTATTCACTGTTGTAGTATCATATGGAGTATTTTTACCAGCCCCAAAATCCTCTGTATTCTGCCTTCTCATTCCTCCCACTCCAGCTCCAGGCAATCTTTTTGCTGTCTCCATAGTTTTGCCTTTTCCAGAATGTCATATGGTTGAAATCATACAGTACATAGCCTTTTAAGGTTGACTTTTTTCGATTAGTAATATGCATGTCTTTTTATGGCTTGATAGTTCATTTCTTTTCAGCACAGAATAATATTCCATTGTCAGGATGTACCATAGTTTATTTATTCATCCATCTATTAAAGGACATCTTGGTTGCTTCCAAACTCTGGCAATTATGAATAAAGCTGCTATAAACCAAGGGGTGTGATTCTGGAACATATAGTAAGAATATATTTAGTTTTATAAGAAACCTCCAAACTGTCTTCCAAAGTGGTTGTACCATTTTGCATTCACACTAGCAGTGAATAAGAGTCCCTGCCGCTCCACATCCTCACCAGCAGTTGTCAGTGTTGACAATGTACCAGATTCTGGCCATTCTAATAGGTATATAGTGATATCTCATTGTTTTAATTTGCATTTCCCTGATGACATACAATATGCTGTATCTTTTCATACACTGATTTACCATCTGTATATCTTCTTTAGTGAGGAGTCTGTTAAAATTGTATTCGGGTTTTTTTTTATTACATCTCGTTTTTCTCTTATTGTTGAGTTTTAAGAGTTCTTTATAGGGGCGCCTGGGTGGCTCAGTTATTAAATCTGCCTTCAGCTCAGGTCATGATCCCAGCTTCCTGGGATCGAGCCCCACATCGAGCCCCACGTTGGGCCCCTGCTCAGCAGGGAGCCTGCTTCTCCCTCTCCAGCTCCCCTGTGCTTGTGTTCCCTCTCTTTGCTATCTCTCTCTGTCAAACAAACAAACAAACAAATAGTTCTTTATATATTTTGGATAACAATCCCTTATCAGTTGTGTCTTTTGCAAGTATTTCCTCCCAGTTTTAGGGCTTGTCTTCTCATTCTTTTGATCATCTTCATTTTTTAAGATATTTTCATTGAGTATAGAATTCTAGTTTGACAGTTTTTTTTCTTTTTAATAATTCAAAGGTGTCATTCTTCTGTCTTCTAGCTTGCTTTGTTTCTGACCAAAAAAATCTTCTGTCATCTTGATTTTTGTTTCTCTGTAATACGTGTTTTTCCTCAACTGTTTTTTATTCTCTCTTTATCACTGGCTTTAAGCAATTTGATTGTGATGTGCCTTGGTATTGTTTTCTTCATGTTTTTGTGCTTAGGATTTGTCAAGCTTCTTGGATCTGTGGGCTTATCATTTTTACCAAATTTAGAATATTTTGGCCATTATTTCCTCAAATATTATTTTTGATCCCCTGGGCCCCCGTTCCAGGGACTCCAGTTTCTAAATTACACATATGTTAGGCCACATAAAATTATTCCACATTTGATTGATACTCTAACTTTTCCCTAGTCTTTTTTTTAAGTTTCGTTTTGGATAGTTTCTATTGCTAGGTCTCCAAGTTCACTCTTCTTTTTTTCTGCAACGTATAATATATTAGCCCCGGCCAGTGCATTTTTCATCTTGGACATTATAGTTTTCATCTCTGTAAGTTCAGTTTGGACCTATTTTTTATCTTCCATGTCTCTACTTACCATGATCAGTCTTTCCTCTAGCTTCTCAAAATAGAGAATATAGTCCTAATAACTTAAAAAATAGTATATGTGAATTCTATCATCTGTATTCTTTCTGGGTCAGTTTTAACTCACTGATTTTTCTTCTTATTCTGGATTGTATTTTCCTGCTTTTATGCATGCCTAGTACTTTTTGTTTGGATGCCAAACATTGTGAATTTCACTTTATTGGATATGAATGTTTTTATATTTATATAAAAAGTTCTGAGTTCTGGAATGCAGTTAAGTTACTTGGCAATACTTTGATCATTTCAGGTCTTATTTTTAAATTTTGTTAGGCCAGATCAGAACTGCATTTAATTTAGAGTTAATTTTTTCTCCCAAGGCAGGACCTCCTTAGTATTCTAGTCAATGCTTCTTGATTTGTAATGTTTTCCACACTGGCTGTTGGGAACAGGAATTACTTTTGATCCTAAGTGAGCTCTGAGTACTCTTCCCTCAAATCCTTAGGGTGGCTCTTTCTCTTGTCTCAGCCAGATTCTTCACATGCATGGGCTGACCACTACTCAAATGTGTACTCAGGGGGCACCCTTTGCAGATCTTCAGCATTTTCTCTCTGTGCAGCTGTCTCCCCTCTGCTACTCTGCCCTGTGAGCTCTAGCTTCTTTGGCTTCCCTGGACCCCATCTCTGTTTAGCCAGCTCAGAGAGTGCCCTGGTCCCTGCCTGGGCTCCCTCCATATGCCACAGCCCATGAGCAGGCAATTGGAGTGTTCATCTCATTAGTTCTTCATCTCATTTCCTGCCAGTGTTTCAAATATTTTGTCCAGTTTTTAGTAGTTTTGCATGGAATGATAAATTAAATCCTTATTACTCCATCTTGAATAGAAAAGGAAGTCTTTTAACTAACATTAAGTGCCCTTCTGTGCTTATGGGGACAAAGAGAGGACCTTCCCATGTGGCTGGTCCATGACTGTGAATCCTTAAAGCAATCCAGCAGGCCTATACCCCCCCCCCCAGGACTCAAGTACAGATCCACCTGACCTGGGCACTCTTCAGAGGCAAATGTTACACGACCTTTTTTTTTTTTTTTTAAGATTTTGTTTATTTATTTGACAGAGAGAGAGACAGCCAGCAAGAGAAGGAACACAAGCAGGGGGAGTGGGAGAGGAAAAAGCAGGCTCCCAGCAGAGGAGCCTGATGCAGGGCTCGATCCCAGGACCCTGGGATCACGCCTTGAGCCGAAGGCAGATGCTTAACGACTGAGCCACCCAGGTGCCCCAAATGTTGCACCACCCTTAAATTGACAGCCAAACATTGTGTCTGGAACAACAAAGAAAGAGGTGAAAAATCAGTTAATAAGACAGACCCGTAGTCCTATAAGGCCACTCGATCTGTATCTTTCCTCATGACAAGAGGGAGGAGTAAGCTGGTGTTGATGCTACCCCAAAACTCCACCAGTGGTGAATCACTAGGCCCCCAGTAGCATAATACCCCATCTAGGAACCTAACAGTTTAGCCCATAGGCCATTCCCCTCAGTTGGGCCATTTCTTTTCATGCTATTTTGTTAGCGGTTGTCGCAAAGAATCATGGTTACTTTACTTTGATTTTCTGATGGCCCCCTGATCAGACTCATTCTCTAGAGCGTGCTAGTCAGTGGGAGATGCACGGAGCAGCAGGAGGGCATCTGAAAGCTTCGAAATGCAGAATTTCAGGTCCCAACCCAGACCTACCAAATCAGAATCTGCAAGTTAACAAGATCCCCAGGAGATTTATATGCAATTAAATTTTGAGAAACTCTGCTCTAGAGGAAGGATTCTGAGGGTCCATCTGTGATAAAGTCCATCTGGCTCAAAACATTTCCAGTATGAGGCTGTGTGTCCAGTGTGTCCATACCTTCAATCTTGACCTTACTACAGGGCCTCAGTCCAACCCCTAGTAGAGTTAAAGACATGTCTTCTGTGTAAACCAAGAATGCTGCCTCTGGCTATTTACCATAATGGGGCACCTGGATGGCTCAGTAGGTTAAGCATCCAACTTTTTATTTTGGCTCAGGTCATAATCTCAGGGTCGTGAGATCGAGCCCTACATCGAGCCCTCCACACCCAGTGTGGAGCCTGGTTCAGATTCTCTCTCCCTCTTCTTCTGCCCCTCCCCCCTCTAAAACAAACAACTCCAACAACGTGTACGCAAAGAGACTTGTACAAGAAAGTCCGTTGCAATATAGTTTGCAGCAGCAAAGAATTGGAAACAACTTGGGTGTCCCATAACAGGAGAATGGATAAATACATCACCATATATTCATTGTCTTAGTTTGAGGTCTCCCTAAAACAGACCCAGAGACAAGGCCACAAGTACAAGTAGTTTATACGGGGGGTGAGCAGATGCGTGACAGATGAAGAAGCCAAAATGGTGTGTTCTTATGGCAGATAAGGACATGGTGCCCAAAGCCCCCTTTAGGGAAGGCCTCGCTGCCCAGCTGCAGGGGTTGGGATTAGCAGAGGGTCTGCCTCAGCTCCCAAGAGCAGCTTCACCGGATGTCATGCCCTCCCAGGCAGCTCACAGCCGGGGACTGAGGGAGGCAGACATTTTGGATCACTTGGGACACTCTGAAGGTTGCTACTTGCTCCTGAGCTCCCTGTGGGTTTGCAGGTGTTAATTCCTAAAAAATGCCTTGTGCCCAGGCTATAATTCAGCATCTGCTTCCAGAGAAGCCAAACTGAGATGCTATCAAGCCTGTAACTCCTGTGGGCAAGTAATGGAGCTTAACCTCTGGGGACCTCTGGGAGCTGGTGCAGGGCATGTACCCCAGAGTGGAGCAGGGGAGCTGGAGAAGGTATCCACGAGCTCGCCTCAGGCATGGATGAGGCCTGCTCTGGGAGCTGATAAGTCCCAGCCCTCTGCCTGCCCCACTGGCAGCACAGCGGGCTCCAGCAGCCAGAGAAAGCCCTCCGGCACTAACGTGGGTGTGGGCCAGTGCAGCCGGGCCTGTGTGCTGGATCTGGGCAGGCAAGGTTCCTGGTCGGTACAGGGGCTGCTAAACATCATACAAAGAGTAAACAGCAAAAATGAATGAAATATTTGTATCAATGTGAATAAATCTCACAAAAACAATATTGAGTGAAACAAGCCAGTTGCAGAAGGAGATTTACAATCTAGTGTAATTTATGGAAAAGTTTAAAACATGCCAAACAAGAACAAATATTTTTGAGAGTTATGTATTCGTAGTAAAAGCAGAAAATACGATGAACAGCAAATTCAGGCCAGTCACGACCACTGACAGGGAGGGGTGGGATTAGAGGTTACACACAGGAGGCCTTAAAATAAAACTGTATTTTTAAGTGTTTTGTTTTTTATGCCAGGTAGTAGGTATATATATGACCATTATATTCTAAATTTTTTGTATGTCTGCAATTTTTTAAATTAAAAAGTAATAACCAAAGTAAAATCTTACTGGAAGAATCTAAATGATCTTAAGGATTAAGGGTCTTTTTTAACTTTAAAAATGCATCTATAAAAGGGCACAAGAAAATGTAATAGTAACTGTCATTGGAGAGTAGAAATATTTCCAACTTTATACCTTCTCTGAACCTTTTTTAACATGAGCAGAAACTGCTTTAAAAAAATAATAAAAGCACCTATGATTCCACCAACTAAACACCATTATTTTCTTTTTTTCTCCTCTTTTCTTTCTTTTCTTTTTATCTTTTTTTTAGAGAGAGAGCATGAGAGCACGGGAGGGGTAGAGAGAGAGGGAGGGAGAATCTTAAGCAGGCTCCACACCCAGTGTGGAGCCCTTCGTGGGGCTTGATCTCACGACCCTGAGATGAGAACCTGCGCTGAAACCACAAGTTGGACACTCAGCTGACTGACCCAGGAGCCCCCATTTTCTTTTTTTCCCAAGGCAGTAAAGGGAAGGGCAAAATGGGTGAAGGGGAGTGGGAGATACAGGCCTCCAGCTATGAAATGAACAACTCGTGGGAATGAAAGGTGTGACATAGGGAATCCAGTTAATGCTGTTGTAATGGTTTATATTCTTCTGGCAACCACAGTTTGTTGTCTGTGTTTATAGGTCTGTTTCTGCTTTTCTTTGTTTGTTCATTGTCTTTCTAGATTCCATGCGTCATATGGTGTTTGTCTTTCTCTGACTTATTTCACTTAGCATCATACCGTCTAAGTCCATCCATGTTGTGCCAAATGACAAGAACTCATTCTTTCTTTTATGGCTGAGTGATAGTTCGGTGTGTGCGTGTGCGTGCGTGTGCGTGCGTGTGCGTGCGTGTGCGTGCGCGTGCGTGCGCGTGTGTGTGTGTGTGCGCGTGTGTGCCACATCTTCTTCATCCATTCATCAGTTAGTGGACGCCTGGGCTGTTTCCTCATCTTGGCCATTGTAAATAATGCTGCGATAAACATAGGGAGGCATGTATCTTTTCAAATTAGTGTTTTCATTTTCTTTGGGTAAATACTAACTAGAGGAATTATTGGATCGTAGGGTAGTTCTGTTTTTAATTTTTTGAGGAATCTCCATACTGTTTTCCACAGCGGCTGCGTTCCCGCCAGCAGAGCATGAGTGTTCCTTTTTCTCCACGTCTTCGCCAACACTCGTTACTTCTTGTCTTTTTTGATTCTAGCCCTTCTGACAGGTGTGAAGTGATATCTCATTGTGGTTTTGATTTGCATTTCCCTGATGAGGGTGACGTTCATGTGTCTGTTGGCCGTCTGGATGTTTTTTTGGAGAAATGTCTATTCAGGTCTCTGTCCATTTTTTAATCAGATTATTTGGGGTTTTTGGTGTTGAGTTGTATAAATTCTTTATACATTTTGGGTGGTAAAGCTTTATGGGCTCTATCACCTGCACGTAGCTTCTCCCACCCCATCGATCGCCGTTTTGTTTTGTCGTTGGCCTCCTTCCCTGTGCTAGCTTCATTTCCATGAATCCCTTTCCAGACTTGCCCACACACGTACGCAGCGCTGAGCTGCGATCATACTGCATATGTACTTTATACTCTACTTTTCTCACTCAATCATCTATGATAGGTCTATAAATGTTTCTCCATTTCTATGTGGTCTATAAAGAATCGTCATTTTAATGCCTGCATGGTACGTAGCCGTGTTGGTGCGTTCAACCAGTTCTCTATTTTGGACATTTATGTTGCTTCTAAATTTTAGATATTGAAATAACTTTATGACAAATATACTCATGCCGGTTTTTGTTTATGTTAAATATAACCTTAGCAGGATCCCAGGGGTACAATTACTAAGTCAGGGGGTGTGACTGTCTGTGTGGAATTTTGCCACAAAACACATAAAGCTTTCCCTTTGACAATGGCTATTTACTTAAAGCCCTGGGCCCTCCCGAATGCCTAGGAATCTTCATTTTAGAAATCATCTATTTTGGGCTTGTTTTTGTTTTACTTGGTGGTGGGGAGGCTAAAGAAGACAGCTCAGAGGAGATGGGCAAACCCCAGTTTGCCCAAAGAAATGTCTATTTTGTAAGGGGCATGAAGAATTTAGGAGTAAGGCAGACCTGATTTCTGGTCCTGACTGCTACTGCGGGGTTGTGCGGCCTTAGGAAAACAGCCCTTTCCGCAAAGACTGAGTTTCTTCACCTCTGAAAGAGAGATCTCAACTCTGTCTACCTCATGGGTCTGTTCTGAGGATAAAATGAGAAAACGCACCGAAATACTGGATGTGGAGCTTGGCCCGTGGTAAGTGCTCCACAGATCCGGGCTGAAACGAAGATCAGCAGGAAAGCCGCCCGCGGCCCCGTGCATCAGAGGCACGGCCCAGCCCTGCTGGGGGGAAAGCCGCAGAAGCTGGACCCACAAATCTGCCCCGTGACAAAGTAGCTTCCTAGATGAAAGGCTGATATTTCTCAGTGGCTCTGACGCTGGTGAAAATTAAATGATTTGAAGAAAGGGGAGGGAAAGAAACTTCTGGGAACTTACGAGCCTGTATTATTCATTGTAGCCCAGAAATGAGAGGAAACTGCTGGTCCCTGAACAACTATTATGTCCCAGGTGTGTCACGGACACTCGCTCCCCCAGGCCTCCCTGCTGTGTGAGGAAAACTTGGAATCATCTAGGCAACCCGTGTTTGCACCCTTGCCCTGACCCGCACAAGCTGGGGAACTGCACAAAACTGTCAGTAATGTTTCCTCGTGTGTAGAATGGGGGTGATTATCATGCTGGGAAGAAACCATTTCTGTATGAGCGACTGGCACAGAGCGGGCACGCAGTGGCCGCTGTAACTGAAACTTGCCCCAGCGCTGAGATTGGGGCCGGGTCTCTTGCCTCCAAAGCCCACATTCCCTCTGCCACCATTCTTTCTCTCTATGCAAATACCACCGTCTGTGAGATACAGAACCCTGGAGAAAGACTTTTTTTATTTTTTTTAAAGATTTTATTTATTTATTTGAGAGAGAGGGAGTGCATGCGAGAGAGAGAGCACGAGTAGGGGGTAGGGGCAGAGGAAGAAGCAGACTCCCCACTGAGCAGGGAGCCTGACTTGGGGCTCCATCCCAGGACCCTGGGATCATGACCTGAGCCGAAGGCAGATGCTTAATTGACTGAGCCACCCAGGTGTCCTGGAGAAAAATTTCTGTTGATTCCAGTAAAGGATTCTTCTGGGCGTTTTTTCAGAGCGTTCTATAATCGTGAAATTCCTCTCTCCACTCATTTCTGAGTTTTCTTTCTTATTCAAGAGCTCGAAAAGAATGGAGACCCCAAAATGTATAAAGATTTACCCCAGATCAGAACAGCCACCAGGGGCAGCACCTGGGTGGCTCATTCGGTTAAGTGACCTTCTCTTGTTTTCAGCTCAGGTCATGACCTCGGTGTCCTGGGATCAAGCCCCCCATCAGGCTCTGGGCTGAATGCAGACTGTTTGAGATTCTCTCTCCCTCTGCCCCTCCCTGCGTGCTCTCTCTCTCTAAAATTAACAAATATATCTTAAAAAGAAGAAGAAGAAGAAGAGCCACTAGGAACAGAAACCCTGATATCCTCGTGTAGAGCTGTCCCCACCTCTTCTTGGGTGACAGCTTCCCCTGGAATAGCTGACATTCACCCAGGGGAAGCAAGCTCAGAGAAAAGTAAAGCTGCATTCTAAAGCCTTGGGGATATTCCCACACCTTGTTGAACCTGTTTGGTTAACAGATAAGGAAACTGAGGCCCATTCAGTCACGTGGGTCACGATTGCTCCATGCTTTCGTGTCTGAAACAAAATTACTAACCACCCTGTTTCTGGTAAACAGTGTTTGAGGTCTCACATCAATATGAGCGATCCTACATGAGAACGCCTCTCGCCGTGCAGTTAAATCTCCGCCTTTCTAGAGTAATCTCTGCCCGAAATACGCCGTGGCTGGGACGGCCCGTTGCGCAGGAAATGACCACGGCTCCACGGGCATGTGGAAGTCTGCATCAGGAGAATGGAAGGAAACCTCACATATTGTATCTTTCCAGTACCAGACTTGATACGGGGCCTCCTTCTGCCAAACGGTCGCTCTTCGCCCTGGTCCCCACGTGAGGGGCTGGATCCCCCACACTAGGTTGTTTTCAGCCCACAGGAGCCGGCTGAAAGAACGGACTCTGCTCACAGCGGGTACCGCACTTTGCTGTTCTTAGCCTCGGTTTCCTTCTCTGGAAGATGGGTTTGGTCATCTTTCCCACCTCCAGTCCGATGGCTGGCAATACCATCTGTGGACTGCCTCCCACGCTGGAATCTCCATCGTCAGCCTCTCTCCTGAGCTCTAGATTCATGCACATGACTGTCCCCTGGACCTCTGCTCTTGACGTCCAACAGTCAACACACCCCAGTGGAGCCTTCCATTTCCTGCCCCTCCACACCCGCTCCTCCCCTCATCTGCCTCTTCCCTGTGACACCCTCAGCCTCAGGCCAAAGACCCAGGGGCCCTAACTCCTCCTCTTCTTCCATCAGCTAGCTCTGCCAGCTTCCCCTACAAGCTGCATCCAGAACCTGACTATTTCTCACCGCATACACCGTGTCCACCTAGACCCAGCATTTTCTGGCCAGGAACCAATGGATCCCTGTATCGGAATAATGTTTTTAAGTACGTAAAATGCTGGGGATTACAAAGAAAACCAATCACATTGAAACGTAGTTATTAAAATACTTTAAAGAACAGACTTACGCCTGGGTGGCTCAGTCAGTTGGGCGTCTGACTCTTAGTTTCCGCTCAGGTCATGGTCTCTGGGTCATGAGATTGAGCCCTGAGTCAGGCTCCATGCTCAGCGGGGAGTCTGCTTGAGATTCTCTTTCCCTCTGCCCCTCCCCCCACTCATTCTCTGTCTCAAATAAGTCTTTTAAATAAACAATAGACTTACAATATATTAATATATGTGCTTCGTTGGTACCACATTAAGTGAAAAGATCTAGTGGCAATTCTAATAACTATCATAATGACAAAGTAGTGATGAGTATAAGCAATATTTCTAAATAACTTGCGGAAACTGTATGTAATGGGTTGTAAATCCATCTGTGATTTCCACTGGTGACAAAGTCACGGGCACTGCTCTTACTGTGATCTGTTGCCTACATTTATCATTGGGGGGAATGCTAACATTAGTTAGAGGTTCATAAAAATAAAGCCATATATATGTACATATGTATATATGTGTGTGTACACACACACACACACACACACACACACTGCCAACTCCCGTCTAAGCGCAGGAACTCCCTGAATTCCGGATGAGAACACCTGGAGGGGCGCCTGGGTGGCACAGCGGTTAAGCGTCTGCCTTCGGCTCAGGGCGTGATCCCGGCGTTGTGGGATCGAGCCCCACATCAGGCTCCTCCGCTATGAGCCTGCTTCTTCCTCTCCCACTCCCCCTGCTTGTGTTCCCTCTCTCGCTGGCTGTCTCTATCTCTGTCGAATAAATAAATAAAATCTTTAAAAAAAAAAAAAAAAAGAACACCTGGAGTTTTGCAGGAGCTTACAACCTGGCCTTCCTCAGTCCGTTTTCCACACGGCAGTCCCAGTGACTGCTTTCCTACGTATGTGATATTATATCACTGCCCTGCTTCAAGCCCTCCAAGAGTGTCCCATCCCTGAAAACAAAATCCGAAATCCTCACCATGGCCAACAGGGCCTAGGTAATCCGGCTCTGGCTACCTCCCCTCCCTCATCCCTACCACTCTGCCCTCACTCGTTCCACGCCGGTAGGCCCACAGGCCCTTCACCCAGGTGTGCTCCTCTCTCCAGGAACCACGTGGCTCCCTCACTTCCTCGGGACCTCTGCTCACACAGCCCCTCCTCGAAGACGCCTCCCATGGCCCCCTCCCCGGCCGCTCTGTCAAACAACACAGCCCCTGCTCTCAGTCGCCCTGTACCCTTGCGCCCTGCTTTATGTCCTTGGTGGCTTGTATGCCTACCTGAAATGCCTTACATGTGTATCTCTGCCTTTCTTGTCTGTCCTCCCCGCTGGAGTAGAAGGCCTTATTCCCCATTCTTGGGGGAAAACAAAGCCAGCCCTGTAGAGAGGACTCTAGATTGAACGAGCAGAGAAATGTAAGGTCCAGACTGATGCGCCATGGGTGTTCTGGGCAGGGAGAGTCAGTCAGGGTAGTTTCTGGAGAAACCGGAATGTAAGCAGGACCCCTACCAGCTGAAGTTGTCCTCTGCTTCAGAGCCCCGCTTCATATGCTCTGGCCCCTGAGTCACTCATGTTAACATCAGACACCCCATCTCAGAGCCCCCAGAGGAGAGAAGGGCCCCAGGCAGGAGGAAGTCCTGCAGCAGCTGCCTCCGAGGGCACCGCGTGAACTCTGCTGTTCCAGTGCGATCCCAGGGCTCTCGGCTCCCCTCCCCCACACCTCATCGTGCTCTCCATGAGGAATGTTGAGAAACAAACAGGGCTCCCCTCGCCATGACCTCATCACAATCCCAAAGGCCTGCCTCTTCATACCATCGCCCTGGGGGTTAGGGTTTCAACGTATAAATTTCCGGGGGACACGTACGTTCAGACGCTAGCCGGTGCCACCGTCCTTTAACGACATGTGCTCAGCCGATGCCCCTGGAAGTGACTGCCGTGGCTTTACAGGCTCACCTCTGGTCTTGTCCTGATCCCGGCTTCTCTCTCTCTCCTGGCCTGGCCTACCGAGCTCTTGATTTCAGGTCTTGGCAGAGCCCCAGTGACCTTCAGCTCCCTCCAGCCATCATGCTGCCCATGCCCCAGATCCGCAGAGCTGGCCCGCCGGCCACAGAAGAAAGGGGCCGCCCTCCCCTTTGATGGCCCGCCACATCCAGAAACAAACGGCAGCAATCATCTAGCTTAAGTCCCAGCCTGATTGACCAGGTTTGGTTCCCAAGTATCGACTTCCCTTCCCAGGCCTCTGAGGAACCTGGGCTGGGTGGAGGGGTTGGGTGGGGCTGGCCCTCGGCCAGGTGGTGTGACACCGCCAGGGAGCTGTAAGCCAGGATTTGGGGTGAAGTCAGGGTCTTCCACCGGGGCCAGGTGGAGAGGGAGACACCAGGCCGGAGAGACAGGCCTGGCAGCCTGGATCTCCTTAACCTACATAGGCTAAGAGTACAAGCAGAGGTCACACACCCTACGCCTCAGTGTTTTAAAATTATAAATCACACTAACAAAACATGGAATAAATGTGTTCTCCTCCTACCTTGGCACCACTATCTTCATAACAACATGAAATTCCAGGTTCGGATTTAGAACGTTCACATTCCCCAAAGCTCCAAGCCCAAATAGGGCAGCAGAGGAAGGCCCCCTGCTTGTAGGTCCCCCGGCCCAGTTTTCTTTCTGTTGCCAACTCTGTCTCACACCACGAGGGGACTTCAGTGAATGCACCTCGACTCCCCAACCCCACACACCACATACTCGCAAACAACTGCCCCGACGTCCCCGCAGCCCAGGATAAATGCAGAAGCAGTGTAGTCGGAGAGGTCATGCAGGCCCTGACACTGGACTTGGAGGCGCTGGGGCCGGGAATGTGGGAGTTCACGGTACTCTGAGGAGTGGGGGACACAGCCGCTTGGCACCATGAACCCTCACCCCATGAAGGGCAGTGCCAGACAAGGGCCGGAGCAGGCTGTATAAAGGGTGAGGCCCGGGGCAAGTGCCCCCTTCCTCAGGTCTAGGGGTGGTACGTCCCCAGGCCCCACAGCGGAGCCGGCAGACGTGGAAGGGTCCTGGGGAGCCTGCAGCACTTGTCTGAGGTGGGAAAGGGGAGGGAAAAATCTGTTTAGAGGGTGCTAAGGATGGAGCTGTTAACACATCAGAGGCAAATCCAAACTCCTCTTTGGCTGTTTCTAAAAATCTTCCCTTAAATCTTCCCTTCCCTCAAGATTTTGTTCCCATCGAGGATCTTAAAAAAGAATCCTCTGCAAACTGTTCCAAAACACTCTGTTGTGAAGCATTCCAGTATGTGGCGAAAAACTAAGCTGTGTGGCTTGCTGGCTTCGCCATTCACAAAATATTCTATCCATCCAATTAAAAAATTGGAACAGGATATTTAAACTTTCAATAGGTACAGGCAAGAACAATGAGCCATGAATTGTTGCTTTTAACCTTGTTTTTTAATTATGACCAGTTTAAGGGAGAAATGCCAGGGGAAGTGGGAATGAAAAGGCAAAGTAATTTTTTAAAAATAAATGAAGCGAGGTAACTCTGGGAAGGAACAGAGATGTGTACGCAGACGATGAGAAAAAGAAGCAGAAGACCTGCCTGCACACGTGAATGTTCTCCAGTTGTGCCTTTTACGACACTCGCTACTTTGAATCCATGTGGCATTTTTACAACCGCAGCGCCAACAGCGATATCCTCTCTAAGTACTTGCTGTGTGAGGTGTATGAACTTGTGTGACAGACTTCTGCTTCCTCAACCCTTTCTAGAACTGTCTGGGCATGAACCTCCAGCCCAGTCACGGAGGTGGTTCCTCTTAAAAGCATTAAGCAAGCGGCAGGGGTCAGGCATCTGAATCAGCAGGACTCTCTTTTGTCACTATAGCAACCAGTCCCCCACAATGACTAATTTTTAGATAGGACTGTGCCTTTTAGCATGTGACATCATATTGCCTCTAGGGGTCCTCCCTATAGCCAAGGGCAAGTGCCCATGCTTGAGAAGAAACTGGAGAAAGGGGAAACTGCTTGCCTGGGGTCTGAGAGCAAGTGAGTTACTGGAGATGTGGGCCCAGAACGAGGAAGCGTGCAGGTCTTCCGCCTCCGGGCGCCGTGTGCTCACCATTTTGCTCCCACTCGCCCTCCCCTCCCCACGCCCCCCACCCACTCAGAGGAGAAGAGCTTGGGGCATCCATGTTCCCGACAGCCAGGTGACTCAGGCGCAGATGCCTGACTATGACAACAGGGAGGCATCATTCTGGGCTCTTCTGATGAGAGGTTGTAGGTGTAACCAGCTCTGTGCGGTAGGGGAGGGCCCAAGAGGCAGCTCTAGGACGACCTGTTTCCAAGAAGCCAAGAAAAAACAGGGTCTAATGGTGCCTTGAAATTAAACGCATGACATCCAGGTGGGCCAAATATGGAAACAAAATAATAGCCGTGGTTTGGGAAATCACCATCCTCGCCACGTCTGAGGACACTGGCCCAGATGAAAAGGGAAGGAGGGAGGGAAGGGGTAAACCAAAGAGGCCAAGCTGCTGCTGTGAGCCCGGTTGGCCCCCTGGGGAGAGGCGCCAGGGCCCCGGTTGTTAGCTGCAGCTAACGGTGAGCCCTGGGTGAGCCATGAGTAACTCCAGAGGTGCCCTTCAGAGTCAGAGTTTACTGAGTACATGTGGCATGAAAGAATGGCTGTGAGGATGGACTGATGGCTGGATGGAGGAACAGAATGAAGGCAGGGGTGCTTTGCTCTCAGTGTTCCCACGGGCTCAGAGTTACATTCGGCCCTCGTCTGTATTTCTGGAGCAGTGTTTCAGGTTGGAGTATTGGATGCTGCCTTTAACCAAATTTTTTAATATTCATGTTTAAATTGAAGTGGGAACTTAATAAGGGCAGCTGAATTCCAGTGAAGAAACTGTCTCAGTACAGTTGGCTGGAAGAAGTCCTCTGACCTCTCACCTCTTCACCCTCTTCCCCACCAGCATCCCGGAAAGAGCCCAGACTGTTCCCAAGAGTCATCTCCGGGGAAACTTCACCATCCCTCTGGGGTCATCTTTAGAGAACCCTGTCACCTGGCAGGTCAGACCTGATTGGGGAACTCTGCGAAGCTGCAAACATTGGGGTGGGGAGCCCAACACTCAAAGGCAATATCTAAACCTTTGCTTGATTTTGTCTAGCCCTTGACAAGAGTTTCCAACAACACTGACCTATGACTTGACTATAATGGGCTTTTGTTGTTTAGTTTTAAGAGTGCTTTTGTCCATGTGGCAGAGAACAATAGAAAGAGCAGAAAACCTCTTGGAGTCAGAAAACCTGGGCTCTCTTCTCAGGTGAGACATTTCATCCTTTGGAATCCGAGTTTCCTTATTTGTAAAGCGGATACGATTCCCTGCCTCTCACAGGTTGTTGTCAGGGTGGAACACAAATTAGATGGCGATCTGCACATTCTCTACAGATGTAACCTGCTGGCGACACTGTTTACTGAGCGCCTTCCGGACGTGAGGCACTGTTGTAAGAACGCTACATGAATCAACTCATTTAAGCTTCATAACAACATTGGGAGGTGGGTACTGTTATTACCCTCATTTCTAGATGAGGGAACCACAACGCCCGCCCAAGGCCACTCAGCCAGGAAGTGCAAGCCCTTCAGACACAAGCCAAGCAGTCTGGCTGCAGGGCCTAAGCGTGCACGCGCACTTCTGAGTATCGCTGCAACTTAGTCCAGCCTGTCGGCGTTGGGGTGGTCGGTGGGTGCCATGGGTATTGGCAATGGACCAAAGACTGATTTCCACGCTTGTACAAGGTGCATCATTATTGCTTACGTTTGTCTGAAGCTATTGATGGCAATTGTTTCTTTGTATGGATGGCCCATGACACTCACAGAAAAGGAAACGGAGGCTGGGAGGTGAAGAGCCTTAGACCACGGTCACGCAGCCAGGAAGTAGCGAGGGTGGCGTTTGAACCAAGTCCCCAGAGCTCACGTATTTGCCCTTACACCTGGCCGCCTCTTGTCTATGCATCTTGCTTAGATCCGGACACAAGAAAGGCTGGACCAAGTGAAGAACGTATTTTTCTCTTGCCACTGGAGGTTCGACAAGAAGAGAAAGTAATAGTTTAAGGATATGGATGTGGAAAGGCAAACAAACCATTCTGAGCACAGGTTAGTGTCCAGACGGGACTCAACAGTGGGGCTGGGGTAGGGGGTGTGCAGTGATCAGAGGGCAGCACAGGACACCAGAGGTGACCTTGGCCTATCCCACCATCTTCCCGCGGGCCAGCCTGGTGTCGAGAAGAGGTCTGAAATGAATGTGTTTACCTCACCGGGTGGCCCTTCCCACAAGGGAGCGGGTCCCTGGTGCACACGGCAATGTGGTTCCTCGGTGGGATCTGGTCTCTGGGCCTTACCTTGGTATGTGTGCAAGTTCCCCACTGTGCTGAAGAAGCGTGGAAACACGCTCTTCTTTGAACACACGGGCCCCCCTCCCAGCCGTGCTATTTAAAATCAGAGTGGGCCAAAACAGCAAGCTGGGATCCCAGACATCAGTGCTTTCATTCTGGCCCCGGATCTGAGGGGAATGATGTCCACCAGCTTCTTCGGTTGCCTAAACATGGTGGCCACCTCATACCATCTGAAGATGTTGTTCAGAATAGCCCCAGACAGGAGCCCAGAGCATTTCGAGCAGCTTGGGGGCTCAACTGAGTCACAGCGTTGACTTCTTTTAGGTCAAGACTATTCACCTAAATAAGGCACAAGAGAAGCTGGTGTTTTAAGCTGGCGGGACAAGATGAAAATAGCTCCCCAGCCTCCCTGGAGCCCGCTTTTCCACCTCCGGCACCTGACACAGAAGTCACCAGGCCTGTGGCCAGAGATCTGTAATCCAAACTGTGGTGAAGGGAATAACCACCAAGACGCTCCTGTGTTGGTTTTGGATCGACAAGTGAGGATGGGCCTCTGGCCGCGGGGCTCTGGCTTGGCCCACAGACCTCAAATGTCTGCGGCGTGGACAATGACACGTGTGGGGCTCTCATCACCAGCCTCTGAGGGCACCAGCTGACCAGACCGAATGGTGTGTCATGAGCCTCGGGCTTGGAGGAGGCCTGTGTCTGGCTGATGAGCCAAAGCGGCTGCCTTTTCTGGAGCACACGCCCGGCAGAGATGGACATTGGAGACTCACTGCCAAGGTCAGGTAGGACAGAGAAGCCATCCTGAGCAGAGGAACAAACCAGAAACAGAGTGACCCTCCTGAGCAAGCTCCGTGAGGGCTGCAGCACGTCCGTGCCATTCACTGTCCTTCCGACACTCAAACAGTGCCCAGCCCAGGGTCGTAAGTAGTAAGTAGTTACTGAGCGGACTCCCTCTCTCCTCTCGTGGCTACTGGAGTCAGCGAGCTTGCTTGGTAGTTTCAGACACTTCAGCCCCAGTTCTGTTGAGAAACTTCAGCCCTTCAATTTTTTTATCTGTAAAATGGGTACAAGCCCCCCCTTTCTCCCAAGTTTGCTGCAATGAAGGTGGGAAATACTTGAGATCTGAGAGCATCTTATAAACATAAGTGATTATAACCATTGCCGATTGGGGCTCTCGTCTCCTCAGATGTGCTGTGCTCGACTTTGAAAGCAGTCATCTATGGAACATAAGAACTAGGAAGATCGGTAGAAGAAAGGGATAAAGAAAGGGGGGGATAATCGGGGGGGGAATGAAGCATGAGAGACTATGGACTCTGAGAAACAAACTGAGGGCTTCAGAGGGGAGAGGGTGGGGGAATGGGAGAGGCCGGTGATGGGTATTAAGGAGGGCACGTATTGCATGGTGCACTGGGTGTTATACGCAACTAATGAATCATGAAGCTTTACATCAAAAACCAGGGATGTACTGTATGGTGACTAACATAATATAATAAAAAAATATTATTAAAAAAAAAAAAAGAACCTGAAGCTACGGCAAGTACTCCCGCTGCCTCTGCCCCTCCCCCGGGCAGCTCTGGCACGCCGAGTGTTGAGAATCCCTGCTCTGAGCTGAGCCTTTTGGGAACTCTTCCTGTAAAAATGCTTTCAAAGTCTGTGGCACTTTCCTTTGAATCTTGTCAACAGTAACCAATCTTCTTCCTTTAAAGATAGACTGGATTTTTGAAAAACAGCTAACATCATTCAGAACTGAACCTGTAGGGGCGCCTGGGTGGCACAGCGGTTGGGCGTCTGCCTTCGGCTCAGGGCGTGATCCTGGTGTTGTAGGATCGAGCCCCACATCAGGCTCCTCCGCTATGAGCCTGCTTCTTCCTCTCCCACTCCCCCTGCTTGTGTTCCCTCTCTTGCTGGCTGTCTCTATCTCTGTCAAATAAATAAATAAAATCTTAAAAAAAAAAAAAAAAGAACTGAACCTGTGGAGTGAGATACTGTTCTTTGTCCCAAACCAGATGAGAAACCTCAAAAATGCCCCTGGACTGCACGTGTGTCTCGGCAGGTGGTTTCAAAGGCAGTAATGCCCTGAGCACCTGCCCACGCCAGGGGCCGTGTGGGGCCATAGCTGTCAAGATCGGAGCTGGTTCTCCTGGCGAGTGGGACCCAGGCCCCAGCCTGGAGCTCCCTTGTCACTGGGGCTTGCTCGTACTGGCCTCCATGTGAGAGTTTTTGCCTAATGCCCTGTCCCTCTCCTGCCACATGGCGGTTGTGGCCTCAAAACATGCCTGGCTTCTGAAGCAAAGATGCTCTGTGACCAGCATCTCAGCAGGCTGCGTTTGATCCTGAGCGGTGGCCTCAGGCTGAGGGCGAGTGACTTCCAGTCCCCTCCTCTGTGCCCACCCACCGGTGCCACAGGCCCTGCCCGCCTGACCACCACTTGATGGAGTGTTCCCAGAAGTAGGCTCCAGAAAAGGGATCACAGTGTCAGAGAGGAACAGAACTCTGGGACACACTGACAAGGGCAAAGGGAGCCCATGACTTAGCCCTTCTTAGTAGCACTGTGTTCTGACCACTGATTTCATGGTGTAACCTCGACAGTGTCTACACTGCCTGAGATGTCAGTTTCCCCGACTGTAAACAAAGGAGATTTAAGTCTGGAACCTGTAAGATCCTTTTCCAGCTTTAAAATGCTGTGAGCGGAAGATTCTACGGACATGAATTTTTTAAGTCAAGGTTCAATTTTAAGACAAATCCCTTACAACTCTGGCCTCTGCTGCCCAGGGGGACTAGAAAAGGATGGGCACAAAAGCAGAGTGGACACCTTGAGTGTGAAAGCCAGAGACCAGTCTTGATGGCCCATGGTGCATTCTAGATGTGTTCACACAATGAACTTTCCAGACAAGGCTGGAACAGTCCCCTGTTGCCAGAGTGAAAGAAATGCCCTTCCTTTCTGCCTCTTACACAATTAGTGTCACATCTGTGTGGTGGTGGTCGTGCAGGTAAGAGGAGACCGTTCTGGAAGGACCCCAGGACTTCAGGTTCTCCCTGTTGGCTTGCTTGTGCTGTGGAGAGGCAAGGCTTATGAATCCTCGTATTTCTCTATACCAGAGGAGCTGGTGGAGCTGGATAACTTGGGCCTCACGGACGAGTGTAGCTTAGCGTTGAGAGTGGAGTCTGCCGCTGAGCCCTAGTTTCCAACCTTGGTCTTGCCACTTACTAGCTGTGTGACTTTGGACAACTTATGTCACCTCTCTGAGCCTTGGTGTTTTCACTGGAAAATAAGGAGAGATATGTCCACCTTGCAGGGTGTAGGGCCGATGAGACACAATAATGCACATAAAGATGGTCAATACGCAGTAGCCGAGAGAGCACCACGACCCCAGGCGTTTGCTCTCTAGCCAGTTTGGGAACCAGCGGCATGACATCACAAGATCCACCCAGGAAGCCTTGTTGGATGGAAGCAGGCGTTTACCTGGGGAAGGGAAAGATCTCAAGGAAGCAAGGACATCTGCTCCAGGGAGGAAGGACGGACCTTAGCATCCAAGACTCCTGGGGTTTGTTCTTGCTCTTCCTGCCACCCCTTTGACAAAGCAAGGGGACCCCGCTTTCTGTCTTTGGGAGCAGAGGCCCTAAATTATAGCAGCTCCAAAAACGCGCTAGCAAAAACATCATATAAACACAAAGCTTCATTGTAATTCCCAAGCCAAAATTATTCAAACGTGCGCCAGGGACCAGCCCCACACAGGAGGGTCTGGCTGGAGGTCTCCCACGTGCCTCCCAGAAACCTCTCCCCAACAGCATAACAGATGGTCAAGCTGACAAGCGTCTGTCTAACCCCAGGTTAAATGCATAATGTGCTTATTAGACGTTGAAGTTTGTTGATATTTTGAACAGGCAGCTTCAACATTTCAGTATGTACCTATCATTAAGGAGAGTTTTTAAAAATAAGATCCTTTGTGCTTGGGGAGGGAGTGGGGGGGATGGACGCATTGGCATGATGTCACTTAACAACTCCGACCGAAATACTCTCGGCAAGCAGGCCGTCCCGATGCACAACTGCTTGTGTTTGAGGGACGCGGAAAGGCTCGCCCATACAGAGGTGCCCTCCTTACCACCTTGCCCCCAGGTCCAGGGCTGCCACCGCTAATGACTCTTTGGGTCATGGTCCCGAAGGGAGAGAGGAAGAGGGACGGCAAGAGTTAGGGTTATTAACCCACTTAACATTGGAATTACCTGGAGAACTTAAAGTAGTGATGTCGCCCGAACGCTCAACCGTCTCCTCTCCTCACCTTCTCACTCCAGCCCTGGTCAGCCTGGCAGGCCTTGGGCTCAGCAGACACCCAGTAACTAACTACAGGTAGGGATTGCCTTCTCATTTTATAGCTGAAGGGATGGAGACCCAGAGAGGTTAAGTGATTTTTCCCAAGGGCACACAAGTAATTAATGGCAGACTTGACTTCTCTGGCTTCAAAGGGATTCCCAGTTCATCAGGCTGCCTTGATAACCTGGGAGCATTAACTCATTAAGCTATTAATACATCAGAAGATTTAGTTTATAGTAATCATAGCCCCTTACATTTTTGTGGAGGTGTTATGGTCCACGTTAATGTATTGTATGGTTGTAAACATTATTCCTCCATTTTAAAGATGTGAAAACTGAGGCCCAGAAACATCAACTTGCTCATAGTTACACAGTTTGTGTCCAAATCTTCTTATTCCTATTTCCAAAGCATGGAGCACTTGGAAAAAGGGTGTGGGGAGGTGACTTCTTGGGATCTAGGGAAGGTTGGAAAGTTTCCAAGCAGGACGAGCTCTTCGGTTCACCAAAGGCAGGAACCCAAGGGACTTCAACACCCAGGAGGCAGCGAAAGAGGGCAGGAGGTCACAAAGAGGGCTCCATCATTTCTGCAGATGGGTTTCTTTCAGCCAGCCCAGCTCAGGGAGCAAGTGTTGGTAAACATAAGTCCTCTAATGCCTGGCTGCCCTCCCAGGAAAGACAAGAAGGAAGGGAGAAGGCCTTTTGTCTGGCTCCCTGTCCAACTGCCCCCACATGACCTGCTGAGTCTTTTTATTTCTCTAAAATACACTGTCTACCACACCCAGCACCCAAATCTTGGTTTCTAAAAACTGTTCTCCATTAAAAGGAACAGGGGCTCCTTGGAGAAATATTTGATTCCAGGACTAGTGCAGGTAACATCTTGTAGGGTCAGAAAGTGAGGGAGTTTTTAAAAATTTTTAAGTTCATGGAAAATACCTCAACTAATTTTAAAAAGCTGATAGAGACATTAAAAAAACATACAACAACTGGAGTGAAAACATTACTACTGGACAAACCAGAGACAATTTGGGCATTGAAATAAATAATAACTGTAAAAGACTATAACATATTACCCATCCGAAGAATCTATCGGCCCATATTGATACTTATAAATACAAACATATATACAAATAGATAAACAAGTAAGTAAGGGATAAGAAACAGGAGAAGGAAAGTTCTTCATGTCAAATAATGTAGAAGAAATGGTAGGTAAGATTGTAACTATTATACTAATAAAGTAGTTGTATATTTAAAAAAATTCTTTTTTAGATTTTGTTTTTAAGTCATCTCTCTACCCGGGGCTCAAACTCACAACCCCAAGATCAAGAGTCACATGCTCGAGAGAAAAAAAAGTCACACACTCTATGGACTGAGCCAGGCAGGCAGCCCAGTAATTCGTGTATTTTTTTTTAAGATTTTATATATTTATTTGAGAGAGAGAGCACAAGCAAGGCGAGAGGCAGAGGGAGAAGCAGACTCCCCACTGAGCAGGGAGCCCGACGTGGGGCTGGATCCCAGAACCCTGGGATCATGACGTGAGCCGAAGGCAGACGCTTAACTAACTGAGCCACCCAGGCGCCCCTGATTCGTGTATTTTTAATTACAAAGTAAAAGAAGTCCCTTTACAGCCAAGAGATCTAGAAACACAACCTTCACCAGATGATCAAAGTTAACATCACCAATAATGAGACAACTGACATCATGTGCCTTCTGGTATGGTGCTCTGAGGAGGCCACACTGGTTCCACCAAAAACTCGTAAGCCGCACCTCGTCATGCCAGAACAGCCAGACAAATCCAAATTAAGCGACACGCTACAAAACCAGCGCCCATAAACTTCCAAAATGTCACTATATATAAGACATACAATGGGCTCAAACGTTAACGCTAGTGAATCTCACCGAGGAGTAAACGAGTATTCCTTGCCACTCGTCCATAGATTTGAATTTTTTTTTTATAAAAAGAAAAAAAGGAAGGACAGGTAGTTTTAGAAATAGCCAAACAATATTCACAGTGAGCTGCAAGGAACCAGGGGAAACACCTCTATTCTGAAACTCGGCTGCCGTTGCTAAAAGCAGAAGAAGCCACTGAACCGTTTGCCTGTGTCGCTGTGGAGGTCGGAAAATACCACCCTATAAACACAGCTACGTGTCGGTAGTTTCTAGGTGAAGCTCTTCAAAACAAAGTTATTGTGTAAATTGAAAATGAAAGTTTTAAAAAGTGTTTTTCTATAGAATTTTGTTTTTCTGTGGACTTGGCCGATGTGCTGAGCCGTCACAGTGACGGAGCCAGGCTTAGAATTCAATAGAAATGAAAATATATACTATGTTACTATATTAAAATAGCTACATACAGAATGTATTTACTTTTCATTATTGGTTGTATAAACAAAATTCCATGGGAATTTTCACTCTGGGATGTTGATGTACATCCTAGGACTTTAGAAACATGTTAGAAGTGGAAAATTTATAAATATATAGTTCACTGTAATAGTCTTTATTATAATGAGACAATATACAAAAAAGTTAAAACACATCCTATGATGTTACTATTCCACTTGAAGAGTCTTGGAGTAGCCAGTTAAGCCAATTGAAGCCCATGCTCCCTACGAGGACCCTTATAACCCTCATAACTGGCTGCAACCCACTTTCCAGAATCATCTCCCTTCCTTGCCCCAGGCACTCCCAGGCTCTTTCCTGAACAGGCCCTGTCTTGTCTGTCTTTCTTTCTTTCTTTCTTTCTTTCTTTCTTTCTTTCTTTCTTTCTTTCTTTCTTTCTTCTTTCTTTCTTTCTTCTTTCTTTCTCTTTCTTTCTTTATTTTTAGATTTTGAAAGATTTTATTTTTTATTTTTTTAAGATTTAAAAATTATTATTATGTTCAATTAGCCAACATACAGTACTACATTTAGCCTCTTATTTATTTATTTTAACATATCATGTATTATTTATTTCAGGGGTACAGACTGCAACGGCAGTCGAGTTCATCAGTCTTACACCATACACAGCACTCACCATAACACATACCCTCCCCAATGTCCATCACCCACCCACCCCATCCCTCTCACCCCACCATCCACTCCAGCAACCTTCAGTTTGTTTCCTAAGATTAAGAGTCTCTTATGGTTTATCTCCCTCTCTGGTTTCTTCTTGTTTCATTTTTTCCTCTCTTCCCCTATGATCCTCTGCCTTGTTTCTTAAATTCCACGTATCAGTGAGATCATATGATAATTGTCTTTCTCTGATCGACTTATTTTGCTTAGCATAATACCCTCTAGTTCCATCCATGCTGTTGCAAATGGCAAGATCTGTTTTTTGATGGCTGCATGTTACTCGTGTGTGTGTGTGTGTATATATATATATACATGTATATATATACATATATATATACACACCCCACATCTTCTTTATCCATTCATCTGTTGATGGACAGCTGGGCTCTTTCCATAGTTTGGCTATTGTGGACATTGCTGCTCTAAACATTGGGGTGCAGGGGCCCCTTCGGATCACTACATTTGTATCCTTGGGTTAAATACCCAGTAGTGCAATTGCTGGGTCCTAGGGTAGCTCTATTTTCAACTTTTTGAGGAACCTCCATACTGTTTCCAGAGTGGCTGCGCCAGCTTGCCTTCCCACCAACAGTGTAGGAGGGTTCCGCTTTCTCCATATCCTCGCCAACATCTGTTGTTTCCTGACTTGTTAATTTTAGCCATTCTGACTGGTGTGAGGTGGCATCTCATTGTGGTTTTGATTTGTATTTCCCTGATGCCAAGTGATGTTGAGCACTTTTTCATCTGTCTGTTGGCCATTTGTATGTCTTCTTTGCAGAAATGTCTGTTCATGTCTTCTCCCCATTTCTTGATTGGATTATTTGTTCTTTGGGTGTTGAGTTTGATAAGTTCTTTATAGATTTTGGATACTAGCCCTTTATCTGATATGTCATTTGCAAATATCTTCTCCCATTCTGTCAGTTGTCTTTTGGTTTTGTTGACTGTTTCCTTTGCTGTGCAAAAGCTTTTTATCTTTATGAAGTCCCAATAGTTCATTTTTGCCCTTGCTTTCCCTTGCCTTTGGAGACGTGTCTAACAAGAAGTTGCTGCGACCGAGGGCAAAGAGGTTGCTGCCTGTGTTCTTCTCGAGGATTTGATGGATTCCTGTCTCACACTGAAGTCTTTCATCCATTTTGAGTCTATTTTTGTGTATGGTGTAAGGAAACGGTCCAGTTACATTCTTCTGCCTGTGGCTGTTCAATTTTCCCAACACCGTTTGTTGAAGAGACTTTTTTCCATTGGATATTCTTTCCTGCTTTGTCAAATATTAGTTGATCATAGAGTTGAGGGTCCATTTCTGAGTTCTCTATTCTGTTCCATTGGTCTATGTGCCTGTTTCTGTGCGAGTACCACACTGTCTTGATTATTACAGCTTTGTAATAGAGCTTGAAATCCAGAATTGGGATGCCACCAGCTTTGCTTTTCTTTTTCAACATTCTTCTGGCTATTTAGGGTCTTTTCTGGTTCCATACATTTTAGGATTATTTGTTCCATTTCTGTGAAAATAAAGTTGATAGTATTTTGATAGGGATTGCATTGAATGTGTAGATTGCTCTAGGTAGCATAGACATTTTTGCAATATTTGTTCTTCCAATCCATGAGCATGGAAATTTTTCCATTTCTTTGTGTTTTCCTCAATTTCTTTCATAAGTATTCTATAGTTTTCTGAGTACAGATCCTTTGCCTCTTTGGTTAGATTTATTCCTAGGTATCTTATGGTTTTTGGTGCAATTGTAAATGGGATTGACTCCTTCATTTCTCTTTTTTTCTGTCTCGTTGTTGGTGTATAGAAATGATTTCTGTGCGTTGATTTTATATCCTGCCCCTTGACTGAATTCCTGTATGAGTTCTAGCTGTTTGGGGTGGAGTCTTTTGGGTTTTCCACGTAAAGTATCATATCATCTGCAAAGAGTGAGAGTTTTTCTTCTTTGCCAATTCGGATGCTTTTTATTTCTTTTTGTTGTCTGATTGCTGAGGCTAGGACTTCTAGTACTATGTTGAACAGCAGTGGTGATAGTGGACACTCCTGCCGTGTTCCTGACCTTAGGGGAAGAGCTCTCAGTTATTTCTCATTGAGAATGGTATTTGCTGAGGCCCTGTCCTTTCAAGCCCATCTCTGCAAACACTCTTCCCTGGCCAGCAGGTGTCTCAAGTCCCAGCCGGACCTCAGCCCCACCCCTGCCCTGCTTCCTGCTCATAAAGGTCCCGATATAGCACCTGCTTCAACGTATTTGAACAAAATATCATGATAGTGGATCTTTCCTCTTTTCCAGAATTGCCTTTGAGAGCCCACAGCAGGAGACTTCACATTTTTAGAGCAACTCCACCAGTTAACCCCGTACAGACTTTCTGAAAGGCAAAACATCATTTCTGCAGAACCTGCACCCCACTTGTCCTACCTAAACCCCATGACTTCACCCCCAGTCTCTGTAGATGCACTGCGGTGGGATGGATGATTAACTCTGAGGGGTGTGCACTTTGTAAATTGAGATCCCTTTTTTGCCATTTCCTGGCATTGCGAGAGGGTCACCTGATGGGTCCCATGCCTCAAGGCCAACAGTGGGAGTACCAAGATAATGACTCTATGTCAATCTTTCATAGAGCCTCAGAGCAGACTGGCCTGAGCAGAGCTGGGAGAGGTGAAGAGGAGGCTTTATCACTAGGGTGAGTTAGAGAGAAGGGGCCAAAGCCACCTCCTCTGTTGGGGAATATCATCAAAAAGATGTGACCTCTGATTGACCCATGAGCCAGCCCCAGGCACTGGGAGGCTTCTCACTCCCTCCCCTGGCCTCGGAAAGTGAGTTCTGCTCCCTTTCCTGCTCCCAGAGTCTGCTCCAAGGTCATCGCCTTGAGATAGTGACGTGGTGTTGAGAGCATTGTATATGTGACTAAACCCAAGTAAGTCCCTCTTTATAAACTTTTAAGATTTGGAGGGTGGGTGCAGGGACCCATTAGTCTTGCTGCAGCCCATGATATAAGCCTCATATGTAAGTTCCCTTTGCTTATTAAAATTGCCACCTACCAATCTAGAATGGCCAACCTCTTTCTTCCGTCTCTCCCTACTCTCTGTGTAGGAGCCCGTGTTGGATTACACTGGGGAAGTTCCTAAGAGGGTTTCAGACCAACATCCTCTTGTCCCAGTTCTTGAAAGGTACCGCTAGGGGTGCTGCTGCCAGTCCGAGATGCACCAGCGCTGGGGGTGCAATGGGCAGCAGGAAGCTGGAGCCCTATCCCTACAGGCCAACCAATGTCAAAGGGCGGCTTGAGCTTGAATCCTGCCCCACCCGGGCTTGCCGGAGCCCCCCCCCCCCCGCCACGGAACCTCCTGACAATGAGGTAGCTCAGGGACAAAGGTCCCCCCGCCACCCTGGAAATCATCAGAGCAACCAGGAGGACTTCCTCCCGACCACAGTCAGTGGTGGGAGAAGACCATTTCCCTCCCAGGTTTCCAAGCCTGGAAGGGCAGGAACGGGGAGAGAAGAGGGGCTGGGAAAGGACATAGCCCCAGGGATAAACAGTGGGTGCTGGGGAGCTGGGGAGGGGGCCCCAGAACCCTATGAAAGAGGAAATGGGAGTTTGCTGCAAAAAGTGCACATTTGTAGATGTTTGCACTGAATACTTTTAAAACAATTTAAAGCCTGTGTATGAGGTATATTTCAGTTTTAAACTATGTGCTTGAATGGCTTTATTGTGTAAAAATGCAGAACACATGACCATGACCATAATAATACGCCAACTCTTCACCAGTAAGGTGTCCAGGCGTTTTATGGTTGGATAGTGAAACAGGTCTATGCTGAACTTCGATTGTATGAAAGTGGTGGCATCTCTTTAGTTATCTCAAAGTTGTGTTTATCATGTATGATGGATTTTCTCCTGATGCCATAATACTTAGCTTAGATTGTCCGAATTTCCCCTTTGTGTGCCTGTCTGTGATACATTATTTTGAAAACATGTAAAACACTAACAACCTTTTTGTAAGTTTGAAATTATATAAAAATCAAACATTACCCCAAAAAAAGTCATCAGAAAGGCTGTGATAACTATCATTGATGTTTGTAAATGGGCGATCACACATGGGTCCCTTTTATTAATGCTTTTGAAGTTATTCAGCAGTCGGGGCACCTTTTCAGAAACATAAATGCCAATGGAAAGTGATGTTTTCTTTTTTTTTTTTAATGATTTTTTATTATATTATGTTAGTCACCATACAGTACATCCCCGGTTTCCGATGTAAGGCTCGATGATTCATTAGTTGTGTATAACACCCAGTGCACCATGCAATATGTGCCCTCCTTACTACCCATCACCAGTCTATCCCATTCCCCCACCCCCCTCCCCTCTGAGGCCCTCAGTTTGTTTCTCATAGTCCATAGTCTCTCATGCTTCATTCCCCCTTCTGATTACCCCCCTTTCTTTATCCCTTTCTTCCCCTACTGATCATCTAGTTCTTATGTTCCATAGATGAGAGAAATCATATGATAGTTGTCTTTCTCTGCTTGACTTATTTCACTTAGCATTATCTCCTCCAGTGCCGTCCATGTTGCAGCAAATGTTGAGAACTCATTCTTTCTGATAGCTGAGTAATATTCCATTGTATATATGGACCACAACTTCTTAATCCAGTCATCTGTTGAAGGGCATCTCGGCTCCTTCCATGATTTAGCTATTGTGGACATTGCTGCTATGAACATTGGGGTGCATATGGCCCTTCTCTTCACCACGTCTGTATCTTTGGGGTAAACACCCAGTAGTGCAATGGCTGGACCATAGGGTAACTCAATTTTTAACTTTTTAAGGGACCTCCACACCGTTTTCCAGAGTGGCTGTACCAACTTGCATTCCCACCAACAATGTAGGAGGGATCCCCTTTCTCCACAGGAAAGTGATGTTTTCTTAATGGAAATAATAGCCCATTCCACTTTTTTTAACAGTTTTATTGAGATGTACATACCATATAATTAACCCACGTAAAGTATGTATTTTAAGGCTTTTGATATATTATTAAATTTTTAGCTATGGTGAAATATATATAACATAACATGTGCCATTGTAACCATTTTTAAGTGTATAATTCGGTGGCATTAATTATATTAACAATCCCTGACATCACACTATTTTTCTTACTAGAAAAAAAGTTGACTTTTCAAGTAAAGTGCTTCTGATTCTCTGCAGAGAGGATGAAATCTTTGTGTTTTGATACATATACAGTTTGTGAAGGATAAAGAAGAAATTAGAAGGGAGGGGTGCCTGGGTGGCTCAGTCGGTTAAGCGTCTGCCTTCTGCTCAGGTCATGATCCCAGGGTCCTGGAGTCAAGCCCCATATCAGATCTCCTGCTCTACACGGAGTCTGCTTCTCCTCGCTCTGCCTGCCACTTCCCCTGCTTGTGCTCTCTCTCTCTCAAATAAATAAATAAAATCTTCAAAAAAAAAAATTAGGAGACCTGAAAGCAAATTTAAAGCCCTCAGATGGCCTGCTGACCAGCCCTATGCATTGCAACTGTAAAAATTTTTTTTTATTATTTATAATTCCTACGATGAAAATACGTACTTTTAAAATGTTTCATCCTTCTATGCAAAATAAATTTTTTAAAAGGAGAAAAATGCCTCTCTGGGCTATAAGAAAAGTCAGCTATGTGAGTGGGTGTGTCCGCATGGTAATCTGCTGATATAATAAAATGGATTGATTTTTACTTCGGGGGGTTGGAGGGGGAGAACAATCCGCCACGTTACATACACATAACACATCCAGAAGCAAAGCACAAATGTCGTTGCATTTTTACAAAGGTCCCCAATATCTTACTTACCCAAAGAGCCAGCTGAACAGTGGGAATGGGAGTTATGGTGGCAGACCCCAAAGAGGGACCACGGTAGCAAGGGGGCATGAGGCATAGTGAAGACAACCTTGAACCTGAACTCACGTACACCTGGGACTGGGACCCTTCTCTGGAGTTTACCAGCTATGCGACCCAGGGCAGGTCATTTCTCTTCTCACGCCCCAATTTGTCCTTACCTAAGAGGAAGGGTATTGAGCAGAGTGTTTTCAGCTGCAAAGAAGAGAAAACCAAACTCAAAACAGCTGAGACAATAAAGAGTCTTATAATGAGAGGTGGGAGGGAGGAGGGTCCGGGTGGGCTTTACCGGCTCCAGGCTGCCGTCAAGCACCCAGGTTCCTTCTGTCTTTCCGCTCTGCCAGTCTCTGCTCAGAATACCTGTGCCACCTCCAGCCCTGAAAGTCAGACATAACACAGTCCAGCAGCCAAAGCGCAGAACAGCAGCGCTAAGAGCAAGGAGAATCGTCCTCCAAGCCCTTCGACAGGCTTGCTCCTGCATTTCCATCAGTGAGAACCGAGCCTGGTAAGTAAGCTGGTGATTTGCAAAGGGAGTGGCCCCCCACCCTGTCCTGTGCTGCTCCCGGGTCAGGGAGTGGGGAATGGGGAGCAGGGCCCACCTTCTCTGAGGCCCGGGAAGGAGGGGGATAGGAGCAAAGCCGAGGGCCAATATTCACACGGAAAAGAAGGCGGATGGGGACCCCTGGAGTAATTGGTGAGTAGGCAACCACTCTGGGGTTGCCTGGGGTTCGAAATAAAACCCGAAGTCTTGATGCAAAGATTAAATAAGATAAATAGGTTTAAGCTCTTTGTTCAAACACAGGGCACATATTAATTATTGAAAATACAGAGTGTTCAGCACAAAGGTGGGAGTAATTTTGGTTTCTCCATGTTCGTATGCTAAATCAGATTAGCTGAAAACCAGAACTTTGCTTCCTCCTTTTCTTCCTCTCTCCTTCCCTCCTTCTCTCCCTCCTTCCTTTCTATCTGCCTCAAACAGTACCAGAACTAGGCCAAGTAACTGAGAGAGATATTAATGAGGCAATGTCTCCTAGTTGTTCCCAGTCTGCCAGGGAGCACTTACGACTAGGCTTCCAAACTAAGTGCCGACAGGACGGAAAGAAAAACACGAGAGAGCAGAGAGCCCAGCTCTGCCTGAGTGGTAATGTGTAGGTAGTAGCACTGCCAGATAAATTCACAGCACACCTAATCTGATTTCATATTTGTAAATAGTTCAAATTAAAATTTGAATATAGCATGGGACATACTTATGCTAAAATAATTTCTCCGTGATTATCTCAAATTCACATTTAACTGGGCACCCTGCATTTTTGTTGTTAGTAAATCTGGCAATTCTATGAGTAGGGGGATGTTAGAAGAATTGAACTGAGGGGCGCCTGGGTGGCACAGTGGTTAAGCGTCTGCCTTCGGCTCAGGGCGTGGTCCCGGCGTTCTGGGATCGAGCCCCACATCAGGCTCCTCCGCTAGGAGCCTGCTTCTTCCTCTCCCACTCCCCCTGCTTGTGTTCCCTCTCTCGCTGGCTGTCTCTATCTCTGTCAAATAAATAAATAAAATCTTAAAAAAAAAAAAGAAGAAGAAGAATTGAACTGAATACAATTAAGCTGCTGTGACCAGAAAGCTGTAGGGGTGGGGGATGAGGGACGGGGGAGGTGGAGAGCGGAGGGCTGGAATTGGGTTGTTGACTGGAGTTAAACGGAAAGGAATGGAGTCTCACTTGTTAGGGTGGAATAAAACACAGTGAAGTCAGCTGAGTTGAGGCAGACCCGGCTCCTGCTCCTAATCGCCCTTGTGCGCTTGGCTTACCCTGGGCTCTGCTAAGCCCCGGGCGTGTGTAATCTCCTTGCACCCACTCAGAGCGAGGACCAAGGTGAAGCAAGTGGGTTGCCCAGGATGCAAAACTTACAGGGACACTCCTGCTCAGGGCCATGCAAGGGTGTCCTCTCCCCAGCCCTGCGTCCCTTCAACAACCCGTGGCCCCATTTCACAGCTAAGAAAGCTGAGGCTTTCTGGTGTGTCCAGATTCACTAAATTCAGCAGCAGCAGAGTCAGGAGGCAAACCCAAAAGGTCTGTGCCCATAACCCCCTCTGTGTACCGCCTCTCTGCGTGGAGAAATGAACCAGTCTCCCCTCCAGCCCACACTTCATACACGTGATTTCCTTTGTGTGGAACGGAATTCACATGACCTTTCTAATCCAGGATGAGCAAAGCCTCTCTGCATAGGACAGAATGGAGAGAGGTAACCTGCCTGTAGGGGTGGGGAAGGGGGATCTACACATCCTTGCAACTGTGGCTGTCCATTGGCACGCCTGGAAAACTTGAAGAAACGCTAGCCCACCCCAGATCTCTAGCATACAGCATCCACAGCATGGATATTTGGAAGCCTCCCCAGGTTGAAAGCTTCAAGGTTGAAAGCCACACAGATCCTTAGACTCCTGAATGCCTAGCTGATGAATTAACAGACGTAAACTCCAACTCTGAAGAGAGATTGTTTCTGCTTTCCCACTGGGCCCCCTACCAAAGGCCTGAGGATCTTCAGGGGCCAAGTGGGCTCGGGAAGCTGGGGAGCTTGGGCCTTCCTGTGTCCTATAAACAACGAGGGCAAGAAGATAGCAAGATGGGTGTTTAGATCCCAAACAGGCTTGTTTTAGTGTAGGCAAGACTGTGACGTTTTTTAGTCCTGAATTTGGGGGTGGGGCCAAGGAGAAGGGTAGAAATATTACTAGTTCTGTTATCTTGCACCTCTGATGACACTCTTTTAGTAGAAATTCTTGCCTCCTTATCCCTGAGGCTGCCTCATCGGTACACCCAGGACTAGAGGGAAGATCTGGAGCTGTGTAGAGTCCCGCATCCTGTCATGAGAAGTGAGAGGGTACGGGGAGGAGAGGTTTTCCGCGCGCCCCGGCTCAGCCAGGAACACTGAGAGGGGCCTCGACAGGTCACGTCACCAGATTGAGCCTCAGTTCTGTCATCTACAAAATGAGGACCATGACTCCTCCTTTGCCGGCTTCTCAGACTTGGTCTAAGCAGATTTAAAGGGGATACTAGTTGCAAGCCATGCTTGGGAAGTGTGGGCGCACATGCAACTGCACATTTTTATGGTTCAAATTAGAACTTCACACGTCAACTCTGGGCCCTCACAGAAGGCTGTAAATATCTCTCTGAATACCTGAAAGGACTATAAAAAAAAAGAAAAAAAGAAAAAACTTCGATAGTATTTCAGAATCTCTCTCTCTGTAAGCCTTTTAGTTATAAAACACATTAATTTATTTTTCCTCTCTATGTACTTTACAAAGATATTCAAAGTTTGTTACTTGAGGAAAGGTCCATAAATCATTCTAACATTTCCAGGGACTTAGTACTATACTATGCAGGTGTTTTCAAGGACCAGAAACAATAGCATCACCTGGAAGATGTTTAGAAATGCAGATTCTCTGGCTCTGCCCCAGATCTGTGACTCAGAATCTCCATTTCAACAAGATCCCCAAGTGACTCGATGTACCTTTTAGTGTGAGAAGCCTCGTTCTAGTCACTAAGTACAGAGTTTGAGAAAAGCTATGGGAAGAAGTGATTCCTTTGCCTGTGATGTTGGAGAAGCACTCACTCAGAAAAGCTTCCAGAACCTTATGTTGGGAGGACTTCTTACACCTACAGGGAGGGCAAGCACCCCAGTGTGGCACGACATCTCCAGAGACCGGGGAAGAGGTGAGAAAGGGAAACCAGAAGGCAATCATGACGAGGGCCAGGCTCTGTGCATGCAACCACCTGCAAGACCGACTCCATTACCCCATTTCCCAGGTTAAGGAGCTGAAGTTGATAAAAAGTGAGCAACTCTGGGCGCCTGGGTGGCTCAGTGGGTTAGGTGTCTGCCTTCAGCTCAGGTCATGATCCCGGGGTCCTGGGGTCGAGCCCCTCATCAAGCTCCCTGCTCATCTACTCTCTGTCTCTATGGAAATGCCTATTCTGGAAATTTCATATAAATGGAATCCTACAACCTGTGGTGCTTAGTGACTGGCTTCTTTCACTTAGCAGATGTTCTCAAAGTTCACCCCTAGGTTAGCATGAAGAACTTCATCCCTTTTCATTGCCGTATAACACGCCATTGTATGGATCGAGAACGTTTTGTTTGTCCACCCGTTGATGGACACGGAGGTTTCTACTTTTTGGCTATTTTGGATACGAACACTGGTGTGTGATTTAGTGGCTGTATGCTTTCGGATCTCTGGGGTATCTACCTAGGCGTGGCGTGTTCTAGGTCTTACGGTAACTCTATGTTTAACTTCTTCAGAAACTGCCAAATGGTTTCCAGAGAATCTTTTCACTATTTTGATACTATACTTGATTTGAACAAGATCAGAGTTTAGTTAAAGAGACTCAGGGAGCCACGAAACTGAATAGACAAGAAATAGAAATGATTCCGTGAACTTCAACCCAAACTACATCTGCAAAGTGGGCAAAAAACCAAATTTGACCAGAACCCAGGAAAGCCAGTAGTCTAAGGGCCTGTGACTGTTGATGACAGAGCACAGGACCCTGGAGACCTGGGCTCAAGTCCCCGCTTGCTACTAACCCACTGTGTGACCTTGGGTAACAGCCTTCCTCTTTCTGGCCTCTGTTTTCTCATCTACACACTGAAGTTATATCTGAATGTGTTCTCACTCCCTGTACTTCTGTGTCCATCTTCGGCCTCCCCACATCTCTGTGGCTCATGCTCCCGGCGACTGGGGGATTTTCTGGTCTAGAGATTCACCCTGAGGCTCCAGAAGCCTTGGGGAGTTGCTGGAATTACAGGTGCCCCGGAGGACCTTCAGTTCATGATGACAAGTCAGGAGGGTTTTCCTCTCGTGGGCTCAGTGGCAAGGAAAGTCTGATACCACAGGGACCGATGGCACTCAGCACGGTGGACTGAACGATGTGGGCGCCCGGTTCCTGCATACTGTGAAAACGAGGTTGGAATCCACCTGCACTGAAAGAATAAAACCATAGCAACCCCCTCACCAAACTCCACATGTTTAAGCTTGCTTTGTAAAAAGTATTTATTACAAATTATTCATTATAAAAACTCTAGGCACTCATTATAGAAAGTTAAAATGCAGAAAAACAATGATGAAAAGAAAAAGCACGGGCATCTGGGTGGCTCAGTCGGTTAGGCATCCCACTCTTGATTTTGGCTCATTTCATGATCTCAGGGTCCTGAGATCAAGTCCTGCTGTTGGGCTCTGTGTTCAGCAGGGCGTCTGCTTGGGATTCTCTCTCTCCCTCCCTGTCTCCCTTTCTCCCTCTTGAAGGAGGGAAGGAAGGAGGGGAGGAAAGAAAAAATCAAACATAATACTACCATCCAAAAATAACCACAATTTATAATTTAATGTTTGTCCTTCTATTCTTAAGATCTTTATATTTTTAATTACTAACTTGGTATTTTACTCTATAGTTTTCTATTTTTTCCACTTATTCCATGTCAATAACAAGTCCATGTCATTAATGATTGAAATGATTACAGACTATTTCATCGTGTAGACACACTATTGTTTATGTAACCATTCATTCGTTATTAAGTATTTATTGGGGGAGGTCCCTAAACCTCGTCTCTGAAAATAAACAATGTCCATCTTTGGGAATCCCAAGCACCCTGGCATTCAAAGCCTTTTACGATTTAACTCCTACCTGTCTTTACATCCTGCTGCCATAACTCTCCAATGCAGGCCAGATGTCCAGCCTATATGCACTGACAGAGCTGTCCTGGGTGCCCAAAGGGGGTTAAATTGATCAGCAGCCATCTCTAACTGCTGTCCTGAGCAGCAGCCCCCCCACCTCAGGATCCCACCCCCGTCCCTCCCCAGGAACCTCCCCCAAACCCAACCCCCAAGACTCACCTGGCCAGTAATCGTCAGTACTGGTCAGTGCTGCCCTTTACCAGTGTGAACTCCGGACCTTCCCACCTTCCCCAGGGCGACCCCTCTGTCTATGTTTCTTCCTCCACCTGGAAAACCATTCTGATTCCTCTGCCTCTGGCTACATTTTCCCAATCCTTCCAAACCTGATTCAGGTCCCCTTCTCCATGAAACTTTATCCAGCTACTCCAGGTTAGTGCCATCGCTTGGTCCTATGAACTCCTCCAGTCTTCCGAGTGCTATTTCATAGTTACTGATGCTGTCAGAATCCTGTTGACGTGGCGTTTGCCATTATACTTAGTTATTCGGATTTTCATACCTGCTCACTTTTCTCCCAGGCAGATCCTGGGGTCCTCTGAGACGGACGCGTGTCTGCAACTCCCCCTTGCTCTCTGGCGCCGACTGCGCTGTTTTACCATGCTGTTGCCTCTTCCTAGACACACCGGAAAACCACGTCCGCATCTCCCTTTGCTGGGATGTTGGGACCGTTTGAGTTCTAACCAAGAAAATGTATGCGGAAGAGTCACGCGCCTCTTCAAAGTTCTCATGCGAGACTTCAACCCTCTTTTCTCATTTCACAGGAGCCAGGAGGGCAGAGATGGAGGCCGAGATGGGGGTAGCCTGGGTCCCCGAAGCACCGCCCAGAGGACAAGGGCTCAGAAGGCCACTGAGCTGCGTTGGACGGTAATGTGAGCAAGATTAAACCTTTAACGCATTAAGCCACTTCAGTTGGGAGTTAGTGCCCCCAGCCTGTTTTGACTTGGCATAGAGGCTAAGAAAGGTGTTTACATTTTTAAAGGGGTATAAACAAACAAAATACAAGAGATGCGTGTGGCCCGCCAAGCCTCCTAACATACTTGCTCTCTAGCCTTCAACAGCAATTTTTTTTAAAGATTTTATTTATTTATTTGACAGAGATAGAGACAGCCAGTGAGAGAGGGAACACAAGCAGGGGGAGTGGGAGAGGAAGAAGCAGGCTCATAGCAGAGGAGCCTGATGTGGGGCTCGATCCCATAACGCCGGGATCACGCCCTGAGCCGAAGGCAGACGCTTAACCGCTGTGCCACCCAGGCGCCCCTTCAACAGCAAATTTTTGCTGAACCCTAGAATAACCTATGCCTCTAGCATAACCCTCCATGGCATCCAGTGCCCTGCGAAACCCACTCATAGCACATCCTTCCCAAATACACTATTTGCACAGTGCGTGAGGTCCTGTACCTTGTTCATGCGTTATTACCCCTGCACCCTTATTGGTATTGTGCAAATAAATGTGGAATGAATTAGGGACTATGGACGTACCTCCCCCCTGTGGGTGCACTTAGTGCTGGCTGTCCTGGAAAGCAGAGGTCACATAAACTTAAGAGTGAAAGGTGTACCAAGTCCAGTTTATATGCCCCCTACACCTACTTGGCTCTCCAGCCTTCCCTCTTCTAGACCTTGACCCCTCTCCCTGCTTCTTGCCTTGAATGGTCCTGGCAGAGCTCACACTGTGAGCTCATCAGGTCCCAGGAGCCACCACCATCCCCTCTGCTCCAATGTCACTGGTTACCTCAGCCTCCTCCAAGGACAAGGGCCAAAGTGCTGGACGTTTCCATCCTGGCCGGTACAGCAAGAATCACAGCAGCTCAGACACTCAGAGCTGAGCTGACCTGACTCATGGAGGCCTGGGCTCCTCCAGAGGCTGCCCAGAAGCCTCAGGGATGACACCAGAAATGCAGGGGGCTCAACATCCCACAGGGCAAACTTCGATCAGCGAGAGACAGAAAGTGGGAAGGTACTGGTAGGGAAGGAGTTCTTGTCTCCTCCAGGGATCCAGATGGCCTCTCCAGAGAAATCTGGCATGACCCCACAACCCACTACCCCATAATTCAGGAGCACCATCCAATATCTGCCCTTCCGTCCTCCCTGCCTCTCTTTCCTCTTCCCCTCACTCCGGCGGCCCTAGGTGAAGCCTGCCAATAAAGCGTCAGTGCATGAGGTCGGCGGCAGGCTCTGTTTTCTGGAGAACTCAAGCTAAGACAAAGGGAAACAAATATTTGTGGATTCCTATTATGTGCAAACACAGTGACCCTTACCTATGTTACCTCATTTCATCCCTACAAAAGCTGTAAGACAGTGATTGTCACCTGGGTCTTACAGAGGAGAAAACTGAGGTAAGAAGAAACAAGACAGCTATTAACTGGCAGAGATGGAAGGGAACGATGAAATGGAATGTTCAAACAGGCAAAGGGCACCATGCCTCAATCTTCCATGTGCTACCTCTCGTGGCCCCCTAAGTGTTGGGGTCCTTTGAGGAGCCCATAGTTCCATCATCAGTTCCATGCTGCAGAGGTTTGGGGCAGTGTGTGACCCGATAGCAAGCTGTTGTGAGGGGTCCTCCGAAAGACCATACAGAATCAGGAGGGATTCCAGCGAAAAACAGCAAGCAAGAGGTGGGAGGACAGGTTTGAAAGACTGGCTAGGAAGTGTTCATGTGGTTCCTCCAAAAATGAGAAGAGAGGCCTCAGCGCCAGCAGCTCAGGCCCAGGGAGAGGCTGGGTGAGGGCAGGAGGGCGTCAGCCAATGGGGAGGTGCTGCCCCTGCAGCCTGCTGGGAGATAAGAGTGGCTGGGGCAGGAGCGGGGCACAGCTGAGCAGAGCCGAGGGCCGGGCTGCCCCGCTTCTGAGCTGGGCAGCCTGCAGGGAGCTCCATAGCTGGTGTAGAGGCGCCTCCTAGGGGCCTGAGGCCACTGGAGAACACAGGACAAGAGGGCCTTTGAGAGCCAGAGCTGCAGCGCCCACCAGCCCTCTCTGTGCATGGAGTCTTTCTCTTGGTATCTGTTAGAACTCAAAGCCCTCCGCACTGAGAGGAGACCCCCTAGAATAGAAATAACCTTGGGCTTACATTTTATGGAAAGATTCAGGAGCTTGGGAGACAAAACGGTCCTAAGAAAGATACTTGCAATTTTTTAAGTCACAGAAGGAAATGTGGGAGATTATTTTTCTGACCTCAGGTGAAAAATAATTTATTTGAAAGAGAGAGAGCGTGCGCGCACAAATGGGGGGAGGGGCAGAGGGAAAGAATCTTAAGCAGACTCCCCGCTGAGCACAGACCCCCCCCCTCCCCAACACAGGGCTTCAAACTCACAACCTGTGAGATCATGACCTGAGCTGAACCCAAGAGTCAGATGCTCAAGTGACTGAGTCACCCAGATGCCCCCCAAAATAATTTCTTAAACAAGACACCAAAAGGCAAAGGAAAAGATGGAAGTTTACTGCCCTAAAATAAGAACTTCTATTCATCAGAAAAACATCACACACACAGTGATGAGCCAAACCAGAGACTGGGAGAAGATCACTACAACACATACAACCGACTAAGAATTAGTGTCCAGAATCTATAAAGGACTGCTGCAAATCAATAGGAATAGACAGCTTAGTTGTTTAAATGGGCAAAAAACATGAACAGGCATCAGAGATAAAGACAAAAGGGCCTCTTGCGTATGAAAAAGATACTCAACCTCCTTAGTAATAAAGAAATGAAAGTCTAACCAAAATGAGCAAACACTGGACGGTGCCACTGAGCTGGCTGCAGCTGGTTACGGGGTCAGGTGGGATTTCTGTGGAGAGGCGAGCACCTTACCTGCCGGCACCTTCCTACTTCCTATCTCTCACTAGTCAAAGTTTGCCTTGTCCACAGTTACCAGGTTGGTGGAAATTTAAAAGACCATCAAGCGCAGGAGCAGAGGTATAGAACAATAAGAATTCTCATACACTGTTGGTGGGAGCGTTAAGTGGTGTAACCAGTCGGAACAGTACGGCCTTATGTTGTAAAATTAAAGACCTACGTGCTCTATGAGCCAGCACTTCCACTTCTAGATACACATATACAACAGGAGACCTACGCAAGTATTGTTTGTCATATTCCCGCACTGGAAACAACCCAAATGTCCATTTGCTGTAGGATAGATAAGTAAATGATAGTACATTCCCGCCATGGAATACTATACAGCAGTGACAATGAATGAGCTGCAGTTGTATCTATCAGCACAGGGATATCATGGATGCAAAAAGCAGGTTCTAGAAAAATACTTATAATACGATCAATCCCCCTTCTAAAAGTTCGGAGACAGGAAAAACTAATCTATTTCTTAGGGATAATCTGTATGTGAGGCAGCTATTTTTCAAAAGCACAAGATTGACACAAAGTGAGGCTAGCAGAGGCAAGGGGAAGCATCTGGGAAGGACACGTAGGGGCTTCACATTGGAGACTGGGGATTCTTATAGGTCAGTATGTGTTTTAGTTGTATGAATGAACTTTTCACCAAAACTTATTTAAGAACAAGAGCTGGGTTTTTGAAAGGTGGTCAGACAAGCCTCAGAGGGTATTTTCTATGTGGCTGATGCATCTGGAGGAACTGAGGATACCACATCAGAGCTGGGGTAGGGGACACTGACAGGAACGGGGGGCTTACCCCGTGACAGGGTCTGATACACACACTCTCAATGGACATCAAATGCTGCCTTGTCAACAAGCCAAGAACAAACTGAGGGGCTGAAATTCTGAGTGATCACGGATTAGAACTTAGCGTTGTGTCCAGCAGTCCCTGTGAGACATTTGTATAGTGTTTCACAATTTACAAAACCTTCTGTAGGAGTTAACTCAGTCGGTTACCGTCTTCCCCCTCAGAGGTAGTTGGAGAAGGTTATTTTTATGCCTCTTATAAAGGGAAAGAAACCAAGTCCCAGAGAGGTGCTGTGACTTGCCCGAGGCCACACAGCCAGCACTAGGTCTTAGAACCTCGGTCACGAGCTCCACCTGCTGTAGCTGCTGTCTCTCCGTTCTCAGGGTGGTAAACAGAGATTCGACCGCAAGTCTCCCCCCCCACCTCTCCCCTAAGCCCGCACCATGCCCCTCTCCCCTCCAGCCACACCCTTCCCTGCCCCCTTGTACCTTCCCACCCACGAGGACTACTTCTCTGGCCTTGAGTTATAGTCCCCTGTGTCCCAATCCTTAGGATTCTTCTATTTCTTCTTCCCTAAGGAATTTCTCCAGATGCTTCTCTTCCTTGTCTTTGGTGCCTTTCCATGGATTTCCATCTACCTCCTACTGTACATCACAAGTTTGTTGACACCTGTCCACACTACGACATCCATGAGGTGGCACCCAGGGACACAGATCCTACAGGGAGCTCTAGAGGGTGCAGTTGTTGTCAGTGGAACACACAGCATGAATGGTTTGGAGAAGCTTCCGGGGGATTCCGGTTGACCATTCCAGGTGCCCCCCCAGCCACCGTCCAACCCCATTTGAGGATCAGTGATAACATCTTAGCTGTGGGGGCTGGTGGAGTTACCTGACCTCTCTGAGCCTCCGTTTCCAAGTCTGTTACCCCACAGGTGTTTTTGAGAAATAAAACAAAGAGGTACCTACTACATAGTACGTGTCAATCAAATGTCAGTCCCTTCTTCACCTAAGCATCCCAGAACACAGTAGTGAGGCATTAAACCAAAAGCCTTTCTGACGGAGTCCTACTGCCCATCTTCACAAGGGCCTAGTTTCTAACATTCCAGTCTTCTCTTAGGAGAAGGACTTGTGCTCTGGCCAAGTACTTTCTCTACTGCTCAGGTCCCTGTGAGGTGTGGTGCTTTGAGTTCCCAGAGAGGAAAGGCCCAGAGTTCTTGTTGGAGGCCGTGTAGGAAAAGGAAACCAACCCCCACACAGAAAGCATTCCCAGAGCTGTATTCTGGAAATCATCCAGGCTGGGGAGAGGTGCACAATTGGGGGAGGGAGCCTGGAAGGCGAGAATCTCAGGTTCATTTATATTCAAATTCAGGACAGATGACAGCCGTGATGGGGTCCAGGAGCTAGAGGTTCTAGCTTCCTGTGTAAGCTCAATCAAGTCACTTCACTTCTCTGGGCCAGGGCTCTGGGCCACAGCAGAAAGACCTTTCCAAAGGAAACACTCAACGATGCTTTGTATCCTTCAGAGTCACCAGGAAACCAAATTAACTCTCCAATCACATAATTTTCATTTGCATTATTGTAACCTGGGCTGATGTCCAATTCTTTTATAAACAGTAGGCAATTATGTCATTTCCACTATTGAGTCAAGCACAGCCAAGGGCGTCCCAGAATCACTTCCCTCACTTAGTAGTTCTGGGCAGCAGAAGAGACTTGCACTCTAGATTCTGGTACAGCTGAGCTTTCTTAAGAAGCTTCCAGAAGGAGTTATTAACCCAATGAATAATGCAGTAGGTACCGTTCTGACTCCCTAGGCTGCAATACTGCAGTCCTCTGGTGCTTTTCTCTTTTCTAAGGAAAGAACCAAATGTTTAACTGCAATATGAACTGACATTTCACAAAGGAGCAATTATAAATAGTACACATGCCAAAAAGAACCTGCCCACTAGTATCCAAAGAAATGCAGATTAAAGCAAATTTGGGACCCTATTTTAAAATATTAATTCTTAAAAATGTGCTAAAGTCACAATATTCAGAGTTCCTGGTGTTGCAGCAAGATCGGCTCACTTATATAATGTCGGTGGCATTATAAATTAGTAATAGCTCTTTGGGGAAGTGCTATGGCAACACACAGATGAACCATACCCACGATTATTGAAAAGTGATGCTATAGAGATCTGTATGAAGAAGTTAACGTCAGCAATTTCTGTTCTAGAAAAAGAAAAGGAAAAAAATCGTGTCTAAGCCTAAGGGAATTGCTACACAGATTTTGACAGAGCCACTCCCGAGCCTCCGGTAGAGCTATAAGGATAATTATGAAGGTTAACTAGCAACATAGAGAAGTGTTCATTAAAAGTACCCATAACACACTTCAGGATAACGTGCATTATGGTTACAGCTTTTTAAAATGTGCATACTGGGGCGCCTGGGTGGCTCAGATGGTTAAGCGTCTGACTCTTGATTTCGGCTCAGGTCACGATCTCAGGGTCCTGGGCTTGAGCCCCGCGTCAAGCTGGGCATCAGGCTCCGCACCGGGCGTGGAGTCTGCTTAGGATTCTCTCTCTCCCTCTGCCCCTCTCCCCACCTCTAAAAATAAAATAAAGTAATAAAATAAAATGTACATACAAGTATATAAGGGCTGGAAGGTGTTGAAATACAAGTAGCTGTAGTGTTTGGGCGGTGAAATGTGTTTTAAATTTTTCTGTGCAGATGACATTTTGTCTTCAGTTGAAAGGAAGTATATTAGTTAAAAAATCCGTCTTATCCCCAAACATCCCTCCCCCCCTCCCCCCGACTAGACAGTGAGACCAGGAACCCTGCTGGTTTTGTTCAAATGTGTTTACTGAGGCACTTGTCTGGCACATATGAGGTGCTCTGTAAATATTTGTGGACTGAACGACCACTGCTGTCTCTAATCAGCGTCTAATAAATCCCTAGCAGAGACCTCCTGTTTTTGCAAAGATGCCCTTGCCAGCACCTTCCCCGTCTCTAAAACCCAAAACACCGTCACTTACACACAGCTGTTTAAAACAGCATCTAGGGACGCCTGGGTGGTTGGTTGGTTAAGTGTCTGCCTTCGGCTCACATCATGATCCCAGGGTCCTGGGATCCAGTCCTGCTTTGGGCTCCCTGCTCGGTGGGGAGTCTGCTGCTCCCCCTGCTTGTGCACACGTGCTCGCTCTCTCTCTGACAAAATCTTCTAAAAAAAAAACCAAATTAATAAAATAAATCTCAGCATCGTCTCTTTCCCAGAGTTTCAGTGGCAGAAGGAGGACATCACCTTAAAGCCACCACTGACACCAGGGCCAGTGTATGTGGGGAGAACCTCCCCCTTCCTCCAGCGGCTTCACCCTTAGGGCAGATCTTCACAGCGACACAAGGGGGAGCAGCTTGATGCCCAGAGTCTTCTGGATACTAACTCTTACCACCAGAAGGTGGCAGTCTACACACTTCCTTACAGTGCAGGACCAGCATCTTCCACAGTGCCATGGTTCAGCGGCTGGCCATGGTGAGGGTGTGACCGGGTGGCCAGGGCCTCAGGCCAAGGTCAGGAGCAGATGGAGGCGACCAAGGCTAACTGTACCTGATACTATGACAGACGGTATCTTTCGTTGTACAGTTGGGAAAACCAAATTCCAGAGAGACCAAGAGACTCCCCCACCCCTAGTAGAGGAGCATTGCCCAGACCACGGCCCAGCTCTCCTTACTCCCATACCTATGCCCTTTCCACAACACCAGATGCCTCCCAGCTCCCCAGCAGCACTAGTCTGAAAAAGTTGGGCAAGGGTATTTCTAAACCAGTAGTTAAATGCTTTTTACATCAAGTTATAAAATTGATCATACCTTTGACTTTGGAACACCACTTTGGGAGACGTCTATTTATAAATATATAAGACGTGCTATAAATATGTAAATTTTGTGCATTATACAATATAAAAAAACAGAGGTACATACAGAGATGCTTAGTATTGAGCTTAATATTATAGTTAAAACTGGAGGCAGCCCGGATGCCTGGTCCTGGCAGAAGTTGGGAATATTGTCCTGAGGTCATTATACTGATGCTGGGGAGATGTCCACCTTGTCACATGGGCACTGTCATGCTGGTTGTTACAATACTGAAATATTTCCATATTTATTTCCATATCAGTTGGCAGTGTCCTCCCACTCCCCAGCCTCCGGCCTTCTCCTCTAGGACCCTCCTGGTTCTCCCCATCCAGCAACTACGTGGTGAATGCCTGGCCCAACAGGACCCTCCAGGGCCCTACCCTGTCAGTGGTCAATGCACATACTAGAACCAGTTCTTTAATATTTTTTAAACCTCCCCTGGCTAAGATTCTGTACGGTCACATAAAGGAGACCTTGTTTTGGAATGAGACAAGCAATACAGGGATAGGTAAAGAGAGCAACTGTATGACTTAGTAAAAGGAAGTAGAACTTGGTATAGTGACCATAAGGAATAGCAATGAGCCATATTTATATTTGTATAAAGAGGAGTTTCTAAGCAGCCACAGAATTTGTAAATATTTGGTAAATTAGTGAATGGGAGATTTGGCAAATATTAACAGTTGTCTGCTCAACAGCTTTTCCCCCTCATTCCTCCTTAAAAGAAAATTGCAATTTTGTTCAGTCTCATCCTATGCTTCTGACAACCAAGTGCTGTGGGGAAGGTTGGGTCCCGAGGTCTGGGAAAGGGGGCGGTACAAATCTAAATCGCCTAAGCCAGGCTCAGCAGCCCATCTCTCTTGCCAAGTGGTAGATTTTTGCACAGGCTGGTCATGCAGCTCTGACCAATGAGGTAGAAGGGAAGTCAGGGAGGATTCTAGGAAGACTTTGTTTGCCCATGTAAATGGTCCATGGCAGGAATGTCCCCTTTGTTTCCTTTGAGTATGTCTTGCTTAAAACTAAGGCGAGCATCTTGCATCCCCAAAGGGAAAGCTAAGAGAATTCTATAGAATGTGAGTCTTAGCCATGACATCTTCGAGCTGCTAAATTAATCACCCCCAGAGTTGCTCTACAGCCTTCTTATTATTGTTCAAGCCACTTTAGCTGGATTTGCTGGTGTTTGCAGAGTCCCAGTAGAATGTAAACAATTTGTTCACCACTATATCCCTATTATCTATAACACTGCCTGGTACATAGTAGACCCACCATACATATTTGTTGAAAGGATAAATGAGTAGAAAGCATCCTTGTTGATGTAGGAGGGTGTTAAGTTTTTTGATGGTCTCGGTGTTAGATTTTTCCATTTGATGAAAGTTGTTGACTGTCTTTTGTCTCCAGGGCATTAGTGTTATGGAAAGTGGCAGACAGAGCCGGATTTGAATCTGGCTCTGCTACTTACCACTCAAGTACCCTGAGGCAAATTGCCCATCCTCACTGAGCACACGTGGAAAATGAGCACACACGTCTGAATTACAGGGGTGCTGTGAGGCACAGATGAAAAGCAGCCACAGAGCCAGGCGCGTGGGGCGGGGGGGCTCTGCTGGTGTCTGTTCCTCAATCCCCTGTATCTCCGCATTCTCAGGTAGCGGGATACCAGGATGAATCCGCTGACTCCCTCCTTGGCCCTGAGAAGGGCCTCGCTGGCCAGGGGAAGAGTCAGACATATCAACAGTCAACCAGTGACCGATGTTAACAACACCAGAAACGAGACCGTGACATCATATATGACCGCTGCGATGGACACGGCATCGCCTGTGGGATTCTCCCGCCAAATCGGCACAACGTGAACCCATCGTGAGGAAACGAACGACAAACCTAAAATGAGGTACTTTCTATAAAATAACTGGCCTAGACACTTCAAAAATGTCAATTGTCATAAAAGACAAAAAAAAAGGAAATCTTCTAGATTAAACATTGAGACACATAACTAAATGCAGTGCATGACCTAGGACTTTCCTTTATTATAAAGGACTTCATTGGGGTAATTTGTGAAATCTGAGTGAGAGCTGTATATCAGGTGATAATTGATAGCAAAGTTAATTTCCTAATTTTGGTAATTGTTCTGTGATTAGGTAAGAGAATGTCCTTGATTTTAGAAAATATACTCATTGAAGAAGTAGAGGGGTATAATGTCTGCAAGTAACTCACAGTTTGGAAGAAATAAAATCATACATCCAGATGGATGGATGGATGGATGGATAGACAGGTAGATATAGAGAAATAAAGGCAAATATGGCAAAACATTAATATTTAGGGACCTGGGTGAGCAACGTATGAGAATTCTTTGTACTCTTCCTGCAATTTTTCTTTAAGCCTGAAATTATGTCAAATAACATTACTAAAAAATTTTAAGCAATAGTAGAGCCAAACCTAGAAGGAAATGAGGAATTCTGGGGTTGGAAGGGAGGAAAAGGGAATTCCAGGCCAAGTGAAGACTTAGGAAAACATTCAGGAAGCCCCTCGAGCCTGGTGGGCCCATTTTGCAGAAAGCTGCATCTGAGCAGGTCCTGGAATGAGGTGTCGGGGCGCTCCAGGCAGACAACAGGAGGAAGGCCTTTCAGTCAGTGGCCAGGAAGTGTGAGAGAACAGGGCGCTGGCAGGCAGGAGTTAGGTGTGGCCGAGGCCCTGGCAGGAAAGCTGGGTGTGTAGGTTGGGGCAGAACTGCAAAGGAATATGAATGCCCTGCACAGGCTGGGACTTTATCCCGTAAGCAGGGAGGGAATGATGAGAATGGATGTCCTGCACAGTGGGGAGGAGGAATGGGGGAAGAGCAGGACACGAGCCAGGGAGTCCCGGCATGACTGCAGCACTTGGAGGTGAAAGGTGTCGGGGCCTGAACTGCCCGTTTGCCCAGCTACTCAAAAGTAGAGTGTTACCATGAAACCTTTCATAAGCCCACATGGTGTAAAGTGAAGCAGCGGTCACCATTAATTTATATGGGAAAAAACTGTGAGCATCCCCAGACCCCCAAAATAAGCTCTCTTAGGCCTTTCTTAGGACACATCTTGCTAACAGAAGCATAACATAAATCAAGATAACCCAGATGGTCACAGGCACAGTTCAAAGCTGTGGCGCTTGCTGCGGAGATGCTGAGTGCAGTTCCCCGGGAAGGAGCTAGGTGGCGCCACTCCCAGTGCTCGGGTGCGCGTTGCCTCTATAATGGCTGGTGCAGAAAAAACTACACGCTAGTCTCACTTTTCGCATTTTTTTTCATAAAAGTGAAAATCCTCTTTGGATCTCTTTTGGTTTGTGAAAATAGATACTAATGTAGGTCTTCGTTAAAAGCAAAGCAGTGTAACACAAACTTTCAAAAACCGGGGATACCTGTGATGGCTTCCGGCCAGAACTAGAAAGGTCGTATTTATGTTTAGGTCTCCGGAGGGCAAACTGGAATCCCATTTTGGTGCTCTGATTCCAGTTTGCTCTGCACTGCAGAGGCCACAGGACTCCCCTCCAGGGTGAAGCAAACATGGACATGTGGACATTCAGGGATGGAGGGCCACTAGCCATCTCATCCTAAAAGGCCTTTGCTGAATCCAGAAAACCACCTACATTCCCTGTCCCAGCCAACTTGGTCTCTTACAAACCCCACAGTGCCTGACTTCCCAAGGTTTCAATGTGTTGTGCATGAGGGTACTGTGGCCACTCCTGCCACGTTTCCACCCAAGAGGGTAAAGACCTGGTCACAGATTTGACTCCTTTTATTGCACAACAGTTGGACATCTTCAAATCAAGTCGAGTCAGTTCATTCATGTAACACTCCGCAAATATTTGCCTGGTGCTACTGTGTACTTAAGGGACTTAACCAAAAGGAAAAAGGAAAGTGGGTAGGGTGAGAAAACAGCTAGGTTGTATTAGGACAAGAGTGGTTTTTCCTGTCCGGTTTTCACTCAGTGTATGCAAATTAGATTGGGATTTGTTTTGCCTTAAACTTGAAAGGAATTGTTATCTTTAAGTCATTCCTTGCTTGGCGACGAGATAGGAAATAGCACTCTGCACAGCATATCGAGAACGCCTGTGGAGCAAATGATCCGTATACGGCCTGAAGATCTTCCTTAGATGCATCTAGAATCCTTACTCACCCAGGAGCTTCTCCGTCCTCGCGGTGGTTGTGATGGTCATGATGATAATGAGCAGGACTGTGCGCCAGGCCCTCTGCTTTCCGTGCGTTCTCTCTACACCTAACCGCCTAATCGCACAAGTTGGGTGTTCTACACTTGAGGAAGTCGGGGTTCATTGAGGTTGACGGATTTGTCCAAGGCCGCACTGCCATGTAGGGGCAGAGCCAGGATCTGAATTCAGGTCTTCTTGTGTCTAAAGCTCATGACCATTCCACTGTCTTGCCATCTCCCACCAGTTCAACATGGGAAGGGAAGTTCAGCTAAATTAACAGAAGTATCTGCTAAGTTGGTGGGCCTCAAACTTTAGCACACCCCAGGGGCACCGGGAGGGCTTCATAGAATACAGATGGGTGGGTTCACCCCCCCCCCCCCCCCGGGAGCTTCTGATTCAGTAGGTCTGGGGTGGGGCCCGCAGATCTGTGTTTCTGACCAACCCAGGAGCTCCTGGTGTTGCTGCCGTGGGACCGTCAGAACCAGTGCTCTGAAGGACAGTCTTCAGGTGACTGCATTGGCTTCCTTGCTTGCAGTTTTCAGTTTGGCATCTCCAAAGTCTGTTTCACTCCCGTGAAGAGCAGGGTGGGGGCAAGTGCTGGCTCAGTTCTTCCCCTCTGTTTTCGTGGAAGCCTGTGGTTTGAGACTGCAGGCTCCGTGCCCAGAGAGCGCAGAGGGTTCCCAGCTCCGCCGTTTGCTCCCAGCACAGGCTCATCTACTCTCAGGTAGCTGCCCTCCCCCTGAGCCAGCGTCAAACCCAGGCCCCCCTGGACTCTCACTCACTTGCTGCTTCTCTGTGGACTGAATCTGCTTTCACCTACTTCTCCGAGTATGATTTGCAAACGCTGAGGGCCTACAACACCCTCTTCTGGGCTGCGGGTTACTTAGGGCTGGGAGTAAGAAATCTGTTTCAGGATAATGTGGGACACAGGTTATCTGTCACCTGAGATCCTTGTTCCTCTGGGAAGATAAACTTTCTGGCAGCTGCACGACCTTCCCAAGTTATAGTTTAACGTGGGAACATGTGTTTCAAAGGCTCATGAACTTTTAGTCTTGGAAGAGATCTTAGCGGAAGAGGAAAGGAAGGAAACTCAAACTTAGAATATGCCATGTGTCAGGCGCAAGGCCAGAGGCTTAATATGTGTCATAGTATTTACTTTTCATCACGACCCTAGGAGTTGAGGGCGGGTGTCTTTTGATACCCACATTCAGAAGAGAAAATGCAGATTTGCAGAAACTCGGCGACCAGCCCCTCCCATGTGGCTCTTAAGCAGCTCAGCCGGGTTCTGCCCCAGGTTCTGCCCCAGGTTCTGCCCCAGGTCTGCCCCTGCCCTTCCCTCTACTGCTCTCCCGTCCGTCCGTTCACAACAGACGTTCTGTCCGACTTCAGTATAAAGCGATTGAGCTTTGGGCCACACATGAGGTCCAACGCCTGCCTTCATGAGACAAAACCTGGGTCAGTCACGTACTGGTCGGTGCTGGGGCAGCGGTGGCAGGTCCGGTTTGAGAAGCTGCCCTGCTGGTAGGAAAGGCGTCATGGTCAAGTGCTGGGTGAGCAAGTGGGAAGCGCCAGGAATTTCAAAGAGTTGGTTGCAAGAGCTACTTGGGGGCAGGCAAAGGCAAACAGGATCACAGGGGTCTCGGGGGACCGTGTAGCAGCCAGCAGGGGGCCTCAACTCAGGCAGAACTGCTCTGTTCCACAGAGTCAGGTGCCGGCCTCCCCGGCCGGGCTGTGGACCTGTGTGAAGGCAGCTCCCCTGCTTGGCACAACTGTCGAGTGCCTGCCTTTGAGCCCAGCATTGGGCAAGGTCATGAGGCTACACCTTTTTTTTTTTTTTAATAAAATAAAGTCACCAACGAGCTCATAGTTTAGGAACAGGTACAAGCAACTAACTAAACCCAGACAGAGAAATATTAATTTTAATATAGTACCTTGTAGTTTAGAGAGCCTGTTCACATATGCACACCATGTCCAGTGACCCTCACAGGGACACTAGCATGGGGGAGAGAGGAAGGGTGATGTGCTAAGCATTCTGTCCTTCCACACCCGATATCTCAGGGACCCTTGACACACCCCGTGGGGCACACAGAGGAGGGAGTGGAAGTTGAGCTGGGCTTGGAAGGATAGGTAGGAGTTCTATATGCAGAAAAGAAGAAGGGGAGGTTCCGGCAGGTGGAGGGAACACTGCCATTTCTTACGTTGTGTTTTCGGTGTTGTAGGCACTGAAGCCTTAGCTGGGGGGAGAGAGGCTGCAGACAGTCTCTTGGCCTCTTCCGTTCCCATCTGAAAAGCTCTAATTTTTTTTTTTACATCTGTCTTCCTGTGACAACTCCCTCCAGAAGAGCCAGGATGTCTAACGTGTTGGCGAATGGGCGTCTTGGGGGCTGGTGGGTGTGCTTTCAGCTGACAAGGGCCGGCTTGGGGATAAAAGTTAAAGAGACGTATTATTTTCTCTCTCTGCCATCCATTTTTCCTCAATGACTCTTTTCCTCGAGTCCGTCATGAGGTGATCTTGACAGACGAGGGACAAACCAGGGAGGAGCCATAAACCATGGGTGTCATCTGTCCTTGTTGAGTCAGTGAAAGAAAATGTTAGCCTGGAATCAATGAAAACATGAGCCTGAAGCCAGAAAGGGAGGAGATTTAAATGTGTCTCTGAACCAGTGGCGAGTGAGAAAGCAAGTCCTGGACTGGAATTGAGCAGACTGGCTTCACCTTAGCAGCTGGGGAACCAGGGGCTGGGAGGACGGAGGAAAGGACTCTCAAAAGGAAGCAGACACATTAGCTGGATTAGGGGAGGAGGGAAGATAACATTAGGCCGCCGGGGTGGTCACCCAGCCTAACTAGCTCCAAGAGGAAAAACCATTCCTCTGCCCCAAGCAAAGGTGGCTGCCCCTCTGGGGGTCCTCCGTGGTGGGGCCAGGCTCAGCGCGGCCCGAGGAAACCTTTCGGGTAGCATGTGCACTGAGACTGCCTCTTCAGTGGACCCTGGGCTGAACAGGTGGGGAAGCTGCCCTCCCGCTCCCCAGCAGCACCTGGATGAGGCTGTGGCCAGGAGCCAGACGGCATGACTCAGGCAGGGGAAGCCCCAGCAGAGTCACCGTGAACCAGTTATGCGGCCTCCTAATGCCGTCAACAGGCACTCATTTGTCTCCTCTCCACACCACCCCTTCCTCAGGACCAGGAGGAGGAAGGATATTGAAACGGTCAGCTGCACAGTGACAGATTTTAGTAACCAGTTGGAACTACAAGCCAGTAAAACCTTACAGGGACGTAAGTTGCTTGCTGTAAGCCCATGGAGGGATCCAGGCCAAGAAGGTTAATGCAATTACCGCAATAAAGCTAGTTTCATGTTTGCCCACGTCAGGGTGACTAGGAAAACAAATCCAGCAGACTTGCTTTATCCCCCCACCCCCAACAACCCTTGGGGATGTTTTGTTTGTTTTGTTTTAATTGAGGTGAAATGCCCATAACATAGAATTAACTATCATAAGGCGTACGAATCGGCAGCATTAGAACGTGGGCAACGTTGTGCAACCACGACCTTTAGCAAGTTCCAAAGCATTTTCATCACCCCTTGGGGTTGTTTTTATGCCCTTTGTATAGATAAGATATTAAGGTCAGGAAAGAAAAGTGACTGATTCGAGTTCATCAATGTCACACTTGAACCCAGATCCTCTTGTTCCCTTGGAAGGAGGGGACGTTTGTCTTCAGACTTTGGTAACAGCCTCTGAACTGACTTCCTGTCCTCTTGTCTCCCTTCCCTCCACTTGTCTTATACACAATTAGTAGATTCATCTCCTACAACAAGGCTCTGACAGCGCCGTTCCCCTCCTGGGCCTCCCAAAGAGCACCCTTGGCATCGAAATGATGGCCAAGCGCCTTTACCGCTTTAACCTTTATGCCGATGGAATCACCCAGCAACCTGCAAGTGCTCACGCATTCTTGGCAGCAGCCCTGGGACGGGAGGCTGATCCCAGCACAACTCCTTCCTTTATCTTGTCCATCAGCTGCCAGCCTGCCTGCATTTGCCCTTTGGATTTCTTCGTTTCGGACATCAGTGCTGGCTCCGAAAACAATAAGAAACACATATCAAGTTCTCTGAGTGTTGTCATCAGAGGCCCCTTCCCTTGACTTCAGGGCAAGGACAGGAACCTCCCACCCCTCCACTTTGGTTGGCTGAATTATTTTAAGGTCAAATAATGAATGCAAGGTAGACTTTACATATGTTGATGGCAATAAGCGTGTTAGTTGAAAAAATGTTCATGGCGTATTGTGAGATGACAAAAGGGAAAATTCTATATATAATATCATTGTTTCAAAAAATATATATCTATAGAAAGAGAGAGAACGCATATATGTCCTGAACTCATGCATATATTTGCATAAGAAAAAAGCCTGAAAAGATATACTCCAAAATGTTAATGATGCTTCTCTCTGGCTGGTGTAATATGGAGTGATTTTAATCTTTTCCTTTTGCTTATTTTCACATTTACTAAGTTTTTCATATAAAAACATGGCCTGCATAAGAAAAAGAATACTGACGGGGAAAAGCATTCCTGTAATACTTGGGCTACCCACCTCAACATGGCTTATACCACAACTGATTCATATGCATCTGCTTTGCCCTCACCTGGGGGACATGGCTCTCATCTCATTCATTTTGTCTTCTCTACGACAACTCCGTGACACGCTCAAGAATTAATGAGCTAGCTAACGAGTGGACTCAGGCTCTCCTCTCTCGAACCCCGCCTGAGTGACAGGGCTGGTGTTAAATCTCTGATCAAACCCCCTCCGGCAGGCCTCCGGGAGGTAAAGCTGCTGACACTTCCCAGCCCTGTGGGTGCCTGAGGTTTCCTGCCAGGCCGTGGTGCCAATGAGCAAAAGGGGCAAAGCGGCAGCCACAGGCATGCACAAGCCCCTCATCTGTGTCCTGCATTCACTAGACCAAGGTCGGAGGGAGAAAAAGCAAGTCTGCATGAGGTGGGAAACAAAGGCAAAAGAAAAAAAATGTCCTTACCACGTACAGCCCATTGACAGGTCCTTGAAACGGGCGATCTTCCTCTGGGAGCTCAGCTGCCTGGGTGTTGACACTTTGCTAAGGGCAAAAGGCAATCTTAGCCTAACATTATCCCGACCCCCCAGGATCCTGCAAGTCTACTTTAAACATATAGAGAGTCCTTTGGAAACTTCCTTTGTCTGTACCCCCCAAGGTAGATGTTGGCAGTCATCCTCCAAGCATATGGCCCGCCGACAGTCATCTGAAGGCTCTCGTGACTGAGGTTTGATTAGACAGTAATAAATGACCTTTTCCTAACGGGAGCTATATCCCCTCCAGGTCCTGGAAACCTTGCTTCCAAAATACCTCGGAGGCTTGTGCTCGCCCTAAGCCCCTCCCAGCTTGCAAGTATAGCGTCAGTCACCCGCCCCAACCCCAGTGCCGCTCTTTCTGTCCACGGGTCCTGTCTCTGTGCTTTAATTAAACCACCTTCTTGCACCGAAGACGTCTCAAGAAATCTCCTTCTTGACCGTTCGCCCCAAACCCCAACATTTCCACATCGTGTAGACCCAGCAACTCTCTTGTGCTTGTGGGTTTCTTCTCTACATGCTTTCATTACCGTAAGGCAGATGTTCCATTGCCAGGGCAACCAGGAGGGGAATACGCACAGAGCAGCCTCCACCTCGACCTTACCTCTATTTTGTTAAACTCCCACTGGGTTCTGAGCTCACTTCACATTTGTGGTTGCAAGAATGTAAACGTTCTTCGGTTCTGCTGGGGGTTTTCTTCATCTTGTTTTGTCTTGCTTTATAAGGCCTGGCTGACATGTAGAGTTTCTTCTGCAACTAACCAACTTAACTCCTTTTATTTTTACCAGCTAACCTTGATACCTTTCACTCCTCCCCTACTGTCTTGTGATCAGTATCGCTCACTCAAAATAGATGAATGTGTATTTTCAATACAGGAAAAACTAACCAGAATGTCAGAATGGGAAATGTGGAAATTTCCAGTGGAGGGAATGCTGCAGAGAAGAGCGTTAACTATTTGATTTTGCATTTCGTCCCCTGGGTTTTCCTTTCCTGCTCCATAGCAGCACAGACACAAGTTTCTAACCTCCACTGGCGGAGCAGCTCTCTGTGGCATGGCCTGTGTAGGGGGAACCATGAGTTCTCCCTCTCCCCGGTACGATCAGAGGTCTCAGCATGATGGGCAGAGACCTAGACTCCTCGGTCATAATGAAACTCATGTGGCCTGCAGTTCCCTCACATTCCATCTCTTGTCCCTGTTCACGTGGCTATGGGGTAGACTCCACTTCTGGAACTATGTCCCAAACAAAGTTGTTTTCTGGAGAGCTGAGCTTCGACCGTCTAAACACACAGTCTCACCCACTACCTGGCACTTAATTGTTGAAAGGAATCAAACCTAATGAAATAAAATCAAACCAGATTGAACTGGGAGACCAAAAACTAGCCTTGTAAATAAGGGCCACTGGCCCCTTAAACGCAGCCGGGCTGAAGCCGCAGTGTCTGCAAGGAGGCAGGCACCGCACAGGGCTCGTTCTGGTAGTTCGGGAGGGTTCTCTTCTTACTCAGCTCGTTGCTCTGTGGTTCCACTCTGGTTTCTCAGTCGCTGCCTGTGGTAAACGATGGGCTTTGAATCAAGTCAAGAGTGTGAGCCTCTGAGAGAATCTGGGTATGAGCTCAGCCCGGGTGTGAATGAGGAGAAACAGGGGAGGGAAAGGGGGGAGGAAGGGAAGCCTCATCCACAGTCAGTGAGAGAAAAATGTAACTCAGAAACAGGAGAGAATTCGTGATATGAAACGGTCCCTCCCTCTCTGGAGAGGTCCCAAACACGAAAGTAGCCAAGAACAGCCAAGCCCAGAGAGGTCTATCTGGCCGCTTCGGGCTGCAGCCTGACCCTGCAGCCAGGGCCGGGCGGGAAGGAGGAAAGTCAGCCACTGTGCGAGGGGATGCAGGTGGTTTTCGGGACAAATCTGGGACATAGACGTTATTCCCATTCTACAGAAGGGGAATCTGGCCCAGAAGGTTTAGGCAGTGTAATGGACAGGATATCACCTTCGGAGGCAGAACTGGCTTCTAATCTCACAGGCGTTGGGTAACTACTTCGCCTCCCTGAGCCTCACCTGGGACTGGGAGACACGCATGCCCACCCCACGGAGTTGTTGTGAGCGTTACATTCAAGTAAAAAAACGCTGCACAGAAAACAAGAGCCTGACACATCAGAGGTGCGTTTTCCCGAGTGTGCCTCCTCTTGCTCCTTGCCCAAAGTCAAGCAGCTGGCAGGCCACCAGGTCACAAACTCAGGTCACCCATCCCCCTGGGGTAAGGTGGGGACCTCGCTTTTGGGCAGGATCTGCATGCCTCCTCAGGTCTCCCTGTGCACACCCAGGGACTGGCAGCTGGAAGGATGCCCCCAGACCTGCGGAGGAGAGAGGGAGGGGGTCCTGCGTGCTCCCAGCCAGCTCTTCCTCACACACATCTCTCCTCCACCCAGCTTCACTCCCCAGCCTGGGGCTGCGCTCGCTTGATTTCAGGTGACCTACCCTTAGCATGCGGAGAAGAGACAGTTCTGTCCTGTGAGCCCACTCTAGCCCCAAGTCTGACCGCAACCTCCCCCCCCAACCAGTCTGGCCACTTCAGCCTCTGTGTTAATACCATTTGCCCCCTCCTTTCTCCCTTCCCCCCTCAGAACCCACCATCTTTCCCATGGAGGCAAAATGTTTGCGGCCTCCTCTGGGAATGCTTCCATCACACTGTCAGCAGCAAATAACTCTGCCCGGCCCTGCTCACTTACTTGTGACCCCCTTACAGCGTCTGTCACCTCCTGCCCTGCAACCCAGAAGTTAGGCTAAGACTCGGCCAGGGGACTTGAACTCCACTCCCCAGGAAGGAAGGCCCCTGTCTCCTTTTCCCTTCAGTGGTTTCTGTCCTGCCTCCTCCCCCAGGTAGGCACTGCCACTTGGGGAGAGGTCAGCAGGGGACCTTCCAGTTTGCATCTGACCAGCTGGATGAGGTGAGAAAGGAGGAGGAAACCATTTGGCATCCACTTGCTCCAACCCAGCTTTGCCAACCATTAAGACCTTTAGCCCTGGGTCAATTTCTCAGTTGGTTGAAATCCAAAGGGAAGAGGAGCAGAATTTCGGCTCGGATGTCAGCGGCAGACTGGGAGCCCCGTGGGGTCAGAAACTCTTGCTTTCTTATTTTCAGTAGATAAAAAAAATTACATAATACACAAAAAAGAAAAATGCAGCACATCTGTACCTTATAAGGCACAATAATAAACACTCTGCTTAAAGTTAGTCCAAACTGTCTCCTCCCATCTGTCCCCTGCCTCCTCTCAAAAGGTAACCACTATCCTATACTTCAAGCTTAAAATTGCCCTCTAGTTTTTGTTATCAGTTTTAGCAAATATGTATGCATTTCTGAGTTGTATATATTTTAACTGTGCTGGGTTTGGAGGGGAAAGTTCAACATAAGTAATATCAAACTGAATTTGATCTCCGGCAGTTGTGAGATTAAACACTTACGGATGGATGGGCACCTGCCCTGCCACTCAGCATTTTCACCCCTGGGTATGTCCCCTCATGCAGAGCTTCCCAGCTTTTTGGTTTCAGGACTCTTCTATGCTCTTAACAATTATTGAAAGATCTCATCCCAAAGGACTTTTGTTTCTGTGGGGGTTATAGCATTTAAAAATTTTTTTACTTAGTAATTCATCACTTACATATTATGGGGGGTTGTATCTCTTGATATTTGCTAATTAGAAATTAAAACTGAAATTTTTTAAATTAATTTTATTAATTTTAAGTTACACTCATTCCATGTTAACATTTTATGAAAAAGAATGGTATATACTTTAGGGAGATGAGTGGCATTGTTGTACATTTTACAAATCTCTATATTGTCTGGCTTAAAAAAAGACAACCTCACACAGATCCATAGTGAGAAAAGGTAGGAGTATTTTAAACAGCCGTTTCTGATCATTGCGGATCTATTGTGCGACCTCTGGAAACCTGCACTGCATATGCCGGACAGAGTGAGAGGGAGAATTATTATGAAAGTCATTTTGACCTCATGGTCCCCCAGAATGGTCAGAGGGACCCCTGTGGATCCTTGGATCACGCTTTGAGAACGGTGGTTTCAGTGAAACATAAACATGTCTACCGGGAGGAATGCGATAGATTGTTCATTGCAGTATTGTTTGTAATAGAAAAAAAATGGAAACAGGCCAATTATCACCTATCAGCAGGAGAATGAATAAATGAATTGTGGTTCATTCACACAATGGAATATTTTCCAGCAGTAAAAATAAAGCCTCTTTCCCCCATCTTTGTACATGGGAAGTCTATGTATTAAGAGTTCTTGCATTTTGACTGAGTCGCTCATTTGATTGGTGTAGACAAGATTGTCAAATGAGGCCTTGCACAAAGTAGGTATTTAAGAGAAGGACAAATGAATGAACAGGCCAAAGGCTGTGAATGGAGAGGCAAAGCCAGAGTCACCTAACTTCCTGTTGTGACTTTTCGCATGTTAAATTCTCAGGCTGAAGCCTTTTTATTTTCTGAAGCACTTAATTTCAGACTGATGATTAAAAGCTAACTTCCTGTTTTAAAATGATGTTTATGTCACCGCAAAATATTTGCAAACAGCAGGACTTAATAAACACAAGCTTACAGAGAGTTCAGCACATTTACAGAAGATCTTCCCTCTGGAAGTTTGAGAGCCCAGAGCTAGAACAAGGACATTTTGTGTTTAAAACCGAGTCTTCTTGCTGGAATAAAACCATTTCAAAGCAAAATCTTCCCACACATCTGATCCCCAGTTAAAAGGAAAGAAGGAACAATTGAGAGCTTTATAGAGGCCAAACAGGCCCCTGAAATAATCCTCATCAGCACAAAATCCTAAAGGTTGTAGGGAAGTAGACCCAAGATTCCTATGAATGGAATTGTTTCCCAAAGGGCTCCCTGCGCCACCATCCACATCCCTCACCCCCCGCCCCCCAACGGGTTCTGTACAAGGTACTCCTTCAGATTGTAGGTGCAGGCTGTAGCATTCAGGGGCCAGAGACTAAAGGAGGAGTAAAGGATACTAATATTAGTAATTAAGAGTACAGTGATACCTCATGTGTCTAAAGGCTCTTGCCCAGCAAACTCACTGGTCTTGAACATAGAGCTTCCACATAGTAGTACTTTAATATTGTTTGAGATATAAAAAAACCAATTTTTTTCCCCAGAAGATTTTCCCGTTTTGTATTGTCCCCGTGTTGCCAGTGCCATCACCGCTCCACACACACTTCCCTAGTTTCACGTCCAAAGAGCAGGCCGCTAGATAGTACCCACTGTGCAGGAGACTGGAGGCCCCAGGGAAAAAGGCTTAAGAGATTGACAGTTGAGGGGCGCCTAAATAAACAGTGGGGCTTCTGCCTTGTTATCCGCCTGAAGCCTTTTTATCAGCACCCCTATTCTGTCTCTCTCTCTCTCACACACACATTTTCCAACCAGCTTTTTGACGTGCTTCTCCTATGTCAGTATAAATAAGCAAAAATCACCTACTTCAGGAAAAGTCTCGAAAAGCAGCTAAAATGAAACAACTCAGAGAAAACAGAGATGGAAAAGAGGAGAAAAATGTATTCATTCTATAGTTAATCTTCAAGAAGAGATGAAAAATAATGTACCCATGAAACAAAAAAGGAGCATTTGGAAAGCAATAAAGTGCCCTTGGACTTAAAAATATGATAGCAGAAATGACAGCTCGGTCAAAAAGTCACACGATAGAATTTTAAAGATCTCCCAGAAAGTAAACAAATAAACAAAAAGCCTCATAACTTTTGGTTGAAATCAGACATTTAAGATGCATTTGCTTTATCCGCCAAAAGTTATTCAGGAAGCCTTGGTTTAGGAAATCAAGTTTTCAATATTTCCTGTTGAATCAACGTCTAGCTTCTTAGACCTGAAGGGACCCCACCCTACTTATCTTGCGTTTCGACTTCCAAGAGTTACTTCAAATGCAGGGGCATTCGAATGGATGATTCCATAAAATCAAATGCTGATTTCTGGTGAACAAATGAAGTGTTTCTGGCTAAGAAATAGGCAGATAAGCCAGTAGAGAAAACAGTCCGGAAACAGACCCAAGTATATATATGAATGTAACACTTAATAAAACTGCCATTTTAAAGGAGAAAGGAAGTGCTACTCAAGTGTGTGGGTATCCAGACAATTGACTCAACTGCATTTTCCATTTGGGAAAACTATTTAAATTACATTACTACTTCACTCCTTACTCCAAAATAAATTCCAGATGAATAAAAAACTCAGTGTAAACGATGAAGCCATAAAAGCATAAGAAGAAAACAAATGATTGTGTTTGTAATCTTGGAATCAAGAAGGCACGCCACGAAATACAGAAACTATAAAGGCAAAGATTGAGAAATTTGAGTATATAAAAATTTTTAAATTTCTGAACAAGAATAAACATGTAAACAAAGGCAAAAACAGACCAATCAAATCATTACAACCTATATGATAGATAATTGGCTATTTTCCTTATGCAAAGAGTTCTTACAAATGAATAAGGAAAAAAAAAATCACCCAAATATATCAGTCAAGGTCCAGTTAGGAAAACAGAAACCATGCTAGGTAATTCAAACAGGGAAAATTAATGCATCTGGTCACACAGATGCTGGAGGGTTAAGAGACAATTGAGTAATACACTTGGAATTCATATGGTACACAGAGAGCTAATAGTGTTAATTTATAAAGAGTGCCTGAACCTGGAAAGACCAACAACTCCACATCAGGCCAAGTATATGAAAAGAAAACTCACAGATAAGAAAATACAAATGGGTTTTAAATACTTGAAAAGGCACTCAATCTCATTCATAAGAAAATAAATAAAAATTATAAATGAGATAATATATTTCATTTATCATTTTGGAAAGATCAAAAGCCATAAAAAAAAACAAGTACTGACTTAGAGCCATCCAAAATAATTTAAGCAGAAAAACATGTTGCAGAATGGTGTGACCATTTGCTGTCCAAAAAAAGAGAGGAAAAGAATATGTATTTTTACTATATATATAAAATATGAGCACATATAATAAGCATTACATAAGTATAAATGCAGATGGGGCGCTTGGGTAGCTCAGTGGGTTAAGCATCTGACTCTTGATCTCAGCTCAGGTTTTTTTTTTTTTAATATTTTATTTATTTATTTGAGAGTAAGAGAGAGTGCAGGAGTGGGGGAGGGGCAAAGGGAGAGGGAGAAGCAGGCTCCCAGCTGAGCAGGGTGCCCGATGTGGAGCTTGATCCCAGGACCCCGGGATCATGACCTGAGCCAAAGGCAGACTCTTTTTTTTTTTTTTTTTAAGATTTTATTTATTTATTCGACAGAGATAGAGACAGCCAGCGAGAGAGGGAACACAAGCAGGGGGAGTGGGAGAGGAAGAAGCAGGCTCATAGCGGAGGAGCCTGATGTGGGGCTCGATCCCATAACGCCGGGATCACGCCCTGAGCCGAAGGCAGACGCTTAACCGCTGTGCCACCCAGGCGCCCCCAAAGGCAGACTCTTTTTTTTTTTTTTTTTTTAATAATGATTTTTTATTATATTATGTTAGTCACCATACAGTACATCCCCGGTTTTCCATGTAAGGCTCGATGATTCATTAGTTGTGTATAACACCCAGTGCACCATGCAATATGTGCCCTCCTTACTACCCATCACCGGTCTATCCCATTCCCCCACCCCCCTCCCCTCTGTAGCCCTCAGTTTGTTTCTCATAGTCCATAGTCTCTCATGTTTCATTCCCCCTTCTGATTACCCCCCCTTTCTTTATCCCTTTCTTCCCCTACTGATCATTCTAGTTCTTATGTTCCATAGATGAGAGAAATCATATGATAGTTGTCTTTCTCTGCTTGACTTATTTCACTAAGTATTATCTCCTCCAGTGCCGTCCATGTTGTACAAAGGCAGACTCTTAACCGACTAAGCCACCCAGACGCCCCTCAGCTCAGATCTTGATCTTAGGGTTGTGTGTTTAAGCCCCACGTTGTGCTCCATGCTGAGTATGGTGCCAACTTAAAAAGAATAAAAAGGGCACCTGGGTGGCTCAGTCAGTTAAACATCTAACTCTTGGTTTTGGCTCAGGTCGTGACCTCAGGATTGTTGGATGGAGCCCCACCTTGGGCTCTGTGCTCAGCATGGAGTCTGCTTGAGAATCTCTCCCTCTCCCTCTGCCCCTCCCCCTGCTTGGCCCCACCCTAAAAACAAACAAATAATTACTATTTATTTATTTATTTTTAAGATTTTCTTTATTTATTTGACAGAGAGACAGCCAGCGAGAGAGGGAACAGAAGCAGGGGGAGTGGGAGAGGAAGAAGCAGGCTCCCAGCGGAAGAGGGAGCCCAATACAGGGCTCGATCCCAGGACCCTGGGATCACGCCCTGAGCCAAAGGCAGATGCTTAACAACTGAGCTACCCAGGTGCCACACAAATAATTCCTTAAAAAAAAAAAAAAAATATATATATATATATATATATATATACACACACACACACACACATATACATATATATACATATATATGTGTATATATGTATATGTGTGTATTTTTTTTACACACATATATATATATACAATAATAGTCTCTGGAAAGATAGAGTGCTAATAGTTCTTTTTGTCTTTAGGAAGGGAACCTAAATAAACCTTATGTATTTGTATTGTGGCAAAATACACTTAAAATTTACTGTTTTTACCTATTTAAAAATGTACAATTCAGGGGTATTTAGTACATTCACAATGTTGTGCAACTATCCCCGCTGTCTAGTTCCAGAATATTCTTATCGCCCAAAAAGAGATCCCATACTCACTAGCAGCCACTTGCCATTTCCGCCGTCGCCCAGACCCAGGCCACCACTAATTTGCAGATAAGAAATCTCTATGGATTTGCTGCTTCCGGATATTTCATATAAATGGAATGACATAATATGTGGCCCTATGTATCTGGCTTCTTTCAGTTAGCATAAAGTTTTCAAGGTCATCCAAGTAGTAGCATGTATCAGTACTTCATTTCCTTTTATGGCTGAATAATATTGCATGGTGTGGATAAGCCACATTTTGTTTATCTTTGTCACTTGATGACATTTGCGTGGTTTACCCGTCTTGGCTTTTGTAAATAGTGCTGCTTTAAACATTTGCATAAAAGTTTTTGTTTGAACACCTGTTTTCAGTTTAGGGAAATATTTACCAAGGAATGGAATTGCTGGGTCATATGGTAATTACTGAAAACTCTGTAGTGACGTTTGAATGTCATCCCACGCGCATTTATTACCCAACCAAAAACGGACCGTTGTAACAAAAAATAAGTAGAGGCAAATACTTTGTTTTCTAATCAGAGTTCGGCAGCCCTGCGAAATCAGCACTGGATCAAGTGGCCTCACAAAGCCTAAAAGAAACTGAGGTGAAGGAAGTAAAATATAATCCAATTTTAAAACATGACTCATAAAGCCAGTAGGTCTTCAGGCTACAAATGCTCCCCATCATTAAATGTTCCGGCAGCGTGGAGCGTGGGAAGGCATGTGAGAATGTTTTCTAAATCCATTTTTAAAAAAAGTTAAAGCGGTAATTAAAGTCGACTTGGACCGTGTGATTAGGTTGGCTCGGTTCTCTCCGGGAGCCCCGGCTCCCTCCGCACCACCGACGTCCTCTAGGGGCGAGCCCAGGAGAAGCCCGAGTCCCCGGCACTGCTCTGGGTGCGCAGCCCACAAGAATTCCAGAATTCGTCCGGCAGAGCGTCTACAAAGGCAAGAAGAGGAAACACTGTGACAAAGAATCTAGTGCGGGGAGGACACTTGGAAGGCATATTTCTCAAGCCCTATATTTTTATAAACAAGGAGAATGAGACCCAGAGCGGTTGCTGATGGTCGTAGAGACTTCAAACACCAAGTCTGGAGAGCTCTGCTATGCTAAGGGCCTAGTGTGGGGAGAGTGGTTTTTCAGGTCCCATAGAACTGAGTTCGGATCCCTCCTGCTAACCTCCTCTAGTCCCCCTCCACCCAGTTGTGGCCAGTTACTTAACCTTTCTGAGGCTTTTTCATTATCTGTATAATGGGGATAATAACATCTAGGTAATGATGAAAGGAAGAACCGTACCTTTAGGATCTTTCGTATGCTTGGTGCATTGTTGGTTCTCAGTAAGTATCTGCCCTGTGAATGAATGTGTCCCTCCTCTAGCCCTCTAAATAGCAACGGTTGCACTGCTGGAATAATTTTATTCTTTATTATTTTATTTTATTATTTATTATTTAATAAATAATACTGATATTTCAGGCAGTATCTTACGGGCTTTCTCATATTCAGAAAGCAGACCCTGGGAGGGGAAGGCAAGGAGGGCTTGGGGTGGTCGCACCACTCCAGTCGGGGTGAAAAGCTACTTCAGGAAGCCTGAGCAGGCCCCGTTGCTGTCTTGCTTTGCTGTCAACACCTGGGGGCCTGCATCTCCGTCCATCAGAGGTCCCTGCAGCTCCCAGGCCCTGTGTTCTCTGCCAGAAAAGTGGGGGGCCCCGTGAGGCAGACAGAGTCTCATCCCCCTTGGCCCAGTTCCTGCCTGCCCTCCCCCCTGTGCTCTGACAAAAGGACCGGTCTGGCTGTGTCAAGTAATACTAATCAGAGCATTTTATGAGAAGTGCTGTTCATGCCCAGCTACCCGGTGATCACGCATATCTTCAAGCACTCCAGAGTAACGTGGTGATACATTTTATTTTGCTTGCATTATGAAGTTGAGGTCATGTTTTTTCAGTCTTCATAATTTATACAGCACAAAATTTTTTGAAAATTAGGTAGTAAGTTATAATTCTCACAATTCTTTTTTTCGGGGGGGAGAGGAAGCAGGCCAGGGATGGGATTAAAATACACATTTTTCACTATTAAAAATATGGCCACAGTACACAAAATGCAGAAAATAGAGAAAAAGAAAATCTCCTATATTTGCCTCATTCCATTGCTGTTAATATTTTTCAGTGGGTTTTAAAAACATTTTTTAAATGTACTTTTTATGTAAGTTACAGTCATGGTAACGTTTCTGATTTTAAAAACTTGGCCTTCTCAGTGCCTAGCAATGACATTCATTCATTCATCAAGCATTCCCTAAATGCCTACTCTGTGCCTGGCACTGGGGTACAAAAATGAATTAGACAGGGTCCTTGCTAGGATGTTGTTTCTTCTCCTGTCAGAGTATTTTCAGCTTGTTTATGTATCTGCTAAATGGTTCTATTCATGGGGGCGGGGAGAGGACACTGATGGACTGAAGGCAGAGTAGGGGAATGTATCTGGTGACAGCAAGGAAGAGCAAAGAGCCTGGTGTGGCCCGAGAAGTAGGTGCTCCAGTCAGTACTTGGGCTATGTGAATGACATCCCAGCATGCAGCGCACACACTTTCATTTAGTCCTTGTGGTTCAAAGTGGCTCTCAAATTGCATCTCCTTCTGCCTCCTTTATTCCAGGTTTTAAAAAAATGTTATCTGTGCAGATGTTATCCTCTTCAAATCGAAACAGGTCTTTATAGATCTCATTCCTCCCACTGTCCTCTATCCTCACTTTCCACTTAACTGAGAACCTGTCCATGACTTTGAGTTTTCCTCTTCTGGGCTGCTTACGTGGGTCTCTTCTTGGTCTGATTTCCCCAGTGTCTAGAACTATACCTGGTTTAATTAAGAGTTCAGTTAAAGATCTCTTGAATGAGGGAATGGATTTCCCCTTGTGAGTTTCATCAGTCCTTTTGACATCCTCCCTCCTTTTAGCTTTTCCATCTGTCATACCCATGCCAATTTCATTTACTTGGGGGTTTGTTTTGTTTTGTTGAACCCATATGACTTACTGTTAGTTTTTCATTCACTCTGTTCCTTTCCCTGGGAGAGGTGCCAGTGCTACCTCCCAGGGGTGTCTCATTAAAGTCCTTTGGACTTTAAGAGGCTGGAGATCTTTTAAGCAAGGAGGGAGGGAACGCCTGCCTGCCTGCCTAGCCAGCACTCAAAAGAGCAGGCTGAGCAAGCCAAAACTCTCATGCCTTGGACCTTCCCCAACTTCACCCCAAGATTCCATCTGAGTATGAATCTAGATACCATCAGCATATCACCCTATAGGAATGAGAAGCTACAAGTCAAGCAAGAAGTAAATAGGGGTTCCAATTTGAGATTAGAACAGGATTCACACTTTCTAGTCAAATCCAGATTTTCATCCATGTGGTGACACCTTCATCATGCCACACCAAAATGCCTTTATGGGGCTATTAGAAACAGAATAAAGACCCTGGACTAGGGGTGAGAAGACCTGGGTTCTCCCTCTGGTGATCTGATATCCTGCACATGGTGATCTGGCTTGGACTCTTTAGGTATCCGTTTCCTCACTCATCTGTAAAAGGGTGGGTTGGGCTAGAGGATCCCAAAAAGTTATTCAAGTGCCAAAAATCCCAGTCCAAGATCCTAACTCCAAAGGAAAGGCTGCCACGTGGCATTCAAATCCCCCCACAATGAGTATTTTGCAAACTAGTGTCACTACCAGCGCCAGTCCCACAACACTGTCCCATCACAGGGACCTAGGTTTCAGACAGGCTGGTGGAGATGGTGCACAGAAGCAAGGAGATCAGCTGACTGGAGGGAGCTCAGTGCTGAGAAGAGCTGATGGCCCTTCCCAAATTCTCAGGAGACTGCCATGCATCAGAACGCCCAGTTACTGTGTACTGAGAACCACAGCTGCCAGAGGCTACTGCTCTGTTCCCACCCCACCCTTTCCATCCTACACTATAGCCTGTCCCCCATCACCCCTGCCAGGATGCTGCTCCTGGAAACCAAGGTGAGATCAGAAGGCTGTTGAGTAAATGTGAGCGTCTCCATGATAGGAGGGGCTCCCTGGTTTCTCAGAGTCTTGCCCTCCTGGGCCTCTGTTCCCCACACCCCAGTGCCAGAGACACACTGGCCAAGTTCCTTTGAAAATGTTCTTTCTCCATGCTCCAAGGTGTCGTTCCTTTTCTCCAGTTACCCAGGCTCACATGAAGGTATGGAGATGGCTTTGGGAAGGGTTTCTCAGAGGGGCTCATGTACCATAAATGGCACTGGAGGGGCTGATTTCCTGGGCAGCGTCTTGCCTCTTTAGCCGGCGAGGGTGTAGCACACCTGTTACAGGGCCTGGGCTGCCGGTGTGAGGCCACCGCCCCTTTCCTCCGAATCCTTCAGTCTTTGCCATCCCCTCTGTAAGCAAACCCAGTTTTCAAGGAAGTTATCTTCGTCTTGCAATGCAAATATTCCAGCAGTGTTCTCCCCAGATATCCACTCCAGGGGGTCCATGGCAAAAGTAGGGCTTCAAAAGTGTGCAAAGGATGAAGGTGGGGACTCCTGTTTATTAGGGACCTACTTTACGAACGGCAAGAGTTCATGTTCTACACACATTATTTCAGTTGTTTCTCACCACCCAATGGGGTCGTCACTGTTACAGCCCCTATTTTATAGCTTTGGTCCTACAAGGTTCAAAGAGAGTAGGTCCAAGGTCACATGGTTGTTAGGCGGTAGAGGGGCATTCAAACTCAGTTCTGTCCTTTGCCAAAGCTAAAGCTCTGTCCGTCAAGTTGCTGTACTCACAGGCCAAACATTTATTGAGAACCTACTATATGCAAAACCCTGGGGCCATGATAAATGTGCAGATGAATGAGGAATGGGTAGCTCTTGCATTCCAGGGATGCAATTTCTAACTGTGAGGTGGTGTGAAGAATTCTATTCCAGAGCAAACTGAAATAAGTGCTATCTGTAAAGGACAAGCAGTGTCCATGGGAACTGGATGAAGTGGAGAGATCAATCGCACTGTGTCTGTGAGAGAGAGGGGGAGGGGATGGGAGAGGGAGAAAGGGAGGAGGGAAGGAGAAGAGAAGGGAAGGAAAGAGGGAAAGAGAGAGAAAAATATGAATAAGATGGATATTGGGAAGAATGTTTCTAGAAGATAGGCTTTGTGTTGTGCCTTAGTAGACTTCCCACAGACTGGGGTGAAATGGGCAGAGGAGACACCTTGAGCGAGAAGCCAGGACAAGAGCACTCAAGATTGCATCAGCAATTAGGCCCGCCCATGCGGGAGTGTGGACAGAAGCAAGACAGGTGCGTCAGCACCAAGGGTAGGGGAGCCTTGATGCCAGGGAAGGGTCTGGCTTGCTTCTGGGAGCAGTGGGGAGCTGCTGAAAGCTTCTGATAGAGCATAGGAAGAGATGACCAAAGTTTGTAGTGAGAGCTGGCCGTGGGAGGCAGAGATGAGGTCTTTGTGGTTCCTCCCTTTGGCCACAGCCTGCTGCTAGGCTGGGCACTCAGTGGGGGACATAAAGAGGACGATTGCTTACAGCAGTGGGAACTCCCTATCTTAGCATAGGCTGAGCATAAGACCCTAAAGGCCTGTGGGAGAGACTCAGAGGAGGGAGTGGCCTGATCTGGGGGTGGAGGGTGACCGTAGGAAACTCAGAGAGTCCTGAGGTGGGAGGAGATGGCGGACGTGGGTAAGGGGAATGGGAAAGGAAACGCATTCTGGAGCGTGGTGAAGAAGTCTTTTCAACTCAGCCAAAGCAAAATAACGGCCTTCATCCCTTACAAATTCAAGCTCATTTCTGACTTTGAAAATCTTTTTTAAGGAAGTGCAGATGAGTTTTTCTCCTACGTGCAATAAAAACTCAATGAAATTAAGAACCCGATTGCCTGGGGGTTCAATCCACTGGAACCTTTGACTGAATTATAAGAAAAAGAGGTAAATGGCCACAGACAAGTTAATATCAGGATGTCAATCATAAAAACACCTACTGTGGATACCACAAGCAGAATCAGCAATGTAAGCAGATGACTCAGCCTGGGACCCATCTGAAGGGTGTGGGGGAAGCAACCCCACCTAAAAGTTTGCCCCACCACATTAATGTCTTTAGAGGCCTTAAATTCTGAAGAACTTCTGGTGTCCTCCTCCATAAAGTATAAAAGGGGGAAATTACACATACGCTACAATTTAACTACATCCTCTGATTGCAAAATTCTTAACTTCATTAGAACTGATTGCGTGTGTGTGTGCGTGCACATGCGTGTGTGCCTTTCTTTTTCCCTGCTTTGAGGATTCCTTAACCAGCACTGTCCTCACTAGCTTATCACCATATCCAGCAGCCTACCATTATAAAGATGCTTGGGGGAGGGGTCTTGTTTAAAAATGTAAACATTTTTAAAAGTTCCCTATTGAGAAGGAGAAGATCTAACATTTCAAGGCAGCAGAGTGAAAGTGGGAAGCGTCAGGCTGGAGAGGTGGCCTGTGGGGCTGTGAGACTCTAAGCAATTTTCTTAGTCTCTCTGGGCCTGTTTCCTCATCTGTAAGATGGGGAGGAAGAGAAGAGTGGTAGAATCCCTCCGGGTTGTCCTGAGGTGAATCAACAGACAGACAGAAAGCATTCTGAAGGGTACCTGGTGAGGCTCTGAAAGTGTTGTTAGGTTATCACATTCACCTTCACAACAGTCGGGTGAAGGACCATTGTCCCCATTGTAGTTAGATGAGGCTCAGAGGCAGGCTCAGAGAAGATAGGCAACCTGTCCTAGGATACACAGCTGGGAAGTAGCGGGATTAGCTGGGACTCAAAGCCGAGCCAATTTGACTCTCAAGACCCAGCCAGCTCTCCCTCCTATGGCGCAGTGCACGTTTCTCTGAGTGGGGAATCACATACGCCTTACATTTTTTTCTTTGAATATAATTTAACTTTTTGATAACCAGTGGTACAGAACTCAAAAGAAATAAAAGGGTGTACAGTGAAAAATGAATTGCCCTTCCTTCCTCCTCGGCTCCCACCCAGCCTCCCTCTCCAGGGCCAACAGCTGTTACCAATTTCTTGTATGTCCTTCCAGAGGAAGCTTTCGGCTGAGCTTCTCACTGCTTAACACACACTGCTTGACCAGAGTAACGTAATTCCCTGAGAGCCTCACAGACGCCAGGGACTTGATGCTGGGTTGCTGCTGCCTTCAGAGGGCTCACTGGCTTGAGTCTAGAAGTTATTCGTGGCTTCTATACGGACTGCTGTATCCAGCGTTTTCCCCTCTGCAGCCTTCACTTTCCCCAGTAGCACCAAGATCCTGAGCACAGGAAGGGCCAAATGAAGTGCACGAAAAAACACTTCTCCAGCTTGGCCTTACAGAGACTTCAGCAAGCGAGGAGCACTGGGGTGTCAGGAGCTAACCAGAGGGCTGTGCGGGGTGCTGGACAAGCGTGACACCTGTCTGGGAGCAGTTTCCTCCTCTGTGGAACTCCTGACCTTTCCAGCTCTCTAATCGTTTTGCCCAAAGGGCTCTGAAGAAGGGTAATTTTCCGTGAAGTCTTCCTGCTTCTGGTTTCCATTTCCAGTCTGAAAGCACCAGCCACTCCACGGGTAACTGAGAATGGCCAAGAGGGCTCTAATGCCTTTTCCCGACTTTCCCATCATTGTTCTTTAGATAATAATCTTAAATACCCTTTTTTCCCATGCTTCTGCCAATTTATAACCAGGTCGGCCACAGCAGAGCTTTCTAGACGAGGTAATTATAAAATATGCTCATAACCCTTGATGTGTAATTACATAAATGCAGAAGTTATGGGTGTTGGCAACTTCAGAAAAATGGTTCTGATCCTAACACATGAATCCCTGTTCTCTCTTTCCAAACATGAAGTATCTGGCCAAGGGAGACAGAGCATTAAGTAGGCAAGTCACCATTTTGGAAGCAACTGCTGTTATTCCCATTTCATGGAGAGAGGCTCCAGAGAAGTCAGGCTGCTGGCCTAAGGTCACACAGCAGGCCAGTGGCAGAAGCAGGATCTGAGTCTGGCCCCAAACCTCGGCTCCTTTCCAGTGCATCAGGCACCCCACAGAAAGGCTGGGGACTATGTTCTGGAATTTGAGAAACTCATTTTCTGGTTAGCTGAATATTCCAGATAGCTGAATTGTCAGTTCTGATTAAAGTTAGGAAAGAAGAGGGGAACACAGGGATGGAGGTTCTCTAAGCTTAAAGTGCACGAGCCTCTCCTTTTCAGTGTGTTGTAAGCTCCTCTGAAACACAGTCTCCCTTCACAATTAGGGTACAGGGGAGTCACATCTGCATTCTAATCCCTGCTTCTTTGTTTCTAGGTAGGTACGCACTGTGGATTTAGTTTGCGTTTTCCATGTGACTAATGCAGTTCAACATCTTATAGGTGTTTAATAACTGTTAGTGCCTTTCTTTATCCTCTTATCTCTTAACGTTCTGCATCTTTGCACCCTTCTCCCCCTTCCCAGGAGGTAGCAAAGTGCAACCGTGAAAGATGCCAGAGTCGTGGGGCCCCAGACTTCTCTATGTTGGCAGTTCTCTGTTTGGGGGAGTCAGCAGCCCTACACTGTCTGTCTTCTGCCTACTTCCCAGCCTCATCGTTCAGCTTTCTAGCTCCTTCCACATGACTCTTCAGTCAGACTGGCAGGTTCAGATCCTCTCCAAGCCTCTGAGCATTTGCAGATACAGTTCCCACTGCCTAGGACACTATGCCCCACTCCCCCTACCACACTTTACCTGCTATCAATCAAGTCTTAGGTCATATGTCACTTCCTCCAGGAAGCCCTGCCTGATGCTTCCTCCCACCCCCACCCACCAGTTTGGGTTAGTTGCCCCTTGTTTGTGGCTAAGCAACATCCTGTACTTCCCCTCCTAGCACTTATCACACTGTGTTGCAATTGCCTGCTTGCTGGTCTGTCTCTCTTGCCCTTCCTTGTCCCTTTAAGGTTGAGACATTGTGTGTCCCACGAGCCTGGAGCTTCAGTGATCTTTATTGAATCGTCTGGCCCAGATCGATTTAAAAGAACAAAAATCTAACCTTCTGTGCCAACTATAATAGAATCAATGATTTCAAGCCATCATCCTCCATCTTCCACATCAATCCTATTTGACAAGGCATCAAGAAAACAAACATTTATTGAGGATCTCCCGTATGCCAAGCACCAAGACAGGCCCTTTACACGTAAGCCATTTTACATGTAAGAAGGCTTAAAGCTTCATGTCTAGACAGCACTTTGAAACTCAAAGGCTCTGATGGCAGGCAATAAACAAGCAAGGGGAAAGGAGTGATACCACAACACTTTCCATTGATAGTGGCAAAGAGATGTTAGTAGAGGAGGACCCCACGTAGCAGCAGGCTCTGAGTCCCTGTATCTTCAGAGCCTGGCATGTGGCAGGAGCACAGACAACATTTGTTGAGAAATGAATGAATGGTTGAAGAGAGAACACAGAAAGAGCAGACTGGAAGATGAGGAGACCCACATTTCTTTCCACATCTGACTTAATATATTTCCCCCACTCCTTCAGTGTTGATAAACAAAACTGGACACTGAAGTATTTTTCTCTTGGGCAGCTGTCCACACTGCGGGCCAAGGCTGATCCTCGGGATTTCTGCTCAGAGTCCATTGACTAAAAATGGCTACACCTAGTCACAAGGGAAGCTGAGAAATTTCTAGTTGTGAACCCAGGAGGAAAAGAACCAGGTCTGGGGTGAACAGCCAGCAGTCTCTGCCACAGGATACAAGGATCATCCTGACTCTGCCAGGGTCACTGCGTGGCCAGGAGCTGTCACAGGATCACTGGATGCCACTCTGGAAAGGCCCTTGGGGATCATCTAATTCAACTCCCTGATTTTACAGATGGAAGACGAGGGCCTAGAGACAGAAGTAAGTCCTTCACTGTCACAGTTGTTTGGTGCTAGGACCACATGGTTTTTGCCTAATCGTTCAGTACTTTATCTGCAAAGTGGGTCTTCAAACAACAGAACCTTCTCATGGCCTTCCTGAAAGTGCTGTGAAGTTCACATTTCAGTGATGAAGAAGAAAGCATTAAAAGCAGTACAAACGGAGATGTTGATGACATAATGATTTTTACAGTGTATGAAATGATTCTTTAGTTACTCAGAAGGCTATTCTATGTCCTATGGTGCTTAAGAGACTTCATTATTAGGGACTTCAGCTAACCCCGCATAATACTGCAAAATCCTTTAGCTGACCAAGTGCATGAGGGGGAAATTCTACCACCTTTGACAAAAGACCAAGTACTAATTGTGTAAAATTGTGCACTTATTTCACCTTCTTTGAGCTTTAGTGCTTTCACCATCTAAATGAAAATGATAAGACCTAACTCTCAGGTTTGTTGTGGGGATTAAAGAAGAAATGAAAACCACTTGATCTAGTATTTGGCACTTAGCTGGAGCCCAATAAACTTTAAGTTTCTATTACCTAATTGCAATTCTTTCTGTGAGTACCTAGGGGACCATTACATGTAATGATTGACATAATCACTCTCAAAAGGGGCATTTTCAACGTTTAATCAACAAATACGTTCTTTTCTTAATATCTGCAATTGCTAAACTAGGTGCCTAGTATCCATAGAGAAAAAGAAAAGCATCTGTTCCCAAGGGAGACTGAGCGGTAAACAGAAAGTAACAGCGCTATGTGACAAGCTAAGGGGACAGAATGGGTGGTGGGGTTAGGGGCAGGGGTTTAGAAGTCTGCTTAGGTGAGCGATGGAGAATTTCCTTGAGATTATATGCTTCATGGGGAAGGAGTAGGAGCTGACCAGGTAAAAGGCAAACAGGTGGGAAGTACACAGAGGTGTAAGGAAGCACGTTTTCTATAATGAAGGAGCTATTTTCAGTAGCGCTGGAACAGTGAAAATTAAATAAATAAAATAAGCAAGCAAGCAAACTTTAGCAAAGGAGAAGGGGCAGGTGACTGTGACGGCAGGTGGGTTTTCTATTGCTTTTATCTTGCTAGAGATGGGGAGCCACTGAAGAATTCTGAGCAGGGAGATTGTGCGAAAGGGGTAAACGGGAAGTGGGAGAATAACACCGCTGGGGTTCCTGAGAGCCGCAGGGAGCCCAGGCTGGCTAAAGGCCACGCCCACCTCCCTTCAGTCATTCAAATCGTTAGCGAGGACCTGCCAGATACCAGGCCGAATTCCAGGAGCTGGGAGTGAGGCAGTGAACCGGACTGGAAAGGTCTCTGTTCTCATGGAATCGCCTGATAATAGATAAAGAAGTAAGCAAGCAAGGAAGTATCAGATAAGTGCTTCTTGGAAAATTAAACCAGGTGATAAAAGAGTCCCTGAGGCACTGTCCCTCCCCTTCTCCCGCCCCCCCCCCCACAGGAATATTCACCGAGCCTTCTCTAGATCTAACTTTGGTTTCCCAAGCAGGCTTTGCTCCTAGGAAAAAAATCTCTAGGGTAAATAATTAACTCAGCTCTCTGGGTGCTTCCAATAAGCCTTGCCTGCGTGGGGATGGTCAGAGCTAAGTCTTCCCCGGGGATGGTCAGAGCTAAGTCTTCCCCAGGGCCTGGTCAATTTGTAATCCTTGCTTCGGGACCCCGGATTCTGCTACAAGTCCCAAGTGTAAAGGCTAGGGGAAGGTCACAGCAACCTTGAGACCTTTCCGGATCGTTGTTCCCATGGCAACATATGACGTCCTTTCTCGGCAACCCCTCCTATATATATATATATATATATATATATAATCTTTTAGAAGAGACACATTTGATAGCATGGTCGAAATCGTGTATTCCTCTCCTGTAAAGGTGCAAACTTTGAAAACACACCCGCGCGGCTCCGGGCTGGAGCGCCCCCATTCCCCGCCCGGGCCTTGGGGCGGGGGTGGGTGGGAGGGAGCTGGTCGGGGAATCCCCGCGGCGGCGTTCCCTAGCGCGTGAGCTGGAGGCTGGCGGGTCACCACTAGGGCTCTTAGTGTATCAGAGCTCCTCCGCGCCAAAGGGGTGCGGGCCAAGAACAAAAAAGCGAATGTTGTTGTTATATGTAGCCGAAGAGATTAGGGACTGAGAAAGCGGGTTTCCCAGTGTGTCCCATGGTCTTCCCCGAGTTTGACATATTTACTCACTGCGAAGGGTTGGGTTTTTTGTTGTTGTTGTTGTTGTTTTGGTTTTGCTTTTTGTCCTTTTTTTAATGAAAACTTTCAGAGACACAGGAAAGTTCTCTCTCTAGTTTTAGGGAAATCTAGTGAAAGCCCCAGGAGGGCCTTTCTGATTTTTGCCCAGCTTCTCTGGACTGTTTGAAAGTCATAGCTCGCCCTCTGGGGACTTTAGCAGTCAGTGATGACTAAATTAGGGTCCCTGCTCGGAGGAATTTTTAATTCTGTTTGGGAGAAGACGCTAATGGAAATCTTCTTTCTCCTCCTCCTCCTCTTCCTCCTCCTCCTCCTCCTCCTCCTCCTCCTCCTTTTTAGCAGTTTACACCCTAGGTGTTTTCACGTTCCTAATGCCGTTAAAATGATAAAGTCGGAGCCAAAAGGAAATTTAGAGATTACCTGGGGGTTGAGGGGGAGAGGCAAATACCTGACATATGCTCGGCCACTTCCTATGCTCCCGCCCATGGCAGACATTGTTAATCGACCACTCATTCATTATTGAACACTTATTTGTTGGACATCCTCCTTGTTCCACACGTTATGTCAGGAATATAGCAGGAAACCATACAGACTTTTTTTTGCTATTTTATGGACCTCCAAGGGGGAGACATTAAACAAATAATTACATGCATGAAGAATGTTTTAAAAAGGCAGAGTGTGAGGGCAGACAAGGGCATCACATATCTGGAGGTAACCTGGGAGTGGAGTGGGGTCAGGAAAGGCCTCTCTGAGGAAGTGATATTTAAGCTGAGGTCTAGAGGATAAGGAAACTGAGTCTCTCCAAGGGTGGAAAAAAGAAGCATTGCACGCTGTTTATGGAAGAGGACATGGGTCACCGCAGGCTCTATGGCTAAATGAGAGGGTATGGATACTAAATGGGGGGTAGTTGTCCAGAGAGAACCAGAGGTTGGTCTGGCCAGGCCTTGGAAGAAGAACCAGAGAGGGCTGGGAGGTCAGATTGAGCAAAGGTCCGATTTATTGTTTATCCACTCCCTTCCTAGGGTATTACGCCCTCACGGGCTATAAAAAAAGGCTTTATAAATTATTGGCTATCTGCTAAATAGTGGCAATTCTCGTGAATTCTCACATCTTCCTTGTGAGACAAGTATTTATTTTTACAGTTTTACAGATTAAAAGAAAAAAGAGGGAAAAAGCTTGGGAGGACTAGAGACACTTGCTGAAGTTGGCCATCAAGTGGGCAGCAAGAGCTAAGATTTGAGCAGCTGCACTTTCCACGACGCCTCACTGTCGTAAAATCTCCAGACCAGGGCTTGCTCTGAAAGCAATCAAATAAAACTTGGGAAGTGACAGAAAAGCTTTAATTCCAAAATATTACGGGGGGGGGGTAAAGGGTGGGCAAAGATGCCCCAGGTGACTGAACACCCAGCGGCAGAGGAGTGTGCGGAAGAAGCCGAGTCGTGGCGGAGGGTGTGTTGGGGGGTGGCGGGGGTGAGAAGAGACCGGGAGGGCGTCCCTGGGCTCCTCCAGGACTGCGCTGCGGGGAGGTGCCCTGCTCTAACCACTACCCAGCCCGGCCCGGTTAATCATTTCCTGACCTTCCTTCCCCCTTTCGCCCTACCCGCAGGATTGCCACATCAGCCTCCCCCCTCCCCCTGCTCGCCTCCTGGCCCTCCAGCTCCTTCGCCGGGTTTTACAAGAAGCCCCAATTTAGAGGCAATATTTGTAATAGCCCCGGACGTCCTCAAGGCCGTTCCCCGGAGAGATCGAAGGCTAGCTCGGGGGTAATGCCTGCCCAGGCGGCCCCTTGAGGCTTGCCCTATCCCCTTTTCCATAAAGAGGTCAAAGAGCCGGGGATCCAGTCCCCGCACGGATTAACCAATTACAAACTCAGTTTCCCTCAGGCCAGAAACAGAGTACGGTAACAGCGCTGGCAGAGTGGTGCGAGGTTAAATGAGAAATTGTGTGTGAAGCGCCTGGTTAGAAGACGGTAGTGGGTGTTTAACCCATGTTAGATCCCTTCCCTTTCTATCGCCTTGTAATTGGGACCTCGCGCTCAGCAAACCCAGGTTACATCTATCCCACTTGAACCTCCACTGGTGAGTGAGGTCTGAGAGTCCAACCACGTGCTCCAGGTAACGCAGATGGTGCGTCACGGTGACAAGATTCCAGGTTCGTGGGCGCACTCGCGGGCCCAGCCACACAGTACCCAGGTGGCTGGCTACAGGCCACGTGTTCAGGACCTAGAACTGCATTAGCATCGCACCTGTTGCAGGGAGGGTAACACTGAATCGGGACTGCTCTGGGACCGACGCAGCCCGCTGGGCCACCGGGAGCCTGTACCTTAACCTCTCTGAGCTGGTGTTTTCGTGTGTAAAATGGGACCTATAATGCCTGTCTGTCTGCCCGAGTGGTTAATATTTTCTTCTTCACACTTTCCTGAGTGGCTAGATTTTTCTACCACAGTGTCGTCAGACCACCACACCACACGCAGTATCAGCTTCTCTGAGAGCACTCTTTCCGCCGCGGTAAACGCAGCGGACCTGCCCGGCGTGCCGGGGCTTGGCGCCCCACCCTTACCGGCGCCGGGGGTGGGGGGAGAAGCCGCGGCCGCCCCGTGCGGCAAAGTTGGGAAGTCACTCGCGAACGGAGCCTGAATCTCAGGGCCACCCGCCCGCGCGCTCCGGGACCCCACCCCACGGGAGTGGGCGGGGGCGGGGGCGGGTCTGGGGCGGGGCCAGTCTGGGGGCGGGGCAGGGACGGCCTGGGAAGACGGAAGCCCTCAGCCTAGGGGTGGAGGTAGAACCCGGATGCCGGAATTCCACGTTCTTCGGAGCGGGGCTTCTGGAGACGGCGGGTGAGAAAACCCGGCGCCCGGAAGCCTTTGCTTTCTTTGACGCAAGGGCTCGGGACGCAGCCGCCGTCGGCCGAGCGCCCGGCGAGGAGCGACCCCAGACGGAGTCTTCGGAGCCCCTCCGCCCCGACGTCTCCAAGTCCCCGAGCCTCGGTCTTCCTCGCCGTCCTACTCGTGGCCATGGAGTGTCCGCACCTCAGCTCCAGCGTCTGCATCGCTCCGGACTCAGCCAAGTTCCCCAACGGCTCCCCGTCGTCCTGGTGTTGCAGCGGTGAGTGCGGCCCCGGAGCGGCCCTGCCGCACACCCGAGGCCCCGGCCTCGCAGGGCCTGCCGTCTAGGGGCCGCGGGCGGCCGGCGCGCGGACCCGGAAAGGGGTGAGGGCGAGCCGGGCCCGGCGGCTGGGGAGGGGTACGCGGTGAGGCGGGCTCGGGCGGGCGCGGCGGGTGGAGCGGCGGCGGCTCCTTTGTTTCCCGCGGCCCGACGGCCCGGCCGGCTGAGGAGAGGCCCGAGAGGGGCGGGAGCCCGCGGGGGCCACGAGCGCGTGGGGGCAGCCGCGGGCGGGGACTCTGGCCGGCAGCTCGCCCCCCGCCCCGCCCTGCTGGGGGGCTGTGCTCACCCGTGTTGCGGGGTCTGGGGCCGTGGGGGCGGGTGTCCGGCCCCCAAGATGCGGCCGCACGTGTGGCGGGGCCCGGGGTGCGTCCCTCCTCGATCGCATGAGAAAAGCGCCGCTTTCCCGGCGCAGCTTTGTCTGGGCTGCGGGGCGCGCTGGGGCCCTTCGCCGCTTCCTCGGCCCCGCTTCCTTTCGTTTCCCTTCGCTCTCCGGCAGGCTTGGGCAACTCGATCCACGCCAGGTGGGAGCCCTCAGCCCCGAGAGGCGCTCGGAATTCGGAACTCGGGAGGCGGAGGTCGGAGTCTTTCATCAGCCAGGGAGGGTGAAGTTTGAAAACAGGCTGCAGGCTAAAAAGCTCGGGAGGCTGAGCCAGCAGCTGGTTTGGAGCGGCGGCTTGAGTTGCCTTTCAGATCTTTTGGGTTGTCTGAAAATGGGTTAGGATTCGCAAGTTCATGTGCTGTAGAACAGTTATTAGGTTTATGTAATTCTTTTGCGTTACTTCAGCATCTTAACTCCTTCTGCTGGGCTCTTTGGAAGCCCCAGTGCCCTCTTATTGTCTGCTCTAGCGGCTTAGGTTCGCACCAGCCACACTGCTCTGATTACTTCCTGGTGGGGCCCTGGTGCCGCCGCTAGTCTTTGTTTATTAGCTTTGAGATGATCAATGGTAGCTTGGGGTGTAGAGTAAAATTTGAATTGTGCATTTCAAAAACCGTAAGTTCATTTGAAGAAGTAAAGGAAAAGAGCAATGGTACAATTTAGGTGTGTGACATTTTTCATTGTGGTTTGACGCTGGGAGGATAGTTGAGAGAATGCCTTAACACTTTTGACAGGTTGCTGCTTAATGGTGATTATGCCCTTGGAGAAAAACATAGGCAACGCCACAAGGAAAAAAGTACTCCAGGGTAGGGAATAGAAATAACTGCAGTTTCTTGGAGCTTTCAGAGGTTTGATGCTTTGCTTGATTTTGCAAAGTCAGATTATCTTTTTCTGCATGAAGCCTTTAAAGATTAACTGGTTAATTGGTTTTATAGTGCCCTATTGCAATTTTTTATGAGGGTGCAGAAACTTGTACAAATTACCTCTCACCTAAGAATTTATCTTCCACAGTGAATGTTGAGTATGGGAAAACAAGGTGTATCAAATGGCTTTACAAATTGGGGGCGCATTGGCTATAATTGTAGCTATAGCTGTGGTGCTATAACTGTAACTTTTATTTTCCCCCCCCCCAAGAGATTTGAAAAACAAATGATCAAAGTAAACACTGGGAGAAGCATAGCTCATGAGAAATGATGCGCTTGCTCATCTGTGGTAAACTTCAGGGGTACGAAGTGGACAGCACACTTCTGGCTTTTTCTAGGTAAACTCATCAAATTTGAAGATGGCCTCACTGGGCACGAGTATCTAAAAAAGGAAAAGAGTTTATGCAAGTGGCAGATATCCTGTTGTGAGTCAGTCTTGCCTTTGTCGGTCAGGGAGTCCACTTGACTGTGGAAAAGAGTGCAGAAAATTGAGTGTCTCTTGAGGAACTTAGGGTAAAATGGAGCATAACTAAGACACTTGTGCTGATAGCAAGAACAAACTAGTATGTCTAGCTGTAAGGATGGGTTCATTTCTCTCCCAGGAGAAGGATGGCGTCTTTGCATCTTACAACAAAGTTTGTCTCTGACGTTATTTTACAAGGGTGGCTAGTCTCGTGCTTGGATTTGCAGAACGAATAAAGCTAGTTTTACAACTTCGTGGGTTTTTCTTCTGTCCATATTTTGTGAATTGGACCCATTTCATGTGGGCCTCCCATTTTAACCTGTTGGCATCCATTCATTGATATAATCTCTTACTGTGTTGAGCTTGATCTTGTTCTTGCCTGCCTGTTTCAGTGATTAAATGATTAGTAAATCTGTGAGTCCTTAACTAATTCAGCATCGTGGAGTAATATGTATTCTGGTATTTATTCTCTAACACTCTTGAATTTCTTTTCTTTCTTTCTTTTTATGTTTTTTTTTTTTTTTTTTTTTAGTAGTGGACCAGAAGGGTAGCCCGTGTGTTGAATAATGCTGTGACCGAGTATTGAGTCTGATTACATTCTTATTAAGGAGGAAAAAAAAAAAATCCCTGTTTTGGCACTCGGACAATAAAAGTAATGCCCTTGCCTTGTTTTCTTTGGGAGCCTGCAATTACACCGTAGTGAAACAGCCGTAAGGCAGCCAAGCAAATTGCAAAAGGCCAACATCCTAGGCTCTCCTAGCTAGCAGCACATCCTTGGACAAGTAATTCTTTTTCTTTCGAGCATCAGTTTCATTATTTCATCTGTAAAAAAGGGTAATTCTTCACATTTACTTCACAGGTTGCTGCTAGGATGAACAAAGTAATTTTTTGTGAAAATGTTGGGAAACTCCTGTACACTATGGAAGTAATAGGTGGTATTACAGGCCAGAGCATCTTTATAAATAGGACTCCGCATACTTAAATATCTAAAGCCCCTTAAATAGGGCCTAGGACAGACTGGCTTTATGCCGAATTATGCTTTGCAAGGAGATACATTACTCAACAAGATTAGGGGTGTAAGAAGTAATTCTACTTCAGCATTCACTTGAGCTTCTTATCTGTGGAAGGCACTGTGTGTTAGGTTATGTAATTTTGTATTGCAGTGGTTCTCAAACTTTTTGTTCTCAGGACCCCTTTATACTTTAAAATTATTGAGAACTCAGCCTTTGTATGGCTTGTATCTATTGATATTTTCTGTACTAGAATTAAAACAAAAATTTTAAATATATTTTGTTAAATCATTTACAAATAACAGTAATTAATCTGCTACCTGCTAATAGAGATAATGATTTATAGAAAATAACTATACTTTTCAAAACAAAAATTTACTGAGGAGAGTGGCGTTATTTTACATTTCTGCAACTCTGTTGTCTAGCTTAATAGAAGACAGCTGCATTTTCATATCTGCTTCTGCATTCAGTCTCTTGAGATATCACACATCATGTAGCCTCTGGAAAACTCCACTGCATGTTTGTGAGAGAATGAGGGTAAACAATAAAAGTAACATCTTAATATTATTCACGAAAATGGTTTGACTACACATACCCCCTGACAGGGTTTTGGAAACTTTCAGGGGTTCAGGACCACACTTTGAGAATCTACTACTATACATCTATAGTAATAGTGAAGGACAACTGCTCTAATCGAAATAGCTTTCAAAAATTAGAGAAATCCTGAAGGCTAGCAACATATATGTCTTTGGGGAGACTTAACGGAGTTTTTGAAGTATATTTTGGGAACAGATCCAGTTCTGTTGGGGTCCAGTCATCCGGTCCTCTCAAAAAAGTTACAGTCTAACCTGGTTGGTGAGAGACAGGAAGCTAACAGGTTAGAAGATAAATCCATGTTGTGGTTTAAGGTAAATGTTGAAAATAGCAATTTCCTAATAAGGTAAAAACTGATTTATGTCTAATCTTTGCTAAAGGCATTCTCATTTTAAGTGAAAAAGTTTTAAATAAAAACTAGGACATTTCTCTGAAGATCTTTGTTACGTGCACATACCAGATGTTATTTTCAGAAGCTGGAGACTGGGCATTTCTTATTTTTGTGGGTAAAAGGACTGAACCAGTAGTATAATACAGGGGGAAAAGCACAAATTGTTTAAAACGATGCCCTAAACACAGCTGTTTTAATAGCTAAAGAAAGCCAAAGAACAAGCATTTGGACCTCACGGGTTTGGGTGAAATGATATAGCCAGTTAAATTGGAGATATTTTAGTAGCATAGGCATGAGAATTTTCCCTGATTAATTCTTCAAAGGGCTGAGAATGCCTCTTTAATTTTCCAGTAAACAGTTGCCCTCACATTATTCTACCCAGGAAAAGTAAATATAAATGAAGTAAATGTTCTGCAGTTTGGGGTGGATATTAGAGATAACCTTGTTTTTTCTTTCTTTTTTCTTTTTTTTTTACGATCCATTTAGTAAGCTGAGGTGCTGATTATTGATCCTTGCCAGTGGTAATAAATTTGTAATTTGTAGTAAAGCTTGTGTTAAAGGTGAGAAATTACCTTGATCTAGTGAGGGTTATTTTGTGTCATTTTCTCTCACAACCCTTGGTGTAAAGAAGACTCTAGTTCTAGATAGGATCAGTCATTTGTTCATCCTTAGGTCAAATGCATTTACTGCTTTTTGGTAGCACTGTTTGAGGTATTTATTAGGTGCTTAGCATGTAACAAGACACTCAGTAAATATTTGCTTAATGAATGAAGGAACTTTCCTCCATTTAGATCATGGCTGGAATGGCCTTAAACGTCATGTTGAAAATAAACACCAAGTGAACTTCCCCCTAGAATGCTTTCAGCAGTCCTTACTCCCAGTATTTTCCTCTGTAAGGTAAACTTTGACTGGATTATGAACAACTGGCTTGCAGTGTTACCACAATGAAATTGAATTCTTTTGACATTCTGTGTTTATAGATGGGCAGGTGGACATTTTAGTGTATACGTGGATGGGGCAGTTAAAAATCAGTGGACATGTGGTACTTTTTCACATTAATTCTGAAGGTTAACATTTAAATTTTATATACTTCTCCGAAGAACTTAAACTTTGTTGGTAATATTTGTAAGCTGAGGTCAGATGTAGTTGTTTATCCAGTTTTTCTGGCAGTGCTGCCCCCTGCCCCCAGAACCTTAAACCAGCCTCAGCAAAGTCTCTAAATAATTGGTAGTGGATGTGAAAGACCTAGAGTCTAGAATGTGCTCCATGTGTTTGTGTGAAGAGGTTGTAGTCTAGGCATTGACCCTAACATTTTGCTGTTGTGAAGTTTTGACGCATTGATCAGAAGTTATTTTCTATAATGGTATTCTTAGTAGTATACAAAGAATATCCTTCATGTCCAAGACAGAAGAAAGGATGGGGTTGAGGGGAGAATGTGAACTCTTTGTTCTGGTTTCCCATTATTCATTTATTCTCAAAATAATTCCTTCTCATCATTATTTGCTTTTGCAGGATGAGCCTTAGGCTTTTATAACATCCTGCTTTTTCTTCATTTTAATTTATGCAATTTCCTTCTTTATGGGAATTTAATAGATTCATTTTTGGGTTGTTGAAACTAGATTTAGAAATGTTTTATAGTATTTGTAGCTCAGTAAGCAGAATAGTGAGTAATTTAGTTTGTAGTTCAGTGAGTAATTTACATGTACATTTCCCCAAACTTTGTTTTTTCTGTCTTTTGGAGCTTTTCTCTCTTTCTTGAGCGATTTCATATATTTTTCTTTCTTTGAAACAAAGTATTATTTTCCTTTGATTAGGCTGCAGTTTCCCACCAACCTATTGATGGGTTTTGTGTTCAGCCTAGGCCTTGGAATAGAGTTGGGTTGGTAGTTTATCAGTACTTGAGGTGGAAAATGTGTACAGTTTAATGTATTTTAGTGTTTCATGTTTATTCATAGCTCCTTTAGACATGAGAGCAACTGCATTCTGGGTGTTTTGATGGAGCTTTCCTGGACAGATGGCTTAGAAGGAAGTGCTTAGATTCTCAGCAGGGGCTAGTACTTTTTGGAGGGTCTATTTGTCATGAAGCTTACCTTGATTGACAGTTTAGAATGGTGAGAATAGCATTAGTAGCAGTAACAGCTTGTTCATCTTACCTAGAATTTTTTTGTGCCAAGACTTCTCAAGATGCTCTGTGATTCATAATAAGTCTGATTTGAGAGTGTAGGTAAGTGTAGGTATCTTTTAGATTGAAAGGAAATTTACCTAAAACTTGTTCATTGCCATTGTATCCTGGAATCTTTCGGGGTTTCGAGTGATCTTTGGCTTAGAAACTTGTATGTAGAGATCATCTTTTAACTGCTGTAAATCTGCAGATGTTAGTATCTCTAGTAATTCCAGATGTTTTCTCATTTATTAGTTTTACTGAGTAGGAGGAGAATGGAGAACAACATAAAGTAACTTCAAAGAAGTTTGCTAGCGTTTAATCCTGACTAATTTAATTAACTGCCCATCCTTGTAGTTTTTCCTGTTTTATGGATTGTGAAACTGAGACAAAGATTAAGAGAGTTGCTTAAGATGCTTGGGGGTATTAGAGATAGCCCCAAGCTTAGGTTCAAATACCATTCAAACTATACTTCTAGCTTGCCTTTTAAAAAGCAGGGTCTTTATTTTGTCATCCAGTAACTTAGTGCTTAATAATTTAAAGGATTTAAAGTGTTTGGAAACATGCTTGAAATAATTCCTTTGAAGATTTTTGACGTGAAATACATTTTAAAATCCACATTGAAAATAATTTGTTTTAAAATTCTGTTATTTGATTAGTTCCTCTCCCTGTTTATTGATTAAAGTGCAGGCAAGTTGGAACAAGATTGGTAATACAGTTGGAAGAAAACTGCTGTTCTTGAATTTCTTAACTTCATTACAGTTCAGATCTAATTTTTTTGTTGGCTTAAATTCATATTACTTTAGTTCAGATATAATAAACCAGCTTTCTCAGTATAGCTATGGATAAAATGCAGTTAGCTTTGGCTATTTTTAAAATGTGCTTCTGTTCTTGAAGTTGCCCCTTCTAATTTTTTTATTTTGTTTCTAGGAGAGGAGATTCTTCTTGGAGGTAGTTTTCTTGTGGGATGGGGGAGGGAGGGAATTCTTAATATATGGAATTTTGCTTTTGCTTCTGGTAGCTCAGAGGTTATTTAAATCTTTGCTTTTGGGGCGCCTGTGTGGCCTAGTCATTAGGTGTCTGCCTTCTGCTTGGGTCATGATCCCGGGGTCCTGGGATCGAGTCCTGGGATCAAGCCCTGAGTGGGGCTCCCTGCTCAGTGGGAAACCTGCTTCTCCCTCTCCCACTCCCCCTGCTTGTGTTCCCTCTCTCACTCTGTCAAATAAATAAAATCTTTTAAAAAAATAAATCTTTGCTTTTAGGCCAGTGTACTTTGTTGATTCCATTTAGTTATATTCTAAGATTTTCCAATTGTATTTCTTGTAAAAGTTAGTTATAGTCTTTAGACTACAAAGCTTAAAACAGATTTTCCTCTCTTAAGTACTGACAAGTATGTATGTGTGCTGGTTACAGATGTATAAAATGCAGATGAGCTTAGAAAGGCAGTGTCAGATTTTGAAAACTATTGTTGAAATTAAACTTGGACATTAAAAAATGAAGTTTATAGCTGTCTTAATGTTTGTGTGAGCTAAGTGCTTCATGATTAATAAATGCTAGGTGAAAACTGAGAGTTTATTTTTAAAGATTTATTTATTTATTTTGAGGGAGCATGTGTGCCCACAAGCAAGCTGGGAGGGGTAGGGACGGGGGAGAGAGAATCTTAGACTTCATGTTGCACTGAGCGGGGAGCCCCATTCAGGGCTCCATCTCACGACCCTGAGATCCGGACCTGAGTGGAAACCAAGAGTGGGCGCTCAACTGACTGAGCCACCCAGGCGCTCTGAGAGTTTATTTTTATGATGAACCAGCTCCTGTGTTTGAAAAGATATAACCAACTGGATTTTATCTGAAGACTTTGTATCCTGCTTTAGGATTAAATAGCTGTCAGTGGGCTATTTTCCATTTTGAGTAGACATTCCGTCCTGATATTTTTTCTTTGTTGTAGTTAGGTTTAAGACAGCCCTGTATAAATCTGCTTGCCTATTTATCCTTGACCTACCCTAAAGACTCTTAATTTTATAGACTGTTCTTGTACTATCTCATTACCAGGAAGAACAGGCTGGTGATTAACTGTCATATTCCTGCAGGTTTAACTGATTGTAAGATACTACACTTACTGTTTAGCCTCTTTAAATCTTTGTCCTTACCATGCGCAGATTTTCTTTTTTAAATAATAGATTATTGTCCAGATCTTTGTTTTGAACATTTGTTGCACAATATTGGGACGGTAATATTTTGATCAAAGTTTTTGAAGGTCATACTGCTATTTCAAGGAAACAATTTTTGGTATAGAATGTTTCCCTGGGAAAATTGATGACATGTTAGAGAAATGCTCTCATATAATATTTATTTTTAAAAAAGAACTATTTAAAACTTAGAGTCTTTGGGACTAGTACTTAGGTTATCGACTGAGGATTTTTCATTTTAGTGCCATACAGTAAAATGTCCTTTGATTTAATCAAGACTAACTCTAACTTCCACCTGAATTATTTTGAATGTTAATTGTGAGATGCATTAACATTGGAGAAATTGCTCTGTACCAGCTAAGGACTCAAGCTTCACCTTATGTGTGGGTAGTAGCTGCCAGACCTCAACATTCGTGACATGAGAGTTTAATTCTGAGAGCTTTCAGGACTACATCAGTTTCATTTCAGTAGTTTAAGTGCTTTGTGTGTAGTCTTTTTAGAGCTTCATTTAAAAGCATTTTTAGGCTTTTGTGGGGTTTTTTCTTTGAACAACTAGTAGATATTTTGGGTAAAATGTGGGTCAGATTTTAAATTTGTGTCTACTGGTTGTAAAAAAAATATTCAAGTTCTTGGTTTTCGTTAAATAATTAGAACAACTGTTGAAGTTTGTAGGTTCCTCTTTTCTGTAATATTCGGTATCTAGCCTGTTAAGCAGAGATAAGTATGTGCCCAATTTATATTTTTTCTTTCCATTTCTTCATAAATAGTCACACTGACTTTAGGTGAATAAAGAGTTTCCCAGCACACCAGGAAATACAAGGGTCATGTTCTCCACCCCCACCGCTTTTTGCTTTACGGCTTTCCTTCATTATGTAACCACAAAAAACTAGGAGGAGAGTCTTACAATGCAGATACTAAATCTACTGTTCTCTGAGTAAAGTCTTTGATAATGAGAGGTTCCTAAACCTCTTAATTATTTTATTTATTTATGGGAGGGAATGCTTCATTCATATATATATATATGTACATGTATATATATATGAATCTTTTCTTATATTGCATATACTTGCTATTGTTTTGAAATAATAGTTGTGTGGTATTTACATTTATGACTTGATTCATTGCTTTTTGAAGTTCCTGCTACTGTTTAACTGTGGATATTTACTCAGGCTGTTGGCAAAAAGCACGGAATAGCATCATATCTTGCTATATTAGATAAATGAAATATTGGATGTTAGAATTATTCTTAAGTGATTTATGGCTTTTGTTTTCATTCTGCATAATCTGCTTCATAGGGGAAGTTATTTTTGAAGCAATATAAACTCTTGGTGATTTTTCTGTAGTTATTTGTGTCTGGCCTTTCAGAGGCAAAAAGTGGCCCATTTTGACTCAGAATTGGCGATCTGCTTTGGCTTTAGCAGTTTTAAGCCTCCCCCTCACTACCTTCCCCTCACTGGGAGTTAGGGGCACGGCTCCAGTATTGAGCTGAGGCTGGTAGAGTAGGTGTGGCATAATAGCTTCATTAGGTCTTTCACCAAAGTAGGTCTGAAGAAGTCAGATTTGTGATAGGATGAATAATAACATATTTATTTAGTGCATTACTGTTTGGGGGGGTTATATAGTTTCACATACATTGTTTCCATATGTTGTTTTCATTTCATGTTGAAAAGTGATTTCAGAAATTTCAAAGTAGGGTAAAATGCTTTTGCCAATGAGGGGACCAGCCGTATGGATCAGAATTTGCCTCTATGTGGAAGTCAGCAGGACCAGATGCCCTCTCTTTTCTAGCTCTGTAGGTAACTGGATCTGTTAATATATAGATGACACATTTTGGCCAGTTTTGAAATTACATTCTGTAGTAAAGGACACATACCATTAGCTCTGCAAATTCTGCTCATAGTAGATACAGGGAATTCAGTTTGTGCCTAGCATATGTCAAATGATAAACTGCTATTGTAAGTTTTATGCCAAGTGAGAGATTTAAAACAACTTTTTAAAAGATTTTATTTATTTGTCAGAGAGAGAGAGTGTACAGGCAGGGGGGTGGCAAGTAGAGGGAGAAGCAGACTCCGGGCTAAGCAAGGAACCTGATACGGGACTCAGTCCCAGGGCCCTGGATTCATGACTTGAATCAAAGACAGATGCTTAACCGACTGAGCTACCCAGGTGTCCCCAACAAAATTTTAATTCCAGTATAGTTAACATACAGTTTTATACTAGTTTCAGATACACAGTACAGTGATTCAGCACTTCTGTATATCACCCAGTGCCATGTAATAGATTTTAGATATGTTTTTTTTTAAAGATGAAAAAAATGGTGTGGGTGATTGCATGAATTGATAGGATTTTATCACTTTACCTTTTAAAGATTAATTCATGGGGTGCCTGGGTGGCTCAGTGGGTTAACTGTCTGCTTTTGGCTCAAGTCTTAACCGAGCCCTGCATCAGGCTCCCTGCTCAGCTGGGAGCCTGCTTCTCCCTCTTCCTTACCTCCACCCCTACTTGTGTTCTCTCTCTCAAATAAATAAATAAAAATCTTTAAAAAAAAAATAAAGATTTATTCATGTTTTTAAAAAGGAATGCATAGACACAGTTAAGTGATAGTATCAGAAGGTTTATTTATTTTTTTAAAATTCTATTTATTTGACAGAGAGCACAAGCAGGGGGAGGGGCAGAGGGAGAAGCAGACTCCCCACTAAGCAGGGATCCCAATGCGGGGCTCAATCCCAGGACGCTGGGATCATGACCTGAGCCAAAGGCAGACACTTAACCGACTGAGCCACCCAGGCAGCCCAGTATCTGAAGGTTTAAACCACAGAAGTGATTGCCTACCCCTCCACCCTCAGTCTTACTGTCCACAGACTCTAAGGTCTATTTAGTTTTCTTTCTCATGCAGGTAAATACCTGTATACTTTTTTTAAAAAAAGATTTTTTTTTTTTTTAAAGATTTTATTTATTTATGTGACAGAGAGACAGCCAGCGAGAGAGGGAACACAGCAGGGGAGTGGGAGAGGAAGAAGCAGGCTTCCAGCAGAGGAGCCTGATGTGGGGCTCGATCCCAGAACGCCGGGATCACGCCCTGAGCCCAAGGCAGACGCTTAACGACTGCGCTACCCAGGCGCCCCTAAAAAAAAAGATTTTATTTATCGATTTGAGAGAAAGCGAGACCGAGCAAGAGAGAGAGCATGAGTGGGAGGGGAGAGGGAATGGCAGATTTCCCAATTCGGGGCTCCATCCCAGCACCCCGAGATCAGGACCTGAGCCAAAGGCAGACACTTAACTGACTGAGCCACTCAGGCACCCCAATACCTGTATACTTCTAAGTAATACACTGTTATTTCTTAATTTATTGCTTTTAGGCTTTATCTCTTGACATCTTGCTGTGGTAAATGAGGACATTAATGTGTTTGTACCGTCCATCCTCCCTTCTGCCCCTCTTTCCATTTTTTCAGTATAATTAGATTACGAGTTTTGGTTAACATGGAGATGACTTTTTCTTGAATTTTATTTTTCCTTGAGTTAATAATTGCCTTTTTAAAAAGTTTTTTTTTAAGATTTTATTTTTGAGTAATCTCTGCATCCAGCGTGGGGCTCAAACTCAACCCAGAGATCCAGAGTTGTGTGCTTTACTGACTGAGCCAGTCAGGTGCCCCAATAAATGCCCTTTTAAAAAAGTTTACCTTGTATATATTTGCTTCCCAATATACTTATAAATCTGTCATATGTCTCTGAATATTATTTTTCAAACACTTAAGCTGATAGATAATCTCTTAGTACTATTTTTTCCCCCTGAATACCTCCTTTCCAGAGTCCTCCTCCTTCCATTTGAACTAGTTGTTCTCTAGGCCTATTGGATAGTTTTTACTCTATGATTCCCTTGCTCTTCTCTTGTATTAGATCTCCCATTTCCTGGGTCCCATGTTTTTCTCTTCCTGGGTTTATTAGGCTGTTTTGTTGGAGTACATCATCTAGTTCCTTTCTCATAGGAGGCAGATTTTTGACCCCAGGCAAGTCTGACACTTTTATTCTAATTTCGTACTTGATTGCTTGACTGGCTATAGAATATCAGAAATTAATTTTCTCCTAGAAATATGAAAGTGTTGTTCCTTTGTTTTTAGGCGTCCAGTGTTGCTGTTGAGACCCCAATGCCGCTCTGATTACTGCGCCTTCATATACTGTGTATCCTTTCTTCTCTCTGGAAGCTTTGAGGATATTCTTCTTCTTAGTGTTTTGAAATCTCAAAGTGATGTGTGGCATGGGTAGTTTTTCTTCTCTTGTGATGGGTACTCAAGGGGCCTTTCAGGCTCTCTGTTTGATAGCACACTTATCTTCCCATACTTACATCTCTTAATTTGTTCTTTTTGGAACTCCTGTTAATTGAATGTTGGGTGTCCTAGATAGAACCTGCAATTTTCTTATCTTTTTATTTCTTTGCCCTTTGGTTCTAGTTCCTGAGTTATTTCCTTGATTTTTTTCTCCCCCTGCCTTCCATTGAATTTTGATATTTAATCCTATTTTTAATTTTCAAGAGCTTTTTCTCATTTTTCTGATCATTGCTTCCTCATACATCCTGTTGCTATTGTTTTGCAGTATCTTTTCCCCTTACTCCGGGGTTTTAGAATTTGTTTGTTTTAAAGTTTTTCTGTGCTCCCTGCGTTGTTTTTGTTTCCTCTGGATTCCTCTTTTTCTTTTCTTTTCTTTCCTTTTCTTTTCTTTTTTCTTTTCTTTCTTTCTTTTTTCCTCCCCTCCCCGTCCCCCTCCCTCCCCTCCCCCCTCCCCTCCCCCCCTCCCCTCCCCTCCCCCCCTCCCCTCCCCTCTCCTCTCTACACCTAACGTGGGGTCGGACTCAATTACCCTGAGATCAGGAGTCGCATGTTCTACCAACTGAGGCAGCCAGGTGCCCCTTCCTCTTTTTCTTTTTAAAATGATTCTCTCTGGGCGCCTGGGTGGCTCAGTCAGGTAAGTGTCTGCCTTCTGCTCAGCTCATGATCCTGGAGTTCCAGGACTGAGTCCTGTGTAGTCAGGCTCAGTGCTGAGGGGGAGTCTTCTTCTCCCTCTACCCCTCACCCCACTTGTGCTCTCTCTCTCTGTCTCTCAAATAAATAAATAAAACCTTAAAATAAAATAATTGTCTCAGACTAGAGGTCTTTTCAAGGATTTGTTTTATCTTTGTCTGTCTGTCTTCGTATAAGAGTGAGGCTCTAAAAAGCTCTGTCAGTGGGCTTCACTGTGAGATGGGGGAACAAGCCATCTTCTTCATTGGAGGTAACAAAGAAGATGTCTGTATGAGAACTTTTATAGTTCCGTTCAGTTTTTCAGTCTTCACTCTAGGGGCTGTACACCTGGTCACTGATGTTCTGACATCAGGGTGTAGGAAGTTCCATGATTCAGTTGTTCCTTACAGCCCTTAGATCCATTGTTTTCTTTCTTTCTTTCTTTCTTTCTTTCTTTCTTTCTTTCTTTCTTTCTTTTTTTTTAAGATTTTATTTATTTATTTGACAGAACACGAGCAGGGGGAGCGGCAGGCAGAGGGAGAGGGAGAAAGCAGGCTCCCCCTGAGCAGGGAGCCCAATGCGGGGCTCGATCCCAGGACCCCGAGATCATGACCTGAGCTGAAGGCAGACGGCTTAACCAGGTGAGCCACTCAGGCGCCCCAGATCCATTGTTTTCAATCCCGTCCTTACCCTTGCTGTCTGCTGTGCCCAGTGTCCCTGAGCCCAGGGCCACCTCCCACGTGCATTCTTCTCTGCTGGCAGTCAGGTGGTAGCTTCCTTTGCACTACCAAGATTATTACTGCTCTTCTAACTTCTTCCTGACTTCCAAAAACATGTGGAAATCTTTTGTGTGCTTTGATTGCCTCACATGTTCTCTTTATCCTTGGGTGTATCTGTTTAAGTCCTTTATTGTCATTTTTGTGGACATTAAGAGGGAGAGGAGATAAGAGAGAAGTTGGTTTGCCATGTTTTATTTGATGTCTGTTTTTTTTCTTTGAGAGAGAGAGAGTGTGCAGAGGAGGGTGTGTGTGAATGGAGGAGGGGCAGAGAGAGAGGGAGAGAGAGAATCCTAGCAGGTTCCACACCCAGCCCCAAGCTTGACCCCGGGGCTGGATCCCACTACTTCGAGATCACTGCTGGAGCCAAAATCAAGAGTCAGTGCCAAACCGACTGAGCCACCCTGGCGCCCTTTAGTGTCTATTTTTAAATGAAATATTTTAAATCAGTTTTAGGGCAAGATGCATTGTCCTATCAAAAATGGATCTTATTAGTTACATTCAGATAGTTAAATCATTAAAACTGAAATTTTGCATTACTCTATTTGAGTAAAAGATCGTACTCAGATTTACCTTCTCTTACAGATAGAGCAAAATATTGTTGCTATTATTAGAGTCAGCAGAAAGAGTAGGTAAACCAGAGGGTTTGACTCTGTTTAGGAAGCCAAATCACAAGCCAGACTTTAGATATGTAAAAGAAATGCAGGTGTAAGGTCATTTGGACTACTATAATGAATATGTTGTAATATTTTTACTGGATTAGTTCATTATCCATCAGTTTAGTGGAGTTAATGCTGGGTTCATAAAACTCTTTGGCTCTACGCATTGATAATTTAACCATTTCCCTTGTGTTTTGGTAAAAAATAAATGTTCTTAATTGGAAATAAAGAATAAAATTTTTTTAATCTCAAAAAAATTTTATTTTGGTATAATTCCATACTTGAAGAAGCATTGCTAAGAACAGTACAAAGAATTCCCATCTACTCTTTTTTCCCCCAAGTTTTTGTTTAAATTCCAGTTAGTTAACATTTAGTGTAGTATCAGTTTCAGGTGTAGAATTCAGTGATTCAGCGCTTTCATGCAACAACTGGTGCTCATCACAAGTGCACTCCTTAATCCCCTTCACTTATTTAACCCATCCCCCCACGAACCTCCCCTCTGGTCACCATCAGTTTGTTCTCTATAGTTGATTTGTTACCTAGATTCACCAGTTGTTAACATTTTGCCCCATTTGTGTTATTTATGTATGCACCCTCAGTTTATATATATTTTTCCTGAGTAATTTGCAGATAAAATATTCCTTTGTCCATAAATACTGGTTTTTTCCCTAAGAACAAAGAGTTTCTTTTCAATAAGCATAGGATATTGGTCAAAATCAGACATTTAATACTGATTGAGTAGTATTATCTAATGCACATTCCATATTCAGATTTCTCCAGTTGTCCCAATAATGTCCTTTATATATGTCCTTTACAGCAGTTTCCCTTTGTGTCACACCTACCTGCCTCCCCCAGATCTAATCCAGGATATCATGCATTTCATTTTGTTGTCATAATGGTTTAGTCTTCTGTAATCTGGAACAGTTCCTTGGCTTTTATCTTTAAGATCATGGTATTTTTAAATTTATTTTTTAAATTTTTTTAGAATTTATTTGAGAGAAAGAGAGAACAGGAATGTACATGAGCTGGGGGAGGGGCAGAGGGGAGGGGAGGGAAGCAGACTCCCCACTGAGCCCTTCCCCGGCTCCATTCCAGGACTCTGAGATTGCAGCCTGAGGTGAAATCAAGAGTCTCACCCTCAACCGACTGAGCCACCCAGATGCCCCTGAGATTGTGATATATTTAAAGAATACAGGCCAATTATTTTATAAAATGTACTTCATCTTGAGTTTTTCTGATGTTCCCTCACGATTTGATTTGGGTCGTGCATTTTTTTTGGTAAGAATATTACAAAAGTAATGTTGTGTGTTCTCAGGGTATCTTATCAAGAGGTATATGATGTTGGTTTGTCTCATTTTTGGTGATGTTAACTTCAATTATTAAGGTAATATTTTCAAGGTTATTCCACTGTAAAGTTACTATTTTTCCCTTTGCTATAAATAAGTATCTTGTGGGAGGTACTTTGAGATTTTATGTATATATCCTGTTCCTCACCATACTTTCACCCAATAACTTGATGATTTTTGACTGAATCACTTATTACTAGGGTGGTTGCAAGGTGTTGAATTTTTTTTAAGGTGTTGAATTTTTAACTTATATTTTTCCTAAATATATTGGTATCCTGTAAGGAAGAGCTTTCCTTTCTCTCCCACTTATTTATTTATTAATTTATTGTATTAGTATGGACTCATAGATTTTTATTTTATTCTGTGATATCATTATTATTTTGAGGCCCAAATTATCACAGATTTGACTAGTGGGAGCAGCCTAAGTTGTAATTTTGACACGTCCCTATTGTTCTTTGAGCCCTTTCTTTTGGACACAAGACACTCCAGGCTTATCTTGTACTCAGACTACCCCAGCCTTGGAATCAGCCATTTTTCCAAGTATCCCTTATTCTATTTAGTGGGGAATAAGGCTTGTAAATTAAGATCTCTCAGCAGATAAGAGCTAAGAAATATAAATAAATATACATGCCCATATCTATTTGTGTGTGTGTGTGTGTGTTCACATTAATACTTGTAATTCCAATTCAGCACCACAGGTCTGGTCTTGCCCCTTTTCATATTTGTAATGCTCTCCTCCAACATTGAAAATCTGGTTCCCATTATCCTCAGCATATGTACTCTTTGCTCTGTGCCATAGAGAAAGTAATTCCAGAACTGCTAACCCATATCATTGTAAAGGAAACCCCTTTTAACTAGAGTTCAATATTTGTTTATGGTTCTTTTTGTCTATGTACTGACAATATATAAAGTATTATGTTCAAAAGTCATTTGGGTTACTTTCTCTCCATCTTTTAATACACTTACATTATTTATTTGACGTATAGTTGGATTCATTTGTGTTTGATTTCCACTTTAGATTTTTTTCACCTCTTCCTTGCTGATTTTCACTTTCTTTTTTGAGTGTGTAAAACATTAGCATAGTTCCAGAAGGTAACACTATACTGAAAAGTGTTACTACCCAATCCTTTCACTCATTGCCATCCATTCTTACAGACAATTATTCTGATTTATTCTTTCTAGGTTTGTTTTTTGTAAAAAAAAAAAAAAAAAAAAAAAAAAAAAAAAAAACAGAAAAATGAGTATTTTCTTATCTTTCTCTCGCAAAAGGTAGCAAACTAAGTATACACTTTTGGACTTTGCTTCTTTCATTTATCAGTGTATCCTGTATATCACTCTATGTTTGTGGAAATTTTCCTTACTATTATTTTTAACAGCTTCATAGTACTCCATTTGTGGATGTGTCACAGTGAGACTTCAACCATTCTCCTATGTTTTGACTCCTATATTTAGGTTGTTTCCAGTATTTTACAGTTACAAATAATGCTGCAACTAATAGCCTGGTACAAATGTATTTTTGTATTAAGAGTATCTACAGGGAAGATTCAAAGTCACAACTTTCTAGTTGTGTGAGCTGTAATGTGTAAGTGATTTTATAATATACTTCAACCTATTTGTCTGTCTGCTCCTGTCTTCCCATCTGCTGTGGTCTTACAAATGTATTTAAGGCAGTTGAAGGGAAATGCTTTATTGTAATTATTTTTCTGTCTGGGAAACCTTGAAATCAGAGATCTGGAAGTGGCCTTGAAAGCATTTTTTTTTTTTTTAAAGATTTTATTTATTTATTCGACAGAGATAGAGACAGCCAGCGAGAGAGGGAACACAAGCAGGGGGAGTGGGAGAGGAAGAAGCAGGCTCATAGCAGAGGAGCCTGATGTGGGGCTCGATCCCATAACGCCGGGATCACGCCCTGAGCCGAAGGCAGACCCTTAACCGCTGTGCCACCCAGGCGCCCCCTTGAAAGCATTTTTAGTCAGTACATAGCAGCTACATCAGATCTGTTCTCTGTCCATTCTCATTTTAAGCAGTTGATTGCTCCTTGTACATACTAATCAGTGCTGTTTTACCACCTGAGTACTCAGACTGAACTGTTTTCTGGGACTTCTGTCTTACTTTTTATTTAATTTATATTAGGTTCCTTCATGTTGTGCTGCTGACTGGCTGTTGCCTGGGGTCACAGAATTGCAGTAGGACAAGATGGTGGTTATTCGTAGGGTAGAAATGGGGATATGGGCATCTGTTTTCTCTGATAGGTCTTAGGGCATTAGTCAATATTATAAACTTGAGATCTTCAGAGGAGTGGCAACTTGGATTCCCAGATAATACTGCTGGCTCTCTCAGGTGGTTGGGAACGTCTAGTCTGTTGTTCCAATAAGTGGGCATTGCAGCAGAAGGGAGACCTCCTCTTACATATAAAAGATTGGCTAGCACAGCTTCCCATCAGAGGGACCATGAATGAATTATACGTATGTTGAGATAATGATTATCGCAGCCTAAGGGTGGCTGTAGCCTCCAAGGGGATCACTTACAGTCCTGAGAAGCCTTTTGAACTTATGTGCATGTGCCATACAGATGTTATCATTTTTCATGCATGTCCTGACATGGAAAAGGCTGGAAAAGTAGGCTAGAGCACAGTCTGAAAATTAGCCTCTAAGAGCCAAGGACATTGCTTCTTAAAGAGAATCTGGTAGTAAGGTGGACATGAAAATAAGCTGATCACCATATATTTAATCTGGTGTGATTTGAAATCATTCCTATTTTCTTCTTTGCTAAAACAAGAATGAGAAATTTAAAAATATTTTTGTTTACCCTAAGAAAATGAAAACTCTAATTCAAAAAAGATATGTATGTACATCCCTGTGTTTATTGCAGTGTTATTTATAATAGCCAAGATGAGGAAGGAACTCAAGTGTTGATTGATAGAAGAATGGATAAAGAAGATGTGGGAAAGGGGTGCCTGGGTGGCTCAGTCGGTTAAAGCATCTGTCTTTGGCTCAGGTCATGACCTCAGGGTCCTGGGATTGAGCCCCACATCGGGCTTCCTGCTCAGCAGGGAGTCTGCTTCTCTTTCTATCTCTCTGCCCCTTTCCACCGCTCGTTCTCTCTCTTCTCTCTTTCTCAAATAAAGAAATAAAATCTTAAAAAAAATATGTGGGAGATGTGTGTGTGTGTGTGTGTGTGTGTGTGTGTGTGTGTGTGTGTGTAATGGAATATTACTCAGCCATAAAAAAGAATGAGATCTTGGCATTTGCGACAATATGATGGACCTAGATAGAGGGTATAATGCTAAGTGAAATAAGTCAGAGAAAGACAAATACCATATGATTTCACTCATACGGAATCTAAAAAACTAAAAAAACAAAGCAGAAACAGGCCTATAAACAGAAAATAGACCGGTGGTTGCCAGAGGGTAGGGGTGGAGAGACAGGCAAAATGGCTGAAAAGGAGTAGGAGGTACAAGTTCTGGTTATGGAATGTTTAAGTCATGGGAATGAAAGGTACAGCATAGGGAATACACGGCGGTATTGTAATAGTGTTGTATGATGACAGGTGGTAGCTACACTTGTGAGCATAGCATAACGTATAGAGCTGTCGAACCACTATGGTATACCTTAAAACTAGTGTAATATTGTATGTCAACTATACTTCAGTAAAGATCAGTAAATTAAAAAATATTTTTAAATGACTTGGCCTAACACATTGTATTGGATATTGGAATACCCAAGGTATATTTTGTTTGATTAGATTGGTGAACCAGGATTTAATCTCTGTTCTGAATACCTCTGAGTTCAGTATATTTCAGTAAGATTTTGACACTTAAGTTGCCTCTGTACTTAAATATTTTGTCTGAGTAGCATCTTACTAAATTGTTTAAACCTCTTTGCACATCTCTCAGAATGTATATCTGAAATGCATTTGCTTTCTAAATATATTTATTTTACATTAGATGTATAAAGTTTAATGATTCTGACATTAAGGTGGTTGTAGTAGTTAAATTGATTTTGAAATAAGCTTATTAAAATTGAGCATTTTTAAAAAAATATTTTATTTATTTATTCGACAGAGATAGAGACAGCCAGCGAGAGAGGGAATACAGCAGGGGGAGTGGGAGAGGAAGAAGCAGGCTCATAGCGGAGGAGCGTGATGTGGGGCTCGATCCCATAACGCCGGGATCACGCCCTGAGCCGAAGGCAGACGCTTAACAACTGCGCCACCCAGGCGCCCCTAAAATTGAGCATTTTATCTGATTCATTTGATGTTTTGAATATAATTTAATTTTAGGTCAGATATAGGAGGAGTTTCTGAGAGATTTTTGCTGACTTTAATGTGACTTATGTATATGAAATTTTTCTGTGAAAAGAAATTGTCAGCTGCAGTTCCTTTTAGTGAGTGTAAACTAAGAGAAAAAATTCTGAGAATTAGTAGTCATGGTGTATGTGGACATACGTTAACTGTTACATATAATCGCAGCCACCAGAATTAACCCCTGCCAGCCATTTTATTCTTTTTAATATATTTTTAATGGTAAGGAACTAACAGTCACTGGTGCTTTCTGTTTGTTAGGCCCTTTGCTGTGCACTTCGTATCTTTTGTCTCACGAAATCTTTACCACAGTCATGTGAGGTAGAGGTGGTATTTGTCCTGTATCACAGATGAGGAAGCTGCCTCTGGAACCAGCTCCTTTAGGTCATAGAAGAAAAGAACGTGTCGAGCTAGAAGGTAAATGTAAAACTGTTGGTCCTGAAGCCCATGCTTGCTTCATTATATCACATGACCTCTGACATGTTTATTTTGAGTCTGTAGAGTAACAGTTACATTTGTATGAGGGTAACCTAGTCACTTGGTACGTTTTTATGTTAAAGAAGGAATATTTCTTTTGGCAAGAGTCAAGGGCAGGTGATTAAGGTCTCTGCCTAGTTCAACCCAGATGATGTGGAACAGAGTTCTGGTCATTGTGCCCTTCCCTTTCCTCCTCTTTCAAGTTGAAGATAGGACAGATTCAGAACTTTTAGTGTGGACTAGGCTTGTGAGCATATGGTTCAAATAATATTTATGGTATAAAGAAGATTATATGCCTTGCTCTTAAATATCTAAAAACATATAAGTTGGAGGATTAGTTGGGTTAGTCCTAGAATATAGTTCTACTTATATTTACTGTAATGCTCACAGAATTTTTATGATAATCCTGCCCTGTTCTCTAGTTTTAAGAGGAATAACACTTTTGCTATTGATATTTTTGTGGAGTGTGTGTGTGTGTGTGTTTTGAATAGCAGCTGCAAAAATTTTGTTTTCACTGATTTTATTTTTACAAACCCATAGAGTTATAATCTTGGATTTTGTTTTAACTTAGCACTCATGGTTAATAATTTAGAATAAGTCTGTTTCATTAAGACAACTTTATAATACCAGTATTTTTACATTTAAGCCATTTAAAATTTTTATTATAAAAGAAGTAATGTTTTCTGAAAAAATTCACTGTAGTGAAAAGTAGGTCCATGTGGCTCCAATCCCTCATCCCATTCCTTTTACATAACCATTAACAGTTACTATATATCCTTCCAGACTTTAAAAATTTTATATGGAGGCATATAATATACACACAGAAACACATAGTATAAAATCTTTTTAAAACAAAAATGACAACCTTCTGGACTTATTGCTTTACAGCAGTCTATGCCTTCAAAAAGAGTTTTATTTCTAGTTCTGTCACTAACTTAGCAAGTTATATAACTTGTCTCTGCCTCAGTTTTCTTATCTGTAAAACAGGCCAAAGAATAGTATTTTTCCTTATTGGACTGTAGAGGATTAAATGAAGTAATATTTATAAAGTGGTTGCCATAGTGCCTGGCACATAATATGTCTTAGATGAATATTAAGTAGATAAAAGTGAGCTTGCTTTTTAAAAAACCTATATTATGGATGTTTTCTTTTGGCTTGGTATTATTTTCAGAGTGTTGCACTTTAAAAATTTTGTGTGTGTTGGGGGAGTGGTGTTCTGAGTTTTACTGTCATAGCAGCGTGTTTGTCTGTAACAGTTTTGTACAGCGATTCCACACACTTCCCATCCCCGCAGTTGCAGTGAGTTGCTGTTACTGATGGGCAGTGTGGTGGGAGTGTGTTTGCCTCTCAAGTGGTCGGAGGTGGGAAAAAAAAGCTGAAAACCCTTGGTTTAGAAAATTATACTACATTAGCAATTAATCCTTGTGTTAGTTAAGCCTTTAAGTTAGGTGGAGAGTGGAGTTGGAAGACTTTTGTCTATAGGGGAGGATGACATTATCGTTTCACTTATTTTTTCCCTTATGTTCTTTGAAAAATTTTGTGATTAGAGGGGCTATACTTATTGCCTAGTGTTCATTTTACGATGAAGAAATAGACCCAGAATAGTAGTGATGTTCTCAGTTCTATAGCTGGTAATGGTAGAGCCAGGACTAGAATCATGGTCATCAGATCCTCACCTTTCTGAATTCTTAAGGTAAAGAGCCTTGCTACCAGTTGAAGCAACTATTGAATACTGGACGCACTGTAAGTGGCTTGCCTGTCGGTGCTGTGTGCTTGAGCTGTTTTGTATGTAGAGACACTAAGTTGTGTCATAAGCATTGGTGCCTGATGTTTTATGAAGGAAAAAATGTATAACTCCAAGAGAGATGCCTGGGTGGCTCAGTCACTTGAGCGTCCGACTCTTGGTTTTGGCTCAGGTCATGATCTCAGGGTCATGAGATCAGACTCCTCTGTGGGACTCCGTGCTCAGCACGGAGTCTGTTTGAGATTCTCTCTCTTCCTCTTCCTCTCCCTCTGCCCTTCCCCCTGTTGCACACGTTCTGTCTCTCTCAAAAATAAATTAATTAAAAAAAAATTCCCAGAGAGTTGTTGATAGGCTTTAAATATCAAATGTACTCTATATTGTTAGGTTCTATGTAATGAATACTAAGGGTATTGAAGACCCGTGGTTATGTGGAAAGTGTAGATGCTATTTTGTCTTACGAACTCCTTGTCTTTGAATGTAACCTGAAAACATCTGTGTGTAAATAGACCTCTTTAAGCACAAATTCCTTGTTTGAGACCTTTCTTTATCTCTTGATAAAGGAGCATACTACCGTTCCTTTTACAAAATAGGAGTAGAACTACTTTGGTCTCTAGATCATTTGGGTGCCTTCCCTCGACCTCTTTCAATTCTCACTTCCTGGTTTCCAGGAGAGCTAAAGCTTTAGGGACTTGAGGAAGAAGACACGCCATGAGCATGATTTAGAGGTTGGTGCGCTTCCACCCCTCTCCCCTGCCCAGCATATGTGGTATAGTCTCTACTTCTGGAAAATGGCTCTAGTTCAGGAGAGGATCAAGACTCTCCTCTTCCTCCAAAAAGGATCCGTTGCCAAATTGCAGAGCTTGTGGCTGAGGTGAGAACAGGGCCAGAGGAAATTTCTGAGGCCATAGCTTAAGGAGGAGAGGAGAAGGAGCCTAGTTAGTACCAACTTCTAGGCTGACATGCCTGAGCTTAGAAAAGGGACATGAGCTTGTGGTTGGAAGAATCCAAGCAATGGGAGAGATTGCTGGAAGAGTACTTGGACAACATATTCTGAGTAAAAGGCAGAACTCCATTATGAGATCCAATGACCCTGTTGTGGCCAAAGGTAACAGTGTGAGAAATACACAGTCCAACTTTCTTGCTGTGACATCACCTTGAAGTGTAATTAGGTGTAATAAAAAGAGCCCTAATAAGTTCTTATACTTATCTTTTTGAACTTCTCTAAGTTTCCATCCTCATAACTCTTTCTGGCAAGTTCTAACATTTACAATTTAAAAAATAAAAACCCCTTCAGCTTAATATTTTTATGTTTCACTGGATAGCTTAAGAACATTTTTACTGACTACTTGTGGTTTTGTTTTAAATGTATATACACAGCTGATCAACACAGGTTTGAACTATGTGGGTCTACTTATCTGTGAATTTTTTCAGTTAAGATAGTGCAATACTGTAAATGTATTTTCTCTTCCTGTAGGATTTTCTTAATCTTTAGCTTACTGTATTATAAGAATATGGTATATAATACATATAACATACAAAATATGTGTTAATGGACTGCTTATGTTATCAGTAAGGCTTCTGGTCAACAACAGGCTATTGGTAGTTAAGTTTTTGGGGAGTCAGAAGTTATATGTGGATTTTTAACTCTGCGGGGTTTGGGACTCCTAACCCCTGCATTGTTCCGGGTCAACTGTACATTATTTCAGTTATATTATGGTGCAAGTAGAGTTTTTTTTTTTTTTTTTTAAATGATTTTTTTATTATATTATGTTAGTCACCATACAGTACATCCCCGGTTTCCGATGTAAGGCTCGATGATTCATTAGTTGTGTATAACACCCAGTGCACCATGCAATACGTGCCCTCCTTACTACCCATCACCGGTCTATCCCATTCCCCCACCCCCCTCCCCTCTGAAGTCCTCAGTTTGTTTCTCATAGTCCATAGTCTCTCATGTTTCATTCCCCCTTCTGATTACCCCCCCTTTCTTTATCCCTTTCTTCCCCTACCGATCATCCTAGTTCTTATGTTCCATAGATGAGAGAAATCATATGATAGTTGTCTTTCTCTGCTTGACTTATTTCACTAAGCATTATCTCCTCCAGTGCTGTCCATGTTGTAGCAAATGTTGAGAACTCGTTCTTTCTGATAGCTGAGTAATATTCCATTGTATATATGGACCACAACTTCTTAATCCAGTCATCTGTTGAAGGGCATCTCGGCTCCTTCCACAATTTAGCTATTGTGGACATTGCTGCTATGAACATTGGGGTGCATATGGCCCTTCTCTTCACTACGTCTGTATCTTTGGGGTAAATACCCAGTAGTGCAATGGCTGGATCATAGGGTAGCTCAATTTTTAACTTTTTAAGGGACCTCCACACTGTTTTCCAGAGTGGCTGTACCAACTTGCATTCCCACCAACAATGTAGGAGGGATCCCCTTTCTCCACATCCTCTCCAACAATTGTTGTTTCTTGGTGCAAGTAGAGTTTTATAGAAGAGCCTGGAAACCTCTAATACTGTTTCCATGTGAAATATGTTCATCCTACAGATAAACTTTTGAAACTCATCTGCGTATAAGTTGAGACTACCTTTTATAAGACAGTACCCCTTAAGTGATAAAATAAATAATTTTAAGATTATTTGTAGTGGGGGCGCCAGGGTGGCTCAGTTGTTAAGCATCTGCCTTCGGCTCAGGTCATGATCCCAGGGTCCTGGGATCGAGCCCCGCATCAGGCTCCCTGCTCAGCAGGAAGCCTGCTTCTTCCTCTCCCACTCCCCCTGCTTGTGTTCCCTCTCTCGCTGTGTCTCTCTGTCAAATAAATAAAATCTTTATTTAAAAAAAATTATTTGTAGTGTTCTTTTATTAATGTTATGTCCTGTTCTATTCTTAACAATAATTGAGAATTAGTTTAATTTAAGGCCAATATTTTTCATCCTATTTTGTAATCGTTTTGGGTACATGAAAGGTTCTTAATTTGGATAAGGTATGTATAAACAGTGAATATTCGGCAGTGCAGTCCAGTAAATGGCTTCAGAATGCCTCATTATACCCTATTCTCTGTGGCTTTTTAGGTTTCAGATGTCTTTCTGGTGTTAAAGGATTAAGCCCTCAGAAAGTACTATCATTTAAATAGCCAAGACTAACTGTCCTATCACATATTTTTAACTTTCTTATTATAAATATTCATGATAGAAGAAGTCCGGTTTCTTAACTCAGAAAGGGAACTCTTGAGATTTACTAAAAGGCACAGTCATTTGTTTGCAGAGTTTTTAAAAGTCAGTGTTCTTTTTTTCCTTTTGCTCTCTTTCCTCATCCCTGTCTAAAGTACCTGTTTATTTAACTACTTATTTTATTGAGGTACAATTTATATAGCATAAAATTAACCATCTTAAAGCGGACAATTCAGTGGCATTTAGTACATTTACAGCCACGACCTCTATCTAGTTGTAAGACATTTTCGTCATCCCAAAGTAAACCCTGTACCTGTCAAGCAGTTCTTCCCCAATTTTTTCTCCCCTCAGCCTCAGGGTGCCATTTTAAAATTTGAAATTAAGAAATTAAAGAATTAATAAAACTTTTTGAGGTAATTGAGATATTATAAGATAGATATAGAGTACACTGTTCTAAATTCAATAACATGCAGAAATGCATTTAATATACTGACAGTGGAGGGATGTCTGGGTGGCTCAGTCGGTTAAGTGTCTGCCTTCGGCTCAGGTCATGATCTTGGGATCCTGGGATTGATCCCTGCATCAGGCCGTATTGGGCTCCCTGCTCGGTGGGGAGTCTGCTTCTCCCTGTCTCTCTGCCCACAATTCATGCTCTCTCTCTCTCTCAAATCAATAAAATCTTTAAAAAAAATAATATATTGACAGTCGAGAAATTAGGTCATGAAATTGTATGTGCTTGTGTGTATATTTCCAATTATAAGGGGGAACATAGGAACACTTGGTAGAAAACACACCAAAGTAACAGTGATTTTGCTCTAGATTTCCTTTTTCTCATTTGAGGAGGAAAAAATCTTTCATAATTAAAATGAAAACAAACTCTAGGTAGTTAAAAACTTGGGCCTAAACTTACTATTGTAATGTAATTATTTCAGGTTAATATTAAACTTCAACAGCTTTTTTTCCCAGATTGAGTTATGATATTTCTTAGTATTTGCTAAGAGGAAAAGAGATTTGCTGGAGGAACAAAACAATAATATTCTTAGTTTTTCAGTCCTCCAAACTGTATCTCAGATCATGAATACCTATTTCAAGTAAGCTGTGTTCTAATTTATTTTTCTTTAAAAAATATACTTTTTCTTTTCTAACTATAAAAACATATTTAAAATTTTTTAAATTTAACTCAATTAATTCAGTTAATTAACATATAATATATTATTGGTCTTAGAGGTAGAGGTCAGTGCTTCATAATCTCATATAATACCCAGTGCTTATTATATCACCTGCCCTCCTTAATGTCTATCATCCACAACCCTCCATTTGTTTCCTATGATTAAGAGTCTCTTACGGTTTGACTCCCTCTCTGATTTTGTCTTGTTTTATTTTTCCCTCCCTTCCCTCATGCTCCTCTGTAAAAACATATTGATATAAATCAAATACCACGGGGGTGTACAAATAAAAAGCCAACAGTATTCTCTCAAATATGGTCTTTTCGTGTACCTGCCTATAGTAATTGTTGTTAGCAGTTTGGCAGGTATTCTTGGCCTTTTGGTGAGGTAGCTTACATGCACATATAATAAAATTGGACCCAGTTGAGTAAAAAACTCAAATGCCTTCAGGATGGCCCTGGCAGTTAATGTAAATGTGTGAATGCACTAAGGAAAGGTAGGACCCTTGCTTACCAGAAGGGAATTTTACCACGCAGCTTTCATAGTCAAGAATAGGTAGGGCCCGGTGCTGGCCAGACAAGCAGAATCCCTTGGGCAGTGTATCATTGTGCTTTCCTCTTCTTCCTTGCCCACCTCTTCCCTCCCATACGAATACAGAATGAACGCATGTCAGAGGTTTATTTAACTCATTAATGAGGAAACCAGCAGGATGGGAAAGCTGATTCTAAGAGCATTTGAGGAATTGAGTGTATGCAGATATCAAAGAAAGAACATTGAAATAAATTGCTAAACTCAGTGTAAAACTGGTTCATGTCCTACTGTGTAGTAAATACCTTTGGAGTGTGCTGAACAGATGCTACCTCTACCAAATAAAAATCTTTAAGTTTACCTGTAACTTCATAGAGTTTGGATCCTACTCAGAAGTAAACAGCAGGTCAAACTGTAACTAAATACCTTTGGGAGGACCTATTAATGTTTCATTATACATTGAAAGGGCTTACAGTTCTTGATGAACTTTATTTCCAGTTTTGGTTAATTTTTCTGAACAGGGAGAAAGGCCGGTTGTGATGTATAAGGCAAGGGCAGTACAGTAGGGACCAGAACTTGGAAGAGCTTGATGTCTCCAACGAGGAAATTGGAACTTTCAACAAGTGTTTACTGAGCATATACTACGCACCAGGCGTGAATTTATTATCCTCGTGAGTGTGCGGTTGTGCTGTGGTGCCCCTCTCATACCCCTAGGATGTGGACTTGTGGTTCTCAAGGGGGTTGTATTAGGTAGTCACCTGGGAAGCTACTTTTCTCAAAATCCTCTGTCCCGACCCCAATGTAGATATGTCTGCCTGAGTAGAACAGACGCATTTTGAAATAGCTGTCCAGGTGATTTTTATGTCCCCTCCCTTTTGAAAATCATTGTTAACGTTTATTGGGCTTTTTTTTTTTTTTTTTTAGGTTGAATGAGTAAACCGCAAGCAAAATTATAATCAGTATTTTAAAAGTTTTCATTTTTTTCTTGCCTGCCTCATCCCTGTAATACTAAAACTAAAATAATTAATGTCTTGATTATACCCTCAGCAAGAATTAAATGCAGTTGTCATATTTAGAATTATATTTTATGCAACCAAGACATTAATTTGGGAAGAACTGGATTTAGTCTTCCTAATTGTATCTTTAGGTTATGCCTCTCATTAAGTAAACTCAAAGAGTTGTCATTTATAGTAGCATATAATCTGCCTGGCAAGGACATGTGATTAAAAAATTAGACTTAAAAAAATGTTTTTAAGAGAAAATAGACTGTCATTAGGTTGTTGGAGATTGTGGTAAAAAAGAAATAAATAATAGAGGAAAAAAGCATATATGTTTAACTTGTGGTTGAACTATTCGAGTTGAGTCAACAATTAAAATGAGCAGCCGTTGTGGACGTGCATTTCAGTTCTTTTCAATATAACTTTAACTAGGCAGCCTTTCTGTGTAAATGCACTCACAAAGCAGGATCTGTGATTTCAGTACACCTAAGCAGCCATGGAATTTATAACTTAATCACAGGATATGATATTACAGATTAGGGGAGAAACTTGGAAGTAACATGATACAATTGGTATATTGTGTATTTTTCTTTTCACTAGTGTGCCGCTCCAACAAAAGTCCCTGGGTCTGTTTGACTTGTTCAAGTGTCCACTGTGGAAGGTAGGTGACATCCTTATTACTTCACTACCCTACTTGCTTTTTTCAATTTGCCTTTAAGCTTTATGTCAAAGTTTTAGTGACTTGGATTTATTAGCACCATTGCTTAATCTTTGTATGTAATTCTCTGTAAGTCTTCCCTTTCTCAGTAGAGTCTGTTTGCTCTGCTCACAACTGAGGGAAATCTAGGGGGAAAAACCTTTATGTTGGTACTCAGAAGAATTAATTTGATGATCAGATAATCTAGTAATATTTGATTGAAATGCTGAAATGAGGGAACTTTGAATTCTTTAAATAAAAGTTTACCTTATGGCTATTGGTTAAACCTTTTAATAGGGTAAATTTAAGCATATACAAAAGTATAGAGATAATATAATTGAACCCCATTATTTTCCTCACTGAGCTTCAACAGTTATCAATACATTGCCAATCTTGTTTCACCTATTACCTACACTATCCCCAACTTTACTGATTTTTGAATCGCATTCCAGGTACCACAGCATTCTTTTGAAAACAAAACAACAAAATGTTTATAGATAAAGGAATTCCCTTGAAATTGGTCTCATTGTGGAGTTCTTTATTAATTGCTGTCTAAAATGTACCAAATGTTTCATTGTTGCATTAAGACATTTTTGCTTTCCAGGGACTTAACACCTCCTACCCTCCAAATTTTGTTCAGGCCTGAGTGTTTCCTCCCCTTTCTTGACTTCAAAATGATGTTACTTAAATACTTTATTTAGTAACTTTTTTCTTCGAACTCAAACTCAAATAAATTTCAGTCTTTGCATTCTTGTAGCTTGACAGCACATTTATTTCTATTGCTTTTTTAACATAGAAAATCCACTTTGAATTTACTTAGAAGTTAATAGCTTAGCAGCAAGAGGATGGGGAATGACTGTCACACAGGCTGAAATCTACATTGTATTTATTAGGACTATTTCCCCATTGTTATTTTTAAACCCTTATTGCATGAAGAGAGCATCTGTGTTCAGTTAACTTTTGATTTTTCCCCATTTTGAGTCATGGAATTGAGTTTTTTTTTTTCCATGTACACTTAAAAGTACCTTTGGAAAATGTTAACTGCATATCTTAATTGTGCCTGTTGTGGTTTTGAAATCTCTAGGATTTGGGGAACCTGAAAATACTTTGTACAGATAACATTTTTTTTAAAAAAGAAGAAAAGTAGAAGCACTTAAATTCTGCACTTGAAGAGACAGATTCCTCTCCTAGATTTTGAGAGGTGAGAATTATAATGCAATAAAATTTATATAGTTCTGTTCTCCAGTTGTCTCATAGTGCTCTACGACCTAAATCTTGAAGGTCATATGCCAACAAAAAGACCTGACAAACCCAAAAATTGGAGAGGTTAATGTTCTTAATAGCAAGCAACAAATAGTTCTCTAAGTAGGTTTTGGAAAAATAAATTGAAAAATTTCTAGACTCTGCAGGAAGTCTGTTTCCAATTGCAAGCAGTCTTAAATTTAGAAATTTAACATAGTTTCAGAGAAATATGATGAAGTAGATTAAACAGATAATAAGAGTAGCTTGCATTTGGATCTTCTTTTTACAGAGCTGATTGGTTAATTTTCTTTTATCATGTGATCCTAGGTGTTGATTGCCAAAGATTCTGTTTTTTCAGTAATTCGAGGCCAGTTTTGTGCAGAAAGTCTTAAATTGAATATTCCTTCAATTTATCAGTAGCATATTTGAGTTGTATATTCTATTGACCTTCACGACATCATCCCGTTTATTTTTCAAATCTTTTTGATTGTGGTTAGAAATCTGTGATGTATATATTGATGCTTTTCCTTTTTAGACCAAATTGTGTAGTTAAAATCTAAAATTAGATAAGGGAAATATTTATTTTTATGTTATCTGGTTTATACATAATTGTTAACTTCTGAGTGATGTATTTGAGTATTAGCTAAAACATTGCTAATCTTAACGTCAGCAGTAATATACTTGCTTTTCAGCGACGCTTACAGTAACCGTTTAAACATCTAGTACATTTAGAGACTACAGTGTGATGGCTAAATGAACTACACGTACTATGCACAGATGATCAGTTTTCAAAGACCTAAAAGTAGTGGTGCCTTATTATTATCATCGTTCAGTATTGCTTTTTCTTTGATTTTGAAGGTGCTCATTATAAATAGTACTTTTGTTTCCCATGGCACAGTATAAATTATATGAGCATAGTAAATTGAGCTGATTAGATATGGAACCTGTACGATTCCTTGGAGTTAACCTTTGGGTGTTTCTTGACCTACACTATGAATGTGCTTAATATCACTGCTTTCTAAACAATTATATTGTTCGAATTCTGAATAAATAGTAGTTACACATATAAAGGAAAACATGAATAAAATAATTACCAACATCCATTCATTCGTTTATGCATTCTGAGCCATGAATTTCTTAATTTAATCACCTAACAACCCGTGAAATACAAGTACTATTCTCTCCATTTTACAGATGAGAAAATGTTAAGTGCAGAGAGGTTAAGTAACTCATCTAAGCTCACGTGGCCAGCATGTGACAAAGCTACTTTTGAACACAGGCCGTCTAATTTTTGAGCTTATACTCTTAATCATTATTTTATTTTAAAATTGATTTTAGTTTACTTTTGTAGACAGAGGACCCATATACACTATAATAAAAAGGAAAAAAAACATGATCAAAATCTAAGTTTGAGGTTAGTAGTGCCTCTGATGCTTCCAGCTTTCCTAGGGTAGAGGCTGGGCCTAAAGTTTATCCTCCCTGTTTATCCCAAATGTTCTACTTTCCCCAAGGTGAGTGTTGCTCCTGGTATAATTAAGGCGCCTCATGACAAAATGTTACTTTAACTGTCTGAGTATGTTTATTTTGGTACCATTTGACCAATTTTTTTTTTTTTAAGATTTTATTTATTTATTTGACAGAGAAAGAGATAGCCAGCGAGAGAGGGAACACAAGCAGGGGGAGTGGGAGAGGAAGAAGCAGGCTCCCAGCAGAGGAGCCTGATGTGGGGCTCGATCCCATAACGCTGGGATCACGCCCTGAGCCGAAGGCAGACGCTTAACCGCTGTGCCACCCAGGCGCCCCTCATTTGACCAATATTTGTTTTGACTGAGTTTTCAATTAGGTCGTGCCTTCTATAAATTGATTACTTCCTAGGAACGGGGAAGTTTTGTCTTATAAGGGTCTTCACAGTACTGGCCAGTCACAACATTGTACAGTATTTAGGTGGAGGTTTAGAGGAATTTGGGTGTGTGCCACGTGCATTATTTCAGTTTCATTCTGTTTTCTGTAATACACTGATGTATTAAACCTGAGTTGGAAAATGTTAGAAAATTGTTATGAATATAGTCAACCTTTGATTATCTTTGTCCCTTTAAAGAAATAATAGATTATATAAGCTTAAGATGATTTGTACTTGTATTGTTTCTAAACAAACATGTTTCCATATGAGTGGAGCTAATTATTTGGGCATTTGGATAAAATATCTGAAGCCATATTGATGAGAAAGAGAAGATTATCCTGTGTCCCTATCTGACTTTTACCTTTTATATTAAGCAGCAGTCCAAGTACACAGTCTGTGGCCCTGTGGGAAGTGGTTGAGTGATTTGGTTTACAAAGCTTGCCTTTGAGAATAACTTGAGTTGGTTAGCAGCCTGAGAAAAGCTTAAAAAAAGAGAAAAAAACCTATAGCCAAAGCATCAGCAAAGTAGTTGATAAGTGATAATATCCGTGATACTGAAACTGATTTGCATAGATGAGCCTTTCTTTGCCTGGCCCTAATCTTGTGTGTAATTAAAAGTTGGCTGTTATGTTTGATTGCAAAAAAGCATATTTTAAGCGCTCAGCTTAATCACTAACAAATTGAATGCTCTTATAGGACTGAATGCTCTTATAAGGAGGAATTCTTTCTCATTCTAATTTGATTGTCATCTAATTTTATTATCATCTACTATTTTAACTTCCAAAGCAATATTTAGATTAAAATAATTTTTGTTTGGGTTTTATAAGGTATGTGAATGGCCATGCAAAAAAACATTATGAAGATGCACAAGTACCCTTAACTAATCATAAGAAATCAGAAAAGCAAGATAAACCTCAGCATACAGTGTGTATGGATTGCAGTAGCTACAGTACGTACTGGTAAGTATTAGTATTTTCTGGAGATGATGTTCCTTACTCAGCGTGTGCAAGTGTTTTCTCATTTTCCTCACTCTTTCCCCTCCCCCATCAATCTCTAAACCAGTTGCTGCTGCCATTACCTCCTTTTAGTTTTGTTAGGATGCATAGGGGATTGGAGCCATCAAGAATGCCTGTCCTCATTCATTTAGATTTTACCCTGCATTGTTCCCTTCAGCTTCTGGGCCTCCTCTTTCCCACCCCCTCTGTTCCTTGTCCATCCTGATAAGCTTCAGGGCAATTAAAAGTATTTCTTTGTGGTTGTTCTTTATAATTCTTTTTCTTATTCTTGTTTTGTGTTTAATTGAAGAATAATAAGATAAACAGTCGTGTTCAAAACAAAACAAAAAAATCATGTTTTTACTGTCCAGTTAACATTTTGTTATGTAATCTTGAAAATGTAACTTCTTGGTTTAAAAAACTGTTTTGACGGTCTCCCCTCTCCCAGCACAGATCCATTCTCTTCTCCTCTGTAGGTAAATGTTGAGAATTTCATGTGTAGCCTTTCAGGCTATTTTTTTTTTTTTTTTTAAGTATTATATCCTTTAAAAGGAGATTGGAGGCTCTGTTCTCTCTTTGTAATATAATATGCATGTCTGTTTCATATAAATGACAATGAAATAAGTATCGATTTTTGTGACTACTTAGAACTAGGTTATTTAGGTTACAGTGATGTTAAATAATTCATATTCATTTGCTATGCTCAGAAGGTCAGTGTTTTTTGCAGTTTTAACTTCAGTGTGAAGGAAATTTTTTTCCTTGACTAGTAAATTATGATGAATAGTTCTTTACTTGCTTTAATCAACTTACTGTCAGGTCAAAAGGTTTTTGACATTGAAGGAAAAAAAGCCATTTGGAAGATCACTTTGGAGATCTTTTTTGGCTATCCAGCCCTTAAATGTCACATGAAAGCAATACAGGATAGGAATGGGGATTTAAAGTCTATAAATATCACTTTTGATTTACACTCCATTGGAGTTTTGTGCTAATCTTTTCTACATCATTCTTAGTTGATTATTGTAGAAAAATGTCCATCAAAAGGAAGAAAGAGTCAGTGGCTTTCTATCTTTAAAATTTTTACAGTTTTAACGTTATTAATTTGTGGCTATTGAATGAAGTACCTTAAGGTTTAGTCATTCAGACCACTACTGTTTCAGGGGAAGATGTCTAGACCTGGAAGAGAGAGAAGCTAGAGGTAGATAACAATTTCAATAAAAATGAAAATCTTCCCAAGATTTTCACACACGGGCTAGTGCTCAGTTTATTATCATTTGCTCTTGTAAAATGTTCCTTCCTATGAAAGGTAAGTATTAGCCAGGCTGTTAAAATGTTCTCATTAGTTTTTCCCCCTTTCCATACTAGAATGACATAGCTACCTAATTGACAGAACCATATGTTTCTTTAAGACTGACTTTTAGAGAGCAGAATTTAAGATCATTCTTTAGGTATAATTTCACAATCATTGTTGTAAGTCATGTCAACTGTATGTACCAGATGTTGAAAACATTCATTCTTCTTGATTTTCAGTTTGCAGTGCACATGAAATGCTAAATGGGGAAGTTTGGAAATACAGTTAAATCTCTGTGTGCTATAACAAGTTTGCAGTGGGTTTTCTTGCAATGGGTAAGATTATGAGGAAACAGTAACTCTTTGAGGAAATTTAAAAAATTAATGGAGTAAGATAACTCTCTTTAAAAATATAGGTTACATACTTCAGTGTCTTCATTTATAAGAATATACTTTCTGCATTTCGAAGGAGTACCTTTATTAACTAGAATTGGAATGTGATTTGTTTTATGTTGGTATAATATGCTGAAGTACATGTGGCTTCCTGGCTGAATTGTAATTAAATGGCAGATCTTGAACCCTGGGGAATATACACCATGGCGGAGGCTTCTTGGACAATTGCCAGTCTTTTGTGTGAAGTTATACAGAGCTGCAAATATGTGGACGCTCAGAGCTTCTGAAATGCAGGCAGGGAACTGCAGCTGGTCACATGACGGTATCATTTGTAGGTTTAAGAACAAAATGCGAGGGAATCACCCTGTAGCATCACACTGATGCCTTAAAAGAAATTTGTGATAGTTGCAAACTAATAAAGCTGTTGTCTAAATTAACATTTTCCTCACACCTCAGCATGATTAAGAAAAAAATGAAAAAGGATTTCTTCTTTCTGTATGAATGTGTTTGTGTTATTTTCTAGTATGCTTCAGTAATTTCACTTCAGTGTATCAAGTTTCCTTGCACATAAGTTTCTTAACGGTTAGACTCAGTGATTTGCTTCAGAGGTAAAATATTGGTCCATTAGTTTGTTTTGTTTTGTTTTTTTAAAGATTTTATTTATTTATCTGACAGAGAGAGAGAGCATAAGCAGGAAGAATAGGAGAGGGAGAAGCAGTCTCCCCGCTGAGCAGGGAGCCCGATGCGGGGCTCGATCCCAGGACCCTGGGATCATGACCTGAGCCAAAGGCAGACGCTTAATCAGCTGAGCCACCCAGGCAACCCAGTGCATTAGTTTTAACCTGTTTGATTATTGTTATGCTTGTAGTCAAAATCTTTTGACTTTAGCTAATGTTAAAGCTCCTTGTCCTCATGCTCTCTGCTCTCAAGAAGTTGAAACATGCTCTGAGGCTTATAGTTTATCCTTATTTACCCTTTCCAAGAGACTCTGCCCCATCCCATCTTAGCATATCCTTCATGAAGTTACCACTGAACTCTTCCCCCCTCCCCCCTCCCAGCTTCAGTGGTAGCTGGATGTAATCTCTCCTAAACTCATAGTTCTTAGGATACTTGTAATTTCCTGCTGCACGTTAGGTTATTTGTAAATGTCCTTGGGGACTGCAGGAACCATATGTCAGATAATATCTTCCATAGTACACAATGGCTGTTGCAGAGTAGGCAATATATTGTATTGTTGGAAAGATTGTATTTTGTTATATATCTTCCAGAAATGGGGACGGTTACACCAAATCTATAATTTTGTGCCCTCCAATCATCTTGGAGGACCAAAGAACCACAGAACATCTTTCTCAAAGAAGACGTAAATCGTGGCTTGTGTGAGCTGTTTCATTTACTTCCCAAGAGGGGCACTCTGCTGCAGAGCAGTTCCCTTCACTTCTCACATAAACAGGACATCCGGAAGAAGCACATATTAACCAAACAGAACAACATAAAATGGGTCACTGTTTCAAAAGAGGGAAAGCAACACCAAAAGGAATAATCTTGATTTGACACAAACCTACTCCTTTAGGAGATAAGTCAGCTAAACTGAGCTTAGTGGTAAGTGAAGATTTCTATAAAAGGAAAATCTCCCCAAGATGTTCACACAAGGGCTAGTGTTCACTTTTATTATCTGTTAAGTAATAGTTCCTTTCCTCCCACCCCAACCTCTCTCTTCAGTCAGTAAAAATGGAATTGTATGTGGTATACATTATTGTATCAAAAAGAAACTATGATTAAAATTAGGAACTTTTATTTGATTTCTTACATACATAGGTATTTGGATTAATAGTTTTAAAATGCTGAACAGATAACTTTTGACATCTGGCATAGTCTTGTCGACTCTGATCCATATCAGTAGTAACTGAATTTCTGAGAATACAAAAATATGAAAGGAATATTAAAACTAAATAAAATGAAAAATATAAAACTAAACTACTAGGCAGGGTAATGTTTTAAGACACTATATCGGGGGGCGCCTGGGTGGCACAGCGGTTAAGCGTCTGCCTTCGGCTCAGGGCGTGATCCCAGCGTTATGGGATCGAGCTCCACATCAGGCTCCTCTGCTAGGAGCCTGCTTCTTCCTCTCCCACTCCCCCTGCTTGTGTTTCCTCTCTTGCTGGCTGTCTCTCTCTGTCAAATAAGTAAATAAAATCTTAAAAAAAAAAAAAGACACTGTATCAAAAAAAATATTATGAAATGTGAATCAATTTGTCTACAAAAAAGACTTGTGTTTTAAATTTTTTAAAAAGGATTTATTTGTTTTAGAGAGAGTGCCGGGGGTGGGGGGAGGTGGAGGAGCAAAGGGAGAGGGAAAAACTCAAGCAGATGAGCCCCACATGGGGCTCAGTCCTGAGACCCTGAGATCACAACCTGAATTGAAACCAAGAGTTGGATGCTTAACTGACTGTGCCATGCAGGTATTTCAGATTTTAAACACCTGGAACAAATACCAGTTTTAACTAAAACTAATAAAAATAAAGTTCTTATTTTTGGACTTAAATTGATACTGAATCATTTTCAAAGGAAATTATGATTAAATATTAAAAAGGAGGGAAAAAAAATGGGGTGCCTGGGTGGCTTACTTTGCATGAAACTCTTGATTTCTGCTCAGGTCATGATCCCAGGGTCATGCATTTGAGCCCTATGTTGGGGTCTGCGATGGGTGTGGAGCCTGCCTAAGATTCTCTCTCTGCCCCCCACCCTTGCTCTCATGCATGCACACACGCTCGCTAGCTCTCTGAAAAAAAAAGGAAAAAAAGGGGAAAATCTTTAGACTATTTTTATAAACAATTTGGGTACAAATTTTCAGTGTTGTAAAGATTAGAGAACAGGAAGAGTTTTGTTTATTTAAAAACAGTATTTTTGAAGTTTAAAAAGAACTTTTTCAATAGAGGTGTTCTAAAAACATGAAAGGCTCTTCCTTAATAAGCTAGTACTTGTCCCCATTTAACAAAGGACATAGGCTTACTCTGCAGGTGTTCTTCTAATTTTCCAAAATTGGCTTATTTGATGGCAATACATCAGAATGTAAAAATAAGCTTGCTATGTAAGTTCTCTTGGGTTTTAACTTTCCTTGGTTTGAAAAGATGAAGTCACCAGAATACGAGCTTTTTTTTCCCCCCCTGTAATCATATCTTTTATAATAAAACCAGAGGTCAAATTTGCCTCTGAATGTTACAATATTATGCAAGGGAATGAAAAGGAATTTAAAACTCAATGACAGATCTGCCATTGACCTTCTTGAGGGGTACTTTTTGCGTAAAAGTTTTTGTTTTGAGGGGATTTTTGCTATTAGTATTATATACAACTTACTGTTTAAAGATCACTTTTGTAGGGATGCCTGGGTGGCCCAGTTGGTTAAGCGTCTCCCTTCAGCTCGGGTCATGATCCCAGCGTCCTGGGATCAAGTCCCCCGTCGGGCTTCTCCCTCTGCCTGCTGCTCCCCCTACTTGTGTGCGTGCTCTCTCTCTCTCTCTGTGTAAAATAAGTAAATAAAGATCTTTAAAAATAAATAAAGATCACTGTAGCCAATAGATTAAAGGACTTGTTTCTTTACTGTTGCATAAAAAATCAGGTTCATTTGTATGATGATTGCTTCTTGTTGTCAGATAGGTGGCGAAAAGTTCAGTTTGGGAATATTTTCTTAGTTTTTCAGGAACGTGATATGGATCTTTTTCACTTTAATAGCACTTAATAATAGGAATGGAAAAACAACCTTAGAATTTTAAAGCTAAGAAAGAGATTTTTCTGTTTTGGGTGTGTGTGCCATAAAATATGGTGGCAGTTGAGCAATTAAAAGTGGCTAGTGGGACTCAGAAGTTAAATGTTTTAGTTTGTTTTATTTTAATTAATATAAGTTGAAGTCACCATATGTGGCTGGTAGCTATTATATACTGGATGGTGCAGACTCAAACTATTAAAATTTAGCATTGGGTGTTTTAATGTTACAAAACTTTCAACACCTTTAGACAGAAATCTGATAGAAACGCCAAAAAGAAAATAAGTCACTTTCACTAATTAAAATATTTTGTTGCAAATAATTAAAACCTAAAGAAAATATAACTCAGTAAGATTTATCAAAAAGAAAACATACATAATCACTGAGTTAATTTCACCTGAAATCTGACATATTCATTATTTGTATCAACATGTCATAAATCCTAGATTATTGTACAATTACAAGCAAAAATACATTTATAAATAGCCATTTCTGAACAAAAAAACACTAATAACATTGAAATAAAAGGAAACTATTAAAATATGATAGTTTCCCAAAAACCAAAGAAAAAAAGAAAGTAAGCATCATGTACTAAAGCCTTTTCCACTAAATCAGAAAGAAGACAGAAATACCTTTTATAATCATTTACCTGACTTGTCAGTATTATTGAACATTGTTTTGGCAGTTCTAGCCATTGAAATAAGATAGTAAGTAAATGAGATCATTGGTGTAAGTATTGGAAAAGAAGAAAAAGTTTTTTGTTTTCAAATTATAGAATGTGCAGAAAGTTCAGGGAGAGTTCAGTAGAGAACAACTAGAATTAATAAAAAAAATCTGAAATGGTGATATATGATAAATATACAAATACTAATAGCTTTCTCTTTATGAGCGATCATCAGTCAAAAATAGAAATGACCAAAGAAACAAAAAATAAACATTCAACATAATGATAAAAACTATAAACTAGGTGTAGAAATAAATGTATTAAGACAAGCAAAGCTGTAGATCCTTTGTGAAGAAAATCTGGTATTATAAGCAGTCCTTCCTCCCCCCACATTTTTACCTTCAAAATTTTTTTGCTAAGATTTATTTATTTGAGAGAGCGAGTGAGCGAGAGAAAGCATGCATGTGAGTAGGGGGAGGGCCACAGGGAGAAGGAGAGAGAGAACCTTAAGCAGACTCCTTGCTGAGCGCAGAGCCGCATGGGGGGCTTGATCTCACCAACATTAGATCATGACCTGGACCCAAATCAAGAGTCAGACGCTTAACCAATTGCCCAGGCACCCCTTAGCTTCGAAATTTTTACTTGAGAGTCTAATTTATATGATGTCCCGTGAACATAATGGGAACAGCATCTGAAAAAATCAGAATAGCAGATGTTTTGGCTCTTATGCAATAAATAAATATTCATTGAGCACCTACTCTGTGCTGGGAACCTAGTTTTTAATGCCATCAGTCTCCAAAATAATGCACTTGAAGGGGTGGAAAGAAAATATAGAACTTCTATCAAAAGCTTATTTTTATTTTTATTTGAGAGCAAGAGCACAAATGGGTAGGGGCAGAGGGAGAGAGAAAGCAGACTCCCCACTGAGCGGGGAGCCTGATGGGGTGCTTGATCCCAGGACCCTGAGCTCATGACCTGAGCTGAAATCAAGAGTCAGACACTTAACCAACTGAGCCACCCTGGGACCCCTAAAAGTTTTTACAAAAAAGGAATGTTTTGGCCAATAATATACCTGCTGCCTGTGAGTGTTTTGATTAGGTGGTGATGTGTCATGAACTATGCACAGAATGTCCTGAATCAGAGCTTCCCTTGTCAAGTCCTCACCCTTGTTCATTTTGCAGTATATTGCAGTCTGCCTAGTTACATGGATTTACATAGTTTGTCCAAGTCAACCCTCCTCAAATGGATACACTATTTAAAAGATTTTTACCAAAGAGGGGGTCCTGGTTAGCTCAGTGGGTGGAGCATGCAATTCTTGATTTTGGGATTGTGAGTTTGAACCCCATGTTGGTCATGGAGCCTACTCAATTAAAAAGGGGTGCCTCAAAAAATTAAAAAGGGGCTCAGTTAACCATCTGACTCTTGATCTTGGCGGAGGTCTTGATCTCAGGGCCATGAGTTCAAGGCCAGTGTTGGGCTCTATGCTAGGCATGGATCCTACTTAAAAAAAAAAAAAAATTTTTTTTTTTTAAATATAAAACATTTTTACCAAACAAATCCTATAAGATAAAAAATAAGAACACAAATCCTGGTGAACAAGAAAAGGGCAGACTGACAGGCTTTCCTACTCTGAGCTTATTAAACACATGACAAGATAAAAATATTGGCTATCTAATAACACAGACTTGTCAGATTTGATAAGTTGGACAAAAAGCTCAAGCTACAAGAAGTTTGAATTTATATCTCTTATGATTAATGTCAAATCTCACCCTATACTTTGAGATATTTGTTAAATCATAGCGTTAAATCATGTCCTGCTATTCAGGACATTTTCAAATAGTTTATTTCACCGCTAGCTTATTCTTTTAAGAGGTTTCTTTTTTTATACTATACACATTAATTTAGATTTCCTTATATATGAAGTCTCATATAGAAACACTTATAAATATGTTGGGGGTGGTGGATGCTCAGTTTTGTGGTTTACTTTTTTTTTTTTTTAAAGATTTTATTTATTTATTTAACAGAGATAGAGACAGCCAGCGAGAGAGGGAACACAAGCAGGGGGAGTGGGAGAGGAAGAAGCAGGCTCATAGCGGCGGAGCCTGATGTGGGGCTCGATCCCACAACGCCGGGATCACGCCCTGAGCCGAAGGCAAATGCTTAACCACTGTGCCACCCAGGCACCCCAAATAAAGAAAATCTTAAAAAAAAAAAAAAAAAAGACTAATCTTCACAGGTTTTAGAAGTAAAGATACCAGTCCCCCTCCTACCTTGCTTTTTTATATCCTGTTTCTTTGACATCACTAAATATGTTGTCTGATATTATTTCAAGTGTTATTTTTTTGTCTTAAATGTTTAATTACCTTTTCTTAAACAATTCTTTGTTTTTTCTAAATACATAAGTGAACCTTTTCCTTATCTGACAAGTAGTCTATTAGAAGTAGAGGTCATCTTTACTTGAAGAATCATCTAAAATCACTAAACAAAAACTTTTTTTTTTTTTTTTTTAAGATTTTGCTTATTTATTAGAGAGTGTGTGTGAGCACAAGCAGGGGGAACAGCAGTCAGAGGGAGAGGGAGAAGCAATCTCCCCACTGAGCAAGAAGCCGGACATGGGACTTGATCCCAGTGACCCGACCCGAAGGCAGATGCTTAACCAGCTGAGCCACCCAGGCGCCCCTAAACAAAAACTTTAAGTGTAAATTTAATAACCTAAAATTTAGTTGTATAATATAGGTAGTTCTTGACTTTTGTTTGTTAGACGCATGAAGTCCTACGTGTATGAGGAGATGCTAAACCCTGGACCTCCTCTCCTAGGGAAGTACTAATCAGGTTATCTGAACTCTGACCAGCTTCCTCTTACCACAGTGTTTCAGTGACAGCAGTACACAAAGAAGTAAGGAGGAATACAGCTCTTTATAATATTATTTCAACTACATTTTGGGAACCAGGTATATTTTCACCATACAACATTTAACTATAACATTTTATAACATTTATTTCAAAATGGGAAATGCAGTCCAAGTTTCAGAGGACTAATCTACAAGCTTTTGAAACCCAACCTACAAGTTAAGTTCTGTTTTGTACTAATCTTATTCTGACGTAATCCTCTTGAAGGGAAAGAGTGACTGTGTTTTTTTTTTCAGGTGTTAGAGGTGAGTATAATTCTGACTTATTGGCTTCAACACAGTTGTAAACCAGGGAGAGATTTTTAGAACTTGTTTACTTTAAATCCTTCTCTTTACCTGGGACTTTTTAATTCCAGTATTAGTGGGATAGTTTCCAGTTTGAAAGCAGTGTCTCAGCTAAGACTAAGGCAAGCAGACAACATTTAAATTCTCATTTATATTCGACTTTCCTGCTTATTTTCTTTTGACCACTTGGCCCAAGAAGAAGAAGAAATCAAAAGGGATTGCGGGCAGCTAGAGAAGCCTGTGCTGTGAGGCAGCTCTTGGTTAGACAAAGGAAGGAAACTAACATTTATTGATCTCTACCACACTCCAGGCACTCTTAGAAGTTTTGGCCCATAGAAGTAGGTGCTTTCCTTTTAACGTTATCGTCGTCATCAAATAATACTTGCATGGTGTGGTAAATTAGGAGTATAAAAGTTATAAACTTAGAAATAAGTGTCTTTCTTAGTGACTGCAAGAGAACCTAAAATTGGCTCTTGAGAAATACAGACAATTCTTTTTTCTTTTTTTAAAGATTTTATTTATTTACCTGACAGAGCACAAGCAGGGAGCAGCAGGCAGAGGGAGAGGGTGACTCTCTTCTCAGTGAGGAGCTGGATGTGGGGGGCTTGATCCTAGGACCCTGAGATCATGACCTGAGCTGAAGGCAGATCCTTAACTGACTGAGCCACCGCCCAGATGCCCCAGAGAAATAGGGACAGTTGTGAAAACATTAACAATTTTTTTTAAACCAGTGAAAACTAACCCAGCCAAAACAAAATTGATTTCTTATAGCTCAGTAAAGTTAACTTTGTTACCCCTTTTTGATATTGGGTAGTATTGTAGAATATTAGAGCAGATATGTCCTAGATACCCTTAGATTGCCAGGGCTATCCAACAGAAATAATAAAAGTCATATATGTAATTTTAAATTATCTAATAGTCATATTAAAAAAGCAAAAAGAAAAGAATTAATTTTAATTGTATATTTTGTTTAACCCATCTGTTCAGATACCATCATGTCAACATGTAATCAATATAAAATTATTAGTGATTGTTTGTGTTCTAAATCCAGTGTATATTTTATACTTACAGCACGTTTCCATTCAGATACTAAACTTTCATTAGAAATGCTTGACTTGTATTTACATTCATAAAAATTGCAGTTAAAAAAGTAGATTCTAAAAACTATTAGAAGTTTTCCAGTGAATGAAGTACAAAAAACATTTTTCTTTAATATTTGCATCTATACTGACAAAACTGACTCATCTTTTTAGAACAGCTGATTTGACTCTGAAGCAAAAGCGTTATCAGTTACAAAACTACCATCTAAGTAAATCTAACTCTTAAAACAATTCAGTATTATCAACATTGAATTCAAAGGGACACTATATAAACTGAAAATCGACTCCATGTGTATCCATATCAACAACATGCTCTTCAGTTTTTGTCAGATTTTATGGCCAATTTACACAATGCTATTACAATTAAAATTGTCTGCATATTCATGTTGAAAAATGTATAAAATCATTATTGATTTGTGTTATGAAAAGTTTAAATTTAATATACGTTCTTGTACCTGTCTAGCCAGGTCACAAATAAGCTTTTTCTTTCCTTGGATCTTTAAATTGAGCTCATTCATTTGCCCTGTGATATAGGAGGAAAAACATAAATCATACTTGGATATTTTCTATTTGTTGAATATTAGCAGGTGTTCTTTCATTTCAAGAAAATCTTGAATTAGAGGGGTGCCTGGCTAGCTCATTTGGAGGAATGTGCAACTCTTGATCTTGGGGTCGTGTGTTGGAGCCCCCCATTGGATGTAGAGATTACTTATAAAATACTTAAAAGATACTTTAAAAAAAATGAGGGGTGCCTGGGTGGCTCAGTCAGCTGAGCAGCCAGCTCCTGATTTTGGCTCATGATTTCAGCTCAGGGCATGATCTCAGGGTCCTGGGATCCAGCCCCATGTCAGGCTCCATGCTCAGTGGGGAGTCTGCTCAAGGATTTTCTTTCTCCCTCTCCCCCTACCCCCATGCACGCTTATGCTCTCTCTCTCTCTCTAAAATAAATAAATCTTTAAAAAAGGAAAAAAAAGAAAAATCTTGAATTAGAGTTAATATTACAGTAAATCTTTAATACTCTTCCATGACTCAAACTGAAGCAGTGAACATTAGCAAAGAACTTTTCTAACAATATTAAAAATCATTTAATTCATGATCACGAATTATTATCATGGTCATTAAATTCATTATCTTCTGTTTTTTTAATAACAGTTTCATAAACTGGTGGTTCATAGCATTTATACATATATACTGAACAATTTTAATAACTTCATGATACAGTCTATTTCAGAACACAAATATTTTCAATATGTATCACACAGTGAAATAAATATAATAATAGGGAAATCTAGTAAATCCAGATTTTGGATCTCACATAGCTGGCCCATTGTGCCTTTTTTTTTTTTTTTTTTAAGATTTTATTTATTTATTTGAGACAGCACAAGCGGGGGAGAGGGAGAAGGAGACTATCCGCTGAGCAGGGAGCCTGATTCAAGGCTCAGTCCCAGCACCCTGGGATCGGAACCTGAGGCGAAGGCAGACACTTAACCGACTGACCCACCCAGGCTCCCCCGTTGTCTCTCTTGATAGAAACTTTTTCCTATTTAGCTGAAAGTGACAGATGTAAAAGATTAAAAAATATAATATCTACAACTTGAAATTGATTTGTAAAGTTAGAAGTTGTTTGAGACAAAACATACCCAGAATGTTAATTGGTCATTATCTCTTGTGAAACTCATTTAAAGCTAAAAATAAAAGTACCTGCAGTTTTTCAAATGTTGAATTGATTGATCTTTAATATTATTAGAAAAGTCTTTTATTCACTGACACTTACTTCGTGGGTCAATTTAAGATCTTTCATGTTTTGTAAAATATCTTTTTTAATCTTTTCCTCAGATTTTAAAACCTAATTCCCTTAACTGAAATGATAATTAAATTTTTTATCTTTCCATCTAAGAATGGTTATCTTTCTTGAGCAAGAATCCCAGCCATTTTATAGTTGGCCAAAATTATAAGCTCAGATCCTTTAATAATCACGGAGACATTTTTTTCTTATATGTCTAATTCTAATTTCATTAGCTACTTTGTTTTTTGACTGTTGAGAGGCAGCTTCTTACTAAATGGATATGCATTTGCTGAAGATGACACTTACTATCTTAAAACTTCTTTCAGGGGCACCTGGGTGGCGCAGTCGTTAGGTGTCTGCCTTCGGCTCAGGGCGTGATCCCGGAGTTCTGGGATCGAGCCCCACATTGGGCTCCTCTGCTAGGAGCCTGCTTCCTCCTCTCCCCCCTGCTTGTGTTCCCTCTCTTGCTGGTTGTCTCTCTCTGTCAAATAAATAAATAAAATCTTAAAAAAACAAAAAATAAAAAACTTCTTTTATACAATTTACTCATTTTTCTCTGCTATAGCAAATTGTAATTGCCATCCTTTTTAAAATTTGTGATATACCTTCACTTGATACTGCCTCGTTAGTGTGCCTTCATTTGAAATTAAGATTTTTTTCATTCTTAATTTTTTTAAAAATGTAATGACTTTTTTTTTTTTTAAGATTTATTTATATGACAGAGAATCAGTGAGAGAGGGAACACAAGCAGGGGGAGCAGGAGAGGGAGAAGCAGGCTCCCCGCTGAGCAGAGAGCCTGATGCTGATGCCAGGGCTCAATCCCAGGACCCTGGGATCATGACCCAAGTGGAATGCAGACGCTTACCAACTGAGCCACCGAGGCGCCCCTCATTCTTAATTTTTAAACTAGAAAAATAATTTGCTTTATAATTAAAATAAGATTGCAGCTTAACTTCCTGTTACTATTTACATAGATATCACTGTAAGTCTGCTGTCTGCATAAAATATTCAAATAAACACATCATAGTGCTACATTGTTGCATAGAAAAATAACCATCTGTTGACATAAGCTAGATTGGTGATATGCTCATGAAATACTAGGAATGACACGTGCACCCATCATGTGCACTGCGGTACATCTTAGGTGATGTAATAATAAAAGTGAAATACAGTTTTGTCAAAACCATGATATTGTGTTTGGTGGAAAAGTATTTTTTATTGCTTTAGTTGTTAAGTGAAATTTTGTATCACTTAGAATGCTTTAAAAATTAAAATTCAATTCTTAAGTGACGTCAGCCACATTAGCACAGCTCTAGAGTCTAGAGCAACTTACTTACTTTAATGATATAAGTTCAGAGAGATGAAGCGACTAGATCCCAGTAAGCCAGATTAGTTTAGAATGGAGCACAACCATAAATAAATCTATATTTCAGTATGTGAAAATTGTTACTCAAATGTTATTTTATATCCTAGGCTAAATCCATAGCACACCAAAAAGAATTACTTTATTATTTATTTATTTATTTATTTATTTAGAGAGAGTGAGCAGCGGGGGTGGGGGTGAAGGAGAGAATCTCAAGCAGGCTCAACGCCCAGCATGGAGCCTGAGGAGGAGCTCTATCTCACAACTCTCAGATCATGACCTAAGCTGAAATCAAGAGTCAAATGCTTAACCTACTAGCCACCCAGGTGCCCCCAAAAGAATTACTTTAATAAGAAAAAAAAAAAACAGTTATTTAATTTAACTGGAAACAGTTTGTTTAAACAAAGGAACAACTTTTTTTGTGGAAGTTCGGGGGTTCATTTTTCAATTAGATATTATGGCATACTGTAAATATGTGAAAGGTGATCTGAATTTGCTCTTAGACTTCATTCCCCAGATGAACACTAGCATTTAGCCTTGTTTTTTAAATACTGAGTCTTGTTTTATCTGTAATACGTGCATAAATTTATGCAAACCTAAAATGAAAATGTTGAGGAATTAGAGTAGCAGCATAATTTTCCTCTTCAGTGAATGCTTAAACTTCTTGGAGGAACCAGGTGCCTTAAGTCTAAATTTACAGAGTAGACCTTACTCTCTTTGCATTATGCTGAAAAGCAAGGAATTAAACCTTTTCACTCATTTAATGTTTTACATATTTATCATAAAACTGATAAAGAATTATTCTCCAGCAATAAAGAATTATTCTCCTTCCATTGCTGGTACTTTAATCATAGAGAAACAGTCCAGGGCGTAAATGGTAGCTTTTGCTATTTGTGAAAATGTCAGGAACCTTGGAGAATACCTTAGAGACTCTTGATTGACAGCATAGATGTTCAGTTAATGGGGGAGGGGTGTTAAATAATTACATATATATTACTGTTTTGAAGTTTTCAAAAGCATTGACTTGAAATTTTAACTTCTGTAAATAAAAGACCTTAGGAATCTTTTCTTTGGCATGTTTTATATGGCAGCATTACTAATGGCAGCATTACTGTCCTTATTCTTTGGTAGTTATAATAAGTGATTTTATACAAAGCTGCTATTCAAAAGAATATATGGGTACTAGTTTGTTAAGTTGTTTTTGTTAAAATTGGCCTTATTCCAGGAAAAAATTGAACGCTAATGTAGAAGGTGAGTTTATTACATGTGAGTCCTGTTCCTGTATTTGCTTATTGACTTGCTAGCACACACACACACACACACACACACACTCACAAAATATCAGTTTTAAAGAACACCTTAAGTATCTTTATTCAAAGCAGTTATCAGTTTCCTAAGAGATGTAGCCACTGTTTTATACTTTTGTTTTCTAGCACCTCAGAATGAAGATTGTTCTTCTCAACCATCTGAATTCAGTTTATTTTAATTAAATTGTTTTAAATGTATAGCTTTATTTTTAGTTAGGTTTTTTCCCCTTAAATTCAACTGTCCCTATATGTTAATTACCTTTTCCCTGCTCTTCATTTAAGTCTCCTCTCCCCACAAATTCCTTGTTATTTTGAGCTGGGACGTATCACCTGAAAGCTTTAGGCTTAATGCTATGTGAATCGACTTGGTGCTTTTTATTTTCCGTATATTATGCACCACTAAAAAGAATGTAACACATGTAGCAGCTTATTTTGTTTTTGAAGGAGGAATTGAAGAGCTTTTGAGTAAAAATGTGAAAAGAAGCTAGTGTTCATTGCCTACGTGGCTTTTTTAAAAGGCTCTTAAAAAACATTCCATTGTGGATTCCAAGTCCTCTTTATACTTAACCACCGACAGTAACTGCCTGCAGAGTCATGTGATCATCTTGGCAGCTGCCAGGCCTTTTAGTGATTTCATTACTGTGGTTTCCTTAAGCTCTTTGCACACATTGATTAATATTTTTCTTGCAGTTATCGCTGTGATGATTTTGTGGTTAATGACACCAAGCTGGGACTGGTACAGAAAGTCAGAGAACACTTACAGAACTTGGAAAAGTAAGTAATAGGCCTTGGGGAAGGAAGGGTATAGAATAGGGTTGAGGGGTCTTTGCAAATTTCTGAGTGGGAGTTTTGTTAATGAGTTCCATAACTTCATCACGTTTTCAGTGTGATTGAAATGTTAATAAAGTAAACTTTGGATATCTGAAACTGTGCCCATAGTTAATGGTCATAGCTTAGCATTGATTTCTATTACTGTTTATCATAAATCTTGGACAAGAGTCCAAGAGCCTTTTTTTTTTCTTTTTCGAGTTATTGCCCACCAATTTATAAGCTAGTCAGTTGATTTGCCAGGGAAATTTTGGAGGTGTAAGAAAAGGGCATAAAATGATAGAAAATCATTATAGAGTTACCTTTGATATTAGAAAATCCTTGTCAGGCATGTTTTATGAGGTCTTCTCAGAAGCACTAAAATTTATGCATTATTTTTAAGGGAAATTAGGTTTTATTATATTATTGTCTACTTTGCATCTATAGGATAACACAAGATCCCCGTTTCTTCTTTTCCTCTTTTGTTAGGGACTAGTGTCACTTGAAATTACAGTAGATTGTGAAATGCTTTGTCATCATTAAGAAATTTAAGTACTTATGTGAATAGAATTTCTTTTGCTATAGCCAGATAGGTTATTCAGATAAAACTCACTGAACCCAAAGTTGAAGCAATAAACAGAAATCCAAAAAGTGATGCCTTTGAAGCTGCAGTGGATGGAAGCACTGCCCTGGAATGACTGCTGACTGCAGTGAAGTTTGTGTAAATCACCCCTGATCGTCAGGTGCCATCTAATTTATTTTGACAGTTGATGTTAAAAACTATTGTGAGAACATACCAAAAAAGGAGGAGTTCTTAGCAAACTTAAAGGCAATAGAATATTTTTAAATCATATATTGAGAGGAAATAGCCTAAGTGCTTTGAGTGAAACACTGTCTAGTTTTCGTTAACCCAAGTCTTTATGCATGTCTTGTTGACTAAATAGATTATAAAGCTGATGAGGGAAGAAGGATGGATTTCTTTAAAATCTAAACTAGATAAAACACTTTGAATTAAAGTACTTTTTGGCTTGTTATCTTTTGGCTTCTCTCTTTTTTCAAAGTGCTTCTTCCCTTCTTGTAATCCGAAATAGAGCAGCAGAAGCCCTATCTAGGATTAGAGACAGAGGTATAGATACACAGACCCCAAATATTTTTGTCTGAAATTGTCATAATTAACAAGAGGAAGATTCCTACAATAATTATGTATTGTCACTCTTTAGTGTGGTGATGTCATTGTGAAGATCATAATTGACTTGATTTTTTATCACAGACATTGGGTAGCCACCAGAATATTTTTTCTGCCACTTATAGTTTTCTCTAAGAAAAGACCACCATCTCAATCCCAAATAAATATATCAGAACTAAGTCAAAGGGAAAAGAGGACATTCAAGAATGTGCATGCATTTATGTAGTTATCAGATCTTTTATTTCCATTGACCCCTTCATCAGGTAAACGTTGTCAGAGTTCCTTGTCTATACTCCGCTTGGTCCCACTGAAAAATCTACCTTGCAGTCCTCCACCTATGTTGAAAAACATGGCCTCGGTTCATTTTTCTGTTCTTCAAATGTGGGCTTTAGTGTGTAGTGGACACCGCAGTTTCAAAACTGTGATTGTATTTGTGTTTTACTTAACTTTAGACTATTCTGCATATCCTCTAGAAATGCACCATGCAAAAGAGCTTCCTGAAGTGAAGAGAGTGTTGTATAGTCTGCCCTGTCCTACGTGGTAGCCCCTAGTCTTATGCAGAGCACTTGAAAAGTGGCTTGCATGACTGAGGAACTGAATTTTAAATTTTACGTAAGTTTAGTTAATTTAAATTTATATATCCACATGTAGTAAGTGGCTACCTTATTAGTGTGGATCTGGTGAATTCTGCCATTTTGAGAATTGCTGAGGGCAAAATTTTAATAACTTATATTTTAAAAAGCTGAATCCTTTATATAGGTTAAAACTGAAAGTTATCTGTTAGGCACTGTCGCGAAGTAGTGTGTGTGTACATATATATATAGTGCTTCTGATTCAACCCCTTTACGTACAGAAGTGTGAAGGAATAACTTGACACTAATATATGGAATCGGTCCCTTCTTACTTTGTAGTCACTGGTGCTCTGAGAGGGGTGTACCTACAGTTCTGAGGACATGTTGCCTAAGAATATTTTTAGTTTTGAAGTAACTAACTGCCACTAGATCTGATGCTCCAAAGATACTATAGCTCATGTGAAAATTAAATAATCATGCGTTTACTTTGGACCACCCTGGTACTTTTTCGAAGATGGAAAAGAATTGGCAGACTTTAAGTCTGTGTTGTTCAAATGTGGGCTTTAGTCTGTAGTGGGAACTACAGTTTTTGATAGTTTTTAACGTATTAATAGTAAAAAATGATAATTTTTACTTCTTTTAGATTAGGTCTCCTGATACATTATAATTTTAAAGTGACCCTTTGAAAGTTAGAATTATTTTCTGATAAAATTTAAGCAAAATATCTCTTTCATCAAGAAAAATTTTGAAATATTTTAATTCAGAATACCCATGCTAATTAGAATTTGTTTCAGAATATCCTTTGTAGCATAGCCGAATCAAATTAATTTATACGTATCTATGTGCCTATAATTTACTTTCCAGAAATTCAGATTATATCATAATCTGCTACAACAAATGAGCAAAACAGGATATCTTTATCAGAATTAAGAAAGAAGTAGCATAGCATTTGAGACTTAGTGTTAAATCTCAGAATAATCACATCAGATGAGGGTTTTCCTTTTGATGTGAGGAATGGGTCTTCTCATTTTTGAAGCTTCACATTCGATTAGGCAGATAGAGTGGTAGTGGAGAGGGATTGTCTCACTGACTACAGCTACCTGGCCAGCTTTTCGGAGCGGTGCCAGGTGGTAGATGCTTGCAGCCCACCTTGCTAGAGGAGTGGTGGGGATTGCCAAGGAAAGTGGAACTCCTCACTGACTTCGAATACTTGTGGCCCACAGTGGGCATAACAGGTCACTTCTTGGCTTTTCTAAGCAGCCAGGCAGGGCTCTATACCCCAGACACTTAGAACAGCGATGTTTTATTTTTTAACCTGCTGTCTAGAATGTTTGTGTTAATGTCTTTTTGGCTATCTGTTTGTGTTTTAATAGCTCAGCTTTCACAGCTGACAGGCATAGGAAAAGAAAACTTTTGGAAAACTCATCACTAAACAGCAAGCTATTAAAAGTAAATGTAAGTAATTAAGATATATACAAATCTAAGAATTGGTTGAGATCTAGTCACTGTTTTATTACAACTCTAACATTAATGTTGCTCCTTATAAACTTTCATAAATGTATGCCTTGGATTTGGGATATTTTACAAAATGTTTGCCACTTGTACTAACGATTCTTGATGTGACTAAATACTCCAGTGAGTCCATCTTTCAGTGCCTCCCTTCCATCAGGATTACTGCTGTGTTCCTGTGCCTTAGCAAGTGTTCGTTCTTAAAGCCTATCCATGTGTCTGATTACTCTGTTTTTAAGGATCCCAAAGATCTTTGCTTTCTTCTGTTAAAGGTTCTAGGTGCAAATTCTGTGGGTCTGAAGTTTTGATGAGTTTTATTTCTTAGGACTTCATTAATATAATTTCACCACGAAAGAATATGCTTCCTCATTCTGGTAACCATCTGTTCCCAGGTGTATGAGCCATTAATAAATTAATAAAATTTAAAGATCACTGAATAGTTTTAAATACATCAGTAATTTTGCCCTGCATGTGCCTTTCTGCTGGCATGCTAGTTACATTTAGACATGCACTTACTTAATGAGAGTGTTAGGATTTTGTGAAAGAGAGCTGAAGTGCTCTCTGGCCATCCGTCTGAGTTATGGGGAGAGATGCTTTGGGTTACATTGGTAGATTCATTCCCTAGGTATAGTATTCAGATGTTACGGTGCATTTGTAGAGCTAATTAGAAAATCGAGCCTTGGTCTTCAAGGGAAATTCAGGTAGTTTTTAAAGATTGATATCCCATTGCTAGGAAAATATGTGTTGGTCATTTATGCATGGCTTAGAGTTAAAGGTTTGGGGATGAATATTTCAGGTATATATATTTATATTTTTTCAATTTGTAGTGTTTTTTATTTTTCAAAGATTTTGTTTATTTATTAGAGAGAGAGCGCACAAGCAGGGGGAACAGCAGACAGAGGGAGAGGGAGAAGCAGGCTTACCAAGCAGGGAGCCCAACATGGGGCTTGATCCCAGGACCCTGGGATCATGACCTGAGCCGAAGGCAGACATAGGACTGAGTCACCCAGGCACCCCAACAATCTGTAGTAGTTTTAATAAAATCTTATGAAAGCATTGTCTTAAATTTCATTTATTTTAAGGATCTTCCTGGGTTTTGAATTGTGTATTCCCTGGTTTTCATTAATGCTGATTTCCTCATAAGCTTCCATGAGGTACTGTTTTGTAGGACAGTCCCAGAATCAGAAACAGGCTTCTAAAAATATCTGGGCACTTACACAGAAAGTAGAATGAGAGTTTGAAATATTCATTGGACAAGAAAGGATCAATTCCGAATTGGCTTAATGCTAGAGTTCAAATATAGGCCTTTGTTTTGATGTCTGAAACATCCTTCTCTTGGTATTACTGATGGCCTTTTCTTGTCCCATTTTGCAGGGTAGCACCACCGCCATCTGTGCCACAGGCCTCCGGAATTTGGGGAACACATGTTTCATGAATGCCATCCTTCAGTCACTCAGGTACTGTTAAAGTCAGAGCTTAAGATGCTACTGTTAGTTTCTAGTGAAATGGTTAGGAGGAAAGGCTCTGGGTTCATGTTCTGTCTCTGCCACTAACTCTGGTCAAGTTCCCTGTGCCTTAGTTTCCTCATCAGTAAAATTAGGGATAATAGTTCTGCCTCATAGGATGGTTGGGAAGATTAAATAATTGCTATAAAGGGCTTAGAACAGTGCCTAGCAGTAAATAATTGTTAGTTGTTATTATTTATCTCCTATTGCTTCTTGAATAAACTAGAGCAGAGGTCAGCAAACTTCTTCATTAAATGGCCACACAGTAAGTATTTTAGTCTCTGCATACCCCACACAGTCTGTCTCCTGTCTTCTCCTCCTCCCCTGCCCTCCACCTCTACCCTTTTTAAACAACTCTAGAAATGTAGAAACTGACTGGCCCAGGACCAGATTTGGTCTGTGGGCTGTAGTATGCAGACCCCTGGACTACAGGGAACTTTGTTCAGAGAATTTAATCTAATCATCAGTTAAGTCTTAAATATGGTCATAAGATTGGGTGTTAAGAAGATCTTTGAAATGTAAGATAAGTAGTAAGTATAAAATACCCAACAAGGCTGACCTCAGTTATGTAGAAGAAACTATTTTGAAAGTCATGTACTTGTAGATTTTAATGTGGCATCAAAGGCCAGAATAAATTCTCTTCCCAAGGCCACCTTGCAAATAAGGAGCAGAAGTCATGCTTGATCCCTCCTTGAAGGTACCACCTCTTGGTTATCTACTCTTGTTCAAATAAGAAATTCAAGTCACTCCTGAACTCTCCTTATTACTCTGTACTGTGTATCTAAACAGTATGGTTGGTTTCATGGTTTGTTTTTATTTGAGGAAATTATTGAATACCTGGAAACAGGCACTGTAAAAAGAAAGAAATGGTGACAACCTTTGGGGGAGGGGAATTGAGGATTTTAAAAAAGATTTTTTTTTTTTTTAAGTTTTATTTATTTAAGTAATCTCTGCACCCAATGTGGGCCTTGAACTCACAACCTCAAGATTAAGAGTCATATGCTCTTCCAACTGAGCCAGCTGGGTGCCCCAGAATTCAGGATTTTTTGAACAGATTTTGCTTTAAGCTCTTTGTTCATTTTTACAAAGTCATCTGTTAATACTGTTTTCTTAGAGTAAATGAGGAAACTTAATGAGGAAACTCAAAGCAATCTCTTGAGAAATTGAAAGATCACATTTTAAAAATTCACATGTAGGTTTTATAGAACTTTTTTTATAGTCCTAGTAAATTCTTTTCTTTTTTCTTTTCTTTCTTTTTTTTTTTTTTTTTTTTAATAATTTTCTTCCTTTCCTTTTAAAATAGTAACATTGAGCAGTTTTGCTGTTATTTCAAAGAACTGCCCGCTGTGGAGCTAAGGAATGGGAAAACAGCAGGAAGGCGAACATACCACACCAGGAGCCAAGGGGATAACAATGTGTGAGTTCTAAGAATATATCCTTTCTGGCTTTGAGCTACAAAACAAGTGACTCTTACTGGTGATTTCCATTGCATTATATCAGTTAATAGGCATGTGCATTTTAAAACACTCTTCTTCTAAAACCTGGGTTTAACTGTCTGGCTGATGATCTTAATAATTGTTGGAATTCTTTTTATTTCTATTTACCTAATAGGATAAATTTAGCTCTCTATGTATCAAGTCTTTGTGGATTTGAGCTCTAAAATTGACATCTGTATATGAAACAGTTCTAGGTGTAGACCAGCATGAGTATCTCTAGTCTTTTTGAGTTTATTTGTCTTCTAGTGTTAGATAAATCTGTTTTGGATAATAAAATTAATTTGTAGTCATCAAATTAATTATGGGGCATTGTAGCCAATTTTTAGTTGATATGGAGAGGGAAAAATTGACAAATGATTATGGAGAACCAATATGTATGCAAATTCAGTGCAGTCGTGCTCCACTGGGTGTTCAGAAGATCTGTATTATGATTGTAATGGGCAGATTTTTTTCATGTTTTAACATTACTAAAATAAGGCTCTGATTTATAATTTGTGTATGTATTTATGTGTGTGTGTGTGTGTATTTTTTTTTTTTTTTAAATAGAGCACACATATGCACAAGCTGGGGCGGGGAGGGGCAGAGGGAAAGAGAGAATCCCAAGTAGGCTCTGTGCCCAGCGTAGAACCTGACATGGGGCTCGATCTCATGACCCTAAGATCATGACTGAAACTAAGAGTCAGATGCTTAATCAACTGATCCAGGCGCCCCTAATTGGTATATATTTTAATGTAATGTTCTTTCTGCCTGCCTGTCCCCGCTCCCATACACCCCATCCCCACACATTCTGAAAAGCCATTTTATAATCTGACATGGTTCTGTCTAAGTGACTGAGGGAGATTAGGATAGAACATGTTAGAATAGTGTGCAGTATGGATAGAGCCAAAATACCAGGGAACTTTAAAGCCAGGCATTGGAGGAGGGCTGGAATCATACCACGACAATTGGTATCTTGGGAGTTTGCCGTAGTAGCAGCGTATAGGATGGACTGAAAAATGTCTGCATTCAAGGAGACGTAACACTTTGTAGTAGTTGGGTTGGAGGAGATAGCAGTAAATAAGGAAGAAGAAAACACATTTTCACAAAAGTTAAGAGAAGAATTAGTAGTACTTGATGCATTTAGTGTCATTTAGGGTTTACTTACAAACTGCAGAAATTGGCTCTGGCCATTTTAGGCAGAAAGAGAACTGAATGAAGATCTGTTGGTAAGCTGTTACTGGACGGGTGGAAAACCAGGTCTGGAATATAGATATTCAGGACCGTAGCCACTATGACCCCGTGGAGCTCTATCCCATAAGGATATCACTGCTTCTGTATTATCACTGACCGTAACAGCACACTGCCCACTGTGACACTGCAGTTCCTGTTACCAGCACCGTTGGGTTGGTGCGGGTGAATGCTGCTGTTGCTGCTGCCCCTGCACTCCAGACGATGCTCTTTGTCTCCAGAAAGGACTTGGCACTGCCCCAGCTTGGCATCACTAACTTCTGCTTCAGACAGGCAGAACCCAGGGCACGTATCTCAGCCCTGGCCGCAAGGGGGTTTGAGAACAAGTATCTGGCCTTTTCAACTTCCATAGTAGGAGGCAGTCTCTTACCAAGACTCTAAAGGTGGGGAATTCCTCAAATACAGGGAGAGGGTTCAGGTACTAGGAGGTAAAAAATATGATTTGTATCTCAGGGGCCTACTGGATGACAGGGGTTGAACAAGAAGTTATTGAGGTATCCATGAGTATGGTAGTTGTATTGAGAGATACAGATACTAAAGTTATTTGGAGATGTTTCAGTTTAGCTGGTTATTGGAGGGATTTCATTCTAGCTACATGCATAGAAAAACAAAATTAACAGTGACTTAAATTCCATTGTTTATTTTCTCATGTAAAATCTGGAGATTATCCATCTAGGGCTGTTTGCCACAATCATCAGGCTCCTTCTAGCTTTCTATTCCACCAACCCTAGTGTAGGGCTGTCATCCACATTGTTCAGAGTGGTGCTGGACTGCCACCATTTCGTCCTTCCAGCTAGAAGGAAGAAGGAAGGGGTTAATGAGGACTACTTTCTCTTTAAGGCAGTTTCTCAGAAGTTGAACACAAAGTTTTTTATTCCAGGAGTTCTTGTGCCAAGGAAAAATTGGAAGTTCTGTTCCTATGAGAGAAGAGGAGAATGGGTATTGGGGGATAGTAGAGAGAGTATAGAGAGCGGCTGTAGTACGCATTGAGTTTGAAGTGACAAGAGGACATCCAGGAGAAAATTCCTCTTGGAAACTGGAGAAACCTGACTAAAAGTGGTCATGAGAAAATCTGGCTTTCATATTTGGATTTGGGAGTCCTGGTATAGAGTTGAGTTGAAGCTTTGCGGCCAAGTGAACTGTCTGAGGCAGAGATGAGCAGATGGTCACACACTGAGGTCTGGGAAGTGTTCTTTGTGAGGGGCAAGAAGGAAAAGTGCAGGAAATGGAGAAAGAGATTCCGTTACTTGTTTTAAGTTTTTAAAAAATGTACATTTTAAAGTAATTTGGTTTGTAACTTACCTATTGCTTTATTGTACAAGTATGGCATTACTTTGGCACAAAGTTCACCATATGTTCAAAAACTAGTTTTGTGATTACTGCAATTTATGTGGGTTTTTGAAATGCTGTTACTTAACTGTCAGAATTAGTTTAGAAGAAACCAAATCCTTTTTATGTTTTCACTTTTTATTATGAATTTTTGACAGTTGGACATTATGCATTGAAACAGTAGCCTGTCACTAATGCAAGGGGTATCATCCCTTCTTCTTTTCCAGGTCATTGGTGGAAGAGTTTAGAAAGACACTCTGTGCTTTATGGCAAGGTAGCCAGACTGCATTTAGCCCAGAATCCTTATTTTATGTTGTTTGGAAGATTATGCCAAATTTTAGGTAAGTATTACTTAATGAAGGATATTTAAAATATTAATATTAGTCTTTCTGCTGTTCCTGGAATAATTTCCTATGAAGTGGTGGTATTCTAAATAATAAAGACTGGTTTTATTTTATTTTTTAATTTTAATTTTTTTTAAAGCAGGGGTGGGGGAGGAGGCCTTGGGGGAGGGGCAGAGAGAGAATCTTAAGCAGGCTCCACCCCCAGCGCAGAGTCTGATGTGGGGCTCCATCCCATGACCCTAAGATCATGACCTCAGCTGAAATCAAGAGTCAGATGCTTAGCCAACTCAGTTACCCAGGTGCCCCTTGTTTTGTTTTTAAAGAGAACAGCAGTTGGATCGTTTGACTAGACAAATGTGTGTGTTTAAATAATATATAGACATTAAAAATGCCTTTAACAAACAGGATATTTTGTTGTTCTAAAAACAAAGTAATATAAATCATTTATGTGCCTTTATAAATAATTTAGGAAAACCTACTGGACAAAATTCCATTGATTCTTTCAAAATTTTATGAAGATTAATTATAATCATATACCATCTTGTTATTTCAACTAAAAAAAAAAATCCAAATGTAATCTGTAGAAATCCGTGGTCTGAAATTCACTGTTCTGGGCTGGGTTCTGAAGTGAAGTCCATTGGGATTCAGTTTGCAAAAGGTAGCTGGGCCACGTCCTGATGTGGCTGTAGAGTCACTGTGTTTTCCTTGCTCTTTCTCTAGCATCACTTGAGGAGGGGAACAGCCTTGCTGTCAGAGGAATCTGCCTCTTCTCCTAGGTTAGTCCTCTCTGTAGGGATGCAGGTAACAGCAGATTTGAGGCACTGCAGGTGTTTGACAACAGCCTCTGCTACCTTCTGCTGATTTTGTCCTGAAGCAGGTCTGTGCTCTCGCTAGTCAGCATTTTGGCACCTAATGTACCTCTCTCTCCTTTTGAAAAAAACAAAAACACCCAGCATGCTGTATGTAGTAAGACTTAGTAGTTTTCTTGCTCTGTTGCCTAATAGTGGTTTAGATATAGTAGTAATACAGAAAAATATTAAAAGGTATATGACCTCAAAGAACTGGCATTTGTTGCCTTCCTCGAGAAGTCTAACCTTGAGGATCTGATGTGATTTACTGTTGTTGCCCCTGGTCTTTGTTTTGAAGGGAACCTCTTTTATATATCGTGACATTTAAATCTCCTCTCAGAAGAGAGTAATTTTGTAAGGATTTTAAAGTTTCTTGACTCTAGGAAAGGTGGAAATGACTGCTGAGTTATCACTAACCAGCTTTGGACTTAATATAGCATTTCTTTTTTTATAATTTTTTTTAAAGATTTTATTTATTTATTTGACAGAGATAGAGACAGACAGCGAGAGAGGGAACACAAGCAGGGGGAGTGGGAGAGGAAGAAGCAGGCTCACAGCGGAGGAGCCTGATGTGGGGCTTGATCCCAGAACGCTGGGATCACGCCCTGAGCCGAAGGCAGACGCTTAACGACTGCGCCACCCAGGCGCCCCTTAATATAGTATTTCTAATATAGTCTCCTAGTTAGACTCTAGATAGGGACTTAGTCTTTGTGTTTTATTATTATATAAAATTCGTTTCCATTTATTGAATGCTATGTGCCTAGCACTTCAGGCCTTTTATATCTGATCTTTGTGAAAAAACACAACCACAAAATTCCCATCAAGGTAGGAAGTGTTAGCTCCGTTTTAAAAAAAGACAAAACTGGGACAGAGGAGGAACTTTTTCAACCTTACACGTCTAGTAGGTGTTAGGGTCAGAGTTAGAATTGGTACAGGATGTGTCAGCAGCCATCAGTCCACATGCCTGAGTGTAGCCCACCGACTAACTTTATACTGTTCTGCTTGGTTCCCAGGGTGACTCAGGTCCTTTATTCTTAAGTGGGAGTTTAGAAACTGTTTGAAACTTCTATTCAATAGAGTTCTACTTTTCCTCAAAATCTGCCCACATCTCTGCCCTTTATATGAAGTTTCTATAGCCCAACTGTGAGCACGATGTAATTTTTAGCTGCTTAATTTTGCACATTCTGTATCCTTAGCAGTGAAAGGAAGACTCTTGGAGAAGGTGACCAAGTTGAGGAGTTTCTGGAGTGATTCCTAATTCACATGAACTCTTAGATTCCTTAGTGACTGATGGGAGTAGAATGCCTGTGTATTCTTAGCAGGGCTTTCTCTCAGTTCCACAGTAATTGAGGTCATTCCCCATTTTCTTGTAATCGACGGATTATTTTCTCTTGGTTAGATCTAGATCTTGAGATTATATCAAGGATAAAGCTTAAGTGTAAGGTCACTGCACAACAACCAGGGGTGAGGCAGGGAGATGTGGGGCTTTCTTCCTATAGCTGTTCCTCCTATTAGGTATGCAGGGTAAAGTTCCTATAACATGGCCTGTGTGAAAGTGCACTGAGTCTTGAACTATGTTTCTGTTACATTTATGATCACAAAATAAAATTTTAAAAGGGGTTAGGAAGCCCGTTTTCCTTGATTAACCTATGACAAAGTCTAGGGAGTTTAATCCCTTGGAATGAAATATGAGGACTCTGAAAACACACATGCATGTGGAAGTAGGAACAACTTTATTCATTAAGTAATGCAAACAAATATATACATATACATACCGTAAGTGTAATAACAGCTTTGGGGTATAGAAACCACGAAAACTATTCTTTCTTTTTTCCCCACTCAAACCAAAAGCCAGTTACCCGGAGGTAAACTTTTGCCAAAGTTTGACCTTTCCAACAGGCGTATCTACTTACCACACTTCTTACGGCTTCCTAGTACGCCCTGCTTTTCCTGTCCTTTTCCTTTTCAGGAAAGTAACTTAAAGTTTGTGGTTTTTTTAAAGGTTTTATTTATTTATTTGAGAGCGAGAGCATGCACTAGCAAGCAGAGGGGCAGAGGGAGAGGGGGGGAATCTCAAGCAGACTCCACACTGCACTTGGTGCCCTATGTGGGGACTGATCCCAGGACCCTGAGATCATGACTTGAGCCAAAACCAAGAATCAGATGCTTCACCGACTGAGCCACCCAGGTGCCACTAAGTTTATGTTTTTTAAATAGGTAAAATACGAATGACTGAGAATTTCAAAAGGTAAAGAAAGGATATACAGTGGAAGTTTTTTCTTTTACTTTATTTCCCAGCCATGCATTTTGCTTTCTAGAAGCAGCCATATTTACTAGATTTTTGTGTATCCTTTTGTTGATATTCTGTGTATATATTTATATATGTGTGTGTGTATAATTTTTAACATAAGTGGTAACATACTTTTTTTCCTACTTTGAGGTAATTCATACTAGTATCTAAAGAACTTTCTCCTTTCATTTTATGGCTGCGTAATATACTTTATGGTTGTATCATAAATTATGTATAGTCCCCTATCAGTGGTTTTATAGGTTGTTCCATACCTTTTGCTGTTCCAGACAGTGCTGCAGCGGAGAGTCTCATACATGCATATGCCCGGCTCTCAGAGAGCAATTGCTAGATCAAACATACGTGCTTCGGGGAGCCTGGCTGGATCAGTTGGTAGAGCATGAGACTCTTGATTTCAGGTACAGGAGTTTGAGCCCCACGTTGGGCATGGAGATTACTTTAAAAAAAAAAAAAAAAGATATTTGCTTTTAATTTTGATAGTCTTTTCTGCTGGCCCTTTTTTTTACTCTTAGCCTTTCTTAAGATGATTTTGTCTTACTGTCTCTGTATCTTTGTCATGTTTGTCCTATGGGATTTGCCTTGACCTCTGTCTCCTTCTTTAAGGTCCAACTTAACGCTAACTCTCTAGGAAAATCTCTTGATAATTCACATTGGGTCATGGTATTTATTCCCTTGCTTCTCGTATCATATATGTGCTATTTCTACTTCCACATAAACTTGATTTAATGTATTTGCCTTAACTTCCCAAGGAGTTTTCTTTAGTTTTGTTTTTATCAGTTCTTGTTGTAATTAATCTTTAAAAACGATGGGTGAATAAATGACTAAAACCTTCTTATTTCTACTAGCTATTCTACTTGGCTTTGTAGAAAACAAAAGATTATTGTGGACAACAAATGGGTCTCTGCATGTGATATCTTAATGATTTTTCTAGTTATGCTGTTGATATTTTATAATTAAGTATTCTTCTGTCTAGGAAGTTTGCTGTTGTATGTTTTTTGTGTGCTTGTAAACAAAAACAGTTATTTTTGTCAGTTTTCATTTTCTGGTGTTTTTGTGTTGGAGAAACTCAGCCATGGTTGGTGCCACAAAATGGAGAGGAATAGCTAAATTTAATTGATTTTGGTCTTATACACAAGTTGGACAAAGCAACAACTTAGAATTCTTTTGTGAATGTTAGAGATATTTTATTTTTTGGGGCACCTGGGTGGCACAGCGGTTAAGCGTCTGCCTTCGGCTCAGGGCGTGATCCCGGCGTTATGGGATCGAGCCCCACGTCAGGCTCCTCCGCTATGAGCCTGCTTCTTCCTCTCCCACTCCCCCTGCTTGTGTTCCCTCTCTCGCTGGCTGTCTCTATCTCTGTCAAATAAATAAATAAAATCTTTAAAAAAAAAAGATATTTTTTTCTTGACAATATTTTAAAAATAAGAACAGAGCCTAAAATTATAGTATGTCCTAGGTATTTTAGAAGTTTGTTCTAAAATGATGGAATTTGATTCTGTATAGGCATATCCTGTTCCTGATTGGCCTTTCCATCTTATATATTATGTACCAGAATGCAGAGAACAGTCAGTAACGCACAGGTGTATGCCACAGTTACGTGTGTTGGCATCATACAAGTACTTGCGTGTGCCTGTGTTCTGTGGTATCTGTTTCATTATTTGAAATGTCTGCTTTTCTCACGTAAGCACAGGTACAAATTAACATTTTCTGTCATCATTCTTTATTGGGACATTTCTTTGTAAGATTTGCTAAATATGGTTTGTTTCCTTGCGCCAAAAATTGTGAAGAAACACTTGCCCCTCTGTTTCTACACATTGTGCTTCAGCAGTGCCCCTCTTTCTTGGCCCCTTCGTTCAGAAGGGGTTCTTCATGATCTTTTGGGCTTTTATATTCTCATTGTGCTCTCCAACCATTATTTCTCACAGCATCTTTATGACACAGAGTTTCTGTAAACATTAAGGAGGAGGTAATCTCTTTACCCAAGGGTAGGAACAAGTTAAGATAAGGAACAGTATTAAAATTGGAACCACTGTTATTTCCCTGTCTTCTTTTCTCTCTTAATTCCGGTCTGTCACAGAGATACCAGTTCGTTCTTTATAAATCCATTTCCTCACTATTTCACTAGCACTTGTTTGGATGATATCACTGAGATAATTTGTATACAAAACATAAACATTGAACCTAAATGTGAGGAGTGTTTCCTTTTACATGATTACCAAGGAAGAGACCTAAGTTGACTACTAGTGAAATTTTGAAGCTCTGGATTGTATAATTGGGAAATAATTGAAAAGATAACTGAAGTTTGCTGAATTTAACTTACTAAATAGTATTTTTTAAAAGATTTTCAGATAAGTCAGTGAAACTATTACTTAAGTGTTTAAAAATAGAGTTGTAAATGTGTTTAGTCAGAATCAGAAAAGTTTCCTAGTCTGAGAAGAAGCTGACTTTGTGTTTTTTGGTAAAGATCACAAATTGAAACAGAAGCATACCTTTTTAAAACAGCTGAGTGTTCCATGATCTCATGTAAGTAAAAAATATATATATTTCTAATGGTAAAGGAAACTTGGAAAATTAATGTGTTTTGCTATAAGAAAAGAGAAACAAAAGAATCGTGTGGTGGAAACTTTCATGAATGTACATTAGGCAGATTGTTTTTTAAAAAGGGATGGATATGTGTTTGCTGAAAGTGCAAATCAACATAACTACAGTACTGGTTTCATGATCCATTTTAGAAAAATGATTAGATACTAGTTTATTTTGGTGAGAGAATAAAACTATTTTTATATGTGATAGAATTTCAGATATGACCTAAGATACTAATCTCACCTTTGAGTCATAAAAAAAATTGATGTTGTGATGAAAAAGTTTAAAGCACCTCTGTAGATATGTAAAGGAATTATCAACTTTGAAAACTTTTGACTGAATTTTAACTTTTTATAGGAGTCTTAGAAGAACTACTTGAACATATATTGATACTCAGTTGTTAAATCGTTCAGAAAAAGTTACAGTGAAATGCTAAAGTGACTTAAGTTCCATTGGTTAGGTAGATGGTTTTCATAATTTATGACTTCCACGAGAAATTTTAGGGAAAGGGGAGAAATGTATATTGAGGGAACCTATGGTTCAAAGGCATCTAAGGAACCATTGCCTAGAAGAGTGGTGGAAATTTTGATTCAAGACCAAGCCAGAAAAAGTGATTTAAAAGATAAAGCGAACCTTCCATGTTGGCAGAATGTAGGCAGAAATCTTTTCTATCCATAGTTTTATAAAGTACTTTATGTATATATATTATTGCTTGATTTATTTTATCTATATAAACCTCTGTAACCTTCAGGTGTACCAACTTCATTTTCTGTCAGCCTTCATTGCTGTTCACTTGTCCTGGTCTGTATTAGTGTAAGAATTCCATACAGGGGTGCCCGGTGGCTCAGTCAGTTAAGCGTCTGACTCTTGATTGCAGCTCAGGTCATGGTCTCAGGATCTTGAGATCGAGCCCCGAGTCGGGCTCTGTGCTGGGCATGGAGCCTGCTTAAGAGTCTCTCTCTCTGTCCCTTTCCCTATCCCCCCCCCCCCTTGGTGCTCTCTCTCTCAAAAAAAATTTCTCTATCATCTCCTGTCTGGATGTAGTATAAGAAATAAGAATATGTTGGGCGCCTGGGTAGCGCAGTCGTTAAAGCGTCTGCCTTCGGCTCAGGGTGTGATCCTGGTGATCCGGGATCGAGTCCCACATCAGGCTCTTCCGCTATGAGCCTGCTTCTTCCTCTCCCACTCCCCCTGCTGTGTTCCCTCTCTCGCTGGCTGTCTCTCTGTCACATAAATAAATAAAATCTTTAAAAAAAAAAAAAATAAGAATATGTTGCCACTTATATTCAAGTTTTAGGCTAGAGCATAACTGTATATGAGTCAATGCATTTTTTAAAGTATTCATATGAAAAATGTCTTTTGAATCAGAGATTAGGATCCAAGCATAGACTCTTTAGAAAGTTTTTCTTCCTTTCAGCCAGTGTTAAAAAATTACTATCTTTCAGTCTAAAAAATCAGTTTTAAAATCCTTATCTCTTAGAATGGTGGTTTATAAGACCAAGGTTTCTGGTGAGGGCAAGATGTGACATTTTAACATTTGAGCATCTTCTGGAGAGGCCATGTGGGATAGTAGGAAAACCAGAGTCCATCCCATCTCTGTGACTCTTGTGTCGTAGGACTTAGGCCCGTCACACACTCCTTTTCTTGCCCCTCAGTTTTCTTCATCTCTAAAGTGAGGTCAGTTGAGATCACTACACATCTGATTAGCTCTAATATTCTGTGTTTTCAGATTTGTTTTAGTAGGATTTTTCCTTCTAGAGAAATTTGGGAAATTTTCCTTGAAGAGAAGTATAACCTGGCACAAGTGGGGATGAACGGTCAGGAAGCCTCACTGTGCGGAGTGCAGGCTGCAGCCCTTCACAGCGCTTTGCCTTCCTGCATGTTTGGCTGGGTTGTGGAGCCTCCCCAGTGACGGCCTGCTTCTTTTTGCTTTAAGGGGCTATCAGCAACAGGATGCCCACGAATTCATGCGCTACCTTTTGGACCACCTGCACTTGGAACTCCAGGGTGGTTTCAATGGTGTTTCCCGCTCAGCAATTCTACAGGAGAATTCTACCCTATCTGCAAGTAACAAATGTTGCATGTAAGATGTAGTTTCTTTCTCTTTTTTTTAGGAGGACCTCAAACATTTATGTTGGTGTTATTGTTTATTAGATTTATAATGGAAGGTGGAGTTTTCCTTGACTTTTGCGCGTTTGAATTTTATAACCAAGACTAGCATATGCGTCCTGCTTCCATACCAGAGGCATCTTGTACTTGCCTCTTGGTATAGTCCTGATTGCTTTTGGTATAGATCATTTTAAAAATTGAAAGAAACAACAAAATATTTTGTATAATTTAGCACAAGAAAATTACCTGCCAAATGTATCAAATAATATTTGGGAGACTTAATTTTCTATACTAAAATAATTATATTTTTTCACTAGAAACTTAAAAATATTTTGAATGTGAATTTTCCTAAAATATATGTTCTTTAATGAAATTGAGGCATTTGTAAGTTCTCAGAATTTTTCTTGCCTTTCAATATGAACAAAACCTTTTAAAAAGATTGCTTTCCTGGGTACTAATACCCCAAATTTACATTGCGATTAGAAAGCTTTTTAGGGATGATTTACTGTTATTTCAGTCTGATTTTGTTTAATTGTAGTTTCCTTTTGTTCAAATTTTTTGAAAAGTTTTGTTTTGACCTGTGCAGGAAAGGGATTTACAAGACAAACTCCCCAAAGACAGAAAGAAAAGAGTAAGTAATATATAGGGATCACTGTATTGTATTGCCTTGCAGTTCACAAATCTGATTTAGTGTGAAGTTAGGGTCCTTTTAATGACAGAGCAGCTCCATAGCCCATCTGGCTGCGTCAGAGAAGGGCAGCCGTTGGAGTTGCTGTACATTTCAGAATGTTTGGCCCTCTAGGTCCTGAGAACTACGGTTCCAGTCAGAATCCAGTACAGAAGGGGAGGGGTCCGTGACCTGATAGAGTTATTCTTGCTGCTAGCGCCACGTTAAAAATAGTATTAAGGGAAAAATTCTGCTTTGTATTTGATGATGGCATTTTGTACACTAAGAATATTGAACTGGGCTCTATCAAGGAGAGTGTGTGTGAAGTGAGAGGGTATATGTCTTTATTATTTTATTTGATGCCCAAGGCACCCTCTTTGAGTCACATTGTGTAATAGTCCTAGGATGATCTTCTAGTAACTAATGAGTTTTCAGTATTAACCCATGTCTTTTCATGATATTTTAAACAGTAGTAATTTTAGGTTCCATTAGTGAGATAGGAACAGAAAGAAAAAAATTATTTCAGGATCTAAGGATCACATTTGCTAAAACTACAAAAAAGGTCTCCTATGCAGTATCTGTGTTTCTTTTTAGTACCTAGAAAATCATTACTGCTAATATAAAAGACCCTAGCAGCGTAAGAGTCTGTCCGAATATTTAAGCACTCTTGGTGTCCAGTTATAATAAATGACAAAGCAATTTTGAAATCATTTATGAATCGTTTTTAGTCACTGTATACCTAACTTAATGCCATAGACATCAGATAGCCAAGACCTGATGAGTATCCTTTTCTCGGAGGAAGAAATTATAAAGAACTACGTTGAATCTAAATGTACTGCTTTTTAATCAAGCAGTTTCCATTTCAATTAAGGGCAGTATTATATGTGAACATCCGTACGAAAGGATCATAGTCCCTGATTCCAGTAGTTTATGTGGTGTGCCCTTTGTGTAGGACATAGATCTGAAACGGCTGTTACATCAGATAGTTCCAACGTAGCTTCCCTTTTCGTTCAATTTACTAAAGCTGTATATCCTATGAACAGCTTTTTTTTTTAAAAAAAAAGATGAAGCTGCAGTATATATCTTTTGCCTGTAAAGAATGGAAGCCCTTTCATGGAAAAGGAAGCAAACTTTTAAAATTGCTCGAGTAGCTTTGTCTCATTAGGTTTAATTTGGAGCAACTCAGAAAGTACAGTTCAGTGTGTTAGGAGTATTTTTATTTGCAAGTGAGAGAAACCACCTCACATTGCTATTAGCAAAAAAGAGCTTTTACTGACTCAAGTAACTGCATACATAAGTGCACAAAGGTTAATATATAAGTGTTTGCTGTAGTACTATTAATAGCAAACAACTGAAACAGCCTGGAAGAGCATTAATATATTGGTTAAATTAAGAAAAGGAGCGTAGTGTTAAGAGCTGTGTGACCCTAGACCAAGTTGGACCTCAGCTTCTTGGTCTGTAAAATGGGGATAATGCTATCTGCTTCATAGCTTTGTTGTGAGGATTAACGGATTTAATTCATGGAAAGTACCGTGAATGGAGTCCGGCATAGAGTAAGTGTGTTACCGGCGTTCGCTAACATGCTTCCACGGTTCACTTCCTTGGTGGCTCTTGCATCCGTTCTGTGTTCATACGGTGGCGTGCCAGTCTGCTGTCAGAAGGGGCGAGGTATGTGTTCAAGATACATACTAGGGAGAAAAAATAAAAGGAGGCAGGTGTGGTCCTAATTATTATGCTAGTAAAAGAGCCTTGAAACAATTTAAGGGCTTTCTTTTTGGTGAACGCCTGTCTGAAAGCACTGTACATACATACCCCATGTCACCTTCACACCAGGCCTGAGGGTGGTAGTTGTTATTCCCGTTGAACGTCTGATGAAGCTGAAGCAGAGAAGTTAAGTAACATTAGGGCAGGTGGTTTTTTATCGTTCTTAAAGTGGTAGATTCCTGATCACAACAAGGAAGTGATCTACAGTATTGTTTTAAGTGAGCTTTTTAAAAGGCTTGTTGATAGTAACAGCTAGCACTTCAACTGTGAAGTCATGCCTCCACCAGTAATTACTAAATATGTATTAAATTTCTTTACCTCTTTTTCCCCAATCTGACAGTTGACCATCTAAAAAACTCAAACTATCTCTGAGCGAGGTTATTCAAAGTAAAGTAATTGAGTGCTCCCTGTGAGAGGTCTTGCAAAAATTTAAATATAAGGTGGTTTCTCTCTTTTGTGAGGGATATATTTGTGGGGAAAGGGGCCCTCTTGCCTTGAGTATAGGCACGTATGTGATCTGTTTAGTAATGGCAAATGTCCAGTGTTAGTGGCTTTTGGAGAAATTAGTGGGATTGGAAGTGGGGCTGTGGGGAGGCCAGTGGCTTAAACCTTTTATTTGGTGTACCTCTGTATAGCTTTAAAGGTTTTGTATTATTTCATAATTTAAAATAATAAATTATTTATTAAATAAATGATATATTCCCCCCAAAGTATAGCAGCTTTTATACACAGTTATTTTAGTTTTTTATTGAGATATTTTCCTTTGTGGTGATTTTCTTTAGAAATGGAGCATCTACGGTTGTCACAGCTATATTCGGAGGCATTCTCCAAAATGAGGTGAACTGCCTCATATGTGGGACAGAATCTAGAAAGTTTGACCCATTCCTAGGTAAGACATATTTGGCATGTGGTGATATGATATTGTATTAATGTTGCCTTTGAAAATTTAGGACAGTACAAGAAAAATGTAAAAATAAATCAATTTTTGCAATTCTTTCCTAAGTGTGGTATATGCCTTTAACAGCTATTTTCCTATTTCCTTTTAAGACCTTTCATTAGATATTCCAAGTCAGTTCAGAAATAAGCGCTCTAAGAATCAAGAAAATGGACCAGTTTGTTCATTACGAGGTAAAGATACTTTAATGTTGTAGAACTTTTTCCCTCTGAAATTACTGAATAGACTCAGAAACTCCATCCATCTGTGCCATGTTGTTAATTGCTTGAATGAATTCGTGTTATGATTTAACAGAAGTCAAACCTGAATTTCCTTCCTATCAGACAGAAAGAAAAAAAAATGGGTGCCAGAGATACTAAGTTAAGCATAAGATATTTCTCACCTTTAATACTGATTTTAAAATTGAGAGTCTGTAACAAACTGCTTCTGACTTAATGAAATGGAATTTATTCTGTGGATGTCCCACTAGTATCCATAGGAGGAAAGAACACTCAGCTAAGTTTAATAAGTTACGGTGTTATTCTTTTCTATGATTAATAGTTTTAGAAATCTATTGAGATACACATCTGTTGGTTAAGCCTGAGGCTCTGCTTTTAATTGCAAGACTGTGAGATTTGGAACAGATTTTTTCCTTGATTAGCATTAACTACTTTTGTCAAGGCAAAACGACCCGATCTCTGACCAGTCACTAAAATGGCTAACTGTTCTTGTTGATCCTAAAAAGAAACTAGGATAGGAAAAAGAAAGGCCTAATGTGTGTTCTATCATTAAGTAACTCTATACTGAAGGCAAATAACAATTTCTACCCTGAATTGTCTGTTGACTAAAAGTAATTTTTTCTTCAACTGTTATAGAGAATATTGTCATAAGAATTTATTTATATATAAATAAATGTGTGTGTGTATACACACACAGTCTTTTCCTACAAAAGATTCTAATTGGTCTAAAACTGCACTGTCCACTATGGTGAAATCACAGATAGTTGGTAAAATATAAATTAAAAATGCAGTTGCTTAGTTGCACTAACCATATTTTAGGTGATCAACAACCACATGTGACTAGTGGCTACCATATTGGACAGCACAAATGGAGAACATTTCCATTATTGCAGAAAGTTCTATCGGGCAGTACTGCTCTGAAATCAAGTTATTCTACTGCCGTTTGCTTGTTCTCAAAAAGAAAAAAATTATATATATGTATCTGTTGGGGGAGGGACAGGCAGAATTCTATGTCACAGGTGCATTGGGCTTGTTAAAAGAGGAGCACAGAGGTCTTGCTTGTAGCCCTGTTCCTCAGGTAGTTTCTGTCATGTGCACTGGACAGGAAAGACAGAAGGAGTGACTGTACATTTTGTACATGCTTTCAGTTCCTTCCCTTAGTAGCAGTGTTGATGGTCTCTTTTGAACAGGAGTACAGAAGAAATTTAAGGAAGCTCCATCCACTCCTCTTCCCTCTAAAATACATGGTTTTGAAATACAGGTTTTGAAAATATCACAACATACTTGGTATCAGATGTCAGATTATTTTCTCTTTATATTGATGGCATGTGAGTACAAGCTAACTTAATCGTAAAACAAACATTTGATCGTTTAGAGAGGAAAGCAGTGAGAGATTATTAAAGGAATTAGCCTCAAACTCTATAATCTAAACTGGATATGGCTTCATTTTATAATTTCTTCAAACATTCCTTAACATAAATATGTGGATATGTATTTAACAATATTTCCTAAATAAAACAACAGTCCAGATGATCTTTGGAAGACCCAGAGACACTGGTTTCTTCAGGCTTCTTTCTTCCTTTCTGCACTGTGTCCCCCCCATCCTGCACTGGTCATTTAATATGGTTCTTGTCCTCTGTAGCATTTCACTTATTACCTATCCCAGAATGCTTTACTACTGAGAGACCTGACTTTCTTGAGACTGTCCGGGAGGAGATTGTATGACATAGCTTAAGTGGTTGATTGGTACTACAAACAAGTGGCAAATGGCATTTGCCTTTCTTCCCAAGTACTATTTTTCTTGGCATAGACTCACTGAAATTTGATGTGATTGGGATTTAGCTTCAGGGCCCAGATCATCCTGAGGGGTTTCGGGTTTGGCTGGAAACAGGTTTCCTGTATTCTTAGCCGGCTTTCCTCTGAATTTTCAGACTTGATTCTTATTTTGTTAAAAAGAGCTTACTATTGGCTTTAAAAAAACTAGATGGTAGAGTCATTCTTTCTGTTTACCACTATTTATTATTAAGGGTATGACTTTTTTTGGACAACCAGAGTATGATGAATTTTAGTTGATATACATTTATTAAGTAGGTGGAGTCGTGACTACATTTTACATGCTTTAATTCAAGGATTACCTGTTTGCTTTTTGGAATGTTAATTGATAAGCTTAGTTTTCATTTAGAAAGGACAGATGATATGAGAAAGATCCCTGGAATTTGAAATGATTTAACTAAAAACATGCATATTATGACATGCATATTATGAGAGGCTAAAATAATCCCAGTTCTAAAATCTGACCAAGATACCATAAAAAAGCAAAGATATTATTATGGACCAGATACGAAATATTAGCTCAAAGTATAATCCAATACTGTAGTAAATTAACATACAGAGATCAAGTAGGATTTCTTCCATCAGTGCAGGACTGCTATATCAGGAAGGAAGAATTTTCTCTGGCTGTCGAAGTCCTTCTGGCTAGACTAAGAACCAAGCTGACAGGAGACAGATTAGCAGGAGAGTATCCGGTTTAATTTCGTATGTATGGGGAATACACACAGACATGAAATTCTGAAGCCCAGCAACATGAGGCTTTATGAGCTAAGGAGATGAGTAGGGGTCTGAGGATACAAAGGGGAGAAAGACCATTAAGCAGGAAGGTGAGAGGAAATGTTTGGAGAATGACGTTTGTCCTCTTAGGCAGGTAAGTTTCTTTGGTAAAGAGGAATCTCTTAATAGTCACTTCTTGGTATAGGCTCTCCCTTCTGATGTAAATTGAAGCAGTTGAGAGGAAGGTAAAGAGCTTTTCCTGAATTTGCTGAGTTTTGTTTGCTTTTAACTCAAAATAATGTTCATGCCAAAGTGGTCCCTCTTGGGATGCCCTGCCCCGGACCTCTGCAGTTTCCTGCTCTGAAACTTCCCTGAAGTTTCACACATTAAAATTTAGCTGGTTGATTGGTCTTACCGAACCAGGCCTGGTAATAGGTCAGTTCAAACTCATTTCGGGAGGCAGGGATGCAGGTTATGCCTAAAGGTCAAGCAATCAGGTATTAAATAAGGCATTCCTGTGGAAACAAAAACAGTGGTTAATGACTGGATCAAACTATAAATCAGTTTCTGAATTTTGAGGGTAGTCAGTCGAGAGTTCTCGGTGTTAAGCTTGAACCATCTTCAGTGCAGTCTGACCGGTTTTCCTGGCTTGTAGTTGGACTGTCTCTGGTGATCTTTCTGAGTGGCCCCCAGAGCAGCAGGCATGAAGATTGCCTGTATGTGAGCTGTTGTGGTGATTTCTCTGAAGTTTACGTAAATTTAGTTTGTAGGGCTTCAGGGCAAAGGCAGTCTTAGTTCTCAGATGGGTCCAACGTAGAAGGTTGGAAGAAAAATAAAAACATTACTTTGGGGAATTATAGTTAGGCATTGGAGGAAAGTAGAAGAAATCAGGATTTAGTCCAGTTTCTAATGAACAGTATTACAATCTGATATTTACTCAGATGTGTTACTGAAACGTATTTTCTTTTATCACCCTTTATAGATAGCCGAATTAATACTAATTTGTTTGCAAAATAAGTCTAGTTTCAAAAAAAAACTTGGCCTGATCATTTACCTGAGGCCAGTAAGAATAGCAGTTGCTTAAGGTAAATTCTTCAAAACCTGCTGGAACTTTTTCTTGATTGAAGTTTTAACAGCCTCTTGAGGCCAGAAGCCAAGCCAAATACTTGCCATCAGAACTTCTGCTGCAATACCTACAGGTGGGGGTGAGTTCCTCTCTGCTCGAGGTCCCCGAAGTATCCTGAGGTTCCTGTATTTGCCAGGGAGTGACAACCTTTACTCACCTGGTAAGGCTGCTGGGAACTCTGGAAGCAGGGTACCAAACTGGTACTTTTGAGGGCTTTACTGGTTTCTTACAGCTGTCTGGTCATACCTGAGTTTACGCATCTCTCTCTCAAATAGGACATTCCAGTCAAAGCCTTGTTATATAACAAATGTTTCCAGTTGTGTCCTGTTACAAGGAGAACAGAATTGTATTGAACTTATGCAAATAAATATAAGAATACTTAGAGTTTCTGAATTCTGGAGAGTTCAGGTAGGGAAAAAGATAAATGTTTCAATTTGTTCACAAAGGTATATTCTGTTAAATTGCTCTAAGTCAATTAGCTTAAGAAAAACAATTTAAAATTGCTCTAAGTCAATTAGCTTAAGAAAAACAATTTAAAATCTGGAAAAACAAAGCATTTTAGAAAGGCAGGAATGTTTTAAAAAGTCATAAAGAACTAAAAAGAATTTTTAATTTTTCAGTTCCATATTACTGTTTTGCTTGAATCCAGTTTTTCCACTAGTTCAGAAATTCTTACCAGTTTTATGGTAAGAATTCAGTTTTTATGAACTTAAGGTTATCAGAAACCTGTACTCACAGTTCTTTTAGGAGTCTCACTGAAGATAAGGCACATTTATAGTACCACCAGAGCAAAATAGTAACTGTATTAGAGTTCATGATGACATGGAAGTTGACAAGGAAATTTGGTTATTTCTCTGATTCCCAACACATAACAACATACTGGGACATCAGGTTTCTAGGAGTTTTATACAATTTTAGAACACTTAACATATCTACATAAATACAGTCTAAGAGGTTTTAGTATCACTTATTTGACAATGAAATATTCTAAGACCTATATGGCACACCTTAGATTGTGGTCAAAAGAATTCGTTTTAGGAAGTATGTCAAAAAAACATGAGACAGTTTGAACATTTGATTAACAAGACCACAGGTCATTATGGAACAGTATTTAATTATCTAACCAAAGTGTGATAATAAAAGATTTCAAAGGGAAAAAAGGCAAACATATAGAACCTTACATAGTTGTGAGCAAAAATGAGCTTTTAAGACTCACTTTTCTTAAAGAATCAAAGACCTGATAAACAGGAAATTATTTTGGCAAAACACAGAATCCTTGATTTCTAAGCAGATAACTTTAAAGGTAAAGAAAAACATTTGTTTACATTTTATTAAGAGCAGATCTGTAATTTGAAATTTTTGGTTAAAAAGACAACTTTGCTGTGTATCTTTGATATTAAAACTTACTAAATTTATCCTAATCTTAGCCAGTACTGATCACACATAAAATCCCTTTCCAAAGATTCCTTTTCCATAAACCTTTTGGAACTTTCTTTTTTACATTCAGCTCTTAAGTTTTCCCCTCTTTAAAAAACCAGTTTCACTTTAGGACAAAATTATTTTCTTTTCCCTTAACAAAAAATGTATTCCTGTCCCTCATAGCTTTTTCTACCAAAAACACATCATTCTTTCCTTGCATATGGAATTGTTTCCCTTATTATTTCTAGTAGTCTTACATTTATTAGAATTCTTAACTCTTAGTAGAGTAAGCAATTTTGAACTGTTATACCAGTATTCTTTAGAATAGCAAATTTGTGAATACATTTCATAATTTCTAAGAATGTGCTTTTTCATAGTACAGTTTTTCAGTAAAGCACAAACCAGGTTTATTAACAGATCCATACTTATCTTCAGTTTCTCTGCAATAAGACACAAGTAAATAACCTATTGAAACCTATTTTCTGAACCTATGTTCAGTACTTAATGTTTTATTATTTTACTTTATCTGGAAAGGACTTAGATATTCTCAATAAATTTAACTCATCATTTAACTTACTAAAAGCTTTAAAGTGTGAGGTTACCAAGGATTTTGGAGTTTGGAAGATAATTAAAAGTTTACCTACAAAGCTCTTTGGCAGGGGTTGGGGGGTGGGTGCAGAAGGGGAAGGAGAGAGAGAGAATCTTAAGCAGGTCCCATGCCCAGCACAGAGTCCGACCTGAGACCATGACCTGAGTTGAAATCTAGAGTCAGACGCTTAGTCGACTGAGCCACTCAGGCATCCCTGCCTAAGACCTTTTAATCTCATTTATATAATCTTATTTACATTTGTTTTACATCTGTTTAATTTGCTTGTTCTTATGTTTAGATTACCCACAAAACTTCATGAAGCATTAGACAAAAATCAGTCATTATTCTAAGTTTTTTTCTGATAAATTTGCAGAGAGGAACTTATTTGGCTTTCAGTAAACACAGGTAGAATGACAGTCATATATTTAATGCTGGTAACTCTAAAGACATTTTAATTAAACCACCAACCTAAAATTAGCTTTATTATTGAATATTTTTCCAGATCATGTGAATTTGGAAAACATCTATCTTTCTGAGTTTTGGAATTCCCAGTACTTAGAAGTGCTTGACTTCAAACCAACTAAAAAGAGCTCTTTTACAAATTAATTTTAGTGATACCATCTGAAGATAAAATATCTTACATTTGTAACATGTGGACCCACGCAGACAAGATGCAAACAAAATATTATAGCTTTTATTTTTACTAATATTTGTGGAGAGATTAAAGGCCCAGTTTCTAAATACCTCTCTTTTATTTTTTGATGAAAAACTTCTCTAAAGTTTGTATTTCAAAGAATGGCTCTTAGGTCCTAGAGAAGATAGGATTAGAAAACTTACATCACCAAGAAAAGAGAAAGAGTCCCATGTTGTCACCAGGGTGGAAATTTGGAGCAAATCTGCCTGTTACCAGAGGTGCTGGAGACTGGGCACAAGAGGCATTTTTGAAAGGCCTCTTCCCCCCATTTTTTCTTCAGCCTCAGGTGATTTTGTGCTAAACATGGTAAGATTTATCATTTCAAGAAACTGAGAATGCCAATTTTTTTTTTTTTTTTTTTTTTTTTTAGTTTTGGGGCAACTGCACTTTAAAGTTTAAGTACAGGACAGTTTTGTTCCAATATCCTGATATTTTATAATAACTACAAACATTTTAAGGGGAACAGGCAAGATTTAGGGATTGGTAAAGAGAGGTGGGCGTTGACTTGTTTTGTACAGATTGGGAATTAGAAACAATGGTCTTACTGGATAAAGCTTAGAATATCAAGGGATTGACCTGCCTTTTTAAACTAAACTTTGTTTTTTTTTTTTTATATCAGGGAGATTTTTTAACAAAAGCCTTCTTGCAGCATCCATAATTCAGCCTTGGCTTCTATTAGCCCCTGAATGTTGGCCTTTCACAGATCATTTGTGGGAGGGCCTAGGAGACATTTTGGTCCCGTTTTCTCTGTGAAGGGGACGTAGTGAATAATCATTAATCTTTCTCATTTCTCTGTAAATTTGGTAACATCTTTTCAAAATAGGGGTAAAAGGGCTTTATAATTTAAAAGATCTTCTTTTTCAGTGGAGAGAGGGGTGGCTGGGGTACATCTGCAATGTACATAAACATAGGGATGTCCGAAGCTGGCGGAGTCTGCTGACAGAGCCCTAGAAGGTAGGAGCAAAGCAAGCCTTATTGCCAGTCTCAGGTGCTTTTGTTAAATTCGTTTTCTGGCTTTCAGCTTTTATGTGAGCAGCCTGTATACTTTGAACATAGAGGTTTGGTCCCTATCAGTCTCGTTGGGAAAGGGGAGATAAATCTGGCCTCATCTGTTTTGTTTTTTTTTTTAAGATTTTTTTTTTTTTTTTTTTAAAGATTTTATTTACTTATTTGAGAGAGAAAGCTCAAGCGAGCATGAGCTGGGCAAAGGGCAGAGGGAGAAGCAGAGTCCCCACTGAACCAAGGGAGTCAGACGTGGGGCTCAATCCCAGGACCCTGGGATCATGACCTGAGTGTAAGGCAGACCAGATGAGGCCAGATTTTAAGGGAATTTTACTTCAGAGGTGGACATTTATTTTTTAGTCTTATGTTCATCTTGTCAAGGGAGTCCCTAAGGCATGCCGTTATACTAATAAGACAATTGAGAGCTCTCTATACATGTTTTTCTTTTCAATATAAGCAATTTAAAGACCATTGATGAATAATCTGTTAATAGCAACTCCAACCAATAAGTCTTTAAATGGCTGAACCAAAGATGCAAGAGGCATCCAAAGAGGGCATAGGTGATGGCCCCGATGATCTAAAAGTTTGCTCCCAAAATTAGTTTAAGAAAGCAAAGGCCTTCATTGCATAGGCAGTAAGGATGGTAAAAATGGGGTCTCTGGTCTCCCACGAAAACACAAGGGATGTGCTGCAGGATTAGGGACAGTGTACCTTGTTGCAAGGAAGTTTGCTTGAGGTTAGTAGGTGGACTAGTGTCAATCTAACCTGTTCCATGACCAGCTTACCTTTCACGACAGTCTTCTCGAGGCAGTGAGCCTTCCAGTAGTTTTTAAGTGCTTGATCTGTGTCCACCAGTTGGGGGGCTTTAGCTTCCAAAATGTCCCTTAGCAACAGTCTTTACCTTTTATGTGCACAAAGTTCATAATGACAAAGGACTTAAAACACAGGCAAAAAAACTAAAACAAAAACACCAAACAAACTCAAAGACTATCTTTGGGAGGAAATGAATCCATAACCAAGAGTACTCTACCAAATTTAACCAGAGACAATTTACACAATTTAATAACTCACCCCAAGGAACTAGGTTCCACAAATATTTTCTCCTGCTAATTTAAATGTATCAAGAAAGAAAAAGGACTCTCACCACTCCTGCTCTTTCGGACTCTATCGATAGAGATTCTGGGAGGTTGACAGGGTACAAAATCTTACCATCTGCTGGGTGTATGTGAGATGTCCCAAGGACCTCAGTAGCAGTCGTGTCCAGCAAGTTAAAGTATCCTGCTGACTATTCAACTGTTGAAGAGGAAGAATTTCCTCTGCCCTTCAAGGTCCTTCCTGCTGGACGAGAACCAGATTGATTCAAGATAGAAGATCAGATTTAGTTTTGTATGTACAGGGAATTGACACAGACATGAAAGTCCAAAGACATGCAACATGAGGCTTCTGTGAGCTAAGGAGAGGGTTAGGGGTCTGAGGATACAAAGGGGGAGAAAGACCATTAGTAGGAAGGTGAGAGGAGATGTTTGGAGAACAAACATTGTCCTGTTACGTAGGCAGAGAAGTTTCTTCGGTAAAGAGGAATCTCTTCCTGGTAATAAGCAGGCAGTTGAGGAGAAGGTAAGAGGTTTTCCTGAACCTGCTGGATTTTGTTTGCTTTAACTCAAAATACTGGTCATGTCAAAGTGGCCCATCTTGGGGTGGCCTACCCCCTGCAGAGGGAATATTAGAAAATATAATTTAATGGGAGAAGATAAAAATGGTTTTGATAAAATTTCAAATCCATTGCTGATTGAAAGAAGAAGGAAAAAAAAAACCCTCTTATTCTTATTAAGCTAGGAGTAGAAAGTTTGCTTTTGATAGATAATCTTCATCAGTTATCAGTGATCTTCATAGTTAACAATGAAGCACGAATGATTTTCCGTTACAGTGTGGAAGCAAGGAGGAGTTCTGCTGAGAGACAAGGCAGGAGACCTGCTTTTCTAAAAGCTCTCGATTAAAAAAAAAAAAAAATTAAATACAGGTGTTATTTTTATAAGTTCTAAACTGGGAGCCAAAAAGTTTAATAAGGCAGCCAAATAAAAAAATAGGCAAAAAACCAATTGCTTTACTACACATAGCAAAAGATCCTATTCAAGTAGCAGTAAAATCTTAGAAATACTTAAGAATAAATTAGAGAAATATGTAAGACCTAAATGAAGAAAATTATTAGACCAGATAAAAAGCCTGAATAAACAGAGCCATGTCATATACTTGAATAGGGAGACCAATGTGGTAGAGATGTCCATTTTCCTCCAAATCACTCCCTAACTTTATTCTAATTTGCTCAAAAGTTCTTCTGTAAGAAGAAATTTTTTAAAAAAGATTTTATTTATTTGAGAGAGAGAGAGAGGGAGAGCATGAACAGGGGGAGGGGCGGATGGAGAGGGAGAAGCAGACTTCCCACTGAGAGCAGGGAGCTCAACTGGGGGGTCGGGATGGGGGTGGGGGCTTGATCCGAGACCCTGGGATCAAGACCTGAGCTGAAGGCAGACCCCGACTGAGCCACCCAGGTACCCCAACAGAAAGAAATTCTTAAGAGAAGCTTAGGAAGTTTTTTAAATGAAAATGAGGAAGCAGGATAGAGATAAGGTAGGAAATGTCCCATGCATGCTAATTTAGCAGGTACTGGTGCAGAAAGGTATATGTGGGAATTTATTAAATAGCAAAGAAAAAATTTCAAGTCCGTAGAGAAAGAAATTAATAGTGAAAATGAAAATTTGTGAAAACATTAATTTCATCCTTAACTCCCATCTTTTCTTAAATTAATTTGAGGTTTCAAAATCTAATATGAAAAATAAAACTACAGGATACTTTAGGCAAACATCTTTTTGATCTTGTAGGGGAGACTTTCACCAAGACCAGAACCTAGAAAGGAAAAAAATTCATAAATTTAACTGCATAATTAAGGTGAAAGACACCTTAAAGTAGAAAAGGAGAGGACATATGAATAAGAGTACTTGGTAAAGTATATGAATAGGAAGAGAAATGCAAACGGTCGATTTAACGTCTGAAAAAGTATTCTCTCGCTTATATTGAAGAAAGTATAGGTAAAGTAGAATTGGTCAAAATGACAAAGATAGGTAATACCCATTGTTAGCATAGGTGCGGGAGAGTGGGCGCTCTCACATACTGGCGTTAGCATAAATTGGTGGTTTGGGACAACAGTGAGTACCACTTTTAATGAGCATTTCCTTAGACATAGTAATTTTACTTGTGAATGCGGACAATGACACCTGTAAAAGATGTTCATTGAAGCATTCTGTTATCGCAGAGATCAAACATTTTACATGCCCTACATACTAGTAGGGCACTGGTTTAATAATACTGTGTAGTAATTAAGAAAGATAAAGTTGCTCAGTAGGCAAGGCCACAGGAAGGATAGCCACAAAGTACTGCGGAGCAAAACACTGTCCGTGGAACTAGGTCTATAGAATGGTTCCTTTGTGTAAAATAAAAAGCATTCATTTGCATTAAAGTCTCGAGCAGTATATTCTGTCTGTTCACAGTGATTTCTTAGGGGTAGGGATTCCAGAAGAAAGTGAACTGTGACTTCTTTTTTCCTGCTCTTTTATGTTTGAATTTTTTAACCTATTCTATCACCTTTATATATTTGCTTTGGGGGAGTAAAACAAAAATGTGGATTAATTTATACATCTCAATTATTGCTTTGCTAAATTAAATTTATATAGTGCGTAAAGGGGATCTAATAACATCAACAAACCAGTTTTATTCCCTGCTGTCCATAGGGGTGTATTTAACAGTTTATATAATGTGGAAGACTGACACTTGTGAAATATATGCCCTGAAACCCTTGAGAATCTTAGGAGTTTCAAAAACCATCATGGCATTCCCCCCCCACCCCATGAAATGCAATAAAGTACAAATGAAAAAAGTTTAAGCAGCTTCCTCAGATGGGAGGTGTGAAGGTAAGTGGAGAACAATAAAGCTTTGCGGGGATGTGAATGCCGGGTAGTTAGTAGACTGTTTTACTGGCCATGTGATTTACTTCCACATACTAGCTTTGAAAAGTGCGGTTTGTTTCATGCTGCTGCAGAAAACTAAACTGTAACACATTTCAGGGTCATTCAGACTTCAGACGGTTAAAATGGCAGGTGTCTAATCTGTGAATATCAAAGAAAGGCTGTACCTAGGCAGTCTTCCTCTTTAAGAAATAACTGTGTGCAGGTATGTTTCAATAGTAAAAATCAAAGGACATAAAGAAAGGTCTGTATATTCATTGTAGAATTCAGAGAAAATTCAAAGAGTACAAAGAGGTTCCTGAGGGTGGAGCCCCACTCAGGACTTGAACTCAGGACCCTGAGATCAAGACCTGAGCTGAGATCAAGGGTTAGGTGCTTAAGTGACTGAGCCATCCAGCTGCCCCAAGGATATTTTTATTTAAAAACTGATTTAAAAGCCTTTTTTTTTTTTTAAAAAAGCTTTAAAAAACTTTTTAAAACTTTTTTTTTTAAAAAAAAGCTTTAAAAAACTTTTTAAAAAAAGTTTTAAAAAAACTTTTTAAAAAGTTGGAAATTTATAATTAGTCTGGGTTGTTATTGTTTTAACTCATAGAAGTCATTACAAATAGGCATTAGTTTTACGGAAAGCTAAAAAGCAGCTTTCAAAATCCATATGGAGAGGGCTATGTGGGTAGTTCTCTGCTAACCCAACTAGGGTTTATAATGTTGCTTCTTTATTAAAACGTTCTAGAGGCTGCCTGTGGACACAGCTTCTGACGCAGCGGGGACAGTGAGGCTGCCTCATGGTCTGAGGGCAGCAGCACCTGCGGGCTCCTGAGCCTTGGCAGCAACAGAGAGAGGTGTGAGAATACAAGCTGGCTCTTAGAGGCAGCTGGGGCCACCATTTTTAAATTCAGTGTTTGAAAAACCAGGTTCAGCGTGTATGGCTTGGTTATGAATTGTCCAGTGAGCCTTTCATATCTTCTGTTGTGTTTTGGTTTATCACATGGCCTCACAGGAAAAGGAGAGAACTGCATTATCTTATGCATAAATCAGTTTGGGACCACTTGGTGGTCACCCTTTAAGCCTCTCAAAAAAGCATAAAGCAAAATCTGCCGTCTGTGCCCGCCCCTCAGCTGTGGCAGAGAGGCTCATTGCAAGCAGCTAGATTGAACGTGGGTTTCACCCCACAGTGAGTCCAGGGTGGCCTCAGACAGGCATCTCAGTGGCATAGGGACGAAACTCTGAGCAGTGCATCTACAGCAAGCAGTTCTCTCGGCTGAAGACAGTCGCAGCTCACCCACGATAGTAGGTCACATGTAGCCCACATAGAGGACTCCCCTGGTTCTGGTGACCTGAGAGGGACGCTGTGCTGCAGAGCATCCCAGACCTCTTCTACACAAGGCCACCACTTTCAAGACCAGGAGATGGAGCTGACCGACGTAGTAGATAGAAACAGTTACAAAACATAAGTAGAGCAATATGTCCCAAATGAATGAACAGGATAAAATCACAGTACCAGCCATTGCACTACTGGGTATTTACCCCAAAGATAAAGACGTAGTGAAGAGAAGGGCCACATGCACCCCAATGTTCATAGCAGCATTGCCCACAATAGCTAAATTGTGGAAGGAACGGAGATGCCCTTCAACAGATGACTGGATTAAGAAGTTGTGGCCCATGTATACAGTGGAATATTAGCCATCAGAAAGAACGATTACACAACATAAGCAGCAACATGGATGGGACTGGAGGAGATGATGCTAAGTGAAATAAGTCAAGCAGAGAAAGACAATTATCATATGGTTTCACTCATTTATGGAAGAATGAAGGGGGGTAAACAGAAGGGGGAATGAACCCTGAGAGACTGTGGACTCTGGGAAACAAACTGAGGGCTTCAGAGGGGAGGGGGGTGAGGGATTGGGACAGGCCGGTTTTGGGTATTATGGAGGGCACGTATTGCATGGAGCACTGGGTGTTATACGCAAGTAATGAATCGTGGAACATTGCATCAAAAACTGGGGATGTACTGTATGGTGACTAATAATAAAAAATAAAAAATTAGCAAATAGTATTCAGCAATAATTACATTAAAAAATCACAGTAAAAGAGCTAAATAAAATGGTAATAAGCAGTATATCTAATAAGGAATTGAAACTAATGGTCATAAACATACTCATTGGACTTGAGAAAAGAGTGGATGAACGCGGTGACAACTTAAAGATAGAAAATATAAAAACCAGAGAGCTGAAGAATTCAATAGCAAATAAAAATACACCAGAGGGCGCCTGCGTGGCTCAGGCAGTTAGCTGCCTTTGGCTCAGGTCATGATCTCAGGGTCCTGGGATGGAGCCCTTATTGGGCTCCCTGCTGAGCAGGGAGTCAGCTTCTCCCTCTCCCTATGCCCCTCCCACTCATGCTTGCTCTTTCTTTCTCAAAAATAAATCTTAAAAAAAAAATACAGTAGAGGGAGTCAACAACAGATTAGAGGATCCAGAACAGATCAGCGATCTGAAAGACAGGGTAGTGGAAAGCAGCCAATGTAAATAGGGAAGAAAAAAGAAAAATAATGAGAATAGGTTAAGGGACTTCAGTGACATCAAGGATTCTAACATCACATTATAGAGATCTCATGGGGAGGAGAGAGAGAAGGAAGCAGAAAATTTACTTGAAGAAATAGCTAAAAAACTTCCTAATCTGGGGAGAGAAACAGATATCCAGGTCGAGGAAGCAGAGAGCTAACAGGATGAACCCAAGTTGGTCTATACCAAGACACATAATAATTAAAATGGCAACAACAATAGAGAATTTTAAAAGTAGAAATGGAAAAAAATATACAATTATATGCAAGGGAAACCCCATAAGGCTATCAGCTGATCTTTCAGCAGACACTGTAGGGCAGAAAAAAATGGCAAGATATATTCAAAGTGCTGAAAGGCAAACAAAACAAAACAAAAAACCCCTACAAACCAAGAATACTCTACCTAGCAAATCATTCAGAATAGGGGGAGAGAGAGAGTTTCCCAGGCAAAAGGAGTTCCATCACCATGAAACCAGTCTTAGAGGTTAAAGGGAATCCTTTAAGTGGAAAGAAAAGGCCATAACTAGAAGGAAATTATGAATGAAAAAAATTTTACAGGTAAAAGCAAATATAGAGTAAAGGTAGTAATCACGGAGGTTAAAATGCAAAAGTAACAAAATAGCTTTTATCCACGAAAATCAGTCATGGGATAAAAAAAAAAGATGCTGAATACGATATATACACAAAATATGAAGGGGGAGTAAAAAACTGTGGTGCTTTTACAATGTGTGTGAACTTACGGGACCATCAACTTCATATAGACTGGTAAATATACAAGATGTTGTATATGAACCCAGTCGTAGCCACAGATCAAAAATTAAAGAGAAAGGAAGCCAAGCATAACGCTAAAGAAAGCCGTCAGGCTACAAGGGAAAACAGCAAGAGAACAAGACAGGAACAGAGTACTATAAAAACAACCAGAAAACAGTTCACAAAATGGCAGTAAGTACAAGCTTACTTTAAACGCAAATGGACTAAATGCTCCGATCAAAAAATACAGAGTGATGGAATGGATAGAAAAAAATCCAGCTACGTGCTGCCTACAGGAGAATCACTTCCAACCTGAAGACACGGACTGAAAGTGAAGAGACGCAGAAACATAGCATACAGATGGAAGCAAAAACCCCTCAAGAAACAAAAACAACCCAGGTAGCAATACTTATATCAGACAAAATGGACTTTAAAAGACAGACTGTAGCAAGAGACAAAGAAGGGCACCACATAAAGGGACCTAATGCCACAAGAGGATAAAACAGTTGTAAATATCTATGCACCCCAAATAGCATCTAAATGCATAAAGCAAATATTGAAAGACATAAAAGGAGAAATGGATAGTAATACAGTACCAGTAGGGGACTTTGACACCCCATTTACATCAATGGATAAGTCAGACAGAAAAATCAATAAAGAAACAGTGGCTTTGAATGACATATTGGACCAGATGGACCTAACAGATACATACAGAACATCCCCCCACTAAAAAGCAGCAGAATGCACACTTTTCAAGTGCACATGAACATTCTCTAGGATAGGTCAGGTAAGGTCACAAAACAAGTCTATTAAAATCATATCAAATGGGATGCCTGGGTGGCTCAGTCAGTTAAGCATCTGCCTTCGGCTTAGGTCGTGATCCCAGGGTCCTGGGATCCAGCCCTGCATTGGGCTTCCCTCTCAGCGGGGAGCCTGCTTCTCCCTCTGCCCCTTCCCCCTGCTTGTGCTCTGTCTCAAATAAAATCTTAAAAAAAAAAAAATCATATCAAGTATCTTTTCTACACACAATATGAAACAAATTCATTACAAGAAATCTGGAAAAAATCTGGAAAAAACACAGATGAAGGCAAAACAACATGCCACTAAACAACACTTGGTCAATGAAGAAATAAAAAAGAAATGAAAAAATACATGGAGACGTGAAAAAACACAAAGATTCAAAATCTTTGGGACTCAGCAAAAGCAGCTCTAAGAGGGAAGTTAATAGTGATATAGGCATACCTCAAGAAGTGAGAAATCTCAACCTAACTTTTATCTAAAGGAGCTTAAAAAAAGAACAAATGAAACCCAAAACTAGTAGAAAGAAGGAAATGTTTAAAAATAGAAAAGATTGATGAAACTAAGAGCTGGTTCTTTGAAAAGGTAAAGAAAATTGATAAACCTTTAGCCAGACTCATTAAGAAAAAGAGAGGACTACAGTAAATATCAGAAATGAAGGACAAATATAACTGACACCACAGAAATACAAAGGACTATAAGAGAATATTATGAAAAATTATAGGCAACAAATTGAAGAATGTAGAAGAAAGGGATAAATTCCCGGAAACATACAATCTTCCAAAACGGAACCAGGAAGAAATAGAAAATTTGAAGAGACCAATTACTAGTAATGAAATTGAATCAGTAATCAATAAACTAACAAAAGTCCATGACCAGATGACCTCACAGGTGAATTCTATCAAACACTTAAAGAAGAGTTAATACCTGTTTTCCTCAGACTATCCCAAAAAATAGAATAGGGAGGAAAACTTCCAAATTCATTCTACAAGGCCAGCATTACCCTGATAACAAAACCAGACAAAGACACTACAAAAAACAAAAACTACAGACCAGTGTCTCTGATGAACACAGATGCAAAAATACTCAACAAAGTAGTAGCAAACTGAATTCAACAGTACATTTTAGGACACCTGGGTGGCTCAGTTGGCTAAGCATCTGCCTTTGGCTCAGGTCATGATCCCAGGGTCCTGGGATCAAGTCCCCCATCAGGCTCCTTGCTCAGCTGGGAGCCTGCTTCTCCCTCTGCCTGCAGCTCTTCCCTAGTGCTAGTGTGCGCTCTCTCGCGCTCACTCTCTGACAACATCTTAAAAACAAAAAAACTTTTTAAATCATTCTCTCTCTCCCTCTCTCTGTCCCCCCCCCCCCCACACACACACACCACCACCACAATTAAGTAGGATTTATTCCAGGGATGCAAGGTGGTTTGCTGTTCACAAATCAGTCAATATGATATATCACATTAACAAGAGGAAGGAAAAAAACCATATGATCATCTCTATAGATGCAGAAAAAGCTTTAACAAAATACAATATCCATTCAAGATAAAAACCCACAGCTAACATCATGCTCAATAGTGAAAAATTGAGCACCTTTCCTCTCATATCAGGAAGAAGATAAGGATGTCCACTCACCGTTTTTATTCAACATAGTACTGGAAGTCCTAACTGCAGCAATCAGATAAGAGAAAAAGGCATCCAGATTGGTAAGGAAGAAGTAAAACTGTCACTATTTGTAGATGACATAATAGCATATATAGAAAACCCTAAAGACTCCACCACAAAAACTAATAACAAAGTGGCAGAAAGAAAACAATCCCATTTACTGTTGCAGCAAAAAGAATAAAATACCTAGGAATAAATTTAACCAAGGAAGTGAAAGAGCTATACTCTGAAAATTTTAAGACATTGACGAAAGAAATAGAACATGACACAAAGAAATGGAAAGATACACCATGTTCATGGTTTGGAAGAATATTGTTAAAAGGTCCGTACTACCCAGAGCAATCTACGGATTCAATCTCTGTCAGAATACCAATGATATTTTTCACAGAAGTAGAACAATCCTAAAGTTTGTATGAAAGCACAAAAGATTGCCAAAGCAATCATGAGAAAAGAACAAAGCAGAGGTATCACAATCCCAGATTTCAAGATGTAGTACGAAGCTATCCTAATCAAAACAAAAATAGACATACAGGTCGACGGAACAGGGTAGAGAGCCCAGAAATAAATCCACCCCATTTGGTCAATTAATCAGCAACAAAGGAGGCAAAAATATACACTGAAGAAAAGACAGTCTTTCAATAAATGGTGTTGGGAAAATAGGACATCTACGTGCAAAAGAATGAAACTGGACCACTTTGTTACACCATACACAAAAACAAACTCAAAATGGATTAAAGACCTAAATGTCAGACCTGAAACCGTAAAACTCCTGAAAGAAAATACAGACAGTAATCTTTTGGACATCACCCTTTGCACCATATTTATGGATCGGTCTCCTGAGGCAGGATGCAAAAGCAAAAACACACTCTTAGGACTACAGCAATAAAATAAAAAGCTGCTGTGCAGCAAAGGAAGCCAACAAAACAAGAAGGCAACCTACTGAATGAGAGGAGGTATTTGCAAATGATCTATCCCATTAGGGGTTAATATCCCAACTGTATTAAAAACGTATACAACCTGATAACCAAAAAATCTGATTAAAAAGTAGGCAGAGGACTTGAATAGACATTTTTTCAAAGACGGCATACAGATGGCTAGACACGTGAACAGATGGTCAGCATCACTAATCATCAGGGAAATGCAAGTCAAAACCAAGTGAAATACCACCTTACACCTGTCAGGATGGCTAATATCAAATAGACAAGAAGTAGCAAGTGCTGGCAAGGATGTGGAAAAAAAAGGAACCCTAGTGCATTGTAGGTGAGAATATAAAATTGGTGCAACCACTGGGGTAAACCGTATGGAGATTCCTCAAAAATTAAAAAAAAATACCATATGATCCAGTAATTCCACTACTGGGTATTTACCCAAAGAAAATGAAAACAACTAATTCAAAAGATATGTGCACCCCTATGTTTATTGCTATTTTTCTGACCACAGTGGTATGAAACTAGGCATCAACTAGGAGAAGAAAACTGGAAAATCCACAAATATGTGGAGATTAAACGACATGCTACTGAACAATTTACAGGTCAAAGAAGAAATCAAAAGAGAAATTTAAAAAATGCCTTTTGAAAATGAAACTGGAAACACAATGTACCCAAAACTTAAGGGATACAGCAAAAACAGTTCTAGAAGAGAAGTTCATAGCAATAAGTAACCTACTTTGAGAAACAAGGAAAATCTCGAATAAACCTAACTTTACGCTTTAAGGAATGAGAAAAAGAACAAAGCCCAAAGTTAGAAGGGAGGAAATTACAAAGATTGGAGTGGAAATAAATGAGACTAAAAAGAAAATAGAAAAGATCAACAAAATAGCTGGTTCTTGGAAAAGATAAAATCAACAAACCTTGAGCCATTCTCATGGAAATACAGGACTCAAATAAAATCAGAAAGGAAAGTGGAGTCATTACAACTGATGACACAGAAATACAAAGTATCTTAAGAGACTACTGTGAACAGTTACACACCAAGAAACTGGAGACCTAGAAGAAATGGATACATTCCTAGGAACATACAACCTACCAAGACTGAATTATGAAGAAACAGAAAATGTGAACAGACTGATTACTAGTAAGGAGATTGAATCAGTAATCAGTAATCTCCCAACAAACAGATGTCTGGGACTATACAACGTCAGTGATGAATTCTACCAAACATGCACAGAATTCATACTAGTCCTTCTCAGACTCTTCCAAAAAGTAGAAGAGGAAAGAATACTTTCCAACTCACTTTACAAGGCCATTTACAATTGCCCTGATACCAGACAAGGGGACCATAACAAAAGTAAATTACAGGCAGATATTCCTGATTAACATAGACGCAAAATCCTCAATAAAATATTAGCAAATATTGTTGACCCTTCAGCAACATGGTTTTGAACTACGCATGTCCACGTGAACTGTTTCAATTACTACAGTACAGTATTATAAGTGTACTTTCTCTTCCTTGTGATTTTTTTTATTTTATTGATTTTAGAGCAAGCGTGCAAGTGGGGGGAAGGAAAGAGAGAGAATCTCGAGCAGACTCCATGCTGAGCATGGAGTCCAGTGCAGGGCTCGGTCACACATCCCTGAGATCATGACCTGAGCTGAAACAAAGAGTCAAATGCTTAACTGACTGAGCCACCCGGGCGCCCCTTCCTTGTGATTTTTTAAATTACATGTTTCTTTTCTCTATCTTACTTTACTATAGGAGTACAGAATATAATACGTATAATATACAAAATGTGTGTTAATTGACTTATCAGTAGAGTTCTGGTCGGTGATAGGCTGTCAGTAGTTCAATTTTAAGGTAGTCAAAATGTATACATGAATTTTCAACCACACAGAGGGTTGATGCCCTGAAACCCCCATGTTGTTCAAGGGTCAACTGTACATTAAAGGATCATACACCATAATCAAGCAGGATTTATTCCAGGGATGCAGGGATGGTTCATCTATAAATCAATATTATACACCACATTAACAAAATCAGGGATAAAAATTATATGATTATCTCAGTAGATGCATAAAAAGCATTTGACAAAATTCAGTACCATGTATTATTATATTATTATTATTATATTATTATTATTTTTAGAAAGCACAAGGAGGGGCCGGGGGAGGGGCAAAGGGTGAGAGAGAATCTCAGGCAGGCTCCACACCCAGCACAGAGCATGACACGGGGCCCAATCTTATGACCCTGAGATCATGCTTAACCAACTGAGCCATCCAGGTGCCCCAACACCCGTTTATGGTAAAAACTCAAGTGGGTATGGCGGGTACCTTCCTCAACATAGTAAAGGCCATACCTGACAAGCCCATAGTTAACATCATACTTAATGCTGGAAAGCTGAAAGCTTTTCCTCAGAGATAAGGAATAAAACAGGGATGCCCACTTTCACCACTTTTATTCAATAAGGCATTGAAATCCTCACCAGAGCAATTAGGCAAGGAAAAAAAAAAGGCATCCAAATTGGAAAGGAAGAAATAAAACTGTCACTATTTACAGATGACATGATATTATATATAGAAACCCTTAAGATTCCACCAAAAAGTGTATTCAGTAAAGTTGCAGGATCAAAATCAAAATACAAAAATCTGTTGCAATTTTATATACTAATAGTGAAATATCAGAGAAATTAAAATAATCCCTTTTACAATTGCACCAAAAAGAATACCCAGGAATAAATTTAAATAATTTAATAAAGGACCTATACACTAAAAACTATAAGACAGTGAAGAAAGAAATTAAAGATAACACAAATAAATGGAAAGATATAGCATGCCCATAGATTGAAAGAATTAATGTTATTCACACTACCCTAAGCAATCTACAGATTCAGTGCAATCCCTATCAAAATTCCAATGGTATTTTTCATAGAAGTAGATAGAATAGTAGATGGAATCACGAAAGACTCCAAATAGGCAAAGAAATCTTGAGAAAGAAGAACAAAGCCAGAAGCTTCACACGCCTTATTTTAAACTAAATTACAAACCTGTAGTAGTCACAAGAGTATGGTTTTGACGTAGAAACACACATATGTCAATGGAACAGAATAGAAAGCCCAGAAATAAATCCGTACATACACGGTCCATTTATAACAAAGGAGCCAAGAATATACAAGGGGAAAGGACAGTCTCTTCACTAAATGATGCTGGGAAAACTGGACAGCTACATGCACAGGAGTGAAAGTGGACTACCTCCACCGGACACAGAAATTAACTCTGAATGGACTGAAGACTGGAACCTAGGCCTGAAACCGTGAAGGTCCTAGAAGAAAATGTAGGGAGTGAACTTGACACAGGTCTTGGCAGTGACTTTTTGACTCTGTCTCTAATAGCCAAAGCAACAAAAGCAAAATGAAATACATGGGATTACTTCAAACCAAAAAGCTTCTGTACAGCAAAGGAAATAAAATGAGAAGGGAACCTACAGAACGGGAGAAAACATTTGCGAATAGTATTTGTTACGGGGTGAATATCCAGCATATATAAAGAACTCCTACAACTCAATAGCAAAAACAAAACAGCAACAACCAGTTCCATTTTTAAAAAAGGGAGAAGATCCTAACAGACATTTTTCCAAAGACGACATACGGACACAGCCAAAGGTACAGGAAAGATGCTCAACATCACTTATCAGGGAAATGCAAACGAGCCACAGTGAGCGGCCACTTCACAACTGTTACAATGGCTGTTATCAAAAACATAAGAAATAACAAGCATTAGGGAGGATGTGGAGAAAATGGAACCCTCATGCACTGTTGGTCGGAATGTAATTGGTGCGGCCACTGTGGAAAACAGTATGGAGGTTCCTCAAGAAAATAGAGCTACCCTGCGACCCAGCAATTGCGCTAATGAGTATTTACCCCAAAGATAAAAATGTAGTGATCCAGAGGGGCCCCTGCACCCCAGTGTTTATACAGCAGTGTCCACAATAGCCAAACTATGGAAAAAGCCCAGATGTCCATCGACAGATGAATGGATAAAGATGATGTGGTGTATACACACACACACACACACACACACACACACACACACACACACACACTGGAATGTTATGCAGCCATTAGAAAATGAAATCTTGCCATTTGCAATGATGTGGATGGAACTAGAGGGTATTACGCTAAGCGAAATAAGTCATATGATCTCACTGATAATGTGGAATTTAAGAAACAAAACAGAGGATCATAGGGGAAGAGAGGAAAAAATAAAACCAGAGAGGGAGACAAACCCTAAGAGACTCTTAATCATAGGAAACAAACTGAGGGTTGCTGGAGGGGAGGGGGTTGGAGGGATGGGGTAGCTGGGTGATGGAAGGAGGGTGTGCGATGTAATGAGCACTGGGTGTTATATAAGAATGATGAATCACAAGCCTGTACCTCTGAAACCAGTAATACATTATATGTTAATTAATTGAATTTAAATAAAAAGTGTTAAAAAAAATAAAAAATAATAAAGTAGAACTACCATATGACCCAGCAGTTCCATTCTGGGTATTTTTCCAAAGAAAATGAAAATATTAACTTGCAAAGATATATGATCCCTGTGTTCCTGCAGCATTATTTACAATAATCAAGATAAAGAGGGGCGCCTGGGTGGCACAGCGGTTGAGCGTCTGCCTTCGGCTCAGGGAGTGGTCCCGGCGTGATGGGATCAAGCCCCACATCAGGCTCTTCCGCTATGAGCCTGCTTCTTCCTCTCCCACTCCCCCTGCTTGTGTTCCCTCTCTCGCTGGCTGTCTCTATCTCTGTCGAATAAATAAAATCTTAAAAAAAAAAAAAAGATAAAGAAGCAACCGTTGGATGAATGGACAAAGACAATATTTATGTAATGGAATATTATTCAGCCGTAAAGAATGAAATCTTGCCATTTAGAACAAAATGGATGGAACTTGAGGCTATTACGCTAAGTTAAAGTCAGAGAAAGACAGATACCATATGATCTCATTTATATGTGGAATCTAAAAAAACCCAAACCAAACCAAGTTCATAGATACAGAAAACAAATTGGTAGTTACCACAGGTGCGGGACGGGAAGTGCGCAAAATGTGTGAAAGGGGCCAAAAAGTAGAAACTTGTAGTTATAAATAAGTCGTGGGGATGTAATAATACAGCATGGTGACTGTAGTCAATGCTGTATCGTATATTTAAAAGTTGCTAAGAAAATAAACCAAAAGTTCTCATCACAGGAAAAGAAATTTTAATGGATGTTAACTAGACTCCCAGTGGCGATCATGTCACAACAGGTACAAGTACTGAATCATTGTGTCATACAGCTGAAATTAATATGTTACGTGCCAACTGTGCCTCAAAAAAACCTCCACAAAGAATGCATGGCTCCCCTTGCCTCCACCAGGCTTTCTTACCCTTTCTCATGGAAGCCAAGGCGGACTAGGACTTGAAAGCTCTTGAGTACAGAGACAGTGTTGCTTTTCCTAATATAATTAGCTAGGTTTAGTGCTTGCTACCCAACTTTTCTAGCTAAACATTATCCTGTTTAAAGATGCATACATGTATGTATATAGTCTATAAAGGCAAGCCAAAAGACAACAAAAAATTCACGAGAATGCCTATTTCGAGGGGGAAATATGGGGTCTCTTACTGGGAAAATGCAGGAAACTCCTAACAGGGCTCCCACACCTGGCTGCTCAGGTTGCTCACTGCACAACTCTAAGGGATGCCGTTCACGCAGTCTGGCTCCTCAAGTACAGGAGAGAATCCATCTCTTTACTTAAGTGCTGGGTGCACAGACATTCATATTCTTCTCTAAAAAGAATAATATATTATTATTTCTCTACAGAACAATACGTACCTTACTGATTGCAACAGGAATTGGCAAACTTTTTCTATAAAGGGCCAGATAGTAAGTACTTCGGGCATTATTGCACGTAAGGTCTGCGTCCGAACTACACGACTCTGTTGCTGTGTAAAAGCAGCCACAGATGATATGGCGATCAGTGGGCGTGTCTGTGTTCTAAGAAAACTGTATTTACAAAACCAGGTGGCTGGATTTGGCTTGGGGCCACAGTTTACCAAACCCCAGATTACACAATTAAACCTTAAAAAAAAAACACGTACCTTGGTTTGTCCAGGGTTTTGAGAGTAGAGCCTGGAACAAAGGGTTCACTGGAGATACTGTAGGAAGTTGGGGATGTGGCCTCCTGTAAGCTATGTTTATTTTTTAATAAGTTATGAGTATGAAAATGTTTGATCTGAATCTGACTTTTTGATGAACTTGGGGGCTTTGTCCTCTGTAATACAAGATATTGAGAGAAAATTGCTGCTCAAACCTTGATTTCATTAAGGAAACTATTTTTAGCCAAAGTATCCAGACTGATTCTTCGCTAATAGCACCAAAGGCAACAGTACCATAACCTGTCATCGACTGATCGTTCCCAGATGTCAGCAGACATGATGCCAGGCACCTGACACACATTATTTTCCCCACGACAGTGCTTCAAAGTAGGTTTGGTTTGTTGTTGTTTGCGGGGCTCCGTTTTGCAGCTGAGAAAGGCTGACTTTTCCAAGGTCACAGAGTGAATGACGCTGAGCTTCGAGCCAGGGTTGTCCAGCTTCAGAGTTCAGCGTGTTTTCTGCGGCGTCCTGCCTCTGTAGAACGCATCCTGTTGATATGCTGCCCAAATCAATTTGGTTTTAGATTGTCTTCGCAGTTTTACTGACTTAGAAGAACTTGATGAGACAGAGTTATATATGTGCCACAAATGCAAAAAGAAACAAAAATCTACTAAAAAGTTTTGGATTCAAAAACTACCCAAGGTAAGCACTGAGTTTCAAATTATAATGCAGTTTTGAGGGGAAAAGTGTTTATGACTGAGGAGAAGACAAATCATCTTTGTAACTTCAGCCTACGTGATCTGCTCTGTACTGGTCTCTAGAGTTGCTCGTAGAAGGTAAACCCTTTATGAACGCATAATTGTTGTGTCCTGATCGCAGTTTCTAGCATGTGGAGGGGTGGCTTCCCACCACACCACAGCTGAGCAACCAGCGGGGTGTCCTGCAGTTCCCCACAACTCGGACACTGTCTACCCAGAGACAGCGACCAGGGCCCACAGGTGCAGGTCTCAGCCCCACAAGGGCTTCCGAAGCCAGTCACGAGCCCCACTTGCCACTTCATGCTCGTGACCGACACGCCACAGACAGGCATGAGGAGACATGCAGGGCGGCGTCCTGAACAGAGGAGCTTCTGTCCTTGTGGAGTGTGGGGCCTGGCATGGGCCTCGAACTGTTCTGGCTCCCCATCTGGAAGCTGTCCAAACCCCTCCTTTTGGATTTTTACAGAGGCTTCATTACATAGGCATGACTGATTAACTCACTGGCTGTTGGCAGTTCAACTCCCAGCCCCTCTCCCCTCTCTGGAGTTGGGGTGCGGTGGGGAAGACTAGAAGTTCCAACTCTGTAATCACAGGGTTTGGTCCCCTGGCAACCAGTCCCCCCATCCTTAGGTGCAGTCAGAAAGGCACCTCATTAACATAACAAAGACCTTTATGGCTATCACTTAGGATATCCTAAGGGTTTAGGAGCTCTGTGTTAGGAAAGGGGGTGAAGACCGGTTTCTTTATATATATATAATTTATATATTAAAAAACATATATTTTAAGTTTTTATTTTAATTTCACTTTGTTAACATGCAGTGTAGTATTAGTTTCGGGGGTTATATTATAAATCACAACATCACAATAAGGTATGTGGAAGAAAGCACTATCAGGGTTCGAAAGATAAACTGATAGGCCACCTAAAATATCACTGAGAGACATTAGTACCAAGTAGTTAATTTTATTGAAATGTAGATTGATTGTTTATAAACTTTGTCTGATTTCTCTCTCATCCAGGTGCTATGCTTACATTTGAAACGATTTCATTGGACCGCATATTTAAGAAACAAAGTTGATACCTATGTAGAATTTCCCCTGAGAGGCCTGGACATGAAATGCTACTTGCTAGAGGTGAGATGCGCTATCTTTGTTAGATGCTGAAAAGATGGCTCTTCGGTAAAACCAGGTCTTCACATGAGGTAGGACATAGGATGTCACGGACCACTGCTCCTAACTCCGTCCTGAGATGTCTTCTTCCTTGTTCTGTAGCCGGAGAACAGTGGCCCAGAGCACTGCCTGTACGACCTCGCGGCTGTGGTTGTGCACCATGGTTCCGGGTAAGTGTGTCATGGCTTCTCACGCTTGGGAAAAGCACGGAGCAAGCCAGCAGTTCTGCACCACTCCTGATAATTCTCCCTCAACTCCCCCCCAAAATGGAGTCAGGTCCATTAAAGTGAGTGAAGTAGAATTTTCTTTCAATCTTGGTGTGAAAGAATATTCTTGAAAGGGTGTTGTGAAGGAAGAAGGCACATGAAAGCAAAATGGAGAAGGATTCATTTGAGCTCAGCATTCAGAACCTAAGCTATTTGTCCACAAAATCCTGAGTAGTCTTTACTCCAAAGTTTATTTCCTTTGCCGGGTGACATTTAAATTGGGGGAAAATGGGAATTATTTGGAACTTACTTCATGTCATCTATTTTAAAGATTCATTTTTTATTTTATTGAATTTTTGTTTTTTTCTGAAAATTTGTATTACTTTATACCTTCTGATTTCTTGAGATTTGCTATTTTACCTTCAAAGCTGGACAAACCCCTATCCATGTTGAATACCCTTTTCCCTCAGAACTTTGTAGACATTGCTCCCTTGACCTCATCATTCACCGTTACAAGGGCCAAGTCTACTACCAGTCTGATCTCATCCCTTTTTAGGCAACTTTTTTTCCTCATTGGAAGGTTACAGGCTCCTGTCTTTGGATTTAAGAAATCACAGTAAATGTATTTCTGGCTTGGTAGTTGATAGGGATACTCTTCATCAGTGTCTTAGGCTCATGGAAGTAGTATTTGCTCCACCCCCTTCTGTGCTTTTCCTTCCGAAACCCGTATTACATGCACAGCAGCCCCCTCCCGTCTGTACGAATACATTCCAGCGCCCCTAGGGGATGCCTGAAACCACACGTAGTACCAATCCCTATATATACACTCTAATTTTTCTTACACATATGTACCTATGATAGTTTAATTTACAATTATAATTTAATATTAATTATAATTGTGATAGTGTTAGCTTCTGTTGACCTTTTGATGAGATGTTACAAGGAGGACCGTCTTGTGGACCGCAGCTGACTGGGTAACTCAACTGGAAAGTGAAGCCAAGGATGAGGGGGGACCTCCTGTGTAGTGAATTTTCTGGTTCTTTCACACATTTTAACTACTCTTTAATGATTTCCATCTCTGTGTTTCTGAAGACTACCATGGCCTGTTTTTCTAAATCACCAATTTGGATTTCATCTGTATCCAAATTGAAGATAAGCTCCTCTGTGAAATGTTTAATACTGTGGCAATCCCATTTTTCTGATGACTTCCTTTCATAATAGGAACATTCTTGTTTTATGGTTGCAGTATCTTTTTGCAACCATTGGTATTAATTAGAATTTTTAAAGCTCTTTGGTTTTTTACATTAAATTTGTTAGTGGTTAATTGCTTTACTTGTTCTTCCCAGAAGTTGTCTTTCATACTCTCCACACTGCCCCTGCCCCCAGGGTTTTGCTGATCTTTGGCTGTTTGTTCAGAGTCATAATAAATGATGAGATTGAGCATTCCTGGTAAATGGTGAGGGTTTTTCTAGCACTTGTGGGGTGTCTGTTCTACCGGGAGGCTTCTGTCCCACCGGGAGGGCTGCCTCGGGCTCCGTGGGCCATTGTGCTGACAGAAAAGCGCTTGAGGGCCACGGTACGGGGAGGGTGCTTCCCCGGAGGCAGATTACTTTCTCAAGCTCAGATTTTTCCAAGGCTGTGATGGAAATCTGTTCTTCAGTGGTCCAGGTCTCCCTAGGCCTTGACCTATGCTTGTTAGGGCGAAAGTGCTCACCTCTTTGGTTTCTCCATTAATCCAGTGCCATGTGAACAATGCTTTATGTGTTGTAGAAAATCTTCGATTTCTGGTCATTCGACGGCACTCTGCCCTGTATGTCCAGTGTCAGTATATTCCTGGTCATTTCGGTGGATTTGGAGAACATAAACACTTGAGCTCAGTCAGCCACCTTAAACCAAAAGTCTCTAGGGTGTGTTCTCTATTACAGTCCTTATAATTTATTGTATATGTAACAGATTATATGATTGCACGGATCCTTTTGTTATTTCTGTAGCCCTTGTCATTTTTTTTTTTTTTTCACTTCCCCTGACAGGGTCGGTTCTGGACATTACACGGCCTATGCAGCTCACGAAGGTCGCTGGTTCCACTTCAATGACAGCACCGTCACACTGACCGATGAAGACACCGTCGTGAAGGCAAAGGCCTACATCCTTTTCTACGTGGAACGCCAGGCCAGAGCTGGATCAGATAAACTTTAATAGCTCCTTTAAATCATTATTTGTCAACTATACCGGACAAACATTTCCAATTTTCCATAAATACTTGATCCAAGATTTAATTTCATTATGCACTTTTCAATTTCCTATTTTGGGTTTAGTTTTGTCAATGGTAGTGACGTATGGGCACCGACTAATTTGTTTTTTTAGTTCTACCAGAAAACCTCAGCAGATATTTTGATTTGCTGCTTTAGTTGTAATAATTCAGTTTTTATATGTAGTTTCAAGAACTTAGTTCTATTTGACTTTTTTATATTAATGTTTTCCGTTCTCACTCGGAGGCACATTTACATCGATGCGTCGTTACTCTCCCGTGCCGAAGGCAGACGCGTTCCTGATCGTGAGGCGCCGCGGAGCCGCCTGCTGCCTTCCGCAGCCGCCACGGAGACCAGGTTGACTGTAAAGCCAGGATCATGTGTGCACGTCGTTGGTGGCCCACGAGATTTCAGTGACTGCTCAGTAATCGTCCTTTGATTGTAAAAGGGAACCGGGAGGGCATCATTAAGTAGGCCAGGTCCTCGCTGCTCTTGGTATCCCTCAAGGCTGCTGTTTATCAGCAGGAACTAAATAAATTTGTTGGTTCAGCTGTACCTGTGCTGCAAATTCAAGACCTTACTCCTGTGAGTTTTTTTGTTTTGTTCTGTTCTGGGGATATTTTTTGCTTGCGTGTGTTCACGGAGATAGGAGTACAGAAAAGTCCAAAGACGACCAAACACAGTGTTTAAAAATCCCAGACTGTGCTACATAGTGCAGATATTTATCCAGTGAGAGGAAACCAGAGCTCCTGCTGCCTTTCGAACCAGCATCGCGTTCCCCCCCGGCTCTCGAGCTGGGAATAACTGCATGTCCACTTTTGTCTTATTTCTTGCTTGGCCATCTGAGGTCGGCCTGCTGACCTCCACCTACACTGTGGGGTCTGCTTCCACAGAAGGAGATTTGAGTCTTTGCTACTGTTGGTTTTTAACACCTCTCACTGGCCTATCCTGATAGCAGAGCAAACTGAAAATATTCTCACTTTGAATAGTTTCTATTCTTGAGTTTAGTCGTCTTTGTTTTAAAATTGTTTTCAAGAAAAACACGTATAAGCACTATTAAGATTGAACTCAAACTGAAATTTGGAACCAGAACTGCATCTAAGGGAGGTACTTGTGATTCTGCCAGCGTTCAAGGCCAGTCTGTGGATGGGATGGGGGGTGGTGGCAGGACTTGCAGATGATGTCGCGAGGGAACGGGGCCCCCAGCAGGCTCTGGCCCGGGGCGTGCACCGCTATCAGCTCTTGTTCCAGTCGTGTTTCTTCTCCGTTCTCTACAAGCTGTTGCGAGGGGCAGAATGTCCTTCATATTAAGCCAGCCAGCCGAAATTTTTGGTAATCTTGTTTCTTCCATTAAAAACAAAACAAAACCTGGCTTTTTTCTTTTAAGTGCATGAATAATCTGATGGCTGTCCTCCTGGGTCAGATGTTTGAAGTTGCAGGAGATGTGGCTCCATTTCCATTTTAATAGTCACTAGATAGATCCTGTATTTTTCTCAGGGCAGAAATCAGCTGCTTAACACTTGAACATGGCCTGGAACAAACTGCAGTTATGGCTAAACTTGTACTATCTGGTGTAGCAGTCACTAGTGGTTATTTAAATTGTATTTAAATTTTAATTAAAATTACGTTTAAAACCGAGTTCAGTCACACTAACTACATTTCAAGGGCTCAGGAGCCACATGTGGCAGAGAATGCTTTGGCCTAGGGCGGTTCCGACGGTGTGTAGGGCTCTTGGAGACAGCGCTGGTCTGCATTTTCACTCCAGAGAAGAAAATTCTGTTGTGTTTAGGTCTTACAACTTAGACACAAAGTCCAGAAGATAAGAGGGAAACATGTATAGAACATAGTTTACAGTGCAGGGGCGCCTGGGTGGCTCATTCGGTTGAGTGTCTGTCTTTGGCTCAGGTCAGGATTCCAGGGTCCTGGGATCGAGTCCTCACTGGGCTCCCCGCTCAGCTGGGAGTCTGCTTCTCCAGCTCTGCCCGCCGCTCTCCCTGCTTGTGCGCTCTCTCTCCGTCTCTGACAAATAAAACCTTTTAAAAACAAAAGTTTATGGTGCTAAATTACAGGAGGTTGAACCATAAGAGATGGCGGTATTTAACCTTTTGATCAACAAAAGTGAAAGTTCCACATAATTTGACCTAATATATTAATACGTTAACACCACATACAACTGAACTTGGAATGTGCCTCTTCTTTGATCTGTTCGGTTTCTCCTGTGAACCCAGCCTCTTTTGCTTAGAAGGCAAACAGCCGTGACTGCTAACATTTGCACTTCCTTCGTCCCTCGAGTGGGCAGCTACAGCCTTGGGCAGTGTTGATATTGGTGGGGAAAAATGGTCTTTTTATAGCAGAAGGAGCTTCGGGACATCCAGACTGCTTTGTTGGGGAAAGTGGTCATCAGGCAGCACTGTTGGCTTAAGAGACGGACACATCTCCTCTTTGAATTTCTGGAGTGCTTTTATTGCTTGATTTCACTTAAGCAGAAATGTTTGAATGACATTATGAAGGCTCTTTGGGAAAGTGATTGGATCCATCTGAATCGTGCATTTGAACACCAGTGACGTAAATGTGCCTATTTATATTTTTAAAAAATTGAACTGTGTAGCCTTACCATACCTGTTTTAAAAAGCCGATGTTCGCATGCTCTTCAGGGCTTTCCCCTCGTGCCAAGCGCAGCGGAGGCAGTGCCTCGCCGTCACATGGCTCCTGGAGCTAGAAACTTCCTCAGAAGTCCTCCCACACAGGTGGGTGATGGAAACCGTTTGTGGCAACACAGCTCTCTCTCCATGGTGGAGAAACCTTTGCTCATCCGCTGTATTCTACTGTCTAGTCATGACATACGTAATAGAATTAAACCAGTGACGTGTGCAGGCCCTGGGTAAGTGTGTCACCTGGGGAGCCTGCTCAGCAGCTTGGTTTGTGCGGTCGGGGGCATATTTATTTCTTAAAAGCCAAACCTCTCTTTCATTGGTGTGGTTTATTCAGATACACGTCTTGCCCTCAGCCCCAGCGTGCCCTGAACTCCCCCATGCACCCTGCTGCTGACGTGGCCTCTTCCCTTGGGCCCCGGAAAGGCTCAGGAGCAGTGTGCGCCTGCGGCCCGGGCCTGGGTCCCAGGAGACGGGTGCAGCCCCGGGCACGTGCCCACGGTGCAGGAAGAGGCGGCCCGGGGCGGGGGGCCGCGTCGCCTCGCTGGTGTGACCGTCCCCGGGTCTGAGCGTCACGGCCTCCAGACCCTTGGCGTTGGTGCTGCGTCCCACGTCCTCACTCGCCACGGAAGCCTAGTCTGTGTGATGCGAGAGGATCCACGGCGCAAGGGGCGGATTCGTTCACATCGTAATCACAGCCCTTTTCTGCTTCACCAGCCTGAACTCTTCTATGGATGAAAGCGTCATTAAAGCTCTGGTCTCTTTCCTCTTGACTGTTCTTTCTGAACGCCTTTCAGGGGAGCCACGTAAGTGACGGGCACTTGCTCAGGGGACGGGCCGGCCTGCAGCACTAGGTTCTCCGGCAGCTCCGCGCGGGCCCGGAGGGGCAGGTGGCGGCAGGAAGGGGGCCCTGCCGTGAGGGCTGGACGAGCGGCCGTGCGCACCCGAGGCCGTGAGACCGGCCCGCCTCTCCTCGCACAGCACGTCTGTAAAACGAGGGTGGCCTGCCCCCTTCAGAGCTGGACCCCGCCCTGAGGAACCAGTCTGGGGGCTCTGAGCAAAGGGTACCCATCACCCTTTAAAGGAAGACACACACGTGCGTGCCACGGTTAAAAAATAAAGATTCTGCTTTTCGGTAAGTTCCTGTATATGACCTCTCTGCTCCCATCGTCCGCCACAAACAGAAAACAAGAACCACCCTCTGTCCACACCCGTTGTTTTCCTGGTATTTATTTTCCTGCTCCTCGTGGTCTTTGAAAACAGAAGCAAATGGTTTGCCTCCAGGCCCCGCACAGCAGCGCTCCCGGCCGCAGCCTGCTCTTGGCGGCCGCCCGGGGGCTGCGGTGTCGGGGCAGGAGCCGGGCTCCAGCTGGGCGAAAGGAGAAGCGACTGTCAACGCCGCCGCTGCGCCCTGACCTTCCCTGCGTTCTGGGGCGCTCCCCCCACCCGCTCCAGCAGCCGCACGCGGGCCTGCAGGACTCCGTGCGGAAGCCACGACAGGCCACGAGGACAGCCCGGTGGCCAGCCTCAAGAAGCTGAAAGAACTGCCCATTTCCAGAGGTCAGCACACTAAAAAGTACTGGTTTGGGCAGGATTTAGGAGGAAAAGTGGAGATAATAAGGCTTTCTATTAAAACCTATCCGAGGGGCTGCAGTGTCCCTTTGGACTGGGTGAGTGACCGGGGCCAGAGAGGGCGTCGGCCGTCAGCCGTCCTTGTGAACCATTAAAACGATGAGTCTGCGGTAAGAGCAGTAGCTAGTCACCCTCCCGAAGAAATGCTTCCTTGAGCTGTTTCTTGGTGTATGTTGTTTTTAAGAAAAGTCACCCCTTTCCCCTTCGTTTGGCATTGGCATTGCTGGGGTATCCAAGCCCCCAGGACCCCGGAGACTGGTGTCTCAGAGGGAGTTGGCTAGAACGGCTGCTCCTTCATTAGCCGCCTTGTGCTTCTGAAGGCAAAAGCTGCACCAGAACGACCAAGCTTTAGTTCCAGAAGAGGGTCCGATACAGCTGCTTGTCTGCCTGACTCCACACGACTGGACGCAAAGTATTCCCTTCCTTCCAATTCCAATCAAATGGGAGAACGAACAAAGGCAACCACTTCGGTGGTGGTCGCTGGTCGAGCCGAGGAAAGTCTGTTCCCTGCCTCACTGCTACGGAGCCGCACAGCCTTTCCACGCTGGCAGCTCACAGCAGCACCACTGCCGCAGGACGTGGGGTGGGCCTGGGAGGGAAGCAGTGTTGGAGACAGATCCACGCAGTGAGGAATCTCCGTTACTTCACGGAAGGAGAACTTGCAAGAGCGGAGACCTCCAGGCGGCCTGCCGAGGCGACGGCCGGGTACTGAAGGCTTTCACAGCGACGGGGGTGTCCGGCTGGCTTAAGGGGCAAGCGGAGACTAAAACACTTGAACCTAAAACTGTTTCGAGCAGTTTTGTACCAAGAGCCTCCTCATCCATCCTGACATTTTGGGAAATACAAACAAGATACAGCGGGGCACATAACTGGGAAAACATTAAGATGTAAAAGCCAAGTAAACTGCAGCTTCAACTGTTATGCACATACACACAGAAGGACCTCGGAGAGCTCAGCTACTTCAGATAAGTCTTTGTGCAACAACTCAGGGTAAAAACAGCCAGCTGGGAGGCCGAGGAAGTCCCTTTGCCCGGCGGGGGGCAGCAGGATCTGAAGGTAGTTCGGCCCCGCCCGCGAACCATGTCCACGGAACTGAGATCACAGGGAAAAGGGCCTTCACCATGGCTTCAACTTCCAGCTTTGAACACAAAACTGTCCCCCTTTGCTCTTTATAAAAACAACTCCTACTGGGAGTGGAGCAGACACACACTGATAACACTAGAGAATGGAAACAGATCCAATTTATAATCCGGGTCCCTCCCAGGGAGCAGACTGCAGGCCTGGACAGGTGGCCGGGCTGGCCACCTCCAGTGGAAATGCCTTGGGAAAAGCCAGAAGAGCTCTCTGCTAAGCACCACTGTCGGCTAAAAGGGACAGAAATCCCTTTTAAGGAAGCTATTTAACTTCAATAGGCTGCTTTGCTGCCAGGATCTTCAGTTCCTCTGAACATAAGCCGAACCACAGACTGCTGCACGTATGTCTGGGTCCTGGCCCACCCCCACCCCATTCTCAGGGCTTCAGCACCAGTTGTTAGCCAAAAATAAACACCATTCCTCAACCATATATGTCCACCAGCCCGGAGCCGGGGAGGACGAGAAGGAGGGTCAGGTCCCCGGGCTCCAGGCACACTGTGCGGCCGCTGCGCGCCATGCACATCACCCAGCTCAACCGGGAGTGCCTGCTGCACCTCTTCTCCTTCCTGGACAAGGACAGCAGGAAGAACCTGGCCAGCACCTGCCCCCAGCTCCAGGACGTGTTTGAGGACCCCGCACTCTGGCCCCTGCTGCACTTTCGGTCCCTCCTAGAACTCAAGAAGGACAACTTCCTGCTGAGCCCTGCCCTCAGGAGCCTCTCCATCTGCTGGTACTCCAGCCGCGTGCAGGTGTGCAGCGTGGAGGACTGGCTCAAGAGCGCCCTGCAGAGGAGCATCTGTAGCCGCCACGAGAGCCTGGTCAACGATTTCCTCCTCCGGGTGTGCGACAGGTAGGCCACCTCCAGAGCAGTGCTGGCTCTGCGGGGTCTGGCTCCTACAGCGCTAGGTGGCTGCTGGCGGGTGGGGAAGAGCAAATGGCAAGCCCAAGATGCCTCCATCTTGGGGAGCCGCACACCAGGCCCAAGTAGGACCATCCGGGCCCGTTCCCAGCATAGTCCCCCGAGAAGGCATACAGTCATGGCGGGGGGCTTCCTCCTCTTAGCCTCGCAGGTCCTGGACCTGCTTCTGCTGCAGACAGAAGACCGGGCTTCAGCTGTCGCTGTCCTTTGGGCAGCTGTCCTCCCTAGCAGCCATTAAGAGCTCAGGGGGTCTGGCTGGGCCTGGATTTTCAAGGTTGGGCCCTGGGAAAGGTTCCTGGATTCAGCCATCAGCTTACCCCTCGGCTTTCCCCCTAGCAAACAAACCCCGAGGCTTGTGGAACGCAGCTAAGGAAGGACAGCTGGGGTGCTCTGGGTTAGCTGAACCACGCCAGACTCCAGGAGGAGGGGTGGTGAGATTTAAGAATGGTTTCCTCGTTAGAATATTACTAATCTCTCTGTACCCCTAAGGGAGGTGTTTTAGCCTAATTTTTCAAATGAGCAAATCAGTGTTTTGAGAGGTCATGTGATTTACCCAGTCTAGGACTGCCAGATTTTAGAAGATAAAAATTCAAGACATCCAAGTTATATTTGAATTTTGAATAGACAAAAAATTTTTTGGCATAAGTATGTCCCAAATACATCCTGTATTTGATTGGTCAACTCTACCACAGGTACAGAGGCTAAGCCACAGGCGACCCCCTATGGTCCCAGCCTCCTGCCTGCGGCAGTGCATGCGAGCAGACTTCTGCTGCCAGCCTCTTGCCGAGCCTAAATTGACCAGTCCTGTCCTGCCTTTGAGGAAAAGCACCTCTCGGTTACTAACAAACTCAGCTCAGCCAGTTTGCTGACACCCAGTTTTAATAGCTGTTTGCTGGCAGCGTGACAGGCATGGAAGGAAACAGAGTGGTGGCCCCGCCTTGCCCTTTTTTTTTTTTTTTTTTTAAAAAGACAGTCAGAAGAAAACAAGATGGACTTGGTTGGGCCCTACTGGGATGAGGCCATTTTGATGGATTTAACAAGGCCCAGAAATCAGACTGGAGTGATAAATGTGGGAGGGGCAGCCTGCTCTGAAGTTGTTCCATTCTTGCTGCAAGAGAATTTCATTTCCCACAGCAGCGAGTGTGGAGTGGTCCTCTCGTGTCACCATCTGGGTGCAGCAAGGGGCCCCAGTGTCACAAAAAGAACGAAGGGCTTGGTGGTAAGGGTTCTGTGCTGAGTCTCCCAGTTCTGCTACTGTTCAACCATGGGACCCCAAACCAAATATTTAAATCCAACCTAATTTCTTCATCTATAAAATGGGACAAATCACCTGTCTCCCAGGTTAAGAGGATTAAATGACACAGGAGCACTGGCCCACAGTAGGTACTGATAACATTCATGAAGTCTGGTTCTTTTAGTCATCAGCTTCCGGCAGCGAGAGACGGCAGACAGCTGAGGAAGGCAGGGAAGAAGTCAGTTCTTCCTCTGGTTTGTTCCTACACCAGGATTACTCCAAAGGTTCTTAGAGCAAAAGGGACCACTCAACACCTTCGGGGCTTAAACACCTAATCGTCATAACCACCCTAGAGCCAACAGTTTCTCCCACTTGACAAACGAGGACTAGCACAGTTCAGACATTTGTCCTGGGTCAGAGAGCAAATAAGCCACAAACAAGTTACCTGAGCCCTCTGGGCCAGTCTCCTCATTCACAAAACAGGGTGCAGAGGGTTTGATATGAAAACTGAAGAAGCCGTATGAACTGGGACTCGGGGAGATGGAATGGGCTCCGTGTGTGAAATGTGCCCCTTCCCCAGGCACAGGGCAGCCAGGCTAGCCCAGGCAGGTGCAGTCAAGGGGTTAAGGGGGAAGCTGATCTCGAAAGGGAAAGCCCTTGTCTGGACCCCAGCTCCCTCTGGCTAGAGACAGCCAAGGCCCGTGCCCACAAGACAGGTCCTGCAACTGATCTGATCCTGTGTGCTCCCAGGAAAAGTGAGTTACAAGTGCCTAAGAAGGCCGTGTGCAGCTCTTTACACCCCCATCGTGATCTTCACTACAACCCCACTGGTGGGCATTATTCCCTCCCTGCTGTGCATCCGCACACACACAAAGGGAAACTGAAGCTCAGTGAGGGGCTTAGCCAATGTCACACCGAAACAACCCAAATCTAACTCTGCTCAGGATCTTTTTCTCCAACAGATGCTGGTAAGACTGAGGCAGAGGAGCCTCCAAACTTTCTGTACAGGTGGTCCTCAGTCCGGGTCTAGCTACTGCCAGTTCTGGACCTCTTCCAGGCTGGCATCCCAGTGGGCATGCAAGAAGCGTCCCGGTTAACTGAGCGCTCTAGAACCCAGAGCCAGGCCTCCTCAGAGCCATGCCCTGACCCCAGCCTCAAGGGTTGAACCGCGCCTGTCCCTGAGCCACCCCACAGGAACATCAGGACGTCACCTTGCAGACAGACTAGAGTGGGCACCGTGCATCCCTTCGCTCACCCCCACCCCCCAAAGCAACAGGCCCGAAGAGCACCAAGGACACCTAGAGTTGTCCTGGAACCTGCCACCCCTCTGCCCACAGCAGGACCAGCGGAGGCTCAGGAAGCCGAGAGCCCACGCAGATTAAGGTCTCGTGGAGAGGCAGAAAGAGCAGGGGAAAGGGGACGGAAACTCTGGTTCAGATCCAGGCAAGTTCCTTAAACTGGCGGAGCCCGTTTCATTTCCTTGCCCACAAAATACGGCGCCGTGCCGCGAGCCCCGCGAGTCCCAGGGCTGTTAGGGAGCTACTGGGCCGGGGAACTCCTGGGCAGGGCGGCGGGCGGGGCGGACGCCAACCGTCCCCGCCGTCGGCCCCGACCCGGGGTCACGGCGATCTCTCCACAGGTGCCCTAACCTGGCGTCCGTCACGCTTTCGGGCTGCGGCCACGTCACCGACGACTGCCTGGCGCGCCTGCTGCGCTGCTGCCCGCGCCTGCGCGCGCTGCGCCTGGAGAACTGCGCGCGCGTCACCAACCGCACGCTGGCGGCCGTGGCGGCGCACGGGCGCGCGCTGCAGACGCTGCACGTGGACTTCTGCCGCAACGTGAGCGCGGCCGGCCTGCGCCGCCTAAGGGCCGCGTGCCCGCGCCTGGTGCTGCGCGCCGAGCACAGCGCAGCCATGATCCCGGACCAGCTTCCGAGCGCGTCCGGCACGGCCCTTCTCAAGCTGATGCCGCGCTAGAGCGACGACGGCGGGGCACGACACCCAGCCAAAGGCCCCCGGCGGAAAGAGCGAGCTGGTTTCCAGCCCCAGCTCCACCACCTGCCAGACTGTCGCCACATCTCTGAACCTCAGTTTCCCGGTCTGCAAAATGGGGACACTAATGCCTACCTCACATTACGGTTTTACGCACAGGAGTGCGAGATTAACGGGACGCTGGGAAAACGCTCGGATAGCTCTCACTAAACGCCAGGCCCTGTCCCGACGCCCTTCCGCCCGGCTCCTCCGCCACTCGCCGTCCGCAGCCGGAGAAAGGCCCACACCTTCCCCGGGCACTGCGACCGCCGCGGGGGGCCGAAATAACCCCCATGGGTTGCCGTGGCCTCCGGGCAGAGCGCGGGCGCAGGCGCCGTGGGGGCGGGGCGGGCCCGGCAGCCGACCCAGCGCCCCGCGCTCACCCCGCGGCTGTCCGTGGCCCCGGCTCCCCGCGAGCGTGGGAGGGGGAAAGCCGGGGCGCTCGGCCCACGATTTGAGAAAATTCGCCGGTCGATGTGGTTCTTAACCTAAACCGCATAGTTACCCTAATTTTCTACCGTTCTCATATCACAAAGGCAGAAGAAATCATTTTAAAAACCCTAAGTAAAGATTTGAAAACAAAAGCAGCAGCCCTGGTTAAGTCTTTTGATAATGAAACCGCGCGAAGCTCATACAAAGTTAGATTTTTACCTGCTGAGTTTGCTCAACGTGGACACACGCCTGGACTTCAATTTCGGAGCTTTAGTCACTGATGTCCCACCTTTAGCCACCAAAGTATAGGCTCTCGGCCACCCAGCAGCCTCCGGGTCCCAGGTACGGGGGGTGGGGTGGGGTGGGTGGGAAACTTGGGTAAGAGGGGAAGGCAGGGAGCATCACGAGCTGGTGGGCCCGGCTCTCGCTCCAGCTCCGCCCATCACCAGCTGGGACCCGGGCCCTTAAGTCCAGGTGTTTCTTCTCTGGGAAAGGGGATCTGGATCCCTACTCACAGGTTGCCCAAAATTGGAGAACCAGCAAGGAAAAAAGAGAGATTCCAATTTCATGGAGCTTACCCTCTAGTAGGAGAAGAGACAGTAAAATAATCGGTATATAAGAAGATAATAAGGCTACGGTGGGGGCGGGGGTGGGGAGCACCAGGTAAGGGGATAACTGGCAATTGCTGGTGAAGGTTTGGGGATGGGGAAAGCAACCTAAAAGGGCTTGACCAATGTGAGCCTCACCACGTGAAGTGAGGGAGGGAGCCGAGCAGCATCTGGCAGGAAAATAGTCCAGCTGCAGGGAGTAATAGCTCATGCAGTCTCCGGAGCAGGAGCATGGCCGCTGAGTTAGGGGAGTCAGGGGGTCAGTGTGATTGGAGCAGAGTGAGTGAGGAGGAAAGTGAGAGAACTAGGGATGTGGGTGGCTGCAGAGGCCTCCCTGCTTAGTCTGAGCATGAAATGAGACCTGGAGAACCCCCCACCTCACCTACCCCCAGCAGGAGCCAGGGCCCCAAGCAGAGATGATATCCAGGTAAAGGCCAGAGGAGCTGAAATTTCTCCAGGCAGAACCTGTGTAGGGGTCAGCAGCGACCCAACCCCTCCCATCCCCTCCAGGGCATGCTGGAGGCCTCACTTGCGGCCCTGGGCCCCTTCTGGGGCCAGTGCTGGGCCCAGAAGCAGCTGGGTGTTGGCACTGAGGCGAGGCCTGGCGTAATCCCTTCTCACCCCTGTGTGGGGAGAGCCAGCCCCCTCAGGCCACCAGCTGCAGTGGAATGGGAGGACCCCACTTCCTTTGGATGATTTTCCAGTTTACCCATCATAGCTCTGGACTCTGGAAAGAGGCCTTGCAGGGATTTTATTTTTCCCCTACTACTGCAAACAATGTTGAAAGAAAGCTCCGGCTTCCCGGGGGATAAATGTGCTTTTAAAACAGCGCCACTTAAAGCCCAGGGCTTTGCTTTCATTATTTCTGGTAAGCCTGAATTCCCAGCAGGTCCTGTGAGCCCTGAGTTGATGGTTTAGTCTGGGGGACAATAGAATCCTAGCTTCTGACTCTCCTCTGATTGAGAGCCGGTCCGCCCTCTCCAAACCTCAGCTTTTAAATCTGCGTATTGGGATTGCTGGAAAATCTTGCTTGCAGGGTTCCTGTAAGGATTAACACGTTGTGTTCACTGCAAGTTCAGCTCAAATAGGGTAACCTGAGGCCCCTTCCCCCTTCCCCACAGAAGCTCTTTTATAAACGAGGGCTAACTTCCTTGGCGAAGCCTCTGGTGCCCCGTAACCCCCCACATATCAAGGCTCTAGCAATCACACACCTAAAGCTGCGCTGACAGCCAAGTCCAACGCTGTTTCTAGAGCTTGAATTTGGCCCCACCCCCTCCCGGGTGCTTTGGGTCCCTGAGCCAAGGGCCATCCGAGGTACACCCAGGAGACAGGCACTGATGAGACCCAGGGCTCTCCACTCCGCCTTTTTTTTTTTTTTTTTAAAGATTTTATTTATTTATTCGACAGACATAGAGACAGCCAGCGAGAGAGGGAACACAAGCAGGGGGAGTGGGAGAGGAAGAAGCAGGCTCATAGTGGAAGAGCCTGATGTGGGGCTCGATCCCATAACGCCGGGATCACGCCCTGAGCCGAAGGCAGACGCTTAACCGCTGTGCCACCCAGGTGCCCCTCCACTCCGCCTTCTAACAGGTGCTGTTCCCATCACTGGGCACCAAGCAGAGCCCTTGACAGAACACGGCTTCATCAGAAACCGCGCTTGATGTCTTCTCTCAGATCTGCAGAGAACGAGGGGCACCACGTGCTTCATTAATCCACTGAGTCATTCATCTGGGGTTGTTGGGAGTGTTGAGTGCTTGCAGCTCTGCCATCCATCACTTCTGGCAGGCTATGACCTCTCAGAGCCTTACTTTATCTCTAAAATAGAACCGGTACCCTCTGTGTGACACTCTGATGAGATGATGTGTAAATGTGCAGTGCCTGGAAGGCTGAGGTAGGGAAAGTCCTCACCTCTGCAGGGGCCTCGAAAGCCGAGTGCCTGGCAGAACCCACAGGGCCTGGGTCCCGGGAAGAAGCAAGCTGGGTCCCTATGGGGGTGACCCAGGAACACTGGATGGAGGACGGAGCCTTTGAGCCGAGCTTCAGGACTGACCCCAGCTCCCATGGGGTCTAACTGTGGGTGGGCTATTCCCTGCGGCAGGTACAGTTCAGCAAAGGCAGAGTCAGAAAGCCCAAGGCACGCCCAGGGAAGCCAGGGGAGATGGCAGCCTGGGTTCCAAAGCCACTTGACAATGGCTGGGAGGTTACCTATGTCCTCACAGCCTCTATTAGAACAGTCTCCAAACTTTCCCTGCCTCCTGAATGCTTGTTTCACTCTCAGTTTTGCCCAAGGCAGCCAATGGCCACGGAGGGTAGGGGGAGGGTGCAGAACCTCAGCGCCCCGGCAGGACAGTGCTCCCTGGTGGAAGGCTGATGCCAGTCACCACATGGGGCTGGCGAGTCCGCGCGGGAAGCTCAGTACCAGCAGATACCGGAGCCACGTGCTCCTGGGTCAGGGGCTCCGGGTCACTCCTTGGGAGGCAGAGCCCGCAGGGGGGACCAGTGCTGTAAGGCGTGTCTTGCAGGGACACACTGGCCCGTTTCTGCACAGGCTGAATGTCTGGAGGGGGCGGAGCTCCCTCGGGTGGGCAGGCATGCGACAGGAAGCCAGGGCTCCCGGCTGGAGCCTGTACACGCCTGTGACCCAGTGCTTTCCTTCTCCAGACCTCAGGTTCATTGTAAGAGGAGAGGTCCCCTGACACCTTAGCTCTAGGATTCTTCCAGCTCTAGGATTCCATGCCTAAGACCTGCTTTTTGCTATAAACCAAGTTCACCGGATACAGATTTCATCTGACTGGCAGTGCTGGGCAAAGGCCACAAAGCGGGGCCTCTGGGGAAATCTTCCACTTTAAAGGCCAGGGGCGGGGGGGGGGTCCAAGTTTTCTGGGGGCTCTCTAAGGGTCATAAAAACTGGAAGTATTTAACCGAATGATCCAGCCAACAAGAAAACTGCCCAAGCCTCCACAGAGGGGCTGAAAATGAACCAGGGCAAAGAAACACCTGTGCCAGGCCCTTTCTGCCCTCAGACCAGGGATTCATGCCTTCCTCTCTGCCAGGGCTTCAAAAAGAGAATGAAGGAAAACGGACAGGTTTCCAATAAAGAAATGGCATCTGTTCTAAAATCATGGTGTCTGTGCAGATTTTCCTTGCAGGGTCAGACCTCCTGCAAAGCCGTCCATGAGGCCTGACAGGTGGGGCCTGGAACCATGAGCAGCATCGGCTTGCTGGGGGTACCTTGGCCCCTCAGTCTGGAGCCAAACGTGGCAGCAGAGGCCAGAGCCTCTCAAAGGTTGAGGCATTACTTTCATTTAAAATAAACTCTGAGGGGCGTCTGGGTGGCTCAGTCCATTAAGCGTCTGCCTTGGCTCAGGTCATGATCCCAGGGTCCTGGGATCGAGCCCTGCATCTGGCTCCCTGCTCATGGGGAGCCTGCTTCTCCTTCCCTCTCCCCCTACCTGTGCACACTCGCTCTCTCACTCTTTCTCTCAAATAAATAAATAAAAACTTATAAAATACCATGAAATAAACTCTGAGACTGCAGGTGTACCCTTCAGCTCAGCACACCCTCAGCCCAGCCCAGAAAGAGGGAAGAGCCACTGGTTACCAGGAACCAGCCCAGAAGGCTCTAAGAGACCCCTCGCTTGGCATTGCCCAGGATCTCAGCAGCACACACAGGCCTCTCTCCTGTCAGTTCCCTCCTGGCCCAGAAGCCTGGGCCGTGTGCCTTCCCACCCCAGCGTGAGTGCCTCAAGCCCAGGGCCCCTCACTACTCCCACTGACTGAGCTCTCACATCAAGTATTGAAGGTTCCTCTTGGCCCAGAACCCCTGTGGCTTCCCAGAAGCTGCAGTCTCTCCCTCTGAGACCCAATTCCAACTGAAGCCTCTTTTCAATAAAATTAAGCCTCTTTCCATCATTCCAAGTATTAATAGGCATTCTCACTGGGAAAGATCCGTGTACCACAAAACTATCTGTCTTCCAGTTTGTTTGAAAACACATATTTTCTATCTCCCTAGTGAAAAACAACTGCCTGCAAAGCTCTCCATGTGGCACCTCATTTGAGCCGGCTGTCAGCCTGACCTAGTCCCTGAAGTCCACGGGAAGCAGCTTGTGGCACGGACTGGCTGGGGTTGAAGACACACCACCAAAGGCCTTGCCCTCTTCCTGTTCCCACTCCCAGTAGCCAGAGCCTTCACAGCTGCTGTCACGGATGGTCCTTTCTTCCAGAACCACACACTCACTCTGACACGCCTAGACAAACGAGCACGTCGCCCAGGGCCCTCAGGGCTGGGTTCAAGCACCAAGAGTGTGACCCCTTCCCCAGCTCCCTGGACAACTCTCCACCAACCACCATTCAAGGATATGAAAGCCACTCATTGGTTCTCATATTAATTCACATATTCACATTCTCGTGGCCACTCATTGGTACACGTTGAATGCCTACCAGCAACGGCGGTCCCTGCCACAGCCCTGCGTCCTTCCTGCAGAGACACGCTACCATCAACCAGCCTGCTCTTTAAGCCCACCGCGGCTCCTCACAGGCAGCGCCGGAAGCATGCTACTCTGGTTAGCTTCCTCCTTGCCTAGTGGAGCTGCATACTGGGGCTCCTCAGACAGGCTCTCAGCAGCAGGTTACACTCAAAAACCAGCTGGCGAGGAGGAGGAAGGGGCTGGGAGGGGATGGGCCAAGGGGCTGATGCAAGGGCCCTGGGGTGAGGGAACAAAGTAGGACACCCAGGATGACAGAATAAATGAAAGGAGGGACTTCCCACTCCCAGGAGCTGCTCTGTCATCTCCCAGCAAAGCTCACTCTCCGTGGGGAGGAGTGTTTCTGACGGGTCAAAGCGCCGTCGGAGTGAGACTAGCCTGAAAGCTCGTTCCTTCTCAGTCAGCAGCTCCACTGGAGGTAACAAAAGCAGCCGACGCTCTGGTTCCTGAATTGGCTTTATTTCTCTGCATAAGGAACCCTGCACAGGCAATTCAAATTAAAACAAAATAAATATATGAATATTCATGTAAAACTGTCCTTTCTAATGAACAATTATACACAATGTACAATTTCATGTTCACTGGGTGGGTTTACAAAATGTACCATTCCCAACTAAAAATGCACCAAAATGGTTCCATGCAAACTTATCAAAAGTGACCAAAAATATGGAGGGAAAAACCTGACTGAGAGCACTTTGTCTTTTTTTTGTACAATCACAGAAAAATAAAAACATCTAATTTCTTTGTTGCATTTAGAGTAACTAAATGTGGCCACTGTTTATCATGTCTGTTTATGTTCCTAAACATCTACGTAGTTACCATAAAAGTGTGTCCACATGAAACTGGAAGTGAGCATTACTGAGAAAGGGGGGCAGCGGCCCCACGGTCAGTAGTCGGTGTCCGAGCCCTCGGCGTTGTCCACGTTCCGCGAGAGCATGTAGTTGTCCATGTCGATGGAGCGGCAGTTGTTGATGGCGTAGCGCAGGCGCTCGGCCATGACCAGCTGGCTCGAGTAGGGGGGCAGCCGCAGCTGGAAGAAGCAGGTCTGTGAGGTAGGCAGACTGTCGTAAGGCTGTGGAGAGAGAGACCCGGAGCTGTGACTGCAGCATCGGGGTGTCGGGGGGGCATCCATTACCACCACCCCCAAATTAGCAAAGCACTTCTCCCAGCCTTCGAGACGGGCCCCACGGACAGGAGAGCAGGGCCGACTCAAGGGGAAGGAGACACTGGGCCGTGGTGGAGGGAACGTGGGCTCTGGTGTCCCACGGCCACAGAGGCTTCTGGCGAACAGGCTTCCTTCCTCTCCCCACCGCCCCCGTGGCCCCGTGTGCCAAGCGCGAGCAAGCTCTGCCCCGCAGGGCCACGTGAGAAAACAGGCTTCGCACCAGGCCTACCACGGAAGGACCACGCCACAGAGCTCGGCTCTTTCACCAGGAGGGTGCAGACCCGGAGCTGCTGCACGGATCCCCCAACAGCGGTGAACTAGAAAGAATACGCGGGAGGGCCCCCGAGAGGGCCTTCTGTGTCCCTCGGCTGCCGGGGCTGCTCACGCCAGGAAGCAGGAGGGAATTAAATGCTGGTCCGCCCGTTCAATGGACAAAAGATCATCACGGTGGGCAGCGCAGGTCAGAGCGCTCGGGACGGAGTGCGACAGCGCACAGCGGCCCATGGCAGGCGTCCACGGGGAAAGGTGGAAGGGGCTGACACCGCCGCGGGGGCCTGCGCACTCGGGCCCTCCCTGCAGACACCGTGATCTGCCACAGCACAGCAGTGATGGTACATTTGTTTAGTTTACGGTAGTTCTTAAAAAGGGACTTGCCCTTTCTTCCTTGCTCAACTCCTTGACACCGGCCCTCCCCATCCTCCTTGGGGCCCTACACCTGGTGAGTGGGTTTCGAAGAGGCGGGAGACGGAGGGCCTGGAGGGCCTAGAGGCCTAACAGGGCGGGAGCCAGTGAGGACACAGAAAACTCAAATATGGGAAAACCACAACCAGCAAAGACACTGAAGGGCAATGTCAACAGGTGCCTCTGCTTTGGAAGGTGGAGCAATGGTCTAAAAGTCACAAAGGAGGGACCCAGCGTGGTCAGTTTTCTGAGGCTGAAAAGCCTCACACAGATGATTAGTGGTGGATTAACTCCTGGGATGGCAGGGGTAGCCTGGGACAGACAGAAGGCAAGGGGTTTCTCCAGAGCTGAATAGAAGCAAACCGTTGCCTCCACCCACCTCTCTCTGAAGCAACAAAACAGATTTACAACTTATAGTTTCTGGTAAGTCATGTAGAAAATTTATGGAAAGGCTCTTTTCATAGCCCTTCCTGTGCGCAGCCTTTCCGGCAGGCCCAGCCCAGGAGTGCGGCGCAGGCGGGCAGCGTCAGGAGGCAGCGGGGAGGGATGGCTCTGGCTACAGCAACCTCCAGGAACAGTTACTGGAAAAACACCAGAACGGCAGATGCTGCAACTGGCAGGAAGGGTCCTTGTGTGAAGAGGCCCTACTTTCCTTACTGTTTCCGGAATAAACACCATGGGCCCTGCTCGAGGACTGCCCAGCGCTTGGGCAGTTGGGGAAGGAAAGAGAGAGAGAGAACACAGACGCTTCTAACTTGATGCTGCGTTAAGGGACGTACCAAGTGTCCTGGAGGTAGACAGGAGAAGATCTAAATCTGCCCTCAGGAATGGTTAGGGGCAGCAGGAAAGCATCTAGGAGGGCTTCCTGGAGAAGATGACACTGGTGTTGGGCCTAAAGGATGAGTAAGTGCTTGCCAGGCATAGATGGAAAGGGGTGTGAAGGAGAACTTAAGCAGAGGGAACAGCCTACACGAAGGCACAGAAGTTTAGAAAAAGGCAAGCGGTCTGTTCCGGCAGGAGCACAGTGCATGGTAAGAGGTGCTACTGGACCGCTGGGGCAGAGGCTGGGCTGTGGAGGTATTTACAGGCCGCTAGAGCAGTCGGCATTTATTCTGGAGTCAACGCAGGGAGCCCCTCACGGTCTGAAGGGGAGTGACATGTTCGGATGGCTGCGTGAGAAAGAGGACTCCGGCAGCACTGCACATTTCAGCTGCTGAGCCCTTTTATTCCTAAGCCATCTGTCAAAGTGACAGCTGGGCTGGCGCTCTGCAGCTGGGGCTTTTCATCGGGCTGCAGAGAAGCTGCACGCGCACAGGTAACGCTAGTACCTTCGTGAGAACACACTCGACCACGTCCGAGTGCACAAGTCACACAATGAAGAGGCACAGGAAACGAGAGGCAGAGGCAGCGCACGAGCCTCAGGAAGGTCCCGGAGGACTGAGCAGAGGCAGCGGGTTGCAGTGTGCTTTCCACATCCACTTAGGGCTTTTCACTCAACTTATGTTTCTGAACAAGTTTTTCTGCTTGCTTTTTTTAAAATCTGGAAATTCCAAACATTAAGCCTGAATTGGCAGGCCCATCCGAGGGTCACAGTGTGGTTTTCCCCACAGGCAAGCAGCCGGGAAGCAGCGGGGCTCACTTACCCTATCAACCTTCATGATCTGAAATCTCTGAGAGATGTCAGCGGTGTTGGCCGGGAGTCGAGACCGTCCGGACACAAACCTCATGAAAAGCACGCGCTCCTCGTTGGAGAACTCCTCCAGCGTGTGCCAGAACCACTGCACCAGCTGCTGCTGCTCGTCCACCTCCCGGTACCGCACCACTTTCTTCAGCACTTCCACGGAGATCTCGGGCATCCCACAGACCATCTGCTCCAGCTGCTTTGCCGTGAGCAGTGACAGCAGCGGCACGGGAACGATCCAGGACATCCCTTCTCGGACGGCAGCCACCTGTTCCCGGGAGAGGTCGTGCATCAGACATGTGCCCGTTGCCCAAACCCTCTACCTGTCCCCCAGCACTCGAGGCGCACGTGGCCCACTCCCCTGGCCGCCGACCCTTTGTCAGATCTTCTCCCTGCCTATGGGACTTGTACGCTCCTTCCGGTTCCAGGTCGAGTCCATCGAGGAGCCTGCCTTCCGCCCCCACAGAACTGAGGCCCAGTGCCAAGGGCACGCACCCGTGCTCCTGAGCGGTGCGGCTGCTCCTCGGTCCCCTCGGCACAGCAGGACGCTCCTGGACGAGGTGTCCAGCGTCTACTGCTTCTGTCACTCACATTCTTCTTTTGAAAAGAGTTCTATCCTTTTTGTAAAACTTATTTGTACTCATTGTAAAAAAAAAAAAAAAAAGTAAAAAGAAAAGAGTCAAACTAGCAAGGCCTCCCGTAGGAAGGACAGGGCATTTCATCAGGAGATCTGGGGCCTGAACCCCAGCTCCACCTCTTCTTGTACTTTAATTTTCTCATCTGAGAAATGAGGCAAATATCTGCTGCTCACACGATGATAATGAAAATTTTCAACGCAAGTCTGTGCGACCTGCTGCTGCTTTCCTCCTAGCTCGGTGCCGAGAACAGGTTGGCCGGGGAGAGCGGAGGGGGAGCTGCCAGAGGCTACGCACACAGTCTGCTTCAGAAACACCCCAAGGCCGCAGAGCAATGCGGACCCTACACACAGACTCATCGCTGTTCGAGATTTGTTTATAAACACTTCTTCACTCTTGGCCATTTCAGAACCATCAATGATAAAAAGCAAAAGGAAAAAACCTGAGGACCTGAGCAGAAGCCACACCCTGGGGAAGGCCCTGGGGCTGTGACTGGTACAAGGGCGTCCTGCCTGGGGCCAGGGAACGGGACTGGCAGTGAGGGCAGTCTGGATGACACAAGCTGTCATGCCTGGTAGAATACAAACCAAAAGCTGTCTGGAAAAAAAAAAAAATGAGGCTGAGGTATGGGGCTGGCTGCTCGGCAGGGAACAAATGGGGACAGCTATGGCAAGAACACTGGGTTCTAAGAGACGAGGAAGAAGTGAGAGGAAGAAGGCCTCTTTGCTGAGAAAGGAACAAAGCCACAGCAGAGCAGAGCACAGCTGGTAGAGGGTAGAGGGGTAATCCGACCCTCAGAAGCTCCTAGACCCCATGGTTAAACCTGGTTTGGACCCTGGCTTTGCCTTGGGCACATCACTTCATTTCTCTGGACTCAGTGCCTTCATCTGTGAAATGGTGACAGTAATTCTTCCCTCACAGAGTAACTACAGGAAAAACCGCACATGCGGCAGCCCAGCCCCACACCTGCATGCAGGAGGTGATCGATATGTTTTTAGTCAGTTATTCACTCTGAGAATTAAAATTCTGAGCAACTGGAGACAAACCCTAAGCCCTGGCTGTGTACACAGCATTGCCCACAGGACCTGCCCTCACTAAAGGATAACAGTTTTCTGACTGGACTCGGTCCAAAGCCAGAGTCAAAGAAGGAAGCAGGAGGGAAGGGCGCAGAACATATATACTTCAAATTATCGAGCCTCAGTCTAGCTCTCAAGAAATCCCTAGCACATGATACAAATAAAGTATTACTTAAGTGGCTATTAAGGACTGTAACCAAAAATCCATTTTTGGACAAAATGTCCATTTCTATGGTCACTCATCACACTTTCATCATTTATTATTAAATGCTTACTACCTGTTAGCACGGAACAAGGATATTTAGGAGGTATAAATATACACACGCACGTTTATATATATATACATATAAATAATATAATGCATTCTTCACTCAAAGTCTTACAAGCTAACTGAAGAAACAAGATCCAAACTCTGTGGCCTAGTTCTTAGACCACAACACAGAAGTATTATGGTATCGTGAGAAATTTCTAAGTAACAAAAAAAAAATTTCTACAGGCTATGGACTTGGAGAAAAGCTGGTCTGTGGAGGAGAGGCATTTTCAGCTGAGGCCTGAAGGGACTGCAGCAGGAGGGGGAAAGAGGCACTCACATGGGACTGCAAGACCAGAGTTTAGGGGTTGATTTGCATGGGTCCTGACCGACCCAACTGGAGTGGGGACACTGGGTTGGGAACATTAAGAGATGAAGACAAGCAAGACTGAGGATGAGTGAGAAGGCAGGGTCTAAAGGCCTGGGTGAGTGCTTGGCCTCAATCCAACCAGTGACAATTCAGAGCTGTCCTAAGGCCTTGAGTAAGGAGACAGGAAACCCAGAGGTAAGGCCTGAAAAGTCTCTGAACAGGGGCTGAAAGATAGATACAAATTAACTGACACGGTAGTTCATACACCCAAATTCAGCAGTAACCAGTTAGCTCTTGTTTGAAGACAACTGCAAACACTGACATGCATGTCCCAATGTCTCAGCTCACCTGTCGGTCCATTTCATGAAGTCGATATTCTATGGCCCTCTCCACATACTCCTTCCTGTTGGAAAATGTCAGTGGGATACTATTTCCCCCAGGGATTATTGGAACCATTTTGCCATCAGCGCTCTGGCCAACAAAAGAATCAAGAGGAATCATCTGAGGAAAGAAAAAAATTTTTTTTTACTTAAAAAAAGTACATTATGCACAAATATAGCAAAAAAATAACATTATTAAGAATTTTGGGAATAGGGTGGTGCAGTCAGTTAAGCATCGGACTCTTGGTTTCGGCTCTGGTCCTGATCTCAGGGTCATGGGATTGAACCCAGCATCGGGCTCCGCACTCAGTGCAGTCTGCTTGGGATTCTCTCTCTCCTTCTCCCTCTACCCCTCCCACTCGTGCTCGCACTCTCTCTCTCCTTCTCTCGTATAAATAAATAAATCTTAAAAAAAAAAAAAAGAATTTTCAGGATAAAAACAAGGAATCGAGGTAGCTAACTGTGCCACTTAGTCAGAAGGGAACGCGCTGACTCATCTGGCTGTAGTTAATAATTTCTCTGTCCTCAAACCAGGTTTGACGAACTCTGGGCCCCCCAGGCCGCCCTCTCCAACTGGGTTCCCCTGCTCGTCCATCCGCAGGCAGAGGATGGACCGAGGAGGAGGGAGCAGCAGCGGGGCGCTGGTGCCAACCCTGCCCATGAACAGCTCTTTAAACCTCCGGGGCTGAGCTGCCAGGACAGCAACGGGACACGCTGTGAGTCGCTATCACACAGCAAAGGGAAGACTACACCTGAGTTTTCCACAGAAAAACTCTGGTCTAGCAGAATATGGACTGGCCAAGATTTACCTCATGGAAACTCTCCTCGGTGATCCCACTGTCTTCAATGTGAAGAATGCTGTTGAGGGTCTGCACGTAGAGCAGGTCCACCTCCTCCAGGTCTTCCAGAGTGAGTGGGACACAGCACAGCTGCTTCCACACCAGAGGGGCCAAGTGGAGGTCCAGAGGCTTCTTTGTGCGAATGGCAACCCCCATTAAAATTCCCAAGAACTTAAACTGCATTAAGTGTTCGTCAAGGCAGGCAGAGGGGTTAAAAAGGAACCTGCAAAATTGAAGGAAATGCTTCAAATAAAACTGTCCTCATTTCTATTGGAAATAAGTTATCAGACAGCTACAGCATTAGTCCAGGCCTGGGCTGTGCAATATGGTAGTCACTTGCCAGATGGGGCTACTCAAATTAATTAAATAAAATGTAATGGAGCTCTTCAGGGACTCTAACCACATTTCAAGTGCCCAACAGCCACACGTGCCTGAAGCCTACTCTTTTGGAGATCACAGGGACCATATTCTGAATTATTTTCAGAAGAACCATAAAAGAGCAACTGAATGGTCCATTAGTCCCTGAGCTACCTGCTCCAGGATGCCCTATTTCCTAAAATCATTTCATTTGATCATTTACAAGTCCATGAAGCAGGATCCAAAATTCAAGGTTTGGCAAATATGGGCATAACACAAAACTGCTAATACTAAGTGCTGTGACTTGACAGCATATCAAATCTTCCTGATGATTCTGATGCAGAGAATTCTTTGCGGGGACGTCACGCGGGCCTTCAGAAACACAAAATAAGTCAGGTTTCATTATCAAGTCTGGGTTTCCCTTACCCCTCAATATTATCGGTGAGTTGGTCCCATAATAGAGACATGATGGAAGTGCCTCAGTTTCCTTACCTGTGAAAAGGGAGTAATAATAGTCCCCACTCCTTTGGGTTCTAATGAGGATTCAGTGGGATAATATATGTAGAGCACTCAGAGCAGTGCCTGGCGCACAGCTAGTACTCAGTAAGTGAGCCATCATTATCACCGGAGACAGTCAGTAAGCTCTTGATGACCGTCTTACCTATCCCGATTGTAGCCCACTTCTGCGGTAGCATTGGGAGAGGGTATGAGAAGGTCAACAATACCAGTTTCAAGTTCCTGTAAAAGAAAGAGCAGTTTTTTGAGAAATGACAATCAAATGTATCACAAGAACAAGCTAATCACATTAAAGATCACACTGAAGAGAGATTATTTTGAGGAATGTATGCTATGGGACAGCCCGCCATCTCTATAATTTTTGTGGCTTTAATTTAAAATGAGATTACAAACATCCCCCATGTAGAAAATAGCCTGCAGTATGCAGAACTAAGATAAGAAAGTCAATCCAGGGCAGGAGCTGGGGTATCTGTGAGCAGGGTATGGTAATATTCAAACAGACCCAACAGACAATAGCCAAAAGTTACTCTAGTCACAGGACTTATTAGAAAAATCCTGCTACTAGGCAAAGCAGGAAGGGTCAGAGTTGACCTGGAAGCAAAGTTGCCACATTAGACACCAAATAAGAAATGGTCCAAACTCTTAGTATTTGTTTTTCAATTCCACTAGAGCGTGGGAGTTGTACTTCATTCTAAAAGCACCAGAATTCTCAGAGCACATGGGGGGTCCTGGATTTGTCAATTACATAAAGGTAAATATGTGTCATCACTGTTTCCTCTGCCAGTATCAGGGCAAGATGGTCGGTCACTGGTGGAGAATCAGGCACTGACGTGTACTCAGTAAGGTATCTTCACACGTCATGTCACAAGCCCTTGCTGTAATTCACCTATGCGTCACCAGCAGCATGATTTTTATGTAAGGCTCACAAATGCTTCCTTGCTACACTCACACGAACATGTCAGACAGAGTAGTCACTGGAAATGGTAAAACAGCCACCACCCGTACAGATGGCTCAGCAGGGGGACACCACATGAATATACCTGGCACATCTCTGTGATCGTGTCATCAAACACTCCCCCAGCGTCATCGGCCCCTTCTCCAACCAGCTTCACCTTCCACGCTCGCGAGGGCAGACGGAGGTCTGATGCATTCAGTTTAACTACTTGTCTTGCTATTTGGACAAAGATGGGCTTACACTTCCGTCCTCTTCAAAAGAAAGGGAAAACAGAATGAAATCCTAATCTCCCTAACTTTCCCAAACCACCACTTGAAGGTATCTTCCCATCACTGAGCGGACAAGCCAGGTTGTAACAACAGCCGAACAGTGTGCTGGGCCCACCGCGACCACACTGGGTACTAAGGTAAGCACTGTTACTCTCCTAGTTTGCAACCCAGGAAGCTAAACCTCACAGAGATTAGTTAGTAACCACATTCATCTAAAAAAGTGCTAGCTAGCTGGTGAAACATACACACATCTGCTAACCTGGTTGATATCCTCTTTACAGTAATTTGAGGTCCATAGTTTTTGCCTTGCACCATGGTCTTTCCTATGGAGCGCACCATCGGGAGGGTGTAGACTCTTGGGGCTAACAAAGGCCGAAGCTGTCCCTGGACAATGCCCCATGTGCCAGCATTGTAGTGAGACGTGCTGCTCTGTAACAGAAAGGGAGCTTACCAGAGATGGTACACTCTAAGGCTTACCAGAAAGAACACTTCTCACTTTTAGAAAATAATTCTTTTTGATTTAAAAGCATAAACCTGGATAGCAGTAACTATTAATAACTTTTAAAAAATATTTTTGCTGATAAAATATATGATTATTATTTTTTAAAACTTGGAAAATACAGAAAAGGACCCATACACGTGTACACACGGACTCCTCTACAACGTCCATGATCACTGTCATCTGTTTCCCTCCAGTTCCCTTCCATGTGTGCAGACAAACATTTCTCACATTGTTGAGAACACACTATGCGATTTTCTGCTGCTTTTCTCGCTTAACTTTTTATCAAAAACATTTCTCCCGCTAATTACAAACAGTTTTCTAACATTCTGTTCAGCGCTGCACAGTATTCTGCTGCCTGGCTGATTACCTATCTCTAACAATGATCTGTCCAAGCTCTCATATGCCCCATGATGGGTTTCCCAAGGATTTCTAACAGTTTTACAAACTGATACGCATTTTGGCAGGCACACTGACACATTACACAAACAAACAAACATAGCCAGCTTGCTTTCTTCCTAAATTACCAGGCTGTGCTATAAAGATGGTCAAATCAGCCAAATTTATTTGTCTCCCCCACGGGACCGAGAATGCTCATTTGTGAGGCCATCAGGAAGTCTCCGTGATGCGTCAGACTCATCTACAGAGCCACCGTGACAGTGGTGCTAACACCTGTGTGTGCCCGAGTTTTAAAATCACACATCGGACTTTATAGAAAATACATGTTTAACCATTCATATTTCCTTGAGCTCTGGACAAACCACAAATAGAAGGAAGACTACTCTGTGTCTGGCAGCACAGTCCCCGGTATCTGGACTATCCCTAAACTAGCAGTAAAATGGAAACGGAACTGCTGCCTTTTTTACATCTCTCGGGAGCTGAGGGTAAAAAGTATTAGCCACGGAAGAATACTCCTGGGACCTGCTCAGCACGTCATGGGTAGTGCTTCCCAAGCCAGCACATTACCTGGTTGTTAGGGCTGAGGTTCAGCAGCCTCCAGGACGAGTACATGAGGTCAGAGAAGTGGTACAGCAGCCGGAGCCGGGCCCTCGCGCTGTGGATGCTCACCTCCCTGAGTGCCCCGTACTGGGGGGGCACGGCGTCGGGCAGGCCCAGCTGCAGGGGCACGGACACACCTGCCCGGAGAGCAAGCACACTCTTGTAAAGGAAAATGCACTGTTCTCATTTTCAGTATTTTGAATTTTCAAAGACACAGAGAAGTTGAGATAAGTATACAATGAACACCCATTCCTATGACCTAAATGCTAGAAATATTTGCCTATATTTGCTTCATCACATATTTATCAGTTCTCTCCATCAATTCATCTTTATGTTTTGATGCACATGTGTTGGTTTTTAAGACATCTTTTTAAATTTATCATTATGGAAATTTTTTTTTTTTTAATTTAGTTTCCCATTTAACTATGGAACTTAAACAGTTCCTTCACAAAAGAACAAAAAAAGGGGCACCCGGGTGGCTCAGTCAGTTAAGCGTCCACCTTCGGCTCATCCCAGGATCAAGCCCCATATCAGGCTCCCTGCGTGGCGGGGAGCCTGCTTCTCTCCCTCTGCCCCTCTCCCTTGCTCATGTTGTCTCTCTTTCTCTCTCTCTCTTTCAAATAAATAAATAAAATCTTAAAAAAAGGAACAAAAACAAAAAAAGCAAATCCTTCCTTTTGTATTCGATAGCTGCCATCTTCATAAAACATAAGATGTGAGCCAGGACTAGGTAGGCGATTCTGGAAAATGGAAATGGGCAACTCAGCAGTCACCTCCCACACTTACTAGGATCTGACAGAAAGGGACCATGATGAGTGCATGATTCATGAAGGCTTTGTACTGTGAGAATAAGAGCTCGTAGAAGCAAAGACTAGAAGCCAAGACTGTATTCATGGTTAGCCTCTTATTAAAAACTTACAGAGTAAACCTACAACACTCACCTTATTTGAGTTTCATGTAAAGATTTGTACAGCTCAATTCCAGTTTATTTTTATTCTCAATTAATTTCATTAATACTATTAATAAAAGCTAACATTTATTGAGTATTTCTATGTGCTGAGCACTATTCTAAGAGCTTCACGCAAATTGCTTCATTTAATCCTATAGCTCTTTGCAACAGGGGCTAGTATCATCCCATTTTACAGACAAGGAAACGGTGTCTTAAGATCACTCAGCTTGTAAGTGGAGAAGCTAGGATTCGACCCTGGCAACATGGCTCCAGGTCTGGACTTTAGCCACCACACTGCAGAGCCTCTCTCCTGAAGTGGGAGTGAGATCTCTGTAAGATGAAGAGGACCCTGAGTACCTGAAACTGTCAGTGTGTGAGCAGCACTGCTCATTCTGGACGCTGCTCATCAGACAACGTCTCCTGCTTGTTTGGAATCTACTTGGTAGTCCTAATTTGCTCCTTTAGGGTATTTGAAAGAAAAAAATCTCTATGACTGAGTCTTTCCCAAGGACTGAGAAGCAGAGGTCAGCAAAAAGGGAAGAGAACGCTGAGTTCCCATGCATAAGGTTGCTTCAAGGAAACTAGTCCCGGACACACCAGAGGAGAGTATAAAAAAAGGGCTTAAGGGCCTGAGAGAGAAACAGCCCAAATGTAATGAAATGTGCAAGGAATGATAAATGCCCCATTGGAAGACGGAGCCAATCTGGAGAGTACTCAGTAGAATGTGAGGTACATAAATACACATTTTATTTTCTTCATATCTTTTTTTTAAAGATTTTATTTATTTGAGAGAAAGAGAGAGAGCACAAGCCAGAGGCAGAAGCAGACTCCCTGCTGAGCAGGCAGCCAGTTGTGGGGCTCAATCCAGGACCCCTGAGATCATGACCTGAGCCGAAGGCGAACACTTACCTGACTGAGCCACCCAGGTGCCCCTTTATTATCCTTCTGTAGCTCTACAAGGATTGCACAATAAACAAAAAGGGAGAAACTGCCTGTCAGTTCTATTACATGTGGGAGTAAAATGGCAACATTTTTTTCCCTTTTCTTTCTTTTTTTTTTTTCCGCTGTGCCAATGCACAGAAAACATCATGCTTCAAATGGTTAACTGGGGTGAAGACTCTGACAAATGGTCTCAGACCTCTGAATCTTTATTCTTAATAGCAGGCCTTAGAAAACTATGATTTATCACTTCTTTTATGTATGAAAAATTACTTAGTTGCTGCTCTAAAATTATACATTTTTGCTTGCCTAAGTGATATACTTTCTTCTTTCGGGGGTGCAGAGAGGAAGTGCTCTGTGATGAAGTCTGCAGGAGAATCACCTGCTACAAAAGTATTTACAGTGCCGGTAGCACAAAGAGCGCTCTGGCTGTGTGCGGGGGCCTGGTGGGTTCAGCATGATGCCTGGGTGCAGTCCGAAACTGGCAAGCAGACAGTGCGGCTGGGGGCCACTACAGGAGAAGCTGAAGGAGCACGGATATTTCATCTCTCACCCGGTGCTCTCGGCGGGACAGGCGGTGCTGTCCAGGCAGCACTGTGGCAGCGGCCAGCTGAGATCTGCCGAACATTTTTCCCTTGCAAAACTGTTACCAGGGTTGGTTCTCGAACGTGGTTGGTGTGGCCTAAGCCAAGCTGGGAATAAATTACAAAAGCAGAGAGTCAATTAACAAGAGGAAGAGAGGAAGTCAGGATGATGCTATCTGCCTTAGGTGGTAGCAGATGTAAATATCTATACCAAGCAATGGCATCAAAATAACGAAATTAATTCTGATTATCTCTATCGGAATAGTCCTCAGAGCTCAGACTGTCTCCTAAAAACTTAGGTGCAACAAGGCCATTCCAAATCTAGCAGGTGAGTCTTAATGATGGAACACATCCTTGGTTTCCACTTCTAGAGGGGAAATAATTCTTGGAAAGTTAAAAGAGTAACAGAATCATCTATAGAGCTTTTATTTAAAACACATCGATTTCCTTTTAACATGGACTGTCTGGGTAACAATAAATAAACAATTATAAAAACATACACAGAAGCAGAATCTCATTTCCAGATCTCTGTTCTTAGGGCGTGAGTGGGATACCCAGTGTTCCAGCGGCTAAAGAGCTCAGCACCATTAGGGAAGACCATGTCAAGCCCTGCCGGCGAACTGCCTCGGGCGTCTTCAGCAACAACTCTCTTCTCATTAAGACAATACATAAGTACAACCATAATGACAAGCAGCTTCCTCATCTGTTAACATAGCGATGAGGTGACCACAGAGTCAAACTGAGGCTACTATGAATAACAATGGAGACCTTGAGCTTGAGGGGCTCCTGGCTCTGTGGGCAGACAGACCCAGAGAAGATTTATGGAGGAAGGGGATGTGGCTCTGCATGCAGGGCTGAAAGCCACTGTAGCAGCAGGCATCCCAGACATCTCCCACCCAAATCTTTCCCTCTTTCATATATAGGGTAGGCTGAACACATCAACTTCTTGAATCTTCTCTCCACCTCTCAGAGGCTCAGTTTATTCCTCTGTAGAGTGGGGATGATAAGATTTCCTACACAAACACAAATATACTACGTACAGTACTATGTTCTATTATTTAATATAAAAGTATTATTGTTTCATTCTTTTCATGTTCCAGATCAACTGATGCTCCCAGGACCTAATCTCACATATTACCGCAGTAAAAACAATGATGATGATAGTAGCAAATACCAGTAAAGTGCTGCTTACTATGTGCCAGGCCCTTAACGAGTGTAGACACACACATATACTCAGTTAATTCCCTTAATCACTTTGCTATACCATCAGATTTTTTTTCAAACCACGGTATAATATTTACTTGGCCACAGTCAAGAGAGAGACATAAACACCTGGATTCACAAATAAATCTGTCCCATGGCAAAGTGATGTGTGTGAGGCATTGTGGTAGATCTTATGAGTTTCCTAGCTTATCCTTTTCCCAAATGAGGAACACTATCAGAATTTTAGAATATGAGAGGACAAGCAAGATAAATATTTACCTGCCCTTCTGAATTGCTCCCCCAGGCATATACATCTCCAGTTGATGCCAAAGCAAGTGTGTGCTCAGCTCCAACGGCCACATCTTCGATGACCACGCCAGCCAGAACAGGGATCTGCTGTGGTCGATTATGATTGCGAGCACGCCCCTCTGGCAAGCCTATCAAGCGATCTGAAAAAACAGTTAAGAGGAAATTTATGGATGGGACACAACAGTCCTTTTGTGTTTTCTAATGAGTCATTTAACTTTTCTGGTGGAATGATAATAACTATTTAACCCATGATGGCAGAAGCTGCCATTCTGGTACGGTATACTGGATCCTGAGTGAATGAAGTTTGAAACAATACCTTTGCAAAATGTCACAGACTCCTTATTTATGAAATAAATGAATCTAAAATTAGCAGCTTATTTCAAACCAAGAGGCACCTCCAGTATCCTCCTATTTGAGAGGACTGGCACGTAGGTAAGAAAGATCTGACAGTTCTTGCATTCTAAGGAAAGAGATCACTCAACTTGTCTTGTCCTCAAACTTCCAGCCAACCTCTCCTTTACCTTTGCTGCCAAGCTTCTAGAAAGTGCAGGCCAGCCCCTGTTGCCCCACATCCTCTAGAACTATTCGGCGTGGCCACCTTCTGCAGCCTGCCTTCCACTCTCACCACTGCACTGAGGCTATATTCTCAAAAAAGCCGCGAGGAGCTCCCAACTGCCTACGGCAGCAGCCTCTTCTCAGGCTCCGGCCCCCAGAGCCCAGCATAAGCTTCTGCTGATCTGGCCTCAGTGCCTCCTATCCCACAGAGACTCTGCACTATCCTGGCTCACTGGCTACCTCTCTCTCCACTCCTTTCAAAGCCAACTCTCCTGAGTCCTCTTTCTGTGCTCACCTGCCCTTTACTCACATTCCCCAGAGTTCTATGCACTTCTTTTTTTATTCTACACTCTCTCCCTGAGGTTCTTAGAGCCTATTAACATGGTTTTAAATACTGTCATTATGGTAATCTACATCTCTATAACCAATCTCTTTGGAGTTCCAGATCCAATTCCCCAATAACTTGCTAGACATCTCTATGCATATACCTAGAGTATTCAGCCCCAATTCAGTATGACCAAAACTAAGTTCCTTACCTAGTTCCCCAAAACCAGCTCCCTGTCCTCAGTTAGTAACATCGTTGTTCTTCCAAGACTAGAAACCTCACTCATGACTTATTTCTTCCCCTTCCTCGTATCTGCCTTATACCCTTCTCGGTCACTACAGCTTGCCAAGAAGTTCTACTGAAGAAGGTGAGTATATTGCCAGGGAATCACACCGTGGATGCTTGGATTAAGAACCCACTCAAGATCTGAACCCCGAATGCCTATGAATTCCTAAGACCTGAACCTCCATTCCCTGGAAGGGCTGGGGAATTAGACAGGATCCAGAGGCGTGCTGGTGGTCAGAAGTGTTTACGGCAGCACAGTGCAGGCAGCAGAAAGCAGGACGGGAAGGGCTTTGGCGGGGATCCTGCTAGCAGAGCGAAGGCTCTGGCATGCGAGGCCATCAATGGGGAGGAGAGCTTGTCCTTATGACAAAGTTCAGGAAAGAGGAGAAAAGTAGCTAGTGAATGAAGGTCATAGTGGCCATTCATTACCCAAAACAAAAAATAATTCTATTAAGAGCACTTTCTATAAAACTGGAAGGCAAATGTTTCTATAATACATGTACACACGACACAAGCAATGTAATGCCTGGAAAATGCCTTACCTTGACCAAAGGTATACACATGACCATCTTTGGTCAGTGCAACAGAAAACTGAGTTCCACAAGCAACCTTTTTTATTCCAATTCCACAAAGGACATCAACTTTCTACAAAATATAAGTATAAGGCACATACTTTAAAAAGGAAAATAAAACACTTTTGAATTTGCCTACTAGTATTTATATATAAACTCAAGGACTATCTTCTAATAAAAATACTAATCATCACTTACCTATTTCCACCCAAAACCGCACTCCTAAATGATATTTTCTCATACTGCTCTACAAATTACCTGAATTTGTGGGAGGGAGTGTTGAGGAGGGGCATTTGACTAAAATCCCCAGGACCTCATGTGAGTGGAATCATTTCCTGCGCAACAGAGACCAAAGAGAATCCTGTAGCCTTTTAAACAATACTATGAGTCCATGTAAAGCCATGGGCTGCTCCCAGCTAGACTTTTTCTACTTTCAGAAGTGATAATAACTGCTTTATATGTGCCCCCAGAGATGGCTTCCTGGCTTTCCACATACCTAGCTGAATATTCACTAGTCTAGCTATCAATATATTACAGATTATATGCAATAGGGCATCTGGAGTTGAATATACATTAAATATTTGTAAATAATGCCGCTTGTTAAATGTGTTAGGAAAACCCACTGAAAGATCTGCACAGAAGTTCTTCTGCAGAGCCAAGAAATCTTCTATAATGTGAATATTAGCTTCTTATTATTTCCTTTTTTGTTATTTTTTGAAAGGAGGCACATACCCTATAAATTAGGGGTAATAATCAGCTAAAATGGCAGCCGCAAGCAGAAGGATACAAAAGATTGTTCAAGGTTCCCTCCCTCAGACACCCTGGAGATATGTCGATAACTATTTCTTCTCTAACATGGGAGACAATCCTACGTTGCTCAGCCTGCGTATGGGGACAAAGGCTTACCCTTGCACAATTTTTACATCCAGTTTAGTGATTAACGGCTTATTTAAAATCAAGATCTAGAATGCTGGACATTTAAAAGTAAGCAATAGAAACTTCTAAACTTCATTATGAATTACCAAAATGTTAAAGGTAAATTACTTCCAACTAAAAAGAGGCACTGACGTAGACCAAAACTACATTGTCTAGAGTAAAGACAATACTGACCTGAGGGGAAGATTTTGCAGTAGAATTTCCTAAGCCTAGTTTTCCATAGTCCCCATCTCCAAAAGCCCACACCATGGAGCCATCCGCCGATACTGCCAAAGTGTGGTTTAAGCCACAAGCCACCTAAAGAAATAACAGGGTATTCAGTAAGGCAAAATCATAGCACCTAAACCATATACCTGTTTCTGGGATTCTTTTTCTCCACTTCAGTGAAAAACTTGGCTATATATATTTATTTTAATTTCAGTGCCTTCTGCATATGTTAAAATGTGTCAATAAGAAAAAATTCCTAATGTCCACAAATGAAAAAATAACTTTTTTCTTCAAGGCAAAATCCTTCAAATATCTGTGGCTAACTTAGAATTAGAGAGTATAAAAGAGGAAAGGTACATAATGAGTCAAAATACATCAGAGACAGCCTAAGGAATGATACAGAAAATGATAAAAATATCTCCTTATTAGGAGGTCATCTCACTGTGTACAGGACAAGTACTGCTTAAGAGCAGCAGTACCAATGATGCTGCGACTCTGCCATCTCCTTCCAAACTCCCAGACAGTGGTCACAGAGATCTGTATGGTTTAAAGGTTTGCATCAAGGTGCATTGCGGAGGGGGTTTTAAAACATTTGCATCCTGAATTAAGGCTCTCATTGGCCAAATATGACTTAAAATGTGAATTTTTCACATTGGGAAAAAAAATCATGAAGAATTATCAAGTAGGCCAAACAAAATGTATGTGAGGGTAAGCACAACTGATGATTCTAGTCTTCTTTAAAGGACAGTGTCTCAGTGCACACAGAGGAAATAAGAAACTATGACCAGATGGAACATATTATTGACTTATTCCGTGCCTGTCCAATCTGATATCCCTCCAGTGCAGTCACTCTCTCTGGAAGCTTTTTGTTAGAGGTGTTTCCAAGACCCAGACGACCGTAGTCACCATTGCCAAAAGTAAACAGTTTGCCATCTGAAGTTACCACTGCTGAGTGCTTGAAGCCACAAGACATCTACAGACAGAACAAAGGAGAACACAAATTTTAAGAAGAGGGTACACTAAGAAAGAATGAAATCAGTCATTTTTGGTTATTAATATAGTAATAAACTTCACTGACAACTCAGGGTCTTCAAGACCAGTATATCCTACCTGCCCAAGTGGCCCTCCTGCTTCCCCAAGCTTGGTCTCCTCATCACCCTCAGGAAGACCAAGCTAACCAGCCTACCCTAGAAGAACTGCTGCTGTGCTTCGGCTGTGTACAGATGATCTGGACTACATGCAAAAGTAAATGGAAATTCTGTGTGAACTCTCCAGTGCTATGCAATTTTATAATATCATCTTAGATCACTAGTTGATTTTCCAGAATATGCATATGAACTCAACATTTGTAACAATAATATAAATGTTAAGCTCTGCATTCAACCTGTCACTGTATCAAGAACTATGGGGCAGGAGCTAAACCCTACTGTGTTTCTTCCAAGCACCTGAAGTACCCCAGCTTGGGCCAACCAGCTGGCTCAAGAAAAGGGAGTCCGTTCTATTAGCAAAGCCCTTTCAAACTTCTAATAAACTCAAGAATAAGCAACCAAAAACAGTGGATCTCTTGTAATAACTCATAATATATTTTTACTATATTTCCTGTTAACTAAATTGAGAACACTATTCAACAACTAGGATGTTTATATTCAAAGGCAAACTGATCCACGTCCTGCCTGACCTGCACCACTTCTTCTCCTTGTAAGGCCTCGATCTGCCTGGGGCGCCGCTGCCTGTCGCTGTTCCCGTGGCCGAGTTTGCCATAATCACCATCTCCCCAGCTAAAGACCTCTCCACTTTCAGTCAGGGCCATTGAGTGCCCATCAGAACCACAAGAAGTCACCAGCTGGGTCACCACAAATCCTGGAACAGAGCAGAAAGCCAACAACAATCATTGGATGGTAAAACTCTTTACTTGCAGCTGCTACAGAATACTCTTAGCATGGAAAAACACCAAAACTGTATTATAGAAATAAAAACAATGTCTTTCATTTTAAGTCAAACTTGAAGCCATAACCTAGTAAATTAGGAGCAGTCACGTAAAGTGATGATGACAAGGAAGAAAAAGAGGGTGACAGAAACAGGTATAGTCATCAAGGCCTATGTAATAGCCACTCCTAGAAATGCTTTACCTAGAATGTCTCCTTTTCTACTTTCACATAGAACCTATGAGGCAGATATTATCATCACCACTTATACAAATGGGTTTAACCGAGTCACAAAGAGGGCTAGTCCAGCTTGTGCAAGGTCCTAGAGGCCGGATGCAGTAGTACTGGATAGGAATCCTGCCCTCCCATCCCCACTGCTGTGCTCTGGGAGGAAGAGATCTCAAGGAAGAGGAGTTAGAACTATTTCGGAATTGGTTCTGAATTCATTACTTGTGTGCTTTTACTTCAAAAACCCTCCTTGCTCTCTTTGTAGGCTCTGGAGTCAGTAAAAGTTGACTTAAGAAACAAACCAGGAGCTCCTGCAGTGGATTCTCCAGAGGTATTCTTTCTCAAGTCAGAGAACTCTGACAGAGATGCCCTATGAAGTCTTTACTACATTTGTACATTTCCATATAAACTGATTTCTACTTTTTAGGAAACACATATATGATTATTACTGCTATTAATAGTTGCCTAATTACAGTTTTGCAATTTTAAAGAGTTTGTTTACAACCTTCAGTGGGTCTTAAAATAGTTGTTTACATCACTGAATTCTAGTACTGCCATGATAAATAGCTTGCAAAATAACATAGCTTAAAATATGGAAAGCAGGCTGTATATTCTAAATGAGAATCTAAAGAAGTGAAAACCCTCTATGGCTTTATCTAGCAAACGTTTGAGACGAGTTCCAACATAAGCTAACATTCCTATAGTTAGGCCATAGTTTCTGACCAGCTTTTAACTGAGGATAATTTTACCTTGTAGGGCTGAAATTACTGTCAGCACATGAAGGTCATCTGAATTTCCTTGTCCCAATCTGCCATAACTTCCTTCCCCACAAGCCAACACTGTGCCATTGGCCTGGATGACAAAGGTACAATTCTGACCACATATGACCTAGTATAAAAACACACAAATATATTACCCTTCATTATATAGCTTTAACACTTAAAATGATTCTATGCATACCTTAGGATACCTTTATTAATTCTTCTATCCTTTCACTAAAGAGGATGGGTTGATATAATTATGGGTTTCCTACAAGTTCTTGATTATTATTAAACTGCTTACTTAAAGAGATGTATGAGGCTCACTGGACTATTTAAAATCATTTAGGAACTATCTTATCTACGGGATTTCAGCCAATTGTGCAGAGTTTATTTATTTTTTATTTATTTTAAAGATTTTTTTTATTTGAGAGAGAATGTGCGTGCGCATATGAGCAGGGGTGGGGGTTCAGAGAGAGAGAAGGAGAGAGTATGGAGCAAACTCTGCACTGAGTGTGGAGCCCAATGCAGGGCTCAATGTCACAACACCGAGACAATGACCAGAGCTGAAATCAAGAGTCGGACACTTAACTGACTGAGCTACCCAGGTGCCCCAATTGTGCAGTTTATTTTTTTTGAAGATTTTTTTATCTATTTGTCAGAGAGAGAGAGAGAGCATAAGCAGGGGGAATGCCAGGCAGAGGGAGAAGCAGGCTCCCCGCGGAGCAAGGAGCCCGATAGGGGACCCAATCGCAGGACCCGGGATCATGACATGAGCCAAAGGCAGATGCTTAACTGACTGAGCCACCAAGGTGTCCCAGAGTTTAAATAATAACACTAACAACAAAACAAACAGAAAGAGGAAAGGGGGATGGGGAAATATTAAAGACTGGCTAGAGATCATCAAGAAGCAGAAAGCTGAGGGGATATACAAAAGAAAGAGGAGTGCATCCTGGGTCTTACTAAGGCGGAGAAGAATGGAAGAGAAAGCAGTGGCCTGAGAAAGGGTGTGGTAATATACTACCATGACTATTAGAGGAGGAGAGGGGTGTCAATGAAATCTAGCTAAAGATCCCTGTAAGTTAATGACCACAAAACAGAATCAATAATTAGGAGTATATTAACTTCTATAAATAGGTACTAGGCAGGCCTAATCCATCATGATGTTAATTCATTACACTTGAAAGCAAGAAAAATTTAGAAACTTATTTACAAAATTTAAGACTGATAAAAACCCTAGAAACCTTTATTTAGAAGCTATACATCATGACTTTGTTTAGTTATTCCTCACAACAGATTACACAATGGACAAACTTTATCTGACAGCAAGGAAATCAGAATTGTTAGAGTTCCCAAGTTTCTTCCTCACTTCTTTACCCTGTTAGTTACCTGCTGGGCCTGTGAGAATGAGGGAGCTGCTGCAGGGACCATTACATTTCTTCCCGCTTCTGCCAGCTGTCCATGCCTGCCAGCACCCCACAGGTAGACATCACATTTACCTCCCAGGTGCCAGTCCTAGAAAACCACATTCATCTCAAAGTTAGATTCAACCATTCATTCAAACATGTGCCAGCCTCTATAGGAGACACCAGGTTACAAACAAGCATTTAGTATCAGAAGATTTAATGAGAACCACCATATAGTTATCTTTACTGACCTCAGGTCTGGAAGTTGCCCAAGACATAATTTGTTCATCCATGCCATTAATCCATTTACTGTTATCCTGCAAGACACAGCAAACATCAGGGTGAATCTTGCTTAATCAAGATTCATCTGTGTTTTTTTAGGGGGAAAAAAAAGCCCCTCCAACATGGGGCCTGAACTCAGGACCCTGAGGTCAAGACCTGAGCTGAGATCAAGAGTTGGATGTTTAATGGACCGAGCCACCCAGGTGCCCCAAGATTTATCTGTTATTAATTAACAACTAAGTCTTCTTTCCATAAAAGAACTTAGTAAATACTATAAGAAAAATTTTTTAATACTATAAGAAATCAAGAGCAGTTTTATAATTATGCCAAACTTGACTATGCATTGTTAGTATTTCCCTTTATCATAAACACTTTACAATCCACTGTCACTATCACATTGGTGATTCAAAGTTAACCATCTAGGTTTTCTGAGCACAAACAGGTACAAGGTCACGTGCAGGAGTCACCACCCCGAGAACTCGCTGTACAGCAGGCAGGTCACTTCGTCTTTCTACACTTCAATTTCCTCATCTAGAAAATGACAGATTTGGGGCAAACAGGCTCAGAAGGACACCACTTCTTTTTAAAAAGATTTTATTTATTTATTTGAGGGAGAGAGTACATAAGCGAGTGCAGAGGGAGAGGGAGGAGCAGACTCCTCGTTGAGCAGGGAGCCCGATGTGGGACTCGATCCCAGGACCCCGAGATCATAACCTGAATTGAAGGCAGACGCTTTACCAACTGAGCCACCCAGGCACCCCAGAAGGACACTTCTTAGTTAAAATTGTATTTTAGGGGCTCCTGGGTGGCTCGGTCGGTTAAGCATCTGCCTTTGGCTCAGGTCATGATCTTGGGGTCCTGGGATCAAGCCCCATGGCAGGCTCCCTGCTCAGCGAGGAGTCTGCTTCTCCCTCTCTTCCCACTCATGCTTGCTCTATCTTTGTCTCTCTCTCAAATAAATAAAATCTTCTAAAAAAATAAAATTGCATTTTCTTTATAGCTATATAAAGAAATAATCTATATTTAGATAATTTCCCTCAATTCACATTTGTCTTATATCTATATTTTTGTATTCGAATGTATGTATATGTAAATCTTAACTAAGTAAATAGGCTGTTGGATCAAGCATTGGCCTGCTCTGTCCGCACAGGTATCTCGTCTACATCACAGTCTCTACATCTGGATGCCCCCAAATACAATCAAAGAAATGACAACTGGAATGCTCTTCTATATTCTCATTTTATGGTGATTAAAACATGATTAAAGTGTCAAAGAATTTAGAATCTCTATGTGGAATAAGTCCCCCGAGATGACCCAGGAAAAGATGTTAAAATACGTATAAATCAGGTATACACAAGGAACCTATGGACAAAAAGTGAGAAAATACGGGACTATGTCACTGAAAGCCAACAAGCTTACAGAAGCTTCACAGTTCTCATATAAGCAATCTTTGTCACCACAGAGGACCGCTGTAAGACTGAAAGTGACTATCTGAAAGCAAAATATTTTAAGTTTCTCTGAAGGCACGCTTCTAGCTATCCAAGCTAGGAAATACCTACTGAATGTCTGCTACTTGCTAAACACCCATGATGCAATCTCCGCTGAGGACAGTAGCAGCTCATATGGTGCTTACCATTAGGAATGTAAGTTCATCCTCTGGAACAGGCTCTAGATCAGGAACAGTAAACGATTCTGGAAACTGTGCTCCATTGGTCAGGGCTTCGGCAGCCTTTATGGTGGTTGAGAAACATTCTAACCAGGCCCACTCATTTGGATTCCAGGATGCCGGGTCAGGGAGGCAGTTCTGGTGGTGCGGTGGCACTGGAGGACTACATAACAGCTGATCCAGATGCAGTCCCACGGCAAGGGAAGCCAGACATTGCATGTAGGGGCTGTGAACAAGCTGGTCGCCGCAAACCACATGAGGCTAAGAGGAAATACAAGAATGTTAAATTGAAGAGCCTGTACCAAATATTATAAATTAACCTACTGTATTCTGAAAACCCATAATTGTATCTTTTTAATTTACTGGTTTTTTTACACCTGAAACTAATATTACTCTGTATGTTAACTAAGTGGAATTTAAACAAGAAGTTAAAAAAACAAAAACAACAAAAAATTTATTGTTTTTTATGATTTTTACTTTGAAATTATTTTAGATACACAGAAAGTTACAGAGATAATACAGAGAATTCCTGTAAATCCTTCATAACAACTTATATAACCAAGAAATTAATACCGGATACAGTATCAACTGAGCCACAGAACTTTATTTGCTTTTCCCACTAGTGCCCCTTTTCTGCACCAGAATCCAATGCAGGACATCACATGCATTTAGCAGTGTATTTTCACTACAGTTTTTCATGAAGAATAATAATAATAATAAGCAGGTAACTAAACCATGACCTGCTCCCTTCTCACATTTCCTCCTTTACAAGAAAATCCTGGTAGCCATCAAGGGAGATCCCTCTTCCATGGCCCTCCCTAACTGTGGCAGAGCAACTCTGTGAGACGCTGAGTGATTCAGAAAAGAAAACCTGGGCAAATGCATCAGTGAAGTTAACCGGATATAGTAACAGCTGATTGTATTAATGTAGCTTGGCCAAAAAAAGAAGGAAAAAACCCCAAAGAGCTCTGCCTAGGGGCAGCACACTGTGACTACTGAGGGCTGGAAGACCGACTACACAGGACCACAGCCTGGGCTACAGGTCCAAATTCCCTTATTCCTCATTCTAGTATTTATGGACCCCACTCAGTTCAGCCTTAGATCTTCCACTAAACTTGCCACACAGATTCACCTGATAAACAGAGGATGTTCACTCTGACACCCATATCCACCCCCACACCTCCCAACTTCAGGATGGAAAACCACACAAAAATAGATTTATGGGTCAGAAAAGGGAAGATGAAACTCTGCAGCACAGGTATGTAAGACGTTCTGGAGCAAATAAGTAATCTGAAAAAAAAAATTATACAAACACTATACAACTTTAAGGGTTATTTTAAAAATTTACTCCCACTAAAATAAAGTAAAAGCAGGCTGAGGATGACTGAACAACCATTTTAGACACAACTTAACTTTACTGGATTCTGCCAAATAGCCCTGCACTCATTTTCCTCAGACCTTATGCTCTTCGGGAATAAATTCAAAGCTGCAATTCAAATTCCGGAGCAGCAGTCATCTGCAGCTGTGCGGCAGTGAGTGTCCTCAGTTACCTTTTCATAGGCATACTGCTCCTGAAGCATCACGGGTAGCCGCTCCAGGAAAGCTCTCATGCAGGGAGCCATGTTTAATCCCAGAACACCCTGCTGTTTCAATGCTGTCCTACAGGTGGCTAAAACGTGGTTGGCGGCAGCCCATTCTGCTGTACAATTCACGACCAAAACATCCTGATGGAAAACAAATCATGCCGCATGATAGGTTTAAGTGAAAGATAAAAGAGAGAATTCTATTACCGTTCATATCTGAAATTCCTTCCAGTTATTGCATCGAACACTTTCGCTTTTTGGACATTGTATGCTGTATCTTTAATACCTATGAATTTCAAAACATCTAAAATTTTGTCTAAGTAAAAACAAGTGAAAAAAAAATAACCATAAAATTTGTGAGCTACTTTGCATTTGCTGATTCTCCTTAAAGAGACACGTGAATTTGTTACTATTTCACAGGACTTGGAGGACAAGGTATCTAGGATATTTCAAAAGCCTGATATGACATGGGGTACCAGAGGAAGGAGGACACATCTGCAAGAGAAGCAGCACTGCTCTAACTGTGGCTCTATGATTTACCCTACACAGGCTACCACTGCCTTTGCTCTGATTCTATATTTTACTTCTAGTTAGGACTGTTCATGCAGGTTTACAGCTCAACTTAAAAATCTTTTAACTAAGGGTATAAAGAGCAAGACTGCAGCAGATAATGTCATATCAGAATTACTTCACGGCAGGGGGCTACTATTTTTTTTTTTTAACTAGAATATTACATTTCAAAGCCAACATACATTTTGTATTGAGTTAAATGTCTTTGGTCCTCCTTTTTAGAAAAAATTATCTTGAGACAGTTTAGTGCTATCTCAAAAAATCATGGCAGAAAGTAAAAATGCACTTTATACCTTCCAGTGGAAATTAAGTTGTTCAATAATTAAACATTTTCACCAAAGTCTAGGGTACAGTAGGAAGAGTACTAGATTATAAATCAGGAGGCCTGGGTTCTAGTTTTCCTTCTATCACTAAATAGTTATATTATCTTGGGCAGGTAATAATCTCTCTGGATATCAGTTTTTTCCTCTTTTACATAAAGCAGACTGCTTAGACTATAATTCTAAGGTACCTTATAGACTTACACCCTAGAATTTAATGTAATTGCAAAATTACCTTTGATCTATTTGAGCAAGCAGCTACCCCGACATCTGGAATCCATACTGTGGTCTGAATAGCTCCAGAGCCTATCACAACAGTTTGCAAGACAGAGCCATCCTAAAATGAGATATATTTATATCACTACATATCACTTAACCTTAGTCTTTTTTTTTTTTTTTAAGATTTATTTATTTTGAGAGAGAGAGCACACGCACAAGGACTGGGGGTGGGGCAGAGGCACGAGCAGGGGGAGGAGAGGGAGAGAATCCCAATCAGACTCCCCCTGAATGCAGAGCCCAGCTCGGGGCTCAATCCCACAACCCCAAGATCATGACCTGAGCCAAAACAAAGTCAGATGCTTGACCCACTGAGCCACCCAGGTGCCCCAGTCCTTATTTACATTTTAAATTTATACTTCACATTCATGAAGTCATATTCTAAAATCTACACTGGCTAAATTTACCAATGTCCAATTACATAGCTACTATCCAATTTTCTGGGGTCGTTTCTAGATGACTTTGAAACTGTATCAATAAAAAAAATTAAAGGGTGGAGAATTTTGAAAAGAGTTTCTTCAGTATCTAAGATATTAGTATACAAAATATTCCTAAGAATGGTTGGGTTAAATTTTATCATACATGTTATGTGTAAACATTTCTCAAGATAAAAATAACATCTATATTCTTACCCTTAAAGACCAAATGTTCATGAGCCCACCTAGTCCACCAGACACGAGGGCCAAACCATCAGAACTAAAGGCAACAGTTCGGACAGGGGTGATGTGTCCCCGCAGCTGATAAACACACTTGGCTCCGGTCGATTTCCTATATCCATCCTGCAATTCATTTTTATTTTTAATACATATTGAAATTAAAACAAATGTATAGACTCAAGATTTACAATTCATTCTTCAAAATTTTATATTTTATAATTTAGCATAAAATTGGGGAGGAGGGAAGGACAACTCTCTCCTAAGATTTAGCGTGAAAAAATAATAAAATATTAACCTGGTTCTCCTTTGCTCCTTTGAAGCTGAGTGTCATCTTTTTTGACACAATTCCAAGTGAATTTCCTATTCTTTAAACTGGCAGAAATTACATTTCTAAGTTTTAATTATCCCTCAGAGACAGAAAAATTCTAACTTCTGCTTTTTAATGAGTGTTTTAATTTTTAAATTTAGCTTTATGTAGTTTTCATTTTTAGCCCCTAAAATTCATGAATTGCCGATGCTGATTCTCTGTTAACCAGGTACTTCTTTTTGTTGGCCGATGGCTCTGTCTGCTACATGGTGTCTATTTTCATGTTTGCTGTGCAGGTTTTAGAAGTGAGATAGGTAAGGCCTGTCCAAAGGGCTACTCTCCAGCACAAACAGCAAATCAGATTTATCTCTAGTGCTTCCACCTCCACTTCTGTGATATTTTCCTTCCATTAGTGAGCTATTTACCTCTCCCTCTTCACCCCTTTCTCCCTGCCCTCAAGCTCCCTCTTCCTTCTAGTTATGATGGAGTATAATACCAGATGTACTTATTTATCCAAAGATGACATAGGCCTATTTCTTCCAGGGGTATTTGTATCATGAGCAGAAGAGAGAGCAATGGAGGGTGCAAACTGTTAGCTCAGGGAGGCCATCTGACTGGCCACCCGGTGTTTTAAAGAATTTTAAGTCAGGTGCCAGTGTTTAATATTGGGAGATCTTTTTTTTTTTTTTTTTTTTTTTAAAGATTTTTTTTTTATTTATTTATTCGACAGAGATAGAGACAGCCAGCGAGAGTGGGAACACAAGCAGGGGGAATGGGAGAGGAAGAAGCAGGCTCATAGTGGAGGAGCCTGATGTGGGGCTCGATCCCGGAACGCCGGGATCACGCCCTGAGCCGAAGGCAGACGCTTAACCGCTGTGCCACCCAGGCGCCCCTAATATTGGGAGATCTTACTTAAAACACTGGATTTTGGTTTCTATCAGAAAAAAATGAGACAATCTGGTAACAATAGTCTCATTTCTGGAGGTTGACAATCAACTCTGTGGCAGCCGTGTCCTTTATGGGAAGCATGCATGCTTCTAGGTTTTTTGTTTGCTTTTACCCTCTCCACACCTCTAACTCCCAGTTTCTGGATGGCCCTGTAAGCATCTATCTGAATTTGTAACCTCTGTTTAAGGTAAAGGAATTGTTCTTCCTACATGGAATTTTGGTATCAGCAGGAGGTGCTTGGATCAGACAGGGTACTCCTGTGGTGCCCCTATTTCACTGTACCGAAGGTTTAACTTAGGACTTCTCTATCTGTAGTGTCCGATATATCCAGTACCATGAACGATCACCACTCAATACTTCTTGAATATCTCACTTCAACAAGCAAACATGCTGTCCTTATAAAAAAATAAAGCTTATTCAGAAAACACACAGAGTATGACAATTATTCATGTTTCCCGAATGGATCATGCCCTTTTGGATACTAAGTACTGAGTATCTCAATAATCGATGGAGGATTACTTTGATAATATATACCATCTATGGTTTCAGATAAGGTCTTCAAAGGCACCAGAACATTTACCTGGCAACTGGACTCCTGGTCCCACCATCCTTCTGAACTAGTCACACTGGTCTGTGTGATATCTTGTGGAATACGCCAAACACATACTAAGCCACTCTGACAGCCACTTAAAAAAATTGATCACATAAAACCAAAACATGTCAATATGCAGAAGTAAATATATTTTCAAACAGCAATTAAGACCTGATAAAACTACTACAATACTATTTTAAAAAATATTTATAATAAGTATGCTAAATCTTTTACAAGAAATACGAATAGAATTGATATTCTAGCAACATCACACCCAGTTAAGGAGATTGCACAGCAAGTTCCACACTGGAAAAATGTTCTTTATTTGTCTGAGATCTTAGCTCTTATGGTATTACACATTATAAAAGTAACATGCGATAAACCATTTAAGACTACTAAGAAGCTATATTTAATGCAAGTAACAGTCTATATTAACATAAAAATTAAGATACACACACACACACACACACACACACAGACACACACACAAATTACAACATACGTAGCCATCAGTAAATGCAATTTGGATCCTTTCCCTGGGAGGCTGCACCAAGCAATGCCATTTACAATAGATGGATGGCAGAGTGAATGTAGACAACGCCAGCATCCTGAAATAGGCCCCCAGAGTTTCACATTTTCTTCTTTGGCACATGTCATAAGAATATGACCTGTTGGGTCCCACTTCATACTAACAAGAGTATCCTTAAAATGGTAGGAAGAGAAAAAAAAACATGGTAATACTTCCCTCACAAATACTTTAAACTCAGTAATTTATGACCTATACTGCCATTACTGATTTATTTTGAAATCAACATTTTATGCAAATAAGATACTGTCATATCCTCCCCAATCACTAGAGACCAACTCATCCCATAATACAGTCCATATTATATATATAACTACTGCAGCCAAAGTTCAATAAATGTTAGTTGAATAAATGAATTATGAAATTGATTCAGAAGGAATATTCATCTTTCATTAGCATTTTTAATTGTTACTTTTATTGACTTGTAACCATTAAAATATGAAAAAGAAACTTCAAAAAGAAGCATCCCTCATAACAAAATAGCGAATATTATGAGAATCTAAGACATACTGTGTTTATATGGTTGTCATCATTGTGTTCTTCTGACACTTTTTTATTTTTACCGTCCTTCATACCTTCCAACTCCTGGATTCATGCACTAATGCTACTTGCCTAGATAGCCCTGTGAACATTAGAACTGGCAACCTCTTTTTAAGGTAAAGGAATTATTCTTCATAGATGGACTTTCTAGCATTTGATGGGGTGTTCCAAGGGTGTTCCTATTTCACTGTTTTCGTTTTACTTCTTTCTTGGTTTGATGGCTTTCTTACACAGACTTTCCCATGCATATACATGGTCCAAAGACTTTTGTTAACAATAGAATATCAAATCGTAAGTGACTGATGTAAAACAGTTTAAAAAAACTAGTATCAAGCAATACTATGTAATAAAAAGCAAGAAAAAGTAACCATCTGGTAATTACCTTATGTGCATCAATTAGAACAATGCCTCCTTTTTCAAGTGGTTCCTTTGTTCCCAGTAACAACTTTCCATCAAAATATCCCACTGCAAATGGTCTATCTTCACTGAACCAAGCAATGCAAGTTACAGACACTAACATGATACAAACAAGAATTTAAAAAAGAAAAAAAGAAAATATAAGTGACTCTTTTGTCATTGTCTAACTCAAGACAGATTTTGCAACAAATACATGCTACCACAACCACCACAAGTAAGTTTCCAAATCTTTAATGCATTTATTAGACAAAAGGTAGGCTAAGAGCAGGGATTCTGTGTAACCCACTTTAAAAGTGTCATTCATTCATTTACTTATTTTTAAAGATTTCATTTTTGCGTGACAGAGAGAGAAAGGGTGGGAGAGGGAGGGAGAGACAGAGATCGCATGAGTTGGGGGAGGGGCAGATGGAGGAGTAGACTCCCCACTGAGCGGGGAGCCTGACGCGGGACTTGATCCCAGGACCCTGGAATCATAATCTGAGCCAGACGCAACCACTTAACCAACAGAACCACCCAGGTGCCCTATTTATTTATTTGTTAATTTTATTAAAAATATTTTATTTACTTGACAGAGAGAGCATGAGCACACGTACAAGCAGGGGGAGTGACAGAGGGAGAGGCAGAAGCAAACTCTCTGCTGAGCAAGGAGCCTGATGTGGGGCTCAGTCCCAGGACCCTGGGATCATGACCTGAGTTGAAGGCAGACACTTAACTGACAGAACCACCCAGGCGCCCCTAAAAGTGTTACTTATAAGTGATAAGGACTACCCTCATTTTTAATCTTTCATTTTTTTCAGGTGATTATTGAAAAATTAAATTTCCTTGCTGATTCCAAGTCAATGTACTGGCTTCTTTCCTTTTGGACCAGAATCTACCATGAAACTGAGAAATGAGGGGTGCCTGGTTGGCGCAGTCTAAGTTAAGCGTCTGCCTTCGGCTCAGGGCGTGATCCCAGCGTTCTGGGATCGAGCCCCACATCAGTCTCCTCCAGTGGGAGCCTGCTTCTTCTTCTCCCACTCCCCCTGCTTGTGTTCCCTCTCTCGCTGGCTGTCTCTGTCAAATAAATAAATAAATAAAATCTTAAAAAAAAAGAAAAAAGAAAAAAGAAACTGAGAAATGAAATAATCCAAGTCATAGAAAGAAAACTACCCGTCCCTTCTTTTGCTTAGTATTCCCTACTCAGTGTGTTTCCATATTCTACCAAACATGTCCCATTTCTAACAATCTATATTCATATTTGCTTCTTTAAGTACATATAACCCTGGAAGGCTATAAGAGAGGTAAAAAAAAAACCAACACAACAACAGTGTTTATCTGTGGGGGTAGAATGGGGACATGGGAACTGAGTAGATGGGAAAAAGACTTTTCACTGTTTATCTTTTTAAACTTTAAAATTTTTCAACCCCATGAAGGTATTACTGATTAAAAAAAAAAAAAACTAAATTAAAAAAAACAAAAACAAAAACTCGTTCTATTCTGCTAATAGAATACCATGTAAGCTGGGACTGTGATCTGTGAAATGCTCCACTCCCACAAAACAACTAACTATGTAGTAAGATAGGCCTACTATGTATCCAAAGGGAACACAGTGAGAAAATAAATGAAAGTAGACTTCCTACTATCTCTTATCACACCAGAAACTTCCCTCCTCCTCCTCCCATTTCCTCAGTTTCACCTCTACCAATGATCATAATTTTTTTCTCTTGGACATTTGTAACTTTCCAGGGAGACTTGGAGCCCTACTCTAAGATACTTACACAAGGGATGAATGACTAATATAATACTATTAGACCTCATTTTGGCAGAGATGTATTATAGGTGTTGGAAGAGAAATATCTTTCAACTTAGTAACTAATTAAAATGAAATACCAACCGGACAATTTAGAAACAAAAGCCAAAAGAAATATTCATTCATTTTTAAAAGCAAGTGCCAAAAAATTAAGTTTTCTTGGTTAGGGGAATACATTCTCAATTAGACATAAGTCCAGTCATTTACCATCCTTTCGATAGCAATGCTCCAATTCTCGACGGTGCATGGTGGATACATCAACAACTTCAATCAGTCCTAGAGATCCATCCATCCGTCCCACCAATAATAATTCTGGAGACTCTCCTGACCAGGCTGTAGCTGGACCCTCCTCTGGCCAAGCCAGGGCAGATACCCAATGAGGCTGAATATCTACTAATCCTTTTCCTCCTAAAGAGGGAGAAAATGTTAATAGTTGTTACTTAATTCTCAAAAACAATAATACAAAAATAACTACTACTTGATTCTAATAGTACACTCAAGGCAGTCCCCAATTTCCTAATAGCCTAAGAATGAATATGACTATAAGGCAGGGTCCTTCATTTATATAGTACACATGATTATCAAATTCATAAGCCTTTCTGTAACTACTAATAGGACAAAAATGATAGCTTTATTAAAGAGGGAGTAAAGGAAAATATTCAGTGTAGAAATGTCAAATGCTTAAGTCCTTTCCTATAATTACTGAAAATCAAACATAAGAAATTTCCCTACAGTTAAAGCTAGCTGTTCCTTCAAATATGTGAAACAGAACAGCCATTCTTTAAATATGCAAAAATAAAAATATGGATAAGCCCAAGATTACAATGATTTTTACTTTTCAGAGACATATTATTAGAAACTGACAAGTCAGAGTTCAAACTTGTGAAATGAATAATTTAAATAGAAATATTTCAAGTGATTCAAAAGAATCACTAAAAACTCAAATCTTATTTCTGAATACTTATAGTAGTACATGACAAGAATTTTTAGTTTACAGCTACCAGATTAGTCCAAACTCCTAGAAAGAAAAGTCAGGAAATGAGCATATTCTCTGTAATGAAGTAATTAATTTTTAAAAAGATTTTATTTGAGAGAGAGAGAGAGTGTGTGTGTGTGTGCGCGTGTGCGCGCTTGAGGTGGGGGGAGGGCAGAGGGAGAAGGAGAAGCAGACACCTTGCTGAGCAGAAAGCTCGCAGTGAGGCTAGATCCCAGGACCCTGGAATCATGACCTGAGCTGAAGGCAGACGCTTAACTGACTGAGCCACCGAGGCATCCCCATCATCCTCTTTAATTTAAACCATAATATGCATAGATCTACACAGTCGATGAATAGATTATGAGCTTCAAGGTGAAAGTAAGCCACTGCTGGGACTCAGAAAGCTAAGAAGAAGGCTTAAAAAGTACCTTTGGTATTTTGCTAGCATTGGCATGACTCTTACCATTAACTTGCCAAATATTCACCATCTTTTCCAAGGCCCCAGCTAGGTATTTGCCACTGATACTCCAGGAAACAGGTGAGAAACTTGGATCACTGGGTGACCCGAGGCTTTCCTCAGCATCTCCTTCTCTAGAATGTAAGAGACATGTATGGAATTCTAATCCTCATCATCCAAAAATATACTAAACCCCAAATCTTAAAATAAAGGTTTTGTATAGACTAGAGTACATAATACAGATTCTTGGATTTTGCAAGTTTGGCTAGCAGCATTTGATATTCACATATTCGCTGGTGTTTATTATGATGTGAAAACTGTAGAATTACAAAAGAGCGATGCTTAGACTACTCATTTAATGTGCCTACTTTGTCAACAAAGACCTTCTGCTTCTGCATGGGTTGTATACCTTGTTATTATTCAGAGCACACGGACTCTGGTTTGCCTTATCTCTAGGGAAGTGCTCAGAAAAGAAATACCTAAAGCTAGCTATAACACAATAAAAGCTATATATTCTGCTACAGAAGAAATATCATTAATTTAATTCCTAAATAATCCTTAAAGAATGACAGAAAATTAGGCTACTGTTTAATAGAATTTAACATTTATAATGCTAGCACAGTAGACCTTGATTTAATTCTGAGTAAGTCTAGAAATTGACAGTTAAACATTTTATTTTCTTAATTACCATCCTGGAAATTTAAAAACACACTGGAGATATACTAAGACTATTGTATAAGAAAAATTTTTTTTAAAATGTTCGTGACAATTTGATTATGTTAACACAACCAAAATGAAGCATGTCAGGATTCTCTTATTTCAAACATTACACATGAGAGCTGATGTTAGTACTCACAATCTGTTGAACACGCAGGTTTGTTGCAGTGAATACTGCTTCTTGGTAACATTCCACACCCGGATGGTACCATCATTGCCACTTGTAGCTAAGAGTCCTTTTTTATTACACCAAACACAAGTCATTACCTAGAAAAGTTGAAAAAGTCCAACAATTTACAAAGTTTTTAATTTTAATTCCAGTATTGTTAGCATACAGTGTTATATTAGTTTCTGACGTACAACACAGTGATGCAACAATTCTGTACATTACCCAGTGCTCAGCATGATAAGTGTACTCTTAATCCCCATCACCTATTTCACTCATACCCTACCCACCTCCCCTCTGGAACCCCCTTTGTTTGTTCTCTGTAGTTAAGAGTCTGTTTTTTGGGGGCGCCTGGGTGGCTCAGTCGTTAAGCGTCTGCCTTCGGCTCAGGGCGTGATCCCGGAGTCCTGGGATCGAGCCCCACATTGGGCTCCTCAGCTGGGAGCCTGCTCCTTCCTCTCTCACTCCCCCTACTTGTGTTCTCTCTCTCACTGGCTGTCTCTCTCTCTGTCAAATAAATAAATAAAATCTTAAAAAAAAGTCTGTTTTTTGGCCTATCTCTTTTTTCTTCCTTTGTTCGTTTGTTTTGTTTCTTAAATTCCACATATGAGTGAAATCAAGGTATTTGTCTTTCTCTAATTTATTTTGCTTAGCATTATACTCTCTAGCTCCACCCATGTTATTGCAAATGGCAAGATTTCATTCTGAAAAAGTCCAACAATTTTTAAGCAATTTTGATTCAAATGATGGTCATTCTTTATCAAAATTTTTTAAAAAATCTACAAGGAAATTGTAAAAGAAAAACATTCATGTTATAATATACATGGTCTCACTCTTTTCTAATTGGCTTGCAAACATACATCTATTTGGATGGCTTTAAGGTACTATGCCCAAACTCAGTTGAGTTACTGGAAATAGTATTAGAATCTTTATTAAACATGTTTATTTAATTCAATAAAGTATAAATATTTCAACATATTTATATGTTCTACAAAATAAACAGTACAGACTAAGAAGTGACTTTTACACATTGGTAAATCATGGAGATGGGTCTTCATTACCTAAACTGCCCTTGTCCATGCTCTGGAATCCAGTGAGTTAGATTAAAATAGGGAGGACAATTTCTTTTCCTTTTGCATGGGGAGCCCTCACCTTTGGTTTTCTTCTCATCCCCCATCGGATTTTTTTATTTGTATACTATTATGTCAACCCAACATATAGAGAAAGCAGAACGGGTAACTACTAGACAAATGTTGATAATTTTGTGTGTGAGAGGGAAAGAGAGAGAGAGAGAGAGAGAGAGAGAGAGAGAGAGGCTAAGATCTGAACTTTGAGCTGTTTGAGAAGGAAAGAAACTATTTTATCTCACATAGGTGATTAACACACATAGGGCTCAAAATACATACTCTGTTCTGATGAGCCTCCAACTTGATGAAGGAGCATTTTCTGAGATCTCCTCCCATGTCAGCGAGTGTTTGGGGAGTAGTTTGGTTGTCGCGGTCATGTGCAGCAAGAGTGCGCACAAGCTGTTGAGCAGCCCATTGCCTATGCTGTGAGGACAGCCTGGAGGAGAGGCAGCAGGCTGCCAGGGCATTCGCCAGCTCCAGAGGGCCTACAGCAGAAGGATCATAGGAAGGATGGGCATACAATTGGGCAGTTAAACCTGCTTAAACAAAACAACGAAATGATGCCCAGGTTAAGAGTTGGTGGTAGTAAACAAAAAAAATGGGTTAACCCATATCTTTTAAGAATTAGCATTTTTGCAAGCAATCATTTCACTAAGATATGCATACAAGGTATAAAGCATTTATTTCATATCACGTTCTATAATAAATCTGACTCACTGCAAATACACATTTATATACATCCATCAGTAGTCTTTGCTCTAAGGCCGCACAGACTGAGAACACAGCAGAAATGATTTTAAGGCCAGGGCAGAGGCAGCATGCCCTAAAAAGTAAAAGTTTGGCTTCTGCTGCTCAAAAGTGATCATAACAACCAGTCAAGGGGCTGTGCTGACAGATCCAAAAGCCCATCTATCTTGGCCAAATGGTCCTGATGAAGAGAAGGGTAGACAATAGTGATTAAAGAATCCCTTCAAACTGTTATCATCTTATGACAAAAAGAAAAAGAGCACTACCTTTATCTAGGTTTTATTAAGAAAACCCAACGAGAATTATTATCTATTGGTGACTCAAACCATAATCTAACAGAATAATCTAATCAAACCAAGTTAAATTTCGTACACTTTCTAATATTTGTTTCCATGCACAATGAAAAAAGGATCCATGCACTTCTTTTACGATATGAACTTAAGAAGTATACATGATGCAATGTAATTCATCACTTACAACAACTCTAAAACATGTTTTAAAAAGCATGAATCAAATTGGTTATAAGACTATATATTTAAATGGCAAATGGTATGAAGCTTACCTTTTTTTTCAACTTCTGACTTATCATAGTTAGGTCTCAGTTTGGCCCCCTTGTCTGCTAGTAATGCTACAAGGGCCTGAGTTACAACAAAGTTTGGGGAGGTTACAAGCTTATTCTCTTCAGCAATTCCTCGGAGAAAGCTGGGTAGAAACTTGCGCTGAATTGGATCATCGACCGTGGTTAGATTTACACCTGTTGCAGCAGAAATCAAGTTCTGAAGAAGCAATTGGAACAAACAGATTTAATTTTTACACATAATTTCGGAACAAAATGATTTCACCTCAAAAGGCTCTTTAAGAATTGGTCAGAAATAAGCAACGCAACAAGACAAGCACTGAAAACCAGCTCACCTGTGTACACAACTGCACCAGGAGTTTTGCAGCACTAGGAGTGTTTGATGCCAGACAGCCCACCGCTGTGCTCAGATAAGCCAGGCAAGAGATGGGCTTACTGGCCTTGCTGTGCCCGCCGCGCGAGCGTTCTGAGGGGCTGGCCATGGCAGAAGGGCTGGTGGAGAGGCCGGCTCTCCCTGCTGCAGCCAAGCACATTAATCGAACGAGGGTTCGGATATCCGTAAGCCCCAGAGATTCAAGACCAGCCGCCAAGCTACAACTGGAACCACTGCCAGGAAAGAAACAGACTTCAGATGGATAAAGAAAACAGATTTCCGAAGGGACCATTTGGAGCCCTGCGTATCATATCAAAGTACCAACAACCAAAATAAAAGGTAAGCTGCAGTATCACTAGTCATATATATCCTAAGAAAAGTCAAAAAATGTAAGCTGGAAACTGTTATTGAAACTTTAGACATTTTTTTTATTTTAACTGAATATACTTGAAGCATAACTGAATTACCAAAGCATAATATATGGGAAAGCTCAAATTATGAATTTTCACAAACTGCACAATCCCATGTAATCCTTCCCAGATCAAGAAACAGAACATTACCACTACGGAGACCTGCTTGAGCTCTTCTCAGTCACCAGGCCCTCAAAAGTAACCGATTTCACTGACTTTTAAAGTCATAACCAGTTTTGCCTGTTTTGAACTTTCTATAAATAAGATAATAAAGTCAGTATTCTTTTGTGTCTGGCTTCTTTTGTTCAACATCATGCTTTAGGACTCATCCATGTTGTTGCTTTATAGCAGCAGGTACCCATTTTCATTGATATATTAGTAAAATCTACCACAAATAATTTATCCATACTGATGACAATTAGGTGGTTTCCAGCATGGGGCTACTATGAACAGAACTGCATGAATGTTCTTGCTTATGTCTTCGGGTGCACATAATGTAAGCGTTTCTGTTGAATCTATACCCAGAAGTAGCTTCCAAGGTCACAGAGTATGTGAATATACAACTTTGGTTGGTACTATTGAAGAGTTTTTCAAAGTAGCTGGACCAATTTATTTTCTCCCTGGCTGTGTATGAGAGTTCTAGGTGTTCCACATCCTCCTGCTCATGTTTTCCCCCTCGTCTTTTAAATTTTAGCCATTCTGGTGGGTGTGTATTAATATCTCATTGAGTTTTCATTTTCACTTCTCTGAATACTTTGGGTTTGAACACCTCATTTTCCATGTTCATTGGCCATTTGGAGATCCTCTCATATTATTTTGCATTTTCCCCATTTTTCTTTTGGGTTGTCTCTTTTTCTTATGGATTAATAGGAATTCTTTACGTATTCTGTTCGTTATATACAAAGTTAATTCTTTTCCCATTCAGTTGCTTGTTTACTTTCTTTTTAGCTCCTTAATGACTTTTGCTGAACAGAAGTTCTTTTTTAATGTAGTCCAATTTATCCATTTTTTTCTTTATGATGAATGCTTTTTGTGACTCGCTTAAGAAATCTCTGCCTATCCCAAGATCAAGAATAAATTCTTCCTACCTTATAGAAACATTATTGATTTATCTTTCACTTTCACCATTTAGGTCTAAGGGCCACTTGGAAATATGCGTTTCAGTTAGTGTGAGGTTAGGGCCAAAACTCACTTCTTCCGATGTGAATAAACCATCTGACTTAGCCCAAGTTACTAAAAAGACATCAATTCCTCATTGTTCTGCAGTATAAACACAGTCATAAATCAAACCATAAATCATGTGTTTCTCTATATATGTGGGTTTCTAAATTCTCTTCTCCTCCACTGTACAAACTACCTGTTCTTGAATTAATACCAGAGTCTCCTCTAAATTTTATTTTGAGTTTTTATTTCAGGGTCCTTCTGTCTTCACTGATTTACTGTTATATACCTCTGCTTAACCGTTTCTTAAATGGATGTCTTTTAGGTACTCTCGGCTCTCTTCCTTTTTTAATATAACACTCCACAATGTGAACATGGCAGGAGTCTCCATGATGGAATCTGCAGGTTGAAGTAGCTACACAGTTGGTCAATTTTGCAGAAAAATTCATGCAACCTTTTATTTTTTATCTTAGACCAAATGGATTGATAACCTTAGTTTCCCATTTCAGATAACAAAATAAAAAATGTTTGCAGTTTACTCAGCTATTAGTGTTATTTTCTAGCAAAAAGAGCTAAGTATTTACTGACTGACTGAATAAAAATGATAACTGCGTCTAACTTCTTTCAGTCGATATTCGACTCAGATATTCGAGGCTCTAAAAATTCTATCTCATCCTCCCAAACAATATCAGCCTCCTGTCTGATACACGCTAGAAAGTAACAGCATCATTTGACACAAAATAACACTCACCTGACTGAGAGAAGAGACAGAGCTCTCATTACCATGGTTCTTGCCAGAAGAACCTGAGCAGCGGCAGTCACTCTCCTTAAAGCCACCACCCGGTCATGAGGGTTTGCTAAAGCAGCTGCCTGCTCACCTAGTGTTATTCTTCCAGAGGAACTCTTTTCTACAGAGCCATGGCAACCTGAAAAACATATCCGGACTACTGAAAAGTTTTCCTGTTCTATCTATGTTCTGGGCTGCAAGGAAACACAGCAAACCAATGTGATTTGTTCATCTGGACTTTGTTACACAGAAAATTCCTTGCGAGAAATACATATTTCTGAGGCAATCATTTATTATATGGGTTTCTTAAAATGTTTTGGTTTCATTTATTTTGCTCATGTATCATTTCTACTGATACTAACAAATACAGGAAAGATACAGTTTTTAAAATATGCTTTGAGTACAAGAGAAAGGGTTGAGTCACCAATACTAATTCTTTATTTTGTATTCCCAATAGCAAAAGTTACCCATATCCTCTCATGCATATGAAAAAAAAGCAAACAAAACTGCCAAATTGTTTTTATAGTCAGTTCCAGGATTCCCTTATCACAATGTCAAAAAAAAAATCATACTCATATTTTATAAATTTTCTTTTTATCACTTCAATTATTTCATAAAAACAAAAAATAAAAATACTACATTATACCTCTAAAATGTTAAAACAACTGGCTAAAGACACTTGATGGGGTGGAATAATGTTGTATTATTTTTTACCACCTAACCTAAGAAACAAATTAATATAGACTATAAAATCCATGCCAATTAGCATGTCAGTTTACCTATTTGCATCAAAGTCTCTTCCATACTGTTGGTAGCTGTTACCATTGCTACCGATGCTCCCAAGGGATCACTGTCGGGGAACTGAACTGGTTCTGGTACAATGCGTCGGTCGTTTAAACCAAGTGGTCCAGCAAGTAATTCAAATTCTTCTTCACCCGTTAGCTTTTCATCTTCATCAACATCCAACATGTCCCAGTCTTCTGGAATTTAAATAAATAAATGTATAGCATGTGAATATAAACATGACATAACTCTACTGGCAATGGCTACTGTGAGATAGGTCTAAAATGCAGATGGATGGAAAGCCCAGTGCCTACAAAATGAACTCTGGTGCCATCTCCTGGTGACCCAACCAAACTGCACTTCTGAGGCAGAGTCTAAGGGAAAGGGAGTCAGAGCAGTCAAACCCACTTAAAGCAATCGCAAATGTTACAGCTGGTAATGGAGGTTTCAACTAATAAAAGCTATTGGCATGGGGCCAACAAAGAATTCTTAACCCTGTCCATAATCATTAATCAGTTATTTCAAGTAAATAAATGCTCCAGATAAATTCATGCTGTCTTCAATTTTTTATTTTTTACTTTTCTCAATTAGGATGGAAATTCAAAATGTACTACATACTTTCCCTACTTTGAAAAAAAATATGCCACACAGCAATTAACATTCTGTGGTCAAGCTAGTAGTTGAATTCGGGTCCTTTTCTTTGGTTTTTAGACTTAGGGCTGTTGCTTACAAACTACCTTGAGCTTTTTAGAGAAAGTTTTAAGTTAACATGTACCTAAATACAAACACATACACATAAAGGTAAATTTTAGTAACAGATGTTAAGCAGAAGGTATATACAAAAATACACGTAAAATAAAGAAGCTCTCAAAACAACTACCTTCATACACACTGTCCTGCTTGCCAATTAGATCTGGAGCTTGTCCCTTGTACCTGCACCAAACATGAAGAACAGTGTATTTTTATACAAAACAGTTAGTACTCAAAAATGCAAATTAAGGCATTAGAACATTTTAAAAGGTCATTAATAAAGCAACACAAAATAACAGTGTTTCATGTTATGCGCTAATAAAAACTACTGGTATGTAGGTACATACAGGCTCACAAAAATCCATGACTATTTTACCAAATTACTGGGGAGATTTCTGGGTCACCTACAACTCTTAAATGAAAACCTATTCCAGAACACCATAAAGATTTTAGTAGTTGACAATGAGGACAAAAACCCAACTCACTACAGATTAACTGCTATTCAAGGATATAAAGAAGTAATGTTCTCATGGAAGCTCATTTAATCTAAACTCTATTTTTTTCATCAATAAAAAGATCTTAATTAAGAGGTCAAAAACAGGGTAAAAAACACCAATGAGAAAAAAACCTAAAGGTTAAGGCAAGGGTCCTGCCCAGAACTTGCCAACAAGTCAAAGGTTAACAGGATCAAAGTCTAGTGAAGAATCTGCTGCCATGCCACCGTTCCTAGGCTACAGGCTCCCGGCTCTGGCAAGACACGAATTCCTCAACCTTCTCCACCCTTCCTGCCCCCAATTCAGCAATCACGGGACTTAGGGAAAGGTTAAGTGTAACTCCTCACATTAAAAAGCTGTAATTTGCATGTCTTGAGAGATACTTTATACTCCTCTTTCAGAGGGTTTGGATATCTATACAATTTCAAGGTACCTTTCAGAACTTGTCGTCTTGGACTTGGTCTTCAGGGCTAAGTACTTTTCCCTACAGCTGCCACAGAGCAGGTAGTATGGATTTCCACTTCCACATTCACCACCAAACCAGCCATCCACATAGGAGCCGTTGCTGCGGTAGCCCTGGCGGTTTGCACTGCGCCCACAGCCAGGGTGATTTCTCTTCATGTGCTGATTGAAACTGACGACGCTGCATTCACACAGTTCACACACCACCACTTCTTCCCTGTCTTCAGACTCACAAACATGCTGCACAAAATTTCATATCAAATTATTAGTCAATTTAACATAAAATTAAGAACAGGAAAATAGATATTTATATATTAATGACTTTGTTTACATATGCTGGAGTATTTGCAGGATGTTCATTAATGTTACATAACAAATTTCTTTCAAGTCAGAATTTAGATCCCACGATCTGAAGGTGTTCTTTGCCCTTTCTCAATCTAATAAGTTATAATAAAGGTAACTCACTATCCTACTGAGAGGAGTTAATAAAAACGACAATTAGCCCTATCTCAAATGATTTTTTTAAAAAATCCTTAATAAAGCTACTTTTCATCTGGCCATAATATGCATATCTCTTATCTGAATTTCTAAAAAGTCATTTGAATTCATTTATCTCATTAACTTAATATAGATGTTCTTTTCTGTAGAACTTAGACCTGTGAAGTCTTCAGCCTCCCTGCTACAAAAGCATAATGCTAAACAATGAAAACATACAAACCCACCATGTACCCTGGCCCTGGATGGAGGCAGTTACAAGACCTAGGCGGCACTGGTTGTTAGAATGAGGCATTACAGTGATTAAATGGAACCTATGAAGGAGAAGAGCATGCATTCAGATAGCAAAGTGAGCACAGCAGCCATGTTCTATACCCAGCAGAGCTGACTAGGACCTGACACCTGTTTTGTAATCTATCTTTGACATTATAATCAAATATTACCATAATATGGCTCTGTTCATCTAGTCAGGGGAGAGAAGCAATAAAATCGCACAGAGAAAGCAAGAGAGACTTTTTCTTATTAGTTTGTAGGTATCAAAGTAACATCAAGCATCAGAGCCCCAAACTTTAGGATGAGATGTAAGACTTTTCAGAGCGTAACAACTCTAGGCAAGGCTGTTGTTAGTAAGCTGTATGAACAGGAGGGCAGGAAAATAAGTCAGAGCAGCCCCCGCTGCAATCACACACACCCAGGTAGGCCAATCCAGTACCTCTGGGATCCACATTCCCAGAATATCATTGTCACTGGTCAGGTCTTGTCCAAACATAGCTTCCATCGCTTCATCATCAAGATCAATTTCCAACTCCTCATCTAAATTAAAGTCATACAGCGCCCCTGGGTCTTGCTGCAAAGATATTCCTTCTCTCCGACTCTGATTCCTGTGGGCCTGCACAGAGCGGTATAACCCCGCTCAGAACAAAACAAAAAAGGCATTTTATTTGCATGTATAAAATAATTCTGAATATTTCGCCAGTTCTTAACTGCCATACATGCAGGTAAGTGCCCAGCGTGGCTGATTTACTGGATTCCAGACCATTAAACATAAAATTTTACCTATCACGTGTGTTTCCTCTTCTGTAAAATGGGGTAATAAGCACTCATAACTCACAGGGCTATTAGTAAGTTTAAATAAAATGATCCATGTAAAATACTTCATAATGTAATATAGAAAAACACTCAATAAATATGGGCTGTTATTATTCTTTTAGGCTTATTTTTTTAAAAATCAGTCCCTTTCACTATGTATTAACTACACATCCTATATTTTCTAGCTCCGTCTCAACTTCTCTGTTACCATAAATTACTGAAAAATTATTTATGTTTTAATAGTTCAAAGATCAAATGCTATTTTATCAAATCACATATTCTAGTTTTTAGTTTGGAAAATATGTTCCCCTGCAAATTACACTTCACACGTCTAGAGCATAATCCTGGAAGTATTTTACTAAAGTAACAATGGTATTTATTTTTGCGTATCTAGGGCCTTACCTAGTAACTTAGTCCTAAAGCCCAGATTACATGAGAAAAGCCAGTGCCTACTTCGGCACAGTGCTCTGTTTAGCTCCTTCTCACTATTAAATATGTTAAATTTTAAACATGCATCTTCACTTCTTAAAGTATAAATTGCTCGACAGCAGAGAGCACATTTACGAAAAATCTCAGTATCTACAAGTAACCAGTGTAAAATTTTGTCCCCAGAGGAAGCTTAAAAATAAATCTGTGAGGGGCGCCTGGGTGGCACAGCGGTTAAGCATCTGCCTTCGGCTCAGGGCGTGATCCCGGCGTTATGGGATCGAGCCCCACATCAGGCTCTTCTGCTATGAGCCTGCTTCTTCCTCTCCCACTCCCCCTGCTTGCGTTCCCTCTCTCGCTGGCTGTCTCTATCTCTGTCGAATAAATAAATAAAATCTTTATAAATAAATAAATAAATAAATCTGTGAATGTATACTGTGACTTCAATGCAAAACTATGTAAATAGATAGCAAAATGCAAATAGCTGCTCTGTTAATGTAGAGGAACTGAGCACTTAGTATCATTAGTTTACATCTTCTTTAATGTTGCTTTCACACTGACTTTAAAATATAAATAACTATATGACTTTTACCAACAGAAGGATGTAAAACATATAATTACCTGCTCTTGCTAGCAATGTGCGAGCAGCTAAATCAAACTTGTGCCTTCTTGTTACTGCTGAGCGACCCCTAGCTGGTGGTCCACTTCCAGAAGCTGCATTCTCTGTATGGTCCAGATTATCAGGGCTACAAGTCAAATTAGAAAGCAACACAAATTTTAAAGAACCACCATAAATAGAAAGCACAGCACAAGCTCATTTTTGTTATTGCATTTTTCTCCAAACAGTACCAAGAATAAAATATATTTATGATAAAACTGAAACATATCTTGTCCTTGGTAAAGCTTCTAAATTATAAATATGTCACACTGCCCTAAGCGTAATTTTATCTATTTTTTTACTTTATTTATTTTTTAAGTAGGCTCTATGCCCAACATAAAACTTGAACTCATGACCCCCAACATCAAGAGTTGCATGCTCCACTGACTGAGCCAGCCAGGCACCCCTATCTGATTTTGAATTATGCCAACAAGGAAATGATGTTCAATGCATGTTCAAATTCAAATGAGATCAATGGTCTTAACTGAATTCTAAATGATTAAATACTTAAAATTCGAAATGATTGAGAATCCCTGCCTATGAGAAACATATTTCAAAATAAGTTATGAAAATATCCATTGAGCTTGTCAGGAAAAATCTGCATATTACAGAAGACACAGGCCTTGTTAACCAAATGACTTCAAGCGCTACAAAGAAAAATGAAGACTTAAAGTTACAAGAAGCACTAAAGGGGGAAGATTTTAGGAAAAACTATAGAGTATTTTATTACATCTCAACTCAGGCTATGCGTTATCACAGAATTCTTTTTTACAATTTATAAAAAATGGTATATTGTACTAGATATTAAAAACTAAAGAGGAGATGAAAATATAAATCTATATTAAGATTTAGAAGTCTACTTCTATATGCAGTAAGTCAATCTCCAATATTAAAATGAACATTCTATATCACTTATAGGAGATAAAATTATTTTATCAGAACGTTTATTTCAGAAAAAAACTTAAGTTTCCTCTTTTCAGCTTAATTTTATATAAAAATTATTTCCTCTTTTCCATGAAAACATCTATTCAAGTCAAAACCTGTGCTGTCATTTTTACCCTTCACAGAAACGTAAACCTGTAACTGAAATGTCCACCTTCTATCTCTAGTTATCAACTTTACACACCATTAGAAGCATCTATGAAGGGAAATAAATGGGGCACTTGGAAGAATCATTTATACCACATAAAACAGAAATATGGAAATTGGAATCTCACCTTTCACTAAAGCCTTCTTCCATTTCAGCAGCATCAGCTGATGGGATGTCTCCTGGTGACTGCAAATAACAGGGATCATTCGACTTCCCACCACTGCCCAGGACTGCGGCTCCGGGCCTGGCGTCTGCTGTGCTGCCTGACTGGGGCTCCTCCTCATCCTCATGCCCAGGGTGCTCTATCATCCACATGGCAAGGACAGTGATGTTCTGGGCATCAGCCTCTCCTCGAGCACCTGGAGAGGGGAAAAAGAAAAGTAGGATACTGATTTGGGGCAACATAATCAGTTATTCATGGTATCAGTTTATCAGTGTCTGCTGTGATGCCACTCTAACTAAATCTGCTGTTAAAAAGCCTTATGGTCTCTAAAAAACGTATCACCCTCAATAATACCAGGCTTCTCATAGCCACATATACTGATATGTAAAAATGTATCCTACCTGTGGCTTCCATGGCTTTGGCAATCTGCCGAAGAGAGAACCCCATTTCTAGCAAGGGTACTGCAATTGCCGGAGGAGGAGGAGAAGTTGAAAGTCTACTGCTGGGGTCTGACAAGGCTGAGATAAAAGAAAGAGAATAAAAGCCTATGTCACTACATACCATGAGTAAAAAGTGTCCTCACACTATAACTCCCCACTTTCTTAATACTGTACAAATTTAATGAAATGTTCTTCTATGAAGAATTCGTGGGGCATCTGGGTGGCTCAGTCCGTGAAGCGTCCAATTCTTGATTTCTGCTCAGGTCATGATTAACTTGTGATTAAGTTATAGCCAATATGATTAAGTTACAGTTTTTTTAAGGTTTTTCATAAAGCTAACATAAAGTTGCTGAAAAAATTTTAAACGTTTTCTTATTTTGAAATAGTTTACTTACAAACATTTTCAAAGTTAACAGAAATTTGTAAGAATAGTACAGAAGAGTTCTTTCCCCTCTGACCCAGTGGAGAGTAAGTAGCAGACATGATGCTCCAACTCCCCTGATGATGCTGACATATCGAATCCTACAAAGAAGGACACTGCTCTGCACAGCACACCAGGAAAGTCAGGAAATCGACAATGCCAACATCTAATCCAGATCCCATTTTAGTTTCACCAGAAGTCCTAATAATGTTCTTTACAGCAAAGGATCCAATCCAGGATCATCCTTGCATTTAGTTTTCATCTCTCTTCCATCTCCTTCAATTACTTTGATACTTTGAAGATTACAGACCAGTTATATGATAGAAAGTCACTCAATTTGGGTTTGTCTGATGTATCTTCATGATTAGATTCAGGTTGTACTTTTTGAAAGGAGTACCACAAAACTGATGCTGCCTTCTACTCACTTAATTCTATTAAGTGGTACATGATTTCAACTTGTCCCATTACTGGTGATGCTAACTTTGATTGCTTGAGTTAAGCTGGTATCTGCCAGGTTTCTTCACTATAAAAGTACTCTTATTTTTTCCCCTTTGTAATAAATATTTGTTGGGAGGAACTATGAGAATATGCAAATATCCCATTCCTCATCAAAGTTAGATTCACTTGCACCCACTGTTTATTGGTTGAATTATGATGATGATGATGGTTGACAAATGAGGATTTCCTAATTCTATCATTGCTTTCAGACTTATCAGTTTCCTTTCTCCAACAGCGTAGGGTTGCAGATTCTCATTGTTTTCATGAGTTATTATATGTTACTATAATTATGATTTTTATTTTGATGCCCCAAATGTCCCAGATTTGGCTAATGGAAGCCCCTTCAATCTGGTTTCCATATCCTTGAGGCATGTGCCCATCATTCTCTGAGCACGTTATCACTTTCTGGTGCAAGCTATTCCAGGCTCATCTCATACTTAACCCTGACATCAGCCATGACTACCAGAAGATCAGGGTTCCCTTTTAGTAAATAATGGTATTTAGAAGACAGGATCTTGGCACTAGGTATGCTTATTGCTACTAAAGCATCACTGCTTCTAGATCCTCTCCGTGGACAGTGCTGATGGAAGCCCTCTGTACTCTGCATGGCCCTGAGCCCTGGTGCCGAGCTATGTGGACATTTCCTCCACAACTTGGACTCCAATACCCTATCCCAGGCCACTCCTACAGACAAGAAGTTTCCCTCACTCCAGTCTGGCTAATACCCCCAATCTGGACAACTACGCCACCCACCTCCCAAATCCTGCTGGCATGAAAGCCTACCTAGCTTGGCCCCACTTAATGTTTTTGAATTGAATTAGGAAGGAAAGAGGGAGAATGACAACTTTCATTTTTGCTTAAAAAATGTCACTACTGCTACAGTGGTAATAGGCCTGATACATCTGATGGACTTCTACTTCTAGCCATGATGGAGTAAGAGAGACTGGATTTACCTTCAACGACTAAAACAAGAAATAGAATATATCAAATGATGGTCTGTGGACAATGGACAACAGGTTGTGTAGGACAGTGATTCCTGAGAGAAGGAAATCAAATTAGACAAGGTGTACAACTGCCTCAGCCCATTTTCTGGAGAGAATTTCCAAGATGCAGTTCTGGGAGGGCAAATTCAAGCTAAACTCAGGGGTTATCTGAATTGAAGAGAGAGGAGTAGAGAATTCAAGGTTGCTAGCATTCAAAGGGTAGAATACCAGAAAAAAGAGAGATGTATGGAAAGAAGAGAGCTGCCTGAAAGTGAACTCCAAAAATGTGGTCTTTCTCTTTCCCTCAAGTCTTCGGCTGATGCTAATGCAGCAGCTATCCAGAGCTGGGGAAAGAATCACCAAGAAAGAGCAGGCAGAACAATCCTTGGGGCTTACACCGGGTTGGGAAGAATTTGTGTTATCACAAGCCAGAAAGAAAAAAAACCCTGTGATACACTAGACACTGGGCAGAACATGAAGGAAGGTATTGGTTCAGTGATGGAGAAAAGTTCAGCCAAGGTGAAGGCTGTCCTGCTCCCTCCTAACAAAGCTTAAAAGGAAGCCTTGAGAGAATCACATTATTTGCAAAGTAATTTAACTGTATCTTTTAACAAAGCTGAAATATATTTAAATAAGTACAAACTATCCAGCACCCATCAAGGTGAAATTCACAATGTCTAATATTCAATAAAAAAATCACCAAACATGGAAAAAAAATACAATTCGAAATGAGTTGAAAAAATGAGTCAATAGAAACAGACCTAGAAATTAGATAAATGATAAGTACGGAAGGATATTAAAACAGGTATAAAGCTGATGCTCATTATTTGTGGACTCCATATTTGAAAATTCATCTACTCATTAAAGTTAATTTATAACTCCAAAATCAATACTCATAGTGCTTTTGCAGTCATTTACATGCACACAGTGACAAAAACATTTCAGTCTCCTGACACATTTGTTCCCAGCTGAGACAGAACAGGTGATGCTCTACATTCTTGTTTTAGCTCTGAGACTGTAAACAAGTCTCCTCTTCGTGGTCTATTCAGTGTCATGTGTTTTGCATTTTTGTTCCTTTTGTTGGTGATTTCAAGCATAGTGCTGAAATGCTGTCTAATGTTTCTAAGTCCAAGAAGGCTGTAATATGCCTTATGGAGAAAATATGTGTCAGATAAATTTCATTCAGGCACGAGTTATAGCGTTCTTGGGTCATGAGTTCAATGCTAATGAATCAACAATATATATTAAATAGAATCTTTTTAAATAGAAACACACAAAACAAGGTTATATATTGATCAGCTAACAAAATGTGACCAGAAGTTCACAGAAACCCAGCTTGTATTTCCCTTAGGAGCAACAGTTCAGTTTTCACTAAGTCAGTGTTCACAAACTTCACAGAACATAACTATTCTAACAATGAAAACTGTTATTCCAGGCAGAGAAGGCAGAGAAAGGATTAAGCATGTTAAAAACATAAAGATTAAAAAAAAAACCTATATTCAACTTCTAGTTATGAAAATGACAATATCTGAATGGAAAATACACTGGATGAGATTATGAGCAAATCAGACACTGCAAAAGAAAAGATTAATGACCAGAAGACACAACAACGAAAACTACCAACAATGGAAACACACAGAAAAAAGACAGTAAAAAAAAATCAAAGCATTAGTGATCTGTGGGACAACTTAAAGTGGTGTTGGATACACATAACCATAGATACTTAAATGGAGGAATGTGACAGAAAAAAAGTCTGAAAATATAATGGATTAAAAATTTCCAAATTTAGTGACAACTATAAATTCACAGATCCAAGAAGCTCAACAACCCCAAGCACAAGAAGATTGAAGAAAGCTACATCAGGGCAGGTCATAATCAAACTGTAAGCCTAGTGATAAAACACAAAAATCTTAAAAGCACCCAGAGAAACAGGCATATTATACCAAGATTAGTATTATAGAAAATTTACCACTGGAAACAATACAAGACAGAAGATGGTACAGGACCTTAAGTACTGGAAGAAAAAAACTGTCAATCTAGAATTCTATACCCAGTGAAAATATTTTTCAGAAATGAAGGTAAAATAAACTCTTTCAGATATTTAAGAGCCAAAAGAATTCCATCACTAGCAGATCATTACAAGAAATGCTAAAGGGAAAGCAGAAGGAAGTAATACCACATGGAAATATGGATCCACAGAAAGGAATAAAGTATCTCAGACCTGGTAATTATGTGGGTAAATATAAAATACACACTTTAGTTTTCAAATCTCTTTTGTTTACAGCAAAAATAATAACAACGTAGGAGTGCCTGAGTGGCTAAGTTGGTTAAGTGTCCTACTCTAGATTTCAGCTCAGGTCATGATCTCAGGGTCATGAGATCAAGCCCGATATCAGACTCCGTGCTCAGCGGGAAATCTGCTTGAGATTCTCTCTCTCCCTCTCCTACTTCCCCTCCCCCCCACATAAATAAATAGATCTTAAAAAAAATAACAATGTATTATAGGGCTTTATAACATATATATCAGTTAAATGTATAATAAAAGTTCAAAGACTGAGAAAGGCAAAATAAAAGCATACCATTTTTAGAATTTTTTTAATATACATGAAGTGGTATAACATTACTTGAAGATAGCCTATGATAATTAAAGATATCTACACCTGAAAGTTCTCTATAAAAATACAATACAAAGCATAGCTAATAAGCCAACAAAGGCGATAAAATGAAATAATAAAAAATATTAATTTAATCCAAAGAAGGTAGAAAGAGAGGAAAAAAAGAACAAAGAACAGATGACATGAACAGAAAGATGATAAATTTAAACACAACCATACAATTAACACATTAAATGTAAATGGTCTAAACACACCAATTTAAAGGCAGAGAGTATCTTGTTGGATTAAAAAAGCAAGACCCCCCCCCCCCAAAAGCAAGACCCAACAACAGGCTGCCTTTATAAAACCCATTTTAAATATAAAGACACAAAAAAAGTTAAAGGTAAAATGATGGGAGAAGACATATGATCCTTACAGTAACTTAAGAAAATAAGAAGTGGCTATATTTATACCAGATAATGCAGATTTAAGGGCAAAGAATGTTACCAGGGGTAAAGGCAGTCATTTCATAATGATAAAGAGGTCAATTCATTAAAAAGACATAAGAATCCTAAATATTTATGGACCTAAAGAGAATCTTAATATACATGAAACAAAAACTAATAAATGAAAGAGGAAATAAACAAATCCACAATTACAGTCAGAGATTTCAACATTACTCTATCAATAATTGATAGAATAAGTAAACCAAAAATCAGTAAAGATAAAGAAGACTTGAAAATAACAATCAACCACCTTGACCTAACCAACAATTTACAGAACACTCCACTCAATAATAGAATGATACACATTTTTTCCAAGTGCACATGGAGTATTTATCAAAACAGACCATATTCTGGGCCATAAAATAAGTCTCAACAAATTTAACAGAATTCAAATTATACAAGATATGTTCTCTGATAACAATGAAATTAAATTAGAAATCAGTAAGAGAGAGATATCTGGATAATTCCTAAATATTTGGAAACAAAATAACATACTTCCAAAGGATCCAAATTGTCAAAGAAGATACCCATGGTAAATCAGCAAGTACTTTAAAGTGAATGAATATGAAAACACAGCATCTCAAAATGTGTGGGTTGCAGCAAAAGCAATGCTTAAGGGAAATTCATAGCACTAAAAATGCCTATATTAGAAAATAAGAAGGGTCTGATAAGACTGATGTAGAGTACACTATTTCTCTCCCAAGTAGCCATAATTCAATCTACAGCTTCAAAATAGAAAAGACAGTTCAGTTTGACAGGACAGACTCCCCCCCTTAATTAAAATCACTGTTTTACCTTCAATGAGACAAAACACAATGCCCAAGTTATCAAGTCCCACATATCAGGAATGCCAAGAGGTTTGGGTGTCATAGTGCATGACAGCACACACACCTGTGCGGTTAGCCGGCCTTGCTGACTGGGAATCGGGAGAAGTTAAGCTTTGCCTCCTTCCTACTTCATCAGAAGGAGAGGTTGGTAACGATGATATTGGAGGAGTCTGTGCACGACGTGTGGGAAGTACAGTGGTAGTTGGGTAACTAGAGAACATTTGCCTTTAAGAAAATAACAATGGTTAGCATAAAAATCCAATTAGAAAATAATATATACATCACAGTCCTCTTCTAGAAGAACATTCAACCTGGAAAACCATATAAGTTAGCTATAGTTTAATGGGGAGGTGAGAAAGACTCCCAATAATTTGAATAATCATCTAATAGGATATTTTTTACTATAAAAGTAGTAATACCATATTATTTCTTCAGCAAAATGCCAGCAACATAGCAGGTGGGGGGAATACAGCAATTAACAAAATAGATTTTTAAAAAATCCCTGCCTTCACAGAGCTTTCCTTCTACTATAATACCAAGATGACAGCAGTATTTTGATAGGCATACAGTAGTTAGAGAATAAAGACTATTAAAGACAGCTAACTTACAGTTACTTCAAACATAAATTTACTAGCTAGCCATGAAATTATTCACATGAATAAAGTAATAGTCTATAGGTAAGTTATGGAGAGAAAAGGTAACTGCCCAGTCAGTCACCCAGCACAACTGAAAAACAGCATATGAATGGTATGCCAGTTGTCTAGAGGGGAATGGCAGGAGAGGCAGCCCCTCTCAGGCTGAGAAGGCAGATGTTGGCTAAAGAATAAGGTTCAGGAAGATCCTCACTGACTGTTTACTCTTTAGATTTGTCCAACAAAACTAGTAACTTTTTAAGAATCAAAAAAGCACTGTCTACCCAGTGGAATAACTGATACAATGATATTCACAGAGGGGGCAGCTGTTTCCGGATTTTTCTAGTGTTAAATGATGTTTAGCTAGGCAAACACGACTGCAGCTCTAATGTAGTCCCAGCCAACAGTAGGCAAAGGCTGAGAACAAAGGAGGAGTCATGAGGTCTGTGAATGCCTGTGAGAGTAAGGGAATGTTATTTTACCAGTGAATCTCATGCGTGCACAGCACAGCTTGGAAGGCAACGAGGATTAAAAACCGTATTAGAATATCCTATTATTTCTCTCTTCTTTCTTGAACAGAAGTACCTCCTGGAACTGTCACTCAAGTGAGAGAGCTAAGATGTGTGAGGACTGGGCAATGGTAGCCGCCAGGGTGAGTGCTCCTGCCCAAGGCCAGAGCAGTAACTCTCAGTGTGTGAGCTCAAGACCACTGCACCAGAATCATTGGGGACCCTTAATTCAAATGCAAACTGTGTGCCCCACCAGACCTACTGAATGAGACCACAGGGAGATATAGCCAGAGCTTTAAAAAGCCTCCCAGGTGGCTCTTGTGGACACCAAGACTTAAGAAGCATTATGATAATCGCCCCCCCTTCTATGCTCTAAGATGTTAGTCCACACACTGGGAATAATAATAACCTGTCAATTTAGGGAAGTGGGGAAAGAAAGAAGAAAAAGGGATACTAACCATTCTACTGCCCTTTATTTCACTTAAGCCCTAGTTAAGGGAGCTCACAAAATAGTCCCTTCCTAACAATTTTCTCTCACAATTTTTCATTTTGTGTATATACCTGGCAAACTGAAGCAAAAAGAAACTTAAACATTACTTGGAATTTACAAACCTACTAAAATAGGGTTGGCTGAAGAAGTATCATAAGACATGCTCTTTCATTTGAGTAGACCTGTTTGATCTTACAATAAGAATAAAAGTATAATTAAGAAATTATGCTTAAAAGGAAAATAACCTGAGAAAATTATTTCCATGGAAGTGAGCTCTATCTTGAGGCTCTAATATTCAATACGAGCATTTACTTTTTGAGGAAAAAAATATTCAAAAGCCTAGCCCCCACCCCCCCCCCAAAAAAAAAGAAAAGAAAAAAGAAAGAAAGAAAGAAAGAAGGAAAGAAGATTATTATAAGGAGATAGACTGCTAGAGTATCTGATTGTCAGTAGCACTGTCAGGGTGATAGGTCTGGGACCACCACTAAAATGACTGTGAGACTTTGAGCAAGTTATTAAACTTCTGAGGGACATTCCCAACTTCAGCAAAATGGGTTTGACTCTATGATCTCTTAGGTTCCTTCCAGCTCTAGAACGCTTTTAGTTGGGCACATTCTTTATAAGAGAACGACTGTGTGATCAGAATCACAGACATCAATATGGCACAGGTTAAAGGTCAACCTCCCTACCTGAGAAGACTTAGTGGCATCACTCCTGGGGATTCAGATGCAGGTACTGTTTCTGTGTCAGTGACTGGAGTGGTCGCAGTTGTGGTGTCCTCCAGCGAGCTGCTCATAAAGGACGTTGTGCTCGAGGCGGATGGGCTAGTGGTAACTGGTGTCTGTGCCTGTTGGGCTTGATCACTTTCTTCAGCTTGTTGATCAATCTCTGTAAATCAAGGTAAATAATAATAAAGTATTAAGGATTTGTTTCTTCACAAGTAACATGTGAATGGAAAACTTTTTACATTTAATTTGAAAAGTTTCCAAATATATTTCGTAAGTACCAATTTCTATGAAATATTTTTTTAATTTCTTGCATATCTACATCCTTGTATTCACTACTGTACCCATTATTATAAACTCTACAGATAATAAGGTAACAAGCTTTTGCGATTACTCATTTTTTAGAGAAGGTTCTCTTAAAAACAAAAAAGTCTCACTTTTGCTTGTAAGATTTGGCTAGAGCTTCTCTGCTGATATCTAATCACTAAAACTGTGTTTCCTCAGCACTTTGATTTTGATGCCTATCTTTAGTCTTCAAACATACAGATGAAGACATGTAAATACATACATACAAATACAATACAAAATTAGACAGAAACCCCATGCTCTAAACAGGGCAATGCCTCACAAAATAAACTACTCCCAAGAGTTTTTAAAAAATTAATTAAAATGTCTAAGAGCTTACAAAGTATTTATAAATTTTTTTCTTATCTGATAAGGGAGCTTACAAATAAACATAATATCAAGATAGCAGTGGGGCGCCTGGGTGGCTCAGTCAGTTAAGCATCCAACTCTTGATTTTGGTTCAGGGTCATGATCTTGGGGTCATGAGAGCAAGCCCTGCCTCTCGCTCCATGCTCAGCAGGGAGTCTGCTTCCCCTCTCCCTCTGCCTTTTGCCCCCGCCCCCTGCCACTTGTTCTCTCTCTAAAATAAAATCTCAAAAAAAAAAAAAAAAAAAAAAAAAAAAAAAAAAAAAAAAAGCACTTGCCACAAAGATAGCTCATTCTATTAGGGTTGCCAAATTGCCACATGCCTTCATGATCATGATCTTAATACTCCAATTCGTATACAATATGCACTTCTCTCTGCCTATTTACTGTCTAAGCTATGAAAGGAAGAAAGGGAGTAAGGGAAAAGGGAAGGAAGGAGGAAGAGCAAGGGAAGAAAGAAAAAAAGAACTGAAGTTCCATGAGGGCAAGGGACTTTGTTTTGTTCAGTGCCGGCTCCCCAGAACCAAGATGAGTACCTGGCACATAACAGACACGCAATAAACATTTACTGAATATATCTCATTTTTATCTCAGAATTCATATTATCCCGAAAGCTGAAGATAAAATAAGGTTTTTTTCCCAACAATACAGAATCTATAAAAGTAGTACTTTAAAATGTCTCTGAGAAGTTATCAGAATAATATTTTGAACCAGATCAATAAATATTTGAGTACTTTTTGTGGCATGAGTTAAGTTTTACAAAATGCAATATAATTAGTAAGTTCTATGCTTGTGTAGGTTTAAGATAGAAAATTATAAGTAGACAGATAATTATTAATATAAAAGAAACAAAAAAGAACTGTTTGCCTTACAAAGGAAAAACAATGTGAAAACTGCTTTGGCCAAAAAAATTTTTTATAAATCACTTATGGAATATATCATATCTGACACTGTAAATAATTTCAACAACACAAAAGGAAAAAAAAAGCAGATAACATACCTTGCTTAATTTTGCCCCCAAACTGGTCTTCCAAGAGCCCATGGACCACTAATTTATAGATCATGGCTTGAGCCCGCTCCAGATCAGCTAATCCCAACGCTCTCTTTATGGGTGACCGCATGACTGCTCGCTTCACCATGTGTCGCATCAAGAACTGCAAGGCCGCACGCATCTCCACATCTTCATGAACAACTGGAGAGCTTGCACAGTCTGAGTTATGGCCATTTTCAGCCAGCACTTTTGGTATCAGCAACAGCTCAGCATATTTACTACAGCCAAGAAGAGCACTAAGTGATTTCATAGCACCAAGGTAGAGATAGGACAGCTGGACTGCTCGGATTTCCGACTGGGCTATGTCATGGTTTCTGGATATGTGTTCGTGATTTTTTCTTTTTCCTTCTGCGACCTGATGTTGGGATTCCACACTGGGCAGTGCTGAATCTAAAGAAAAGGAAGCTATTTCGCTGTCTGATTTGGAGGCTGTGGTTCCCTGACTTTTGACATCATCAGACATTAAGCCTGCTCGCATATCTACGGCAGATTCACTCTCGGTTTTCTGCTCCACGTCCCCTTTCTCCTCAGATTCATGTCGGTGTTTCTTTTCATGTCGCTTGGTGCTCTGTTTGCCCATGTCTTCGTGAATACCAGTCAGATACGTGAGGTCCAGCAACACAGAAGCCGTCAGGCCTCGGAATCGCGCCACATCAAAAGGCAGTGGTTCACAGGGTTCCAGATTATACAATGGAGTATCACTAGGCGACCAAAAAGTTGGGAAGCTTTAATAAAGATCAGAATGACACAGGAAGAAGCAAGTGAGGGATAGACAGGAGGAAGGTACAGAAAATAATGTAAAAAAAATTAAGATGCATCATGTACACAGTACAAAGAATAATTTACACAAACTAGAGAAAACATTACAGAGAGAAAAATGAGTCTTTTATGAGAAAATAGGGAGATGTGATGACAAGTGCAAAAGCAATGAGATGTGCATGTATTTTCAAGTCAGAATATTCACTAAGTCTCCACGGCAACCTTTCAACCCTGCCATCATAGTGTGAAAACAGCCACTGAATACCTAAATGAATGGGTGTGGCTGTGTGACATTATTTACAAAAACAAGAGGTGGGCCAGATGTAGTTTGCTATCCCTGACGTAAGCTATTTGAAAAGTTGTATAACAAAGTTCACTTATTATGTGGGTAATGACTATAACCTATTCTAGAGGTTCCAAGACTTTGTTGTCATTTAAAAGATTACCTTGTAGTCTTCAATTAATGCTTCTAATTTGTAGCTACTGTTAGATTCTAAAACAGTACTGCCTTCAAAGAATACTTAAGAACTACTGTCTTAGATACTGTCCCATGTCATATTAACACTAGAGAGGAATCACTTTAGGAAGTATAATAGTTACATATTATGATTAATAAATCACATTTTCAAATGAGGCAACTATGAAGAATCATTAGATAAGTGAGTCCCCTTATCAATGAAGATACTTGATGCATTTCCTTTGAAACATGAAGTTTCCATTTCACACAAATCCTATGTGATTGCAAACATATCTAAATGCTTTTAAGTATATAGTTTGTGTCATATAAATGCAATTTCCATATCTACCCAAAATACTGCACACTGAGGGCATAAAAATATGTGCTTTAAAAAAAAAAAAAGCAAGAGTACCTAATATCACAGTTAATCCAAAACTTAATTTTAGTCACTCAAATGTTCCTGCCTACATTCAAAGCCCACCTACACAAAATGTAATTGACAAATCTGCTGGCTGGCTTTTTTCTATCCCAGTGTGTAATGGAAATGATCAAAAAGCAAGCAGCCAAATGAAAAACAGAAAGACAGATCCCAGTTAAACCTAAATAAGTGAGCTTACCATTTCTTCACAAAACAAAACAAAACCCATATATTTTATAAACCACTAGTATTCCAGGGAACATGGGTTTGAGATATATTCCTTTATGAAATCATAGTACTCATACCCAGCTGTATGAAAAAAAATTTTTTTTTAAACTGGCAGCTCAACTAAAATAGTTACTCACTGTCCATAGGCAATGGCCCATTTCACCATTAAATACTCGTTTGCTAAAAGTGTAACTCAACAGATCATACCTGATGGTAATTTCTGCTTCATCCCATTGGACCTTGGCAGACGTGCTGCCCTCTTTGACCACTCCCAGCAGCGTGGCATGGCGCCCAGTTTGCTTGTGAACACACCGACCTCCAACTCTAAGACCAGCATCAACTCCTCCTATCACTGCCAGCACAGGCCACACCTCTATGCAAAGGGTCCTCAGCTGCGGCTCTGAGAGGTCAGCAAGGCCATGTCTATTATGTTTACCTTTCTCTTCCTCTTTGCTCTCCTTCTCCTCTCTCATTTCATTTTCCTCTCGGCTTTGAACCGAGCGGCTTTTCTTTAGCTTCTGACCTGACTCTTTAATACAAATCTTAATTTTATGCAGCCTTTCCATCATTTTTTTGTTAATGCAGTAAGTCCAACGGTCTGTTCGGTGAAGGATACGGATAAGCTGAATAGTGGCCTCCGCCAGCACTGCTGCTACTGGACTACAAATAGGGTCTCCTGGAAGTAAGTCTCGTGGTGTGCCACGCATTTGCATATCACAAATTTTCACCTAGAAGGAAAAAAGCCGGCAAATGTGTGATATTAATAGTTCTCCTAAACTACTGGTCACTATAAATTCTAGCACATGTAATCCCATGTTGAACTAGTGTCTGGTCTCCTAATATATGTATATTATACCACTGGCTGCTGATAAGGAGTGAGCAAATATTACAAATTTATTAAGTTAGTAGCAATATGGTCCTCTGAAAAACAAGCTGCCCTGTCATTTAAACTTCCTCCTATAGCCTGTGAATATCAGAGCTGTTGTGGCCACCCAAAAGATGGGTTTAGACAAGCTGTATGTGACTGATTCCATTTACTCCAAAAAAAAAAAAAAAAAAAAAGTCTTGAGAATCTGTTCACTCTCATCCTTAAGACAAGTCCTGAGGCCATCTTACAACTGTTCAATAGGCACAAAGATAAAATTACAAGTCTAGATAACTGGGGTATTTTCAATCTACACACATTTCAAATAAGACCCTAAGGTTAAAAGAAGAGCAAGACATGGGTTCAGGGGCGCCTGGGTGGCACAGCGGTTAAGCGTCTGCCTTTGGCTCAGGGCGTGATCCCAGCGTTCTGGGATCGAGCCCCACATCAGGCTCCTCTGCTGGAAGCCTGCTTCTTCCTCTCCCACTCCCCCTGCTTGTGTTCCCTCTCTCGCTGGCTGTCTCTATCTCTGTCAAAATAAATAAAATAAAATGTTAAAAAAAAAAAAAAAAAAGAAGAGCAAGACATGGGTTCAAATCTTAACTCTGCATAATCTTGGGAAAATTATTTAATCTCACTAAACCTCAGCTTTTTCATCTGAAAAAAACTGCATTAATAATTAATATCTGCCTCTTATGGTTATTTTAAAGGTTAAATGAGACTATGCATATAAAGTACTTATTAGTACAGTGCCAGATACACAGTAGATTGTTCAAAAATACGTTAATTACCATTAATATCGTTTTTATCACAGACTGTGAAACTTATCAGAAAAGGCTTCTGGGCAGAATAAATTGGTTGATACGCAGACCAAGGTTGAATTAATTTCTTCAAGGTTCACAGATGTTGGGGAGCAAGAGGCCATCATTTTGCATAGAACACAGCAGAGCCTAGTTTGGGCTGAGAGAATATCACCGGGGAAAGGGTGGTATTTCCCCAGTACTGCAGGTACTGACTGGCTTGTCTCTTACTTCATCTCCAGTTTTGTTGACTACTTGCTCAAGAGGCAGTTTCCCCTCTCTTATGAATTGCTAGCTTAAAATTATACCACCTTGCCGATTTTTAAAACATATTTAAAAACATATAATAAAAGGTAACTTTTATGGTTAGGAATGATCAAGTCTAGCACTTCAACCGTAGAAATATGACAGCGTGAAAACTTTGTACTACAAAATAAGTAGAAATTCTGGAGACCAGAGCTCGTTGACACTACATCCTCAAATGAAAGGATGTGATAGAAAACAAATCCACCCATCAGCACAGGGAGACCACAAAGAAATTTGTCTCTGCCTGGGTGTTAGATGAGGAGGAAAAAAAGTTTTTAGTGAGAAGGTATCTCTTTAATACTGTCTTCCTGAAGGTTTAGGGTTCAAATTTACACCATCTATAAGGTATAAGGACCCCCTCAGCTGAATGTACCTCAGGTTCCCCATCACAACTAGAACTTCCATTATTCAGCTAATAGTATCTAATTACATTTAAGATTATTTCTCGATCTCCTATACGCACAACTACCAATGAACCAGATTATTCCTAAACTGTTTCCTATAATTCCTATAACTGAAAGGAATTATTACATTCAAATTGCCAAAGTATCAAATAGTGTCTTAATGAAGAGTAAAGGCACTTTCTGAAAGTAATCTAACTTTCTAGGAGAGTAAAGTACCTAAGCCAGTACTTTAATGGTAGAAATAGCTTATTCTACTTATAAACTCTATCAGATCCTAACAAATATTAATTTAAAAAAAGACAGATATTCTTTACACTTAAGTATAAAGGTCTGACGTTTCGTTACCTTTTCCCCTGGGTTGCTACTATAGAACATTACACACGGGTACAACTCTGCTGCATCCACATCTTCAAAAGCTAATTTGGGCTCCTATAGTGTGGCAGGGGCGATAAAAAGAAATAAGAATTTTTTTTTTAATGTATAATATCCAATCACATTAAGATTCAAAGCTTTTACGAGCCAGAACACAATTTCCAAGAACAAATCTCAAATAACATTGCTAACCATGAAAATCCCACATATAACAAATGATCCCAATTTATTCATCTGCTTCGTAAGTCTGACTGGGATTTTATAATCTTTCTGTTGTTTGTTTGGTCCTGGTAAATACTAAAAGAACCGAAAGGTATTAGAGTAAAAGCAGAGAAGAGCGGATAATCTATAAACTAAATAACTGAGTTGAGTATAAATAAAAACAAGAAAACATGCAATGCTTGTGAATGAGTTTCAGTACCTCTCCGTTTTTCCCAAAGGAAATGGTCCTGGCTTCCATGTCTAGCACACAGGTAATGAAATCTCCTTGAGTAAAGCTGGACAACGTCAGAGTCTGTTCTCCATTGTGATAGAGGTTGCCACTGTAGGCCCGGTAGAGCCACATATCCGAGGTAGTACGGTGGTTAAAGTCATGTACTGGCCAGCGAGAAACTCCGACACATGTGCCTTCATTACCTCTGTTTTCCTTCACAATGTAAAACTAAAATGAAAGTGGTAATGTTCACTAATATCCAAAAAACCTTAGATACTATTAATTGCATAAATCAATACTGGGGAATATGCTCATAAACAACATTGGTGCATTTATGGGAATATGGTAAGCTTATTTCCAGCCTAAGTGAAAATAACATACAAACGAAACAATTTCATCATTTTATAACAATTTTATTTTATTTTTTACTTTTATTTTTTTTAAGATTTTATTTATTTGACAGAGAGAAAGACAGCCAGTGAGAGAGAGAACACAAACAGGGGGAGTGGGAGAGGAAGAAGCAGGCTCCCAGCGGAGGAGCCTGATGTGGGGCTCGATCCCAGAACGCTAGGATCATGCCCTGAGCCAAAGGCAGACGCTGAACAACTGCGCTACCCAGGCGCCCCCCATTTTATAACAATTTTAAAACAAATGTAATCTCTACCTGTAAAACATTGAGAGTAACATTTGAGTACTGATGAGTACTTATTTAGAGTAACCTTGAATGCTTTAAATAATTTTAGCTTATATTTCAATTATGAAGCTGAAGAAGTATGTCCAGTCCAGAAAATCATTAATGGAAAGCTTCAGTTCTTTACAAATTTTCTAACTACTCTTTTTTTTTTTTAATAATTTTTATTTTATTAGTCACCATACAGTACACCCCCAGTTTTTGATGCAATGTTCCACAATTCATTATTTGCATATAACACCCAGTGCACCATGCAATATGTGCCCTCCTTAATACCCATCACCGGCCTATCCCAATCCCCCACCCCCCTCCCCTCTGAAGCCCTCAGTTTGTTTCCCAGAGTCTACAGTCTCTCACGGTTCATTCCCCCTTCTGTTTACCCCCCCCTTCATTCTTCCCTTCTCTTTTATGTATATTTCTTTTTTTTTTTAAGATTATTTATTTATTTATTTGACAGAGATAGACAGCCAGCGAGAGAGGGAACACAAGCAGGGGGAGTGGGAGAGGAAGAAGCAGGCTCCCAGCGGAGGAGCCCGATGTGGGACTCGATCCCGGGACACCGGGATCACGCCCTGAGCCAAAGGCAGCCGCCTAACGACTGCACTACCCAGGCGTCCCTGTATATTTCTATGCAGAGAAGAGTTAATATAGCAGGCCTGAAGCTGCCTTTTTTTTTTTTTTTTTGGACAGGGAGAGAGGGGTGGGGAGGAGCAAAGGGGAAGGAAGAGAAAGTTAGAGGAAGAATCTTAAGCAGACTCCATGCCCAGCACAGAACCCAGCATAGGGCTTGATCTCACAACCCTGAGATCATGACCTGAGCTGAAATCAACCGTCAGATGCTTAACCAACTGAGCCACTCAGGCGCCCCAAGACTGCTATATTTAAAAAGCCTGCTTGTAACATTGGCCCTTGGCTAGTTTCTGGGAATTCAACTGGTAAACAGTTTCCTACAGTGATACAAAACCTTCCCTAAGCGATAAGGGTAGCTCACCAGGCATACAGTGTTTGAACAATACGGTTTATGCTGAAACCTGCTTTCCTCCTGGGAGTCTGGAATTTTGGTATATTCGAGGCAGAGAATACCTTCATGACGAGACCCTGGTAAAAATCTTGGGTACTAAGTCTCTAGTGGGCTTCCCTAACACACTAACATACATGTTGCTGTACTTGGTTGCTGGGACAAGAGCATATTCCATGTGACCCCGCGTGGGAGGGAGAGAACATAGAGTAGCATGCACATGGATTCCTCCAGATTCCACCTTGGTCTTTTCCCCTTTTATCCAGCTTTGAGTCCTTACTCAAGGACTCAAGGACGGTTACAATAAATCTTAGTCATAAGTACAACTATATGCTGAGTCCTATTGAGTTCTACCAAATCTTTGAATATAGGGGTGACCTTGGGAACCTTCAACACAGTAGTGGCAACAAGAAGATTCATTAGAACTGACTCATTAAAATATAGGTACAGTGTTATTTGGAGAAAAAAGAGTGAGATAGAAGTGGGAAAAAAAACTATGGCATCTGGTGGCTAAGGAGTTACACGTGCTATGAAACAGCAGGTGAACTGCTATCTGTTGGGAGAGATAAAAGTTACCTATGGAACTCAAAAATAATAGAGCCGACCATAGAAGAGTTAGCTCACTGGCTCCCATGACTGCTTTTGGCCTTGCAGTCAGCGTAAAATTTGTGATGTTCTCTCTTGTGGGTGGGAAAACAAAGGGCCCCAAACATCCCTACCAATGGGCTTTGGATGGGCAAAGAATAAAAATTAATTTGCAGTTGTCTTTCCTCTGGGGGGGTAGGGGAGGCGAAGAGTTCAAATCTCCCTGAAGGTGAGTTCTGCGTAGACCAAAAATATTACAACTGTGTGCTGTGCTTTGCTCCAAGTAAGAGGAACAGAAGTTAAATCAGTTTCCAGAGCTGGAACAAATCCTTAAATAAAGAAAAAAAAAGAAAAAAGGGAAAGAAAATAAAATAGAAACACCTCTCCAGTTATTTTCTTTAGCCTAGATGCTTCCACTGCTGTAGCAGTGCCCCTGACCCAAACAATTACCCTAAATTTACTGCTAGGACTTTGAGTAAACTTGAAACCTGAAGGGGAAAAGTTTTAAATTTTTAAATTAAAAAAAAAACCAGCTTTGTTTTGTGGCTATTGCATCTAGATGTATGATAAAAATTGATGTAAAATGCTAAAGGCTTACAACTTCACAAATGCTAAGGGATCGTCCTGATCAGGGAAAGCTGCAAAGGAAAAAATATTAGGGAGACTCAACTTCCTTGTTTTTTGCCACCAGTGGGTAAATTTAAACTCTTTTGAGTATCAGAAACAAAATAAGTTTCCATAACTGATGATTTTTTGCTATGATTTTTGCTTATTGGAGCCTCTGAAAAAAAACGGAGGCAACATATAAAGAGTGATAATCTCCAGACAGAGATACACAGACATACCTTCAGAGTTTTAAAAAGCAGTCTTTACTTGCCATTGAGATCATCAGTAAAATCCGATGTCTGACTTTTAGAGGCTAATGATTTTCTAGCCTAAAGTGCATATTTTTGACTGGCTAAATTTGGACTCGAAGACTGACAAGGCAAAAGGAGCCTAGAAAAACCTTGCTTGTCACCTGGAGAAACACAGTTTGGTCTGACAGCCTCTAGGCTTCATTGCTGCCAAAAAAGTTGCTAGCTTTTTAGAATCCTGAATTTACAGATTCTAATTGTCTGAACCCTACTCTAAGCTAAAATGCGATACTGTCCTCCGTGGGCCATTTCAACCCCACATGAGCTGCGCTCAATTTAAAAGCAGGAACTGGCCCAAGAACAAAACTCAAATTCTGGGACTGTTGCAGATTTAGGACTCCTCTGTGGGGCCACAAACTCTGAAAACATCACAGATTCTGGTTGGACTGTCTGGGTCACTTGCAGATGCCCCTAGGAAAGGGCTTGTCTTCGATGGAACCACCAAATTTTGAGCTAACTGGCTCCACATTTCTGTCACAGAAACTGATTACAATCCTCTAGCCTGCGATTCCTGCTGAAAGCTGTATTTAGAGGAAGGCATACCACAGGGAGTACGACCTTGCCATCCACTCTTAATCGAATGGGCCTTCGACCTCTTTTGGGGACATCCCACTGCTGTTGGCTTATTAGCTTTTTAGATTACTTGCAGTTTGCAACAGCAGACTGATAGCTGGACTCTACATGTCTCATCTTTCTTCTGATATACTCATCTTAGTAAGGACTTTTATTAAAAGAAGTTCTTCCAGTGTTATACGCAACTAATGAATCATCGAGCTTTACATTGGAAACCGGGGATGTACTGTATGGTGACTAACATTAAATATAATAAAAAATCATTAACTAAAAAAAAAAAAAAAAAGTTGTTCTTCCAGAAAGAGATTGATCTTTTCTAGGCTGTTCACTGGATAAATGATTAGGATAAAAGAGTTAAGAGATTTTAAACCTTTTGAAAAAAAAAACAAACAAACTGGGATTTTATCCTGACCAATTTCCTGACTAACTACTCTGGTTAAGTTGTATGAAAATGTTTTTGTGTGAAAATTCTTTTGTCCTTCCACCCAACCTTTCTGGACAAAAGGTCTAAGTGAAGATTAAAAAATGACTGAAAAAATCTGAAGTTATAATTACTAAATGGGACCTATGATTTTAGGCTAAGGGAGGAAAAAAGCCAAAAAACCCAGACACTTGGGAAGTGTGGAGGAGTGGGGAGGGTACTAATGATCTTTGTTTTTCAGAACTGTTTCTCTTAGGGGGAAAAAAAAAAATCCATGTAGTCTTGAAGGCTACTGTGAGTACTTCAAATGCAACCTGATTGCTGAGCCTCCCATCAAAACTGATAGACTATAAAAACAGGAAGTGGCCCTAGCCCCTGCACATTCCACAGCACGCCTCTAGATGTCATGATGCTCTTGAGGCAAATAAACTGATATCATAGACAAGTAAAACCATTTAACTGACTGCCTTTAGGCAGTCCTTGAGTCCCCACTGACTCTAAATTATTCAAACTGCGCTGGGAGCAGAGAGTGGGAGGTACGCCTGGTGGAAGGTCACACTGGGGCCCTGTTAACTGGTTCTACTTAATACTGTACAACCTGATTAGGGGTATTCCAACAATCATAAACTCTGTTTCCCGGGACAGCACATATGCCATCTAGAATTGTAGTTCTTGTGTGTGTACCCTATCATGACACTACATGAGCCCTGGACTGGCCAGAGCTGTGCTGTGCTGTGCTGAGCTGATGCCTAAGCCAGTTAATACAAAAACTTAAGGACAAATCCACATGGATTTTTATAACAGACCTTTACGGCTAAAGGGATTTGTTTTAACTAGCTAAGTCTAAGACCCCCTAGGAAGCATAAGTGAAGTCAATAGTACAAGTTGGTCTCACCCTGCTGCCAAGAGTTCTACTGATAATAATTTTACTGTACAGAGACGGTGGCCAAGAGCCAAGGGGGAAGACTATGCCAAAAAGGAACTAATATAGCAGAGACTGCCATGCTTAGAAAGGCCTGCTTGCAATGTTGGCCCCTGGCTGAACTTTGGAACTAGACTGGTAAACAGTTTCCTTCACCGATAAAAAATTACCCTAACTGATAAGGGTGGCTCATTGTGCCTAGACTGTTTTGTACGACAATATCCTTTAGCATAAACACCAGCTTTTGCTCTAGGAATCTAAAATTTTAGTGTCTTATCAGGCAGAGGGTATGTGACCAGCACCCAAAAAAATCTTGGGCACTGAGTCTCTCATGGGCTTTCCTAGGCAGAAAGATCACACAGATTACTATATTTTCATGGCTGGGTATGATCTCTGTGACTCCTCATAAGAGGGATTATAATTTTTTAACTGTTCATTTAAAAAATTTTTGAGGTAATTTGAGAAGAATTTATAGAAGAGTTACAAAAATAACAGAGTTCTTGTATAACTTCATTCAGTTTATGTTAACATCTTACATAATGATAAAACATTTACATATGATTTTTTTTAAGTAGGCTCCCACCCAACATGGGGCTTGAACTGACAACCCTGAGATCAAGAGTCACATGCTCTACCGACTGAGACAACCAAGTGCCCCTACATATGGTTTTTTAAAAAGTCTTTGATAACATTTTTTTATAAGAACCTGGGGAGAAAAGCACGTAAAGACAAAATGCTAAAAACTACTTAGAATTCTACATACCTTCCACTGATAGCATCCAGAAGTTACTCCAGTTGATGCCAATCCATATCCTTTTCCTCCACTGCCATGAGTTAAAATCTGTCCATTCTCTACCAGGCAACACTGAGCTTTCTCTGGGTCAAATGATATTTCTTGTATAGGAAGATTCTCATCTTCTTCCTCTAAATCTCCCTGCTTCTACCAAAAAGGAAGCTGGGTCAGTACTTTAGGATAATCCCAATATCAGTTAATATATATTCTAAGACTTGTTAGTTGGAGTCCACAAATATTTATTAAATATCTACTATGTACCAGGTACGTGCAAGCAACGGGAACACAATGATAATATAGCATGGTCTTTGTATAAAGCTTAAAGTCCAATTAAGGGCCAGAGAAATAAATAACACCAGTATTGTGAGAGAATAACAGAAGTTACGTGACCAGTATAGCAGAAAAATAAAGGTGTAAGGGTCTAAACATGCTTGGGAAGGATAAGAAAAGTATTCAAAAGAGGATGACTTCTGAGCTGAGACCTAAATAATAAGAAGGCATTCAGCCATTGGTCAAAGAAGAGAAAGGCATTTAGGGCAATTATGTAGAGCATTGTGCCAAAGGATGGAGGTACAACAGAGTTCAGTGATTTATAGAAATGGCAAGCAGTGTGGAATGTCTGGAGGATGAGACTGGCAGAAACGGAGGCTAGAAAGAGAAGAAACAAAATCATGGAAGGCCCTGAATGCCATTTAAAGTTTGAACTTTACAGACAATAGGGAATGCTTATACAAATTTATATAGAGGATCTCTAATCAGATCAGTGTTTTATAAACATTGTTTTACCATGATATACAGGATGAAGGCAGAGAGATCAACTAGAAGATTACTGCCAGAGTTCAGGTAAAAAACAGTGAGGACTTTAATTTATTAACTCATTCAATGAGTATTTATTAAGCATCTACTATGTGCCAGGCATTATACCAGGTCCTACATATTCAGCAGTATATTAGATAGATAAGGTCTCTGCTCTCATAGAACTATACATATAAATAATAAAACTTATATACATATTAGTAAAATATATAAAATATACAAACTTTTATATACATATAAATAGTTCTAAATATATATATTTCTAATATATATTAGAATATATTTCTAATAATTTCTAATATATACATATATATTTAGAACTATTTAGAACTCATATTTTAGAAGGCAGAAACAGAAGATACATAAAAAAATATCAGGTATGTGCTATGTCGAAATTAAAGCAAATGATGTAACAGAGTATATGACAACTAACTAGGTTGAGGATCAGGAAAGGGCGCTCTGAAGAAGTGATAATTAAGTTGAGACCTGAACAGTAAGAAGTTGATGTCTGAAAATCCTATCTGAGGAAGTCTTCTAGGTAGAAATAGCCAGTGCAAAGCATGAAAGAAGGAACAAACACAGTGTGTTCAAGAAACAGGAAGAAGGCAAGCTGTTCTAAGCATAGTGAGCAAAGGGGAGAGAACAAGTAGCTCTAGATTTTATCCCAAAAATGATGAGAAACCATTGGAGGGTTTTAAGCATGGGACCGACACGGTATGATGTACAATTTAAAAGATCACTCGGAATCCCACGCAGAGAATGGACTGCAGGGAATTAACAACGAAAACAGACCATTTACGGGGCTACCGCACAGTCCACACCAGAGATGATACTGTAGGCTTGGGACAGGGCGATGGTAGAGGAACTGAGGAGGTGGGCAAATTCAAGGCCTATTTTAAAGAGGAAACAACAGGACTTGGAGATGTTATGGATGGAGAAAATGGGGAAGGGGAGTGGTGACAGAAAGAGAAGAATCAAAGATGACTCCTAGACTTTTTAGTCAAGTCACTAACTAGAAAGATAGGAAAGCTGGGGAAGGAACAGTATCTGATAGAACTAAAAATGCTATTAAATTGGAGATGCCTACTAGACATGTGGTAAGGCAAGTAGAAGGTGAAAATGTAAGTCCAGAATTCAGGGAAAATGTTAGAAATGGAATTAAAACTTTGGGAAGCAATGGCATATGGGTCTGGGTGCAGGAAAGGGAATGGGGATGATGGTTGAAAAAAGAAGGGGTCTTAGGACCAAGCCTTGGGATACCCCAACACTTAAACAGAAGAGGAAGAACCAATAAAAGAGAATGAGAAGAAGCCACTGTACTGTGATAGAAGGAAAACCAGAAAAAGTGTGGACTCATGAAAACCAAGAGAAAGATTAAGGTAGCACATAAATGGATTTAAGAACTATTCAGGAAGTAAAATCAATGAGGCCTAGTGACTACATGGATGGGGTGTCATTAGGAAAGTCAGAATTCCCAAGAAAATACAGGTTTGGAAAGCTATGTGAATGGTGGTGCCACCAATTAAAAAATGGGACAGGGAGAAAAGTATAAAAGTTTGATGGGGAGACACCTGGGCTGGCATTTAATTTTGGAAGTCACTGCATATAGGTGAAAATGGTTCCAGGTATATTCTAGACTGCTGGAAAAGGTTACGACTATACCTCTGAGGGACAACAGAGTTTGGGATGGAGGAAAGGAGAACGTGGCACCAAAGAAATGCCTCTAGAGGGAACCAAGGTTTGGCAGAGGAATGGAGATGTAGGAGAAGGCAGTATTTCGAAAACAACAGAAGGCTAGAGTTTCCCGAGGTTGAGCAAGATGTGGACAAAAAAGTGCATCCTATATTTAGCAATTAGCACTTACTTTTGTCATTTAATTTCGATGCTTTGATGGAAGGTCAAAAATTGAGTTGAAGAGATAATGAGAACTAAGGAGTGGCTTATAAATATGTATAAAATCACTCTTCTGAGAAGCTTAGCAATGAACGACAAGTGAGAAGACATGGGAGGCTTCTTCGGTAAAAAAGTGATTTTGGGGAGGATGGGAATGAGATATGTTTATAAGTTGAGAAGAAGGAACCAGTGGAGATGGAGAGAGTGCAGAGAGAATATGGAATAACTGACAGAACAAAGTCCCTCAGAGGAGAAGGAGTCCAGAGACAGGAGACAGGATAGTCACTTGTGCTGTCTAAAATACCTTTTTGGAAGAATCACTTACCTGTGACTTTATTTCTTGTTCTTTTTCCTTTATCTGAATAGCATGTTTTGCCTGAGCAATGGGTGTCTCCCACATACAGTCCGACAGAAGGGAAAAGAGGCGTTCAACAACCTATTTATTGAAGGGAAAAGAATGATGAAATTTGTAAAAGGTAATTTTAAGTAATCATACATGTAACTGTGACTGTAATATTAAGTCAAATGTGAAATTTTATTATACCAATGTCCAAGCTACTTTGGGTGGTTTTAAGTTAGATATCCTTTCTTAGAAGGATCAGTTAACCCACCTTCTAGTAGGTTCCATTGCCTTCATGCTTCCTCCCTATATGGACCTCTCATGAGGCCATGCAACCTCACACACTTGTCTCTCTAGAGGCCCGAACCTAGCAAAAAATTCCACAGATTTTCCTTTCCTTCTGACCCTCCAAGTATTCACTATTCCCCTACTCCTCACACCCATAAGCTTAATTTCTTTCTCCTTGCTTGGAAATGAAATAATAAGGCAATCTCAGAAGCAGAAGTTTTACTACTGTATAAATGACACATTTACAACTAGAGAGACTATAATTTAGATTTTGGGTGAATTATGTTACAGATATGAAAAATATCTTCAATAGCTTAAAGAACAGAAACCTGAGCCATCTGATCATCTTCTACACCGGATTCACAAGCTGGCAGAACAGCCTCAAGGACGTGAAGTGCAAGGAGCCTCGTTCTTAGGTTACCAACTAGAGGAATACCTGGGAGGGGGAAAAGACATTTTTTTATTATCAGTGTGACTTACATTCAAAGTGTAAATGAACTTCCTGAATAAAAATATCTCAGGCTCATAAGCATTTATGGCTGAAATGGACTACACTTCAACCTATTATCACAAGAATTCTGGACTCATCCTACACCCATTAATGTACATGAATATTCATGTTTATATCTCAGTTTTTATGTATATATAAGATTTATTTATTAGAGAGAGAGGGAGAGAGAGGGGGGCACGTGTTTGTGGGGAGGGGCAAAGAGACGGGGAGAGACAATCTTAAGCAGACTCCTAACTGTGGAGCCCGACGGGGGGCGGGGGGACGCTCAATCTCACAACCCTGAGATCATGGCCTGAGCCAAAACCAAGAGTGGGACGCTTAATTGACTGCACCACCCAAGCACCCCTTTATTTTTTTTAAGATTTATTTATTTATTTTAGAGAAAGAGAGAGAGCACCCATGCGTGGGGGGGGCTTTCTATGTATACATAAAGGGAATAGCACTATCATAACAACTGTGCCAGGTACTATGTTATACACTTCATACACATTAACTCTGTTGATCTTCACCAACCCTACATCATACCCGTTTTACTGATGAGGAAACTAAGGCTGAGAGAAGTGAAGTAAGGTGACCATAGCTCAGCAGAAGAATTTTAAATAGGTCTGTGACTCTCTAAAGCTCGGGTTTACCATACTCTTTCATGGCTTCTTCTCCATTAATGCCCTGACCGCCTCCCAGAGATTGTCAGGATTAAGGGGAAGTGAACAGTTTGTACGTCTCTAAAGTAAGCAAAGGCAGAGGCAGAACAGTGATGCTCATTCCATACCTACTACCACAACCATCAATTTTTACTTCTGAAATCAGATTTTTCTTTTGATCAAGTAAGTACTCAGAAAATAAAAGTGTTGAAATCGAGGTCAAAATATCCAATGCTGTTCCAGTCCGGCACTATCTGAATGAAATACGCGTGATGTGTAAAAATACTCCTGTGATACAAGGCAAAGGTCATATACCTGAAGAACACTTCTGAGATGCTATATTTAGAAGCACTTCTGTCCATTTGGGGGAAGCCATTTTTGATTGAATTGCTTTTGAAGATACAACTCTGCGAAGAAAAACTAAAAAATCCCCCAGATGCAGTTCGGCTGCATGTTGTTTCCTAAGAGCAGCTGAAGAGGGAAGAGACAAGTTTACATTACAACCAAAAATCAACAGGAAAATGTCTTATATCAAGTAACGTGTCGACTGCAGGAAGTCCAAACTTAATTAAAAATTTAAGTTGTCAATTAGCTGCTGAATTTTTAAAACCTGAAGAACAGAACGGGGAAAGGTCAGAAAATAACGCCAAGCTTAAAACATTTTGTACATTTGTGTACAACAGTGAGGCTGCTAAAGTATGTGTATTTGGTTTTGTGCGTTTTTTTATAGCTATGAGAACAAGAGTTATCTATTCAAATCTAGAGTTTTACTAGGTAGAATCTGAAGGAAACTGTCGGTGAACCCCCTTAAAATTGTATGGAAATTGTGTATTTGCTTAGTAAAAGAGTTCACAAACTTGGATCACATTTTTAAAAAGTCCATGATCTCCCCCAGCCAATCAAGTTAACAATCACATCTCTAAAAAACACTTTGTGCTTTCAGATTCTACAAAGAAACAAATTTCTAGGCCTGCGTCCGATGTGCCTGAGGACTAACTCCATGTATAAAGATCTTTCATACAAACGCGCCCTAACCAATCTTCCTAGTTTTTCCACCGGCATCAGTACCAGACTCTCTCTCGTCCTCCCTCATAGTTTCCCTCCACTCTGTGCATTTTGAGGCCAGAGAACTATCTGCTCTTCCTGCAATACACCATGTTCTATCACCATCCAACACCTTTCATACCCTCTCAGCCTGGCAAAGTCCCACTCAAGAGTCAAGGGGAAGAAGGATGCCAGTGAGGCAGTTGCCCAGAATGTCAATCTCTAAGGGGCACAAAACCATACAAAATCCTAACAATCTAAAGGCAGGTATACACAGCACTCCTCTCAGGAAGATCCTGGCATGTCAAATTAAGGAATATACAGACAAGTCACTTTAGAGGGAGACCCCCATCCCAAGGACCACACTTAGATGGCCAGGAATCTACCTTCCTGTCATAACTGGAGGACTTCTGTTCTGCTGAGATGAGTACGCAGGTCTATGACAGAACTAGAACGCTGGTGATAATGAGAGACCATTGTACTCTTCTGCTACAATTCCTCTACATGGTACTCTAAAGGTCTTTGCTTAAATGCTAATAAGCAAATATTTTAATAATATCAGTTTGAAGAATATAAAATTATTAGCCTGCCCTGGGTACCCACGTATCACTCCAACCTTGTTCGTACACATTCCTTCAAAATCCAGTTCAAAAGCTACCTCTTCTATGTGGCCTTCTCTCTGGGTAGAGATCCTTGGGAAAATCTCTTTTATGAGGCCTCCGTCCTACCCCCCTATCCTCACTCCCAGCAAGTTATCTCTGTAACAAGACACTAAATTAATTAAGTTAACTGAAGTTTGGAGGCCTTAAAAATAAAGCTGGTTGATACACCTTGGTGATTCAGTTTGTTTCAGTAACAATACTATATTTGAAATGAAAGGTACACCTTACTTACTTTCAGTTAAGTATTTTATAGGGTTTGTGGGGTTATTAAACGCTGACCACTGTGTGTGACTAGAGTCAGTCTCACTCCCAGCCATCCCCATGAATAGAGAGAGTACATCAGCATTCTCTCTAGGATGACCTGAGAGGAATGGATGTGGATTCAGTCTGCTGTCACGCCTGCCGAGATTCACTCACGGAACGGTTTCTTTCTTTACTGGATATGGAAGGGCCCAGTTTTCCTGGGGACCTACAGGTTGAGAAGTAGCTCTATTATGTCTTACTTGCTGTTTGTACGTACAGTATTCAGCACAGAATGGTGAGAAACTATTACCTTAACCACCCTGCATTCCTCACTGGATCTCAGGAAAACAGGAGGCGGCATCAAAAGCTTATGTTTATCTTACCATGTCTTGTGAGTCTGCCCATGCTCTTTGTCTCAGTCCCATACTCTCTATACGAACAGGGAGAAGGAATTTGCCACAGGTTCAGCCTCCGAAACCAAAAGTTGGTCCTTAATCAGACTCATACATCCTCCTAGATTCTGACTTAAGAAATTTAGCTCTTTCTTCTGAGCTTCTTGTATTATTACACTGTAATTACTTGTTGGCATGTCTGCCTCTCTCATTACCTTAGAAGGTTCCTGAGGGCAGAGACAATGTTTTATCATTTTTCTATCACAGGGTATTTCCTCTATCCACTCATCTACCTCACAATATTATTTAAATATTACTTTATCTAATTTTAGTATTATTAACGATTTTAACAGAGAGGATTTTAAGGGCTCCCAGAGTTTATTATGGTAATAAGACATGGTAGTTTTGCAAAAACCTTTTAAACAAATGACCAATTTTAAACTTTTATTGCTTAATTATGCAGCAGACAAAGGTAGCAAGCACTTCTGCTCCCTGCTGTTCAGGGTTTAATTCTACCGAAATACAATATTCACTATAGTTTTTTAAAACTATGAGCAGATGGCCATATTATAGCAATGAAATCTATGACAATTAAATATAATAAGTTTTTTAGTGACCAGGAAACATAATAGCCTAGCAAGAAGTTCTGCTATTCTAATTCTAACCTAATTCCCAAATATGAAAACACTTAAGTCCAGACTATGATTAAAGATGGCTGTCAAGATCAAATGCTAAGAAAACATAACCTGGGAGAATCAGTGACCTAGAACCTCTGGATTCTAGACGCAGGACAGTCAAGAAGCTGAATCTAGAGAGGAAGCAATATGGTCACTGCATCAGGTTAACAGACTCTAAGGAGAGGAGATTCAGTCAGAAGCTCATCTAAATCATACATATTTAGAAAGAAAAGGGGTTTATAAATGAATTTAAAAAAATTCCTTCACGCCTCACAACAGAAAGAAGTCTACATTCTAATGATATTCATACAATGAGGATTCAATAAATGCTTGTGAATAATGACACAGAAAAGGGTTTATTCTACCTCTGAAGTCTTTCTTCTCAGTTTCTCCACTGGAGTCAACTTTTTTTTCTTCTTCTTCACCCTCTTCTCCTTCCCCTTCTCCAAATGAGGCCATAAGTAGTACGCCAGCTTGGGATAACAAATTCTTCAACTGACTACAGAGTAGGTCCAACAAGGACTGAACTACTTTGGGGCTCAGTTTATCAGCATATGTCCTATGTGAAGTAAGAGGGAAAGAACAGTGGTAATAACACAGCTGGGCAATTGTTTGTACTTAAACACATAAAGGAGATTAGGGGGAAATGGCAATTACTAAAATGTGAAAAGACTAGGTCCCATATAGTTCCACCGAGACATCTATAATGCTCACCCTGTAGTGATGGCTAGAATCTGGAGCAATCTTGTACTAGCCACTTTTAAAGCTGTGCTAAGCTGGGAAACTCCCGTCTTTGGCAACAACTGTAGAGGCTGTCCTAGCATGGTGTCTGTGCCACACAACTGCGACAAGACGTTTAGCAGACCAGTGGAAATTGCCAAGGAAACATCCACTGGTTGATAGTGAACACTCAGGGCAAAAACTGTAACCAAGAGGAGACGTTGCTGGGCTTCTAGAAAAGAAAGAAAAAAGAGAGAAAGAAAACTGAGAATTCTCTTTGAAGTAAACAAAGCATTTACTAAAATAAATCATATTCCAAAATATAAATAGTAACGTGGAACACTATTACATTTTCAAATATTTATTCTCTACCGGCAAACTGACCTACTAATGTTAAAACAAGATATAGAACACCTAAAGTATCTAGCATAAAATGTAACTTGCATCTTACATTTGCAGGGGCAGTTACTCACCAATGTGATGCTTGTTTGCTTGGAGAGCTCTCTCTAGAGTAGCAGATAATTGCTGATAAATCTTATGCACGGCCACCTGGATTTCAATCTGAATATTTCTTTTAGCGGCTCTGATCCCATCCTGAATTATATATAAAGATTTACTTTGCTATTAGTAACAGTAACACCTTCTACCCAAATAAAAATAATAGCATTTTATCCCACTCTATGATAAAGCCTGATGGTGATTTTTAATTATTCAGTGTATTTCAGTATATAAAAGTTTTATAATAAGTTTATACTTAAAAGCTTGACAATTCTTGATTCTATATAATCTCTCTCCTTTCCCACAAAGCAATTTTTCTTCTCTAAATATGGAAGACATAAAGACTACACTTAAAAAAATTTTTTTTCAAGCCATCAGGGAAACTAGGTAAAATGATCAAGTGTAAATGTAAATTCTTGAAATCCATCCTCGCAAACACCAATCCCTATCCCAAATTAGATCTATCTCTATCCGATTTCACTAAGGGTTAAGAAAACTGAGCCAGCAAAGAATCTAAAAGAACAACAGTAAAAATGGCCCACCTGATCCGAACTGTATTACTATTACCCAGGAAACTACACCAATGAGATATCTTTAAGAGTCATTTAAAAGTCTTTGTAATTTTAAACCTCAATCTTAAATACCAGAACATTTAGCATTATTAAACTGATTTTGTAAAAAAAAAAAAAAAAAAAAAAAAAAAAAACTTATATAGATATATACATATATACATTTATAATCTGAATGTACTGCAAGGTGTCATCCTCACACAACAGACCCATCACCCACCTGATAGTGATGCAATCGACCACTCTCTCCTTTGGCTCCTGCATGTCCCACAGTGCCTAAACCAAAACACCCTGCTAGAAACTGCAGCCTCACAGATGTGAGCAGTGTGGATGACTGGAAGCCTGAGCTTGACCTGCTTCCTGCCAGAGAGATGCTACCTTTTTCCTCCATCCCAGACAACAGAACGAGGATCTGGTGAAGTGCTTCTAAACGAAGCTTGAGAAAAGTAAAATAAATATATTTTAGACTCCTTCACTAGACTGAGACACAAAGGAATTCCAACACAGATAATATATTACTTAGCACACAGAAAACTGACATTTCTTAGAAATCTATTCTATTAAACATTTATTTTATTATTATGACTTTTTAAAATCAAAATATTTCTAAAAACTCTATAATTATACTTCAGTATAAAAGAGTCTACATAGGACAATGGGGAAAATAGATTTGGGTATAAGAGACCTAATTTCAAGGCCAGACTCTTCCACCTACTGTGTGATCTTGGGAAACTCATTTAACTTCCTGAATTTCAGTTTCTTCATGTGTCAAAAGTGGCTAATACTGTAGTACTTTAACCTACTCACACAGCTATTATGATGTTCATGAGAATAAATACGTGAAGGTTTCAAAACTGTAAGGTACTATGATTATTGCTTCCTTCACTTCTAAAAAAGTTATATAAAATGAATAATGTTTAATTCAAGAATTAGAAAAAGTATTTCTGAATGGTTTCTCTGTGATTCTCCTGAACATCAGGCTCTATCTTCCCTAGGAAGACAATACCTACCACTGTGGCCAATCAGCCTATCGTTTTTTTTTAATAAACTTTTTATTTTGAAATCATTGTACATCTAATAATTGTACAGAAGAGTTGAAAGATGGTACAGATGGTTCCTGTATGCCTTCCCCCTACCTTTTGCTAATGTTATCATCTTGGGTAACCATGGTACATTTATCAAAACTACGAAATGAACACTGGTACAACACTATAACTAAGCCACAGACTTTACCTGGATTTCACCAGTTTTCCCATAATGTCCCTTTTCTGTTCCAAGATCCAATCCCAGATAGCCTGTTGCATTTAACTGTCATGTTTCCTTAATCTCCTTTAGTTTGTGACAGTTTCCATCTTTCTTTTGGAAGAGCTGTTCATTTATTTTATCGAATGTCCTTCAGTTTGGGTTTGCCTGATGTTTTCTCATTATTGGACTAGAGTTATGGATTTGGGGGGAAATACCATAAAGTCCTCTTCTCATCACATTTCAGAGATGCATGATGTCACCATAACTTATTACTGATGATGCTAATCTCAATCACCTGGCTAAGGTAATGTCCGCCAGACTTCTACAATGTAAAATTACTCATTTTTCCTCCCTTTTTATACTCTGTAAGCCCTGAGCCGGTAAATCCAGCTTACTCAGAAAAAAGGGGGAATTAAGCTCTACCTCCTGGAAGGAAGAGTATTAAAGAATCTGTGTACAGGGGCACCTGGGTGGCTCAGCTGGTTAAGTGTCTGCCTTTGGCTCAGTTCATAATCTCGGGTCCTGGGATGGAGCCCCACATCAGCAGGGAGTCTGCTTCTCCCTCTCCCTCTGCCCCTCCCAGTGCTTGTGTGTATGCACTCTCTCTCTCTCAAATAAATAAATAAAATCTTAAAAAAAAAAAAAGTTTGTTTGTATGTTAAAACCAGAGTAATTAATAAATATTTTGAGGGAGATATTTTGAGGCTATGAAGACATCTTATGTCTCCTTGAAGTTTTGCTAATTTTAGCATTCATTATTATTACTGTGGTGGTCTAATCTAGCCCTTTTTATTTCTTTTATGTTTTTCAAAATAATTTAATGACAAATATGCCATCTATTTCTGTATCACAATAAAAGAAAAGACGCTTAACTTTATATTAACATATTGGAGATACTTATTTCCTAGTACACATGTTTAGATTATTTATCAAACATTGCTAAAAATAGAGAAAAGCTCTAACAAACTAAAGAAAGTAACTTTGTGTCTCCCAAACATTAATATCAAGTAGAAAAGCAGCAAGCAATGATTAGCTATGTTCATACAGTATTTTAATAACCCAAGAGGTAATTTTCAATACAACTATTTGATCTTTTTTTCACATAATTTTGTTAATGACATAATTTGAAACATCATTTTAAAGTATGGATTTTAGCATGTCTCTTATGAAGGTTTCTGCAATCTAGCCCTTTTTAAATGAAGACAAATAGGTCAAAACTGGAGGCTCTAGGAAGCAGATCTGTATGCTCACCAGCCAGTCTCACTCTGGTTTCTAGGAGACAAGGAAAGACTTATGATTAAAGTATCTTGTTCTAAGAGACGGCAATTAAAAATGTACTTCTGTCCACTTCAAACAAAATATTATGCTGTTTTAGTTATGAGAGTGACATCAAAAAGTTCAAGTGGAGGAAAGGGAGAGGGAAGGAGTAGAAGAAAAGTTTTTCCTACTATTGTGCATTCAGTGATTTGATTTAAGTTTCTGTAGTGCCTCACGAGGCATAAATATCAAAGACTTACTTCTGCCCTTAACTGCTGCTGTTCCATTGCAATGATGGAGGCCTGGGGACTTGTAGACATACTTTCCTCCGGTTCCTTAAAACCTGGGGCATTCCCCACATCTCCACTCACAAAGCTTACAACATTTTCAATCAAAGTGTGAACTCCCAAAGACTTGGTCAGATCAAAATCAGACTCAAAGGAGTACGAGGAGTTGCATAACCAGTCTCTGCTATGTTTCAGGCGAGCCCAAGAGTCACTCAGGGATTCCAACTGACTGTGCAAAGGACCTACATACAAACAGAACAAACATGTATCAATGACAACCAAGTAGAGCGTACATTTTGAAACTAGATGAGGGCTGAGTGCTGCTATCATACCAACTGGTGAGAAATGGACACTCATGTTTGAGTACATGCATGCATTAAGTGAATCGGAGCAAAATGCTTTGATAAAAAACAACAAACAAACAAAAACTAGAGCAATGTAAGAAAATAAAGGGAAAGCCCTGTTTGACGATCAGTGTCTCTGTAAGCGCTTTAGCAACACGCTGCCACAAGAAAAAGAAAGGCAGAAGCTGCTCTCAAAATGCTTAGCTTAAAATGCTCTGCAGTATTAAACCAGACCACCATTTATGAACAAAAAAGAACTAGACACTTGGGACACTGCTGGTAAGGCCTAATAGTAATAGGACTTCATCTGTTTTAATATTATTTTTGCAAAGAGTAAGTTAAGACTGAGCAAAGAGTCTACATATCTACAATGAAACATTACCAAAAAATGAATATAGAAGGGCAAGTAAACTTACACAAAAAGGAGACACAAACATCACCCTTTGGGTTTCATTAATATAAGGAACACTTTCACTGTGTCATATGCATATTTATTTCAGGTTGTGAAACTCCTATATAGAGGAAGCAAAGTTTCACAGACAAGAATATATGAGATTTACTGTAAAACGATATCTATTTAAAATTACCAAGTGACGTCACAATAGTTGCTCAAAGATATAATACCATTAGTTTTGCCGGTGGGCATTTTCTAGACTAAACAGACTAAAACATTAGAAAACAAATATGTTAATATGTTTGAACTCAACAACTGTCCCAGTCACATGCCAATATTAGCTTTAAATAAATATATAAATGTCCAGTTCTTACAAGCCTTCTTTTTTTTAATTTAATTGATCTCAGGTACATGAATTAGATTAATCATAATCCTTGGCTCATGATATTCTCTCATCATTGGTCCACACATGGCCTGCTTCTGTATTTATTTTTAATAAATGTGAACACAAGAACTAGAAAATTGACAGTACCTTGTATCTACCTATCTGTTCCTCTCTCCCTATCTCCTCCGAGCTAAGGCTGTCATTATCCCTAAGCTGGGTTTATCATTCCTTTGCTTTTATTAATGCTAAATATTGGTTTATCTTATATGAATTCATTCCCAAGACAAAGAATGTTAAGTTTTAGTGGGTTCTGACTTTACAAAAAAATATCATTTTATGTAAATTTTCTGGGCATACTCTCTTTCATCAATATAATACTGCCAATATTCATTCACATTATTGCATGTAGCCACAGTTCATTTGTATGAGTGCTGTATAATGTCCTATCATGTGAATATACCAAATTTCTCTACTAGGAATGCATCTTAAGGTACCCAATAAAATATGCATTCCAAAAATTATATTTGTTACACAACAAGATGAAAAAGATTTGGGAAGAGAACTACTTAAACACTAATGCCCACAGAGAAAACAAATTAATACAATATTGACTGCTCAACTTATTTCTGAATTACTACACTGGTGTCAGTAAAACCGCAGGAATTCAAAATCAGATGTAGAAATTCAGCTAATATTATAAAGTAACTGAAATAATTTATAAGCGTCCTACTAGAATAATTTTAAATGGTAATGAATATATGGTTTATCTGCCTTCCATGTTTCAGCAAGAATTCTTAAAATTAAAAAAGGCTGAATTTTCAGTTTTACTGAGCATAAAAAATAATCTGAAAAATTCCCCAAATTGTATAGCTGAGTATTTTTTCACATAAAATAGAAAAGAATAAAAAAATCCAAAGAATAATGTCAAGGATGGATAACATATTAAATTAAAAATGATATTTAAAGAATAAAGCAGAAGCTAATAAAAAAAAGGAATAATCATTTTCCATTTCTTTAAGCACACCAAATTCAGAATCTGGATATAGCCTTAACTTACAAATGACACTTTTTGGCTCTTTGCATTGAACTTCTTTGTTCAATAATAAAATTTCAGGATAAAAAGTTCTTCTGTTTTCCAATATTTACAAATTACTTTTCAAAATGAAAATAAAATGTACAATGAGCTAGTGTTAGAACCACAGAAGTAAAGGGGACCTTGAAGATTATGTAGTCCTCAATTTCCAACTGAGGAAGGAGAGACTCAAAAAACTGATCTGTTAAATTAATAACACTAATTCCTTAATTTTATGGTAGGGAGGCGATCTTGCATATTCCTGTTACTAATCGACATCACGAGTCTCTAGTCCATGGAAATGTCAACTGCCTGCCTACACAAAGGTTCACTGTGAAGAATATACAAAGAGTGAACTGCTTTAATAGACCCCAAAATGTTCTAGGAATGGGTGAGCAACCCATTCAAAACCTCTCTGCAAATTAAAGCAGGGGCTAAAGTTTTTGTATAAAGAGTCAGACAGTAAATATTTTAGGTTTTTGTGGGTCGTAAAGGTCTGCTACAACCACTCAACTCTGCTGTTCCTGTTGCAGCCATAGACAATACATGAACAGATGAGTGTGTGGCTGTGTTCCAACAAAACCTTATTTATGAAAAAAGGTAGCAGACCAAACTTGGCTCACTAGGCATAGTTTGCTGAACCCAGTGTAAAATATGCAACTTATTAGGTTTAAGACCCAATCAAAACTTTGTATGACTAAAAGAAAGAACAAGAAAACATGATACGAAAGCATTAGGATAAATAAATAAACAAATAAATAATCATAACCCAAATATTTAGGTTGACATAAAAAAATACTTTAAAACAAAAACTTACATTATGGAAATGAGAAATGAAAGAACTCTTAGTCTTTTAAAAAAAATTGTAACAACCTGATAACTTTGGTTTGTTCGATATTATTTGATCTGAATATAGGAAGTACTGTGTCTGAAAAGTACAACAAAAGCTTCTATAGAGTAATTGTGACTAAGACCAGTTCTTACTTAGTATTAATTCAGAGTCATCTACTATAAAAAGAAAATATAAAGTCCAAGAAAATTTTGAGATTGTTTACTTGTCCTTACAACTTTGGTTCTTAAATGGAATTTTCAAAATGAACATGGCAGAGCTGCAATACATACTTTATAAACCATAAAATATGTAGGCAAGCTAAAAGGGGAAAAAAATTAAACATGCCATCATGTACTTGCTTGAAGCTCTTCTTTTTTCTGGGGCTCAACTGGCCAAAAAGGAGTAAATACACTACCACACAAGAATCAGAAGACAAAAGGAGAAATTTGATACAGGAGACAACATTTACATTTGTTCTTCTTTATATAATCTAACTTGAAATGCATAGTTACAACAGCATTTCACCCAAACATGTTATACCACGAAACACACATGCTGATAAATGTTTCCAGTACTATTATAGCTGTAAACCCCTAACACTTTATTTAAAGACCCAGGGAATAAAAAAATCAAACCATGTAATATTTTAACTAAGAAGACTCCTGATGTTGCTTCTTAAATTGTTGCTTTGGGATCCCCACCATATTTCACTGCATCAGCTTCAGCTTCACTATGAAAACTGAAGTTAAATATCTGCGAAAAGGTATCTTTCAGTGAAGAATGAGCTCCGTTCTACACAACTACAGCAAGTCTTTTAAGTATTTATCAAAGTACCAAAATACCAACACATTTAACAGCTTTGTCAAAAATTCTGACAAGCTGCTATAAGAATTAAGTGTGTTAATATGTTTTAAGTGATCAGAACAATGACTGGCGTATATAAGCAGTTTATAGGTGTTTAAAGAATGCAAATGTTCTATTATCTCTGAGGAGCGAAGCAGAAATAATGTTTCACCTATCCCTTTTTAAAGTGATCTATGACTTTTTTTGGTTTTAGAATTTAACTTCCATGCCTCTAAAGAGCTGAGCAAGTTGATGGAGCTAAATTTATTTGCTCACTTTGCTCTACTCCCTCCTGTACGTGCTTACTTGGACCAACTATGGAATATTAACTGGAGTGAGGGAAGAAGAAGCAATCATCGCTCAACAGCATGAATCCTAGTATCTCCAATGCCAAATACTGAAATTACAGGCACTAGGCACTCCCAAGGAGAAGTCTTTGGAAGCACAGTAAGGGCAGCTGAAATGTGTATACAACCATTAACTGTTATTGATACATCCATTTAATTTTAGTAAATGGGACATAATTAGACACTTACCTCTAATTTTTCTTATTAGGTTTTTAATAACTCAGGACCACTGAGACTAATAATTACAAAAGCTATGTGAGGGGAAAAGTTTACATTTCCTCTTCTAAATATTGGAAAGGGGTAAACAAGTGTGTAGAAGAATTCTCACTTAGCTAGACATCTGCTTGTCCTTCGTAGCTCAAGTTAGAATCAGAACACCTAAATGGCCCCAAACAGTTCTCAGACTTGGTAGGTTCATTTGCCCAACTGAAGATAGGCATACTAAGACTTATAGCATCTGGTCCATATTGGCAATAAATAAGGAAAAAATAGGGTAGCTTATTTTACCATTATTTAAGGGCAAAACAAAACAAAAAACCCACCATGATCAGAAGGTAGTCACCAAATATACATGATCTTTAAAAAAATCCTTTCAAAATATATTCTCCTAATGTATTTTCAGTGTTTGTTTCTTTTAAAGATGGAAATTCATAAAAAAACTATTAAGTGTACATTTTCATTGTTTAATCCACAAGCTCTAGGATTCATGAGATTGAAAACTACTTATTTTTGCTGCCCTTCCTAAAATAGTACTTTTTCTACTTTCTAGTCACCTATACCTAGGAACAAAGCCATCAGATTTCTTTTACTCTGGGAACATTAAACTGTAATGATTACTAAGATAAACTGGTACCACATTAAGTGATATCATGAAAACTTATATAACTACTTTGCCTCCCTATTATAATTTCCTAAGTGGGTAATTAAAAAAAACTTTTCCCATGAGGTCCTATGTTTGCTTTTCTGTTTTCAACAAAATAAAGTTAAATTCCAAAAGGTTAACAGATTTTGGTACTACCTTGAGCTTTTTGGAGAAGGTAGTTTATCCACAAACAAAATTTGGATTAATGGCTTAATTCATTTTTATCTACTTAGATCTAAAACTACAAAAACTCCACATCTACTTACAGGGTAATAGTTTAAAAACTTGAATAGGTACCAACTCTAGGACAGTAATTCTGAAATGTTAGAGTAATTCCTCCTAAGTAATTTACACTCAAATTCTAGGTTATGCTTAATTCAAAGATAAAGATACCACTTTCTGTTTTATTCTGAACATTACTTTGCCACACGCTGTCATGGCTACTATTAGACTAAATCTCACATTTATATTTCCATAAACAAGATAAGGATTTGAGAGAAAAGAATAATTTTAGCTAACGGCCTATCACATATAAATATAATTAGGAAGCTCTTAAACTACAGACTGGATCCCTTACACTACTCGGTAAGTCTAGAACCATCTTCTCTCTAGCACCAAGTGACAAGCATTCATTAATATAAAAGAAATTTTAGCAACAGGGCTCACGTAAGCTAACCAAAAATTTAATTCCTAAGTCAAGTGGTTAAGGAAAAGAATTCTCTGGCGAATTATGGCATGTGAACCACCAATTTTCGAAGAATCAGAAAATAATAAAGTACATGCTGCACATTATACTAAACATCATTTAATTTTTTTCATATACAAATACCTTATAATTTTTTTAGAAACCCAGCAGCTATGTTATAACCCAACAGATATGTTACAGTCTCCAATACAGACTTTCCAATAAAGAAAGCACCAGTTCTAGTCATTATTCCTAATATTTCAGAAAAATCATTCTCTGTATTCTAATTATAATTAAAGGACAAAATATTGCCATATTTGATTCTACAGAAGTACCAACATTTCTTCTTCTAAGTTATAAGCACAAAAATGAAAAAACATGTGTGTGCATTTCTTCTCCTCATTCCTCAGTTTTCCTTCATTTCTCATTTTTTTCCCTGTGAGGGGGAACCTAACATCCTGCCAAGGAAACTATGAAGAGAAGTATTTCCTTTTGAAGTACAGAAGATGTAATATCACAGGAAAAAAGATTTTCCCACAAGCTTTTAAAAAATTGCCACTAGTGCCAACTCTGAACATCTCACTTTTCACAACCACAGTATAAATGGGTTTAATAAAAATGCCAGTTAATAGAGAACAATACTTGGAGAGTTTTTAGTTAACCTTGAATTTAGATTCTCTGAAACTGCTGTCCTTTCCATCCATCTGTATACACAACCAAGAGTTAACTGTATTATCCACTAAGACAGAGCTTCTAACAAACAAGCTTAACTCTTGATGACACTCTAAAATTGTTCCTCATGGGAAAATTTCTGCCTAGAAATCCTAAGTTCATGCCTTACATGCTTTATCTTAAGAGACAGAAAAAAAAGTGGAACCTTTCTGAAAGTGTACCTGGGTACGTGGGAGGGTGAACGCAGCAGGGTGAACCACTGAACTAAAACACAGCAAATCATGTACATAACCCCCCATAATGTAAAGCATTGCTTCTGGAGTTAAACAGGACTTTTTACAAAGTCAAAACACATGACAAATGAGAAACAGAATAGACTACTAACTCCTAGACAGTTCTATATTTTAAAAGGGCATATATTTTAAAGAAAATGATTTTCCTTTTAAGTCTTCCAACAAGATGTTTCTAAATTTGTTTCTGCAGTAATGCTTCAATGACAATCCTATCTAAATATATCACATATAAAAAAGCTACTTCATTTAACCAGATTTTTAATTTCTTAATACTTACCTCTTTTTCTATGAGATGATGCCAAATCCAAATCAACATTTCGTCTTCCACTCTATTAAATTAAAAATAAATAACATTCAATTGTGAAAAGTATTTTAAGATTAAGATTTAATACATTAGAATAAACACACATATAATTATAGCAATGTGCTACTTATTCACAAGTCAAGTCAGACTAACAATACAAACTCTATAAAAACTCACTGAAAACAGCATTAAGAAAGGCCAGGTACGTAACCCAGACACTAAAACACAAAGTCAAGGTATACACTAACTAGCATCGCAAAATAGCCTAAGTTTTTCTTTGTTGTCACCTATTCTTCTTTGAAATCTTTGTCTTATTTTCCAAACACACTATGAACTTATTAATACCCTCTAGATGTCTAAAGCCCCCTGTAGTAAAGTCCTGTTTTGAAAAATTATTACTTGCTCTATTCTCACTTTATGTTCTTTTCAAAAGCCCCACTGGTCTTGGCTAGGTGTTCAGAGGAAGAGAATCTGACGAATCCAGAAAAATAGAAACAGAAAAATAACATAGTCCTAAACCTTCTAGCCGTATTTTAAAAGATTTTAAAATGTTTTTAAAAGCCTGTTAAATATAAAAATCTCAAACTGGTGAAACTGCAGATAGCTCAATAAAAACAGTGAAGGCTCTCAGGAAGAAAAGAAGCATATTTCCATTGGGGAGCGGGTGTAGACACCTATCTGCTCTGCTCATACAGCCAACCAAACACAAACCATAGGTGGCTTATTTATGCACAGACTTGACATTATGGTCTTAGGAATTTCATTCATACTCTATCACACAATAAAAAAAATTGGTGGCAAAGAAGAAAGGTTGCAGAAATGACAAAACAGACTCATTTAGGAATGCCATTGTAGAAAATTGTTACCTGGTTACACACAGACACATGTACCCACATTACGGATAAACACATTCTGTCTTACACACACACACACACACACACACACACACACACTCACCAAAAGTAAGTATAGTGTCAGGCTGTTTGGTGCTGGACAAAACACCAAATGTCACAATAGCCCCTGAAAATATCACTGTGTCATGCAATAAAATATTTTTATCACACAGTACCTCTGTCATGAGGGCTCATGGAAGAATTTTATCTCAGGCCTCAGAACCAGAATTATCTGTGTTTCCCTTGAACAACTGGTTTGTTTTAGATACTTTTAGACACTGAATCCCGTGAGTCATGCTTTTCCTGCTTGGTGGTTCACGTTCAGCAGGACATCACAGGCTATGTACTGAGGTGTACAAATCTTACCCAGGGCTTTATCTCTCAGCTTCTTTCAGCCCTAATTCACTAATCTAATTTACACCTTGATAAATTATTTATTTTTACACACTAAATCAAATCCTTTGTGAAATAAGAGGGAGAAGGAATAAATTAAGAGACTGTAGTACAAAATGTTGGTAAGTATGACAACTGTCAAATAGTTAACCTCAGGTTTAATTAACTGCTGAGGTTTTTCTGTTTACTAAGACAGAGAGGAAGATAAATATCATGTAACACTCCTTATAAAAGAAGGATAAAGATGGGGCGCCTGGGTGGCCCAGTCAGTTAAGCTTCTGACTCCTGGTTTAGGCTCAGGTCATGATTTCAGGGTCATGAGACTGAGCCCTGCACTGGCCTCCACACTGAGCGCAGAGTCTGCTTAGAGATTCTTTCTCCCTCTCCCTCTGCCTCGCCCCCTCATGCTCGCTCACTTTCTTTCTAAAATAAAATAAATCTTAAAAAAAAATAAATAAAAGAAGGATAAAGATTTAGCATCAAGGATATGAATGGTAATCCTAAATAACCTCAGACAGAAGGATGATGTATTTTAGCTGGAAAAACCCAAACTGCCCCCTCTGCTTGCTCCTCTTCATCTATACCAGGCTCTCGAAAACTGAAGGCTTAGCCCAGGTTTCCTTTCATCTGCAAAAGAATCTGCTCCGGTTCTTGACTCTCCTACCTCTTACAACACGATGTTTCTAAACATTCCATAAGGAAAGATGATCAAAAGCAAACCTTTTCAAAAATGTGTTTATTAATCTTTTAAAAATGGTACGGAAACCAAATGAACAATCTTGCCAATTAAACCTGCGGTTCAATCCACCTGCACTGATCTGTCTTTCCATTCTGTTTTGAAAACATAATTTTCAAAATGTTTTAAATTATATTACCAAACTTGTTCTTCCCAACAACCCCATTGAGGCCAGTATAACAGGTAGTTTTATTCCGTTTCAAAGATAAAGAAGCAAGGGCTCAGAAAAGTTAAGCGTCTTGCCCCAGGTGAAAATCAATAGTAAATCATAAGCCTTTTGTGACTAAGTCAGATTTCATTGCTTGTTTTCTAAAAGTATGTTGCTTTAACTACATCTATCCTCACCTTTTATCTTTTCATTTCAATGGAAATGAATTATCAATCTTTGACAGTATGCTTTGCATATTATAAAAGATACCAGGCCAACACAACAAACCAAGACCTTCTGAGAGGCCTACTGGAAAGAAGTATTAATAATATACAAATAAGTCCAACACGAGACATTAGAGGTACTAACAAACTGCCATGGAAATAACATGGAGACTCACTGTGAGTAACATAATCTTGGAAAAGCTTTCTGGAAGAGTTGACCTTTTGGCCAGTTCTTAAGAGAGAGATAGGACCCCCATCAACAAAATTCAGGAGAAGAACATTTAAGACAAACAGTGCTTGAGCAGAAGCTCAAGAGGTATGTCTGGGGTCTGGCAGGTGGACTAGCATGCCAAAAATGCAGATCACCACAGAGGTAACTGGCTCCAAAGGCAGGCAGGAAACATTTTCCAGAATCTCTGCTTTCTGGGTACGCAGTGCAGAGTCACTGAGTTTTTTGAGTAGGAAGGTAGCATGACCAGTAGGTGTTGTTCCTGCATGTATTCTCAAGAGCTCTAACTTTGGGAACAGTGTCTAAGGAGAGGAACTGAAAAAAAGTAGGGAGATCAGTTTGAAAACTACCAGTCCAGGCAAAGGTAACAAAGACCCGAATTAAAGAGTAGAAAAGACAGAATGGGCACCGAAATTTTACCAAAATAGATTAGATGGCAATTTAGTCATTAAAAAAACAAAACCAAACAAAACAATTCAGTGACTGCCTGCTATGTGCCAGGCACCACAGGCGCTGGGGACAGAGCAGTAAATAAAACAGCAAAACTCCTCTCCTCAAGGAGCTTATATTCCAGTGGAGGCGAACAGAAACTGATAAACAAATATAATAAATAAATAAATTATGTTAGGTACTGTGGGGAAACAAAACAAACAAAAACCCAGCAAGGCCAGGTGGACAGAGAATGAATATGTGGAAAGGAGGGCAAACTGCAATTATAAATAGAGGTAGGCCTCACTGAAAAAGTAACATCAGAATGAAAAGCTGAAGTTAGGGAATTAGCCAGGCAGACAACAGGATTCTAGTGGTCAGAAATAGTCAGGGTAAGACCCTAAGGGGAAGTTGTGTGGTGTGTTCACAAAAAAGCCAAGAGGCCAATGTGGCAGAAGGAGAGTCATCAATCAAGAAGGACAGTAGGAAAAGAGATCGGATATTGGGGCCAGCAAATGTAGAGTCTTGTAGGCCCTTGTAAGGCTTCTAAGCTGAGAAAAAGTGAAGTCACTGGGGGTTTTGGGAAGAGAAGGGACATGATCTGTGTTATAAAATTATGACAGGGTGGGGAGACTAGGCAATGAGAATGATCAGATTGGAAAAATAAACAGAAATCTCAGAGACTGTTAAGACTGCGAACATGAACTGGGAGCACAGAGATACAAACGGTAATAAAGAATAAAAGGAAGAAAACAAACAAAAACATCATGATACAATGAAACCTGCTTAAAGACACTGTTGAGCTTTCTGTTTAGAAGTTCAGCTTTCTGTTCATGTAGCGCTTTATACCTTCCAAAAATATTTTCATATCCATCATCTCAATTCACACAACAGAGAAATTTCAGAGCTAAATATGGGCTTACAGACCACTCAGTCCAAAAAACGAGTTTCTGTTTGCGCTGTCGTGTGACATGACCACAGTCTCACAGCTCTTCAGAAGTAGAATCAAGGCCAGAAGCCAAGTCTCACACATTGCCTTAAACACAACAGGCACTAATAATCTATCACACAATTTTGGAACACTAAGACCCAGAGAAGTCAAGTAACACATATAGATTATTTGCGTACGAGACAGAGGAAGCCAGGGCGCCTGGGTGGCTCAGTAGTTAAGCGTCTGCTTTTGGCTCAGGGCGTGATCCCGGGGTCCTGGGATCGAGCCCCGCATTGGGCTCCTCTGCTGGGAGCCTGCTTCTTCCTCTCCCACTCCCCCTGCCTGTGTTTCCTCTCTCGCTGGCTGTCTCTCTCTCCGTCCAATAAATAAATAAATAATCTTAAAAAAAAAAAAAAAAAAAAGACAGAGGAAGCCAAACTGAAAATCCAGCTGTGAACTCCAAATCCAAAGCTACTCAAAGAGAAGCAATCTCTCTCTTTTTTTTTTAAGATTTTATTTATTTATTTGACAGAGAGAGAGAGACAGCCAGTGAGAGAGGGAACACAAGCAGGGGGAGTGGGAGAGGAAGAAGCAGGCTTCCCAGCGGAGCAGGGAGCCCAATGAGGGGCTCGATCCCAGAACGCTGGGATCACGCCCTGAGCTGAAGGCAGATGCTTAATGAATGAACCACCCAGGCGCCCCAAAGAGAAGCAATTTCTTAGATAGTTTTCACACTATAATTTACCTGTCAAACTATAGCATACTTTATTTCCTACTTCTTAGGTAAATCACCACCTTGCCTACAGTCCAGGTCCTGAGGCTTTTTGGGTAGGTAACTGAGAGCTACTGAAAGATTTTAAGTAGAAGAGATATAAACAGACATGTGAAATGCAGAAGATGGGCAAAAAACAAGAGTTTTGGAGGCTTCTGGACTAGTCCAAGCAAAAGACAAGGAAAGTTTGAAACAGAACAGTGGCAAAAGGGATGGAAAGGGCATATTAGAAATATATTAAGGGTAAAATTTTCAAGACTTGACTAATTGAGGTGTAGGGAGTGTGGGAGTTTGCAAAGATGAGAAAATGAGGAAAAGAAAAGGATGACTCCTGGGTAGTTAATAATATCACTTACTAAGATAGGGAATATAAGACAAGAAGATGTGAGAGAAAGATGAATTTATTTTTGGATAGATTAAGACTGGAATAACCTCACTTGTTCAGGTGGAATGTTCATCAAGGAGTCAGATATATGAATTTGGAGTTTAGGAAGAAGTCAGAGTTAAAGATAGAAATCTGAGAGTCATTAACATATAGGTGGTAAATATCTATGCAATATCTTATTTCTCTTTTAAGTTCTTTTTTAAAAAGCTCTTATATGACTAGGACAAACATATATTACTTACTGTCACCAAAGTTGTACGTATCTACACCCTGAAAACAAAAATCCCTCTTTACTGAATATAAAGTATATAAGTATAAGTATGTAAGTATACCTACCAGTGCATAACCCTCTTCATCTGATTCGGGCTGAGACAAATCGGATTCACTCCTCGATTTGATCAGTCTATAATTTGGACTTGCGTGGATGAGCCGGCTCTCTGCTGTAAGACTTTCACTCCTGTCTCACATGCACAGAGAAAAGTTTTTCAATTTGGGATTGTTAGTGAACATAAAATTGAATGGAAATAGCAGCATAGAGATAATACACACACACAGTGAGGAGTAATTATATCTGTCAATGGGAAATCCTGACTCTCGTGTAAGCACAAAACCCTTTACGATTACATCAAAATAACTTGCATGCCACTAAATTACAGAGACACAAGTAACTTCGAATGTTTGTCAACTGCTGTTGTTTATATGTATGAAAAACTGCCTCATTTAATCAGAAATGTATGTTCCAGGCTGAATCAGTCTCACTCTTTAGCACATTAATACATTATTTCACCCTACTCAATTTGTATTTCCTCCTCCATTCCTTCTGCATTAATTTCAGAAGACCCCTACAACTTCGAGAATAAAGTATTTCAACGCATTCAGTAACAAAGGGGGTCGAGTAATATTTTAAGTTTCTAGTCAGTCCCACCTGGTCATAAGTCCACCCCCTTCGGAGGCACTTGTCGAAGGCTGCTGCAACTGTCCTTCTTCCTTGCGCTTCTGAAGCTCATCAATCACGGGACTCACTCCTAGTATTAACAGGGCACACCGATGGATCACAGAGTTGCAGGCAGCGGTGTATACATCCTGACCCTCAGGAAGGTCTGTGCTGACCCTTCGCTCTTGCTGAGACTGAGGAGGTGGGTCATCAGCTCGAGCCCCAGACCCTGCCCCACTGTTCATTCTATCTCGATCTCGGCTACGAGCTACTTCACGGGCTGAGAGGAAACACTGAAAGATTTCTGTAACATGCAACACAAAAACAAGGTCTTAACACATGGGGAGAGAAGAGCAAAGAAAATAACAATAAAAATAGTCATAAAGTTTGGATCAAAAACTTATTGAAACGGAAAAATTATTTTTTAGACATTAAATACAGATAACTAAGTTAAAATAATACTAAACACATGTAAAATATTAAACTTTTCACCAAAAATTACAATAGGAAATACCTATGCCTTTACAGAATTTAGGTTTGATTTATTCTATTTCTACTCTTACTAATGAGTTAGATCAGTGCTTTCCAAAGTGTGGCCCCAGACCAGAAGCATCAACATTAACTGGGTACTTGTTAGAAATGTAAATTACTAGGCCATCCCAGATCTTCTGAATCAGAAACTGTAGGCATGGGGCCAGCAATCTGTGTTTTAACAGGTCTTCCAGGTGATTCTGAGGTCTACTAAAGTTTCAGAACTCCTGGGTTAGATAAAAATAACTGCATATTTCTGAAATGTTTGTGACCTCAGTATGAAAACTGTCAGGTTACAAAAGAAACATAAAATTTAAGTTGCATTAGTTATGAAAAGTCCCCTTTCCCCTTCTAAAGTCTACATAATTTCTGACATCTACACTTTGCTGTATCTCATACACATTATAAAAGTACAACCACTAAAGTTCTTTGCTGAAACTGAATATGGTTATAATATACAGATAAGACTGCCTCCAGAGTTAAGTGGCATCACCAAGAATGTCTATCTGATGCCAGCCCTTCCCAATCCCAAGTGTAAAAAGTCACTGAGTTTAATAAGGTTCTGATGCAGTGGTAGATACTTCACAATAGAAAAGGAATTTTTTGCTCAAATTTGGAGTGAAAACATTATTCTTTATTGGGAACCCAAGCAGAAAAATTGGTAAAACACTAGATTCATCTGTTAATACAGAAGTACAAATCTTAAAGATGGATTTTATATGTGTATTTTATAGAATTATTATAGCAATATTTTCATATGCTGTTTAAAGTCTCTTAATTCTGCAAAAATCTCAGCAACAAACTCAGAGTACAAAGCTGGAAATCAGTTAAAGTCATTAAGAGAATGGTCACTGGAATTTTGGGCAGATCTCACTCTAACTCCAGCTGCTACTAATGGTGGCCCTAGAGACATAATTTTGCCTCCTTAAACCTCAGTTTGTCCACCTTTAAGATAGGTAAGTACTAGAGTGCATCTCATAAGACTGTTGTGAGGATTATCAGCTAATCTCTAAGAAGCATTTGACCCCGTGCCCAGCAGGTAATACAGGTCCTCAAAAACCACAGCTAGTTTAAAAATTACTACTCCCTAGATGACTATTGTGCTTTCTTTTACTATAATTGAGGATTGTATTTTGTTATTGTGTTTTCCCCTTTGGACTTTGCTTTCCAGAATTTCTTTTTTTTTTTTTTTTTTTCCCAAAGAGACAGCCAGCGAGAGATGGAACACAAGCAGGGGGAATGGGAGCGGAAGAAGCAGGCTCCCAGCAGAGAAGCCCGATATGGGGCTCAATCCCAAGACTCCGGGATCACGCCCTGAGCCGAAGGCAGACACTTAACAACTGAGCCACCCACGCACCCCGCTTTCCAGAATTTCTAAACTAAGTTTTGTTTAACTGCCAAAGTTCCTTCAGCCTAGGTTTTTAAAATATAATTATTCTCTCTCCCCATCTCCAATCCCCTTTTTCCTTGTTTTTTTTGTTTTTTAATGTTTTTTGGTCTGGGGCCACCTTCAAATCATTTTTAGAAGTATGGAGAACACAAATAAATTGATAATAAAATAAGTGTCAAATTGATACATACAGACAATCCTAATACCAAATGCATAGCTAGCCATAATATTTTAGTCTACAAAGTGAATATACATTTTAACTTGAAATAGCCAAATCACTCAAAAGATACTGACAAGGGTTTAAAAGCATTGATATTTCCTTTTCAACATCTAAATAATTGCCTTGGAATATACAAATACGAAAAGTGTTATTCACCCAGCCAATAGTATTCTTATGTATATTTTTGCTCTCTACTGACAATGGCGATAGTCAGTGGGTGAAATTCATAATTTTTAAAGTGCAACATATAAAAAATAACTAGGCTCTCCTGGTAAGTGCAGAAAGGGCCTGTCTTCCTCACCACACAGAAGTCGGCCAGGCCTGTGGACAAACTGGTACCCTCGAAAACAAACTCTGTAAGACCTTATCCAATCACTCACGGGCATCATTTCATGCGTGAGATTCAGTGAAACAGTTACTACTTCTAAAAGCCTGCTTTCAGAGCTTTTCAGCCCAAAACATGCAATCCACTAGCTTCAAAATGAAACTAGCACAGTTTTAAGAGCTGAAACATTAGCTAATGTCATTGTAAACGTAAGACTATTCGATCCTTTTAGAAAAACCAAAGAGAAATGTTTGCCTTTCTCTTCGCCGGTCAGCTCCCCTAACATGAAGAATGCCACGATGTGAATCTGAGAAGCTAAGAAGGGTGTACTCACTGCCCGCGGTCATCACTTCATGCTCCCGTTCTTCTTCTTCGTCCTCTGGCTCGGGATGCCCCTCTTCCCGGTCTCGCTCAGCCTGCTCTTCCATTTCAGCTTCTTCATCAATGGTTCGGGCAAATGAGTGCTCCTGAGGATCCACATCTGCAGAGTCCTGGTTTTCTGAGATCTTAAAGAAACAATCAAAGCTACACTGAAGATTTTTTTCAAAAACTTGGAAAACTTTATTAAAACCTTGACTTTTTTATCATGGAAAATACTGCTAACATCAAGAACACATGAATTTTACTACAAAACCCCAAAAGATACACTGGGTAAATCTGAAAAGATTAGAAAGAATGTATGTACACAAAACATGTACAGAGACACCTATATGTCCTCCTATCCTCAGTATTTTGATTAGAATGTCATAAGTTGATTCAAATTTATATTGCTATTCAGCTATAAACTCCTACAGAGCTGCAATTTAAAATGAATTGAGTGTAAAAGCAAGCATAAAAGCATAATTTAAGAACATGAATTTTTATACCATGCAGTCTCCCTCAAGCTGTATATGTTATTATTACTCTGTATAAATGTTTTACAATTCTAATTTAAAACAGTATTTTTTTAACTTCTTTTTTTGGTGAGAACATTTAAGCTCTATTCTTAGCAAATTTCAGTTATACAAACAGTACTGTTTTTAATTTTTTTCTTTATTTTGTTTTCTCCTGAAGAAATAAAAAATTAGAAATCTGATAAGGATGATGTTAATTTTATTTCCCACAGTGGTTAAGCTACCTAGCAGTCATCTAGAGGACAGAATTCTTTTTTTTTTTTTTTAAAGATTTTATTTATTTATTCGACAGAGACAGAGACAGCCAGCGAGAGAGGGAACACAAGCAGGGGGAGTGGGAGAGGAAGAAGCAGGCTCATAGCGGAGGAGCCTGATGTGGGGCTCGATCCCAGAACGCCAGGATCACGCCCTGAGCCGAAGGCAGGCGCTTAACCGCTGTGCCACCCAGGCGCCCCTAGAGGACAGAATTCTTGCAACAGATGTTAAGGGCCTCATGAATACCATAATAGTATATATCATCTTTCCCACAAATTTTAGTAAAAAGTACAAGTGAAAAATTTTATTTAATGCATAATAAAAGTTATTTTGTGATTGACAGCCAATAAATAACTTAAAAATTTCATACAGATGGGGATACTGAGCAGCCAGTCAGACTCATGTATAACTCACTTATCCCCATAATATGAAGTTTCAAATCTGAAACTCAACAAAATGGCAAATTAATACATTTCATGGACTTTCAAAGTCACTAACAAATAGATCCACAAATATTAAATCAGCACATGCCAAAAGAATACTGTAATACAAATGCAGAGACAGAGTTTGGTTTTTAAAATCTAAGATCTCAATAACAGCGTACAAAGCATCTAACATATAAAGTTTTAAAGTAAGCATTTCTGAGGGTGATGTATTATCCAGTCTTGTAATTACAGGATCATGTTATCAGGATTACCAAGCACTTTAGAAATCACCTACTTTTGTTGCAAGAATAACTTCTGGAGCATCTCTTTCTTTCTTTCTTTTTTTCTAGAGAGACAGAGAGTGTGTGCACAAGAGTGCAAGCAGGGTGAGGGGCGGGGGTGGGGGAAGACTCCCAAGCAGGCTCCATGCCCAGTGTGGAGCCCTATGCCGGGCTCAATCTCACAACCCTGAGATAAAGACCTGAGCTTATATCAAGAATGGGAGGGACTTAACTGACTGAACCACTCAGGCGTCCCACTTCTGAAGCAGTCTTAAGACAAGGTTTCAATCTTAATCACCAGTGGTGGACAACTCTAATTATGAGAAGGCTATCTTCCTTATATTCAGCAAACAGTGATTCTCCATTCAACTGTGACCCTTTGGTGCTACCTATGCCCTCTGGAACAAGAAACACACTTATTTCCTCTCCTACAGGGAAGCTTTATTTTTAAGGTAGCTATCAAGTGACTCCCTTTTTCATTTCCCTAGGCTAAACATTTTTGACACTCACAGTTCTTATATAAGATGACTTTTAGATCTTTCACCAATCCAAGGTAGCTTTTGTTAATGTCCCTCATAAATTATAGCATCCCAAATTAAAAAGGATAATTCAAATATGGTCTAATCAGCAAAAAATAAAGGAATAATATTTCATATGATTTGCACAACTCAATTTATTACTTATACAACCTATGAATATACAAACTTTCTTAGCAGCTTGATAAATGTGGGTTAAATAAACCCCAAATCTTTTACTCAACCAATTTTTTCACTACATAACGAAGTATGTACTCAATATTTATTGAACACCTGCAATAATCAAGGCACATTTTTTTCCACATAAGTCAATATGGAGCTATCTCTCACAGCTTGCAGAAAAACAGAAATTAACTGATTTCCAACTTTACCCATCTGTCTCGTGATGATGACCTGGTCTGAATAAGTTCAAGGTTCTTGCAAGCAAGTAAACGACTTCGAACTTTGTACACACAACGGTACACTTCTGATAAGCTTTTACCAGGTTGATATCTAAATAAAGAACCAAAATAGAAAAGTTACCTAATTTCTAACATCATGAGAGCAAATATTTGTCTGAGCATAGTTTTAAGTTACTTGCCGGCTTTCTCCACATGCTTGGCTAAGTAAATTTGTGTGTTTCAGGAGTGCTGCAAGAACAAATCTAGACACAGTGTCCAAGAGTGACTCATTACTTAAGGTTGCACTGTCCCAATCTGAAAACAAAAATGATGCATTGATATTTAAAAGGACTCAGAAAACAGTTCAGAGTAATTTTAATCGCTTTAGTAATCCAACATCTGAATGGAATCATTTTCCTAAACATTATTTAGCAAATACACCTACTAGATACCAGATATTGTTCCCTGTGCTAGGAATACAGCAGTTAACAAAACTGAGGCCCTGATCTCACACAGTTTATTTTCTAGCTGGCGGGGGGGGGGGGGGACCAATAAATACAAAAATTATTATGACAGAAAAGTGCTATAGAGAAAAATAAAGCAGCGTGGGATTACTATTTTATACAGGCTGGTTTGCAAAGGTCTTGGATAAGGTACAGATGAGCAGAGATGTAGGCAAAGTTGGAGAAGGTGCCATACAGAAACAGTGTCCCCTCAGAAAAAACCAGTGTAGAGGCCCTGAGGCGAGTTCCGGGGGCCACCGTGGCTGGAACAAAGCGTGCATGCACAAGTGCTAGGAGACATTAGAAAGTTGGCTGGAGACCAGATCATATAGGGCCTTGCAGGCCACTGCAAGTCCTTTAGATTTTACTCTGAGGGAAATGGGAAGCACCATTAGAAGGCTGTGAACAGAGATACAATATGATGTGACTCATGTTTTGAAAGGCGGACTCTGACTGCTGAGTGGTGAGCTAAACAGGGACAGCAACAGCAGTACTGCAGTAATTCAGGTGGCTCAGACCAAAGCCGTAGCAGCTGAGGTAGTGAAAAGTGGTCAGATTCCAAATGTGTTTTAAAGGTAGAGTTGACAGGATTTGTTGATTGATCAGATGTGCGAATACAAGAGAAGTCAAAGCCGACTAGAAATGTCCTTAGAATGTGGTTGACATTTACTGAGACAGGAAGATCACATGAAGAACACTTTTGGAAAACAAGGAGCTGAAATCAGGAGTATGGTTTTAAGTACTGTCTAATTAAGCATCCTTGTGGAGATATTGAGTAAACTAGGCAAGAGAGGACATATTTGGTATTTGAAGCCAGGAAGTAGACACTGTAAATACCATAACAAAATGAAATGAATTGGGTAAGAAATGAAACAACATTTGGACAACGATGAGTACATGCAATAGAAAGCCAAAATCACAGCATTAGATGATGAGAACTAGGCAGGTGTTTTCTTTAATTCCATGTTAGCATACTAGTACTGTATTTTAAAAATGTGGTATATTCGGGAGATTCCAAATGGGGGTGGGAGGTTTACTGTCTGCTAAATTCTGTTAATTCAACAGATTTGCCATGCTACTTAAAAATAAAACCAAACAAAAAAAAACTCATGGAAAATATCAAGCCCTAAGTTAAGTTTATTTGTTCTTTCCCTTCTTAAAACTCCTGGAGATAAAATTTAACATCTTGGTTTTCTAGTCATTTCTGTATGCTTAGGGAAAAAACTAAATTCAGACTTAACCTATATTATAGGCAAAACAAAACAAAACATCCTGACAATATAAACATGCCTGATTTTAAGAAAATTTTATAGGCCACCAGAGATAATCTTAAAATGATAGACTATATTACATAAAAAATTTTTCCACATTAGGTTCATGAGAAATCGTCTGTTCCAAGGGAATGCTTGCTATTCTGGTAGCTGCTATGACCTAAAATCAAACATGACCCATTTCAAGGAAGCTAATACTCAATTTAAAATGCAGACTAAAGACCCTGTGCTGTGTCTCCTCTTTAGTAGAGATTATACAATTTTTAAAGTAATGGGTTCTTTTCTTCATTAAATTTATAGTTATTTCATATCAAGCACTACAGAATTTTTCCATTATTCAGGTAGTCTAAGGTTACAGTATGTAAACAATTTAGGAAATGGAGCCATACAATGAGTTTTTATTCATCTTATGTTTATATCTAGCTTTTAAAGTTCTAACTGCAATTAACAAGTGATGATATAAAAGAAAAGGTAACTGCACATTCCAAGAAAATGAATGCAACTATGAGAGAATACTACAGAATACAACTTAGGAAGTAAATTTTTTTTCTCCTCCATTACCATACTTTTCTATTTCTGCTTGAAGTCAACACAATATAGAATGCATGAATGATATATGAATGATAAACTGGGTGAAACTAAACTTTCAAAGGTATCATATCTCAATGTTATTTTAAAGCTCTGAACAATAAGCACCTCATTTCATTTTTATTACACAAAATAAAAGACAATAAAAGGAAAATGTATTTAATATTACCATTTTTATCACAGGAGGAAGACGATTCAAAGAAATAGGGGGAAACCAAAAATAAGACAAGAAAAAAATACCACGGAGAAAGACAACTATGGATATGGGATTCTGAACAATCAAGGTCACTGTTAAAAAATAAAAACATGGGAACTAAAAAGAAATCAGATATATTTTCTGAAAACTTGTAAAGTTTATTTTATTAATCAAATAATATCGGAAACTGAAATAACACTACATACTTATATAGCACTTTACTACTGTACGTCATAGTTCATCTCATTTCAAATTGGTATCTTCACCAGCTCTCTGTAGGGTAAGTGTTTTACAGAGAAGCAGAACGACCAGGCCTAGAGCTTAGACTTCTACGTATACAACCCTTCAGTTCTTACCCCAGGACTTGCAAAGGGAAGAGATTCATTTAACAGACTCTTAAACTAGACCCATTTATACTTCAGGGAATCCTTCAGTAAAATGTTTGCCTCTGGATTTATCTTTTATATAAATCTCAATTTTCCCACAGTAGGTTTGCTTCAAGTGGGATACATACTTAGAGTACTTTCCACAAAGAGGAAAAAGAAATTGTTTAATGTTATTTGTAAAATACTTTTTTCTATAAAAAAGTAATAGAGTGATCCCTGTGATTTTCTATTTACATATATTACATACATATTAGTCAGTATTATAAGCTATCTCCATATTTACCAACTTTGTCCTCTTCATCTTACCTTTACTAACAGCATAATCCTGCATGCTAATCCAAAGGCTTCGTGCAGGCTCTTTTGAACAACCCAATGCCAAGTCTACATACACAGCAATTTCAGGCCGCAGTTTGTAATCAAAAGGCTTCTGTTCTTCATTGCCTGAAAGAGCTACTTCTAACAGGCAACTCATACATTTATCTAAAAATAATTATTCATGTTACCAATTTTAAGCTTGACCAATTTTGTTGCTACAAATAAAATCTTATCACTTTTATTTAATCCATATTTAATAATACATTTCAAACCATTTTAAGTAGATACTACAAAGGTAAAGTCCTTTAACATTTCTCAATGAGCAGTAATATCACCAGCCCTTCAATCCCCTCCAGAAGGATGTGTGACCGAACGTAACCATCTGGGAGGGGTTCTGGCTTTTTGGTAGGCAGGGGCCAGGGAAGCTACATGTCCTATGTGTGCAGCACAGGTTTGGAGAACTCTTTTGTTCAAAATGGAATGATGTCCTCACTGAGAAACATGGGACCCCTGGGAAAGAGACTAGACAAGAACTTTTTCTTTTTTCTAGACTTAAGGGAAAATAATCAGTTAAGTAATGACTCAAGAGAGAGCAAAGATACCATGAACAGTCTCTACTGATATTTACATTGCTCAACTGATTCTTAACTTTTTAATGGGACATTCTGGCATTCAGAATTCATTTTCCGTTACAAAAATTAGCTAAATGATAGGGTTGGGGGCTAATACCAAAAGTCAATTTAACCCATAATATAACTGAATTATCCTTTATTTACGATTTACAAAGGACAATACCCTTTTCCTAATACACGCAAGTATTTAAACACAAAATGTAACATTTTAATAGCTTCATGATTTTATAATTTTAAAAACTGAAAGAGAACATTAAAATTGAAATTTATTTTATTCATACTAACAGCCAGTTAACTGACTAAATTAAATATAATAGAAATATGAGGAAGGTAGAGATAAAGATACTTTTGTCCTCAAGAGGACATTTGTGACTATCACAGCACTAAACACTGACACCACTGGAACCTGTTCACAATGTTAAACATTCCTTGAAAAATCATGATTTTACTTTTCTTGATACAACTGTATCTTAAGTACCAGTCTAGCATTCAACAACCATGGCTAGAGTCACTGTCTGGTTCATAAATGAAATGACGAGTATATACTCTCTATTCGGAAAAAGAGGAAAATCTTCAGCAGCTCTTCTCACTCCTAATCCCCAACCCTCCAAACTCAAAGCAGAATATGTGATTTTTGTCTTGGCTTCTATTTTTTGTTTTCCCTCTCGACTGAGGTTCTCTTAGATTAAGATTTCTCTTGGACTTTCCTTCTTGGGCACTCTCTGAGTCTCTTTCTCTCATAGAGGAACAATGAATTTTAGGTCAGTAAGACCACATAGGCTATCTAATCAGCTCCTTATTTTATGGATCAAAATTATAGGCCCGGAGAGATTAAAGGGCCAAACCTAAATAAAACAACCAGATCATCTGTTCAGGAACTGGAGAAATCATGTTCAGACAGTCTGCAAGCTAGCCTACCAGCAAAGAAGACAAATAGGAGATGAGGCAGGAAAGGCACCATAAATGGGAAGGAAAAAAATGTGGAAACGTACAAGGTAACATCAGCATGAAAGTAGGATAGGCTGGGAGGCGAAGGGATTGCCACTCACATCTGGGAGGTGTTTGAAAACTGAACACTGGCAAGTCATGGTAACTTTACAGAGCTTTACATTCTGTGAAGCACTTTCATAACCTCCAAGCCCCAGAAAACAAGGAATCAAGCATATTCCCATTTTTATAAGTTAAATGACTCGCCCAAAATGAGTGATAAATAATGACAGGGTGGGACCAGACCTACATTGCCCTAGTTTGGAGGCTCTTTTCACTACACAGTGCTGCAGGATTTAACTTCTAAGGGCTCCAAGTCACAGTCTCAGATCCCCCACCCAGCTAATGTTTCACTTGTTTGCTATTAGTTCTCTATTCAGCAAACCCAGAATAAGAGAAATCTCCAATGAAGATACAAACATAAGCATGTATTTTAAACATTGTAGAGAAGCACATTACCTAACTGAGGGGTGTCCATTTCTACACCATCACTAAAAAGTGGTGTTTTCATCCAATACGCAGTGTCCTGTTCCTCTGGAGACACAGGGGAGCCCAGAAGCATACCACCAAGACACCGCCCAATAAGGAGAGCAATTGTTCTTTCCAGATCCACAAGCCACACCCAGGCCTGGGCCGGCTGAGGTAATGGCATGCCAGCAGGATCAATAAGTTCTGGTCCTCCTAAAGACAAAATCATTAGCAATTATGTCTTCTCTGGTATTCGAGAGTCTCAATCTTTCTCATTTCTATTGCACTCCAATAAGACAATGAAACAAGCCAATTTTACATTAGAAACATAAATTATAACACCTTCTGTATATATTCTCTTTACTAGGCTAACTTAAAATATATTCAAATAAGTTTTCCATCAAATAAAATTTCCCTTGTGGAGTTACTAATTTTAAGATAAACATTAAAACAGTATATGACAGAAATATCCCAAGGGATTCTATTCCTATTTTTCATTATTCAGATCAAATTTCACCATAATGGTGAGTACTTGAGGTAGCTCATCCCTCCAAAATCAATACAGGAATTGATCTAGTAAAGCAACACTTATTATTGTTTAATGTTTTTAAGGCCCGAATTCAGAACTGTCTCGTACTGAAATGGAGACCCATGATTTCTTACTGTACATCTGTTTAAAGTTCTTCACTTAAAAGAGAAACACTATACTTAGCCATAAAGATAGGAACAGATGTCAATCAAATCATTAAAGAAAAACAAAGAAGATCAACAAATCTAAAAACTGGTTATTTAAACAGACTGATAAAATGGACAAACCTCTAAAAAAAGATGGCATAAATGCAAAAATTAGGAATAAAAAATTAGGAATAGAAACAGTTATACTAGGGACTTTTAAAAAAACTGTTAATGAGTATTATGCACAATTTTATGCCAATAAATTTGAGAGGCACCTGGGTGGCTCAGTTGGTTAAGCATCTGCCTTCAGCTCAAGTCATGATCCCAGGGACCTGGGATCAAGCCCACAACAGGCTCCCCACTTAGTGGGAAGTCTGCTTTTCTCTCTCCATCAGCCTCTCCCCCAGCTCATGCTCTCTCTCTCTCAAAAAAAAAAAAAAAGTTTGAAAAACAACAAAATGACATTTTCTGGAAAAATATCACCTTCCAAAATGGATTTGAGGAGAAACAAAAAGCTAGAAAAGAACAATAACCACTAAGGAAAGAAAATTAATAGCCAAAGTCTATCTAAACACCAGGGCCAGGTGGTTTTATAGGTGAAGACTTTAATCTATAAAAAAAAAAAAAAAAAAAAAAAAAAAAAAAGACATCCTCTATCTTACACAAATCATTTCAGAGCAAAGGGAAAAAAGGGAAGATTCCAAACTGATGCTATGAGGTTAGTATAACTGTGGTAGTAAAAATGATACAAAGATAACACAAAAATGGGAAATTATAGAAAAACAAAAATCCAAAATAAGATGATACCTAACTTATCTAATACAAAAAGAGTCAATCTTAAGTTCTGAAATGCTTTAGAAAAACAACAGTAAACCTGGAATGGCTCCATATAAAATCTAATTAACATCCTGCTACAGTTGTAACCTTGACACTTGACTTCATCTAAATCCAGTTGTCACAGAACCACATAAAGTAAGACAAGCCCTCATTGTCATCTTGTCCAATTCCAATCCTTCCAGAAGAAACCAAGGCTTAAGAAATTATAAGCAACCTGCCCTGGATAATACAGCCAAGTCACTAGCTTCACCTTAGTCCAGAATTCTTTTTAATGAAACCTGTGGCCTCACTTGAAAGGTTTTTAAGACTTAATAATCAAACTCCTTGGACAGCCTTTGATAGACTTCCATAGAAAAACAAAGTAATGTCTTCTAGACATAGTACTTTAAGCTATATCCGACTGAATATCAACCTCATCAACATTTTATAAATTAAGACTGAATTCAAGTGTCAACATAAATCAGAACGCTATTTCCTATAAAGTTCCTTAAGACAAACAAAACCCATACACAGAGAGATTCCCAAATTCCATCTTCTACATTCAGTTATCTATACATTTAACCAAAATACTAAATATTTTACTGTCAAATAGAGATTTAAAACCAAAGATCTTTTCATTTAAGAAAGAGAACTTTTTATTCAAATCAATCCATTGATTATAAAATGTGTCACTATGCTGCTGACTGAACTATGAAAGGCTTTCCTATTATCCAATGTAAGATGTATCCTAATTTCAACAATGTCAAAATTTGAAAAAAACGTGTCTCAGAATCAATGAAATATACTATACAAACCTAATGACGATATAAAGACCCTATTTATGACACTGCTACATACATTCTTGAGTTTTCTCATCTCAGTTGCTCTTTAGGCTATACAAACCTAATGACGATATAAAGACCCTGTTTATGACACTGCTACATACATTCTTGAGTTTTCTCATCTCAGTTGCTCTTTAGGCTGCAAATTCTTAGACCATGACAACCTTACCTTTTGATTACATAACACACCCAAGTATCAGATATGACCGACCTGATGTATGCAAGAGGAACAACTTTTCCCAAAGGCCTTATTTGTTGTTTTACTATCTTTACTTACCATGAAGAGGCCACTGTAACTCTTGGTCTTCTAAAAGAGCGGCAGCTGGCAGGAGTCTATTAAGGCAATCAAGAGGTGGCAACAAGTCGAGGAGGTAACTCAACAGAGGCCGTGCCACTGACACGGGGAGTAACAGGAGAGAGTTAACAATCTGGCAAAGCATACTGCCTGCAGCTGAGACGTATATCACATCTACAAAGGGTAAGAAATTCAACATGGATCAATTGTTTCAAACTTAAAAAAGAAAAAAAACCTAAAAAATATTATTTTAGCCTAGAACTACAGTATACTAATTTGATAACTCTTGGCTGAACATGTACCTGGTTAGCTGATGTGGTATTAATATTTACTCACTTTCAGAAAGTACCACCAACAGACACTTTGTGGGACAGCATATAGATCCCTGTGCTAACAAATCAGATTACAGCCGCTTCCCTTAAACTGCATTATGAATTTCTCATTCGCCAATTTATCCTCATTTTTAGATTTACTCAGGAAATATTTTTGAGTACAACATACCAGGCGGTGTTCTAGGTGAAAGGGAGACAGCCATGAACAAAGAGCTAAAAACTCCTACCCTCATGATCTTTACATACTGCGTTTTTTAAACCAAATTTACTTTAAAAAATTAAGATCACTTCAAAGCATCTTTTTATCTGCATTGGTTTTAAATTAATTTTATTTCCATATTTCATTGTATTTGGGGCAGAGATGAGCTCCGTTTGAAGAGATTAAATTTTAAATACCTGTGGAACGACAAAATGGAGGTGTCTAGTAAGCAATAGTTTTAGTTTCTCAGTTTCTTTCTTTCTTTATTCAGTTGGGAAACTTCAGAGATAAGGTAGTTTCGGAAAGACATACTGAATTTTAGTTGCTTTTGAGACAACCAAGAAAAAACACCCAATAGGTAACTAGAAAAGGCTTTGGTGTGAAAAAGAAGTTTTCAGTCAGATGCAGATATGGAAATCAACAGACAGGTGGTGGTCAAAGGAAATGGGGTCAGATCAGATCATTCAGGGAGAAAAAAGGGTTGAAGGCAAAATTCAGAGGATCTTAAACATTAAAGGGCATGTTCAAGGAGAAAGAGCTTATAGGAAATGACTGAAAAAAAGTGATCAGTGATAGGAGGCAACAGAACAGGACTGTGACTACACAGAAACCCAGAGAAAAGGAAAGCATTTCAAGAAGGAAAGCGGAACACTGGCAAATGCTGAAGAAAGGTAAAGAAACAGCAGATAAAAATTCACTTTATGCCATTTAAAATTGACCTTTTTTTTAAGAGAGAACTTTCATTTATTTTTTTTGTTATGTTCAGTTAGCCAGCAAATTAATCTTTTTGAGTATCACTGAAATGCCTTTAAATTAGGGCTCTTTCGTGTCAATTAGCATCTTTGAAGATTAGTCATTATCAATCACTGTTACCATCACCCCCCAAACCAAAATCCAAGGGATCTTCAATAGGAAGGAGATTCAAGATCATTCCTATTCCATTCAGAGGTTTCAGGTCTCTTAAGGCTTTGGGAAGGTTAAGGATTCTTGCTTTACAACCACTGATTAAATGTCAAATCCAATACCAAACACACCTCTCAATTTTTCTCCAACGCTGCCATTCCAAGGACTTTCTTTGAGCAAATTTGCAGAACGTGAATAAATATCTGTGGCATGAGGCAACAAGAGCTGGAGATGTTTATGAAGCAGTGCCACGCTGCTTGAGTTCTGGGGGGAAAAAGTTCTTGAATTACTACTGTGAAAGATTCAAGGTACAAAAATATCATGCTTACCCAAATATCTGAGTTTCAAGGTCCCTGGGAGATCATCATAAAAGGCAAAGAATCATATACCTCACTAATGTTATTGATATGGCAAAATGCCAGCAGCTGTTTCTGCAGTGAACACAGGAGTTCATGAAGATGAGCTGGCTGACTGTTTTCCGAAGATGATGTTCCAAGGAGAAATTTATCACTATTCTTTTCTAGCTCTCCAAAGGCTTGATCCTAAGATGATATATAAATGAAGATTATATCTGAAGTGCTTGAAAATTAAAGGCAAGTCCTACCATAAATGATTCTGACTTAAGAAGCCACTGTCGCCTTTTTCCCATTATCAATCTTTAAATCTTTGCACTGTTGTTACTAGCTATCAGCAAAACTTATCAAGCAATTTCAATGTGTTTTACCATTTTAAAAAAAAGTAATACGTTTCACTACAGAAACTGTGAATATAGAGAAAACAGTACAATACCCACAGACACCGTACTTCAACATTTTAATGCAATTGCTTTCCATACCTCTTGTGTAAAGGTTTTGTTTTCACATGGTTGTGAAAGGACACAACTGAACATTTGAACCCAATTTTTGGAAATTAAATTAGTTTCTGATTATAAAAGAAATAAGTGATGTCAACTATACTTAAATTAAAAAAATAGGTAGAAAAAAAAAGAAATGGACTGAAGAGACATGACAACTAAAAACAGCGTGTGATCCTGCATTTGAGGAAGGGGTTACTATAAAGCACATTAAGACAATTGTAGAAATCTGAATATGGATTGTTTATTAAATTGTATCAATGCTAAATTTTCTGAATAATTGTTCTATTGTTATGTAAGAGAATGCCCTTCTTAAGAAATACATGCTTAAGCATTTAGGAATAGTCAGCATGGCATCTATAACTACTCTCAAATGATTTAGGATAATGGACAGAGATGGTAAAGCTAATTTGGCTGAAGGGTAGAAGGGAGTCCTCTGATTCTTGAAACTCTTGTGTAAGTTTTAAATTATCTTAAGTTAAAAATATTTTTTTAAAAAACCGTTCTTGTAAAAAAATTTAGAAAATAACAAAACTGTATTTAAAAACAAGTTAAAGTCACCATTTAGTCAACACCCAAAGAAAACTACTATTAATATTTTTTAGTGTATTTCTTTCCCGGTTTTTTTGGCTCGCTTTTTTTCATAATATTGCGTATTGTTTTTAATCTTCTCTTTTCCAACAGATTCGTAAATATTATCTGTCTTCACAAACCATGTATACATAAATTTTTAAAAGTCGTAATATTCCCTTGAGCATATATACCATAATTTACCCAGCCATTTTAGATATTTCAGTTGTTTCAATTTTTATCTCTTATAGAGATCTGATGAACATCTTTATGCATAAAGTATGGTCTATGTTTACAATATGCAAGACAGAGTCTCAGCACAGTTTAAGGCCCTTGCTGTATACACACCACTATAAGCTGCCAAATAAGCACCTCTATAGACTGAATGTTTGTGTCACCTCAAAATTCATATATTGAAACCTAATCCCCAATATGATGGCATCTGGAGATGGGGCCTTTGGGAGGGGATTAGTGCCCTGATGAGAGACTCCAGAGAGCTCCCCTGTGTGACGACGACACAGCAAGAAGATGGCTATCTATGAACCAAGAAGCTGGCACCATCAAATCGGCCAGCACCTTGATCTTGGACTTCCCACCTCTCTAACAGCGAGAAATAAGTCTGTCTTGTTTAAAAGCCACCCAGTCTATGGTATTCTGTTTATAGCAGCCCAAACAGATTAAGACAAGCACCATCATTTCAAAATCTTAGAACATGACCAGGGGCACCTGGGTGGCTCAGCCACAGTTAAGTGTGTGACTCCTGATTTCGGCTCAGGTCATGATCTCAGGGTCATGAGACAGAGCCCACGTCAGCTTCCGCACCGGGCATGGAGCCCGCTTGAGATTCTCACCCTTCCTCTCCCTCCTCCCCCCACTCTCCCATCACACACACACTCTCTCTTAAAAAAAAAAAAAAAAGAAAAGAAAAGAAAAAGGAAAAGAACATGACAAATTTGGTTTAAATCACTTCAGAAACAATAATTTATGATTTTCGCCCAAAAGCAGTTAATATTTTACTTCCATTTCCATATAACATATACATCTACCCCATTAGAAAGGCACTACTTTTTTTTCACTTGTTAATTTTATCTTTAATTGCAGTAAAATACATATAATATCAAAGTTATCACCTTAACCATTTTTGTATATGCAGCTCAATAGTGTCAAATGTGTTCACATCATTGTGCACATGCCACTTTTAATTATATAAATGCAAAATTATATCTTCCTTTGTAAGAAGGACAAATAAAAGTATTAAGAAAGCTCTGACTCAAGGAGGCTAGACTCCTGCCTAAAGTACATGCAGCAGCTACGCAAGGAGGTGCCCTAAGGCTGTACCACTAATTACATGGCAGTAGCTTCTAGAGCTGAAGGCAAAACTATCAAATCACAGCAATTGGACGATGTTTTCTTCCAAAGGACATGTGCATCAAACTATATTTGTGGTGTTAAGATTCCCATGGGCTTCACACTTGACAGTGACAGCCAATCTACTTTAAGAGAAAGGCACTACTTTCATGCCGCATAAATATTCCTTACAACTTTGGAAAAAAATGTTCTGTCAGTAACAAATGACATTATGACATTGTTCTCATTCCATGTGCAGCCAAACATCAGATCAAATTTACATTCTTAAATCTGAAAGAAAATAATTATATAGGCCCAACTGTCATTCCGACTTAGCCACCTTTTAATGTCGACAGAATAGAACTAAGACTTGCACAGAAAAAGATAAAGAACTGACCCTGACAAGGTCTAGGAGACAATATGAAAGGATATACAAACCACTCAAAATTAAGTTGCACAGTACACCTTATCTCTAAAAATTGCTGAAGTTATACCAAGTTATAATTACATGGTTAAATAGAGTTATTTGGGTAAGACTTCCCTGAAAAAGTCACAGATTAGTAGAGCAAGCAGGAAACAGGTAATACCACGTACATGATCTCAGATGAGTGGTGTGTAAGCCAAATGATGAAGGGTCTGAAGGGGTTTTAATTTAATACAATGAGGTTATTCCAGCAGTAAGATGCAGAGAAGGGACCAGCAACAGTGACACTAACTACAACACTGCTATTAGCATTAGGTCATGACGTTGTGGGTTAGAACTCATAGAAATGGGTGGGGGGAGAGAGATGGATCTAAAAAACACTTAAGAATTAAGAGCATCCTAACACAGGGAAAGCTATAGTGTCCACTGTCTTCTCTCCTACTGACCAGTCTATTCTTAGTAAGTACCAACCATACTGTAATTTTAAGATTGTATCTGGTAAGGTTAATCCCTTCCTCATTATTCTTCTCTTGCAAAATGTTGATGACTATTTTTCTGTTTATTCTTGAACATTAACATAAGAAAAACTTGGCAAAATTCTAAAATAAATCTTTTTGGAATTCTCAATTACAAGTCATTTGGCTCCTACAATATTTCAGATCTAACACGTTTTCTGCCTCTCGGGGAGTGGAGGCTAGAGTTTTATTTATTTCTTATGTATTTAAATGTCCAACTACCTTAACCTGAAGCCATCCCTATCCCCTCCAAAAACAAAAAACAAAAAACAAAACAAAAACGAAAACACAAAAAAATCCAAGATTTATTCTTTTTTTACTACAAAGAAAAAGAGCAACTTACCGTATAAAATCCTAAATTTCTTAGGAGAGTCTTCATCAAAATTTCAGCCAGATGGGTGTCTGGATGGCAGCTCTGAGTGCCATAAGGTTGATCAGACAGGCTTCCATAGCCAGTACACACAGAAGAGAGATCAGCAGCGTCAGAGGGTGAGCTATAGCCGAGTAAGGAAGCTACATGGGTATGATCTTGCAAACTTGTCAGAATGATATCCAGTTGCATTCTCTAAAAAAAAAAAATTTCATCAATGAAATAGGTACAAATATATAATTAGCTTAAAATGTACTCAAAAAGAAAAAAAAGGATCCCACTTAATATCCTGATATTTTAGGAAGTGTGTAATTAAAAGAAAAGCTATTCCACTGATACCATTTGGAAAAATGAAACTTTTAGCATTTTATTCCTTCTTTTACTATAATACCCAAAACTCTAAGCAAAATGGTATTCTCTGCATGATTTTAGGACTTCTAAGAGTAAGAGTAAGAAATGACAACAGATAAATTATACTACACATTTTTCTACAGAATTATCAATGTAACTATTTATTCTAATATTTAAAATAAATCACCTAAATCTAAACTACTGAAAACTACTCAACGGAGGCATCTGTGGTTATTATATTGCCAGTGAGAACCACTTTCCCCCCTAAATCTATAACTCTACGATAGACAGTTCTACTTAGTTAAGCAAAATGTACTTATTTTAATGTACATAAGATATTAAAAATGGAAAGAATAAGCACATTCATATCCTCAAATACATTTTCATAACAGGCATCTTCTTTTACTTTTTATATAAGCAATTTCAAAAACTGTTCTGGGCATGGAGCCAATAGTAGCACATGACCTTGATTTCTTTTTCTTTTTTTTTTTTTAAATGATGTTGATTTCAACTCAGCACACTATAAACTAAAATGTCTCTGGTTTAACAGTATAAGCAACAAATTATTAAATTTTAATAATTAGCTCCAAATCATTTAATAGATTATCATGTGCTTCACCTTCATTAGAATTCTGGGAACTCTTCCAGCAGAAAACATCAAATATTAGGATTTACTAAACCCATAAAGCATTATTCCATGAACACATGGTAATCGACAGCTTTATTTCCCTCTCAGCCTATTTCAGTGTCTGTGTAATTACTGGTTTACTTAGATACCATGCAAAGGCTCACCTGTCCTTTAGATAAGCTTTCCCATCTATCAGGTCCTTGGGGTAAAAGAGAATGAAGCAATTCCATACGTTCTCGTAATGGAGGTAATAGCATGGTTGCTCCCACTGACAGAGTTTCAATTACCACCTAGTATAGAAAAAGAAAAGTGTATTTACTGGCCTACTCCTTATCTTTTTAATGGAAACATATGAAAAATAAATGCACTATTAGGATCATGGAAGTCTGAAGAAGGTAGGTCACAGAAGTCTGAAGAAAGGGACATGAAAAAAAGCACGCGATCCTTTAGATGTCTTGAAGTAGACTAGAATACATATTTTGAATATGCCACTAATAGCTAATCATCATCCAACAAATATTTAGTAATGACTCTGTAACATTGGGCCCGGTGAGACTCTTTGCGAAGTGCTGTGGATGCAGAAATGAACAAGAAAGACAAAAGTCCTGCTTTCATAAGCATATAATCTAGTGGGAAAGAGATCCTGAGTGTGAAAGAAGTCACATATAGGGAAAGTAAAAGGAAATACAAACTCGAATGAACACACACGCAGGTAACTAACATGGCCTATGGGCTGACAGAAAGTCTCCCTGGAGACTGGGCATTTAGGTTAAGAATTTTATTTTATTTACTTTTTATTTTTATTTATTGGGGCACCTGGGTGGCTCAGTTGGTTGGGCGTGTTGCCTTCGGCTAGGGTCATGATCTCGGGGTCCTGGAATCGAGCCCCACCTTGGGCTCCCTTCTCAGTGGGGAGTGTGCTTCTCCCTCTCCTCCTGGCTGTTCTCACTCGTGCTCTCTGTTGCTATCTCTGTCTCTCTCTAGTAAATAAATAAGATCTTTATTAAAAAAAAGATCTTATTTATTTGCAAGAGAGAGGGACAGAGGGCACTAGAGAGAGTGAGCATGAGTCGGAGGAGAGGGAGAAGCAGGCTCCCCACTCAGCAGGGAGCCCGAAGTGGAGCTCAATCTCAGGACCCCAGGATCATAATCTGAGCTGAAGGCAGACACTTAACCGACTGAGCCACCCATGTGCCCCTAAGTTAAGAATTTTAAAACAAGAAGGACTTAGACCAACAAACATCCATGTAGCTATTAAGAATAGTTGCGTTATCTTAGGCCTCATAATTTCTCAGGGTCATAGCTTCTTTATCAGTAAAATGAGAGTGTTGGACTAAAGAAACACTTGACATTTAAGAGCTCTTATAAATTTAAAATACAACAGAAGAAATTTTAAAAACCTCAATAGAAGGGTTAGAATATAAAATTAAATTTCTCATAAAGTAGACGGGGGAAAATGGAAAACAGGAAAGAAAACACAAGAAAAATTATGAGGACCCATCCAGGAGATCTAGTATCCCAATAACAAGGAGTTCCAGAAAGAGAAAACACAGAAAACAATGAAAAGGAAATCAATATACAATATACTTCAGGCTAACTTCTTAAAACTGAAGACTACGAGTTTCGAAATTAAAAGGGTCCACCCAAGTATAAAGCACAATGGTTAACAACAGACCCACATCAGTTCATATTATTTGACATGTGAGAACACAAAGTACAAATAGAATTTGCTATAGAACCCAGAGAGAAAAGCAGATTTCCATACAAAGGATAAAAATTTGAAGAGCATTGATTTTCTGAGTAATAACACTGAAAGCTAGAAGACAATGACTTCTATGGGAGAATGAATTCTTTTTTTTTTTTTTAAGATTTTATTTATTTATTTGACAGAGATAGAGACAGTCAGCAAGAGAGGGAACACAAGCAGGGAGAGTGGGAGAGGAAGAAGCAGGCTCATAGCAGAGGAGCCTGATGTGGGGCTCGATCCCATAATGCCGGGATCACGCCCTGAGCCGAAGGCAGACGCTTAACCGCTGTGCCACCCAGGCGCCCCGAGAATGAATTCTTAACAGGAAAATGATTTAGATTACAATTCTATGCCCTGAAATATTCATGAAGATATTCAATTCACAAACTACTTCACTGTGAGTGTATTTGCAAGAATATTTTTCCTATCCACCCTCTCTCAGAAGCTACTGATGGATGTAAAAACCCAGCAGACACCACCTTAACCAAGTGATCATGGTCGAAATCTCCAGCAATAAGACACACCTGTACCATGAACCCCGTGATGTTGTGTACTGAAGGCACATCATCATTTCTGTGGCATTCTTGCCAGAAGTGCATAACCCCAGTCCAATCATGAGAAAACAACAGAAATATTCAATAAAATAACTGACCAGTACTCACAAATTGTCTAAACATGAAAGACAAGGAAAAAATGAGGAATTGTCACACAGTGTAGGAGACTAAGGAGAAACAACAAATAACTATAAACGGGATACTGAACAGGATTCCTCAAAAGAACAAGGACATTACTGGAAAACTGATCAAATTTCTAATGAAGTGTTGAGTGTCATGAATAGCATTAAGCTAACGTGAATTTCTTGGCTTTGATAACTGTACTGTGGTTATGTATGACATGAGCATTAGGGGAAGCTGAGTGAGAAAACTATTCTTTATGCAACTTTTCCTTTAGTCTACAAATGACTCAAAGCATTTAAAAAGAAACAAGAAGGAGCAACAACAATGAGAGCTACAAACAGATTAAGTTACTAGAAGTTTCAGAGATAAGGAACAGAAAACAGCTCTGTACACATCCTGAGAATTCATCTCTGAAGGATTCTCCTAATAGACTAACCACCACGGACAATAAATAAACAATTTCTAAAGATAATTTTTAAAGTTTGCTTTCCTTATTTTACTCCAGTACTTTTTGACCTTTTAAAAATACTACACTATCATTCCTGATAAATATTAAAACGTCAGAGTTCCCATTCACCACCAGGTTAATATTTCTTCTATCCACATGCCAGGGATATGTCTCTCCAGTTGAAAACTCAGTTACCTTTTTTGCTTTTTCTTTTTATTGACATGTAATTCACATATCATAAAATTCACCTTTTTTTTTTAAGATTTTATTTATTTATTTGACAGAGAGAGAGGCAGCCAGCGAGAGAGGGAACACAAACAGGGGGAGTGGGAGAGGAAGAAGCAGGCTCCCAGCGGAGGAGCCTGATGCGGGGCTCGATCCCAGAACGCCGGGATTACGCCCTGAGCCAAAGGTAGACGCTTAACGACTGAGCCACCCAGGCGCCCCATAAAATTCACCTTTTGTAAGTAAAAACTTCAGTGGTTTAGTATATTCACAGAGTTGTGCAACCATCACTCCTATTCTAATTTTGGGACATTTTCATCACCCCAAAAAAGAAATTCTGTGTCTATTAATAGTCACTCCCCTCTCTCCCCCAACCCCTAACAACCAACTAACTGATTTACTTTTCTTCTCTATGGATTTGCCTATTCTGTACATTTCATAGACATACAATCATATAATATGTGGCCTTTGGTGACTGGCTTCTTTTACTTAGCATAATGCTTCCAAGGTTCAGTCATGTTGTAGCATGTTATCAGAATCTCCCTTCTTTTTATTCCTGAATAAGATTATCCTGGTATGGAGATACCACACTTAGCTCATCCATTCATCAGTTGACAGACAATTGTTTATTCCTGCCTTTTGGTTATTACGAATAATATTGCTATGAACATTCCTATACAAGTTTTTGAGTGAAAATTCTCTTGGGTATAGACCTAAATGTGGAAATGCTACATTATATGGTAATTTAACGTTTAACTATTTAAGGAACTATCTGCTTTTGAAAGCAGTTATACCATTTTACATTACCACCAGCAATATACAAGAGTTCCAATTTCTCTACATCCTCACTAACACAATCCTCAGTCTTTTTGATTATAGCCACCGAATGGGTATGAAGTAGTGTTTCACTGTGATTTTGATTTTCATTTCCCTAATGACTAAAGCTATTGTGCATTTTTTCATGTGCTTATTGGTCACATGTATATTTTTTCCAGAAACATGTCTACTCAAAATTCTTTGCTCATTTTTAAAGTTGGGTTATTAAAAGTAAATAAATTAAAAAATAAAGTTGGGTCATCTTTTTTATTGTTGAGTTGTAAGGATCCTTTATATATTCTGGAAACTAGAATTTTTTTTCAAGATTTTATTTATTGAGAGTGAGCGAGAGACAGATCATAAGCAGGGGGAGGGGCAGAGGGAGAAGCAGACTTTCGATGGGGATGGTGGCTTGATCCCAGGACCCCAGGATCATGGACTGAGCCAAAAACAGATGCTTAACCAACTGAGCCATCCAGGTGCCCCTGGAAACTAGAATATTATCAGACATATGATTTACAAATATTCCTCCCATTCTGTGTATGAGTTGTATGTTCATTTTCTTGATAATGCCCCTTGAGACATAAATGTTTTCCATTTTGATGAAGTCCAATTTATCTCTCTTTTTTTGGTTGCTTGTGCTTTTGGTGTCATATCTAAGAAATTACTGCCTAATCCAAGGTCATAAAGATGATGGATGAGTGGATAAGCAAAATGTGATATATACCTACAACAGAAGATTATTAAGCTTAGAAAGGAAGGAAATTCTTTTTTTTTTTTTTTAAGATTTTATTTATTTATTCGACAGAGATAGAGACAGCCAGCGAGAGAGGGAACACAAGCAGGGGGAGTGGGAGAGAAAGAAGCAGGCTCATAGCGGAAGAGCCTGATGTGGGGCTCGATCCCACAATGCCGGGATCACGCCCTGAGCCGAAGGCAGACGCTTAACCGCTGTGCCACCAAGGCACCCCAGAAAGGAAGGAAATTCTGACACATGCTACAACATGGATGAACCTTGAGGACATTATGCTAAGTGAAATGAGCCAGCCACAAAACGACAGTTTATGATTCCACCTACATGACCTATTTAGAGTGTCAAAATTAAAGAGACAGAAAGTAGAACGGTGGTTGCCAGAAGCTGGAAAGAAGGGGGAATGAGGAGTTATTGTTTGAGATGGGTAGAGAATTTCAATTTTATAAGATCAAAAGAAATATGAAGATGGGTAGTGGTGATGGTTGTACATTATAAATGTATTTAATACCACTAAACTATATTTAAAAATGGTTAAGATGGGGTGCCTGGGTGGCACAGTCAGTTAAGTGTCTAGCTCTTAATTCCGGCTCAGGTCATGATCTCAGGGTTGTGAGATCGAGCTCCACGTTAGGCTCTGAGCTGGGAATGGAGCCTACTTAAGATTCTCTCTCTCCCTCTGTTCCTCCCACCCCCTCTCTCCCTCTCTCTCCCTCTCTCAAGAAAAAAAAAAAAAAGGTTAAGATAATAAATTTTATGTTATATATTTTACCATAATAAAAAATAAAAATGGATCATCGTCCTCAGAAATTTATCCTCTGGTGGAAAAGACAGACATGTTTGTCAACAGACAACTACAATACAATGTGATGCAATGAGAAGACACACAAGAGAAACCTAACCTGGCAGGAGAGCAGGGAATGAAAGACTTCCCAAAGATGACATTTGACCTTTAGTGTTAAAGGATGAGTTAACCAAAAACATTTACTGCTACCAAAAAGAGGAGTAAGGGAAAGAACATTCGATTGAAGTTTTCCAATATATGGTTGAATTTATGAGCTACAACTTTAGGGAGAGATGTGGCTTGAGACAGATTCCAAGTCCTATATGCTTACCTCTTGAATTTCATCTGGGACAGTTGAATCCATCAGTCTGAAAAGCAAATTTCGAAGTGGACCTGCCTGTCTCCCCAGAATGCTGGTAGCTACCCCTCCCGCAAGTGCAAGAGCAAGATGATTTGAAAGCAGCTTCAGGCACAGCTTGAGGAAGTTGTGGTGTTCCCTGAAACCAAACAAAGTGCTGTGAACTTCTGGAACATAAAAGAGCATGTGCTATCCAGTTTGGGTAACATTATCTCTTTAAAAATTTTGTCAAATTGTGACCACTAGTGATTTTTAAAATGTGATTCATGAAATTATGGGTAACTTTTCCTAAAGGTCATTATCAATAAGTACCTAAGTTTAGCTCTTTTTTAGATTCTAAAGAAGTTTAATACAATTGAGGGGAAAACAGAACAAAAAAGAAAAGTCAAACTCAAAATGAGTAATTAATAGACATACACACACACACACACACACCCCAATATACATACATATAACATACCTTGATGAAGGGAAAGGGAGTGGGGGAATCTCACTGTTTATTTTATCACAGTATCTCTCAAGAAAAGAACGCAGATGTGAGAAGGTACTCTCTTCAAGATCTACACAATAAGGCCGGTGCCATGCAACAACTTGTCTAGAAGGAAGCATAAGAAAATAATGGAATAGCCTTAACAGGGGAATTTTCACAAATGATCAAAAGCAAAATTCAAACCATTAATAAAGCTGAAAGATGTCAACAAGATATACAGAAGGCCTGCTTGATTACAAAAGTTAAAGCCCTTCATTTTAGCAACCAAGGAAAATCAAGAATTTGCCATCCCTAGAATTCTTCAAAGAGAAAACATATAGCCACAACCTGCTTTGGAAGGTTGGATATTCACTCACTTAAAGGCAAAGACCTGAGCCACAGGATCTACTACAGTCTTCTGGCTTTAAGGGTCTATAAAAGGTGTATTTCATATTAAGAAAAACAGCCTGAGGGGCGCCTGGGTGGCTCAGTCGTTAAGCGTCTGCCTTCGGCTCAGGGGGTGATCCCATAGTCCTGGGATCGAACCCCACATCAGGCTCCTCTGCTGGGAGCCTGCTTCTTCCTCTCCCACTCCCCCTGCTTGTGTTCCCTCTCTCACTGGCTCTCTCTCTGTCAAGTAAATAAATAAAATCTTAAAAAAAAAAAAAAAAAAAAAACCCAGCCTGACTCTATAGAACAGTAAACTGAAATCTATTAAAAGAACAACTCCTGGGGCACCTGGGTGGCTCAGTCAGTTAAGCATCCGATTCTTGGTTTTGGCTCAGGTCATGATCTCATAGGCCATGAGATCAAGCCCCGCATCAGGCTCTGCACTCAGTGGGAAGTTTGCTTGGGAGTCTCTCCCTCTGTCCCTCACCCCACTCGCATGCACTCTTGGGTGCTCTCTCAAATAAATAAATCTTAAAAAAAAAAAAAAAACAATTCTAAAGATTCTTGTGAAGACTGTCAAGATCTTGGGAACCAACTATCTACATATGAAGTGGGAAGCTGAAAATTTAATATGAATAGCAAATTATTTATAATCAATTTATTATTTTTTAGCTTTTCTTTTGGAGGGTAATTACCTATAAATGATTTTTATTGGTTGGAATGTCATAATAAATCGATCTGAATCAAAGGTCTGGAAAGCAAATATAATACATGCCAAGTTTAAATGAGCTCACATACATCTGAAAATACCTGAAACAACCCTAAAATTCCTTAAAATTCACACTTCTAATAAAAATCATCTACCTAATTTTCTAAAAAGATATGGTTATCTCTTTAGGAAAAAGCTAAATTTCTGCAAAAGTAACTTCCTTTATTTAAAAGTATAGCCACTGCTTATTTTCAAAAAACCAACCAGACCAAGGCCACTGAGGCTAATCAACTGTTTAATAAAACCTAGTTCTGGGGCGCCTAGGTGGCTCAGTCAGTTAAGCATCTGCCTTCAGCTCGGGTCATGATTCCAGGGTCAGGGCTCGGATCATGACCTGCATCAGGCTCCCTGCTCAGCAGGGGAGTCTGCTTCTCCCTCTCCCTCCCTCCCCACTCATGCTCTCTCTCTATGAACTAAATCTCTAAAAAATAAAAAAATGAAACCTAGTTCTGACTTTATTTTAATGTAACTTCCTCATAATATGGAGACATTTAATTTTTAATATCAGATCTAGAGACAGAGAAGGAATTAAAAAAGTTTAAAAGACACTTAAATCAAGAAAGTATCTTAAATACAGGGTATAACTTCTTGCTTATATAATATAACCTCAACACTCAAATAAAAGAACTCTAGATGTCATTTCTGTGACAGTAAAAAAAAAATCAATACTAGAAATGTTCAGAAGGGCATTTTATGAACAATTATTTTTGTTTTCATTGGTGCTTCTGTTGTTATTAGAACACAAGAATTTTTAAACGTGGCATTCTTACCTATCCCTAGGAAGAGCAGTCCATGCCAGACTATGTGATGTTCCAGCAGAGATCTGCTGAATAGCTATGCCATCTAAGCCACTCACTTTCTTTGGTTTAGTAATAGGACCTGTGGAATTTCCTTGGCCACACTGCCCCATTGAGTTATTGCCCCAGGCATAAACTTCATTATCTAAAAATAAAATAAAGAAAAGCCAAATTTAAATGCAATACATTTCTTGAAGGAAATGGTTAATAATACTTCTTTTAAAAACAAATGACGTTACCATGAGAAAGAGCCAAACAATGACTGTCTCCAATAGAAATATCAACTATTCTTGTGGCAGCCAGTTCTTCAATAAGCTTGGGTCTCAATGCAGTAGCTTCTGAAGAACCACAACCTAGACAAGCTCCACAGCCCCACGCATAGACCTGAAACAAAGAGAAAAGCACTACAGGTAACAGCCTGAGATACCAGGTTGAAGACTTATGCTGTTTAAAAGTAAATATCATCTAGGCGTGCCTGGGTAGTGTAACCGGTTAAGTGTCCAACTCTTGTTTTTGGCTTAGGTCATGATCTCAGGATCATGAGACGGAACCCTACAGCAGGCTCCGCACTGAGTCTGGGGCCTGCTTGGGATTCTCTCTTTCCCTCTCCCTCTGCATCCCCCCTGCCCACCAACTCACATGCGCTCTCTCCCTCAATAAATACCTAAATAAAATCTTTTTTTAAAATAAGCTAAAAAAATAAGTAAGAGTGTGGCTTGATACTAAGTAACTTTTGGGGTGCCTGGGTGGCTCCATCAGTTAGGCATTTGCCTTCAGCTCAGATCATGATCCCAGGGTCCTGGGATCAAACCCGCATCAGGCTCCCTGCTCAGCAGGGAATCTGCTTCTACCTCTGCCCTCCCCTGCTTGTGCGCTCTCTCGCTCTCAAATAAATGAAATCTTGAAAAAAAATAATAATAACTTTCTGTTGTTAAAAATAGTATTTACTGTTTTGACTGTTAAAGGTTTTCATAGTTATTTATTTTGCTGTCTCTAAATGTTCACTATACAGGGAGACAAGCAGTTGAACTGAAAAAATAACTGGTCATAGAAAAAAATGGAAGGATCTTAGAAGGATCTTAGCAGCTTAGAAATACTGTAGCCATCTTACAACTTCTCTTTCATATGAGAAGGTCTCAACAAATATTTCTTGGTTGATTAGACCAAGGTGTGAACATATAAAATTAATTACATAAGTCACAAAACTGATGTTTATGATTAGTTAAAAATCACATCACCTCATTGTTATAATAATTTTAATGATCACTTACAAAGAGGGCCATGTAAAGCAGCAGTCAACAAAGCTCTCTGAACGTCTTTATTTTTGGCTAATTAATACTACAACAGCCACTGACTGATTTAAGAAGCTTAGGGGAAAGGTGAGTTGAAGAAGAAGATAAAAGGGGGAATGACTGTCAGTTTGGCAGCCCCAAATCAAAAAAATTAGCAAACTGAGTGACTTTCTTTTTCCTTCGGTGGGTTCTGGTAATATCATATAGACCCTTATCCTTATGCCACTGGGTTTGGGAATTTTTTTTGTCTTGTAATTCTTTCAGTAAAGACTACTGAGATGTTAAACCTCTTAAACAACAAAAAAAAGAGCAGCAAATACTTGTACCAGTTGCTAGAGAACTACTTGAGACAAAACAGAAAGAACAAAATCCCAGTACCGTAAAGCTATATGTTAGGAGGGGTTAACTTCTAAAGACAAGGAAGGTGAAAAAATACATAGTCAAAGTCATTCAAAATCTAAATCACTCATCGAGTACAATACAGTACTGTCACTCAGTGAGAGCCACATAGCTAGAGTTTGCTCTTGCAGTGTTCCTCTGGCTGAACACCAGATGAAGAAATACTTGGCTTGTATTTAGGGACCTTGTATAAGATACACATACTGTATTTTTCAACATAAGAATCACATTTAATATGATGGGAAGTCAGCTGTGAAGAGGCCTGAGAGGACTGAGGAAAAAACAGATGTTGATCATCTCATGCTCAGCAAGTCTAATAGTAAACAGAACTACCCTTGTCATTTAAAAGTATTTCTCTCTCACTTTATTTTTTCCTAAGTATATATATTTGATTTCACATAACTTAGCATACTCATGATACAACTGTTCTATATAGCAACTAACTCACAAGTTCCTTTGAAATTCAATGTAATAGGGGCGCCTGGGTGGCACAGCGGTTAAGCGTTTGCCTTCGGCTCAGGGCGTGATCCTGGCGCTATGGGATCGAGCCCCACATCAGGCTCCTCCGCTATGAGCCTGCTTCTTCCTCTCCCACTCCCCCTGCTTGTGTTCCCTCTCTCACTGGCTGTCTCTATCTCTGTCGAATAAATAAATAAAATCTTTAAAAAAAAAAAAGAAAGAAAGAAATTCAATGTAATAAATGTATTATCATCAGTATCAACCAATAGCTGAATAGTACTTGGTAATTTATAGAAACTTTCAATTCATGTAGTTACCTTTTATGATCATTTGTAAGCAAAGCAGAAATCATTACCCCTCTCATACGAAAGGACCACATGATGATCAAGGGAGGTCTGCGACTTGCCTATGGCTATACATTAAACAAGTGAACATCTTCTGGCTTCAATTCATAGATTCTCACCACAGAACCCAGTGAGAAAGTGAGAAAGATGTAAAAGAGAAGTTCCAGGTTTTAAGGCAGCATCCAGCATTGTACCAAATGACCAATTAATGAAATACAGGGTAATGAATAGTTTGAGTTCAATTTTTTAAGACACAAGGCATTCTAGTCTCTCCAAAATGACGACACTAAATGCTAATTTCAACTTTGCTGTTCATCTGCCTTATGAATTAGTCAGAAAACATTTTTATACCACTATCTGACACATAATGGATTCCTACATGTGAGAAAATGAGTGGTCAGCTCACTTTTTGGTTGCTGATGGATGTAAGAAAAAAATTATTATTGGTCTATCACCATACCTGGATCCTCTCCATCACCAACAAAAACCAGAGAAAAGTCAAAACATGCATACAGAAGTTCAAAAGTTTACAAAGGGACTATCCTAAGCCTGACTAAGCCTTTCTTAGAAACACCTATCCCTCTCAGATCATTTTCCATATGGAAATTTCTCCTTACCCTCTCTTTTGATCACCTTCTTGCCTTCTTAGTTCTTATCACTGGTTTTAACAAGATCTATTCACACTTTCTCCCACTATCCATAATTTTTAGGAAAAAATTTAAGGGGTGCTGAGTGCCAAAAAGGTTTTATAAAACCTCTTAATACAAAGAATGGGGCTGAGGATGGGTTTATCTGGGTTACACAGGCCAGGTGAGAAAATCTGGTTCCTTTGCAAATACTCTACCTCTTCAAACAGGAGAAAATATTTCATTTCAGTAGACTGCCTTTAAAATGTTATTTTTTTAAGGGGCACCTGGGTGGCTCTATCAGTTAAGTGTCTGACTCCTGGTTTCAGCTCAGGTCGTCATCCCGATGTCCTGAGATCAAGCCCCTCATGGGGCTCCGCACTCAGCACGGAGTCAGCTTAAGACTGTCTCTCTCTCTGTCTCTCTCTCTGTCTCTGCCCCACCCCCACGCTCTCTCTCTCAAATAAATAAATCTTAAAAAGTAAAATGCATTTTTTTAACTTTAAGGTTTAATTATGATTGTTACTTTTTAGTCACCTACTCCCCTGAAATAATTTAATCCTTTTATGCTCATCCCTTATTCCTACCTGCCCTGTTGATGTTAAAGCAAGTGAAGACTGGCTCCCAGCACAAACTTTGCGAATGAACATTCCTTGTAAAGCTTCCACAACTTTAGGTTTATACACTCTGTTAGTATCTCCATGGCCAAGTTTGCCTACCAAAAAAAGCACATTCAAGTTAAACAATTTATTTGTTTTAAAGAACCTCTATTCTTTACCAAAGTATGTTGATAAATATCACTCATCTTTCTATCACTAAGCTGACAGATGTGCAAAACTCTGTTTCTGACAGCAGAGGAGGTGAACAAATGAATGTTTTTCTTACAAGAAAGAAACAACCAACCAACAGCCTTCTGAATCTTAATTTCAAGCAATTAAAACCACTTTAAGAAAGATATGGGAAATTATTTTTCTTTCTCTACTTTTAATGGTCATATTTCTAACTTCTAATTTGCTGATGTAATAAATAGGTTGTACACAAGGAGTTTGTATGTATCTAATTATTTTTAATTTTTGAACAGAGCCAATGGCTACTGAAATAGAAAACATGGCAAATCACTAAAAAAGAAAAACAAATGGCCAACAATAAATTCAACCTCACTAAGAATCAGGAACTATTAATTAAATGATACCATTTTCACTATTGAAATTATTTTTAAAGTAATCTTAATTTTAATACCCACTGTTTGTTGTTGAAAGACATGGGAAAATAAGCAATCTCACACTGCTGGTAGTTGTGAATAAGAGGACAAAGATTTAGTCATTCATTGTGTAGTTTTTGATACAGAAAAATATTTGGAAACCATCTAGATACTCAATAATAAACTGATTTTTTAAAAGTCATATTAAAATCACATAAAGGAATATATTGAGCTATTTAGAAAAATGAAGAGCCATAGAAAGATATTCAAAAAATACTGTCAGATAAAAACCAGCAGGTTATAAAATATCTAGGATATATATATGTCTGCTTTGGTTTTCAAAAAAGACATCTATGTGGGAATATTTGTACATGTTTATATAAATACATATATATTTAGAGGTCCATCTATGTAAGTTTTAACAATGGCTACAGCAACATTTGTTGAAACAGTTCACTTAAATTTCTAAAATTTCTACTCATCTTTAGAGAGCTTCCTACAATAGGCATGTACGACAGGAAAAAAACATTTTTTTAAATCTCAAGAAAACAAGTCCAAAGCTATCAATAAATAATTTTTTACATACCATTGTCTCCTCCTCCAAAAGACCATACAGTTCTCCCATCTTTAGACAAAGCAATGGTGTGTGAACTGCCACAAGAAACCTCTCCTACATTGCTAATGTCTTTTACTAATGTTGGAATGTTACGGCTGTTACTATCTCCGTGACCTTGGATGAAACACACACAACAAAGAATAATGCTGTTAACTCCTTTTCTTTAGGCCATTTCTTCACAGGTAGAATAAAATTTTAAGTTAATGACAGAAATGAGGTATTTTCAAAGCGCAATTAAATATGAGAGAAAGAAGCATTTCCAGTATCTATCTTCTCATCCAATCTTCTGGGCTGCTCTCAAACTGAGACACACGGTCCCTTCAGTCAATCATTAGAATATTCTATATATGCTCCTCTCCCAGCACTTGTCTAATGCTATCTAGTATCATAGTCATGTCAACTTGTTTTCACACACACTTCAGGACCAGGATGGTATCTTTCTTGTCCCTGAAATCCTTCGGTGTCTGCTCATAATAGGTACTCAGTAAATACTTGCTAGATTTAATTACAGCTTAAATTTCAGCACTAGAATTCAGGTATTCACTGTATAAAACTGTCTTCCTCTGGGCTAAAACTAACAAAATAAATAACAGGTTTTTTGGCCTATTAAATCTAGTCTCACTGCTTCTCAGTAACCATCATTTCTATTTTTCTGTGAGAGTAACTTCAATTTTAAAAAAGCTTACCTAGTCTTCCAAAGTCTCCTTCACCCCACGTGTATAATTCACCATCCTCTGTGACAGCAGCACTATGTCTGTACCCGGCAGACACACAAACAACTACCTGCATTGCACACAAAGCACACCAAGATGAAGAACATGAATGTGCTAAAACAGCTCGTATTTGGTCTTATGCACAGAGACTTCAGAGACACTGACATTCACAACTTATCCAGAAGTTGCCATGTACAGTTGTAGAGGCTGTGCCCAGAACAAGGGTGCCTGGGCTCATGAAAGTGCTGAAATACAGCCTCTGCTCTGTTTGCCAGGCCACGAAACCTGGCTTCCACCCGGAGAAGATAACTTTCCTTAATTTGCGCAAAGGCACTGCGAAGGTAGCAGGAGCCCTGAATACACCAATCTAGTCACCTGCAAGAATACTGTATCACAAATCAAGTCTTTACTCAAAGAGTTGGCACGGGCTAAACACTAATAGAATAATGAAAAAATTTTAGATATAATGTTAACATAAAACCTACAATCCTGGCTAACCAAGAAAAACTCATTACATAATAGGGATAACTCTCAAAAACATAGTGACTATTACCAATGCAGAAAGATCTAAGCATAGTCTATGGACTATGAGAAACAAACTGAGGGCTTTGGGGGGGGGGGGATGGGATAGGCTGGTGATGGGCAGTAAGGAGGGCACGTATTGCATGGTGCACTGGGTGTTATACGCAACTAATAAATCATCGAACTTTACATCAGAAACCAGGATGTACTGTATGGTGACTAACATAATATAATAAAAAAACATTAAAATAAAAAAAAAAGATCTAAGCAGTATGTAAGCTTACATTATTTAAACTCTTAGCAGTATCTCTTTACCCTCAATTGGCTATACAGTTGATGAGTAGAATCAGGGAAATAAAAGTATACAGCAACATAATTGGGAAATGACTCAGATTTTACCACTGATCATAATAGGGACTTAACAGAAAAAAAAAATCAATGCTAATTACTCTGCATCTTTTCAATCTTCAAAAATTAGAACTCACTTTAGAAAATTCAAAATTTAGATTCAATTAAAAATACTGAGCACTACAAGGCACCTGGGTGGCTCAGTCAATTAAGCGTCTGCCTTCAGCTCAGGTCGTGATCTCAGGGTCCTGAGATCTGGCCCTGCATCAGGCTCCCTGCTCAGCAGGGAGTCTGCTTTTCCCTCTGCCCCTCCCCCATACTCATGCACAATCCCTCTCTCTCTTTCCCTCTCAAATAAATAAAATCTTTAAAAAGGAAACACTGAGCACCTAATACATTCTAGATAATATGCTAAAAACTTCTGAAATTTTTATCTGTAAATTATTAATTTACTTTTTGGAACATTTTTCCTTTATGACATTCATACTAAGTTACATGTAATTGGCAGTGTTTCCATTAAAAATAGGACACTAAAAGGAATATAAGTAAAAAAATGTTCAAAGAATTGGAATTAAAGAAGAAGGTGCTAGAAAGACTAGAAAAATACAACTACAAATAGTATTTATCTGAAAATTTCCTTAGAGCCCTACATTCAGCATCTTATCAAGTATCCCATGATGTTGTCAAGTGAACATTCCAAAATTCACTGCTTTGGGGTTGATATCTAAGTTAAAATACCATAAGTTATAATAAAGTAAAATTCATATGATAGCCAATCTTGTCAGACAACCTCCCATGAAGGAAAAGTGTCCCACTTGCAATTCTGGTATAATATAAAAATTTAAACTTTAAAAGGATCTTATATAAAGAAAACTTTTGTGGCAAGAATGTAATCTTAAAATAGAGGAATCTGTATAATTGCATATAATTACAAGCTCAGGAAAATAAATTCACTTCTTTAAAGAAAGGTAAAATAGAAATTAGAAGAGGAGATCTAGGTTCAGTTTCTAATGGTGCTAATTATTTGTGTGTGACCTTAGGCAAGTGAGTTAACCACTCTAAATGCCTCATTTCTATTAAAATGCCACCTCCTCCAACCTGATGACCTCATTAACTAATATCACACCCCACCCAAGTTAGTATCTACTACAATACTCAATTTTTTTCTTTATTATTATTTGAAATTATTTTATGTGCTTACTTATTTACTATCTCTATCCACAGATTAAAAGCTCCATGAAACAAACGATCTTGTCTGTTTTGTTCACTACTATATGTCCAATGCCTAAAACACTGCCTGGCACTCAGAAGACACTGAACAAGTATTTGTGAAATGGATGATTCTCAGTTTCCTCATGTGAAATGAGAATAATAACTACCTTATCAAAGTTGCTATAAGAATTAAAATTAAGTAATATATGTGAAAGTGTTTTGTAAACCATAAAGCAAATATACAAAAGATAAAAAGGATTTGGGGGAGGACTTTGGAAAGAACACATCAAAATCTGAAAGATATCATCACTTACAGCACAGCACATCTAATTATTTTAAATACAAAAAGAAAGCACATACCTTTCCCTGCAGAGGGCCCTGAATAAGCTTGGGATATTTCTGTGTTGAACTATTTCCATGTCCCAGTTTCCCATAATCACCATCTCCCCAACTGAAGACTTCTCCTTCTGTTGTAAAAGCTAAGGTGTGACCATCAGATCCTTTAGAAGACGAAACCTTTTTAATGGACCTGTGAGGTTCAAATGTTAGCTTTTTTAAAGTGGACTGATTATTAGAATCTCCAAGGCCCAGTCTCCCATAGCTGCCTTTACCGCAAGCTCTGACAGAGCCATCCGTAGAAATTACAAAAGTGCAGTATTGTCCAGCTTCAATCTATAAGCAAACAAACAGAAGAGTAAAATAAAATGCTTCTGTGAGAATCAAAGCATAATATTTAACGCTAGTTTTAACAAAGAGGTTCAAAGGAAGTCTTTAAAAGCAGAATATGGTGCAAATCTCCAGAGAGATTAAACAGAAAATTAAGAAAACTATTAATGGACTTTTCATGTTGACTTTATTGTTGAGCTCAAATTAATGAATATTTTCTCTCTTCAGGATATCTACGCAGTCATGATTCAATAAAGCAACAAAGTAAAATGTTCTAGCCTCATCTTATAATTGGTGCATGAAGGGCAAGAAATAAAATTATCCTGTAAATTCCCTAGAGTCCATTATGGCAAGGACCATATAAAACATATTTTACACTCATTCGAAAAAAACCTAAGTTTTAATGAAAATAATAATAAAATAGAAAGTTCTAGCTTGGCTAAGACGTAGCTACAAATGTAAAAAAAAAAAAAAAAAAAAGATCATAATAAGAAAATAAAATCCCAATGTGGCAAAAGGAAAATTCCAGCTTTTACTTAGTCCTGTTCACCATCTGCATTGAAATATAATGGTAAGTCTCTTGTCATTCATAATTCTTTTCAAAAATCCAGCTCCTAGTTTAATTTTTTAAAACTTGGAAACCATATTAGGGAAATGGACTAAAAATGGTTTTTTTTTATTAAAATGAAAAAAGTGATACAGCATGGTATATAGAAACAATACAGATAAGAAACAAGACTCTTCACTCACTTAAAAAAAAAATCTCTTAACACTACTTCCAGCAAACCCTGTCATCTACCAATTTGTAAGACATGCAGAGAACTCACAGTCTGAGCGTCAGAGAAACTGGGAGCCAATTTGGGCTGTAGTATTTTCTCCTGTGTGCCTTCCACCAACTGATGGCTGCTGTTGCTCCCCCAGACATAAACCTCACAGGTTTCTGAGACGATGGGAGCGTCACCAGTCTGAATGCTGTCTGGGCTAGCACACGTTCTTGAGTAATCAGATGCCATTCTGCAAACCTAGTAATATTAAAAACATGAAATAAATAGGCAAGACGTTCTTAATGGAGACATTTTTATAAGTGCTGTCTGAAATTACTGTTTATTTTCTTTACTTCTAAAATTCTCAACTGCTCAAATAACCTAAGAACAATACATCTAATTTTAAATACAGATGGCTAGACTACTTACTCCTGCAAAAGATACTAACTAATAAAGGTGGCAAAAATGGGGTGGAGGAGACACACAATCAAGACTTTTTTAACTAATAATTATTACACACACAGCATGACAGAGGAAAAAAAAAAGTAGAAGGGGAGCCTCGGTGGCTCAGTCAGTAGAGCATGCAACTCTTGATCTCAGGGTTGTGTGAGTTCAAGCTTACTTAAAGCTTACTTTAAAAAAACAAAAAACAAAAACACATTGATAATCCTATCACCTTAATACAATGAACGTTATCTTTTTTATGTACATTCTTCCAGAATTTTACATATTCCCGTTCTTTAACATAGTTATCCCAGTGGATATATAAAAGTGATGAAACAGAAGTCATGCAAAATTTTCCATGGCTACCTAATCTTCATGAATGAACTGATAATTTTCCACCTAATGTAAAAAATCCAATTTACTTAAACCTTTTCTTTTAAATAGGACATTTAGATTCTTTTTGTTATATAAGTCATTGTTGTTACGACATTTTTCATTACTTCTTAAGTAGAGAAGCTCAGAAATGGGGCTACTATATCCCAAAAGGACAATAACCTTATGATTCTTGAGACACACTATTACAAACTGCTTTCCAAAGTGGTGCTACTACACATCACCAGCAGTATATTTATGTATACAGAAAATAAAAATCATCACTTACTTATCATCTGTGTTGAATATAGTGGTAAAGTGTCTTGCATTCACAATGCTTTTTTAAAAATCCACACTTCTCCACCTGCCGCTCCCCACAACCCTGCCAAAAGGATAGGACCCAGCATGGCCATCCCAGTGGCCCTAATCAAGGAATACGTCTACGTGAAAGTACCAGTCGCACTGTATCCATACTAATAATAAGCATTGTTTTTATTTTTTGCAAACTTAAGAGGGATAAAAGAGGATGTTCTTTTAACTTGATATTTGTTATTATCAACAGAACAAAAGTTTTTCCATTTATTTGTTTACCACTAACTTCTGCCCATTTATTTATTAGTGCTTAATGGATTTTTAATTGGCTTATATGAATTCTATACAATAAAAATATTAACTCTGGGGGCACCTGGCTGGCTCAGTCGATAGAGCATGCGACTCTGGATCTTGGGGTCGTGAGTTAGAGCCCCATGTTGGGTGTAGAGATTACTTAAAAAAAAATATTAACTCTGACTGCAGCTGTTGTCAATTCTTTTGTCTGTCTTGTAGTGTTTTTTTGCTCAAACAAAACAATAGAAGGAAAACCTTCAAAAAGTCAATCTTCAAAAGCCCATTAAATTGAAGGGGACAGAATAATTTTAGTCAGAATCATTAAATAGTATCCAAAACAATAGAATGACATGTGTGTTAAACATTTTCCAGTGAACATGAGGACAGTTGTGAGGACATACAAAATATGCATAAGTGAAGGCTGCCAGTCCCTAATCTGAAATTTTGCTGGCAACAAAAGGAGGGTAGTGGGGCCAAGAGTGTTAGAATTTTTTAACCTAAAGATTTATTACTACAATAAGTTTTATATGATAAATCACAGCTCTCCTCATCCGCCCCACATCCCCCAAAAAAGAGCAAGAGAGAAAAAAAATTAGTTATAGGGCTTAGAAACATGTGTTTAAAAACTGGGGCGGGGGCAGGGTAGAAATCTAGGAAGAGAGCAGCAGTGATGCAGTTTTCTAAACACTCTGATTCACTACACAGAACAACTACAAGGCCAAACTTCAAGTCCACACTTAACATTCACAACAAAACTAGGTGAAAAAGGTGACAAAGGTACCTCCAATAACTACGAAATACAAGCAGATGCAGACAGATGAGTCTGGAATAATTTGATGTGTCAGAGAGCAAGAAAGCTATGAAAGATTATTAGGCCTATATCAAAAGAACTTAGGGGGCACCTGGGTGGCTCAGTTGGTTGAGCCTCTGACCCTTGGTTTTGGTTTCCGCTCAAGTGGAGCTCTGCACTCAGCAGGGAGTCTGCTTGATATTCTCTTTCTCTTCTTCCTCTGCCCCTCCCCCGGCTTGCACTCTCTCTCTCTCAAATAAATACATTAAAAAAAAAAAAAAAAAGAACTTAGGAACCACCCTGAAGAGACTACTACTCTGAAAGACTATTGGCCAAAGATGAAACAATATGAACTCCACTACAGATAATAATTTAATGGGTTAAAAACTCAGACAGGTTTAAGTCTGTCTATAGGTTCATAATGATATTTTTCAAATGAAATCAACTGGTCCACTTTGGAAGAAGACAGACCAATTCATTAAACTGAACACTAGTATATAAAATCAGTGTTAAAATTTTTTAAAATTGGATGGACATAATCAAGCATTTATTCAAGCCTTTCTTATATGAACTGAATCAGAGTAACCAAATAGCTGATAAGGGAATCATCCTTATAACAACATTCCAATGAATAAATGAAAGAGGAATGATACGATTAAAATACCACCATTTTGCAACTAACAACCAATGAATTAATAAATGTAGTCATTAAGCATCAAGAGTTGCTAATATCACAAGAGAGACAACTAGAAGGAAACTGATGAAAGATCACAACACCATATATAGTCTTGCCAAAGGGATCAAACCTAGGACCCACCAATCCTCAGGTCAAGCCCCTAGATCTACCTGCCAATTTGCAGGAAATAAATAGGACATAGTGAACTGCCTTACGAGTAATCAATCAGCAAAAAGCCCAGGTTCCTGACCAAAAACACTGAAGGAAAAGAAAAAAATGGAGGGGAACCTATAGATTAAGAGATTTAAAAGACACCTTTAAAAAAAAAAAAAAAGGCAAAAACGCATTATAGTATCTAGGGATACACACCTGAGTGACAAAACGATGAAGAAATGAAAGGAAGTGATTACTCTAAAAGTCAGGATAGTGGTTGCTTAGGGGAGGAGGGCAGGGGTTAAGACCAGGACATAAAAGAGCCAGTTAGAGTGGTTGGTAGTTTTATTTCTTTACCTGGGTACAGATTAGAAGGATATTTATTTTATAATAATTTGTTAAGCTTGACGTTTGTTTGTTTGTATGTTTTTGTATCTGTATCTGTTTCTGTATCTGTTTTTATTTAAAAATTTTTAGTTACCTGTATGCAATGCAAAGTTCAAAATGAATAAAAGGGTATACATTGAACAGGACGTTTCCTTCCCATTCCTGATGCCAGACACCCTAGCTCCACTTCCAGGGACAACCACTGATGCTACTTTCTTCTGCATCCTTTCCAAACACTGAATAATTATTTTTAAGGAATAAATACAAGTTAGCATTTTAAGACAAAGTAATTTTTAATTATTATTATTACATACCTCTTCAAAGAGGCATAAAGCTGCCTCATAGAGTGAGCACAAGCCATCAGATGTTCTGGTTGGTTCCCTCCACTGACTCCGATCAGCAGATGAACCCTACAGTTTCAGAAGGAGAGAGACATGTTACTAAAATCACTTAAATATTCTGCAGAAATACCTGATATATACATGTATATGTATGATATATGATTATGCACACTAAGATCAAATCCTAACATTAGGTCAAGAAACCAACTCTTACAGAGAAGTGTTACAAAAGACGGAGATATAGAGTGAAACAGTAAATTGTCAATCCCTCAATGATTATTTATTGAATAGCCATAGGGCTTGACCTAGAAACAAACAAGGAGGCATAATTTTGCCAATTACATATTCTTTGGGTGGCCAATATCCAGTAAAAGAGGCCCGGGAAATATTCTACTCTCCTGAGGGCTGCCTTGCCCACCTGTCTCTGAGGATAGAGGCAAGCAGAACATAGCCAGCTTGAGAGATGACCTTGACCAGAGCAGCAGAAAATCCCTTCCTCCCTTCTTAGTTTCAGCAAAACTAAAGTCCCACAAATCAGTTCATGTAGCTACCTGACAACACTAGTAACAAAGCATCTTTTTCCTATCACAGCTGAGGAATCATAGCACCTCTCTGGGACTCTCCAGAGTAGGGCCCAAGGACTGTGACCACAAATCACTCTGTCATTGACAAATGACAAACCAGAAAGTGAACTTGATCTCACTGCTCCTTCAAATTCCCAAATCCTTAAATCTTTAGATCACAAATGTCAAGTTCCTTCTCTGATTTAACAATCCTGTAATTGTGAAATTTTCATCAGTAGCACTTTTCAATGGCTAGTATACTGTAAAAATATCTATATTCTATAAATATTATAGATATATAATTTATAAATAAAAATTTATGTTCTGGGGCGCCCGGGCGGTGCAGCGGTTAAGCGTCTGCCTTCGGCTCAGGGCGTGATCCCGGCGTTCTGGGATCGAGGCCCACATCAGGCTCCTCTGCTAGGAGCCTGCTTTTTCCTCTCCCACTCCCCCTGCTTGTGTTCCCTCTCTCGCTGGCTGTCTCTCTCTCTGTCGAATAAATAAATAAAATCTTTAAAAAAAAATTTAAAAAAAATAAAAAAAAATTTATGTTCTAGAAATATGTTATCTTCTACTATGGTAGGGAGGGTGGCCTAGATCCTATAAGATCCCATCTAACTCTATATGATTTTATCAATTTAAACTATTTTAATTAACAAGACTCCTAAGAAATGAAACAAATGAATATGTTGGCTATTTATGGCTAGTTTATCAGGTACTAACCAGCTGCTGCCAAATCAATTTTTCTTTTTATTTGTTTAAGGTGGTGCTTCTCAAATTTTAATGTGGACATAAATCATCTAGAGACTGTGTTAAAATACAGATTAGATTCCAATTCAGTAAATATAGATGGGGCCTAAGGTTTTGCATTTCTAACAAGCTCCCAGGATATGCCAATGCTGCTATCTGAGGCTCACTTTTTGGGTAGTTAAGGCTATAGAGAGCCATTTGTAGGTCTGGAGTCATACCAGAAGCTGAGTGTTCAAAATTACCAGTACTAGACATACAAGGGGTTGCCATACCAGCAAATACTCAGGGGCACAGACTCTACAAATTCCATAATTAGCTGTGCAGTACTTCAGAGAAAAACAATTGTAATCTGTGGCTCCATTATTTAAAGGCCACCTCTAGTGATCACTAAATCAAAAGCAGAGGTGGAACAACAGCCTGCTACGCCCTTCTAGGAGCTGGTACCAGAGCCATCAGAATTCCCTTTTTCATGCCTTCCTACACTATGGAGGAAAATGTTGAAAACTGCATGAAGTTTTCAGGAACAGATCTGGGTTTAAATCCAGGCTCCACCACTTACTGGATGTGTGAATGAAGGATAAGTCTCCTTATCCTTAGACAGGAATAATGCCAATATTACTTAGGGCTGTTGGGAAGATTAGAGTTATGTACAAAACATGCTTAGCACAGCTTCTAATATACAGTAGGAACTCAAAACTGGTAGCAGTAATTATTAATTTGCATCACGTGTACGGAGAAAGAAAATACAAGAAATCTTTAATAAATATTTGCTAAATTTAAAAATACCAAACATAAAACATCCTTCAAACACTGTCACTGATTTCTGTTCTTCCCAATACAGTCAATACATACTCCCCACCCCCCAAATCTACAGTTTCACTTTGTCTGGTTTAGCTACTCGAGGTCAGCAGCAATCCAGAAGCAGGTGCTCCTCTTCCTGACATATAGTCAGGTCAATAGTAGCTTAACGCTAGGTCACAACGCCTACTCATTCACCTCACGTTATCTTCATCTCATCAGCATTTTATCATCTCACATCATTACAAGAAGGGTGAGTGCAGTACTAAGATATTTTGAAAGAGAAACCACATTTACACAGCCTGTATTACAGTATATTGTTATAATTGCTCTATTCTATTATTGTTATTAATCTCTTACTGTGCCTAATTTATATATTAAAGTTTATCATAGGTACGTACGTATAGGAAAAACCATAGTACATATAAGGTTTGGTACTATCTGCAGTTTCAGGCTTCTAGTGGGGGTCTTGCAACATAGCCAAGGATATTGGGGGAGGATAACGCAGTTAAGGGTGAGACTACTCCAGCTGCAATCAGTAAGGATTAAAGATATCTCTAAAACCCATTCTGTACAGAATTCTTAATGTAAATAAGAAAACAATACTATACCTAGGTATTTTTAAAGAAACTAAATTTTGGAAAATATAGTACATTAAATGTGTAACTTTATACACTGTTAACATAGGAATTTCAATGGTCTAGAGATATGTGGAAATTAAAATAACAAAAATTCATGGTTTCACAGGTCTTCATTTAATTACCTCCCTCTTTTAAGCACCTACCATCAAAAATAAGGTTATTCCTTTTATTTTTGTCACATTTGTCTTTTTAAGATGTTCTGAACAAGGACATAAGACTGGATGGGGAACATTTCCACATATTCTTGCTATCTGGTTTTACTCTATTAAAATTGCTTCAATGACTCCCCACTGCCTACAACACCCCATAGCACAAGATACAAGGCCCTGCCTACTTGGGAGCTTCACCTCGTCCCATTCCACCCCATCCACCCAGGGGCTTGCTCTCTTACACCTTGGTCACTTTGTGAACTCTGGTCCTCTCATCTGAAAACTTCTCCAGCTCCCCATACTCACACACTTCATGTTTATAGGCAAACTCTTCCTACTTTTCAACTAAGCTCAGGGATCCTTCCTCCACAAGGCATTTTCTGCCCCTTCCCTCCAGGTCTCCTCCTGTGTCCCATCACCTCTTCCCAGTGCAGACCTCTACTACAGCCCATTATCATTAATTTGAAATGTTTGTGCATCTGTCTTTCCTTAAACTGTGAGCTGGCAGAAGGCATGGATGCTACAAAGCCCATTTACCTTTTTTTTTTTTTTTTTAGATTTTATTTATTTATTTGACAGAGAGAGAGCGCACATGCAGGGAGAGCAGCAGGCCTGAAGGAGAGGGAGAAGCAGGCTCCCAGCTGACGAGGGAGCCTGGTTCGGGGGCTCAATCCCAGGACCCTGGGATCACAACCTGAGCTGAAGGAAGATGCTCAACTGACTGAGCCACCTCATTTACCTTTTAAACTCAGTGGCTAACAGTATCTGGCACACAGTGCTAAATAAACACCTACTGGCATCAAAAGCCAATGGTGTTTTTATTGTTGTATATTCTTTTAGAATTCAGAGATATACATTGACATTATTTCCCTTCTCTTTATTTAAATACAAGTTAAGGAGTATTTTGTGAACTACCATTCAAACACACATACTACATGTGTATCGTTAGTGAAGGTTAAGAATCACATAAGTAAATAAAAACTATGAACTCATTTTTGTTAGGCTTCACGTCAGGTAGTCAGTTGATGGTTATGTGTCTCTCCCTTTAACTTCTAGCCTGGGGGTAACTTTTGTCCCAGTTGTTCAAGGGTAGAGAAACTTAAGGCAGGGAAGATCAGGTCAGGTTGGAGTCCAGGGTACTAGGAGAGAGGATATATACCTATTTTCTGAATTCTCAGACAACACTGTTAAGTATAAGAAACGTGGGTTCTGGAGACCAAGAGCATCAGACTCTATCACTTACTGTGCAAGAAGGAATAATAAACGTAAAATTCAATTAATAACCATTCCTTTCCCCTAAAGCCAATCTGAGATTTAATTAAATTCAATCTAATAAGGCCTATGGTGACTTTAAGGAGAGCCAAACTAAATCAAACATACAAGATTCTTCCCCAGAATAGACCCAGAATTCTGTGGAAAGCAATCTAGTTTTCTGGGGTACCCTCATCACAATAAGAAGCTATATTATAGGATATAACCACAGAGGCTATGGAGGGAGGCCCCTCCTGACTAGATGTACTTGTCCCGGAATGAAAGAGGCAAATGGAGAGAAAACTAGGAATCGAACAATATAAACTTATTATATTTTACTACTTTATTATATCTACTTTAAGGTAGGTCTTCATGGGAAAAAATAAATCAATTTAACACAAATACAGTAGAAGCCACCTGCAGTAGTCAGAAAAAACATGAGCTCTGCAGACAGATTTGGGGTTATAAGAATTAGTTAACACAGCATCTGCCCCATAAGTGCTTAATTAGTATATGTTTTACTTCCAGTTCTTTTGCCAAATAGATGTGTAAATTTAGGATAACTACCACAGTTTCTTCATCCTTAAGATAAGGATAAATAATATCTACTCACATATTAACATGATAATTGAATCAGACAGTGCATATAAAGCACCTGGTTGGTAGCAGGCACTCAACAAAGGTTAACTCTCTTCCTCCCTAACTCCTGGTATTGGAGAGCAGTAAATGAAAGACGTCAAAAGAGGAATGAGACAGCTTATTACACATTAAATTAAAGACAGATTCATAGTACATACCAAAGAACGCCTCATCTGCATTAATATGGTCATAAAGCAGTCAAAGCTGATCATTCCTTCCTGGCTTGATAGTAGTTTGCTTTTCTCCATGGAATTTACAACTGCTGAAGCCCCCAAAGCCATTTCTATCCATTCAAGAAGATACCGCAAAGAGCCTCGCTGAGCTGCTAAACCAAGTAGCAACTCAGAAGCTAATCTACGACCTAAAGTGTCTGCCCCAGAATTGGGAATAGTTACTCCTTTAAGAAATGTTGTCACTTGTGATAAGCAGTCCAAACCCATCGGAGGAATCTTGCTTTCATTTGCTAAAGATAATGGTGGCAAAGAGCTGACAACTTCAATTGCAGTATGAATAACGTCGTTGCAAAGACTAAGACCAGGTCCTGACACAGGCATCATCCAACTTTGTCTCAGAAGTGCAAATAATAAACTTAGACCAGTTCGAACACCCATTTCTATAAGTGCATCAGTGCTTGACCGGGGACGTTCACTAACAGAATGGACATCTGCTGAACCAGAGCTGCTCTCCGGAGAATGCTGCTGCTGCTTCACTTTGCCTTTGTCATGGTATTTATTAGAAAGTGCATAAAAGACACGCTGGAGTACAAGCAGGCGTTTCCGAAGAGCGCCAGCAAACGGGGAATCTGAACACACCATCTTCGCTAGCGCTAGCTGGCTGCTAAGAAGGGCATCCAAGTAGTGGTCCTGCTCATCACTTGAAAGAGACTCACGTTCAAAGTCTGGCAACTGTGGTCCTTTGAGGCACAAAACTTGTTGGGGCAAAGGTACTACTTCTTTATTGCTGACCAGTTTAGAATACAGAACGGCAACTCCTTCTCTTGTAGCAATAGATTCACTATCCTCTGTAATCCAGGAGCTGTTGAGGTGTTCAAGCCATTTCAGTTTCACTGGTGGAACCATAGTTGCCATGGTGGTTTACTCTTCAGCCATTAGTTCTATAAAGGGAGATGAAAAAGCAGTCAAAAACTTACACAAATGACTCATAACATGTTTCTAACTTCCATCTTTTATTTACAATCAGCGATTTCAAACCGGTGAAACAAAGTCTGAACTGCAGTTAACAGAAATGTACCAGTATTAGTATTTTGGCTTTCATAAATGTACTACAGTTATAAGATGCTAATATTAATGGAAAATGGGAGAAGGACACATAAGAGAACTCTACATAATCTTTGCAACTTTTGTGTAAATCTAAAATTATCCCAAAATAAAGTTTATTTTAAAAATTAGTGATTTGAGTACCTTTTCTCTTCAGTTTCTGGTCCCACTGTCAGTGTAACAGTGGGTTTTACATGCTGATCACCTCCCCCAAATTCGTATCTCCAACCCAGACCTCTTCCCTGAACTCCAAACTCACATATACAATTGCGCACTTGACCTCACCATATAGATAGCGAATAAGCATCTCAACATACTCAAAACTGAATTCCTAATCCACCACCACCACCATTCCCACCCAAACCTGATCCTCCTGTAGACTTCCTCATCTCAATAAATGACAACTCTATCCTTCTAGCTCCTTTGGCCAAAAACCCTGGAGTCACCACTCATTGCTTCCTCTTACACTCCAAATTAGTCAGCACTACTTTCAAATATATCCAGAATCCAAACAGTTCTCACTCCCTTCATTGCTAAAACCCTACCCCTCAAGCCATCACCTCTTGGCTCACTTAAGGAGCCTTCCTACCAGTCTCTCTGGCTGTATGGAGGAACCACAATGACTCCAGAAGAGCAGAAATGTTTTTGTATATTTTGTTAACTGGTGTATTCCAACATGTAGTGAGTATTCCGTATTGGTGTTTTTTTTTTAAAGTACTTAAAAACTAAGTCGTATGGGATAAAATATTCACAAAATGTATATCCCACAAAGGACTGGCATCCAAGGTACATAAAGAACGCCTACAACTCAATAATAAAAAAACAATTTAATTTTTAAAATGGTCAAAAGACTGAACAAAACTCACCAAAGATATATGAATGGCCAATAAGCACAAGAAAAGCGCTCGACATCATTATTCATCAGAAAATGCATATTAAAACCACAAAGAGATACTATTACCCATCCAGGAGCACGGCTAAAATTTGTTTAAGACTGACAATACCAAATGTTAGCAAGGATGTAGAACAAACTCTCACAAATCATTTGCAGGAGTGTGAAAGGGAACAAGCACTGATACTTTCTTATAGAACTAAAACTAATCTCTACTCAATGACCCAGCAATTTTTTCCCTACGGGTTTACCCAAAAGAAAACACAGGCCTGTAAAAAGACTTAAATAAAAATATGGTTGCCCCTAGAAGGTGAGAGCATAAATAAACTGGGAAGGAACATGAAGGAACTCCCTGAGGTGGTGATAATATTGAATTACCCAGGCACATGCACTTATCAAAACTCAGTAAACACACATTTAAGATTTTTACATTTCACTGAATGTGAATTTTACCTCAATAAATACTGAACTCTAGTTGACATGCACACTGAAGTATATTTGGGGGGGAAGTACACTGATAACTATAATTTATTTTGAAATGCATCAAAAAATAAGATGCACTGATGTGTAATATATCTTTATACACATCCATATATATGAGTAGGTATGCGATAAAACAAAAATATTAAAAGATTAATGGTAGAATCTCAGTGGTGAGTATGTGTGTCTTCACTTAAAAATCTTTCAACTTGCCCATATATTTGAAATTTTCATCATAAATTATTGCAGGGGAGGTGGGGACTAAGTCCACAGAATGGAAGTCGTAACAGCTGGTACTAGAAAAACATCCTCAAATACTGAAGGGCATTTTATTGCCATGATATAGGTAATCTTCAAGAAAGAGTTCAAGTGATAGTGATCCCAGACTATTTAAAAGGAGTTTCCTATTTCTCAGTATGCCCCATTAAATTCTAAATATAAAATCTGATGACACTTCCCTTCTCAAGATTGATTACTATGCTTAATTATCTTCATTAGATACTTAGAAAGTATGTACTTGAGAAGGGGAAAACAAAACATAAGCCTCCTCCCACTTTATTTATTAATTATTTATTAAACATTGTGCAGAGGAGGGGCACCTGGGTGGTTCACTTAGTTAAGTGTCCAACTCTTGATATCAGCTCAAGTCTTGACCTCGGGGTTGTGAGTTCAAGTCCCACACTGTTTAAAAAAAACAAAAACAAAAACAAAAAAACCACATTGTGCAGAGGATATTCAAGTACCTTATTTACCTCCATCCATGCAACCCATAGGTAATTTTGTCTTTTTAATTTTGCTAGTTTGATAGATGTAAAGACATATGTTGTTGCTCTAATTTCAATTTCCCCGATTACTAATAAATCTGAACATTTTATGTTTATCGATCATTTGGATATACTCTTCTGGGAAACACCTGTTCATGACCTTCTAGTCATGTACTTTTCTATCAGGTTAGCTTTCTTGTCAACTTTTAAAAGGTTTCTGTATTTTATCATTGCCCTCAACACTGCAAATATTTCTTTAAGTCTATCTTTTGCATACACACACATCTCTCTCATAGCTTCTGCTTTGCATTCTTGGTTAAAAGAGCACCCCCATGCACTCATACCCAGATTACACATGAATTCTAGATAATACAGGTATTCACTTGGGACTTTCTTGAGGTATTCTGTTGGTTGTTTTTTTTTTTTTAACACAAGTCTTTAATCCACATGGAATTTAAATAAATTCTATATTCATTTGGAATTGTAATAAGTTCTACATGTAAAACTTGTTTCATGTTTATTGTTTCCAGGCGTATGGCTAGTTATGTCACCACCATTTATTAGGTAATCCAGGACTTCCAAGACAGCTGAGGACAATGGCAGCTGAGTAACTATCTCCACAAATTTCTTCCCTAACAGTGAGAAGGAAAAATTGAATTCTACACAAAACCACATTAGTTCTGAATCTATTGTCAGACCATGAATCCCTATGAGAATCTAATGAAAGCTGTGGATTCTGACTCCCCAAGAATAAAATTCTTATGCACATACTCATAAAAATATGAGCAAAATTCCAAAGGTTTCACAGACGTCCTAAAATCATCTATGTACTCCAAACCACTAAAAATTTATGGATATTCTAAAATATCTTACTAGTACCAGTAGAAAATCTTTAAAAACCAACTACATTTCAAGAAATAATTCCAAAATTTAGGTATAACTTGGACCATATTTCTAACGATAAAGCAGTAAAACCAAAAAGTATTTACAGAACAATATGGAACTATCTCCAAGATACATTAAGTGAAAAAAAAATGTACTCATGTATAGTATAATTCATATATAGTAATATTTACATTAAAAAAGATTTAAATATGCATGTATGTTCATAAATGCATAAAACTCTGGAAGAGCACACACAAAAAACTAAAAATATTAGTTGCCTCTGAGGGGAGGGGACCTGGGTTACTGGGAGATAGGAGTAGGAAAGATATTTACTTTTCACTGCATAACCTTCTGAATTTCATATATGTGCATTTGTTACCAAAGCAAATAAAAAAAATCCATTTTTAAATAAAGAAACCCAAAACAAAGAAAAAGCCAAATTTTTAGAAATGCTCTTCTACAGTTTTTTAAACAAAAAGGGGAAGAAAAAAAGGATTTCACAATTTCTAGAAAAGTATATAAATCATTATGTATCAACAAAATGTAGCCAAAGTTGACCCAAAGCAAAATACAAAGATTTAAAATACTTCATTTGTACATAAGACTGAAATGAATAATTCAATTCAGTATTAGAAAAAAATAAGCTTAAAAAGTGAATAATAAATATAATAATAACTGATGAATAAGACAAAAAACCAATAGGATTGATATCTGAATTTCAGAGGTGATTCTTAGTGGGGGAAAAAAATGATCAGCTAACCTAATCAACCATTCCTAATCAAGGAAAGAAAAAGATAAAACATAAGATACTCAGTATTATAAATATGAATGGAAAGACGGCTATGGAAGTTTGCCTGTTCCTCAAAACGTTAAACATAAAGTTACCATATGACCTAGCAATTCCAGTCCTATGTCTATACCCAAGAGAACTGAAAATATATGTTCATAGGAAAACGTGTACAGGAGCATTCAATAACAGTATTACTCATAATAACTGAAAAGTAAAAACAACCCAATGCCATCATCAAATTCATCAACAGATGAATAAACAAAATGTACTGTTATCTATACAATGGAACATTATTTAGCCATAAAAAGGAATGAGGTACTAATACATGCAATAACATGACAGAGCCTTGTATACATGCTAAGTGAAGAAGCCAGACATAAAAGGTCACACATTGTAGGATTTTATTTACATGAAATGTTCAGGACTGGCAAATGCATAGAGACAAAAAAAAAAGTTAGTAGTTGTCAGGGGCTAGTGGGAGATAGGGAGAAACTGCTTAATACTGACAGTAGGAGAGGTTTTACTTTAGAGTAATGAAAAGGTTTTGGAACCAGACAGAGATGGTGGTTGCACAGTACTGTGAATGCACTAAGTACAACCGAATTAATTACTCACTTCAAAATGGTTAATTACGTGTTATTTGAATTTTGACTCAATAAATTATTTTTAAAAAGAAAACAAGTACGGCAGGAAGTGCGCTTCGCCAAAATGAACTTGGATATGTTACCAAAAGAAGGCAGAATCAGCAGTGCACAATCAAATATACAAGAAATATACTAACAAATATACATCAAGAATGACACTGAGGGGTCAAAAAAAATTACAAGATGCCATTCCAGGTTCATCAAATTGTGAATTCAAAGGAAAGAAAGTATTTAAAGAATATTTAAAGAATATTAAAGAGTATTTAAAGAATAGAAATGAATCAGAATGACTAGAAAACATAAATATGTTCATATAAAATCGTAAGAAAAAACCCAAGTTCAGAATGTGAGAAAAAATTTAATGAGCCAATGACTTTCCTTTTAGTTCTATAATCTACAATGAGTCAAAACCGATAATTTGGAAGATAAAAATCATACAATGCACCTAGCACAGTGTCTAATATTTCGTAAGTCCTCAATGAAGGATGCATTTGAAGAAAACCAACTGTCTATAATTTACAACGAATTAGAGAGCTGGAATAACACAGTTAGGATACTAGTGAAATAAATCAGTAATGAGGTTCAAAGAAACTAACAACAAAAATCAAGCTCTGAATGTTTTAAGAGAAATCTTTTTATGCCTTCAGGAAACAGACAATTCCTAAACTACTTTAAATGTCTCAGGGCATTGAGGAAAAAGTCTCAGCTCTTCTTAAGTAGTCAATAGAGTAATACCAAAACTCAAGAAAGCACAAAAAATACAATTACAATACTGCCCTGTAAAAAGTATTTGTAAAAATCCACAACTAAAATATTAGCAAGCAAAGTGGAACGGTATATTAAAAGGCTAACACATGACATGTTGAGTGGGCTTATTTGAGGAATATAATGATGGAGCAACAAAGCAAATCTATTAACATTAACAAAATCCATGTTATATTGTGAGATGTTAAAAAAGCAGCTGACACAATGCAACATCAATTTCCAATAAAAATCTAGTAATAAGGCAAGGATAAAGGTTTCCTTTTTTAAATTATTAGAAATTTCTTATCACAAAACAGAAGAAAAACACTAGCAGCACTGGTTCCTAGAGTCAAATATAAGACAAGTGCCCACTTTCACTGCTATTATCAATAATGCAATTGAACAAAAAAATAAGTATCGTACAGTATTCTAGAAATCGTTATCACAGTGAGGTAGTTGATTACAGAATAAATAAAAATCAAAACTCAAAAGTATCTAGCTCTAAGCAGTCACATCCCCTTTGGAGAGTTGTGATCCAACTGTGGGGTGGTCCCACACTCTCACGACCCGGCTCACCAACTGTCCTGAACACAGTTGAAACAGAAAATAGGAAGATGGCTGCAAACCCTTCAGGACAAGGTTTTCAAAACAAAAACAGAAGTTGCAATCTTGGCAGAACTGGACAAAGAGAAAAGAAAACTACTAAAGCAGAACTGTCAACAACTCGTTCTAGAGCTAGCACAGTGCTCTCAGAGACCCTCAATAAGGACTTCCGGGACCGTGCTGAGCAGCAGCGCACACTGCACCATGCACTTTCATCTGGATGCTTCAGAACTCAAGACTACCTGAGAATCTCCTTCTTCCCCTTTTGCCTCACCTTGACCCAGAATGAAGAACATATTTGCAGTGTAAGTGACTTCATAATATCAAATGCCAAAGCTACATCATTCAGTGCAATACAAACTATGACTCAGAATTTGGGCAACCTTTCAAATTTTGTGCTTCCTTAAAAGAAAGGTATATGTAAGTGAAAGCAAAAATGAGGGTAATCTGGATGATGAGAGGTTTGGAAGTTGTATTATCTGAGGAACTGATCATGCTACCTGCGACTGTAACTTTTCTGTAATTCAATTTGATTTTAACTCTAAATCAAACTCTAAATTGGATGGTTACATAAATTCAACCCTTAGTCCTCAAGAAGTTGGACTAGGTATATTATTTCCACAATAGACTTTAAAGAACCATTTATAGTACTTAATTTTAAAGAAACAAGGGTATTCTTTAAAAATATAAACCAATAGGCTTAAATAAGTTGCATTCATATTTGCTATTTATGGAATTGACGTCAGTGTACCGTCTGATTTTACAGTCAACATACCCAGATATCCTTTCTTTCTTTTTCCTTTTTGAGAGCAAGAGAGCGAGAGAGCACGTGCAAGGAGGGGTGAGGGGGGCAAAAGGAGAGAGACCTTAAGCAGGTTCCCTGCTCAGCACAGAGCCTGAGGTGGGGCTCAGTCCCACAATCCCAAGATCATGACCTGAGCCAAAATCAAGAGTCAGGCATTTAACTAACTGAGCCATTCAGGCACCCCCAACCAGAAAATATTCTTTGTTAACTCATGATTAGTTCCCTATTCTCAATTTTAAAAGAAAACCCAAGTTAAGCCTAAATTACCAACCAGTCTTAAATATCTTTTATAAACATACACCACTATAAATGTGACTAAATTCTATTAAAAAGTTACAAGACAAAAAAAGTCAAAAGTATCTTTAAATAACTACATAACCAGGAATTATGTAATATATAATGAGAAAAAAACTGTAGAGTTGTAACAAATAATATAAAATACCTCGTAATAAATTAAACAGCTGCAAAAATTTTATTAATAAAATAGATAAAATTCTACTGCAGAACAAAAGAGATTCTTTAAATAAATGTATAGCTTAAGCAATGCTCTTATTAAGAAGAATCTACATTTGGGGCGCCTGGGTAGCACAGCAGTTAAGCGTCTGCCTTCGGCTCAGGGCGTGATCCCGGCGTGATGAGATCAAGCCCCACATCAGGCTCCTCCGCTATGAGCCTGCTTCTTCCTCTCCCACTCCCCCTGCTTGTGTTCCCTCTCTCGCTGGCTGTCTCTGTCTCTGTCAAATAAATAAATAAAATCTTTAAAAAAAAAAAAAAGAAGAATCTACATTTTAGGTGGTCAATTCTCCTTCAGTTAATGTATAAAATTAATTCAGTATCAACCAAAATCACCCTGGACTTTCCTAAAACTTGATAAAGTGTTTAAAGTTATCTGTAAAAGTAAATACATAGGAATTGCAAAAAAGGAAAGAAAGAGAGAAAGAAAGATCTCTGAAAAAAACTGGAAACTGAGAAAGGTCCTGGCTTACCAGATATTAAAAATTATAACGCTACAATAACCAAATGTGGTTCTGACACATCAGTATCACATCAGAAAATATTAAGAGAACTGAGCATCCAGAAGGAGATCCAAGCACATATGAAAAGTAAGTACAGGATGAATGTTAGCATATAATAAAGGTGTTAATCTACAAGGACACATGTTTAAGGATTTTCATTACATTCTCCTTATGATAGGGAAAAACCTAAACATTCATCAATAGGGAAGAGATAACTAAAATGTGGTATATTCAGATGATGCCAAATTATAAAATTTATACCATAAAAAAGTTAACACATGCAATTCAACAAAACTAATAAAATCTTCTAATTGTCAAAACAAGATTTAGTGTTGAAGGAACACCAAAAAACAACACTAGAGGAGTTATACTGCATAAATTAAAAGTAAAAGCACCAGGGGTACCTGCCTGATCAGCAGGTAGAGTATACAACTCTCGATCTCAGGGGTCTAAGTTCAAGCCTCGCGGTGGGTGTAGAGATTACTTAAAGATAAAAAAATAAAATAAAAAAAGTAAAAGCACCAAAGTCTGCCAGACTGGCTAGGTTTGAATCTAGGCTGTATCACTTACGGTCTATTGAACAAGGCCAAGTTCCTCAATTTCTCCACGGCTCAAAGTGCTTATCTATAAATTACAGGACAATAAAGAGAACCCTCTATGGTTATCATGGGGGTTAAATGAGATAACACATACAGAGTTCTTAGAATCATTGCCTGGAACATAGTACACACTCAATAAATGTAAACTGCTATTACGATCATTATTATTTTGTTCCTTATTGCTATCTCTACCAAATATTGGTTGTAGGGGCTCCTGGCTGGCTCAGTCAGTGGAGCATGCAACTCTCAATCTCAGGGTTCTAAGTTCAAGTTCCATGATGGGTGTAGACCTTACTTAAAAATAAAATCTTAAAAAATATATTTAAATATATATAGATTGTAGGTGTATGTGGAGATGTATATAAAAGTACTTTTTTAAAAAGATTAGAAGGACAAGGGCACCTGGGTAGCTCTGTTGGTTAAGCGTCTGACTCTTGATTTCGGCTCAGGTCATGATCGCAGGGCTGTGAGACTGAGCCCTGCATCAGGCTCCACGCTCGGTGCACAGTTCGCTTGAGTTTTTTTCCCTCTCCCTCGGCCACTCCCCTCTTCAAATAAATAAATAAATAAATAAATAAAATCTTTAAAAAAGATTAGAAGGACAGACCCCCAAACTCATGACAGTGATTGCCTAGGGGGGATGGCAGGTGCCGAACAGGACATCAACTTTGTGTATGTTTCCATTCTTTAATTTTAAGATGATTACATGTACTTGACAAAATTTTAACAGTGTTAAATGACAGAAGACATAGGAGAGCCCTTTTTTATTCTTGTACTTCTCTTCAGTCTTAAATTTTTCTCAAAAAAAGCTAAAGCAAAAAAGATAATATGATCATATTGTTTTCAATTACAATATAGTCAAAATTTATCATCACTATCCCATTATTGTTTTAATTTATAGCAGGCTTGTTTTTACAAAAACCATTATAAAAAAAAACCTAAAAATTTCTTTTTTTAAAGGATTGATTTTATCTGTCTTGTTTCTAACTATAACACAGGTTTGGAAAACAAAAATCAAATAACACAGGTTTAACAGTATTTTATCCTTTCTCAGGCACAGAGAAATCTACAGTTATAGGACAAATACCTTAGAGCTGATATCTTCATCAGCCTGCTACCTCAGACACTCTGAAATAGTTTTATATTTTGCATATATATCACACATAAATATCACAAACAAAACCTCTGGGTATATTCTGATGATGTGTTCTGTAAAACAGAAAAATGAATCATGAGAGCAAGAGTTGCCAAAGATAAGGGGATGGTGTTTTGGAAATAATTCACATCAATGGAGAAAGGTTCAAACAACAAAATACTGCATCAGACTGAACATTTTCAATGAAACTTTTGAGCTACTAGATAAATCCTATTTATTTCCTTTTTTAATATATTATGTTGCAGGCAAATAAAAGGATAAAAAAAATTCATCCAGGGTATTCAAATTACAAATTCTGGTTCCTTCAGTGTTAAGCCACTAATAAACTAATATCAACTGAGATGTCTGAATTTTTCAAGCTGTAAGCCCCATTCACATCAGTTACAACCAGCAGATCCTCTCTAAATGTGAAAAATTAGAATACATTAATCTTCTCCCTAAGACACAAAATAAAGTTATTATTTCTTCAAATACATACAGTATTATACAAAAAGCTAGTTTTCCAACCATCTGTTTCAAAGCTTTATTACCTACTAGCTATAGTATCTCCAGTGTTGATATCCTACAATTGTTCAAAAACAAAGCAAAATTGTTGATTCAATCAACTTTTTGGTGTAGTTTTATTATAAGCAACTGTCCAGTTGGGGCAAGGTATAATAATTAATAACTGATTTAATTTTTTCATTTTCCCTGAAACTCCAAGAAAATATATGAGGTTCACAAAGTTTATATCTTCATATTCAATCCACCAACATTTTCAAATGTTAAAGTCAGTTTACATACCCAGAATTGACCTTGGGCAAAACTGCTTACTCCCAAGGGCTCATCTATAAAATAAGGGAATCAAAGGAAATAATCTCCAAAGTCCTTTCCAGTTCTAAAATACTATGGACCTTTATATCTAAAATAACCTCGCCCCAAAATAAAATAAAACCCAAATGTTTAATAACATATAAATTTGGATTTTATTAGTCTACCCACTTCTGGAAAGAATACAAACACTATACTAGGTTACAGTATCATCAAATTATTTCTTTTTTTTAAGTTTTATTTAAGTAATCTCTATGTCCCATGTGGGGTTTGAACTCACGACCCTGAGGTCAAGAGACATATGCTCTTAGGACAAAGCCAACCAGGTGTCCCCAAATTATTTAATTTTTAGAAAATTAAATATTTATTTCATGTTGTTACTGTCTTACGGTTTTTTATGATAATTGAAGTATGTCAAATCTAATAGGTCCTCAGTAAAGGCTTGTGAATTTTACATTTCAATCTAATTTTTAAAATTAAAAAAATTTACATTAGAAACTACTGGATTTAGTCCTACTTTAGTGCCCTTATCCACATATTAGATCCACAATTAGATCTTGAAAAACTGGGGTGGGGGGGTTATATCATTTGATAAGATCACACAAAAGGTGAATATTAGAATAAGGACTTAAACACAAGTCTCCAGAGTCTAAGTCCAGCACTATTTCCACAACCCCATAGTATCACTCCCCTGAAAAATTAATTCTAAGTATGGGGTGGATGTAAGAATCAAGGGTGAGAAAAAGAATTTCTTTTGGAGAAGTCTGGTATTGCCAAGCCCCCCCATCTTCACCTTTGTAATCAGTGCCTAAGGATGATAGCTGTGACATTGTGATTTATAATAAGCAATATATATTTACTTGGCCATTGTCCCCATTCGTAGCAGAAAGCTCCTTAAAACCCTTGGAATTTGCTGTGATAAGAGTAATAAAGGTGTCTTTTGTTACATTAATTAAGTGACTTTTGGAAAATATCTGAGAATAAGGGCTAGTTGCCAGTGGAACCAACCATTGTAACTAGAGGGTAGGAACTTTCGGTCCCACCCTCTGACCTCTGGGGAGGGGAAAGGAACTGAAGATTGACTTCAACCACCAATGGCCAATGATTTAATCAATCATGCCTTTGTAATGAAACCTTCATAAAAAAGGGGGGGGGGCACTAGCTGGCTCAGTCAGTGGCGCGTGCAACTCTTGATCTACGGGTTGTGAGTTTAAGCCCCATTTTGGATGCAAAAATTACTTAAAAAGAAAATCTTTAAAAAACAGGGTATGGAGAGCTTCCAGGTTGGTGAACACGTGGAGACTCAGGGAGAGCGTCATGCTCCAAAAGGGCATGGAAGCTCTATACTCTCTTTCCCCATACCTTACCCCCTGCATCTCTTCCATCTAGCTATTCCTGAATTATATCCTTTCATAATAAACTGGTAACCTAGGAAGTAAATGTTTCTCTGAGTTCTGTGAGCCCTTCTAGCAAATTAATCAAACCCAAAGAGGGGTCATTGGAACCTCCAATCTACAGCCAGCTGGTCAGAAGTATAGGTGACAATATGGGGCACCTGGGTGGCACATCGGTTAAAGCGTCTGCCTTCGGCTCAGGGCGTGATCCCGGCGTTACGGGATCGAGCCCCACATCAGGCTCCTCCGCTATGAGCCTGTTTCTTCCTCTCTCACTCCCCCTGCTTGTGTTCCCTCTCTCGCTGGCTGTCTCTATCTCTGTCAAATAAATAAATAAAATCTTTAAAAAAAAAAAAAAAAAGAAGTATAGCTGACAATATAACATGGGGGGGGGGTGGCAGTCTTCAAGGACTGAACCCTTAACCTGTGGGACCTGACCCTATCTCCAAAGACAGTGTCATATTGAGTTGAATTGTAGGACAATCAGATGGTGTCCAAAAATTGCCTGGTTTTGTCTAAAACCCACACATCAAAAGTGGAATTGGAGTCAGAACTGTACATCTAATTGAAAATACTCTCTATGCTGACCCATTACAGTAGCTTCCTTATTCAACTCCCTGATACCAGGTTCTCCCCAACTCTGGTTCATCCTCCATCTTTCTACAAATCTGTTATGCTCTTGTTTCAAGCCTCAAAAGGCTACTGGCTTACCATGTAAAGGCCAATTGCTTTACACCAGCAACTACCTCCTTATAATCAGGAATTTAGGTACTTTCCAGTTGATATTCTTCCACCCTCTCCCATGCAAGACCTTTCAGAACTTGAAAACTAGGCTTTCTAATTCTCTAACAGGATACCTCTCACTCTGAAGTATAATTAATCAGAGCTTTTTTACTCTAACCCTAATAGATAATGCACTTCCCTGGTTGGGGACTCTGTCTTATTCAATTTTAATTCCCTAGCATGCAGCCTAAAATATTACAGTGTTTTTTAAATTAACAAATTAATTACAACTAATGTCTACATTTAAATAGTATTAGCTACCAAAAGAGTAACTTTCAGACAAGTTAACTTCAGTCAATGATTGACTAAAACTCAATTTAGGAGTTGTACAACTAAATTATAAACTGTAATTCAAGAGAAACAACCTCTTCTACACACCTTTCTCCTCGGTTCAGTTTCGATATATAAATTTTTGGGAAATGGTGGCTATTATCATTCCTATTATTTTTATCTCCAACCACAGATATAGTTATTATTCATATAATATCTATACCCAGCCCCTAACCTCAAGTGTAAAAGTGTAGAACTAAAGTCAAGAAGTGTAGAAGAACTTCAAAAAATGCAGAAGAACTTAAGTGTGTCTGAATTGTAAGTATAGTATGTTTCCTTGCCACAAGTATCCAAAGGAGGCAATGATCCAGAAAGCCCTTGAAAGTTATCACAACCTCCGTAAGTAGCAGTGGAGGTCAGACTGATGAGAAACTAGGGACTTTGAAAGCAAAGAATACAGAATTTGAGAGAAGGCAGGAGATGGAAGGTCATGAAACAACAGAATACTACAAAATGATAGTAAGTACTTACATTCCCAAGCATAGCCACAAGCAAGACTAAAAATGCAGAGAAGCAAGAAGAGGTCAGAGAATTTCTGAGGGCAAGTTTCAGGAACTATTCCTAAGCTCAAGATTCTGTGAAACCAAATGAAGGCAAAACAAACCACAAGTTCATCTTGATTCAGAAAATGTGTCTGATGAAATTCAAAACATTTTCATGGGAAAAACAACAAACTAGGAACAGAAGGCAACTACCTCAACATAATAAAAGCCATATATGAAAACCCACAGCAAATACCATACTCAATAGTGAAAGCTTTTCCTCTAAGATCAGGAACAAGGCAAAGATGTCTACTTTCGCCACTTCCACTCAAGGCAGTACTAGAAGTTCTAATCAGCGTAATTAGGCACGAAAAGTAAACAAATGGCATCCAAAGTAGAAGAAAAGAAGTAAAGTTGTCTCTGTTTACAGAGAGCTTACACGTAGAAAACCCTAGTAATTCCACAAAAAAACCCAAAAAACAAAACAAACAAAAACCCTGTTAGAATTCATAAATGAATTCAGCAAAGTAGCAGGACACAAAGTCAAACACACACACAAACCAGTTGCATTTCTATAACTAATAATGAACAATTTGAAAACAAAATTATGAAAACAATTCCAATTATAATAGCATCAAAAAGAATAAAATACTGAGGAATTAACTTAACCAAGGAGGTGGAAAACTTGTACAATGAAAACTACAAAACATTGCTGGAAAAAAAACGATGTTGGGAAATATTCTTTCCACTAATGTGTGTGTTTAATTTTTTTAAACAAAAACTTAACAAAGTTATTTGCATATAATGAATAATTTTTTCCCTTTTAAACTGACTTTGTTAACTTTTTGTTTAAAAAAAATTAAACACACACATTAGTGGAAAGAATATTTCCCAACATCGTTTTTTTTCCAGCAATGTTTTGTAGTTTTCACTACATCAAAAACTAAAGATATACTGTATGGGGACTAACATAACATAATAAAAAATTATTATTTAAAAAAAAGGGAAAAAATGTTAACATTTTTCCAGAAGCTTTTCAATAGTTTTACTCTAAAGAACAAAATCTCTCAATGGTTGAAAAGGCCAAGAATTGACCTCTCTTCCCTGCTCTCCCTTCTATACGCTATAACTGAGATATTTAATTTCTAGAAGGAATCATGCTCCTTGCTTTCTTTTTTTTTTTTTTTTTTTTTAAAGATTTTATTTATTTATTCGACAGAGATGGAGACAGCCAGCGAGAGAGGGAACACAAACAAGGGGAGTGGGAGAGGAAGAAGCAGGCTCACAACAGAGGAGCCTGATGTGGGGCTCGATCCCATAACGCCAGGATCACGCCCTGAGCCGAAGGCAGACGCTTAACCGCTGTGCCACCCAGGCGCCCCTCCTTGCTTTCTATTACAGGACTTTTGCACATAAAGTTCCCTCTACTTAGAGCCTGCCTTCTCCATTCCACCCTCTTTCACCCAGTTAATGTCTAGTCACAAGATCTCAGTTTAAACAGCAGTGCAGGGATATACTGGGTACTCAATAACTGCTAGTTGAAGTAGCTTCCTCAGCGAAGCCACCCCCAACTGCACCCACATGAGCAGGTCCCTCTTTTAAAATGCTCACACAGTACCCAGTACTTACCTTCTCAGCATTTTTCAGTTTGCGATTTGGGGTATACTATTTGGGTGCTTATGTGTTTAGCCTCCTCTCATACTAATCTATAAAGTCATAAGGGCAAAGATACTTACAACCTCAGTGCTTAGCGAAGGTAAAGCACATAGAGGGAACTTAATAAATATTTGCTGAATTATGATGAGCAATCTGCATCTATGTAGTTTACTATTTATACAGAATCCAGTTTAAACCCAGGTATCTTATTCTGAGCTGATACATAATGGAAGCACTTTAAAAGAACTGATTTCAACTGTGGAAGTACCATGGACAGACCACGTGAATTCCATCTTCAGTCCATTTCAGTCTCTTCTTCTCACTGTATATAATTTTTAGAATAATTCTATCTACTCCCAAGGCTTTCACCTACCTCTCATATGCTAATGAGTATAGTCCAAATTCTCTCTCCTGAGCCTCCAGACCTGAACATCCACTGCTAACATGATATACCCACTAAGACGTTCCAAAGGAATCTTAAATTCAACACGCTGAAACTGAACTTGTCATTCACCAACACTCCTCTGCCACATCTGCACCCATTAATTTATGAAGCTCTAAATTTATGAATTTAGAGATTCATTAAAAAAAGACATCAGTAAGGATATATATCAAGAGCATTAAATAATTAAGTGCAGGAGGGACACAGCCCATCTGGAAAGTTCTGCAACTGAAAATTAAGTGCACACTGTGATCCAGCTTTCCCCACCTGTGCCCCAAGTGCTTCCCTTCTAGTGGGCTTCATCAGGCTTACTGATTTTGGTTCTCATTAAACCATGCAAACTTTCAATGTTTAGCTGCACAAAATTAAACAGCTGATAAGAAGGAAAAAGCTTTTTTGTTGTTGTTGTTATTATCCCTATTTACAAAACGAGTACACTTAGAAAAAGAAGAGACTTGCTGAGTTTGCTAGCAAACTGCTTAGCTACATCAATAATGAGAACTAGTCAAATAAACCCGGAAGCAGACCTGCTTATTCAGCAAGTAAAGAACTCTAGACAAAATCAAATCAAACTAATGGATTTTCGCTGGTATTCAAGAACCACCAATTCACAATCCTGATGAACCAGCTAAACACCGGCAAAGAAAAAAAAAACTGCTGTTGTCTTGTTTTGTTTAATTTACAGCAATGATTTATACCACTAAAAGCCAATTGCTCTTTTTTCCACTCATGGCCCAATGCACAAATCCAAATTTAATTACATACATAAATTACCAAACTCACCAATGAAAAGTGGGGCTGGAAAAACGAACAAAGGACTGGAAAAGAAACCAAATAGCACTACCGCTATCTTTCTAAAACTGAAATAAATGAAGCAGGCTGAAGGATGAACACAGGGGTAGACTAAATAGTACCTACAAGTGAATTCATCAAATTGTGAAGCTTTCTAACACTCTCTAAGTGAACACAGCAGTAACAGTAGCCAACATTCAGTGAGCACACCGACCACTGTGCTAAACCCTTTATATGTATTATCTTAATCTCAGAACAACTCTGAAATAAGTATTCTTATTATTCTGATTTGCAGGAAAGGACATGGAGGCACAGAGAGGCTAAACATAGTTTGCCCAAGGTCACCCTGCCAGTAATTGATAGAGTAAGGATTCAAACCAGAGCAGTCTGATACCCAACCACTTAACCACTAAATCATGCTGCTGCTTATCACTGACATGGTGGTTTCGCATGTTCTGGATCACTCTAAATTTTAGAAAATTAAAAACCTCAGAAGGTTTGAATCAATCAAGTGCCAATTCAGTTCACTCTGAATCCTGTTGTTATGATAAAATCCATTCCTCCCAGCCATTCCTCTAAAGATCACTAAGTCATTAAATCCCAATTGGGTAACAACAAAATAATTTTCACAGTCCTTATCAGAAATCTTCAGAATAGAAACGCAAAGGGCTGAGAATAGCAAAACAATTTTGAAAGAGAACAAAACTGAGGAATTTCCATTATGTGACTTTAAGGCTTGTTATAAAGCTACAGTAATCAAGACATACGTATTGGTGTCAAAACAGATCAACAGAACAGAACTAAAAGTCCAGAAACAGACCCACACATATATGGCCCATTAATTTTTAACTATAGTGCCAAGGGAGTTTAATGGGGAAAGGATAACCTTCCACAAAGGGTGCTGGAACAACTGGATATACATATGGGAAAAAAATGAACCGCAACCCTAATTTCACACCATATACAAAAATCAACTCAAACTGGTTCACAGACCCAAATATAAGAGCTGAAACCATAAAAATCTCTAGAAGGGGGGCACCTGTGTGGCTCAGTGGGTTAAGTGACCAACTCTTGATTTCGGCTCAGGTCATAATCCCAGGGTCCTGAGATTGAGCCCTACCTCAGGCTCCATGCTGGGCGTGGAGCCTGCTTAAGATTCTCTCTCTCCCTCTCCCCCCTCCACCCCACCCAGCTCTGGAGCACAAGTGTGTAGTCTCTCTCTGGGTGGGGGGGGTGCGGAGACGGGGCGGGGGGGGGGGGTATCTTCAGAAGAAAATGCAGGAAAAAATCTTAGTAACCATGGATTAGGCAAATATTTCTTAAATAGGACTCAAAAAATCAATACAATAGACTCTATAAAAATTAAAAAGTTTTGCTCTTTTAAAAAGCACTGTTAAGAAAATGAAAAGGCAAACTCCAAACTGAAAGAAACTATTTGCAAAACATGTATCTAACACAGGACTTGTGAATACATAAAAAGAACCCTTACAACTCAATAAAACATAATTTTTTAAATAAACAAAAAATTTGAACAGACATTTCACCAGAGATATATAAGTGGCTAAACAGCATAAAAAAGAATTCTCAACACTCATCATTAGAAAAAAATGCAAATTAAAGCTATAGTGATACTATTACAAATGCACTAAAGTGGCTAAATTTAAAGAAACAGACAATATCAAGTATGGATGAGGATGTGGAGCAACTAGAACTCCCATAAACTGCTGGTGGTGATGTAAAGTGGAAAACTGGTTGGCAGTTTATTATAAAACTAAACACACTGTACTTACTATATATGAAGCAATTCCACTCCTTAGGGATATGCCCATAAAAATGAAAACACATGCCCACATAAAAACTTAGACCTCAAAGTCCAAAGCAGCTTTATTCATAATAGCCAAAAATTAGAAATTCAAATGTCCATCAACAGATGAATAGACAGACAAATAACAATAATTTACATATTCTTGCCTCCTCTTGTCCACTGAAGTGTCTTAAAGTTCTGAAACCTCTTTTTCTTTGCAATACTTGGTGGGGGGGTTTTTTTGTTTTGTTTTTTGTTTTTTTTAACATCAACCCTTTCTGTTCCTTGCGAAAGCTTAACTCCTCATCACTATTCAGATACTCCCAAATCCACGCCTCTGGCCGGCACCTCTGCAGTCTATGTTTTCAAATGTCTGATGCTCATTACAATGTCAATGCTTCCCACCCTCAATTCACCATATCCAAAATTAACTTCACCATCTAGTCCAGCTTTCCTATCTCCTCATGCTCCCCCCCTTCCCTACAAAACCTTATAAAACCAGCTCCTTCTGTTACATCACTCAAATACCCAGAATCAGACTGTCCTGTAATCTTTGACTCAGGCCTTTCCTTTACTCTCCACCTTCTTTTAATATTCCCACTGGCCCCACCCTGCCTTTATAACCTGCCCTGGGAAATTGTAATGGGCTCCTATATCTACCTCCTTCTGCTAGATTAATCTTAAAGCTCAGTTCTAACCAATTCATCACTGCCCATAAAGAAGTCAATGGCACTACCACTTCCTATGAAACTGAATACAAGTCATTGTGGTGGGCTTAAGTCCATCCAGAGGGAACCAAGCTTGCCTTGCAATTTCATCTTCCACAACTCCCCTAAATATATCCCACTCTTGAAAAAGCCAAACACTTCCCACCTCTGTGCTTTTATTCATGCTATTCCTTGTACCTGACTGTCCTCACCTATCTAATTTTTACCTGTCACAATCCATACTTCTCCTTCAAAGGCCTATCTCAAAGGTCATTTCAACTCCATGAAGACTTTCGTGTTTTAATCACTTTATTCACCAATACAGAATTCATCACTTCCTCCTCCTAACACTTATAACTCTCGTAATACTTTGCTTACACATATTATAACATCTGTACCCTCTGCCTGATTTATTATTTGTGCACTTGTCTTCATTACCACTAACCCACTCACTGTAGAACCAGACTTAAGCTTTTCAAAACTGGTACTCGGTATTGTCTTCTTTTGTCCCTTTTAAGCCATCGTCATCCTACCTTTCTTGTTGCAGAGACTCAGGAACCCTTTGTAGTAGATGAATTCTGATCTAATGAGTCTACAAAATTTTTTTTTACGTATATAGCCCATGGGGAGGGCTATAAAGATAAATCAAATAAGAGATTGCTTTCTGTTTTTTTTTTGTTATAAGTTGAAACTCTGCCTGGAGAGAGTTTTTTTTTTTAAGAGGACCCTCAAAATCCAGTAAACCAAATCTTCTTACAACAGCATTTTCAGTATAATATTCCTCTGCTTACACATGTACAGTAATTTAAAATGGGTTCTGGGCTAGGCATTCTCTGTTTGACCCCAGTCTCCCCACACAAACTTAATCTCTATCCTCCCATGATCTGCTTTGTACCTTTTGAGGCTGACCTCTAGGATTACACTGTCCAAACTCCCCTGGTTGCCAGGTGGGTTAGGACAATGAGAGGCATTAGAAGGAAATCAGAGAATGAAAAGAAAATTATCTCCTGCCAGGGCCCTAAGTGATATATAGCTCCCTGGGCTTAAAATTCCACACTCTGCTTCCCAAGGTTTATAATCCACTGTTCCCTCTATCCTATCATCTTAACCATTCCATGCTCCTCAGCAGCCCTCTGCACTACTCAGGCAGGCATTCCCCCCAATCCTTATCATCACTAAATTGGAATGTATTCATCCTTACCCCGGCACCATTAGTCACGTTGCTGCCCCCTCGAATGCCTACCTTTCCTCTCTACCTAACAAATCCTATACTCCCTTCAGGTACTAATTCAGATCCTACCACCACCACCACCACCACCCCCCACCGCACGCACACACACACACCATTACACCTGTTCTAATAACCTTGATCCAAATTATCTTTTTCCATGTTGGAATTTCCATGTCTCTTACATAGAAGTACTTTGAAAACTGTAAAAATAAACGCTAGTATTACATTGTATAAGACTCTAACTGTTCACCACAAATCCCCCAAAGGGAAATAATTTGAACTATTTCAAGTTCCATCTTTCACATTCCATCATGGAAGTTAGTACAACATTAGAAATACAGTAACTCTCGTTGGCAAAATGCAATAAACAAAAATACAACACTACAGTGTTCTACTACAAAAAGTGTGTGGTAACTAGCTATAAGCAAATTATGTATTTAATGATTCTGCTTTCAATGTAATGATTTCGAACTATGTCTGCTAGCCACCTTGGGCAGTTTTTAGAAGATCAATGCACTTTTTAATGAAAGAATCTTTGGGGACAAAAGAGTAAAGCAAGTTATGCCACTTGCCAAGTTCAACAAGCTGTTATGCAAATAGATAAAATTAGCCCAGAAATAAAAAGAGAAATCAGCATATGCAGGACACCTTTAAGTTGTAGCTGACTAGAGGCCATGAACCATGAACCACAATACACTTCAACAATAATAGATTTTTGAGAGGCCTGAGAAGGCCAGTGGTCTTCATCATATACTGTTTATAGAAAAAACCTCCTCCCCCTTCTTTAGAACCATCAATCTGCTGGCATCTAAAGCCCAAGTCATGTCAATCATAACATCTTTTGGTAAATTTATCCAATTTATAATTCAAGAACTCATTCTTATAAGGCTCCCTTAAATAAAAAATGGAGACAGAGCTAAAATGAAAGAAAAGGGTACTATGGCTAGCTCCTCACATAATCTCAGGATATGTGAATATGATTTTGAGGAGAAAAAAAAACTTAGAAGACTATATGAAAGCTCTAATGATAACAAAAGATATGGAGGGGAGGGCTTAATAGTACCAAATATTAACTAGCTTCAAAGTAATTTTTTTATCTCTTCATCCAAAAAGAAAACAAAGGGATGTACTCCTACCACCTTCACTAATGAACTAAGGTCAGTCCTATCTGCATATTTTAAAAACATTTCTGTAACTATATGTTAATTTTAACAAAGGCATTTCAATTTATTACTACTAGCAACTTGACAAGAATATGCAAATTTCTCTATAGTAGGAAGGTCTGGTACACACAAAGCGCAGGGCTCCTAAAGGACTCAGAACCCAGAAGAGGATAAGGATATGTGAATAATTACAATACAACATGACAACACTACATAACAAAGCTACCCAGCAGGAGCGACAGATAATACTAAGGGAATGAAGAGAAGGACAGAGTAGCCAGGACACAATAGACACCCTAAAACTTGAGTTGAGACATGAGGGCCTAAAATAGAAGAGCAATAACGTTATCTGGTTTGTGAAATGATAAATTTTAAAGCTACTGAAAAGGTATACTTAATGAGACTAGGCTCAATCAACATTTTCACATTGCAGTTTTAATTAAAAAATAAGGCACTGCTTAAACTAAGAATACCCTATTCATTGCAGCCTTGTTTAGAATAGCAAAAAGAAAAAAAAGGTAAAAAAGCAAAAGGGGAAACAACCTCAAGTCGACCGATACGGAATTGGTTAAATGAATACACCTACACTGGGAATCAAGGTAATCATTAAAATGAGGAAGATCTACAATTATCTGGAATGTATTAAACTGGAATGATAACCATGATACATGAAGTTAAAAATACATTAAGATGTAGACCAAGCAATTCCACTCCTAGGTATGTATGCAAAGAAACTAAAAGCAAGAACTCAAGATATTTATATTCCCATGCCCAAAGCAGCATTATTCACAGTAGCCCAAAGGCAGAAACAACCCAAGTGTCCATCAACAGATGAATGGATAAACAAAACATGTTATATAGAGATGTATACATACACACACACACACATACACACACACACACACACACACACACACACACACACACTGGAATATTGCCCAGCCATGAAAAGAAATGAAATTTTGATATATGTTACATGGACAGACTTTGAAAGTATTGTATTTAGTGAAATAAGCCAGACACAGAAGAACAAATTTATGATTCCTCTTTTGTCAGGCACCAAGGATAAGGAAATTCACAGATAAAGTACCAAAGAAGGTACAGGGACTGTGGGGGAGAGGAAGAGGGAATTATTATTTAATGGGCGCAGAGTTTTTGTTGGTGATGATGAAGTTTTGGATATAGACAGCAGTGATGGGTACACAACATTGTAAACACTTTAACTGCCAGTGAATTGTACACTTCACAAATGGTTTAAATGATAAATGTTACTTTAATGTAATAAAAAAAGATTTAGAACACTCTGTAGTGTCTACCATTCGTATAAAAAGAAATAAAAATGAGAGAATCAATGCATGACCGGAGGGGTTTAGAACTTCTGAAAAGATAAACAAAGAAACTGGCAACAGTTAATTCTGAAAAAATTGGAAAGTGGAAATAGAACATGAATGGGACACATGCATTTTGCTGTTACCTCCTTTGTTCCATGTGAGTTTCTTACTATGTGCAAATATTGTTTAAGAATTTCTTTATTAAAAAAAGAAAAGAATTATCCATGTAAGGATAATCTTCCCATGGATGCCAAGACCACTGGAAAAGGTTGTGGAAGAAATGATTTTTACACAATCTCAAAATACCACCCCTAGATTACTTACTAATTACAAAGGGGGGAAAATGTGCATTTACAATGAATTGGTCTTGTAGTAGTCACCACCTTAAACAAGTGCTCAAATTTAGCATCACCTAAAATGGAAAAAAAAAAAATGCCATTAAGTGCTTCCTGAGGTGATGTTAGAAGTACACAACATCTATATAGTGCTCATGCAATTAATGTTTAACCTGAATATACAATCTTAAAGAAATAATCAACAAATTCAGATTGTAGGACATTATATAAGAAAAATGGCCTAGATTCTTCAATAAAGTTAATGTCAGGCAGAGGATTGTTCTAGATTAAAAAAGACTAAAGAGAAATAAAACCCAAAAGCAATATATCAATGTGATTGCATCTGAGATCAGAAAAAAAAAGTTATAAAAGATATGAGGGAAACAAATAGAAAACTCATATCAGATGATAATGAGTTCGTGTTATTTTCCTTAGGTGTGACAAAGGTATGAAGCTGTGAAGAATGTCCTTATTTTTAAGAGACTTACTGGAAGTGTGCAGGGGAAGTATCTTGGTGACTATAACCTATTCTCACTTAAAACAAAGAGTGTGTGTGTGTGTGTGTGTGTGTGTGTGTGTGTGTGTGTGTTTAAAGAAAAGAAAAAAGCAACTGCAGCAAAAAGTTACAATTTTTGAAACGAGGTAAAAAGTATATGGGTGTTTATTGTACTGTTCTTCAACTTTTCAATAGATTTAAGAAATTTTCAAAATAAAAGTTTGGGGAGGAACTGATCAGGAAAAACTGAGCCCCAGTGATGTAAAGAAGAAAGAAAAAAAATTATCTTTTACAATAAAAGTATACATAAGAGTTAAATGATAAGTATGATTTTTTCCATAATTAACCATGTCTTTCCTGATGGAGCATATGTAATAAATTCATTTATTCCCAGGAGTATCTGTAGTAAGCAAATCTCATTTTTAATTTCCTTGCTACATAAATCATTTTCCTTTAAGCAATTACAGTGATATCATCTCTATAAATTCAAGAATTAGATTTGAAGTCTTACTCAAAAAGCAGCAGACAAAAAACTCCCATAAATATCAACACTAAGTTGCCTATTTTTCCTAGAAGGAAAAGAAAAGCCAGACAGCAAGATGACAAGTTTACTTCAGTGTGTGCTTTATACAAACTGCAGAGAAGGAAGCAAAAAGGTAGGGAATAGCTTGGGCTCAAAAAAAAAAAAAGAGAAGGCATAACTTTCCATCTCTTAAATCTTCAACCCATGTCTTCATTGTTTTAAAACAGCATGAATTCCTGTATCAGAAAACATCTAAGCAAATCTCTATTACAATATGACTGGATGTAAATTACAGCAGGGAAAATCCACAGAACAAAACTGATTTACAAATGAGCTTAGCGGGGCACCTCCTGGGTGGCTCAGCCGTTAAGCATCAGCCTTCGGCTCAGGTCATGATCCCAGGGTCCTGGGATCAAGCCCCGCATTGGGCTGCCTGCTGGGTGGGAAGCCTGCTTCTCCCTCTCACACTTCCCCTCTTGTGTTCCCTCTCTTGCTGTCTCTGTCAAATAAATAAATAAAATCTTAAAAAAAAAGAAAGAAAGAAATGAGCTTAGCTCTCTGAACGTGGTCTGTCTTAAGAATTCACTTATAGGGGCGCCTGGGTGGCACAGCGGTTAAGTGTCTGCCTTCGGCTCAGGACGTGATCCCGGCGTTCCGGGGTCGAGCCTCACATCAGGCTCCTCTGCTATGAGCCTTCTTCTTCCTCTCCCACTCCCCCTGCTTGTGTTCCCTCTCTCGCTGGCTGTCTCTGTCTCTGTCAAATAAATAAATAAAATCTTTAAAAAAAAAAAAAAAAGAATTCACTTATAAACAAAACAATGAAGTCACAATATGAAGACCTGACTCAGAAGGAAATGGAAAGGAAGCTTGTCTTGTTCCTTCATCTCCAACCCTCCCCCCCTCCTAAAAATCTCTCAGGTTGACAGAAAATAGAAGAACCTGAAAATAAGTCCATCCCTGTGGAACTAACCCAGCTGTATGCTTATTATACATACACTTCTATGAATTTATATATTTCGATTAAAAAAAAGTTTTTAAAACATTTTTTAGTGGAAAAAAATTTTTTAATGAGGGGTGCCTGGGTGGCTCAGTCAGTTAAGCAGCTGCCTTTGGCTCAGGTCATGATCTCAGGTCCTGGGATCAAGCTCACACCGGGTTCCCTGCTCAGTGGGAAGTCTGCTTCTCCCTCTCTCTGCCCTTCCCCCAACTCGTGCTCGCTCTCTCTCTCTCTTTCTCTCTCTCAAATAAATACTGTTTAAAAATTTTAAAAAAAAATTTTTAATGAAATACCTAGGCTCAAGTCTAACAAAACATGTAAAGGACCTAAATGCTGAAAATTACAAGACACACAAACGAAAGAAATCAAAGGAGATCTCAATAAATGGAGAGACATACCATGTTCCCAGATTGGAAGACTAAATATACAAATATCAGTTCTCCTCCAAGTTGATCTACAGATTTAATGCAATACTACAGACAAGCTTATTATTTTTAAGATTTTATTTTTAATTTTTTAATGTCATCTCTCTCCCCAATATGGGGCTCAAACTCAAGACCCGAGATTGAGTCCCATGCTCTACCAAATGAGCCAGCCAGCCACCCCTAGACAAGCTTACCTTAAAATTTATATAGAGAGGGAAAGTTTCTAGCATAGCTAAAATTGTGAGCCTTACCATCAACTTAGAACCAACAAGAAAATATTGAGAGACGTAAATAAAATATAACCCAATCCTCAAAAAGAAAAGTATTTTTAAAATAAGACCACCCCCAAAATCTGCTTGGGCAAAGAGTGATTAACAAAGCAAATTACTAGATGCCGTCAATAATACAGAAAGCAAATTTGCTGAAGAACTGACTTCAAGTACAAAAATCTATTCCACAACACAACACAACAGACTCCTTTCCTCTCCCTACCACTCCAAAAGTACAGATAATCAGAGATGGTATATACACACCCGCTCATACACACTAAAAGAGCCTATAAATACAATGCTCCAAAAGAACCATGCTTTATTCTTCTTAATGCTTACCCGAACATTAAGGTCTGAGTTACTTATCTTTTGATCCACTATAATGTGAAAATAAGTCTTCTTCCCCAAATTCTACAATAAAATGAAGTTTTATACTAGTCATTGCCTCCTTCAGTTAACTTAATCCCAAACAGAGGATTCACCCACCCTTTACTAACAGGTCAGCTATTAAAGTATGTGTGTGGTATAACTATACATCCCAGTCTGCCCAAGATATTACCATTTTATGCCAGTTGTCCTGCATGCACCCCTTTACTATGGTAGAGGCAAAAGACCAAGTACCTATGGATAGTCTCTTTTAAGAATAGTATTTCAAGTTATAAAACAATATGTATGGAATTTTGAAAAAAACTCCCTATACATATAAATAGATCTAGAAAAAAAATCTGGGGAACTACACATTAGAATTTAACAGTGGTTAATCTGCATAGTTGAACAGTTTTTACCTTTTGCTTTGTATTTCCCAATGCTGTCTAAAAAAATTATTTTTTTTATAATTGCATATATTACCTTTCACACTTAGGAGAGAATTATTTCCACTCATTAAAATCTAGCTTTCTTTATGATCCAAATCCTCATTTCAAAAGCACACTCTTATTCATTAGTATATTTTATTCATCAAGAACTGAGGCAATGTGATATATATATATGTCTATACATACACGTGTCTATACATATGCACATATATATATATATATATATATATATATGCGCGCACACACACACACACACATAGTGTAGAACACTTCAGCTTTTAAGATGCAGAAAATCTAAATTCAAGAAACAGTCTTGCTGTGGAAAATATAGTACCTACCTCCCTTTCAGAGTTGTTTAGAGGATCAGACAAGAATCTATATGAAAGTACTTTAATGCAATACACTAAGTGAGCTATTATTATTACTACAAGCACATGAACAAAGTATGTAAACTCATATTTCGTATATAAAGTAAGGGGGTCTTATCAAGTGAGTTCCAATTCCCTTCTGGTATTAACAATGTTCTCATAGCTCAGCCTTCTACCTACATCTAATCTATCTCTTCAGGAGGTATACCTTTTTTATGGATAATCATTCCCAGGTCTCCATGTTTTCTATCTTCACTAGGAGAGAGCCAGCTCTCCACATTCTTCTGTTATGGCTCTGATTGCCTGAAAGTGAAAGAAAATATGTCTGTTCCCTCCAAACATATGTGAAAATCTTCTTTTAATCTGATTTATATTTTATGATCTGCCATATGTTGCAATGTAGAGTAGTGACTAGGCACATGGACTCTGGAGTCAGACTGCCTAGGTTCAGAAGGAGGGTCTGCTGTGTCACCAACTCTGCAATGTAACCTTGAACAATTTAGTTAATCTCTCTGTGCCTCAATTTGCTCATCTGTAAAATCGGTAACAACAGCACATCAGTGCATACATAAAGTTGTCCAACAGTTGTAAAAACAGTGCCTGACAGAGTAAATGTTATATATGACTTAAGTTCTTTTCTAATACTCCTTCTCTAAAAGTATAATGCTTACAGGCTAAGATAAAACAAGCAACCAACATATGTCTCTTGCTTTTTTCTCACTGAAAAATGTCTTATTTACCTATCAAAATGTCTCCACTAACTGTAGTGAAGTCATACACACTCATCAGCAGCAGCCATTTTTCTTTATTCTTTGTTCAAATCCTCTAAGCCAGCATTTCCCAAAATTTGTTTCCTTTAGAAAATCTGTTCCACTAGTTCTTCAAGACGTTATGAGGAGGGGAAAAAAAGGTTCAGAGATCAAATAAATTTGGAAAAGGCTGTGTTAATGTTAAACAGGTTTCTTTTACATATTAATATGCACTATTACATTTCAAGAGAGCGTGAAGTGCACAAAGTTCACCAAGTTTATTTGACCCCAAAACCCTTTTGTCAAGGAACCACATTAGGAAATGCGGGGGCTCCAGGTCTTCACAACCTTTAACACAAAATATTCTGTTATATAAACTCAACATGTTTAAAATCTAATTCAAACACAAGGCCTGTTCTCAAATTCTTGCTGAGAAATCTGGCTCAAGAAACCAGTAATTGCTGCCCTGCACAAATGACTTTTGAAATTTCTGAATATGAATACTGACTTCTAAAAAGAACAGACACCAATGGCCAGCTAGCTACACGTGCTAAGTCACAAGATACTATCTCATGATGGCATGTTAACTTATTTATTGGCCAAACATCCTTTAAACAAATTATTATTCTAATTATTCAATTTTCCTAAGTAGTCTCTGAATTTTCAGTAATAAAGACTTGTACTCTTCCCTTAAAGGAATCTCACCACAGAACCTTGTCAATCATATCCCAGAATCAGTTTGAGCATAAATGCAATGCCCTAAATATACAATCTACATTGCTGAAGAACTATCCAAAATAACACCACTTAATACATGAAAACGAAACAATAGAACTTCACTATTCTGCAATCCCTGATGAATTAATAAATTGAAACAATGCTCATCAATAGCTGCTAACATCCGAAGAGATAAGACAACCTTATGTATCTCCTGAAACACAAACCACTCCTATGAAGTACTCCTACAATAAGAACAAAACTCTGACAAATCTATCAATTTACAGGAAATCAGCAGACAGAATAACATATTAAATGACATTAGAGAAATGCAATCAGCAAAATGAGACTATGGGAAACTTCCCAGACCAAACAACAGAGTCTCTTTTAACAAAAAAAAAAACTTTAAGGAAAAAAAAGATATATATACACATACGTATATATATACATACACATACAAGTACGTATGTAAAATAATCAGAAAAATATGAAACCTGATTACATATTTGGTGATACTAAGAACTTGCTATGAATTTATTTTGGTATGATAATGGTATTTTGCTTATTTTATGAAAAGAGAGAGACTCTTAGAAATCCAAACTGAAATATCTGAAATTTACAAATTAAAAACACGTCTATGCTTAGGATTTGGTACAAAAGAGTCCAGGGATTGGGGGTAGGATGGTAGGGAACAGAAATACAAAGGAAACAAGGCTGCCTATAACTCCTGAAGCTCCATTATGAGTACATGGGAGCTCTTTATACTATTCTTTCTGTTTTATATTAACATGTTTAAAAACTTTGTAATAAAAAGGTTGGTTTGGTTTTTTTTTAATGCTGTCTGGGAATTGAATTACCTGCCTAGTACTGTAAATAGTCTCTACATATTCCTACAATAGATTAATGCACAGTCAGGCATAAGTGAATATAAATTTTCCATGACCAAATTATATTTATAAAATTATAAGAAATCATTTGACATGAATTTCACTAACACTCAACATGCTAAACTCTCTTATATAATGACTGCTATTTGCAAGCCTGTTTCTATCCAACCAATTTATGGCTTTCTATGAAAAAAATACATTGTTTCAGTATACTTTTTTAGTTTTTATTTATTAAATAAAGCAACAGTCACAAAAAACTTGCAGACAATATTGCAAAGTCATCACTATCTTTCCAGTTCTAGCGGCCTATGGTACTTCTGGAATTTATCATTAGCAGACTTATTGCATAAGTGCACCAGCTCACTGAGCTCCAAAAGAACTAGTTTTATCTTGTGTACGAAAACCCTTTCCTGCCTTCCTACTCTGAAATAAAGAGCCAAACCAACAGATGGCAGACCAAGAGGGAGGGGGTGGTGATTAAGGAGGCAGTTATAAGAGAGCACTGGGGAAAAAGAAAATAACCCTGGAACTGAAAGATATAAGAACATAAGAATACAAAATATCAGCAATTCCTTAGATTTTTGCAAAACAAAGTCACATTCTGTCAATCATCAACTACTTTAAAGGGAAGTGATTCTGTGAATTTGCATCTGATTTATTCCTTTATACTGTGTACCTTTAAGAGTTTTGAAAAGTCCCTCTTAATATCTCAGACCAATTTAAGTTAACCAAAGCAATTCAAACTATTTCCAAAATAAACAAGGGAAACAGGGGACCTACTGAACTTTTATCAGCATTTCACTACGACTATACATTCACATCAGCCTTTTCAGAAGCTACCAAACTTTTTTTTTTACTTCAAAAAAGTAAAACACTCTACCTCTATCCTAATCTACAATACAATAAAAAAAAAAAAAAAAAGTCAACATTACTGCAGCCTAACTGGTAGAAGGTTTTCATTAAAATATTAGTTTAAAAAACATGACAATAGTGTTGCCATTAGAATTATAGTTTTAATCTAAATTATATTTCTTAAAAACAGCTAGGCTTTCAGTATAACATTAAGAACATGCCAATTACAACAGGCCACCTTTGCCCATTCATCATGCCATGTTATCTTCTGTTTCCAGATTAAGCAATTTCTAATCACATATTTAAGAGATCAAGCCCATTAACACCATACAGTGCAAAAGTTCAGGGGCACCTGGATGGCTCAGTCAGTTAAGCGTCTGCCTTCAGCTCAGGTCACAAACCCTGGGTCCTGGGACTGAGCCCCAGATAGGGCTCCTTGCTCAGTGGAGTCTACTTCTCCCTCTCCCCACCCCACCCCGCTCACTAGTGCTCTTTCTCTCAAATAAATAAAACCTTAAAAAAATAAAAAAATGTGGAAGTCCACCACTCACACTCTGGCAGTTTTAAAAAGAAATAGCAACTTCCTTTATCAATAGAGAACCTAATAAAAGAAGGTCTAGCAATTAAAGGTTATTCAAGGGCTCATTCCTCAAAGCTACCTCTCTCCTCTGGAGAAGCTTGTTAAATATCAGAATATCTACCCTATCTATCTCACAGAGGTATTATGAAGATCAACTGAGAAAATCGTTACCAAAGTACTTTGCAAACTAGAAGCCATATATACTACATAAATATACACATACACACAAATGTAAGTCATTACTATTTCACTATCTGATTGTACTCTGGACAGTTCTGCAGACTAAACTTGCACCTTAAAATCATTAGGTTTCAAGGTCTACCAAGAAAAACTTCATGTTCCAGGGCATAAAGATTCACTAATATTCACCCCTCTATATCAATGCCCAGTCCTTATACCAATTATTGTTCTAACATCTATTCCCCCTCTTTGGCAGAACAGAACTAGAGACATTCTTCAAGAATTCAGAACAACATGTGGCACCTAAATTCTGTCTGTCACAGTGAGTTCCTCAACACCTATGTAGAATGGTCTTGCCCAAATATTAGTTGAATAGGATTTTATTTAAGGACTTTTAGACTTTTTTTATTTTAGGACTTTTAGAAGCACTGGAATGAGTAAGACATATAGGTTCATGCTCTCATGGAGTTTACATTCTACTGAGGAAGACAAATAATAAACAAGTAGACAAGTAAGCCATTAAATTTCAGGAAGCACAAGTGCAAAAAAATAAAAAAGAGACAAGGAGAGTGGAGGGGAGATGATCACTATTTTTTATAGTGTGATGACTGACAATTTCTCTAAAGAGGTAAATTCTGAGAACTCTTCTTTAAGCAAACACTTGAATGATGTGAGGGAGGAAGACCTGAGAGAAGAGCACTCCGAGCTGAGCAAGAACAACTACTCAGCCCTGGGAATGCACCTGTCATGATCAAAGAATATAAGGAATTCAGTGTAGCACAAGCGGAATGAACAGAGGTAGGCAGGGATTAACTACATCAGGTAGTGCCTTGTAAATTGGTTGTTACTTTAATTGCAGAAGGAAGTCACTGTAAAGTATTAAATAGAGGAGTGGCCTGATTGATAGTTAAAAAGATCATTCTAGCTACAAGTGGAGAATAGACTGTCAGAGATCAAGTGAGAAAGCAGGGAAACCAGTTAAAAGACTACTGTACTTATCTAAGCAGGAGATGATGGTAGTTTAAACCAAAGTTATAAGGTAGAGATGATATATATGGTCAGATTAGAAAGCTATTCAAAAAATAAAGTCAAGAGGTTTTGCTGATGGGCTTGTTATAGGGTATGGAAAAAAGAGAAAAATCACAACTGACATACCTAGGCTTTTGGGCCAAGTAACTAGCTGAATGGTCCAACCATTTACTAAGAGCTGACTGAGAGGAAATGATGAGGACAGAAATCATACCTTCTTTATTGTACAAATTCAGTCTGAGATGCCTATTAGACAGTCAATGAAATATGAAATAAGCAGATGAACTTTAACACTGGACCTCAGGAAAGGGGTCTGGGCTGAAGACATAAATGTGGAAGTCAATCAGCATAGAGAGTTTTTAAAGCCACAAAAATGGATAAATGTAGATTGGAAAGATTTGTTTAATCCTCACATTAGCCCTATGATGTAGCAACTACTATTATTCTCATTTTTATAGATCAGGAAGCTAAAAGACTAAGGCTTGTCCAACATCACTCTGCTAGCAAGTGGCAGAATTAGAAGGGAAAAAAAAACAAACAGATCTGACTACAGTGACGATGACCTTTCTCAATTAAATTTCATCATTTAAACCAGAGAACTTGAAGTGAATATTGGAGTGAATATCTTCACAATTCTCCCAAGGTTGGTACATACCCAGTGCCATTCTAGATGCACTGGAGAGAACTTAATTCTTTACAAACAGTGACTGTCCAAATGTCCTAGAGCATTTAGTTCTCTCATGAAACCCCCTCTGAGAGAAAAAAACAAAACAAAACTCTACTATTATTCTATTCTACTACTACTACTACTACTACTACTACTACTACTACTGGGAATAGTACCACTACTACTACTAGGAATTCTTTAAAATGAGAAAGAGATTGGTGAACAATGTAAGTTACCCCCCTATGACTTTTCATGGCCTTCTCTTTGTAACCAGTAAAATCAAGTGTCATTTGGGGTTTTTATAGCAACAAAAGTTAATTTTATTTTAAGACTACACAGACCTCTGCTGGTTCCATTCACAATCAGCACCTAGCATCTTTTCTTAAGAACACCTGGTCATCAAGGGCGCCTGGGTGGCTCAGCCGTTAAGCGTCTGCCTTCGGCTCAGGGCGTAATCCCAGAGTCCTGGGATCCAGCCCCGCATCCAGCTCCGCATCCAGCCCCGCATCCAGTCCCGCATCCAGTCCCGCATCAAGTCCCGCATCGGGCTCCTCCACTGAGAGCCTGCTTCCTCCTCTCCTACTCCCCCTGCTTGTGTTCCCTCTCTCGCTGGCTGTCTCTCTCTCTGTCAAATAAATAAATAAAAATCTTTAAAAAAAAAAAAAAAAAAAAAAGAACACCAGTTCATCAGAAAACTAGAATGTAAGCTCCTCTGGTGCAAGATTTTGTTGTTTTTTGTATAGACCTGTCAAATCACCTGTTCTACACCTGAAACTAATGTAACCTCGTGTGCCAACCATAGTTAATTAAAAAAAAAAAAAAGAATCTTTGTTTTTTCATTAATGTGTCCCCAGCACTTGAAAAGTATTTTTTCTGGGAAAGAACCTAAATTTCCAGCTGAGCAGAACTTGTTACCTTGTAAGCTGGGGATGTTTTTCATTTTGCCTTAGTATCTTGGTCCCACTAAATTCTGGTAAGATTATCCTAAATCCAGAACTATAAATTTTCATTTCATCTTCCTTAAGATTAACCTTCTTTCTTATGGAAATATAAAAGGTTCCAGATACAGCCTTACTGGTCAAATAACTACCATACCATGATTTCAATATCTACTGTGTGTACTATTCAAAATAACTAGCATGTAATGTGAACCAAAACGACTGTATCATACATGCTCTGCAGAAAAGAATATTCTCCTTCAATTTCAGTTATCCTTTGGTAAACTCCACAAGTATTTCAGAGCATGGGTACTATGAATCAATGCAGCAACTCTACTAAATGCAAAAGGTTTCAATGAGCAATCCTGGCTAGATCAGAAATGCATTCCACTTGCACACAACAACTATCAGTGTAATATTAATGGACAATTTATTTCATTTTCAAGCAATAAGAACCTGCCAATGACAGGCATTAAGTGCCCCTACACAATAGGTTCAGGTCACTGAAATGACTACAGAGCATTTTTACAAATCAGTCACCTCTTGCAATAAATAAATAAATAAAAATACCTCAACACCTTCTCTGTTGGTGAGGTTATAGGGAAAACAGATTTCTCATACATTATCAGTGGGAATGCAAATGAGTACACTTCTGTAATATCTAACACAACTACATACAGTAGTTTCCCCTTATCCAAAGGGGATATGTTCCAAGACCCCCAGTGATGCCTGATAGTACCAAATCCTATATATAGTATGTTTTTTCCTACACATACCTATGATAAGGTTTAATTTATAAATTAAGCAGAGTAAGAGATTAACAACAATAATAAAATAGGATAATTATAACAATACAATTGACCCTTGAACCAAAATGCAGGGGTTGGGGGCACGAATACCCCATGCAGTTGAAAATCTGCATGTAACTTTCGACTCTCCAGAACTTAACTACTAAAAGCCTACTGTTGATCAGAAGCCTTACTGATAACATAAGCAGTCAATTAACACATATTTTGGACATATGTATTATATATTGTATTCTTACAATAAAGTAAGCTAAAGAAAAGAAAATGTTACTAAGAAAATCATAAGGAAGAGAAAATACATTTACAGTACTGTGTGGACATAGGCAGTTCAAACCCATGTTGTCCAAAGGTCAACTACATACTATAATAAAAGTTATCTGAGGGGTGCTGGCTGGCTCAGTGGATAGAGCATGAAACTCTTGATCTCAAGGTCGTGAGTTCAAGCCCCACTTTGGATGTGGAGCCTACTTTTTAAAAAAAGTTATGTGAACGTGGTCTCTCAAAACATTTTATTGTACTGTACTCAATCTTATGGTGATGTGAGATGATAAAATGCCTACATGATGAGATCAAGTGAGGTGATGAGTTAGGCTGTGATGTGGCATTAGGCTACTTACTGACCTTCTTTCTGACTATACATCAGGAGAAGGATCATCTGCTTCTGGACCACTGTTGACCACCAGCAAGTGAAACCACAGAAAGAGAACTTATAGACATACAGGGATTCCTGCATGCTCAACTTTTGACCTAGCAATCCCACTTATAGAAATCTACCTTGAAGATACACCTCTAACAAAACAAAAATACATATGCACAGGTCAGTTACTGCAATACTCTTTATAGTTGCAAAATATAGGAAATTACCTAAATGTACATACATAAAAGAACGGTTGAATAAATTAGGATAAATCCGCAGAGTAGAGTGTTGTACAGCTATAAAAAAGAATGAGGAATATCTACTAAGAAGAATGAACTAATTTGGAGTGACTTCCAGGATATCCAGTGATTTCCAGTAAGTAAAAAAAGTAAAGTGCAAAAGAAAAAGAGGAAAAAGCAAACAGCTGGGCAGTTCCTCAGAAAGTTAAACACAAAGTTATCATACGACCCAGCAATTCCATGCCTAGGTATATACCCAAGGAACTAAAAATATATGTCCACACAAAAACTTGTTCATGAATGTTCACAGCAGTATTATTCACTACTGCCAAAAAATGGAAAACCAAATGTCCATGAAATGAGGCATAGATGAATAAAATGTGATATATGCATATACTGGAGTATCACTCAGCCATAAAAAGGAATGGAGTATGGATACGTGCTACATGAATGAACACTGAAAAAATCATGCTAAGTGAAAGAAGCCAGGCACAAAAGTCAACATATTACATGATTCCATTTACATGAAATGTTCAAAATAGACAAATTCACACAAACATTAACTAGGGCTAAGGAAGGTGGAATGGGAAATGACTGCTAATAGATACAGGGTTTCTTTTTGGAGTGGTGAAAATATTTTTGAATTAGATGGTGGTAACGGCTGCACAACCTTGTGAACACACGAAAAACCAATGAATTGTACACTTTAGAAGGGTAAGTTTGGTGGTATGTGAACTGTATCTCAATTAAAATTGTATAAGAAAAAAAGAAAGGAATATAACAAAACACAATCTGTTCATTTGCACAAAAAATAATACAAGGCTAAACCAAAAAAACTGAAGAGACTAGTTACCTAAAGGGCAAGGAAAACAGATTGGGTAAAGAGGATGGAGGTGGGAATCAGGCAGTAGGAATAAGGAGTGACATTTCTCTGACTCTATCTTTTTATGTAGTAATGTTTAGTAATAGTAATGTTTAATATACCTAAATAAATAAAGAATCAAAATCAACCAGGATTGAGGGGCAACCCAAAATGGAATATAAAGAGTAAGAAAAGAACCAAACTGCATTACGAATGAGTAACATAACACTCAAAGGAGTGGGGAACAAAAGAACTAACCTAAAAAACTTTGGAAAATAATATTTTGACTAGATACCGTGAGGTTAAAGACAAAAAAAACAAAACAAACAAACAAAAAAACTGTACTCTAATTAGCAAATATGTTTCTCATAAGGGTAATGGGTTAGCAATCAGTAACTAGTTGATGTGCATTATAAAAGTGAACAAGTGTGATATTATTTATTATCTATATGATCTATTGTCTACAGATAACGAGAGCCAGATTTTCACTATCAGAAAATAGTTACAATAAGAAATGAGTAAAGGTTAGAATGAACCTTGTGGTGGTGGACTACGCTAGAAGCCATCAATATGAACTCATCATTTTTAATATATAGAGAAAGAGAAATATAGAAATAAACATGTGTGTGTGCTCACTTGCATGTGTGGGAGGGTTAGTATATACACCTATATTTCCTAGCACTGTCCTCTGAGGGCCTAGGGGCAATGACACCCCAGTGAGTACACCTGGCATCCAAATCTTCATTTAAATTCTATTCTCCGGGGTGCCTGGGTGGCTCAGCCGTTAAGCGGCTGCCTTTGGCTCAGGTCATGATCCCAGGGTCCTGGGATCGAGCCCCACATCGGGCTCCCTGCTTGGTGGGAAGCCTGCTTCTCCCTCTCCCACTCCCCTTGCTTGTGTTCCCTCTCTCGCTGTCTCTGTCAAATAAATAAATAAAATCTTTAAAAATAAATAAATAAATTCTATTCTCCAATAAAAAGAATCAGAGTTCCTTAGACAAGCTGTTGATTCCAGGACTGGTACAAGGGAAGATACAACATGAGTGAGAAATAGCCTATGATACCAGAATATAAGGAAGTGCTCGAAAGAGAGTGAAGGCCAACTTGAAAAGGCTCTTAATGGCCAAAGCTGGAACAATTTGAGCAATAAAAAAATACTATTGGGTTATAACATGTAGAATAAAACAAATACCAATGAGATTATAATTACATAACTAAATAACTGAATAAACAAATGAGAAAGAGTTATCTCTTCCTAACAGAAAAATTCCAATAATATGTTTAAAAAAAGGGGGGGGGATATAAAATCACCATTAGGTAAACACAACAATAACTGTTGCAGACAGTTATCAACACATGCTAAAATCAGCAGGAAAAAGTTTGAGGAGAAACAGTATATCTGCATGGTCTCAAAGTATCTCCCCGAAGATATGTATCAAAAGGAAGAACAGTAACTTTACAGTGGAAAACAAAGCAGAAGCCACCTTAGCAAAGTAATCAAGGTTAAAACACCACTAGCAATAAGACATATCAACACCATGTACCCTCTAAAATGATGCACTGAGGACACATCATTTGTGGTTTTCTTGCAAACATACATAAGTACAATCTAATCATGAGAAATCATCAGACAAACCCAAAATGAGAAAAATTCTACAAATCAATTGACAGTACTCATCTAAAAATGTCAAGACCATGAAAGACAGTGAAAAACTGAGGAACTATCACAGATTGGAGGAGATGAGGAAAATACCACAACTAAATTCAATGAATTAGGTTGTGGAACAGAAAAAACACATTAGGGGGGAAACTGGTGAAAATGCAATAAAGTCTGTAGTTTAGTTAATTGTATTATACCAATGCTAATTTCCTCGTTTTGATCATTGTACTATGGTTATGTAAATCATCAACATCAGGGGATGATGTAGGAAAAACATTATATAGGAACTCTCTGTACTATCTTTGCAACACTTCTGTAAGTCTCCCATTATTTCAAAATAAACAGTTAAAAATAAATAAAATCCATCAATTGATCATCTTACCCAACTGTCATATTTTATTGCTCAGGGATCTCATCTATAATTTAATATTGATTCATTTAGAGGGCCCAGTAAGTGACAGCAGAAAATAACTAAAATCATAAAAATCATATCTGGCATCTAAAAAGTAAATTAGCTACTTTATGTTCCCTTATACTTTTCTTAGTCGAAAAAAATTTGCTAGCTGTGTGACTTTACTGGCTTTGCAAACTTCTTTTTAAGGGACATGACCAATCTGTTGTTTTGAACATCATGATAATCTGCAGAATGTGCCCATAACACATTTCATTTGTCTGTTAAGCCAAAGTTTTATTTACAGTTAAAAAATTATCTTTAACAGGTTATAGTAAGTTTTTTACTTATTATTACATAGTTGTCCAACTATAAAATTCAAACTGTTTCACAAGTCAATTTGCTTTTATCCTAACACAAACTTCTCTCCACACACCAAACCACAAAGTCTTCATTATTGTTATTTTACTGAGAAACCTGAATTTTAAAAGATCCACTGTTCAATGCATCAAGTCTTTTTTTTTAATAATATTAAGAAGGAGTAATTTTGTCTTTTTGGGAAAAAATGCGTGAGACATTAGAATTCAATTGCTATTTATTATTTACATCCTCTACTAACCAATCCAGCCCAGGCAAGAACACAGTCTTTGAAATTCCTTTATTCAAATAGGATTTGCAGAAAATGTTTATATTAATAAACAAACTAAGTGACCCATTTACATTTGCTTTCTCCTCATGCACCACCAGGATGCCTGCATTGGGAGTGGAATACATGACCAGCAAATGAATCGGTAAGTGTCACATGTAAACAGCATGACTAGAAATTTAAAAAGCAAAGTGATAAGAGAACCTTAGGAAAAGCAAAATTCATAAAAGTTTAGAATTACAAAAGGCCTTAATAGGCCATTTAATCCATTCCAATGACAACCCCAGACAAATGACACTGTTCTATTTTTTAAAGCTGCCAGATTTCCAACCTCCCTACATGTTTCATTCTACCATATAATCCTGTCATATAATTTGGGAGAAATATTAGAAGACTATTCTTTGCCCTACCTAATGCTTTCTTTTCTCAAATAATACATTTTAACTCACTCCCAAGATAAATCCATGTATAGGTGCATTATATGTGTGTGTACATACAGACAGACACCCAGGACACTCAATTTTGCTTGTAAAAACTCACACCATAGAAACCTACCTAATCAAAGGCACATATCCATCCCATCCCAATCACAAAGGCACTATAACAAACAGTGTCACATAACGATTTTGGTCTAAAAATAACCAATGGAAATCAATGTTATAAAACCTTGAGGTAAACAGGTTTCCTCCAACTGGGAATAATCATAGTTTGCCTTCCACAAACACTGCTCTTTTCAGCGCCCACCACAGGAAAAACTGTAAAAACACTTATGTACTACATCCAAGCAATACTAATTTTTTAACTTCTGATTTTTAAAACCATCTATCTAACAATCACTTTGGAAGAGAGTCCAATGAAAGAGATAGAGATGACAGAGTACAGCCACTGAGAATGAACAAGTAACCAGTTTTAATCAAGTGGGCCAAAGCGACTCAAATAAATCATTCTGAAACATATATAGAATGGGGGAAGTCCCCAATCAATGATGAGCCAAGGACTACCCGAAAAAATTAAGTGTCTCTTAGGAAACACACCAAAATGGTAACCATGAAATGCTATCTCTGGAAATGGAATTACAAAAACGAGTTAGTTCAGATTTGGTATTCCTAGAATTCTGATTATCCATATTTTCTACAGAACTATAGACATTATTTTAAAATTAAGGCAAATTCTGTCCCTGTTCACAGCTCTCTGGGTTGGACAGCATGTCTTTTACATAACCTCCTGGGAAAGGTGGTACCAGTTCCGGTCCTCGTGTCTCCCAAGAACCTACCACCCACCACAGAAAAGGTTTCACCATGTTCCCTGGGACAGCTTTTGTCATCATCATCCTCATCTCACCCACAGACAAAACAATGCATTTCGTCTCCCTTTCTGGTAGCACAGGCTTTATAAATTGCTATTTACCGAGGCGGGAGATTGGAGAAAGGGTTACCTGATGATGAGCTGCCCCCACCCAAAAGCAGAGGAAAGTAGAAAGACACGTCGTCCCCACCTCCACCCCTCAAAAGGCGGCCGGCGACGGAGGGACACTGGGGTCGTGGCTCTCCCGAAAGACAGTCGGGCCGCGGCGCCCCGACCCTAGCCCCGGCCGGGGGAGGGGCCCTCGTTAGCGGATAAAGGGGTGGGGGAGAAGGTCAGAGACCCGACCCCCGAGGGGCAAGTACAGCAAGCCGCCGGAGGGGCGGGTCCCTCTACCCCTTCGGGCGAGCGGCTGGCTTCTAAGGCGGCTCTGAAAGCGCTTGGGCTGCGGGAGGCCTCTGAGGCCGGGCGCCCCGCACAGCGCCGGGAGGGTTCCCTCAGGCCTCTGCCTGCCGCCCACCCGGGACCCCGGCGGCCCCCGTTCGGCCGCGGCCCGGGAACAGCCCCGGCCGGCCTTGCCCGGCCCGTAGGACGCACGCACAGGCGGCCAGGAGGGCAGAAGAAGAGGCGTTACCGTACGCGGCCCCGGAGCTGATGGAGGTGGGGCGCGGCTCCGGCTACCCGAGCCCGGCTCAGCAGCGGCTGCGGCGGCCGCGTCCTTTATTTTTGCTGCAGCAGCGGCGACTTGTCAAAGGGAAAGACGTAAGAGGCGGTGGCAGCGGCGGCGAGCAAATCTCGCGGGATTTGGGCGGAACTCTCGCGCAGTCTTGACCGCTCGCCCCGCCCCCCCAAACCCTGCGCGGGAGGCCAGAAGGGCTGGGGGAGGAGCACCTGAGTGGGGTTGCGGGAGGAGGGAAGAAGGGAAGGAGATTTAATGGCGGGGGACGGGGGTAAGTGTTGACTTAGGTTCTGGGGACGCCTTGCCACCGCGCTGTCCTCGCCTTTTAGCCCTTGCGGAGTCCAGACAGCCCCGTGCGTCCGCGGGGGCCGGACTCCGCTTATGAGGCACAATTGGGGACGTTTCACAAAGGCGGGTGAGGAGTTACGGGCCATCCGGGGCTCCCCGTTTTCCCCGTAGTGGGTGAGGAAGACCCCCACTGCCCGCAGTCCGATGCTGCGAAACGGAGCGACGCGTGGAAAAGCGGGCAGCAGAGGCGGGGCGGCCACACCCCTTTATCTCGGACGCGCGCCGGGTGCTCTGCGCTCTTTATCTCCGTTCACACCCGGCCCTAGACCTCTGGCCGGTGAAGCGCAATCATATAAAAGCGTTTCACTTGACACGCTTCTGTCTTACTCATGTCTTTGCGCTGCAGGGCTGCTAGAACCCTGCACATGCTGGGGCCTGCCACCCTCTGAGGACACCCAGGTAAATTGTCCTTTAGGTGACTTACATCCTTGATCCTGACCCGGACCTTAGCAAAGAAGTCCCGTGAAGGGCGGGAACGCTAACAGGCTTGGTCATCACTGTACACCCAGCACCTAACCCCGGTCCAGGTGCTCATTAAATTATTGAAAGAATATTCCCGTCTTCTCCCTTCTGTATCTTTTCTTAGTTCTAGACTCTCACATTTCTAGCCATCTTCCTGATGTCCATCGTTAAATATATTCTACTGAGTTACTGTGAAAGTGAGCGAGGATCTGGAGCCAGTCTCTGCCCTCCACAACCTTACAATCTAATTGGGGACATGAGAGGAGTACACAATATGTAAGCATGTATGTGTCACTCATGTAAAAAATTACGATACAGGCAGAAGAGGGAGTGCTTGCCAGTGGTTAAATTGGGTATATATGACGCAGTTTAGCCTAAGCCCACTATCAGACATAGGTGAGAATTCCGGAGTTCCATTTACCTGGTGTATGACCTTGGGCAAGTTGCTTGACCTCCCTAAACCTTTGTCCTTACCTGTCAATAATGTTAGTTCTTACCATCACAGGGTTCCTGTGAGGAATAAAATACATATAAAGCTCCTGGCACATACTAATTACTCATTAAGTGGCAGGCGTCACTATGTGTCTAACTTTTAAGTTTCTACATACGAAATGTGTTACCTATTTCTGGTAACTAGATGCGAGGGAGTGGGTCTATGTGGAGTTATGTCATTGGTGCTAGTGCTTTATGATCTGGGTATTGCATGTGAAGCTGAGACAAGACCAGCAAGTTCCCTTGTCATTCTCATTTTACCTTGCTGATGGTGCGGGCATCAGTGCCACTCGAGCATCCCATGACAGTCCATTTATCTTGGATTTATAAAACTACTGATTTTACCCATTCTTTTTCAAGAATAAGACTCTGCTTATCTTAAAAGCCATTTAAGAGAGTTCCTCCTTTCTCTTTCCTTAGCTTCCACTCTCAGAGCCGTGTGCAAAGGAGACTTGAACAAGTGGATGATTGAGTTCAATTGCACACAATTATCAAATACAGTTAATGTCAGCAAATAAACCCTGACTTTCCACCCTCACCTTGACCATTCCACCCATTTTCTAAACACTCTTTAATATTTTTTAAATATTTTATGTATGTATGTATGTATCTTAGAAAGAGAGAGAAAAAAAAAAAGAGAGCACACGCACTGCAAGCCCGGGGAGGGATAGAGGGTGGGGTAGAGAATGTCAAGCCGACTCCATGCTAAGCATGGAGCTGGACAAGGCGCTCAGTCTCACAACCCTGAGATCACGACCTGAGATCACAACCTGAGCTGGAACCTAGCATGGGAGGCTTGACCAACTGAGCCACCCAGGTGCCCCAACACTCTCCATAATCTTTAAATCAATATCTGCTGGAGTCTTATTATCAATATCATTCTTCCAACTGTACTAGATCATTTTATTCAGATTTTCCCTAGAGAAATATGTTGGAGCTGGGGGGCAGGGATAGAAGCAACTCAAGCCCAAGGCCTCAGCATTGCTCGTCCTTGCCCTGAAAGTCCTCTGAACAGTGCACTGTGGCCGTGCCAATCAGCTACATCTTTCGCCCCCCCACACACACATCATCCCCATCTCATACCACATATTCCACAATCCCACACCTCAGCCAGGAGGTGCCAGGCAGAGAGGAACTGGAGAATCAACAGAAGAGTATGTATTTATCTTTCAACTGCATATAGGAAATATGTGACTCCTAATAAAAAGTAGTGATGGACCAAGGACCCACAGGGGGTCCCACGGGACCAGCCAAGAGAGTCTCTGCCTGTGTGCAGGATAAAAATCAAATGAGAGTCAGCAGGAGGTGAAAGTAGAGTCTGTTAAAGGTATAGAGGGCAGGTACAGATAGAGTGTCTGGGAGACTAGAAAGGGAAGGAGAGAGAGTCTCTCCAGATCTCTGTTCAGGATCTGCAGTTTTTATAGAGGATTGTGGTCTGGTGTACATGTCCTCTTGGGTATCCAAGAACCCATTAGAACAAAGGTGAGGGCCCAGGTGTTATTCCTTGGAGCCAGGGAGTCTTGGTGTTGAGATGTCTAGCACCAGTGGTCTGGAATACCCAGATGATAGCTTCCTCTGGTTATTCTCACCTGGCCCTTCCTTAGATATAATCTATTCTAAAGAAATCATTAACTCCTTGTCCCTTACAAGGAGGACATACACTGTTTGCATCATGAAGCGTGTGTAAAGTGGGTGTGCAGGTCCTAGCTAGAAGCTGGAGGGGCACCCAGCTGGCTCAATTGGTGGAGCATGTGACTCTTGATCTTGGGGTCGTGCGTTCAAGCACCAGGTCAGGTGTGGAGCCTACTTAAAAATAAAAAAAATATGTATTAAATAGAAAAAAATGTGTGAATATATATGTATATATACATATATATATGGGAGTAGAAGCAGGAAAAGGAGCAAAAAGCAGATTTTTTATAGAATCCTTCAGTTTCCCTGTCTCAGTAGGGCTAAGTCAGACGTGAAAAGACTCAAGAGAGGAGTAAGTGTGGAGGAAGAAAGTTAAAAGGATTCAAAGAGTAAGTTTGTTTTGCCTTTGCCACATGGCTCAGAAAACAAACGCCTCCAATGTCCTCAGAAAAGGACTCTAGAGCAGGAATCCACAGTCATGAGTCCTGGTGTCTCCTGAAATTGCAGCCTATTTGCCCTTAGGTTACACAGCCTTTCTGAACCTCTTCTCAGATCTGTAAATAGGGATGATAATGGGTTTCCTGCCTGCCTCAGAGTATCATGGGAGTCAAGCAACATAGGAAAGTGCTTTGTAAGTCTAAAGTGCCATATAAATGTGAGGCATTATTATTATTCCTTCTTTTAACAGATCAGGTCCTTTTGCAAGACACCAAATATGCTAAGTTGAAGGAGCTTTAATACCTGCCCTCAAGGAGCTTCTGATCTAATAGGAGGTGATAGGAAGAAAACAGGTCATTATAATACCATGTGAGGAGAGTGTAAGTGACAAGAGTGGGGGGGGGAGGATTGAGCAAGAGGAAGGGGAAAGAGCTGAAACATTCTTGGAGAAGTTTCGGAAAGACAGCACATACAATGAGGAACCACACAGTTCATGAAGAATGATTTGTAAATCAACTCTAAAATAACTTCGACAAGCTGCTCTGTTGCGGCTTGTGAATTCTTTGTTCTAATAAAAATCACATCTCTTAAACCATTAGAAAAGAGTCTTTGATGTGGAGTCATTATATACACCCATTAGCTTGGAAGAAAAATGGAATTAATGGAGGGAAAAATCAGTGGTATCTTAATTGGAAACATTTTGTTCTTACAGCTTGTGTTTAAATACCAGAAAAAGAGAATGCATTCCACTTCACATACTTGGTCCCCAGTTGTTCCTTTCAGCCAGTCTTTCTGATCTGGGTAATATTACAGATCAGAGGCCAAGAGGCATTTCCAAACCATGGTAATAATATGTTTGTTACTACCTACTTCTTTACAGAAAGACTTTGAGATGATTATTAGTACTTTATTCTCAATCATGATACCCTGCAAAGAAACTCTAAAAGAGTGTATATATCATTCAATTATTTCTCACATTTATCAGTGCCTACTGTGTATAAGACATCATTCTAGAACTATAGGCTGTACAAAGTAGGTCCATGCCCTCTAGGGTTTTGAAAATGAGAGATGGAGATAAATATCCATAAAAAAGACAGCTAAATTACCAACCACGTGGATTCTATTCCTATTCTATTCTATTTTTCACTGGTTGAATGAGCAAAATTGTGAAGTTGGGTGCCCAGCTTCTGAAACTTGTTTACCCTATTGTTCCTCCAAAGAAGCAGGATACAAAGGAAGGGCAAGATGTTTATTGTAACTTGATATTTATAGATGCATGATAGGTATTTTAATAGGTCCTCTGGAATGCATCATCCTTTAAACAGAGTGTAACCATTATAATTTTCTCTGGGTACAGGTAAGGTTTAAAATTGGCCAAACCCAAAAACCAATTAAATTTATTCTGGAAGACAAAGACCTGCACCAAACAAACGAACAAACAAAAAACCAGCCGTCAGTAAAAAGCAGTATGATGCAAACTAAAAGAGTGCAAAAAATATTCCCAGAACTCAGCAAAGAGAATACAGATTCCGGGGTAGAGAGAACTTCATTCAGGTGGCGGAATCTGAGAGGGAAGCTGACAGCTAAATATAAAAAGTTACGTATTCTGATAATAATGTATTCTCAAAACACCAGCCTCCAAGTCACAAAAGTTGCCTAGAATTTTTAAATGTATCTACATATGAGAACACACTCATTACCCTTTTCTCCCTAGCGCTAACGAATAATTGACCTGCCAAAGAGGTTTGAAGGGAAGCTAGGATACTAAAAATAGGACCACAAGATTGGCAGGTGGTTCTTTTGGAAATGGAGTCCCTTCTTGCCGAATGCAAGCCTTATAGGGTTCCCACTTGAAATCCATATTCTCAATGAAACATCACGTACACCTATATCAGAACAAAGCACCATCCAAGCAGCACTAACAACTTCCCTCACCAGTTCATTAAGCTTACGATGGGATAACCATTTTTAGGTAAATTAAGTTCTTTTTACAACAGTTTGTTGGTGTTCTTTTATCAAAACACAACTGCCTGGGGCAAACACAGATGAACATTTTCTCACTCGGCAGCAGGAAATGGAATGTTGGTGCTGGGGAAAGCAAGTGAAGCTAATAGGAAGAAAGTGCGCCTACAAGGAGAAGAAGGGGAAGAAGGGAACTAACATTTATGTAGTGCTCTCCATGCCAGACATTGTGGTAGCGCAGTGGGAACAAGATGAACAAGGCAAATCTTTGTTCTGGAAAGAAAATAGTAGTGAGGGTGTATATACAAGTAATTATACCAAGTTAGAAAGTTCTGAGTACAATAAGGTAGCTTTTCTCCCCTTTTAAAGGATCAGGGAGCTTAGAGAAGGGATAGGTTAGTTCCTGGAGGATGGATCAGAGATAGTGCACGAAAAATGAGGCCTTGAAGACTGAGTGGTTAGTTTTGGACATGTGGGCACAAGGAACATTCTAGGCACAAAGAACAGCACAAGCAAAATGTGCTCAGGATCAGCAGGCAGTCCAGTCTCGTTGTGGCTACGTGATATGTTATCCAGATTTCTTGGTTGCAAGGGACAGAAACGCAACCTGAACATGCTTGGGCAAAAGTGAAGGAGAATTAGGTAAAGAAATCCAAAAAAAGACTGAACAGTGAAACTAAAAAGTGGGAGGTGGGGAGAGAGATGAACAGAGGCTTTAGGAAATTTTGGAACCAGGAACTTCAGCCTCACCAGAATTCTCTTGCTCTTTCCTTGCTTCCCTTGCTGCATTGGCTTCAGTCTCTAACAAGACTAGCGTTTTTTTAAAGTTTATTTTATTTATTTATTTTAATAACCTCTACACCCAATGTGGGACTTGAACTCACAACCCTGAGGTCAAGAATCACATGCTCTTCCAACTAAGTCAGCCATGTGCCCCAAGACTGGTTTTCTTCATATATCTGGAAATACGGCACTCCTAAGTTTTGCATCTGACTATATCTACCACTAGAAAGGGACTAACGCTCTTAATTCAAGTTTGAGAAATCCCAGGGGGAAAAATGCTGATTGGCCAGGCTTGGCTCAGTACTCATCCCCACAACAATCCCAGGGGCCAAGAGAAAGGGCAGGGCACATGGTAGATATATACCATAATACTCACTAACCATCTGAGAAAAAGTGGGAGATGGGTCTGGGAAGGTAGAATTGTAAGACTGTGCTCTGGGAGCTGGTAAGAAGTGAATTTGGCATCTGTAAACGGAACTTTTTAACCAGAAGGCTGTGGGGGAGAGGTGGGGATGTGTTGGCTCAAAACTATGATGAACATTTGCTGGACTTTGAGGTTAAAATGGGGTTGAAAATTTTGTTATTGTTCAAATTGATTAATGTTTTGTCATTTCAGTCAAGATGTTGTGAAACAGGGGCGCCTGGGCGGCACAGCGGTTAAGCGTCTGCCTTCAGCTCAGGGCGTGATCCTGGCGTTATGGGATCGAGCCCCACATCAGGCTCCTCCGCTATGAGCCTGCTTCTTCCTCTACCACTCCCCCTGCTTGTGTTCCCTCTCTCGCTGGCTGTCTCTCTCTGTATCAAATAAATAAATAAAATCTTAAAAAAAAAAAAAAGATGTTGTGAAACATAGTTGATCTCTCACATTGACTTTAAGGACAGTGAGACCTGGGATCCTTCTTTGGCCTTCCAGCTTGTTGACTTTAGGCGGGTATCTTAACTAATGAGAGCCTCAATTTCCTCACTGAAAAGTAATAGTAATCATGACAGCTAACTTCTGTTGTATCTAGATGTTCTAAGCACTTTTCAAACATTATTTCATTTAAACTTCAACACAACCCTATAGGGCTCTATAAATCTGAGAGAATAATCCCCACTCACCTGGTTGTCATAAACATTAAAGAAACCATGTAAGGTGCAGAGCCCATTTGCCTGGTTCATAGCCAGCATTCAATATATCATTATTTTTAATTATTTGTTGCCCAGAAAAGGAAACTCCCCCTAGTTCCTGATTGTCTCGGGCACCTGAAGCTGACACTTTGAGAAAACAAAGACAATGGAAGGGAAGAATTCTATGACCCCTTGTCTCTGATACAGAGGGTGTTAGTTGGGGTCTGACTTAGGGGCTAAAATAGTCCAGGAAGAGAAATACTACAAAATAAATAAAGTAGATATTGAGAAATGTGATTGTGGAATGTCAACTGAAGGAGATTGGGCTAGGTCAGTCTTTCTTTCTCTATCCCTTTCTCCACCCCCCCAACCCCCCCCCCAAAGTCCATCTGTAAAGGTGATCTAAAGAACCATTTGACATTTCTTGTCTTTTTGACCTATATGCTGTCAAACGACTGGGATTATTCAACCAAGGACAGGAACTAACATTCACTGAGAAAAACCAATGTGCTTGGGCTCTGGACTGAGCTTTTTATATATATTAGTATCTTTTACTCCCTCCCCACCATCTGTGAATATTTTCTCTGTGTTATACAGATAAGGAAACTGAGGCTGAGTTTAGAAGTAATTTGGTACTTTCTAGTAAGTAGCGAGGCTGGGATTCAAACACAGATCTCTCTGACTTCAAAGACTAGAATACAAAATTAAGACCCACTTCCTTACCAGGGAGAGATATTCAAGGCATGGGTACTACCAGAACCTGAGAAAACTGATGAAATAGTAGGAATTTCTCAGCTCCTCTTTTACCTACCATTTCTCCCGCGGTCATCCCCTTCCCTTACCTTAGACAACACCTCCTGGCTGCCAGGGGCTGCAGATTCTTTCCAAACACTGTATTCTTATCAAAATGCATCTGTCCTGGGGCGCCTGGCTGGCTCAGTCCATATAACATCTGACTCTTGATCTTGGGATAGTGAGTTCAAGCCCCACACTGGGTGTAGAGCTTATTTAAAAAAAAAAAAATTTTTTTTTTAAAGTATCCGTCCTCTCCTACTCTTCACCATAATGATATTGTGTCCTAAAGTGGGCTCATCTCTCTAGTTAACAGGTTTTATTATTATTATTATTTTTTAAAGATTTTATTTATTTATTTGACAGGGAGAGAGAGAGCAGGAACCACGCCTGGGGGAGGACAGAGGGAGAGAGAGAGGGGGAAATGCAGGCTCCCCACTGAGCAGGCCCCTGGGATCATGACCTGAGCTGAAGGCAGATGCTCAACCGACTGAGCCACCCAGGTGCCCCTAGTTGACACATTTTAAATACATTTTTGCATTCTAAATGGGACTTTCTGGGAGTATTGCAACAATATTAAGGATAACTCATATGGTGGAAATTTCAGAAGCTGGAATGGGGGATGAATCAAACCAGAGATAAAGAAGCCTCCAAGAATTCCCCAAGTTGCACCACATAGCTCTTCACCCCACCCTGCCAACCCCAGCTATGAGTTTCCTGAGAGCTGAGCCTAGGGCTGTCATGTTCAATGCCTGAACATCAACAAATATATGATGAATGGATGAATGAATGATCTCTGAAACACAGGACGGCCCTCTACTTCCCTTAGGCCTCAGATTACCGCAACAAATGTGCCAACTGTTCAGGTGGTGGGATTTTTATTCCCTTTTGATAGAACATTCCCTCCCATCCCCTCCTTCAGTGAGCTCTGCCAACTTTCAGTCAAGGTCAGAATGAACCATGCTTTAGTGAATGACAATGCATTCCACCATTATAAAATATGGAATAAAGCTTTCAAGACCACCGGGAGAAGGAAGGACAGATTTGCCTGTGTGTGGCAGTGAATGTGTGTTACCGCAGATAGTTGAAGCAATCACCAAAAACCCAACAAAACCAGGAGTTTCTTGAGAAACATTTACCAGCTTTTTGAAGACCTACAGATATATGGATGAACACTTCATTACAAACCAAAGCAGTGTACATAAAATTGGTTCATATAAATGAAAATTCCATGGATATATCAGGTAATCAAACAAGATTATCAAGGACTTTGTTAAAAAAAAAAAAGAGTCCAAGTGGAGTCATTTGCCTCCACCATGACAGCAAACCAAGATTTAATTACAGTCCCAGGAATGTGATCTTTTAAAGGTCAGTCAGAAATTTCCAGATCAGCACTAGTAAGGTGACCTGTAAGATAAGAAAACAAAAAACAAAAAACCCTGCCACCCCACTCTCCCCCAGATGTTTGGACCTGAAACAGTCTTTTCTTTCGCTAGTAACTTCTTGTCCCACCTTCTGTTTCATACAACCCCATGAACCATCTCTCTACTTACTAGATGGGATGTTACCCAATTCATAAATATCTTAATAAAGCCAATTAGATCTTCAAATTTATTCAGTTGAATCGTTTTTTAACAACCTGATGCCTCACATTCTGTCTCTAGGACCCGTTTCCTCTGGGTCTTTCTTTCCCAAAGCAGCTCTGCATACAGGAGTCGTGGCACCCGGCAGCTCCAGGCTTACGTTGTCCTTCAAACTCTTTTTTTTTAACTACAAAATAAAACATAAATACAACAAACAAACAAAACACAAAACAAAAGTGTAGTTCAATTTAAGGTGAACATTCTTGTCACCACCACCAGATCCAGAAATAAAATCTTGCCATCCATGGGGGCCCTTCCCAATTGCAACCCTCTCCAGACCTTGATTTTTATAATCCTCACCCAATAATACATACATCCCTAAACTGGAGTTTAGTCCCGCCCATTCTTCAAAAACAATATGACCCTAAATCTCTTTCCACTTGTATCTCCTCCCTCTAGCCTTTTGCTTTACCCAATCCGTTGAAAAATCCTTTTGACTTGCACAGCCTCCCACAGTCCAGATTTTGCTGATTGCACGCTCTTGGTGCATTTCAACATGTTTCTCTGTGCCCTATTCCTGCAAATATGTAGCTGCATCCAGAGACTGAATCAGACTCAAGTTGGGTCCCTTGGCAAATCTATAAGGAGTGTTTGGCCGGACCATAGGAGGCACACGATGCCTGGTTGTCTCACTTTTTATGATGTTAAAATCCACTGGTGCATAAAACCTGCATCTATTAATGCACTGAGGGTTGTTAAGTGAAGATATTCTGATTCAAGGGTTAGCAAACCCTTGTTATATGGGCTAAGTCTGTCCAAACTTCTCCTGTTTTTATAAATAAAGCTTTATGGTCAGGAAATGACAGTCAGGCACAGAAAACCAGGATCCAAACTCTCTGGAAGCACCAGGCTTCTGGTCCCCTCTGGCGTTCTGGAATCTGAGACTAGCCAGGTTAGTTACAAGTTCCCAAAAGTCACAGAGCCTACAGACTTGTATCCCACTCCTATGTCAAGGACCCCCCTTCACTGTCTCTGCTTCTACCTACCCCACCGAGAACCTCTCTCCCTTCCTCCTCAATAATCTTCCCGGGGAACTCAATCTTTTGGAAACCAAACCCAGGATAGCAGGCTGCCTTAGGTAACTTCTCATAGCCCTGTAGCTCAAAGTTCCTCTGAGGCAGGAAACCTGAAGGCTGTCTACCTTCTCAGACCAGAGCAAGAACAAATAAACAAACGGCTGTTATTCTTTCTAATTCTTCCACAACTGCAAAAGCAAAATACATCATCTCAGTAAATTTTCCTGCCTCACCTTATTGGCTATCATATGCCGAAGAAAGGGTTATTCTGGGGGCGCCTGGGTGGCTCAGTCGTTAAGCATCTGCCTTCGGCTCAGGGCATGATCCCGGCGTTCTGGGATCGAGCCCCACATCAGGCTCCTCTGCTGGGAGCCTGCTTCTTCCTCTCCTACTCCCCCTGCTTGTGTTCCCTCTCTCACTGGCTGTCTCTCTCTCTGCCAAATAAATAAATAAAATCTTAAAAAAAAAAAAAAGAAAGAAAGGGTTATTCTGGAGGGCTCAATCTTTACGAAGTCCACCTTTATAGCGAATAATGGAAAAATTATTCAAATTAGCTGAAGGAAAATGGGGGATCCATTAGAAGGGCCCAAGCACAGGAGTGGTGTGGCTTCACTCATGAAGAATGAGAGCCAGGACTGGGACAGCTGCTCTGAATCCCCTCAGACCTCACAGTATCCCCATCCTGCCTCTTGGTTTGCATTTGCTCCATTCTTTCTTTGCCAACCACCTCCCCTTGTTTCCCTGCTCTCATGGCAGAAAGCAGCCATCTTGTGGCTCCCAATTCTCTTTTCTTCTCAGTTCAAGAGACCAGCCAATATTCACTGGTATCTCTCAGAGGCAAGTGTCCAGACAAACAAATCCAATTGTTCCACCTTTGGTGTTTGCAGACTTCCCTTCCATGCGTCTCATCTTGGCCAAAACTTATTCATATGGCCACACCTCGCTGTAAGGGAGGTGGGGTTATGTGGTCTCTCACTGGGTGGTCATAGGCTCTGTGGGGTCTATCACTAAAAGCAAGAGGGAAAATAGCCACTGGAGATAGTTAGCTGCCTCTGCCACAGTCCACATCAAATGCTTAGCTGTTGAAGACAAAGATGGTTATGGCACCCCCGAAGGCCGGAGACACATGATAGATCTAGCTCATGTGGGGGGCTATGACCTGGGAAGAAAGGGAAACCGACACCACCAGGAAACAGACCCCGAGCCTTGCTTTTGTTGAATAGATTCACAAACATGAGACTCTCAGATCAATTTTTTGTAGCTTTCTTGAAATAAAATTGACATATAATGTTGTGTAAGCTCGAGGTATACAATGTGTTGATTTGATATTCTTAAATATTATAATATTATTCACTCACGAGAAAGAAGGAAATGCTGCCACTTGCACCGATATAGATGAACCTTGAGGGCATTGTGTTAAGTGAAATAAATTGGTCATAGAAAGACAAATACTGGGGGACGCCTGGCTGGCTCAGTCAGTAGAGCATATGACTCCTGATCTTGGGATGGTGAGTTCAAGGCCCACTTTGGGGGTAGAGCTTACTTAAAAAAAGAAAAAGGAAGGAAGGAAGACAAATATGGTATGATATCACTTATATGTGAAATCTAAAAAAGCCTCTTAGAAACAGAAAGTGAAAGTGGTTGCCAAGGGGGTGGGGGTGGGGGATATGGAGAGATGTTGGTCAAAGAGTACAAACTTCCAGTTAGAAGATGAGTAAATTCCGGAAATCTAATGGACAGCATGGTGACTGCAGTTAATTATACTGTACTATATTCTTTTTTTTTTTTTAAGATTTATTTATTTATTTTGAGAGAGAGAGAGGAAGGGAGAGAACAATTAGGGGGAGAGGCAGAGGGAGAGTCAGGGAGAATCTCAAGCAGACTCCCTGCTCAGCCAGAGCCAGACGCGAGGCTCCATCTCAGGACCCATGAGATCGTGACCTGAGCCAAAATCAAGAGTCTGAGGCTTAATTGACTGAGCCACCCAGGCATCCCTAATAATACTGTACTATATTCTTGAAAGCTGCTAAGAGAGTAGATCTTAAATGTTCTCAAAAAAAGAAACGGTAATTATGTGATGCAATGGAGCTGTTCTCGGATCAGTATTAATCCATGTGGCCAGGTCACTTCCCAAAAGGCTGTCCTAACGGCCATCTCTATCAGCTGATGATGAGGGTGCCTCCTCCCCCAGTCTTACAAGCACTGTAGGTTACCAGTGTTTCCAGGTTTTACCCATCTGACGGATGAAAGATGGCTCTAAAGTGCATTTCCCTGGGGCACCTGGGTGGCTCAGCCGTTAAGCGATGGCCTTCTGCTCAGGGCGTGATCCCAGAGTCCTGGAATCGAGCCCCTCATCGGGCTCCCTGCTCGGCAGGAAGCCTGCTTCTCCCTCTCACAGTCCCCTTGCTTGTGTTCCCTCTCTCCCTGTCTGTCTCTGTCAAGTAAATAAAATCTTAAAAAATAAATAAATAAATAAAGTGCATTTCCCTAACTACAAGTGAGTTTGCATTTTTTTCTTGGTTTTAAGCAGGATAAGTGTACTTCCTGTTTGTTGCTTTGGTCATGGCCTCAGGGCACAGCAGTCTGTGGTAACCTTTCAACCCACCTCGGTTTGCAAGGCCTGGGAAGGAGCCCCGCTCCACCTCTCAGTTAAAGCAGCCACACCATTTCCTGTACACTTGTGTAATCCTCCTGGAAACCAGATTCCATACGACTTTAATCCAGCAAACCCTCTTCTGGGACTCTGTCTTTCAGAAATAATCTAAACTTCAGAGTTACACATTTGCACAAAAATGTTCATCACAGCATTAGTTATAATGAAAGAACTTTTATAACCATCCAAGTAGCCAACACTATTTAACAAGGGCTAGGCAAAATATGGTATGTAGCAAACCAAAATGTATTAAAATGATAAAGACTTTGGAATAGGGGCACCTGGCTGGCTCGGTTGGTAGAGCACATGACTCTTGATCTCAGGGTTGGGAGTTTGAGCCCCACATTGGGTGTAGAGGTTACTTAAAAATAAAATCTTTAAAAAAAAAGACTTTGGAATGAAATGCAAATTACTCATTATAAAATATGAATAGAGGACAGCGCCTGGTTTTGCATGCCCCAACACGTCCTGTCTATTAAAGGAACTGCACTTCCCCCTGGTTATATGGAAATTACCCTGTTCCTTCTAATCCCCGCCTGCAGGAGTGGGCATGTGAGGCAGGCCCAGACAATCACAACACCCCTTTCCCCTACCCACACCAGTTTGTCCAAGCGTCCAAGTGCATACGACTAATGGCAGGCTAATCAGAATCTCGGCATCATATTTGGTATGGGGTTACTTTATTTTCCTCTGGAATGAAGAGCTGTAAGGACCACAGAAGCCTCCTCATGCTGTTAACCATTCTTCACCCCCCAGAAAAAGAGAGCCCGCTGGATACTGAAGCCACGCAGAAGAAAGCAGAGCCAGCGCCTGGAGAGACACAGGACCTTCACATCATCTGAGCCCATGAATCTCGCTATTCCAAAAGCCAGTGCACTTCCCAGCTACTGAACCAACAAATTTCCTTTTTTAACTCAAGCTACTCTGAGTTGGGTTTTGGTTACTTGAAACTGAGTCTTTTTTTTTTTTTTTAAAGATTTTATTTATTTATTTGACAGAGATAGAGATAGCCAGCGAGAGAGGGAACACAAGCAGGGGGAGTGGGAGAGGAAGAAACAGGCTCATAGCAGAGGAGCCTGATGTGGGGCTCGATCCCGGAACGCCGGGATCACGCCCTGAGCCGAAGGCAGGCGCTTAACCGCTGTGCCACCCAGGCGCCCCTGAAACTGAGTCTTGACTAACGCAATGTGCATATGAAAAAAGATCAGAAGAAAATGCACAGAAGAACTATTGTGTTGAGGTAAAGGAATTATGGGAGTTTTCCTCTATATTTTCAATTGTTCGTAATATTATATTATTTTTATAATTTCAAAAAATGATTTAAGAAAAAAAAAGCAGTCTATCCTCTCAGGGCCCATTGCAGTTGAAAATGATTATATCTCAGGGTCTACACGTACATAGGTTAAAAGATCAGAGAAGTCTTCTAGGAACTTACGACTCAAGGTCATACAGCTGAGGGGCTGAGATGCAAACTCCAGTCTTCATGCCCCAAAGCCAATGCTACAAATGAACCCTCTGCCTCATTCAAAAGAATGTCATCAGTGTGAAGAAAATATATAATGATTCCACTGTATTTGATGACACATTGTTGTAATTAACTGGCAGGTTAGGAAGTTAATTTTTGTTGCATTTCAATTTTATTATGGTTAAATTTTATTTTATATATATATATATTATATTATATTATATTCATTTCCTATCACCACAAATGTAGTGGCCTAAAACCACACACTTCTTATCTCAGAATTCTAGGGGTCAGAAGTCCAAAAGAGGTTTCACTGGGCTAAAAGCCAGGTGTTGGCAGGACTGTGTTCCTTCTGGAGTCTCTGGGGGAGCCTCTGAGGGGTGATCATTCTGCCTACCATGACAAGTTATATAACTGTAAAATTTAAACCTTGGAGCAAGTACCAAAAAGTCACCCACAATTCCTCCATCAACCTAACATCATCACCAATAATATTTCTGTACCTATTCCCAATCTATTTTCCTATTTAGTCTTTCACACAGTTATGCTTATACCATTTCGTGTCTGACTCTTTCATTCGATATAGACCAGAAGCCTTTTGCTGTGCGGCTCCATGGTCTTTGCAATACTCGTTAGCAAGGACCGTATGATATTCCACCGAATAAATATGCTGTGGATTATTTAACCAAACCTCTACCATTAGACCCTTAGGTTGATATTTAGGATGTTTCCGTCTTTTGACTCTTATACGCAGAAAGGCAACGAACAAGCACACACATACAGCCCTTTCTAAGTTAGTGGATTATTTGTTTAGAATAGATTCTCAGAGATAGATTTACCGAGTGCAAGGAAAAAAAAAAAAAACCCTTTGACACCAACAGCCAAATGACCTTCTCGAAGGTTATAGTGATTCCCCTGGCACTGGTGATGGAGTTTACTTGTCTCACTGTTGTCCCTCCAGAGCCATGAGTTCAGATCAATGTCATTTGACTGATTCTCTATGTCCTGTTTGTACTCTGGGAAAATTTGCTCCCAGTCATCATGTTTGAGATAAATCTGAGCCATCATGATTTCTCAGGTGTGTTTTCATCAGTCATGACTGAACTAGCCTGTTCACTAATTCGATTCTTTTGTCCAAAGACACATGAAGTTAGAAACCAGTTTCCCAGCAACTTTTTTTTTATGGTTTCATAGAAAAGACAATGATTGTGTGTGTGTGTGTTTTGTGGTTTCATGGGAGAGATGGCACCAAGCCCCACTACAACAGCTGTGGAGCGTATCTGGAACTGTCAACATCTCTTCCTTGTCTCTTACAGCTGTGCCTAGCTGAACCCACCAGGGACAGCCTCAGGCTGCCTGACCTCCCGTCCTTGCCAAGCATGTGGTCTCAGGCTGCTGTGACAACAAGGAGAAGTTAATCCAAGTTGGTACCTAGACTTGTGGCTGCCTCTGGTCCGGACTGAAGGCTTTTTCTGAAAATGACAATAACATGACAACGGTACTAAGAGCAACAGTCACCAGTACCTCCTCAGTAATTGCCGAAGTCCAGTTCGGCAGTGTGCTGAGCACCACATGTGGATCAGCTCTTTTCTCCTTACAAGAGTTCTAGAAGGTATCTACAATTACAGTGGTCTCTAAGGTAAGGAAATTGAGGCTTGGACAAGTTATGGAACCTGTCCAAGGCCATGCAACTAAGAAGTGGCAATGCCAGAGTGTGAGGCTAGGTTTTATCTCACTGCAGAGGGAGATTCTCAACCACCACATGAGGTGGTGGGGTGTGCTAAAAATAGCTACAACACACTGTCTTCGTGGGCCGCTCATCAAACCCGGTGTCTTAGGGAACAGCCACCCGGTGCCTTTCTGTACATTCCAAGAAAAGAAGCAGGGAGGGCCCCGGAACTGGGCGTCGGGAAAGAATTACAGAGATAACGAGGAGGCGTTTGTACCTTGCCTGCACATTCTTTTGCTCTCTGACCTGTTTTCGCAACCGGAAAATACCATGAAGAAATGAATGCGTACTTGGGTTCAGGATCCTGGTTTGTCTTCCAGAGGAGAGGACCAGGCAGTGGATTCTGGGCTCTTTCATGTTTCTGCATGGCTCTGGTGTTCCCCTAGCTCCAGGCCTGGACGGAGGGTACTGGGCCAGAGAGAAACACAGACAGAAGGCCTTGGCCGGTGATTCTGAGTCAAGGTCTCGGAGCCAGGAAGCTGCACCCCCAGAAACAGACACCTAGCACCTATCTGGGGCAGGACGGAGCTGAAATCAAGCATGTCAGCTGTGCTGCAAGGATTGTTCCTGGAGGCTCTGGGGGGAATCCATGTCCTTGCCTTTCCGGCTTCCAGAGGTATCTGTGTTCTTTGGCTCACGGCCCCTTCTTCCATCTTCAAAGCACATCACTCCAAGCTCTGCCTTTGTCGTCACATCTTTTTCTCTGACCCTTGATTACTTTGGGCCCACCTAAGTGATCCAGGCATGTTTTCCCATTTCAAGATCCTTAATTTAATCACATCTGCAAGGTCCCTTTTGCCACATGAGGTGACCTCTTCACAGGCTCAGGGATTAGGATGTGAACATCTTTAAGGCACCATTATTCTCTCTACCACACCCACTGAGGGCCAGTTTCCACAACCCAAAGCCAAGCAGGAAGAGAAAGGCCCACTGACTGAGTGGCACACACCTGCCCCTCCCCTCAGATACGCCCCTCGCTAGGGTTCATGGAATTTGAAGTTGGCCTTGGTCTGAAGAAGGATGTGTCAGAAACAGGGTCAGAATGAAAGGAGAGGGATGGGCGTGCAGGAAATTCAAAGCTGGGCAGAGTTAGAGGCAACGGAGAATGCATTACATCCAGTTGACCAAAGCAGGCTTTCCCTCCGTGTTTTAGACAGACACTTACTAGAATGCCTCCTAGAACAGGAACCTCACTCTTTCATAAGACAGCCAGTTCCATTGCTGGCTGCTCCACTTGTTAAAACTCCTTCCTTAACTGAAGCCTTCCTCCTCAGAAACGGCCTGCTGGTCCTGGCTCTACTGAGGCCGAACAAACTGTCTCCTCCTGGAGGTGAGGCCTTCAAGAGCAGGGAAGAATGTGAAAGGTGCTTCTGCTCTACCGAAGGCACGAGTTACATCTGGGCTATGTTCTGCCGTCCTCCCCTGCCGTAGTAACAGTGGATACTCTGGGGGCCATCAGCGTCCCGTGTGCCCATGGACAGTACCAGTCCGGTGCCTGCCACGTAGTAAAGGGCTCTCAAAGGCAGTGCTCTGGACTGGTGTCAACAGCAGAGCTGGTTCACCCTTAAAGGGAAGGGCAGAAGCAGGTTCGGAAGCCCAGCCAGGAGCCCCGGATTCCTCTCTTTAAGGCAGCTGCCAGACACGAGAGACCAGAAGCAAGTGATAAAGATGATATACTGTGGTGCGGGACCGCACCTCCTACCACTTGAATCCAAACTGAAAGTCTACGTCAGGCCTGATGCTTCCTTCCTGCTCACACTCACGGGCTCTGCTGCTGCCCCTGCCTCTCCCCCATGTCTCTCTCTCCTTTTCTACCTCTTGAAGCGCCTCTGGGCCTCTCCTGGGGCCTCTGCCATTTGCCCTCCATGCCCTTCCTCCTCTCTCCCTGCTCTGGTCTGTGTTACAGGAAGGCGACCCCTGCAGGCTGCGTTTCCCAGGCTCCTGGATCAGTTTTGGCCCATGGGAGGCCCTGGAGGGAGGTACAGGGGAAAGGCCGGGCGGGCTCTTTCTCCCCAGCACGCACCTCCCACCTCCGACCGCAGCTCTGCTTTTGTTCTGTGGTTCCAGTTCTGTTGGTGTCCCTGGCTCCTGTGCCCCAGCAACCTCCTCCCAGGGACCTTCCGCCCTAGGGGTCGAAGTGGCTTCTCGCGGCCGCTAACCTCTGAGTTGCACTATGTTCCCCTGAGCTTTCTGGTTCATCCGTCACTTTTGTAGCTGGTTCTCTTTATGAACATCTCTGTTTTAAAATAAATACTCAAAGTGGTTTTTGTTTCCAGACGAGACACTACCAATAACTGTTTTGTTACCCTGTTAGGTGTATGTTTCACGCATCCTGTACTGTTCTACAAGTCCTAAACCCCCTCCCTTTAGTCTAAGTATTGATTTTCACATCACAGCCTTGGTAACTGCTTTAGAAAATTCCTTTTTGTTTCCTAAAATCTCTGAAAAGGAAGCTGTAAGTCTGTGAGACCCAAAAGGGCAAGGGTGGGATCTAGTTTCATTCATTCCAACAAATATTTACTTGGTTCCCGGCATTCATTCTTCATTTATTCATTCATTTAACAAATATTTATTGAGCACCCGTTATTTTCCAGGCACTGTTGAAGGACCAGGGGACAGCACTGAACAGGACAAAATCTTTGCCTTTGTGGAGTCTATATTCTAGTGAAGGGAGACAATGAACAAATAAACAAATAAATCTATAGTATATCAGATGGTGATGAGAGCTACAGAGAAAATACAAAGCTGACCAAAGGGGTGGGGAGTGCCTAGGAGGACTCAAGTGGAGTGAACAAGAGAAGGGGTCATAGGGATGAAGGAAGAGAGAGAGGAGTGGGGAAGAAGAATCCCGTGAAGCATGGAGGTCAAAGTAAGAACGCTGGCTTCTACTCTGAGATGGGGACCACTGGCGGGTTGTGAACAGCTGAGGGACGCGCTCTGGCTTAGTTTTTGAAAGACTGCAGCATTGCAAATAGATGAGAGGAGGGCAAGGACGGACGTAAGGAGACCTATATAGAAACCCGGGAGGCTAGAGTGGTGACCCAGGGAGAGCTGATGATGGCTTGAAGCAGGGTGGACGTGGTGGAGACGGCCACATGAGGTTGGATTCCAAATGTATTTTACAGGTAGTGTCAACGGGATTTGCTGGTATAGAATACAAAAGAAGGGATCAAAGACAACTTGGCTTTTACGCGCAGGAAACTGAGAGAATGCAGTTGTCATTTATTAAGATGGGGAAGACTGTGGGAGGAAAGAGCATGGGAGGGAAGGTGAGAAGTAAGTCTGTCTGTCCAGGGGCACCTGGGTGGCTCGGTTGGTTAAGTGTCTGCCTTGGCTCAGATCATGATCTTGGGGTCCTGGAATTGAGCCCCACATCGGGCTCCCTGCTTTTCCCTCTCCCTCTGTTCCTCCCCGCTGCTCATTCCCTCTTTCTCACACACACATAAATAAATAAATCTTAAAAAAAAAAAAAGTAAGTCTGGTTTTGGGCATGCTGAGTTTGAGATGCCTGTCAGCCAACCAGGTGGGTGTGTCAAGCAGGCAGTTGGGTATGAGCGAGTCTGGAATTGCTGGGAGAGGTCTAGGTTGGAGATGGAAAATGGAGAGTTGTCAGAGAACAGATGGTGCTTAATGTCATCAGACTGGGTGGGATTATCTGGGGAGTGAGTGCCAACAAGACGAGGAGAGGTCTGAGGACTGAGGGCTGAGCACCCCTGTTTAGAGGTCAGGAAAATGTAGAAGAAGCAGGAGAGAGGCCTGAGAAGGTGGGGTGTGTTTGTGTGTGCGTGTGTGTGGGGGGGGGGGGGAGGGAGAGAGAGAGAGAGAGACTGAACGACCCCGTGGGTGACTGAGGTCTGTGTCCTACCTATCTTTAGGTTGGTTGACTCTGGGTTTATGTGGCAAAGGAAAGCCACATGGACTTGGAATCTATAAGCCAAGTTCTAGGCTGGCAGCAGGAGTTCGGTGAGCTTCCCAAGAAGCGTTCATAAACTCAGTTCATTGATCCCTCCAAGAAGCTCCCATTATTTTTCAATGTAGTCCCCAAGAACGCCCTGTTGGCCCTGAGCCCGGCAGCTTCCCCTGGACATCCTGACAGTCGGAGTCAGCACATCTCCCAAGAAGCCCCCTGCGTGAAGCCATGAGTCCCCGGAGAGCCTTTGCAGTCTGAATGGAGTGCATTTCCCAAAAAGGTCCCACAGCCTCAGTTCAGTCCCTTCGCTAGGATGTCCTCAGAGCCTGGGTTCTAAAAATTTCTCAAGGGTTCCTGCAGCCTGAGCATTCCAGGAAAAGTTCCTTACAGCCAGAATCTCTCTGCACTCTACGCCTAGGAACCCCCCACTCCGTGGCCTGATTTCCCCCAATCTTCATTACTCCAGGCTCAGCCTTCAGGCTCTAAGTTACCAAAGCCCAAGTCTGTTAGGGCAGCTGAAGCCAGGAGTCTTTTTCTTCAGTAAAGGGAGGAAGCTGGGTCTTTCTCCCTGCTGGTTACCTTGACAAAGGCCTCTGCCCCTTGCTGGCAGTCTAGAGTCCCCACTAGGAGATCCTCAGGGGTGGCCACGGGCAGATCAGGATACAGACTCGGGATGGCAGGAAAGAGGGATCCTAGGAGAAGGATGAGTCACCCTGGCAGCTCTGCCTCTGTCCCTCTCTCTTCTTTCCCCCAGCTCTGCAGAATTGCTGGGCACAACTTCCAAGTCATGCTTCCTGAATGGACTCCAGAGTGGGTGGGAGAAACAGGGGAGAGGATGTGGAACAGGAGCCCCAGATGACCCTAACGCAGGCCAGCATGTTTGCAGGAAGCTGCCAGAGGCCTCTGATGTTAGAGAGCTCTGCAATACCACCTCCCAGGAAGAAAGTTTTGAGCTGGGTGGGCCAAGGGCTCCGGCCCTCGGTCTGCTACAGAGAGCGGAGAAACGCTTATTCAAAACCTTTCCTGACCCCCTTAGTGCCAGGAAATTTATCCTGATTAGGCCAGGGACTCTGAAGGATTTTAGGCAGGTAAGGGCAAGATCACAATTGGTTTTGTTTTGTTTTGTTTACATTTGGGTCTTTGTAAGAATCCACTGGTTAGTGACCTGGGGAATGGTCTTGAAATGGGGAGATCAGAAGTAGAGAGCACAAGTAACAGTGAAGACGTTGTACTTGTCCAGGCCAGTGATGAGGAGAGATTAGACTAGGGTAGCAGGAGAGCTGCTGGAGGAGCAGAGGTATATGGGAGGATATGTTAGGAGGCAGAATAGACAGGTCGTGGACATGGTTCGCATATGTAAGGGAAGGGCATGCCTTTCTTCAGCAAATACTTATTAGGCACTTCTTATAGCCAGAAACAGTTCCAGGTGCTTAAATATAGGGTTAAAAAAAAAAAAAAAGTAAGGGAACAAGGTCTCTGTCCTGGTAGAGTTCACATTTGAGGGAATGACTCCAGGTTTCTGCCCCTGGTGCCTGGGCGGATGACAGGGTTTGTTACTGAGTTGGGGACAAGGGGAGAGGAGCTGGAGAGGATGCTGAGCTCCATGTTAAACATGGAACCATGTCATGCATGGTTCATGTGAGGCCCCTGTGGGATGACCAGCAAGGCTGGCCACGTAGGAGTTGAAGTCAGGGCTCAGATGGGAGGTGTGACCTGGCCGGAAGTGTAGGTTTGGCAGTGGTCACACACAAGGCCGTCCAGGGCAACAGGAACAGTGGACAGAGCGCTTGGGACCAAATTCTGAGGAACCCCGGCCTCTAGGGGCAGGGCAGCATGAAGGAGGTAGAGGAATGGTCAGAACGGGGAGGATCGTGAGAATAGGGTGCCGTGGGAGCCACGGGAAAACCAGCACAGCCGCCAAGAGAGGCAGCCATTGCATTTGGTCACGGAGGCCTCTCAGGGACGTCGATGGCGGTGGGGGTCACGTCAGAGGAGCCATGGGACTGCATCTTGTTACACTGACAAATAACAAGGAACGAGGAAGCAGAGACAGTGGTGGGCCCTTCTTTCACAAGGTTTGGCCAGGAGGCTGGCTTATGCCTGTCCTCAAAGGAGAAGCAGTGACAGGCACTAAGGAGAGCACAAGTAACCGGCTCGAAGTCGAGTGGGAAGGGCGGGCGAGGAGCCACAAGGGGCCAGAACGTACTCTGTAGTTTCCCCCGCCCGGCTCCTGCGGGCACCAGCAAGCTCACCTTCCAGCCATTCTGCCCGCTCACCTCCCAGGAACCTCTCTGCCTCACTGGAAGGCGACACAGCACGCTGGGAAGGCTCAGCTTTCAAGGGTGGCAGCATCAGAGCTAGGTCTGCAACTCTACCTGGCCACTTCCTCGCTGAGTAACTGTGGATAAATTTGTTAGCCTTACACAGACTCCGTTTCCCATCTATAGGTGTCTTTGCAGATATTCAATGACCCGACACTGAATGTGATGAATGCCTCTGAATATCGTGAATGCTTAAAAACGGTTAAAATGATAAATTGTATATCTATTTTACTACAATTTAAAAAGATTAATGTAATATACCAAAAAACATTTAAGTGTGCACTTTAAATGGGCGTATTGTATGGTATGTGAATTACATCTCCATAAAGATGTTAAAAAAATCTTTTTTTAAAAAAACGTGGGCAGATTGAGTGAGTGCCTGTGAAGTGCTATTTAGAAATTGTGCCAACCTACCACCAAAGTTAATTTTTATTTATTGGTATATACTACCCTTTATGCACAGAGTTTATCATTGGATTTTTACTGTAAGTTTAGTAATAAAAGGGGCTAAGACCTCCAAGAAAGAGGAGCTTCAAAGAGCACCTTGACAGGTCTCTCGGATCCCGAGTTGGGTCCTGGTTTTAGAGGCTGTCGAACTTCTACAAAGCTCACATGAGGAGACCAAGCTCTGGAGAATCCAGGCGTTGGCTCCAGATTCCTGAGAGCCAGAGTAAAAAACAGGAAAGCCAGTTGACTCACTTACCAGTGGGCATGCACGGAGGGTCCTGGGGCCGGGCGCTCCCCTGTGGCGTGCCTTAGCAAGCAGAGAGGAAGAACATAGGGTGCCCTGTGCTCGTCTGCCACCTCCTTCCGACAATCACAGCCAGGATTCGTTGGCCTGGTTCATTTTATCACGGAATGACGGTCAGTGGCATAGAACATGGTAGTAAAAGAGCATAGAAAAAGTAATGCATTAGAAACATTTGATCTTTTTTCTTTTCTCTAATTTGGTCTCCAATAAGGCCAAAGTTATGTCTGTTTTTGTGGAACTGTATCTGCACAGTTTGTTTTATTACATTAGTTTTTTAAAGATTTTATTTTTTAAGTAATCTCGACACCCAACATGAGCCTCGAACTCATAACCCCGAGATCCAGAGTTGCACACTCCACCAACGGAGCCAGTCAGGCGCCCCTAGATCTGCACAGTTTAAAAAGTCCAACTGGGGGAGTCTGGGTGGCTCAGCCGGTTAAGCGTCTGCCTTCGGCCCAGGTCATGATCCCAGGGTCCTGGGATAGAGACCCTGCTTTGGGCTCCCTACTCAGCAGGGAGTCTGCTTCTCCCGCTCCCTCTCCCCACGCACTTTCTCTCTTGTTCTCTCTCTCTCTCGAACAAATAAATAAAATTTTAAAAAATAATAAAAAATAAAGAGTCCAGTTGTTCTTCAAAGTGTGTTAGGAAAAACATCAGTCCCCCCACTCCTGTTTTTTACTTCCCAGAGGAAACCCCATTTTCAATTCTCTTAGTGGGTGCTATTTCTTTTTCATATCTCCATCTTCCTGATATTGTACAGATGAGAAAACAGCTGTAGGAAGTTCTAGGCGGGGGCCCAGTGTTGATGGTTGCTCTAACAGAAACGTAAACACTACATCCTACCCCTTTACCACAGCACATTGGTTCATACTGCTCTACAGATTGCAAAACACTTTCTTCTGCATGACACCATTTCTTTAAAAAAATTATCATCTTTTAAATTGCGGCAAAATATACATAATGGAAAATGTATCATCCTAAGCATTTTTGAGTGTATAGTTCAGTGGCATTAAGTTCATCCATACTGTTGTGCAACCATCACCGTCACCCACCTTCAAAACGTTTTTATCATCCCATATTGAAACTCTGTACCCATTAAACAATAACCCCCATTCCCCTCCCCCACCCCATTCCTGGTAACCATTATTCTAATTTTTTTCTCTATGAATTTGACTATTGTAGGCACCTCATATAAGTGGAATCATACAATACTTGCCCCTTTGTGTCTAGCTTATTTCATTTAGCATGTTTTCAAGGTTCGTCAATGTCATAGCATGTATTAGAACCTCACTTCTTGTTTAGGCTAAATAATATTCCATTGTCTGTAGACACCTTTTTTTTTTTTATTCATTCATCTGCTGATGGGCATTTGGGTTGTTTCTACCTTTGGGCTATTGTGAATAATAATGCTGTAAACATGGGTGTACAAATAACTGTTTGAGTCCCTGCTTTCAATTCTTTTGGGTATATACCTAGAAGTGGAATTGCTGGATACATTGGTAATTCAATGTTTAATTTTTTGAGAAAGCCACCTCTTTGTTCTGACAATAATTCTATGACAGAGATAAGGCAGGTACTAAGATAACTACTCCCATCAACAAGGCAGGACACTTGGTGACTTGCCCACAATGTCAAAGCTTGTTGGAGGGTGGCGCTGGGATTTGGTCCTCTTGGTATAAGTCCAAGCTTCTCTCCACCATGTTGTCTCCCATATTGTACTGGCCTTCTTCAGCCTAAAGCACCCAACCAGTGGTCTCAAATAAATATTTCTTTTCCTCCAGAGACTGAAGAAGACCTTTCATTTATATAGGCTAGTTGATAGTTTGCAATCATCATTAGCATTTGCCATTGGCACGTGAACTGTCCACTACAGTTCTCAAATTAAAGCTCACTTCACTTCCATTTAGACCAACTCTGTGATGGGATGTAGGGGGTCTCATCAGCACATTGGGAAAAAGAGTGTATTTTTTGCAAAGATTTGTGCCTATGCCGTGTTAACCCTTATGTCCCAGGAGCCCTCTTTTGGCCCCAATTTTGGATCCCCTCTATTCTGGACCAACTACTTCAATAGAACTCATGTAATTGAAATAACGATTTTCAAGCAGCTGCCACACCCCAGGAACTGCACCAAGGGCTTTGCACGTGTCATTGAATCTACTGGTAATATCCCAAGAGATGGGAAAGATCTCCCTTTTCCAGATAAAGAAACAAGGCCAGAAGAGATGAAGCTATCTGCCTGAGAGAATGCCCAGGATCTGATGGTGCCAATGCTGTGTCACTATTTCCCCACCTCACAACACATCCTTCCCAAGGATGTAGCTTCATACCCTATCTCGCCACTATGTAAAACGTCTTAATCTAACATCATGAGATTAGTGGGAATAGAGGGATTTTTGAATGGATGACTTTTTCCCTCTTTTCCTGCCTCAAATTCAGACTTGATTTCTAACTGGTAGAATTTTCTCCTTCTCATTTCCTTAGACCCTCTTCTACAGGACCAGCCACGCTGAGTCCCAGTTATTTGTGCCCTTTTTTAATTTCCCCTCCTTATCCAGGGTAATAGTAAGGTGCTATGGTACCCCCATGGATCCTGGCATGTAATAGTTGACCATGACTTTTAGGTCTCTAGTAAGACCAAGTATTCCTGTTTAGCCAGTTCTCACTGATACGTGTTGAAAGAATTAGTAAATACATGGAAATAAAATCGACACTAGACAATACCCTTTTGTGTTCCATCTACCCAAATATAACTCTCCTCAAGAGTTCTCTGCTTCAAAACAGTGGGGAGCAGGGCATAAGGACTACAGGGGCGAGGAGCTGAGAAGGTGAAAGGAGGCAAATAGGATACAATTAGAAGTTCAAGTCCTAAGTTGAAATCCTGGTTCAGTTATTTACTATGTGGCCTTGGGCAAGTCACTTAACCTCTCTGAGTTACATTTTCCTCATTTGTGAAAAGAGAGTAACACCCCCTGGCTCCTGGGGTGGTCACGATAATTAAATAACATGATGGGTGTGGGGGTGTGAAAGTGAGAGAAGTGCCAGTACACAGGAGACACTAGATCAACACTTGATGGGTAAACAAATGGATGAAAGACCTAGAAAAAAGTATACGATACAGAGTCTATTTAAAGAAGTGCAGTTTTAAAAATTTTCATGCAATGCATTTTATCTTTTGGGGCTATAAATGGCATTAAGCAATAAACGAGGTATTTCAACGAATGGTTATGACTCACAGTAGAGATGCCAAGCCTTTGAACCTAACAGCCAATTACTAGATCCAGCATCAAAGACACACCAGAGGACTTCAAAAAAATTCCCATAGTCTCAGATATGACAGAGTTGCTGTGTGTGGGATAATGCCCTTGATGCCTAATAAGATTCTGAACAATCACAGTGGAAAATTTTTCTTCTCCATAGCATCAAGTGAGAACCCAATGTCTTATATCTGGATTAGGTCCAATCAGGACATCAGGGTCTAAATAATTTTGGTGATCTTGGCTCTAAAGATTGTAGCCGAATCCCAAAGGCTATATACAGTCTCTTCGTTCCTCCACTAAGGGGCTGGAGTTGGCCTAGACCCCTCCCGCCTGCTTTCTGAGGCCTTGGAGTGCCTTATTGCTGCTGGTCCCTACCCTTTTGCTCTAGGAGGGAACTCCCCACTCTCCCAAACCCCATCTGGAAGCTCAGGCCTGATGTCAGTTGGGTTCTCCATCCTCCCAGGCTGAGGTGCTGTCCAGATGCTGAGAGTCGGGGGCCTCTGCTGCCTCCTGAAATACCACAGGAGCTGTCCAGCCTGGGAGCTGGGAAGGGGCTTGGAGCTCAGGCGACACCCACACAGCCCAGGTCCCAGAGCCTCTGAGCCAAGGAGGGCCCATGGAGGTCATATCCAATGCAGAGGAGGAAACTGGGGCCCAGAGAGGACAAGGGTTGGCTCAGGGACACTTAGCCCGGCAGCAGACAGAAGCAGGTTTTCTACCTCTGAGTCCAGTACTCCTTCCATGTTGCTACACTGTGGGCTCTCATCCCCCATGATACAGTATTACACACTCATAGACCAGTGCCTTTTGGACACATGTCATTCACAGTGGTGTTCACTTATACAGCCCTTTACAAGGTGCTTTTTACTGTTGTCTCATTTAACTGGTACCACTACACCATGATTAGCTACAGTAATACTAACATCAGCAGCCCCATTTTCCAGATATAGAAACCAAGGCACAGAGACATGGGTAGGTGACTGGATACAGCAAGAGGGGTGGGTCAGGGAAGGCTGCCCAGAAGAGGAGACGTATGAGCTGGACTGGTGAAGAAGGTGTTGACTAGAAGGGTGAGGGGAGGGGAAGGACACTGTAGGTAGAGGGACCAGCAGGCACAAAGGCCTGGATTTATCTGGTGGGAAGAGAGAAGTGGAGAGGGACACAGACAAAGACAGAGACAGCAGAACAGGTGGGATCATGAGGGTAAGGTCAACTTGTGGGCAAGTGGAGGCTGGGGACTGCCTTACACACCTGTCCCCAAAGGCTCCCTCTGAGGGAAGATATCCAGTAGTCTGGGGGCAGATGGTCTGTACCCCAGCCCAAAGTACTTGGTAGCAGGGCTTGCCTGAGAATCTTCCCTGAGGGTGTTCCAGAGTGCGCATGACTCGTTATGCTGTAAGTCCCCTCAGTAAGAATGACATCGATCCTGCTTGGGTCTCCCTCTTCCCCGCCTCAGACCCTAGTCACGGGCTGCAGCCCCATAGCGATAGAGGCTCAAGGACCTGGCCTTCTCCGGTGGAGAGCAGGGAGAGGGGGTGGTGAGGGAGGAAGGATGGTCGATGAGGCGCTGAGCAGACAGCACATGTTACTGTGTTGAACTTGCCACTAGGTGGGGTATAACAAGGGAATGAAGGGAAATCTCCGTTTCCTGAACATGCACTGGGCACTTGACTCCACTCCCAATGCTGTAAATACGCTGTTTTATTTAATCCTCTAGCCTGCATCTTACAGTTGAGGAAACAGACTCGGAGAGGCAAGACAATTCCCATGACTGATTTCTGGAAAGCAGACTATATTATTAGCCATTAGAGTAATAAAATAATAATATGCCATTCTTCCTGCTTCCAGAAATATAGGACGGGACCACTGAGCCCATCGCTCAAATCTAATAAATTCTAAACAGCCTGGTTGCTGTCTCAAGGCTCCAGGCAGAGGAGATGAACACGATTGTTTTTATTTTTTTTTTAAGATTTTATTTATTATTTGAAAGAGAGAGTGAGTGAGAGAGAGAGAGAGAAAGAGAGCACATGAGCAGGGGGAGGAACAGAGGGAGAAGGAGAAGCAGACTCCCTGCTAAGCAGGGAGCCTGCCACAGGGCTCGACCCAGGATCTCCAAGATCACAAACTGAGCTGAAGGCAGGTGCTTAACCAACTGAGCCACCCAGATGTCCCCACATGATTGTTTTTAAAGACATCTGTGGTAGGAAGATACCTGCACTAGAAATACACTGTACTTGGATATGTTCAAGCCAACCTTTATGGGTTCTATGCCTTTACCTACCAAAAGTATCATAAACACCTTTTCCCAGGGCTGCCCATTCTCCCATTAGCCAAATGACATCAGCCCTTGATCACCCAGGCAAATTCTTATAGACTGCCAAAGAATCAGCTGTGGCCTCGGACAAACAGGGGTCATGGAGGAGTTGGCTGTCTCAAGAATGCTGGAAAACCAGAAAGGAGAGGACACCGGGCCCAAATAATTAATGCCCAGAATTATAACTTAGGGTTCCACAACACATACATCCCAGGGCAGCTATGCTCCCTCCGAGCCTACTCTCCTCCTCTCTCTAAGTCCTATCTATCCTTTACAGCCCAGGTCAGGTTTCACCTCCTCCATGAAGCCTCCTGTGGCCACCCCTTTCCACACCGATCTCTAGGCTCATCTCTAGATTCTCGAAGGGCTTAGAGGCTGTTCTGTACAGCATAGCACTTCTTGTACTAAGCTCTGCCTCTTAAGACCCAGCCATGTAACATTTGGTCCCACAACTCAGCTGCAAGTTCTGAGAAACAGCCAGAACTTTTATGTTCTCCTCAATTCTAGGCACACAGTAAGTATAGATCTTCCTTGACCTATGATAGCGTTACATCCCAATAAACCCATTTTTGTAAGTTGAAAATATTATAAGTCAAAAATGCATTGAATACACCTAACTCACTGAACATGATAGCTTCCCCAACCTAGCCTACCCTTGATGTGCTCAGAACACTCCCAGTAGCCCACGGCCGGGCAAAATCATCTAGCACACAGCCAATTTTAAAATAAAGTGTTGAATATGTCATATAACTTATTGAATACTGTGCTGAAAGTAAAAAACAGAATGGTTGTAAATGTATCAGTGGTTTACCCTCATGATCACATGGCTGCCTGGGAGCTGCAGCTCGTGGCCACAATCCAGCATTGTGATAGAGAAGTGCACGCACACAGCTAGCCCAGGAAAAGATCAAAAATTAAAACTTGAAGTATAGTTTCTACTGACTATGTATTACACTTTTGTACCATCATAAAGTTGAAAAATCGTAAGTTGAACCCTCATAAGTTGGGGACCATCTGTAAATACTTACTGGCCTGCATACACAGTAAGCACTCCATAAGTAACTAGATTTGGTATCCAATAGATGCTTAATAAACACCTATTGGTTTCGTTTACAGAAGGTGCTCAATAAATGCCTGCTAGTTTGGTACATAATAGGAGTTCGATAAATGGTTGGCTTGACCTAATAGATTTTTTTGGGTTTTTCCTTTTTTTTTAAATATTTTACTTATTTATTTGAGAGACAGAGCGAGAGAGAAGAACGGGGGGGGAGTGGCAGAGGGAGAAGGAGAAGCAGACTCCCCACCGAGCAGGGAGCCTGATGCGGGGCTCGATCCCAGGACCCTGGGAGCAGACGCTTAACTGACTGAGCCACCTAGGCATCGTTGTTTTTTTTTTTTTTTTTTTAAGTAAGCTCTATGCCCAGTTTGGGGCTTGAACCCACTGACCCTGAGATCAAGAGTCAGCAAGGCTCCCCTGGGTCTCTTCTATGGTGAAAACTAGCTAACCTGATTGGGGCACCAGCCAGTCAATGGGATGTTGGGTTGGGTTCTGAAAGACAGGGAGGACAGGAGAGCTCCCCAAAACAGGCCTAAGTAGGGAATGAGCTGGCAGGAAAAATCCAAGCCAAGTTCTCTAGTCGGACTCAGACTCAAGTCTGGAGAACCCAGATAGAAATATCAGGTCTCGAGAGGCACCTCCAATAACTTTCAACAACACGTGCCCAGGGGTCTTCCCTGATTTCATCACCCAAAGTAGCCATCCCCCGCCCTATTGATCTCGGGTGCACTGCCCTACTTTATTTAATTCTTAGGATCCACACTACTTGGCATTACCAACATCATTACCATTTCCCACCACCCCCACCCCCACTTCATCTCCCCACTAGAATGTATATCCTAGAGAGATTTTCCTGTTCTTTGACACTTACCTTGTTCATCAACATAACCCCATCCACGGCTAGAAGAGTGCCAGCACACAGTAGGTGGTCCATAAATACATCTTGAGTGAACGGCTGAATGAAGTGAGAGAAACCAAAAGAGAGGAAATCACCAGGAAGTGGATTCAGACAGATCTGGATGGGAACTAGCAAATGTCTGGCCTTTGGCTATAATTGCCCATAAGCCTGTGTTTTCCACTTTCTTTTGTGGGACTGCAGGTGCCATGAATGGTAGTGTCTGGTTGTCTTAAAGGAAGAGGGGTTCAGCCTATCCCTTGAACATTTGTTCTGTCTTCTAACAAGACTACATGATGGCTCTCTATCTTATTCTTAGGGAGCCTTGTAGGGTTCTCTCTAGTGGACAGCAGGAGTGCCTCTCATGAAATGCATCATGCTCGTTTTGTTATGCGAGTGATCGCTAATACATTCGGAGTATTATTCAGAATATATTCGCTTCCCTCCCGTTCCTACTGCAGTGGCATATACTTCCCTGCTCCATTGACGCTGGGCTTGGCCAACATGTGTCTTGCTTTAGCCAATGATACATTATTGAAATGATGTAAACAGGGGCTTTCTATATACTTATATACTTTGGCTTGTGTCTTGGGCTCTGGTGACCTGGAAAGAGAAGCAAGTCCTAGATAGCTGCTGTCCCTTCAACCAGAGTTCCAGAATGAAGACACATGGAATAGACCTGAACCCAAGCCTGCAGTAAGGAGCTGGGCCGAGCTGACCCCACAGAGTAGCCCTGCCAAGACCAACCCCCATCAGTCAAATTATAGACCATGAGCACGAGAATAAATCCTTGTGATGTAAGCCACTGGTCGGGGGCTGGTTTGTTCTGCAGCACTATGGTGGAAATAGCTGATAAATATACAATACATGCTCACTGTAGGAAAAAAATGAGAAAATATAGGTAAGTAAAAAAGGAGAAATATAAGACATCGATGATTCCATCATCCAGAATAAACACTATTAACATTATGGCAAACGGCTGTCAGCTATTTGTATATTCCACATTCATGGGGACCTACCATACACAATTTTTTGTAACCTGTTTCTTTTCATACCAGCATATGACGAGCATCTTTCCAAAGCCATAAACACTGCAGTGTTGCTTCATTGTCTTGCCAACCCCTGCAAGGCAGGCTCAGAAAGGCAACCTGATTTGCCCAAGGTCACACCTCTGGGAGTCCTCAGAGCCCCATGTGACTTTCAGTTCAGTGCCCTGTCCACCAGGCAGGTTTCCTCTTGGGGCCTCATTAACATTCTTGGCACCTGGCAAGGTCAGCTCCTTCTGCAACAAGAATAAAATGAAACCTTGTCTTATCTGGAAGGAGAACATGAGTGTTTGGTTCCCCCGAGTCACACGATCCCAAGGGCCGCGACAGAACCCTGCTGCTAGCCTCCCATCGCATGTGTCGGGGGGGGGGGGGGGATTGCTGTTTCCTCCCTGGGGTGGAAGGAGACAAGGGCAAGTGGTCAGGGAGTATTTTGTTGATGGAGCCTGTGGCCGGCCAATAGGTTTCCGATTTCGTGTGGGGGAGAAACAAAGCTCTAGGGAGTTCTAGTCAGCAGGAACGGAGCAGAGGGTATCTCCAGTTCCTGCAGGAGAGCCAGCCTAGGAGGGGTTGGCACAAACCTGGGAAACCCAGGGAGCCAGCTTGCATTCCAGACTACTGACAGCTTCAGTGAGAAAGCTCCATGGAGGGGTGCCTGGGTGGCTCAGTCAGTTCAGCATCTGCTCAAGTCAAGGTCCCAGGGTTCTGGGATCGAGACCCACAGGGGGTTCTCTGCTCAGCAGGGAGCCTGCTTCTCCCTCTGCCTCTGTCTGCCACTCCCCCTGCTTGTGCTCTCTCTCTCTCTCTGTCAAATAAGTAAATAAAATCTTAAAAAGGATGGAAAAAGGAACACAGAATGACCAGATCAGAGCCACAGTCACTCACCTAAGCCAAGGGCCAGGACTCAGAGATGCCAGACCTGCCTCCTAGTTGTATGGCCTCAGTTTTCTCATCTGTCAAATGGTCATAGAACCATGTGCCCACGGACTGCTTTCTTCTACCACAACAAAGCAGGGCGGCTGGGAGGGTGGTACCGTGAGGACTGGGACAGGGCTGTGGAACCACTGTTGGAAGTTCACTTCCAGAACCCCGAGGGGCAGAGGAGATGGGGCGTGCTGGCCTTCACTCTCCTGAGGGTGGCAGGGAAAGAAAGAGCCTGGATTTGGGGAGCTGCAGGTAGAGAGAGGTAGAGCCTACAGAGTCCTCGAAAGTTTATGGAAAGTAGGCTCCTGTCACAGCTTCTCCTGTGATCAGGGTTTTCACTGGAGAAAACCCTTTATTTGTATTTTCCATCTGAAGTTGATTTTTTTTTTTTTTAGATTTTATTTATTTGACAGAGAGAGAGACAGCCAGAGAGAGAGGGAACACAAGCAGGGGGAGTGGGAGAGGAAGAAGCAGGCTACCAGCCGAGGAGCCCAATGTGGGGCTTGAACCCAGAATGCTGGGATTATGCCCTGAGCCGAAGGCAGATGCTTAACGACTGCGCCACCCAGGCGCCCCTAAAGTTGATTTTCTGACCCTAGCTGGTCAAAGAGAAAGAAGGAAAGAAAAGGAAGAATAAAAACAGCCCACTGGGTAGACTGGGGCCAACGTAGGTGGGTGGGAGGGAGTGTCTCAGACACCAGATGGGACCACTCTGGCCCCCACCCCTGAGAAACCAGAAACTTTGGTGCAAGCCCAAGCGATGGTGGGGGACCCTCTCCCTTCCCTCCCAGGCCCAGTGGCTCTGATGGCAATGACAGTAAGCCCTTGGGTGGCTTGTTTAGCTGAAGGGCTTCCTTCCTGCCTCCTCCTTTCATCAAGTAAGTCCAAACCTCTTTATAGGATGTGGAAGAGATGGAAAAGGCAGAGACCTGCCCTGCAGCGGAAGGCCAGCCCCGGCTTTGGAGCCAGAGAGCGCTGGATCAAAATTCCAGTTGTGTGACTTTGTGCAATTTACAGAGCCTCTCCAAGATGTGCTGTCCTCACCTGTAAGAGAGAGAAAACACGATTCTAAAAATGTAAAGTATCTCACATCGTGTCTGGCACCTCCTAGGTAACAAGTATCCTCAAATGTGCCCAGAGAATTAGTGGCAGAGCCAGGATGAGAGCCCAGGTCTTGGAACCCCACCCCCTGGCCCTGCTTCTCTCATCTTGTTGGTAGCAGGGAGCAGCAGGTGCTCTCACCCCTGTCAGTGAGGATAGCTGCAGGTTGAGTCTCCTGGGGACCTGACAGGCACAACGTCCTCCCTAAGGAGTCAGGTCGCCAAGGCCACCTCTCTCTGAGGCCTGAAGACAGCGGATTCACTCTTCACGTGGGCTAGCAGGCAGCTCTGCGCAGGCAGCGGTGGGCCCTCTGGAGCCAGCGGCCACCTCCACGCCCCAGGAAATGCCAACAGGAGCCGGGCCTAGTGGCTGTTCCCCAGAACACCTGCCCCGGGAACCCAGATCTCCGCAGCTCCGCTCTGAGTGAGCAGGGAAGACGGGTCCTCCTCAGAGAGCTCCACGGCACACCTGGGGCTCCCAAGCCTCAGCAAAGCTGGAGAGGACAGTGGGGGGCTCACGTGGCAGGTGTGTTGACCCACGGCCCAGCTGGGAGGCCACCTTCTACCTCTTTCCCTCCTGCATATGATTCTTTCATCCCTAAATGCCAGCCACTGACAGACATGTATCTGCTTCGTTTGTTTGCCCAGCCACGTGGGGATAAAGATCACCCCATCTTTAGCATAACCCCCAGCCCCTGGCACAGAGCCGGATACATGGTGCTCAGCAAATGGGTGTTGAGTCGAGGGGCGAGAAACTGAACTGGAGTCTCGGGGGGGTCTTCAAAGGTGCTTCAGAATTCACAGGACCAAAATGAGTAAGGAGAGGTTGGTTGCCAAGACATTCGAGCGATTCAGTCTCCACCTTAATTCACCTGCCCGTAGAGACTTCAGCACTTTCTAAAGTACTGAGAAAGCATCGCCGATACGGTTACACCAGGGAAGATGCACTGTCCGCCATGACTCTATCCTCGGTATAAATATAATGCATGTCCCTGAAGAACACCTTCGTGTATGAGAAGGAAATGAAGTTCTGTGTGCACGTGGTAACCGTGTGCACGTAACACCACTGTTAATATTGCAGCCCCTAGACCCGGAGTCACATGCTAAGTATAAACTTTGTTCAAAATTGAACATCTAGAACGCATTCCCCAGTCTGACGTGAATTCTCCATCAGTCAGCCATCCGAGGCCCTTCATGATTGCCCCCCAAGGCAAAAAACAGAAGGAAGGGAGATTTCTGCATTAGGAATCCAGGCTCCTTTGGGATGCTAACCTCAGACCCTGAGAGGCTCCCTGCGTTTGGGGCTGGGGGAAGAAAAGGACAGGGGACATCCAGGCCCAGGCAGGGGAGGGAGGGCCCGGGGGAAGGTGACTTCCCAGGAGGGGGAAGGAAGTTCCTAGGTTACTGAACACCCAGCATGTGACCGGCTGGCAGGTGACGCGGGGCAGACGCTGCTGGTGGAGCCCCGCTCGCAGGCTGCCTGTCCCCACGGCGCCCCGGGGCAGAGCCGCCTGTCATTCACATTCACGTTGCCACCTGAGTCGCTAGACTCTCAATTCATTGCCTCTTCAGCCCTCAGGGCAGCCCACTATTAAGGCAGGGTCTCCATTTCACGATGAGGAAGTTGAGGCCCAGAATGATGAAGTCCCTTCCCTCAAAGCACTCAGTGGGAAGTGCCGGAGGCAGGATTCAAATCCAGTCTGTGGGAATCCATACCCTAAGCTCCCCCTCTCTCCCCAAGCCCAGAACCCTCAAGAGGGACACTGCAGCGGCCCCTGGGAGCTCCACAGCGCTTTTGTAGGACGGACGCCTGGCTTCCATTTTCACACCACTCAACTGACGCCAGGCCTGGCCCTGGGCATCGGATACCCTGAAGTCTGGCCCCTCACAATGGAACGGGCGAGGAGTCTCCCTAGCCCCCACCCGCACCCCAATCCTCTGCCCTCCCCTACCCTGAAGGAGCAGGAACCCATGCAGAGGTTACAGACCAGCAGGGAATGGGAAGGGCAGCAAAGTCCCAGAGCTGCCAACGCCTTGTCTTGACCTCTCATCTGGCCTGGGGCCAGCCAGGCGGAGAGGGAAGGGAGGAAGCTTCTTGGGAACTTTCCAGTGACACCTAGAGGGAAATGCCTTAGCTTTAGGGGAAATTCCCAAAAGAAATTGTTCCATTAAATCAACTTTCTGCGGCCCAGGGCCATCCCGGGCCATGACCAGCTGGCGTTATGTGAGACAGAGAGAGGTCACACTTGGGCCCGTATCTTGGAGCCCCCTGGGAAAGAGGAAACTATTAACCTATTTCAGCCATTTTCATTCTAGTGTGAATGAGTCCGGTGCATTTTCCCAGAAGTTGAAGACAGAGCGTAAGCTCTAAGGTCTTAGGTGAGTAGGTCCCAATCTGGGGACTCAGACAGAAGGCACGTTCAAGCCCAGGTTCTTCCGCTTGCTAGCTGAGTGAACAGGGGCTAATAACCTCTCTCTCTGAGTCTCAGTGTCTTCATCCCACGAGTGGGGGCTTGTAAGAGGTCCCAGGTTGTCGAGACCATGCACAGCGACACCTGAGTGAAGACGTGTTTAGTCATGGTGTTTGCCTACCTGCTAGCCTCCTTCGCAGGGCCTCGGGCGCGGGAAGGCTGCCCACCTCATAGCTGTTCCAGGACAAAGCCAGAGAGTAGCCCCAGTGCGCTGAGCCTCAGGCCGAGTTCTGAGTGACCCAGCTGATCCTGAAGCTGGAGCCTAGAGCAGGGCTCCAAGTGGGTTATCTGGGACTGGCCTTGACCGTACTTGCTGCAGAGTGGCCTGTGGATGGACACGCTCTGAACACCTGGATCTGACGTGAACATTGACATCAGCAGAATCATCTTCACCAAGCGGGGTGAGCAGAGGGCAGGGCAGAGGGGGGCTGAGGGGACAGGCCTCGCATACCACCCCGGGGGCAGCCAGGGATCTGGAACTTTTTTGCCCCAAGTATCCCTCTTGGACACATGACTCCCCTCTGAGGTTACTATAGACCCTTTTGTGTGTGTGTTGGGGGGGGTGGTCCCTGGAAGTGAGGAAAGGGCAGGAGCGGTCACAGCCCCTAGGCCTCCACAAGGCAGCCTGGCATGCGGGGAATTTCCTACTGGGGCCGGGAGGGTCGGCAGAGCAATTATAATAACCACTGCCGAGCACGGCTTGCTTGCCAGGCTCACTCAGCACTTGCCCAGCATTTTCTGTGGGTCCTCGGACGCGACAGACCTCCGGTTTCAGGACCAGGATTGTGGGAGACGGCTCCAGGGTGTAACTCCCCACTGCTCAGGGCTGCGCCAGAGCTGGCGGGGACAGGAAGGTGGGGAGGATAGGAGATGTCTGAGAGGGACAGGGGTTTGGCTTTGCTGCCCTTCATGTGTTATTAAAGAAAACAACACAGAATAATCTGACTTTGAACAAATAAATCCAGTATGCCAGGTGCAGGCCAGACTGTCCAAGTGAGAAACCCAGAAAAAACCTTGAGGTCATCATTCTAAAGATGGAGACACTGAGGCCCACAGAGGTGACAGGACTAGATTGACCTGATGAACCGGGACTTCAACATCGGTGTCTCCACTCCCCCATTTATTGTAATTTCCACTCCAGGAAGGTAGGGGCTGTTATCTGAAGAGTGTCAGGCCCCACATCTCTCCTGCTGTGCCCTCCCCTTCCTCACATTTCCTCTGCCACCTCCTGACCACATTCCCCATTCTGAACAAGTCACCCAAGCATTAACAGAAAATAAAGCTAAGTCTCTGGGGGGTTAGGTTGGCCAATTTTCTCTGTTTTTAAAAAGACTTTTGTGATAGAATCAACACAAAAATCACTTAAAGACAGGCTTCTGCTGGGAGGCCCCATAGAGCCTTGTTTGTACCTCATGGAGGAGTTCCTGTGGTTTGGATAATGGTTTGCATACTTGGGTCTCTCTCACCCATTGGCCTGGAATCCCCTAGAGGGCCAAACAAGAGTCTTGTTTGGCATTGAGTTTTCCTAGTGCTTGCTCACAGCAGGTACTCAATAAATGTTTGTTGAGTTAAGAAAATGTGCACGAAGGGCCACCAAGCTGCTATCTTGTTCATGGTGTGATAGGGACAGGCAGCAGTGGCAAGGTCCCCTGTGTCTTGCTCACAGCTTGGTCCCATGAAATGCTACAGGAGTAAAGTATTTCAGGGTCAAATAAAATTGCCCAGTTCCCAACTGGCAGACCAGAGGAAAGTGATTTACAGTTCCTGATTGCACTGATTTTCAGTAGGGAGTTCATAACATATTCACCACTGCGTGATGTGAGCTTAAATTGAGAGGACGGGCTGGGAGAGCAGTGTAGCAATCTCATAAGTTGAAGATGTTCCTACCCTCGGGCCTCTGGATTCCACTTCTGAGTGTATACGCCAGAGAAACTTTCACAGACGGGCCCCGGGAGACATGAATCCAAACATCCAGTGTGGCAACATTTGTAAAAATAAAACAGGTCCATCCACAGGAAAAAGGCTGAATTGTGGGTCGGTTCAGATCATGGGATACCATGCAGCAATTAAAATCAACGAGCTAGACCCACACGTATCAAAAGGTGAGCAAACGTTTGTCATGCTCCGCGGAGTCGATGGGACACAGACCGGAATTTGACCGAACAGGTCCTGCTGAGCTCTGGCTTAGCACACCTCACCCAGGCTCTGCTTCCATCTGTGGTGGGTGCGCTCTTCCTGGACCAGGCCCCCCCATCGACAGTCTCACAGGCAGACAAGGGGAAGGCAAAAAGCTCTTCCTGAGCCTTTTGGGCCCTGATTGTCTTCAGCTCGAAATAATCCACCGGCCAAAGCGACACAGTTTGGGGAGGCTCGTTCTGAAATCCGTTAGTATGGCTCAGTTAATTCTGAGAACGCACCCGTGTAGCCAGTCCCAGCCAAGCCCCCAAAGTCCCCTCGTGTCCCTGCCAGGCCCCAACAGCACCTCTCCAAGGGCGAGTCCTGACCTGACCCCACAGATGAGGGCTGACTGTTCTGTACTTGACGTAAACTCAATCTTACGCTATGTTACCCTCATTTTTAAGGAGCCTGTCCCATCTCCCTGCCTCTCTAGCACTTTTCTGAACCTCCGTTTGACACAGTCTGTCCCCAGGGACTCCAGAAGGCAAAAGCAGAGCCTTATTTTCCTTAGTACCCTCACAGGATTCAAGTGGACTGAGAAGGCAGGGGTCCAAGATTGCTGGTGAATTTTCTGGGCCCCAACCCCATGCTGAGAAAAACAAGTCTTTATTCAGTGGGAAGGCAAGCTCACCCCACCCTGGCTGCTTGGTTTCCCAAAGGATGTGTTCCCGTTTCCCTCTCTCTTTTTGACCCCTGCTCCACTTCCTTCGTTTGGAAGATTTCCTCCCCCTTGGGCCAGGCCTCATTGACCTTCTGTCAGCACCTCCTCTGAGGGCCAGGCCCTGGGCGGAAGCCTGGGAAAGCTGCCCCCAGCTGCTCTTCTGTGAGACTGGAGCCAAGCCTGGGGCATTCTGCTTTGAGGTTGGTGTGAGCATGGGAGTGGGGAGGATAAGATCTACAGGCAGACACAGGGCCAGGTCCTGTTCCGGGATCAGCTCTTGTCACCCAGAAAGCCATAGGGCCTGGGAAACGTTCCACAGGCCTGCCTCTGACCCACCCCTGTCCACATGATGCGCCAGGAGATGCAGACCCTCCAGGGACCCCCAGGCACACACATACACGTACAGAACCCACAACTAATGCCAACAACAGAGACCTTCTAAGCCTGCTTAAAACTCTGGAATGTTGTATTTATGGATATCATCTTTATTTTATCATGTTTTGTTTTAGATTTTAACTTCCAAAGTTTGCTTATCCAGTGTTTTTCCTCCTTCCTTCCTCCCTTCCTTCCTCTCTCTTTCTCAAAGAGAATGTTTGTTGGCCATTTAGTCAAGTTATATACCCGTGTGGGGCAAACTAGGCCCCCGTTACAGTGCCTGCCGTGTGGGGAGAGTGGGGGGGGAGGGTTGACACTTTCCCCAGTCCCACCCCTGCCCCAGCCTGGCCCTAGGGTCATCTGCCCAGCAGGCTGTGTGGTTGGATCTCACGGCTCCCATCATAGGTCACTGTCCTCCAGTCTGTACTAAGGTCAATTGTCCAGACTGCCCAGGGCTGATGGGGTAGAAAGGTGACTCCCAACATGGCAGGCCTCCTGGATCTGTGGGATGTGAGCCCCTACTTGAGTGTCTGTGAGAATATCAGCCTCAGCTGCAGCTGTTGCCAACGGCTGTCTTTCTTTAGGGTTGAGCATTGTTCTCTCCTTCGAGGGCCTCTTAGACTGCACCTCTCAAAGGGGTGAGCTTATTGAATTCCCTTTCCTTCAAACTCAGGAAGGAAGAGCCTGAGGAAGAACTTGCTAGAAAATGGGAGGAGGCACAGCAAGCGGGCCCTGGAGATAAAAGTGGGTGGTGGATCAATGCCCCCCACAGCTCAGGGGCCTGGCTTGCTGACAGGAATGGAGTCAGAGGCAGCTCTGGATGTAAGTGCCTTCTTCTAAGAGCCCATGAACTCCAGGGAAGGGGGTGTCTGCCTGCAGAAACGCCCTTACAGTCCACACACCATCAACACACTTATACTCACCACCTTCCCATCATGGACACACCTCCACAGTGCAGCCTCACACATCCCACCCCACACTTTACTCCTACCCTCTCCCCCCCAGTCTAGCTAGGAAGGATCTTCAAAATCGAACCATTTTATAGATAAGAAGACAGGCAGAGGGAGGAGAGACCTCCCCAGGGCTGCCTAGGAGTCGTGGCCAAGCCAGAGCAGGAGCCCAGGTCTGCACATGGTTAAAGGAGTTGTGTGCGATAGACATGCAACACCTCATTTCCTCCCCCCAGCTGTGTGACCTTGGGCAGGTCACTTAACCTCTCTGAACTTACAGTCTTCATTTATGAAATGATAGCACCCACTTCAGCGGGCTTTTTTGAGGAGTCATGTGGTATGAGCACTTTCCTTGCAAGCTATAAAGATGGTGAGGGATGGTAGACAGTCTGATTCTGGCCTTATGCCTTCTTTTCAAAGTTCTTCTGCCAGTTATACTGGGAATTCATGTTGCAAATATTTTTTTCCTGTTAGGTTTTTAAGATTTTTGTAGAGTTATTGCTTATTATATAGATGTTTATGATTTGAATGTAATTAAATATATTCATCTTTGTGGTTTTTGTCTCCTGCCTCATGTTATAAGTGAGAAGCATTTTATAAATACAGGTTCGCAGACAAAGCACAGAAAAGAGAATATAAATAGATCTTTAAAATATGAAAACAGCCCACAAATTCTCTCATAATAAAATAAATGCTGAGATTGCATTTTTCACATTATCAGATAAGCAAAAATCTGATATTGATAACATATCACAACTGGTGGCATTGATGGGAGACAAGCGCTCCCACACTTTCCTGGGAGAAGTATAAATTGGTATAACCTTTATCAAGGGCAATTTTGCTATATTAGTAAAATTAAAAATGCACATACCATTTGATCTAGCAATTCTACTTCTGGGAATTTACCCTCAGATATTACACATGTATGAAATGACATACGAACAAGGTTGTTCACGACAGCCTTATTTGTAACAGCAAAGGAAACCACCTAAATAGCCATCATGAGGGAACCGGTAAAAATAGGTTTCGTTCATTCTGTGGGCTCCCGTGTAACTCTAACAAAGAATAAGGAAGATTTTTTAAATGAACTGATATGAAAAAAAAATCTATATTGTTACGTGAAAAAAGCAAGGTGCGCAACAGTGTATTACGTTAATACGCCCACTCTCACCTCAAGAGAGAAAGAGACCTCCACGTCATGGCCGCAGATCCCACAGGTCGCGGTGGTTGGGGACAGGGCGAGTGCCATCCCATCCTGCAGGTACTTGGAAAATGTACAGCTGGGTGTTTGGCATTATCCCATAGCAAGAGGTTAAGGACCCAGCTCCCAAAGTGGCCATTATGAGAACTAAGCCTTCCCAAAGCCGAGCGGCATCTGGAAAGAACCAGACACAACCATCAGAAACGTCATGTTATCATATGTCCATATATTATATTTCCGTTAAGTCAAATGAGTGGGGATCACTTGAAAGTTGAGTGGAAGAAGCATAGTGACTAAAGTTTTTGGACAGGCTGTGTAAGTGGGAATCAAGTATCGCTTAACGAGAGGCAAAAAATTAAGGCTCCCAAACTTAGTGACCCAGACCAGTCCTAAAACCACAATTTGAGTTAGTCAATAAAATATCGAGTGAGTTTTTATAATAGAAATCACGGCTGAGGGGCGCCTGGGTGGCACAGCGGTTAAGCATCTGCCTTCGGCTCAGGGCGTGATCCCGGCGTTATGGGATCGAGCCCCACATCAGGCTCCTCTGCTATGAGCCTGCTTCTTCCTCTCCCGCTCCCCCTGCTTGTGTTCCCTCTCTCGCTGGCTGTCTCTATCTCTGTCGAATAAATAAATAAAATCTTTAAAAAAAAAAAAAAAAAGAAATTACGGCTGAGACACTCCTATTCCTACCAAAAGAAGAGCTACTGCTAGTTAACATTTTTACTTGTATGTCTTGCCAGGCCGCAAAAGAATCCATTATTCTGTTACTTTAATTAAAATCTATTCTTCTTGCTTCTTTTGTTGGATGAATACATTTTATATTTGTATGTGATCACATAAAATATGTCTCAGATCAGTCACATTATTGCTTTAAATGGCAACTTAGTCTTATTTAATGGAGGACTCTAATATATCCTTTCCTTCTTACAAAACTTGGGATTAGAGGTATATTTTGAAACTGAATAAAAGAAAATAATATGTAACCATTTGTATAAAAAAGGGGGAAAGAATATCCTTATGTATTATTATATATGTGCTCTTATATACAGACGATCATATATGATACTGTATACATATGTATAACCTCCAGGACCATTCACAAGTAACTAATAATAGTGAATACCTGCTGGGGAGCGAATGGAGATTTTTCTCCGTATATCTTTTTGTACTTTAACATTTTTGAACCATGGGAATGATACTTCACCAATTCGAAAAATTAAAAACTGCAATGCAAAAGTAGTGGCAGGTTTTTGGCACCCAATTCAGAATATCAAACCAGACTCTCAGGGATTGGACCTGTACTTTTTGGTTAACCAGCTTCCTCTTAGAGGAGTCCTGGCCTGGCATAGAAGATCCCTAAGACCCTGCAGACCGTTTGGATCCAGGAGTTAAGGCCCCATGATTTATGCTGCGCCTCCTGGTGGCCATAGCGAGACAAGATTCCAAGCCTCCCTCTGAAAAATCCGTAAGGCTGCTCGGCGGGTGCAGAAGAGGGAGGGTAACATGGCCTTGTGCCCAAGGCTGGGTGGGTGGCTCCAGTGGGTGCACAACCCCTGGGGCCGTGTGTCTGGGTCTTGATTGGAATGAGGCACAGCTTCCCAGAGTTCTAGAACTCCTGTGTCCCAAAGAGCCACCAGAGGCAGCCTGCTGGAGCACAAAGCACATGGATTTTAAAGTTAGGCCTAAGTTCAAACCCTGACGCCACCATCCACTAGCCTTGTTATCTCATTTGGCTTAACCTTCTAGGTCCTCTGTTTTCTCATCTGCCAAATGGGTACAGGTATACCTCCGATAAAATCTGAGCACAAACCTAGAAAAATGCCTGTGTGTAGCAGGAATTCGATAAATGTGAATTCTCTTCCCTTCCGGTACTTCTTCATACATTTACTCCCCTGCCCAAAAGAGGGTAGCCTGGCTCCTGGGAGCCTACTGTGGCCACATTGCCGGGAGGATTCAGCATTGGAAAGACTGAGGAAAAAGAAATCTGTATGCTTCTGGTTTTGCTAAACACTCTCCATCCCTCCTTCCACCTTCTTGCGTCTTTAACTACCAAGAAAGAAATTCTGGCCTGGCTGATAAGGGGAAGGAACTCAGGAACTGCAGATCCCACAGGCGGGTCTGATCCAGTTCCAGTCATTCCTCCAGGAGGCCTGAGAGCTCCATCAAGCACTTCCGCTGGCCAGGGAGCAAGGCCCAGTCCCCACCCTCAGGGAGCACCCAGTGTGAGGAGAGAGTCAAATAGAGCAAAAATCACAGTGAATGTGCAGGCGGGTGAGGGCACCCAGAGAGGCACTGATGAAAGTACTAAGTTGGTCACTTGATCTTTTGGGTTAAGACACTGTTTCTAGAAGCTCCTGATAGCATCCAACTAAAAAAGCCCACTAGCCTCTTACCCCTTAATTCAGATTAGCATTTAAGCTTCCCTCCCAGGTCTTCTCAAAGATGGCAGAACCCAAGGAAGTTGAGACACTCGACTGAAAACCTGTTGTTGGAGGCTGTGGGCAGGAATATTCTGAGAACAGGGCAAAGCAGCCTGGGAGGGGTGACTACTGGGTTCCAAGCGGTCTGGCAGTGGGAAGACCCCAACCTGGCCAGAAGAAGAGCCTCATCAGACAAAAGTGGGAAATTCCAAGGTCACCCATGTCACAATTTCTGCCCTGGCTGTTCTCTGTACCCACGGCTGCAGAGGACCTTCCAGAAGTCAGACACTATGAGAAAAGAATCCTAACCTCATTCACAGGGGAGGGGTTTGCCCCAGTCCCAGGTGGATGACCCTGACCCGCCCCTTCTTCCCCCATTGTGTGGTGGAAAGCACCGGGGCTTTGCAGCCAGACAGAACTGGATTTGAACCTGGACTCTACTGTTCGTGCATTTGCTGGCTATGCGGTCTTAAAAAGCTCATTCTCCTCTCTGAGCCTTGGTATTCCTCACCTGTAAAACAGAGACAATAGCTTTTCCTTGTTGTAAAGACTAAAGATAAAATGGGCAAATCACCCGGCTCGTGGCAGGCACGCAACAACCCCGGCACAGATAGGTAGGAGGAGGGCCCGCTTTGCATGTGACGGTGGTCATGGTGGTGTCGTGGGGGTCCGGTTGGGGGTGAGGGGCGTGGATGTGTGGAAAGCAAAATGTGCCTCCTGGCTGGGCTGTGAGACTTGCTAACTAACCGTGCCTTGCACGCAGGCGCTGGGGGCCACACGCTCAGCCACGGGGTGGGGAAGGCTGGCCCTGTAAGAATAAGAATAAGAGGTGTGGCCCCTTATTCACATGAAGGCACCTGCCAACCCCATGCTTTGCAGTCACCAGAGCAGTTGCCAGGGGCAGAGATACCACAAGGAGTCTCTCTCCTCCTCTCCCTTCTGCTCCAGTTTCCTCATTTATGTATTTATTCTTGTCCTTTTACTGTAAACGTCAGTAAGAAGCATTGTTGTAGCAGCGGGAACGCGGTTCTGAGAGCAGCGCTTACGACAGTGCTTACATGCGTTAGTTCATTTCCTCTCATCCTCACAGCAGCCCCTCAAGGAACATGTTGTCGTCCTCATTTACAATAGGGAAAACCCGAGGCTCGATTCCTTGCCGAAAGTCACCTGGCCAAGAAGGCGCCAGGACTGAGATTCAAATCCAGTGTTTGCACACCTGGGGCTGGCATCTCCCGCCTGGCTAGGAAGGGTCTTTCCAAGGAAGAGGGGTAGATAAGCACAGGGCTTGCAGGTTTGCGAGTCCTGCCTGACTCCTTGGCAGGTGTGGGTACATGCTGGGAGTGGGGAGCCTCGTTTGAACCCCAGAGTTTGCACTGGAGGCAACCCTGAAGGAGTGAGGGCATCCCAGCAGCAGAACAAGGGAAACAGTACCGCGCAGCAGGAAATGGGAAGAGAACGAAGGAGACATTAGGTCCCTCCTGACATCTGCAGCCTTTCTCTTGGCAGTGACCTCAGTTCCCCCCATTAGTTTTGGAGGAAGCAGACTCCATGGCTCCGTGTCTCAGGCCTCAACAAATCACCCTAATCCATCCCCCGTCCCCAGCAAAACACACAGAAAGGGTCCATGGGGTCTTCAGAAAAAGCTGCTCCACTTCACTGAGAAAGCTTCTGCGGGTACATTTTCTATCTGGTGTTTACACCTCAGGTTTCTGTTCAAAAAAACTCCCCACGTAGGAAAAGCGGGAGGCCACAGGGCCCTGTAATACCACCACCCCGCCCCCCCCAGGCCTGGCTGAAGTGGCAAGAACCCAGCAGAGACCAGAGCAGTAGGGTAAGCAGACACCACAGCTGCTTCCCCCACTCCTGGCCCAGAAGAGCCAGCCGGACGCCCAGGCCAGGGCACTGGGTATTTTCAGCCTTCGGCAGCATCAGCAGGGTCTGGGAGGCATCAGCCATATTGTATTTCATGTGACCCAGGCACTGGGCCAGTGACGGGGCCATGGGGAGCCAACCTTTCGTCCTTGCCTCGGGCCTGGGCCCCATCTCCCGTTCTGCTGGTTTCCAGAGCCAGACCAGGGCAGAGGCACGTGGGAGGGGCTCCGGCCAGGCCCCCTGGGCATCAGAAACGGGTGGCAAGAGGGACTGGCCATTAGAGAACGGGCTGGGGCACCTTGGCAGCCCCACTCCATACCCATCCCCTCCATAAACATCGTGAGAAGTGTCTCTGGGCACCGCACAGCTGGTAGGAAACTCACTGTCCTGGCTTGCTCTGGATGCTCGTGGGTTTAGCCCTGAAAGTCCTGTGTCCCACGAAACCCCTCGGTCCTGGGCAAGCTGGGACTCCTTTCTGAAGATGCAGAAACTGAGGCCCAGGAAAGGCAAGTCCCTTGCCCAGGTTCATGCAGCTAGAAGGTGAGGAGCTGGCCCTGGAACCCGAAGCTGTCCAACGCCTCCTGCCCCCTCCCCAGGCCAGGCCTGCCGCCCTCCAGTAGAGCGGAGTCCAGGAGCCCCGACGGCTCTGCCTCCTCCAGACCCCACCCGCCCAGCCCTGCCTCAGCCCTGCCTCAGCCCTGCCTCAGCCCTGCCTCAGCCCTGCCTCAGCCCTGCCTCAGCCCTTCATTATTATATTTTTCTCGAGACTGCCTCAGAATCACCTGGAGGGCTCGTTAAAGCAGACCGTGAGGTTCCGCCCCCAGAGGTCGTGATTCAGCAGGTCTGGAGGCCTGAGGACCCGCATTCCTGACAGGCCCGGGGTGAGGCCGATGCTGGCCAGGGACCACGCTTTGAGAACGCCTGAGGTGAATCACAGCTCCGATGACTCTCTCAAAACCTCGGGACCGCCCCACGGCTGACGGAATAAAAGCCCAGGCCTGGGTTCAAGGCCTCTGGGATGCAGTCTCCGCGGCCGCGCGGCTCCCCTCCACGCCAGGCCCCCACCCTGCCAGGCTACTGTATGGGCTCAGGGGCCGGTCTGCCCTCCTGGCTCCGTGTCTGGTGGCCCCACGGCCCCTCCACCAACACAAATCCCCTTAAAGAAGCCTGTCTGTGGGGCGCCTGGGTGACTCAGTCTGTTGAGCGTTCAGCTCTTGTTTCGGCTCAGGTCAGGAGATGGAGCCCCGCGCGGGAATCTGCTGCACGGGAGTCCTTGCCCGCTCCCTCTGCCCCTCCCCCACTCGTGCGCCTGCGCGCTCTCTCTCTCTCTCTCTCTCTCTCTCTCATAAATCAATCAGTCTTAAAAAAAAAAAAAAAGCCTGTCTGTAATGCCCCTTCCTCCAGATGCCCCCAGGGCTCCCATCAGTCAGGACAAAAGACCTCCCTCCGCTCACAGCTTAGCAGATTTCATCCTGCCCTGTGTAACAGCTGTCCTTGTCACTGGTCTGCGGACTCCTTGAGGACACGGACTTTTCTCAGCTTTGTCTACATATAGATGTTAAATGCATGTGAGCCCAGAGGGCAGAACCAGGAATGACGAATGGATCTTCAGGAAGACCAAGCTGGTCCCAACCTGAGGAAGAACTTGTAACAAAGCCGCTCTTGAGGTCCTGCCAGGGGAGCGTGAGCGCCCTGCTGCCTCTGGGCCCCTCAGTGAGGCTGGATAAGCATCTACAAAGTTGGCTAGGCAGGTACTGATCACTCCAACCACCTTCTCAGGCCCCTTCTCCCCCCAGGGAAGCCTGCCAAACCCACTGCCCGGCATTCGAGAACCCCCCGCCCCCCAGGGCTCCACGGGCTGGCTGGACTTTACCAGAGGAGAGTGATGGTAGGCAAGCATGAGTCTTTGTCCATGGCCTTCACTGTCTGGTTGTAAGACATGACCAGTGGTGAGGGCCTGCTGTCCCAGGCCAGCCTAGGTCCCTCCTCAGGTTATGGCCTCCTCAGAAGGATTAAGCCTTCCTTGATGCACCTGTACCCACTTCCCTCACCTCATCCACACCTGTGCCTCCAGCGTCTCGGGCTAGGGGAAGTAGCTTATCTGTGGGCGCTGAGTATCTGTGGCTTTGCTCCCGCTGGGGCTCCTTGGCAACAGTGCCTAGCACCACACCAGGCACACGTGAGCGCTCAGTAGGTGTGTACTTACGTTCGATGCCTGCTCAAACCCTTTCCCCACCCATGACGCCTTACCAAGTACACACCCGTGGGCAAATGTCCTCTTGCCCTTTCCTATCTGCTCTTGGGAAAGATCCTATGCAACCCATTCCAGTCAAGGAGCCTGGGACTGAGGCTTCCTGCCCCTGCCATCCGTGGGGAAATTTTACTGTTTGAATCAGACAAGCTTGAAAGACTCACTTGGTTGCATTTTGCCTCAGTAAACCACTGCAGTGCTTTTTGCTTATTTGTTGGTTGGTTGGTAGGTTGAAGAGGGAAGAGAAGGATTTTCTGGAGTCTAGACTCATGGCTTGGCGGGGCCCATCCAGGAGCAGTACTGGTCGTAAGAGCTGGGTGAGGTCTGCTGTTTGCACCATTCAAGACAATCTGCCCCGGCTTCCTCCCCCACCAGGAAATGCCCATCAGTCAGTTTCAAAGCCGGCAGCTTGGTTGTTGGAATGGCATGAGAAAGCCATGACCCGGGGGACCCAGTTGGAGAACACCCGGGTCTCAGCTCGCCTTCTGCCAACCTCCAGGTCTCATAAACATTCTCGTTTCCACTCCTTCCTGGGGCTGGCTGAGGTCACGACCTTCTGAAAGAATGCGGGGTCAGCCAGCGCATCTGAAATCTCCCCTCCCCGTGTGTGTGAAAGGAGATATGTCCAACTGTGAACACATACAGCCCACATCCTTATGACTCAGCAGACGTGGCTGTCCCCAACCCTGTCCCCTAGAATGTCAAATAGACCAGCCTCAGACGTCTGACGGCGTGAGAACAGATGCTGCATAAGCCTGGGCCCAGAGGCACTTTCCCCAGGAGTCCTTTCCGACAATACCCGGACATCCAGATACACCCACACGGAGAGGGGTGCACACACCCAGACACCCCTAGACACAGCGGCAGGTGCACACACACAGAAACAAAGACAGACACACACGGAAAACTCCGATACATCCAGCGATGTGTGTACACACACACATTCAAACATGCCCACATGAAGACACACATGCACACAGATACCTGGGAACATCCAGAAACACACACACTCTTCCAAAGGACTGGGTCAGAGTCAGATCTGTGCTCCATGCTTAACCTTGAACACTCCTTCCAACCCTAACAGGTGGCTACCGGCTCTTTGGCAGGGCCCTCTGGGTCTCTGACCTAGAAACAGGGTCACGATGACCGGAGGAGGGGTAACTCATCATACGACTAATTCAGCACCTGGAAAAGAAGTTTTGCTCTTTCGTTTATTTGGTAACTTTCCAAAGTCCAATCACGAAAAGGCATAAGGACAAGAAGTCAGAACACCAACCCATACCTTCTTTCCCCTTCTCTTCTCAGAAGCTTATCCATCCTTCAAGGCCAGACAAAAGTCTGATGCACGGGAGGCCTTCAGCACCATTGTGCACTGAACTGGGTACATCCACGAGGGCTGGCCATGCCAGGACAGGGTGGCTGCCCATTGTCCGGTTCTCGGGGCTCTGTTTGGGCACCTGGCCAAGGTTCTGCTGCTACACTTCCCATTTTGGATCAACCAAGGAAAGACAACCCCTTCATTAATTCCTTCGCTAAACACTTACTGAGCACCCACAGGCACTGTACGGAGAACAGCAAATGGAGAGACCCAGCCCTGCTCCCATGAAGCATATGGCCTCCCAGACGAGACAGACATCAAAACCTCAAGTAATTCTTTTTTTAAAAGATTTTATTTATTTATTTGTCAGAGAGAGAGAAAGCAAGCACAGGCAGGGGGAGTGGGAGGCAGAGGGAGAAGCAGGCTCCCTGCAGAACAAGGAGCCTGATGCGGGACTTGATCCCAGGACTCTGAGATCATGACCTGAGCTGAAGGCAGATGCTTAACCGACTGAGCCACCCACGCACCCCTCAAGTAATTCTTGCAGTGAGTATTTGTTATGTGCTGAATTGTGTCTCCCTCCCTTCCCCCTGAAATTCATAGGTTGAAGTCCTAATGTCCAATACGTTCGGCTGTGCCCGTATCTGGAGGTACATTACCCCTTTAAAGAGTGATTAAGGTAAAACGAGGTCATATGGGGATTCCGAATCCAATATGACTGGCGTTAAGAAATTAGGACACAGACATGCAGGGGGAAGGCCAATGAGAGAGGCCTCAGAAGAAACCACCCTGCCAACACCTTGATCTTAGACTTCTAGCCTCTAGAGCCGTGAGAAAATAGAGCTGAGTTGTTTAAGGCCACTAGTCTGCGGTACTTTATTATGGCAGCCCTAGAGAACCAATACAGTATTTAACCAAAATTAATGAGTGTCATGAAGGTGTCATGAGAGGTTATGAAAGGGGGACCTAAGCTCTTCTGGAAGTGGGGGAGGGTCACAGGAAGTGTCATTTAAGCTGAGACCCAAAGAATTAGAAGTTAACTCCCAAAAGGTAGAAAGTAGGCAGGGCTTGGGGTGGGGAAGGGGGCACTGGACGGAGGAGACATGGCCTGGTCCCGAAACAATCAAGAAGGAGCCCCTGTGAGGAACACAGGGTGCTCCGGGCCTGCTGGCTGGAGCACAGCAAGCAAAGGGCTCAAAGCCTAGAGCAACAGGCATGGCCTGACCACGAGGCACATCTTGGGCCGTGTTCAGGGTTCTGGGATTCAGGATGAGAGACAAGAGAAAGGGGAGAAACAGAGGCTTGGTTTTTACTTAAAGAAATGCTTTGGGGGCACCTGGCTGACTCAGTCGGTGGAGCGTGCAACTCTTGATCTTGGGGTTGTGAGTTCAAGTCCCACGTTAGGTGGAGAGATTACTTAAAAAAAAAAAGAACTGCTTTTTAGCCAAAGACACAAACCACCATCACTTTCTCTTTTAAAAGACATGAGCTGAGCACTGGCTGCTTTGCACCCAGCCATCGGATGAGCTAGATGGCTCTGCCAGTCTATGCCTGCCAAAGGACATCAGCGGAGACGGAAGAAGTTCAAACTTCCCTCCGCGCTCTCTCTCTCCCCGTGTCAGTGCAGGTCCCCTGAGGGGAAGCAGATGCCAGGATGGAATCAAGTGCAGGAGATCTGGGTGAGGGGTCACCTAGGAAAGATAAAGGGCAAGGGAGCAGGAGTGGGCATGGACCCCCACTAGGAGGTCTATCCCAAAGACAGGAGAGAGGGAAGGAAGGAGGGTTGGCTAGGAAGGGGCTCAGATTGCAGTGCAGCTCCGAGAGAGTCTTTGCCAGGGGGCTGAAGAGCCCCACGACAAGGATGAGTGGGTCCCACACAGGACAGCAGTGGCCTGGCTCTAGAACCTACCATTCCCCTCTCTTCCAGCCCCCGCCCTGCCATGTTCAATCATCAGCTCAGTCATCAGGCAGGGGAGAGAATAGCTTCAGTGTGAACAGTCTGGTGGATCCTGAAGGTGCTGGCAGCTGGGGGCTGGCCCCTAACCATGCTTCTGCCTGCAGGCTGTCCCTGAAGGAGAGCCTAGCGGCCACTTCAGCACCTCCCATGCTTCTCTCTTTCTTTCCTCCCTTCATTCCTCCCGTCAATCCTTCCACCTTGCCTTCCCTCCTTAGATCTCTAGTAATCATACCACAGGTCCTGAATGAAAACACAAAGAAGCAGTAAACGCTCAGTGCCCGACTGTTTCTGCTTCTGGCCTCCCAGCAGGCCCCCTCTAGAGAGGGGAGAACTAGGTGGCCAGCGGAGAGCCTCTGGCACCAGTGCAGGGGGAAAGCCCCTCATGCTCTCTCCTGTGTTTAATAGATCTTTGCTGAGTGTGCAGAATCAGGCCTCACACAGGCGTGTCGGAGCAGAACTGCTGAGCAAGAAGTGCATCCAGGGCCCAGGAGCCCTGTCCGGGGAGCCTAGACCACCAGCATTGAATGCCACTATTGGCCATGGTCATTCTCTTTCAGCACTTCTCAAAGTTGCCTCTGGTCCCAGAGTGCAGCTACGTTATGTAAATAAAAAATCCCTTAGGTTTGCCAAGTTCTTCGAAGTTGACAATCTCCTTTGCAGAATTGGTCTCAACGAGGCACTCATGGCAAGTAACAATGATACTACTATCACCATTTCACAGACGAAAAACTTTGAGGTCCAGGGGCACCTGGCTGGCTCAGTCAGTACAGCATGTGGTTCTTGATATTGGGGTCATGAGTTTGAGCCCCATGTTGTGTGTAGAGATGACTTAAATAAATGAACTTAAAAAAAAAATCAAGGTCTGCAAAAGTTGAAAGACAAGATCAAGATGCAACAGCTGAAAACCGGCAGGACTTAGCCCAGGCTTTTGGGCTCTGCGTGGTGAGATATAATTAGACTGATAAGAACCAGAAAAGGGAATTGAGGAAAGGCATAGGATCACCTTCTCTCAGTGCAAAATGAGGTGAAGAAACCCAAGCGCAGTCCTTCCCAGGAACAGGGGAGTGGCCCAGACGGCTTATCAAAACCTGTCCAGCTTCTGGGTTTAAACTCAAAGAGACATGAAGACCCCCAGAGCAAGAGTTGGCAAGCTCAGTCTACTTGGGCTCGGAAGATGTCCTCAGACCAGGGCCCTTAGGCAAACTCCAAGGGGAGGTGATGACTGGTAAGGTGGAGCTGGGAAGGGCGGAGGGTATTTTCTTCCCCTTTTCTTTAAAATGGTAATATTAATGGGGTGCCTGGGTGGCTCAGTCAGGTAAGCGTCTTTTTATTTCGGCTTAAGTCATGGTCTCAAGGTTGTGAGATCGAGCCCCCGTTTCAGATTCTGCGCTGGGCGTAAAGTCTGCTTAAGATTCTCTCTCTCCCCCTCTCCCTCTGCCCCTCCCTGCCTCCCTTGTGCTCTCTTGCTCTCTCTCTCTCAAAAACTAAACTAAAATAAGATGGGAATATTAATCCAGCCCAGGGACTCTCCCAGGGTGGCAGGATGAGCTCTGATCAAGGTGCCAATAGAAAACAGAGAAAAGCCTGTCATTGAGCTGTGAGGCGCAAGGCCCACTCAGAGGTAGTCACCACGCAGCTCCATGTCCTGTCCACTCCAGCATCTGATGACCTGATGACCATTGGGATCCATTTTTTTTTCACCTCGCTTCCTCTTTTTTATTATTTTGACGTAATATTTGATAGATGCAAAAGAGTCAATAACTAATATGTAAGTAAGAAAGCCCAATAATGAACCCCCGTGAGCCCACTGTGAATGCAGCGTTGGCTAGAGCACCGCCAGCAGCCTAGCAACCACCTTTGTGCTCCTCCCCAGCTCAGCCGCCCGGAGGTAAGCTTCGCCTTGAATTTTGAGTGATGTCGTTGCCTTGCTTTTAACACACAGTTTTATCATATTTGCATTTATTCCTAAATGATGTATGGAATAGTTTTGGAGCTTTATAAAAATAATATCATGCTGCATGGGCTTCTCTGGGATGCTTTTTTTCACTCCACACTGTGTCTCCAGGAACGGGAGAGAAGAATGTGGACTTGGGGGGCGGGGCGGGGAGGTAGGCAGAACTGGGCTGCATCTAGATCTCAAGGGCTCAAGCCGTGTGATTGCATGGAAATTTCTTAACTCTGTTGAGTCTCAGCTTCCTCATCCCTATAAATGGGGCTCTTGTTCTCCTTATAAGGTTATGCAGAGGGTATGGTAAAAGCCTGTAGACAAGCATTCCTCTTGCTGAACAGGTTTTTAAAACTTACTGTGAGCTTCTGTTGTTTTCTTTTTCTCTTTTCTTCTAGCTCAGGGGTGGAGATCACTGATCCACAGGGGGAAAATCCTAACAAAATGACTTCCCCCTAGATAATACAATCAACTGTAAGAACTGGGAACATGAATTTTATTCAGTAAGTGAAGACATTACTTAAATATGTACTTCAGCTATATATTATGACTTGCGAATGGATGGAGGGGGAGAGAAGAAGAACCAGTGGGAGAAAGGGAAAAAAGGAAGAGAGAAACTGTGAATGCGAGGTCACCAACTGTGTTTCTGCTTTTTGAAATGTAAATGACCCATTATTGACTGCTCTTCAATTGCTCGGATCCCTAAGCCCATCGATGTTTGCTTAAAATGGGATCCTCTCAGCCGACCACTGAAGAAGACATGATTCTTCGGGGTCCAGCTACGGCGAACAGAACGATGTCGGGATGACATCGAGCTGGGAACCAGGTAGAAAGAAAAGTTCTACATTTTCACCAGATAAAATTCCTTGTGGTTTCTCAGTCCTCAGTTTAACTCTTTTCACATCTACCTACTTTGACTGTCCGTAGAGCATTGGGCTTGACTTTTCTTTCACAGAGATGTCGTGGTTCACCTCTTAGGATATGGTCTTCATCTGCTTCCAAAATAAGGTTTTCACGGAATAAATACGTGAGTAGAAAAGGCAAATGCAATCTAAGATCTGGAGTCAGGAAGGCTGGTGAGATTGACATGAAAACACAGTGCACTAAAATATTTATGTGTGCCTTTGTGAAATATTAATGCGGCATCCTGCAAACACACAGGCAAACACTCTGGGGCAGGGCTCCCTCAGATCTCTTTGAAGACTTGCCTTTTAACCGAGCACAGCTTTCATCACTGGAATATTCCATTCCCCTCAGAGTACACTGTGGTCTCTCAGCCTTGAAGTGTCAGCTGGCCAACACAGCCTTCTTCAGAGCCAACCCTACATACCTGGTTCCCCTTGCCAGCTGCTCCTCTCATCTTCACACCTGGAGGGCACCAGCCATCTGCCAGCAGACACGCTGCAGGGACTGAGCCTCTGGGTGGGAGTGGCATGGGCACCTGGCTTCTTCCGGGATGCTGGCCCTCAAAGGCCTCCCTCTGTTCACTGCCTGGCCCTGTGCTTCCCAAGGGATCTGGGAAATCTAGTAGGTGCCATCAAACACCAGAGAGCTGGGCTGAGGGGACCCGGTCAGCAGGGCTTGATTGATACAAGCCTGGCTGAGAAGAAGCCTAGGAGGAACAGTCTGTGGGCAGGTGGGGGTTCCTGGATTGCAGGCCCCTTCGGGGCAGGCACAATGTCTGTCCTGTTCACTCTCCGAACCCCAGCATCTAGAACACTGCCAGGCACATGCTAGTTCCCTGACTGACTTGCGGCCCATGCAGCAGTGTCCTTTACTGTGAGAAGATGGACAGAAGCACATGTGACAACGTTATTCCATTTCCAGGAATGAAGTACAAGGCAGGGCGCAGCAAAGGACTGATGGGAACATGTTTAAAATGAGGCAAAGTGAAAGGTCCATCCATTTCATTAAAGGTCTACACAGTTCACTGAACTGAAGAAAGGAGCACTGCGCTAGGAGTCAGGAAGTCTGGGCTTGCATCAGACATTTTCACAAGTCTGCTGTGTGACACAGAACTAGTCACTTCCTCTCTCCAGGCTTCAGTTTCCTCTTCAGTCAAAGGTAGCTGCTGGGCCAAACTCCAAAAGGCTAACTCTATGCTCATGGCTGGAAACTCACGGCTAGGTTTGTCACTGCTGGTTACTGCTCTGCTTCCCAGCACGGAGGCAGTCCCCTATCCTCTACCACACTTTACTTCCTAGGAGCTCCCACTGAGCCCCTGTTCCAGAACATTCCCTGCTGACAGATGTGCCCCGCCACAGCCGAGAGCCCCTCACAGGCCCCCGGGCCCTGCACCTGGTTCCCAGCCTCAGCTGTCCCCCAGCAGCTGTAGTGAGGCACAGAGCTGGTTCCGCCTGAGAACGGGGGACACCGAGGAACCACAGGTCAGCTGCAGAGCTTCCTCAACACACTGACAGCTCCGCTCCCTTTCTGCCTAGTAGTCTCTGAGACGGGGCTGCCTTTCTGTTCCCCGGCTGCCATTTTGCTCTGGATCCGTGCACTCACTGAAGGCCGTGTGGCCCGCTCCCCGGCAGGATGTGCTTCAAACCTGCTGCTGACAGAGAGAAACCGCGCCTCCCTTTCTCCCCGGGGCCTTTTCTTTTCGGCCCTTTTCCCTTTCCCCCTCTCTTCCTCCTGGCTCACTTTTCCCCTCACCTTCCAAAACTTCCCGTCTTCCCACCTCTTCCCACATACTTTCTCAGTCTCAGTGCCTCACCTTGACCTCTGGCTTCTAAGGAACTTCTCTTGGGCTTCTGGTCAGCGTCACCATTCTTTTGGCCTGGAAAGGAGGGCCCAGATTTTTATGTCATTAAGGTTCCCTTACCATATTTCCTCCAGGGTCCACGTAACCCATCTCTTTTTCCTCTCCTTTCTCCCTGTGGGTCCTTCTTTGCCCTTCTCCATCCACGTCTTTCAAAAGTCCCCTGCCCCGGGTGCCTGGGTGGCTCAGTCAGTTAAGCATCTGCCTTTGGCTCAGGTCATGATCTTGGGGTCCTGGGATCGAGCCCCATGTTGGGCTTCCTGATCAATGGGGAGTCTGCTTCTCCCTCTCCCCTGTTTCCCACCCCCCACTTGTGCTCTCTCTCTTCTCTCAAATAAATAAATTAAATCTTAAAAAAAAAAAGTCCCCTGCCTCATCTTGGCCATGGTTGGCAAGTGTATTCGTTTTCCAGGGTGACCCTAGCAAAGTAGCACAGACAGGTGGCTTAAACAACATGAATTTATTTTCTCACAGCTCTTGAGGCCATTCGTCTGAGACCGAGGTATTGGCAGGGTTGGTCTCTTCTGAGGCCTCTCTCCTTACCTTGTAGATGGCTGTCTTCTCTCTGTGTCTTCACACGGTCTTTCTTTGATGTGCTATCTCCTCTTCTCATAAGGACACCAGCACGTTGGATCGCGCCCTCTCCAGTGACCTCATTTTAACTTAATTACCTCTTTAAAGACCCTGTCTTCAAATATAGTCATACTCTGTGGTACCAGGGGCTAGGATTCACAACTGAGCCCGTACCAGCAGGAGCGATGGTAGTAGTGGTGGGGGGGGGCACAGGGATTACAGTCGGTGTCTGCGCTGATGGGGGGGGGGCAGAAAACCTTTAGGGAAGGATGTAGAAGGTAGGCGTCCTATAGTCCAGAGGGGATGGTTCACTGTGACCTTCTGAGGCACCGTCCACTCAGCACCCCAGCCTGGCTGCTCCCCCAGAGTCAGGCATCTGAGCTAAAGAAAACCAGATGGGGATAGCCCTAGAAGAAGCCAAGCAACAGGTAAATCAGAAGTTTAATAAAAGTGAAAAAAGATTACGATACAGTGAGCTGCTTTAGAAGGTCTATTATGTTGGTGAGCCCAACACGCCGACCCCATGTGGGTTCTGGGAGGTCACAGGATTGGTCCCTCACACCCTCAGGTTCACTTTTCTCACTTATCTTGTTCCCACGGGGGAGGCCTCTGTCCTTCTGGTGTGATTTTTGACCAAGCTAGTTCTGAACTCCCTCATCCCGTGAGGAAACCTGCCCGAGGCGACCTTCCCTCGTGATGACGATGTTCATTTACATGATTTTCTCAGGTCCACACCTCACCCCACGTTCTGAGGCTGGCAGACAGGTGAAAGCCCGTTTTATGGAGAGTAAGAGCTTAGGGGATGTCGGGGCCTCCTCCATAGGAGACGGCCACAGCTCCCAGGGGCTCCACGCTCCTCTGTAAATTCTTCTGATCCTGAAGGCCCATCTGTCTCGCGACGTGTCGGAGATGCAGGCTGTCTGGGTGCTGGTGACAAGTGGGGACCCGGAGTCTGCGCAGAGAGAGCCGGCCCAGCTAGGAGGTACTGCTCCTCCTACGGGGGTGGAGAGCCTTCCTCTTGACAATGTCCTCCTCTGCGTCACTCTCGCAATTCCTCTGGGGAGAAAAAGAGGCCCGGGGCAAGACGGTCATGAGAGGCCAGGGATGGGGTTGTGCTGGGCAGCCTGGCTGACACGCCCGGGCCAGGGGCCTGCAAGCCAGGGAGGTGGGTATTGAGGCGAAGGCTGTTGGTCTGTCCAGAGTCAGGGGTGGACTGGGTGGGGGTGGGAAGGGACCTGAAATGGGGCCAGACCAACTGCCTCAAGGGCTCCTTCCCAGGAGGAAGGAGAGCAGGCAGCGCATCTAGGAGAAAGCAGGCACCAGGAGAAGCCAAATCATAACAGTAATGATGATGACATCTGGTGTTCTTTGGAGCTGCCACGTAGCCAAGACCACTTGGATAAGTGTTCTGTGGGTTGACGGGTCTCCTGAACTCAGCCTGGAGAGAATGGGAGGCAGGTGAGCCACGGGGACCTCCCCCGCCTCTGATGGCCACTGCTCCACACGCCCTCTGCTCTGACTGGCTTGGGCTGCACCTTTGGCTTTTGTGCTCCAACTTTATGAAAGAGGAAAAGAGTAAAGCGCATTCCATGGCTAACCCAGAGTCAAGGCTGCCATCCTGGAGGTCACAGTGCCTTTTTATTCAGGCCATGTCAGTCTTATTTTTTTTTTTTTAAGATTTATTTATTCATGTGTCAGAGACAGAGAGCACAAGCAGGGGGAGTGGCAGGTAGAAGGAGAAGTGGGCTCCCCGCTAAGCAAGGAGCCCAACGTGGGACCTGAGCCACCCAGGCGACCCCAGTCTAATCAAAGTATTGAAATTTATTAAAAGAGGTACTAATTCAGGGGCGCCTGGGTGGCACAGCGGTTAAGCGTCTGCCTTCGGCTCAGGGCGTGATCCCGGCGTTGTGGGATCGAGCCCCACATCAGGGTCCTCTGCTGTGAGCCTGCTTCTTCCTCTCCCACTCCCCCTGCTTGTGTTCCTTCTCTCACTGGCTGTCTCTCTCTCTGTCGAATAAATAATAAATAAATAAATAAATAAATAAAGTACTAATTCAGAAAGATTTCAGTGTATCATAAAAAATCTGTTGGATGTTCAATTTTAAGGCTTCCTGAACAAAAGGATTTATTATTATTATTATTATTATTATTATTATTATTATTATTATTATTTAAAGGAAATTCCCTTTGGGAAAGTTGTATAATAAATGTCTGGGACCCAAGCCTTCCTTTTCCACTTGTAAAATAAGCCATTGAGCTGATGGTGCTGAGTCTTCAAGTAAAAAGGGGACTATTTTAAAATGCTTGCACGAGGACAAAATTTAAGAAAGAAATTTATATTCTTTCCAATTATTCTCTGGTCCTGTCTCCCCGTGGCCCCCATCATATCAGAGCAACTCACACGCCATGTGCCTTCCCAGAGCCTTCTCTCTCTCCTTACCCTGGCCTAAGCCAGTTGGAAATCCAAGGCCAAGATAAACTTAAGCCAAAGACACCCTGGACCAAGCCTGGCTATAACAATAAAGATAACTCAAGCTCTGCTGAATAGCAGCTTTTCAGCATGAGTCAGAGCCAAACAATGAAAAAGTAAGCTGGGGGGACGTCTGCCTGTCATTAACAGGGATTTTCAGAGGGAAAGTCCAGGCCCCTTGAATAGCAGATGAGGAAAGCAGTGGGAGGAGGGACAGGGCTTTGCCAAAGCCACACAGTTGCTTAGGGCCTTTGGTGCCATAAATCCTCAAATCAAGAGCAAGAATCAACAAGAGCTTCGGCTGAAGAAAGCGGAGCCCAGGATGTGGCGCGGAGAGGGGAGCTGTGCCAGGTAATGGGATGCAGCCCGAGCGCCACGTGTCTGAGGCTGCGGGGGGCTGACGGCCCCAAGCGTCTCAGGCAGCTGCCCTTCCTGTGCCATCCCAGACACTTCTGGGGCCTCCCCACATTCGCTGAGTAGCGGGGAGCATCTGTCCCGGGCACCTCCACCAGCCGAAATACTAACTGCATTCGGAAGCCCCTGGCACAGCACTTTAAAGTCTACGGGGAGCTTTTACACAGTAGCAACTGGTAATACACACGGAGCACTTCTAATGCCGGGGTCGAAGACTATGTCATCCTTTAATCCTCATGACTACTCTACAAGGTGGGAACTCTTGTTAACCCCATTTTACACAGGATAGCATTTTTTGGCACAGAGAGGTTAAGTAATTTCCTCAAGGTCACACAGCTAATAAGTGGCCGATATGCATTCTGAAAGTGTGGTTCCAGAGACCACACTCCTGACCAGTGTAAGTTCCTCATGTTAAATGTACATACACAGTAACAAGCTGGTCAAATATCATCTAAGTAGCGTTGTTGTTGTTGTTAAAGATGGCAATCTAAAGCCAAACAGAAATGGAAAAACTGAAAAACAAATATTAAGCTCCCGTTCTACAACAGATCTCTGGATTGTCAGGAATACGTTTTGGATCGACTGTGGTGGTCCTGTTATTCAGGGCCCCCAAGGTCCCCCGCAGGCTACGAGTCCTCGGGGAAAGACTGGGGCAGTGAAGCGGCAGCAGCGGTCCCTCTGAAGGCCCACCAGGAAAGGATTCGAGTCCAGAAGCCCACGCTGCCCCATTGGAGGGCCCCCCTCCCCGCACCACCCCAGCCGTCCCCCTGAACATGAAGCCTCTGCCAACCACGCAGTGCGGAAGACAGGACGCGCAGAGCCGGTGGGAAATAGAGCCCGCCCGCTCCCTTCCACCCCCGAGCTCCGGGCCACCCCAGAGTCCTGCCCAAGAGGAGAACACTGCATTCACCTACCAGGTCCTCCTCTGGCCTCAGGTGCACCTTCTTCTTCAGGGAGCGGGTGAGGTGGTTACACAAGGAGACAATGCTGAAGGAGAGCTGAGGGAGAGAGAAGAGGGACTGCCAGGTGAGACCGCGCACCGAGAGCCGCCGGGGCCCCTGCTCCCCACCCCTAAACCCCGACACACCTTCCATCGCCTGCGGACATACTGCTTCTTGAAATTCTCCAGGTTGACCACAGACTCCCTGCGGACCAGGGCTTGCTGGTTGTCCACCGGCTGGGAGACAAAGCAGAGCTTGGTGGTTGACACTGGGCTTGGGTCGGCAGCCACGCCCCTTTTAGACCCCCACCCACATGCTGTCCCCACTTAGCCTGACTCTGACACCTCCTCAAAGGGCAGGGCATGCAGAGGGACATCGCACTGAGACCAACGGGTACAGAGGTCTCCGCTGCTCAGGAGATACCCCTGGTGCCCCTGGCTATTATTACTACAGCCAGACACACACTCTGGCTGGGCTGGAGACTTGTTCCCCCAGAGGGGAAGAATGGGAGGCAGGGCCTTCAATCACCGCTCACTTTGGGGAAGGGTCATTGGCCAGCAGTGTAGGATGCCCACTGTGTGCTGGGCTGGTACTGGGCTTAGCAGAACAGGTGGCAAATAGAACATTAGGAGCTGTTCAAAAGTAAATTGAAGGAAATAGGGGCTTCGGTGAAGGTGGAGTGGAAATGGGATGTGTAGTTGCCTTTCACAGCCTGGTGGTCAAAGCTCAGCTTAAATCCTGACTTCTCCAACAAGGCTGGCCTGGCTTCACTAAGCCTCAGTTTTCTCATCTGTATTATGGGGATAATAGCTTTATTAAGGTATAGTTGACATATAAAAAACTGGACATATTTAATGTAATCAATTTGATGAGCCCATTCCCTCTTGAATTCCTCCCTTTCTGTAAAACAAAGTTTTCCTAGATCAAGAGATAGGTTTTAGAGGTTCTATGAAGCTCCTGAAGTGGTTTGCAAATTTTAGTGTGTAAACTTGTACATGAATGTTCAGAGCAGCATTATTCATAAATAGCCAAAAAGTAGACACAACTGAAATGCGCATCACCTGACGAGTGAATAAACAAAATTCCATACAATGGACTATAATTCAGAAATATTATTCATAATATAGTTGGCACTGAACTCCTACACAGTCAAAAATCCAAATATCACTTTTGACTCCCCCAAAACTTAACCCATACCCTACTGTTGACCAGAAGCCTTAAACATAAACAGTCGACCAACACATATTTTGTATGTGTTTTATGTACTGTATTCTTACAATAAAGCAAGCTAGAGAAAATAAAGTGTTGACAAAATTGTAAGGATGAGAAAATAAAGTTACAGTGCTATACTGTACTTATAAAAACTAATCCATGTATAAGTGGACCCCCGCCGTTCAAACCTGGGTTGTCAAGGGTCCACTGTACTGACAGTTGCTACAATGTGGATGAACCTGGGAAACATTATGTTGAGTGAAAGAAGCCAGACACAAAAGGCCACATATTGTATGATTCTATTTACACAAAATGCCCAGAATGGGCAAATTGATAGAGACAGAAATTAGATTGGTAGTGGCCAGGGCTGGAGAGAGGGGCCGCTGGGAGATGACTCTGAGAGGGTATGAGGTTTCTTTCGGGTTGACGAGATGTCCTGGAGTTAGATGGTGGTGACTGTTGCACAACCTTGTGAAGATACTAAAGACTGAACTGTATTCTTTTAAATGCGGAATTTTATGGTCTGTGAATTAAATCTCAATAAAAAATTTAATTGAATGGGTGTGTACAGATACACATTTCTTCCGAGGAGAGCTGATAGAATTCATCCATTCTCAGAGAACTCTGTGACCTCAAGAAAATGAGCTGTCAGGGATGATCCATATGGTGGCTTCCAGCGGGATTCTTCTCTCGCTCTGACAGCCTCCTCACAGCAATGTGTCGTTTGGCTCCTCAGTGAATGCTGAGTGACGCGGCTCGTGGATTCCCGAGCGCTGGTCTTGTCTCCCATCCACGCTTGGAGCACTCCCCTGTTCTTGTTGATTTTTCATCATGGCGCTCGGCACCAGGGAAGCCGCCGCATAGGGCTGCCCACACTGCTGGGGACCTAAAATCTTCCGACAGGAGGCGCACTTTCCATGTCCACCCAACCCCTGCACTCTGGGAAGGTCCCCCCACCCCGCCTCCCCGGTGTGTTTCAAAGCCCAGTTGAAACGTGACCTCCTCCAAGACGGTTTCCGAAAAACAATGTCTCCCTCCCCACCATGACTGAAGCACAGGGGAGCTCCTCAGTATTTCCAACCTCCAATATCACCAACTTCAGCCAGCTCTGCAGTGGGGCCGACTCACTAGTGAAAAACAACCTGAGGGCCCACAAAGAATTTTCTTCATGGTTTGTCAATGTCCTCTGTCCCACCTCCTCCCCACCCAGAGCATACACCAGTGGGTGCTTAACAGTTGTAGTGTTAGTTTCCCTGAGTTACTGAAGAGACACATTGGAATGAAATCCTTGGACCCGGGACCTGCTCACTCCTGCCAGTGACAGGCCTGGGCACCTGGATTAGCAGCCATGACACCATGGCTCCCCAGGGCTCTGTCTGGGAGTCCCCAGAGCTCTGTGGGGGTCAGGGAGCAGGGAGGAAAGTGCACACACCCTTGACATTGGAGGAGGGATGAGAAAGCCAGGGGCTGTTCACTCTCCCAAACTAAAACATTCTTTGGGCCAAAGAGTGTGGGGGAGTGAAGGGAGGGGAAGGAGGAAGACAGGGAAGAGATGAGAAGAGGATGAGGTCACTGAGGGGACCATCCTGCTAACCTCTCCCAGCTCTGTCCTTAACCGCCTCTCACCTCCTCTCTCGCACCTGCAAGCCCAGCCCTGGGTCTAGGTCTCACCCAAGGGGAGACACAAAAGGGGGCAGAGACTGACTTTTCCTGGTATGAAAGCTTTCCAGCAGCTTCCCAGCACTCTTGATGGAACCCAACAAGCTCACCAAGACCCCCCAAGGCCTGTACCATCTGGGTCCTTCTCCAACCTGATTTTCTCCTCCCTCTCTCCTTTCTGTTGCTGTGGCTCCTACAGTCTGCTTGCTGGCCCAGGAACCCAAAATCTCAGGGTCTTTGCCCTTGCTCCTTCATATATTCACTTTGTCACTTTGTTCAGTCTTCGCTCAAATGTCACTTCCTCAGGAAGCCTTCCTTAACTACTCTACTCTATATAAAATAGCACCCCAACTGCCCCATACAGCGCATTGTGTCTGCACCGTACTTCTTCATAACATGTTATTCTGTACTTGTTTTTTGTTACTCTTCCTCTCCTGCACCTCCCAGCAACAGTATCTCCTTTTCAGATTTCCTGCCTCCCCAACCCACAGAACATGTCTACCTCCAACTTCACTAATGTCTGCATTCACTTTTGAGCCTAAGCCCTGCAGGGGACACTTGTACTTTTTGCTTGGAGATTTTGATGAGGTGGGATCAGCAGACTCTGGGAGGGAAGGGACCTCTTTTTATCCACTTACTGATTGGCACTCTTGCCAGAAGAGAGATGCCCAAACCCCATGGCTGGAAATTCAACATGCAGTTAGGGGAATCCTGCTAATAAGAATCCTACCTTCCAAATGGTTCAGCAGTACCGGCCGTGGAGCAGACGGACCCAACTAAAATATGAGGGGGGGGGGGCAATTCCCTGGGACTGGTAATGGGAGGTGATGCAATTGCTTCTAGGGCCCTGTCTATGTGCTACACAAAACAGCATGAACTCTGAGAAGGGGGCCACCCAGGCATAAATCTGCCAGGCTGGCCTTTCCTAATCAATGGGTCTCCTTGGTTGCTAAGAGGCTCACCACATGCTGACACTACCATCTAATCCTTGAAAGTCAGAGACGGAAATTCTGCAGTGAAATCTGTTTCCAGGAGGAATGTGGCACCAAACCTTTTGATTAAATTTGGGGTGTCAGGGGGATGGGACTGTGTTCTGCCTTCTCCTCATCCCCTCTCTGAGAACAGACAGTACCCACCTTCCAGCCTGAGGTCCTTTGGCCAGAGTACGGGCAATTCTGACCAGGCTCCTAGGAGCATGTTCAGTGTCTCGGAAAAATGTCGGGAAAGGAGGCAAGAAGACAGAACGCTGTGGCCGAAGTTAGGTTTTGTTTATGGAGATGCAAATGGCCTTGGAAGAGTCCAGCAGGGTGTGCTGGGTCAGCACCGACGCCCACAGAGCGGAGAGATGGAACAGCAGCTCTCCCCCTGGGCACAAAATAGGAACTCTCTGCAGAAGAGGCACTCCAGATTTTCTCTCAATACCAGGCCTCCTCTAGAAACTGCAAACAGATTGCAACTTTTCAAACCACCATCTGTGCCATTTCTCTGGCCCCATCCTCCTTAGAAAGTCAGGGACACCTGAGCACCCATTTCCCTCTCCAGCCTAGGTCTGTGTGTCTCCAGCCCCACCAATCTCCCTTAATCCAGTCACTCTATGCATGGCGTCTCCAACTCTCCCTTCTGCTGGCTAGAGCCTGGGCCCTGCTGGCCTGGCCTCCCAGTCTTCCCAGGAAAGGAGCACATGAGGCTTATGAGGGCCTGAGTGCTTGCTTATACACAGGTGGGGAGAGCCGTGGAGAGACTGTGTCTCTGAAGGTTGTCCTTACACAGAAGAAGCCAGTGGAAAGGAGAGGGAATGCCCCCTTTCCTTGCCTGACCTGGGCTCACTTTTCTGAGTTAAGTCTCAGCACTTTTGATCCTCTTTCCAGGACCTTCAGTTTTCTGATCAATTTTCTGCCCAGGAAAAGCTTCCAAAGCTCTCCCTCCTGTACTGTTACGGAAGACAGGAGACCTGAGAGACGTCACAACTAAATGCCACACGTGGACTGTGTTTAGATCCTGATTTGAACAAACCACCCACAACAGGGCATCCTGGAGAAAAGTGGGGACATGGGAGTCTGGAATATGTATCCACATGATAGTAAGGAATGATTCTTGGTTTTGTCAGATGTGATAATGGTACAGTAGCAGGATTAAAAAGAAAGTGCTTAGAAATTCACGCTGAAGAATTTGTGAGTGAAATAAGTCTAAAGTTTGCTTTAAAATATTCCAGAAACAGCAGTGGTGCAGGTGCATGGGAGATCACGGACCTTGACTTGCTCACTGTTGCAGCTGGTAAGAGGCAGATGGAAATCATATACCATTACGGATACTTGTGAAAATTTCCCATAACAAAAAGTTCAAAACAAAAACACCCCCTCTGTTAAATCTCTGTAAATCTCCTCTTCTATTTCCGTTTAACAGGTCCAGGCTCCTCACACTAACCTGGGCTCGAGCCCACCTCTCCAAATTCTACGTGGCACCTTCTCCTCAGGCTACAGCTTGGGAAGGGGATGTTGGAGGGGGGAACACTCCCTGAGAACGTTTCTGCCCCCTCCGCCCCTCTGACCCTTTCTCAGTCCAAATTCATCTCTCCCGTTTTCTAGAATATTGGGTACCTCTATTTTATCACCCAGCATGGCCTTTCCCATCTCCCAGTTTGGGGGGGGGGGGTGGTTCCCATCTGTCCCAGACACTGAGCCTTTTATTCAGGGGTTGTCTTGTCCTTATCTGTCACCTCCCTCCCGAGCCAGAGCACAATCAGTGTTTGTCCAAATGAACTGGTCCCTTCTGCTCCCCAAATATGCCCACTGCTGGGTCTCCTCTACAGAGCAAAGAATCTTCTCCACAGGCCAAGAGTTTCACAGACAAAGAAGAAAAGGCCATTCAGCGCCACAGACATTTCCAGAGGCTGACGGTGGGGTTGGTGGCTGGGCACACAGCCACCTCCCACACGGGCCCATTGCGGTGCGTGTCAGAGCGAGGTGGGGGGCCACTGTCTTCATAATCACCTGTAGGGGAGGGTGGGCGGTGAGGGGAGAGGGCTTGCTGGGGAGCCGGGCTTCTCCTGTCATTGTCACTCTGCCCCGTCCCTTCGCTGCCAGCCTCCCACCGCTGCAGGATCACTGGTTACCATGCTATCTCCACCTTTCCTAACGCAAAGCTGAGCTATCATGAGCCACGTGCATGTGCCTCAGAGTGGGGACAGGCTACTGTCTTCCCCCGGTGCTGACTCTCCAGCTTCCTTGGGAGTCCGCAATCAGGGAGATGTCACACACTTCCCTAAAAGCCCAGGGTGGCATTTGCACAGAGCGCAGAAGCCAACCTCTCAATACCTGAAGAATGACAACCCCTCCTTTATGGGTGATATGGCCTAGCAGTGCCCCCCAGGCCTTCCTCCCTTTAGGTACCAAAAAAACATTCCCCTTCTGACACCCCATCCGGCCACTGTCAGCCCCGCCCTGCCCTTGACTCCACTGTTAGAACGCCAGCTATGGGCATGTGGCAGGGAATCCGGCTGGGCATTCCCCAGGCCTCCTTGGGCTCTCCCCTTGGCATCAAGTTCTGAGGCCAAAGGGTGATAGGAACTGGACTGGCCAAGGGACAGAGGAAGGTCACAGTCTCCTCTAATTTCCCTGAAAGACTTGGGGGGCATTTCCCAGTTCATTTTGATTTGTGTTCAGAAGCTCTTAGGTACAAAAAAGGGTCTGCTTATAAAACATCTAAATAATAAATAGTTACCAATGACCAGACATGAACACAGAGAGGATGATTCCACAACTGTGAGAAAAACCACTTATGGTTCTGGCCCCAGCTCTGGGGATGACCAGCTGGTGACTCTGGCCAGGAGTCAAATATATCAAATGCTATAAAACGAGGGTATCTGGTGGTTCACCTCTCAGTACCTCCCAGCACAAACAGTGAGTGGCCGATGCCACAGTTCTGAACTAACTGCTTCTTCCTCCCTGTTCTCAGTCTCCTTAATTCAAATCATCCTCAACGTGTTACTCTTTTAGTGCATTTTATTTTGACCTTCACAAGAAAGTCTAACCTGAGTTGCTCAACTGGGGGCTTCCTTCCCTTAGGAAACCTGGTTGTATGAGGTCAAGGTCTATTGACATGGCCACAGGGACCTTCAATAGTTGCAGTGTCTTACAGCAAATGACTACCCCACATCTCACGACGGGGCAAGTAAGTTCTTGGACTGTAGACAGGTCACTTGCACCCAGTCTCCCAGGCAAGGCACAGGAAACAGGGCGTTGCTGTCTTCCACTGATTCCAAATGCATGTTTTTAGATCCCTGAAATCAGGACTTCTAACCAATGGCATCACACCATTACTGTCGGTCTGAAGTGAAAGCAGGTGTTCCAGATGACCACATGCTTCTGCCAGACATTTGGGGCCACCCAACCCCAGACTGTGTGACAGTAGATTCTCCGCTTGAGGTTCGTTCGGATCACACTGATTGTGCAAATACAGAAAGCACACCTGCGTGAGTACCACCCCCCTGGGGCTCCTCTTCTCAGGGGAGGATTTTTCACCCTCCATCTAGCATTAAGGATGAACCACACATGTTTCTTTGCTTTCCCTTTTTGCACCATAGCTTTATTTCTTGTTTGCCCTCTCAGGGAGCGTGTCCCAGCTTTGTGTGGAAGGGGAGGCGGTCTCCTATTGCACTTGGCTTTTTTCTTCCTTATTTTTGGTATGTAAAATAACATTGCATCGTATATTTGATGAAAATATGGTTTCACGCATTTGATGGAAAGAATTTGTTACAAATATTATATATGATATTTGAAATGATCTAGCATGATAATGGAAAAGGAGGTAGGACTCTGAAGACATGGTTGCGTGGGGTCCAAATCTCATGTCTTGTCCCAATCTACTCACCATCTGTGCTGTTCACTGGCCATCCCCTCCCCCACCCAGCACCAGGCTGTTGACTAGCCTGCCATCCATCATGGCTCCCCATGACTCTTGGGATGAAGGTAGAGCCCTTTAATAAGGCAAAGCACCACTGGTCATGCCTCCTCTCCAGCCACATCCACACAATATGCCCTCCTTATCCTCTCCCTTCCAGCTTCCATGCCTCCTCCACCACCAAGCCCTGGCATGACGGCTCTGTTGGGAACACTTCTTTCTCCCTGGTTTGCTTAGCAGACCTCGCCTCCAGCGTCACCACCTCAGGGAGGCCTTCCCCGACTAGATCAGACCCCACTGCCCGCTACACACTTCTCTTCCGTAGCGTGTGTCCCACCTGCACTTCGGCACTTGTGGAGTGTTCTTGACTAATGTTGGACCTCACTCTGAACTCCATGAAGGCAGGAGAGAGCCTTTTCATTGACATTATATCCCCAGGGCCAACCCGAGTGCCTGGCAGTTGGCAAGGGCTCAAACCCTATTTGTCCATAGATGGATGGGTAAGTCGGGGTATCTCTGCCCTATAAGCAGAGAGTGAACTCCTGGAGCCTGGGGCAGTTAGGGGAAGCAGAAAGAGCAACACACGTATCATCAGAAGGTCTCCACTTTTACCACGACTGTGGCCTCGGGCAAATCACAACCTCTCTGTTTCTGCATCTCCAAGTTGGGAATAACACCCTGCCTATCTGACAAGGGTGTTTAGTGAGTCAGTGAAGTCACTTTGAAATGATACCATCTGGTCCCTCACCCAAGCTTCTAGCCCAGTGCTGGGCCCATACTCCACCACGGTCTGTCCATATGAGCTGGCCGACTGGCCCCTCCAAGGAGACGACCTCACAGAGTCCTCAAGGAGGTGTGCTCAAAGCTTGGGGTCAAAAGGAGACCACTGAGCCTGTGCTTCTCAATCTTAAACTCTCACAGAGTTTCTCAGCCCTTTTCAGGGCCCCGATGCCCTAGGTACATAAGATAAAGGACCTTCTTGTTGAGTTCCTTTTGGTCTTCATTCCTAACACAAGGTTGGGGCCTTTAGCCAGAAAGGGGAAAGGGGGAGAAGGGAGAGATGCTGCCCCTTGCCTCCAGGTCTGCACGCTGATCTTCAGACAGGGACACGGCTGGATAGGATCCACGAACTGCACCCTCCAGGACCCACTTCTTGGGACAATCGTCTAAGGGTATGGGGCATTCTACCTGCACCTGGTGGAATACATGAAATAGATGGAGTTGCTAACCTTACCTCTGGAGCTAAGCTGTAACGTGAATGTGGATATTTATAGCAAAGTCTGTTTCTTCCCAGAGACCTCATCTGAGGGTCGGGCCTCCTCGGTTTCTATTCCATCCATATCGACCAGCTATGAAAGACTTTGAGTAAGTCATTTTTCCTCTCTCTATCAATTTCCTCAACAGTTACGTGGAAATAATAGTAACAGCAAGAATAATACCACCCACCTTCCTGCTCACAGAGTTCTTTTAAAGATCAAAGACCTAAGTGCTCGGTAAGTGAAAAGTCAGTGCAAATAAAAGGTAATATTTTCTCCGCGCATTTTAAATCCCTCCTTCTGTAGCAGGAAAGCACCCCACTCGCTTATTGTTATCCCCAGTTAACGCAAAGATTTACCCAAGATCTGCAGTCAGTCCCTAAGGCACAGAGATGGGAAATGAGATGTGAACAAATCCATTATCACAAATCAATTATCGAGCATCTCCCCAGGGCCAGCCATCCCCCCTCCGGAGAAGGGTGTGCGGAGGGGTGCTCACTCGCAATTGTTCTAACAGCCCAGCGGCTCTGCCAGCCAGCCTCCCAGAAAACCAGGCTGGTGAGAGGAGGTGCGGAATGAATAACGAGCGAGCACCTTCCTGATTCTGGATTCTGTGAAGGGGGTGGAAGGCTCTGCTACAGACACACCCCCCGCAGGATAATTCCGGCTGAGGCCCTGGCAGGGCACTCGGAAGCATGCTTCTGCAGATCATCCGGGATGCGTTTCTGACTAGGACCTGGTACTCAGAGCTTCAGGCCGGCCAAGACATCCCTGCTGGCTGATCTCTCGAGCAGCTCCACAAGGGACTCCCTGGCGTCCCTGTGGAATACGGAGCCCAGGCCATCTGTGTTCCTATCCTCCAGCTGAAAGCTGCCCACCAGTTCCTGGAGCCACTGTAGGTCTGCTGCGAGCTCCTGCCTTAAAGCCTCAAACTGTGTCTGCAGATGGTCCAGTTTCCTGGCCACGTTCCCCAGGCCGGCCCCTGTGGCCCGGAGGCCTTCTCGCAGGAGCTTCTTCAAGGACTTCACTTTGCGGAACTCGTACTTGAGCTGGGATAGGTCGTGCCGGGTGCTCTCGCTCTCCTCTCGGTACCAAGTTTCCTTCTCGTGGTATATGGAGACCAGGGCCTCCACATCGTCCTGGATGGTGCCGTGGGTCCCTGCCAGGGCACGGCATCCCTGGTCGACCCGAGCCACGTCCTCTACTACCTGGGCAAAACGCTCGAAGTTGACGTAGCTGTTATTGGGGGGCATGCTCGAGTGGCATTTGAGGGTGTACTCTCTCAGGCGCTTGGTCTTCAGCTGGGAGGGCTCTGTCTTCTGCTGTTCTGGGGCTCTGACTTCTCCTTTGGACTGGTGGGTGTTTAGATAGAACAGCCAGAATTACGTCGACGCCTGATCCAAACGGCAGTTCAAGGGGCAGGCAGAAGGCGCACGAGCAGCCTCGCAGGCACTCACCGCATGCATCAGGCCATGGGGAGAACCGTGGTGGGATGAGCACCCCCAGGGACAACGAAAAAGATTACACAGTACGGGGGTACTGCCTGCATGCTCGCTTCAGGGCAGGGGGGGTCCATTGCCATTAGAGAAGGTCTCCACACGCATAGCATTTAGGGGGCTCACACAGACAAGCAGGCTATAGCCAGGACTCTGCAGGCATCCACTCAAAGGCAGGAGCAGACAAGGCCATGGCTGTCAGATGGAGGCTGCAGGACCTCTCTCCTTCAGGGCCGGTTAGCAACCCGGGCCTCAGCAACTCAACACACCAAGCCCGAGAGACTCTCTCGCTCTGGGCTCTGGGCCCACTCCACACCTAGAGGGTCCCTGGCCTTCCACATCCTTTAACGAGCAGCTGAACCTGACGTTCTCCGAAGCATTCCAGCCCTCCCTGCTCTCCACCCTCCACAGGCCCTACCCTTTCGCGTCTGCACGCTCAGATCGTCCTAGCCAGCCCTCTGCTTGCAATCCAGGTGAACGGGAAATCTGGTGATGCCTGGGCATTGCACATCTCATCAGTCAGCAGGAGTCGGGCCAGAATCCCAGTCTCCTGATTCCCACCCCGCCAAGTGGTTTGTTTTTTTTTTTTAAATAAGTAATCTCTATGCCCTATGTGGGGCTTGAAGGCTTGAACTCCCGACCCCAAGGTCAAGAGTCACATGCTCTACATCTGAGCCAGTCAGACATCCCTGGGCAAAGTGCTTTTAACTAGCACTTTACTGTACTGCGACTAGACAGCAAGGCTTTCCCCACACCAGCGGCTGGAAGCCCAGTGACAAAGCAGGTTAGGCGGGGCGTCCCCTTCATGCCCCCACCTCCCCAGAGGGAAGAGCATCGCCTCTGGAGTGGCTGCCTCTCCTCTGCACCAGGCTTCCATCTCCGAGCCCCAATCCCCGAGGTCTCGAGGCACCTGAGGAAGCTGGCTGACTGGTCAGAGTGTCATCCTTTACTCAGAGCGCCCAAGGTCAGAAGGAAGGAGACTCGCTTACAGAGTTGAGGTTTTTAATTGTCATTGCTTTCTCTCTCCAACTTGGGAGTCCTGATTTCTGCTTTGAGAGTGACAGTGACACGTCCTCTAATAAAGTACACTTTGTAAAATGGCCCCAAAGAAAAAGAGTTTCAATGGAGGTTTGTGAGGGTTTCATGTCATAAGTCACCTGAACCTGTGAAATATAAACTTAAACCTATTTGAACAAACCCAGACCACTTGGCACCCCTGCCTGGCTTTCCCCTGTGCCCGAGGGTGGGTGTTTCTAGGACCCGTGGGCCCTCTGCCTCTGGCCGCCCCACCCAGCCCTGGCGACAGATCGCGGACATGCCTGCTCACTGGCACTCTACACCATGCCCTTACCGTGATCCAGGGGTGTCTGAGAGCCTCTTGGATTGTGAGCCGTTTCCTGCAACAAGGATCAGAACACAGTGATGATCCATGAGGACAGAAGCTGAGGGCAACTGTCTCCATCCTTAGTCTTGTCACACCTGCACTGTGGCATTCTTTGACCACTGCCATCAAACCAGAAAAATGGGGGATGCAGAGACAGATGGGAAAACTGACTGAACGCCCTGCATTCCAGAGAAAGTGGTCCAGGCAGACCCCTCAGTAGAGTGACATTGCATGAGACCTCATCTTTGGTCCCAAACCTGAAGGGTCTGACGCCACACCCCAGGAGAATCATGGTGGGCTTCAGCTCTCCACCATTAAGCTTTGGTCTGTGTTTTTCTGTTTGCTTCCCAGATCCCGTCTCTGCCCTTCACTGCCCTAGTAGGCACCTGACCTAGCACTGCCCTTAAAAGGGGAAACCAGGCCCCTGCCCTTCAGAAGACCCCATTCTCGCTCCCTCTGAAGTCTGTGGGACCAAGAGGACGTGGTCTTCTAGAATCTGTAGATCTCATTCCTGTCCCATCTAGTCCATGCGCTGGGCACCCAGCATCTTACAATTCCCTGCCTATCTCCTGCTCTGACTCTATAGCCACAGGGCTCACCCAGGGCCCCAAGAAGGGGTAGGATTAGCGTGTCTCCTATTCTCCCACTTACTGACCCCTCTGAATCCGCCTCCCCCCAACTCCCACCTGAATTGGTTTAGAAACTCTGCCACTTTCCTTTTCAAATCCTAGTTCTAGGTGCCTTTGGGACAGACCAGAAAAAATGATGCACCCTAGAGAAATGCAGGCTGACTTCCAAACACATGCGCACGCACACACGCACACACGCACACACGCACACACATGCACGCACACGCGCACACGCGCACACGCACACACGCACACACACACATACACACACACAAACACACACACAGAGTTATTTGTATTTTGGCAGGAAAGAAAGCAGAAAGACTTGAGCAAACAAGATGAATGCCAAGTCTCAGCTAATCCACACTTCTCAGCACCTGCCCAGATTAGACCACAATGGGGCAGATGGCAGCCTATGGCGAAGTCGGAACAGACTGACATGCCTTTGGGAGAAGGGGCAGGAGAAGGTCAGTACCTCAGAAGCCCATGCCTTTCTCTGTCATCTTACCGGGTCTCTTTAACCAGAAGCTTCCGAATGAAGTCCTTGGCCAGCTCACTGGTCTGGCTGAAGAATTCCTCGTCAAAGTCATAACTCACTGCTGTGATATTTGCTAGCGTTTCCTGCTTCGTGTCTCCCAGGAAAGGGGATGCTCCACTTAGGCTGTGAGAGAGGGAACATGTGACTGTAGGTAAGGAGATGGAGTTGGGTGATGGCATCAGGGAACCCTGACTCGAACTATTGCATGGGGAGGGGAGGCTCCCAGCAACGCCGCCTGCCCCCTCTGGGCAGCCAGTCTGCAGCCTTTTCAACTAACAGTCCAGTTCAGCCTACTTTATGGAGCCCCTACTAGGTACGTGGCAGAGAGAAACTGTGTCTGCAAGGAACTTGAAAGAGGAGGGGAGGAAACACAGGGACATGACTCTTGATAATCCCAAACAGAATAAAGCAGAATATAATGGAAGACCAGACGAAGGACTGGGCGAGCACAGGACAGAGGGAGACCCAGTGCAGGCTTCATGGGAGACCTGACACGTGTATCAGTTGCATCTTGAAGAATGAAGAGGTTGTCAGCAGTCAGAGGAGATGAAAGGTCTTCTAGACTAAGGGAGCAGCTTGAGCCAAGCCTGAGACGTATGGAAATAGATGGGCCATTAGGGCCTGGAAGGGGTGTGAGGTTCCCCTGCAGGGTTTATCAAGAATGTGTCATTCAAATAGTGACTCCCAAATCTACTGTTTCCTGACTCCTATTTCAGCTTATGGGATACCTCTCCCTAGATGTGCCATTGTCACTGTGCCCTAACCTCCCTCCATGAGATTCCTGCCTTGATTAATGATGTCACTTGACTGATGCACTCAAGCTAGAACCCAGGGGCCACCTGTGACTCTTCCAGCCATTCCCTTATCGCATCTAACCGGCCCCAAACTCTTGTTGGTTTTATTTACTAAATATCTCTTGAAGGTCATCCCCATCCCCGCTGTCACATTCTGAGCATAGTGGCAGCAAGGTGCACTGGGAAAATTTTGATATTTCAGTCCTGGATTTGAATCCCAGCTCTGCTACTCAATAGCTGTGTGAACCTAGGTAAGTTACTCAACCTCTCTGAGCTGCAGTTTCCTTCTCTACAAAACGAAGAAAATAAAAGCCTCCGCCTCACAGGATTGTTGTAAAGAATAAATACATTGACAATGCTCCATGCAATCTTGCCCATACTAAGCCCTCTGGAATTGGCTATTATTTCTGTCTTTGAACACAAAGAACCTTCTATGACTCCCATTTTCTACAGGATCACATCTAAACTCCTGAGCAGGACCTCAGAAGTTAGCCCCTACCACCTCCTCAGTACATTTCACCACACTTGACAGGTACACTGTTTCTTTCCTCAGCAGACAGCCCTTCCCTCCCTTTCCACCTGGAGAATTAATCTCATTCTGATTCAGCCCAGTTCAGATGAATCTCAATCTCTCTCTCGTTAAATCTTCCACGGCCCGAACCAGGGCCTCTCCCAGCTGTGTCTCACAGAGGCGTGTTCATACATCCAGCATGACTTTGGTCCCACTGAGTGCGACTTAGCTGTGTGTTATCTCCCCCCCCACACACACACACAGGGAGCTCCAGGCGAGCAGGGCAGACCTCCTTCCTGTCAGCATCCTGAGCGCCTGGCCCAGCACCCACCACAGAGCAGACACTCAAGAAACTGTGTAGGACTCAAATGAGCTGTAAGAAGGCTATGTGCCTTGTACACACTGAAATTCCTCAATATTTCAGTATGGAAATCAGAGTTCCAAAAAAAATCAAGGTTTCAAGAGCCAACGCAGAATCTGGAACCATTGAGCAATGCATCAAATTCTCCTACTGTGCATCCAATCCCTCTGAGGCTTTTAAAAAATACTGATGCCCAGGCACCTGGGTGGCTCACTCCGTTAAGTGTCCAACTCTTGATTTCGGCTCAGGTCATGATCTCAGGGTCCTGGGATCAAGCCTTGCATGGGGCTCTGCGCTCAGCAGGGAGTCTGCTTGAGGATTCTCTCTCCTCTCTCCCTCTGTCCCTCCCCCAGCTCGTGCTCTCACTCTCTCTAAAAACAAATAAATAAATCTTTTTAAAAAACACCTGATTAAAAAATACTGATGCCCAGACTCCATCCCTAGCAATTCTGAGGTAACAGATCTGCAGTGGGCATGGGCCATGGTAGGTAATAAAAGGTCTAACGTGCAGCCAGGATCGAGACCCTTCTCTGCAGCTTGGGAGGCGGGCTCCACCCCATCATACAGAGCTCCCAGTCTGTGGGCTGCTGGAAAAGTCAGAGCACTGGCATACGGGGCTGTGGGGCGCTGGAGCCCCCACGATGCCTCTGGCTGCAGGCTGACTCTTACCCAGTGTGCCCTAAAGATAGCACGTGCCAGGTGTGCCAGGAGGGGAAAGCGGTCGGGGAGCACGGCTGGAAGGAACAGCTACCAGTCAGCCACATGCCGCGTGCCGAGCCTCGCCGGGGAGTTTGCGCGCGCCGGCTTACTTAACCCACACGGCACACCCGTGGGCAGGAAGCTTGCAATTCTTACTTTCCTGATGAGGAAAACAGGCCCAGAGGTTAAGTATCTGCCCAAGGCCACAGAGATCGAAAGTGACAGATCCCCTGCATATGGAGCTATGCAGGAAATGTCTGCTTAAGCCACTTAATACATCGGGGCTGGGAGAGGGACTCTGGGGAGAAACAAGAGAGCCTGTGCGAGCTGGGGAAGGAAGGGGAAAGGGGGGAGGCATGGCAGCTGGAGGGCTGGACCAAGGCTTCTGAGTGACAGCTGACGTCGTCACGGGACATGCAGCCTGGGTGAGGCTGAGCGGGGGGTGCCTGGCCACGGTAGGGACGCTGACGCGGCTCAGCCGCCACCCTGGGGCCAAGCGTCTGACACGGAGCTAAGAGCACAGACCGTCAGGTGCGCCGTGTGGCTCGAACACATCTGGCTCGTGGGAAATGAGTCAATGAGGAAAATCAGTCAATTCCGCCTGCTTGTCTGCCTGCCCCTCTCTCACTCCTCCCGGGTCCCCTCGATCCAAGGTAGGTCGGCGCCCGGGCATCAGGGATACTCACAGGATGTAGGTGATGACGCCGATGCTCCTGCAAAGCAAAGGACAGGTCAGTCAGAGCCACTTGGCTCTGGTCTGAGCCCAGCAAGGGACTCTCCCGCACGGTCCTCAGGGGAAATGGTCACTTGCCCGTCCACGGCGGCCTAAAGACGCCATCGCAAGTCCATGGCCCTCTCCATCCCACTCTTCAGCAGCCACTAGGGGTGTATCTGGAGTCATGGAGCTCTGGACATTCGGCCCGAGGACCTGAGTTCAAGATCAGACTCCTGCACGTGCAGGCTGTGTTGGGGCAAGTCCCTTATCATCGCCGAGCCTCTTTCTCCTCATAAAATGAGGGTAATGATAACTACCTCACAAAACTGCTGGGAGGACTTTAGAAAACCATGCAATCAAGGTACTCAGCCAACTATAAGGCACCGTTCGAGTGAAATGAGACCCGTCTGTGCAGAATCCACCACTACAGTATCATGGTAAAGGCGGATGTCAGCCGGAGCCTGCTGCCCTTGAAAGGACCCCTAGGTCTCCTGGGTGGTCTCTACAACTTACCACATGTCAGCCTCCAGTCCCAGGGGCTCGTAGTTCACAATTTCTGGAGCTGAAAGAAGCCATATTGAAGAATCAGCAGGAGAATGAAAATGAGAAGATATGGCTCTAGAGAATTTTAGGGGGTTTGGTGACAAAAGTCTCCCTCCTGAATCCTCACGAAGGAAAAATCAGAGCAACAGATGGAGATAATTCTGGGTCTAAGAATTCTGAGAAATGAAGTTGCCTGTTATTCAGGTGGAAATCTTTTACAAAGAGGCCTTGATAGTGAGGAAAAGTACGGAGAAACACCTGGAAAAGGAAGAGCAGGGTGGTGTGAGGAAGATGCAGGAAGGGGAAATGGGGTCTGCTCTAGAACTCTCTGGTGGACACCAGTCGGTCAACACTGGAAGGTGATCATGAAGAAAAGGAGGCAGAGAGGGAATCCACATTCCCGAGTCTGGTCCGAAAGAGGGGCCCTTCCCTGCTGAGGAGCACGAAGACATGCTGGGGCCAATGAGATGATGAGCCCGAGGTGCCCGAGGGGCATCCGGGCAAAGATGTCCTGGGAACGGGACAGTGAGTCAGAGCCATCAAATCTGGAGTCCTTGAAACGGGAGCTGTGTGGATGGTGTGGTGACCAGGAGTGGGTGCAGAGTCTAGGAAAGGAGATTCTACCCAGGACAGACGACGGCCAAGTGCCGCCCAAAGATCACGCAGGCAAGCACTTGGAGAGTGAGTAGTGTCCAGAGAGTGCCCGGATGGCGGAAGTTGAGATAAGAGTGTAGACGACACCCTAAAAAAGCTTGGCCATGAAATGGAGGAGTAAGAGAGGTGAGTAGCTAGAGAAGAGAGAAGGGCTGAGCCTGTTTGATCATAATGGGAAAAGGGAGAGAGCGGGAAAGGCTACGTTTCTCCACCTAGAACAATACCAAAGCCACTGCATCAGTGGGGGGCCCACCTTCCCACCTCTCCCTGCCTCAAGACACGGGGAACCACTTTTCTGTCTTTGCTTATTTTTTAGCATCTTAAAAATGATGTCATACTGGATATGATGTAGTCACTTGCCCCCCCCCCCTTAATATTATGCTTCTAGCGTTCATTCAGGGTCCATCCATGGTCTTTTGTTTTCACTGCTATGTAGCAGTCTACTGCGCGAATACATAGCATCTTCCCCTCAGGGTCCCCTCAGCGATCGTTTGGGTGGTTTCCACTTCTTTCCTTATTGGAACAGCATTGCTATGAACTTTTTTGCACACGTCTCCTCACAAACACGAAAGACTTTCTCTTGGACGGTGATTCAAGGTGCAGTCTGAAGACAAATCGTCACTGGTCCAGATACAAGAGGTACAAAAACTGGGAGTAAGTATTTTGAAACTCGTAGAGCAACTTGACATTGCCATGACATTCAAATTGTGATACTTTTTCTAGGGATTTATTTTTCTCGTATCTTACCGAAGAAGCAGTCCAAGACAGATTAAGACTTTTTTTTTTTAGTCTTTCACCACAGAGAGTTTGAGGAACACAACTCATTTTCCAGGTTTATCTGCTTGGTATCCATATACACTCATTTCTGTCTTCTGTGTGCTTTTGTTGGTCCAATTTCTTCTGTGCTTTTCATTTTCTTTTTTTTTTCCTGAGTTTTTTTTTGTTTTATTACTCTTCTTATTGTTTTCGCTCCTCCTTCTATGTTTGTAATGGCCACCCTTGAGACTTTACGAGGGCTATCTAACAAATTCTAACATAAAGCAGTGTTTTGACCTTCCTCTCACAATACAAGAATTTTAGAACACTCATTTCAAGCACTCTGTCCTATCTAACATTTCTTCAATTTTTAGTTCTTTTTTTAACCCCACAATTAAAACATCATCATCATCATCATCATTTTAAACAGAAAATGTCTATATTTGCCTAATGTTTACTGATTTCTTTCTTCCTATTACTTCTTGCATTGAGACTTCCCCTCAAAGGTCATGTAGTTCACCAGCACATCTTTGGAACTTCTATTAATAAGCACCTGCTGGTGGGTAATTGTTTCATAGTTTGTCTTTTCTGTTGCTCATTTTTGATTTTTTGTTTTTTGCTGTGTTTTGTCTGAATTGTTTACACTCAGTCTTGAAATATAACATTCCTGGGTATGCAGTTATGGGTCCTTTTTTTTTTTTTGAGGATGTCATTGACTTTATTAAGCAATTCATGAATCAGTCAGCATCCCATCTAGCAAGCAGAGAGATGCCTCCTAATTATTGTTTTTTTATTTTTCCTCAGCTCTTGGAAGATAATATTCTATTGGATATTGGCTTCCATTGTTGTTTTGAGAAGTATGCTGTCAGTCTGATTTTTTAAAATTTGCATTTATTGATTGATTGATTGATTGGTGATCTGTCTTTTCTCTCTGGCTGTTTTTAAGATCTCTTTGTCTTTGGTACCCTATAGTTGAACTGTAATGTTAGCTATAGTATAACTACAATGGATTTACTTTTACTCTTTTCTGTTTGATATACACTGTCCTTTCTGTATCTGGGGATGCATGTTTTTACAACAGTTCCGAAAATTCTCAGCCATTTTCTCCAAACGTTGCTCCTCTGTTGTCTCCATTCCCTCCTCTGGGATTGCACACGGACCTATGTTAGGCTTTCCATTTTTACCTTCTTACATTTGTCCTCTATTTCATATTTCCGTGTCTTTGTCCTTCTGTGGTATTCTAGCTAATTTTTTTCAGCTCTGCCTTTCAATTCTTCAATTTTCTCTTCAGCTGTGTAAAATCTGCTGTTTAACTCATTCATTGAATTTTAAATTTCTAGGAGTAGAATTTTGAATCTCTCAAAGTTCTATCTGGTTCTTTATGGAATTTGCCTGCTCATTTTTGGCAGCCTCTTGTTACTTGCTCATTCTTGTGATACTACCTTTTATTTCTATATACATTCCATTTGTTTTACAGTCAACATCTGATAATTTCAATATCTTATATCCTTGGATGTCTAAGTCTTGCTGGTCTCTCACTGAAATGCTGATACATACACTTGCCTTTGGGAGAGGTCCTCCTACTGAATTCTTTTGCTGCTCATAGCCCCAGCTCTAAGCTCATTTCACTGGGTTTGGAGGTGGGGCCGGTGATGCTGGAGGAGTTACTACCCTTAAAGATTTCACTTATTTCCTATGAGTTCAGAATTTCATTAAAAAGAATCTTTTTCTCGGGGCGCCTGGGTGGCAGAGCGGTTGGGCGTCTGCCTTCAGCTCAGGGCGTGATCCCGGCATTGTGGGATCGAGCCCCACATCAGGCTCCTCCGCTATGAGCCTGCTTCTTCCTCTCCCACTCCCCCTGCTTGTGTTCCCTCTCTCACTGGCTGTCTCTATCTCTGTCTAATAAATAAATAAAATATTTTTTTAAAAAAAGAATCTTTTTCTCAAGAATCCAGTTTTGTAGCAGGAGGGCTTTTGGAAGACTGGGTCTATCACACTCCTAGAAGCTGGCAGTAGTAAATTTTCAACACTGTGTCTCAGGTTCAAATTTCAAAGGAATGGCGGGAGTAGGACAAGTGATTATAACCCTGTTTTTCAGGAGTCCTGGGTAAAGAAAGTCATCATAATTTGGGCAGGGACCTAAAGAAGTCACCTTATAGATCTGTAAGGTGCAAACAAAACCAGTTCTGGGCTGGAGCTGGGTCATACTGGCTCGCCAGAGTCAACACTGTGCATCTCTTCCCAACCCTGAATTCAGTGACAAGTTGGTAGCTTAAAATTGGCAAATGCTATAAATTAGGGTTATATTTTATTTTGTTTTGAGACCCAGTTATTAGACATTAAACAGCATACCACTGGAAAAAACCCTCCACAATCTGGCCTACTCATCAATATCCCATTCACATGGCCAGTCTGATGGGAACTCCCTGCTCCATCCACAGTGAACTGTCCCCAGTAAATGCGCTAATTCTGGCCCTGCCCCCTGCTATAACAACTGAACCTGGGATGTGCTCCTCCTCTACCCTGGCTCTGTCCCCATCCCTCTTCAGACACTTCTCCCACCCACAACACCAGCCCTTTGTCTCTTAGTGACTCAAGAGCATGACTGATCCCATTGATTTTGCCAGAGTGGACATCTTGTTAGAATAGTCCTTCAGAGATCTCTTTATCATTCACTTTATAATTAATCACATCCCGTCTTGTGACACTTCTTCCACTATTGCCCTGAATTCTTAGTTAAACCATTTACTGCTGACTAACACTTGGTTTGAACTGAACTAGGTAAATATATGCATTTTACCACATATATGAATAGTGGACAGCAACTGCTATCTTGGACAAAGTTCAAGAATAGATGTCTTGTGCCCCGGGTTCAAGTTGATTCTGCCACCAGCTCATTGTGTAACCTCGGATGTGTCATTCTGAGTGTGGCTCCTTGCCATCACTGTGTCCCCAGTACCTCACCTAATACCTGCCACACAGTAGATGAAGAATAATCATTGGCTGACCTTAACTAAAATCCCCTAGCTTCCAATTCCACATTTGTTAAACTAGACCAGATGACCTAAAAAGATCCTTCTCGCACTCTTACTTGGTGGTTTGATGTCTTGTTTCCACGATGAAATTGTCAGCCCCCTGGGGCAAGGTCTTTTTAGAGAGACAACCCAGTGTAACCAAAAGAGCACAGGCTTTGATGTTGGCTGTCTCTACATTTGCATCTTAGCTCTACCACCTACTGGTTGTTTTGCCTTGAACAAAGCATTTGATAGGGAAAATAATTAAATCTGCTTTATGAGGTTGTCTGAAGATTCCCTGAGATAATGTCTGTAGGGCCCTGGCATAGTGCCTGACACACAGCAAGGTTCGCCTACCCTGGGGTCCGTGGGGCCTTGACAGCACCGTTCTATAACGGCCATGGAGCTAGTATGTATGACCTGAAAACCCATCAGAATGGATGATCTGACACATTCTATTTTCCTTTTTGATTAGACTGTGGTCAGAAGTTTCCACCCCCAGGTTTTGGGGAGACCACGCCCTCCCTCCAACTCCAAGACCACTCCAACTCCCAAAGCAGAGAGAGACTGTGGTCTTCAATTCTCATTCCTCTCCCCTCTGTAAGGCTGTCTCTCTAGGACCCCCAACCTGCAGCCCCAGTCCCATGAGGGGGTTTCTGGGACCTGAGCCAAGGCTGAGAGAAGCAGAGGGAAGACAGAGCTGCCAGGGCCCTGCTCCAGGAGGGCCCCCTGTGCACGAATAAAGACCAGGCACACAGGAGAGGTGAGCGGGTGGATCTGGTATTTGGCAGATAATTTCCCTTTTCCTTTTCAGGAAATCAAAAGCTGCTCTGGAGAAACTTGAGTTTATGGGAATACCAGAGGACGAGGTAATTTTAAATCTTCATAATAAATTCAACTAAGAGCAGGGGGCGGGGCCAGCTCCCAGAGGGTTTGACCTGGCAAAGGCCTGTAGCCCCACCTGGCCTCCTCCTCCCCCACTGGGTGCTCAAAGCCAGCACCTGGACCCTTACCCAGAAGATCGGCAGGAACTTTTCTTCCCCACCCATTATATTTCTGGGAGGGTGGGGGTCTCTAAGGTACCATCTCTCAGCCCAGAGACCACAGCCCTAGACACAGTGTTTGTTCTCAGAATTTCTCTACCTTTTGATCCCAGATGCTCAGATGGGAGAGAAACAGGCCTAAAACTCACCAACAAATTCTGGCGTCCCAAAAATGTTCTTAAATTCAACTCCATCTTCTATTTCATGAGCCAGGCCAAAGTCAATCAGCTTGATGTGTGGAATGGGAATATTCTTGTCTAACAACATAATGTTTTCTGGCTGGAGAACAAAAAAAATAAAGAAGGAAGGAAGGAAGGAAGGAAGGAAGGAAGGAAGGAAGGAAGGAAGGAAGGAAGAAAGAGAGAGAGAGAAAGAAAGGAAGGAAGGAAGGAAGGAAGGAAGGAAGGAAGGAAGGGGGAGAGAGAGAAAGAAGAAAGAAAGAAGAATGAAAGAAAGAGAAAGAAAGAGAAAAGAGAAAAGAGAAAAGAGAAGAGAAGAGAAGAGAAGAGAAGAAAAGAAAAGAAAAGAAAAGAAAAGAAAAGAAAAGAAAAGAAAAGGAAGAAAAGACGTTAATTAAAGCCCTGTTTTGTGTTTTCACTTTGGGGTTAGGGTGGGGTTTGGTATTCTTTTTTAGGAGACTAAAACTCTTTCTTGTTTTTGTGTCCTGTCTTGTCCTGTGAACTCAAAAATAGGCACAGAGCTGAGGGCAAGGCCCAGGTTTTACCAAACCTACTGCTCACAGCAGAACCAGAGACCTAAGCTTTAGTCCCCTTTCTGTCTCTGAATGGCAGATCCCTTTTAATGCAGTGCCTCTGTTTCCTGATCTGTTAAATGGGGCCAGTGAGAAACTTACAGCATTTCCTGTAAACAAAACCATTGCCACCGTGTGAGGATGGGAGGGGTGGGAGCCTAGCAGCCTACCCTTGGTTTGCACTTGGCTTATTAACCTTGGTCTCCCTGACCACCTCTTTCCCTTGGCTGGCCAGCTTCCTGTTGACAAACTTCCCTCCTCTGGACTACCCGTGTAGCTCACACTTCTCTATGTGTTTAACTAATTTTGGCCCTCAGCAGGACATGGGAAGAAAAATGCACCTGACTTCCAGGGAAAATACCAGCTGCCCAGGCTATCTCCAGCATCGCAAACAGCTGTCAGATCTGATGCAACCTTGTGGGTGTGTGTCGGCAGGGGGATGGCCCTGCCCTGGCCTCACACGCTACAGGCTCTCACTGAGGCCAGAACAGGAGCCTACCCTTCTCACTCCCACCCAACTGCTCAGAGTCCACAGTAGGTGAGCAGGTCACTCTGCTTCACCCTGTCCCCTCCCATTCTCCACCATGAGGGTCCTAGTCTCCATTCTAAGTGGATTGTCCTGAAAACATACATCCACACCAAAACATCAAATGTCACAGCCGCAGAGTCATAATAGTCTCAAAGTGAAAACAAGTGTCCATCAACTGGTGAATATGCCATATCCATGTGGCGGATTACTATTCAGCCATAAGGAGGAACGAAGGCAAAGAAAAAATAAAAAGGACTGAGATATTGATACTTCAGCATGGGTGAACCTTGAAAACACTACGCCGGGGTGCGTGGGTGGCTCAGTTGGTTAAGTGTCTACCTTTAGCTCGGGTCATGATCCCAGAGTCGTGGGATCGAGCCCCCATTTGGGCTCCCTGCTCAGCGGGGAGTCTGCTTCTCCCTCTCCCTCTCCCCCTCCCCCCTGCTAGTGCTCTTTCTCTCTCAAATAAATAAAATCTTTAAAAAAAGAAAAAGAAAACATTATGCCAAGCGACAGAATCAGTCACAAAAGACCATGTGTTATAGGATTCCATTTATACAAAATATCTTGAACAGGTAAATCCACAGAACCAGAAGGGACATTAGTAGTTGCCTGGCACTGGGGGAATGGGGAGTGACTGCTAATGGGTACGGGGCTGTTTTTGGGAGTGTCAAAGATCTACTAAAATTGACCGTGTTGTCAGTTGCACAACTTTGTAAATTGTAACTTGTGGCTTATTATCTCAATAAAGCAGTTTTAAATAAACAAAGATAAATAAATAATGTTTACGAAAATCAAATGTCCCTATTTCTCAAAGTCCTGAAGAATTTCCCACCTTGTACCTTTCCTCACATGACTTGCTCTACCTAGAAAGCCTTCTGCTTGATCTGCCCATTAAAATCCTAGCTGGGCTCCAACGTCTAACTCAACTCACCTAGTCCTTGAAAGCTTTCCTCACTGAGTACCCCCCCACGCACACACCAGAAATGAATCCTTCTCCCCAGTCCCTTTGGTGCCCACCTGAACCTTTTTGTCATGACATCTGTCACACTCTCCCTTGCCCAACAGTCCACGCTGTCACTGTCCTAGCTCCTAGACTACCGGGCCCTCAGCGGGAGGGAGGATTCGGGTCTTTGCATGTTCACCCCTAGAGCGCAGAGCACAGAGGCTGGCAGGCTGAGGGTGGCCCTAACTGTGAGCTGAACTGATTCTAAATCTGGCCTGAAGACACTCCAGGTGCCGCATCCCAAACTTCTGGGCTCCCGGAAGTCTCTGCGACCTCATGTCACAGTGGCTGGGAACTTTCACTCAAGGGAGCAGGCTGAGGCCTCCCCCGACTTTGAAAATAAATAAATAATACATTCCCTTTTGCATTCTTTTTTAAGCTTGTTTATTCTTTTTCCTCTCTGGAGACTTCTCTCAACTTTATTTTGAAAATGTGTCAAAGTCCTTTCCCAAGGCAAAGCAGGGTCTTAGGCCCTGCAGAAAGGAGAGTAGGGACAGGGGAGGCCAGGAAATAGGACCCAGATAGATGGCCCCACTCCAGCACCCTCAATCCAGCCCTCCAATGGCTGCCCATGGACCCCAAGCTCTGTCCTTCCCACTGCCCACCCATGGACCCCAAGCTCTGTCCTCCCCACTGCCCACCATCACTCCAGGTGGGGGGGAGCTTCTCCTCCTTCCATTCTACTACATTCTTTAGTCACATTATCTGGAACATCCCCTCCTGTCCAGGGAATGGCCCTGAGGCTTGTCTCTGGGGCCCAGAGTCAGGGCCCGAGGCTTCCTGATGAGCAGCGTGCTCGGGCCACAGCACGTGCTGCACGGGGATGGGAGCCGCAATGGACACACGCAGTCACACCGGACCTGGTGTGGTGACCCCCCAGGACTCCGGGGCAGTAGGAACTGGGTGGGGAACATGAGAGAAGACACAAGAACAACGGGAGGCTGAGTTCTCCCAGGCAGTCCTGCTCTGAGAGGTGAAAAGCATCCTTGCCTTACGTCCCCTCACCTCTGCGTCCCGCAGTCCAGGAGAAACAGCCTCTCCCCTGGCTTGTGAAAACCTCAGGGCCAGGCCTCGTTTTCCTACCGAGTACTGCCTGGCCCCACAAGCTCTTGTCCACCCCAAGAACCTAACACACAGCAGGTGACTTCTCCTCCGCTTGGAACATCCTCCCTGCACAGTCCCTGTCTCAAACCTGGTTAATTTCCTTTTCCCAGTTCAGTAAAAATAGTATCTCCTCCAGAAGGCCTAGGCGAGCACGCACATCCCCCTGGGCTCCCGCAACACCCTGCGCTTCCCCGATCCAGTGTCTCTTCCCCTGTCTCAAGGTGACGGCTTCCTTATCTGCCTGCCCACACCGGCTACAAGCTTGCTGACAGTTTTGTTCCTCTCCTGGCTACCGAGGCTACAGGTGCTCAGGAAATGTCCCCTGAGCGAAGACAGCTGCACTTGGCTGCACTGTGCTAACCACGCACGTGCCGTACTTTATAGCTCGCTGAACCCTCCTGACCACCTCATGCAGTGGAGGTCATCATTCCTCTGTTTCAGAAAGAGAAACCAAGAACTCCAATACTGGCTTGTGGACACAGGGCTCTTAACCTCTAGCTGTTGGACTCCAAAGCTTCTGCTCCTAACAACTAGAGTAAATGAGCTTCCTTCCCTGGGGCTCAAGGGTCCTGGGAATCTATCCCAGGGAGAAGTGGGATGCTGCTCGGGCCTGGCCATCTAGGGCAGGCTGGCACCCCGGGGTGGCAGGAATGTTCTGCTGGGTAGGCAGTCCCCGCATCCTTGCCTTGCCCTCATCACGCACACACTCACCCATTTGGACCAAATGTACCTTCGGGCTCAGACCTCCCCTCCCTGGGAGTAAACAGGAAAACAGCCCCTCTATCTGCAGCTCCTCTTACTTTCAGAAGGGCTTCCCTCTTGCTGTCCCAGCCTCCACGAACCCAGCCTGATGCTACCCAGGAGGCAAGGCAGGGGCTGACATCTTCTGAACATTTACCAAGGCAAGCAGCCCACTGCTGCTCCCCATCATCCTCACAACCGCTCCAGGGGTAGGCATTATTAGCACCCCCATTTCACAGATGCGGAAACAGAGGCTCAGAGAGCTAAAGCACTGGCCCAAGGTCCAACACCTCATACGCAGAGTCAGGGTGGGTTTCCTGGGCAGGCCAGCCCCTGCTGGCCATCGCATCACCCAGTTTGGTTAACTATCTTTGGTGGTCCCACTGACCATGAGAGAAAGCTCAAATGCCCTGCCTGAAATTTGCAGCATTGAGGCTCTGCACTGACTGTTCCATGCTACCTTCCCAGCTGCATCACCCGTGACCTCCTTGCACCTGCCCCCTATCCCCTCCTCAAGGTGGGTATCACCAAAGCCAGAACAAGGGCTCAGTTCCATCCTTTGCTCCAGCTCTTCCCCTTGCCTAGAATGCCTTCCCTACTCTTCTTCACACTGTCAGAGACTATGCCTCATCCCTGTTTCCTTCTACTGCCTTACTTTTCAATGAAGCAGCCCCTGACCTTGGGCTCTAACCCCCTTGGCGCTCACAACGCTTATGAGCAAGTGGTCCTCAGTTGCGGGGTGTGTCTCCTATTGTGACACGGCTGCTCTCCTGGATGGTGGCCTCCCTGGGAATATTCAGATCAATGCTAAGTTTCCTGGTGTCCCCTATGGTGTCTTGCCTCCTGCATGTCCCTTTGAAATATGGTGACATGCACTGAAAGAACTGGGAGTGGTCCTTCTCTTTCTGCCCTGTGGAGGTCCTCCACCACCTCCCCAGAGGGTTGCTGTAGGCCTGGGCCAGAAGGGAGGATGACTGAGGGAGGATCCCCAAGGGTTTTTTCTCAGCATCTTTGCTTCCCCCTTCCCAAACAGGGTCGGCCACTAGAACAGATGCCAGGCCTGCGTACTGGGAAATTCCAGTTTCACCTCACCGTACAAGGCCATGTGACCTCAAGCACACCATTTCCTCTCTCTGGGGCGAAGCACCCCCAATTCTAAAATAGACACTGGATGAGATCCAGAGCCCCTTCGAGCTTGAGCCTCTGCAATTGCAAGGTGTCATAGCCTCCCAAGCTGGTGGGGCAAATCCCCACTCCTCTGGGCCCCAAGGCAGGACATACGAAAGGCTCAGGTCTCCTGGCTCCAGGTCAGGGAGGAAGAACAGGCCACTGTGACCACAGACCGCTGGGCCCAGGCCAGGCTGTTTCTGGGGTAGTATGATCCTATCCATCTGTCCTTCTGCAGCTTTATTTACTCCAACCCAATACCACCCACATACTTGCCGTCACCTCCAAAGCATGGCTCCAAGGAGGGATCACATTCCCAGGCGTGCCACCACTGCCCTCACCTGTCAAAACAAATCCACCTGGCTGAGCCCACGGGGCAGGCAGCTGTGGGAGAGGCCTACGTGCCTCGCCAGGTCCCAGTGGATTTGGTCACAGGTGCCTGCTATGGTACTAAACCAGAGGCTGGTTCTCCAGGCAGGACCCATGTGAGTGGGTGATCCCCACCAGTCCAGCACAGCATGTCCAAGAGCCCCTGCAGGATGAAGGCAGCCTCGGGCAGCTATAGAGTAAGGGGCAAAAGGCTTGAGCTTAGAGTCAGGCAAGGTCTAGTTTCAAATCCCAGCTCTGTCACTCACAGTGAAATCTGGTGAAAGACAATGGACCCCTTGCAGCCTTGGTTTCCCATCTGTAAAATGGGACAACACCTCCATGGCATAGGGTGGTTCTAAAGATCCAGAGAGATGGTCCACGGAAGGATCAGTGTCCAGCAAGATTTCAAGTAATGGCGGCTATGTCCATTCGTTCCTCTCTAGAATGTAGCAATGACAACAGTCATCCCTGGGAGCCTTCCTGAATCCCTGCTGAATCACCTGTGCACAGCTGCTGAACATGTCCTTTCCCTGACCTGCCTCCTGTCCCACTCATCCTCACCCCCATGTCACCCCTACAATGTTCACAATGTTGAGGCTGCAAGGGACCTCAGAGATCATTTAGTCCTTTCATGTTGCAGAGCTGCTCAAAGAGGTCAAGAAACTGCCAAGGTCACTGGGCAAGGAGCAGAGCCCAAGTCTGCTGATCCCCACCCAGTGTCCTCTCCGAGTGCCTGTCATTGGGCGAGGCTGCTTAGCTCAGCAGAGCAGGGCCCAGCCAGTCTGTGCCCTGGGGACAAGGAAGCTGCATACGAACCTCCATTGCAAACCTCGAGCATGGCCCCAGATTATTCAGGAAGTGCTGGGCAACCTGAACAAGCCAGCCTGCCTGCTGCCAGGCCTCTATGGGCAGGTTTCCACGGTGCCGCAGCAAACCCTCTCTCCCCACCAGCACACTATAGATGAGACCACAGGCAGTCCCTTCCCACAAGCCTCCAGTGTGGCCCATGCACAAAGTCCCCCTCTGTCTGGCATTCAAGTCCCTCCTACCTCTGGACACTCATCCCTCCGCCACGTCCCAACCGACAGACCTCCTCGTCACCCTTACCCTGACCTACAGTTCACTCTGCTGGAACGGCCTTCCTCAGAAGCTGCTTCTTCCCCGCTCACCCCCCACTCCGACACATTCATGCTGGAACATGTTCTGCGACCCCCTCCCCTCCAACACATGCAGCTAGCTGTTTCCCCCCAACGCCTGCATGTTACCGTGACACACCTCTCACGGCGAGTCAACTGCACTATAATTCCTTGTGTGTCCTCTCCCCACTATCCTGAAGCCCCATCACAGATGGGACAGGAGCCCTGTCTCTCATTTCCACCCCCGCACCCAACAGTGGCTGGCATTGCAATTCCTGGGCGCTCAGGAATTGTTTCCTGCACAAATGAACAACCAGCAAGTCACATACGCATCTCTTGCACCTTCTGCTTTTAGGGATCAAGACTGATGATGGCTAAGAGGCTTAGAACCTGGGTTGCAATCCCAGGTTGGCCATTTACCAGTCTGACACTGGGCAAGTCACTCACTTAGCCAGCCAGCTGCAGGATTCTCACCTATAAATTAGTAATGATGATCACATCTACATAATGAGGGCTGCCAAGGGGATCAAACAGGGCATATGAAGTGACCCGTAGCTGGTAGCATCACCTCTGTGATTATTTCCTTGATCATGTCTCCCCTTCCCAGAATGAGGGTCTCTGTCATCTGCCTATTGAACTCCTACCCATCCTTCCAGGCCCAGCCAAAATTCGATCTCCCCCAGGAAGTGTCATCTAAATACCCAGCCCAGCTCTCCTTCCTTCTCCCACTCCACACACATGCAGCAACCTCACCCCGCAGCACCCCCCACTGCCGAGAGCCCTGTGTGTTCGTCCTCCTTTCCCACCCAGATTGCACACTCGCCGAGAGCAGGCCTACTGCACATGCTCTGTGTTCCTAAAAGCATCCAGCCTGGGGTTTCAGTATAGCACAGCCTATAGCATTTCGTTTACAAAGCATTCATACTCATTTGCTTCTCACTCTCCAAGGCAGGTAGTGTCATCACCCCCATTTCATAGATGAAGAAACTGAGGCTCAGAGATGTTAAGTCCTCAGTAATAAGGTGCCTCAGTAATAAGTAATGCAGCGAAGGTTCAAGCCCTGGCTGACTCCAGATCCTGTGTGCTTTCTCCTCCCCTCTCTCCCCTTCCTTCCTCTAGTTGATGCAAGGGAGCCTGCTGGGGTCACCCCTGCCTGCTGGCAAAGTGGGCACGTCCATCTTGGCTCTGGTGCCTCAGCAGCTTCCTGTCCCAGCTCCATGTTTTTCCCAGAAAACCCACAGCTGTGGCTTCGGGAAGGGCCCCAACTCGGTTGCGTTTGGATTTGGCCACTCACTCCTGGCCTCGTACTCCGGGAAGGCTGCTACGTGGCTCTGAGCTCCCACTGCCCTGCCTGGGAAAGCAGAAGGGAAAACCTACTCCACCTACCTACTCTGTCTCTAGGCTCCTGTGGCATGGAGAGAAACAAAAATTCACTTGTAAGGGCATTCCAGGACCACTGGCTTCCAGCCTTGGGCCAATCAGCAATGCTGGCTCTGTGGTCTGTGCCAAACTAGCATTTGTGGTGGGCTTTCCCCACACCTCACCTTATTAGATCCTCACAGCCACCAAGCCGTAGATGGCTGGTGCCCGCTCCTACCAGTGAGGAACCCGGGCCTGCGTCAAGACATTCTAAGCCCCCAAGCTGTGCTTTGGAGGTCCCCTTCTGAGCGAGTTGCCCACCGGCATCCCCTGGGGACTGTGTTAACGATACCAAACCGATGAAATCAACTCACCAGGAGGGAGGCTCCAGTATTGGTTGTTTTTTCCTTAAAATATTTTATTTATTTATTTGAGAGAGAGTGAGAGCTAGAGAGAGAGAGAGCATGAGCAGGGGTGAGGGGTAGAGAGAGAGGGAGACGCAGACTCTCCTCTGAGCAGGGAGCTTAATGCAGGACTCGATCCCAGGACCCTGAGACCATGACCTGAGCCGAAAGCAGACGTTTAACCAACTGAGGCCCCCAGGGGCCCCCAGTATTGGTTTTGTAAAGCAAGCTCTCCAAGGAACTCAGAAGCAGACGGCGCCATGTTTGGGAAACCAGTGCTGAAGAGGGTCCAGACATTTGACAGTCACAGGTCAGAATCCCGCTCTGCCCTGAACTAGCTGTGTGGCCCTTGGCAAGTCACTCACCTCTCTGAGCCTTGGCCCCTCGTCTGCAAGATGGAATATTAATACGGTTAGGGGTTCTGAGGAGACACAACAATGCCCTAGGAGCCCTATGGTAGCCTCTTCTTTTTATAAAATGGGCATGACTGCAGAGCCTCCCTCACAGGGTGGTTGCGTGGATTAAATGAGTAAACTCACGCACAGCACTCAGACAAGAGCCTGCATGATTTCGAGGTGCTCAGTAACTGCTGGCTGCCATTGTTGTTACTATACTGCTGACAACAGTCAGCCTGCATAAAACACTATTCTCCCTACAAAATGCTTTTATTTTGTGTGTAAAGTCTCTGAGAGCCAGGGAGGTGCTGGAGCTGGTGCCTACTGGCTCATGAGAGCCCAGGAATTTTGTGAGCTGGTTGTTAAAGACAGCTACATAACTATATTATTTTAATATTAAAATGAAATTCTATAAACTGATACTAAGTTATATTAAAAATAATACTTAAAGTTCATTGCTTCCTAATTTTTTAAATTGTGTTTTAGTATTCTCTGTGTTCTTGAGGCGACTTCTGCCCCTTCTCTCTGAATTGGGGAAATCCTAAATAAGGGTGTGCTACTGCAGCCCTCTTCCAAACTCCTGTCAATGGCACAAGGGTACCTTGAAATTGGCCACGGTGGGGGTACTGACACCATGGAAACTGGAAACTGGCAGATACTACCGATAGGACCTGATTTATTATCTTCTTGATTCTAGACTTAAGAAGTGCTGGAGAAGGTCACTTAATAATGCAGATTACACTTAAAAGGGTGCCGTGTATGCAGCCGTTGCTTTGTGAATAGCACAGAAATAGAGGACATATTTTTTCAATGTTCAGAAACTATTACCCAACTCAGCAAAGAAGTCGTTCTTGTCATTGACAAACCAGCAAAGTCCTAACGCATATCTTCATTGTTTCATTTTCGCCTTACTTGTTAATGTAGACGAAAATATCAACCAACATTCTGGTCAGAACTACCCTCGGGAGTCAACTGCATCCATAGGTTGGCTATTGATACAAGGGTTTGGCAAAAACTAAAGAAAATGTTGTATGAGAAAATCAGCTCTCTGGAATTTACCAAAAAAAAAAAAGTAGCATATATTTTATTATTTATAAATTGTGTTACAAACCTTTGTATCATAAAATTCATGATAAGTGTGTGTGTGTGTGTGTGTGTGTGTGTGTACCTACGCTTGCTTACTGGAGATCTGGCTGTGACCAGAATAGTACTGCACAGAACCTTAGGCAAGGAGGTTACTGTCTGTGTTTTCCAGTTGAGGAACTAAGGAACAGAGAAGTTAAGTAACTTGTTCAAGGCCACACAGCTAAGTTGTGGAGCCAGGTTTCATTTAGGCGCAGGTCTTCTCAGGTGCTAGGATATCTGTTCTTTTTACCACCTTCACTACTTCCAGAATCAGATTCTTTCACTTCTATTGAGATGAGCAGCAGTGGGAGGGCTGATGGTGGAGCTGTGAATAGAACCTAGAAGGTACTGTGTGAACACATGATACCTCACCGGAGGCCAGGCCTAGGCAGGGGACCATGGCGTAGGGCACGGGCAGCCAGGAGCCCCAAAAGGCCTCTGAGCTGCTAACAGTGATGGCAAAGGCAATAACGGACAAAAGAGGAGGAGGGCACTGCATTTTTTAGTTTCCTCGTCTGTGAAATGGGGATCACGATATCTAGGCCAACCCCTATCAGCCTTCCACAGTGTCCTGCCACTCTTGGAACCTGCCTGGCTGGCCGGCAAGGGAAGCACAAGCTTATTCATTCCCCACTTTCGATGTTCCCATGCCCATCTCCCTTTCCGAATCCCTCTGGAGGAAAGAGAGGAATGGGGAGAAATGTGGCCTAACAAGACTAGCTAAAATTCACAACAAGTTTGTGTAGGGCGTTTCAGAATTCACAGGGCCCTCTCGTTATTACTGATCTCTCCCTGGTCCCCCACTCCACTCCCGTGGGCCAGGAAGGAGAGGCAATATTACCTCCACTTTCAAGGCCAGGAAATGTCAAAGAGGTGACCTCCCCAGTGCCACACAGCACAGGTGAGATGCAAATGCAGGCTCAATCCCCAATCCTGTCCTCTTTCTACTTCACTGTGCAGCCTCCTGCTGTATCTTGTAAGAGCTACCTGCTTGGCTTAATGCTTCCTGTTTCAAAGTATCTATATTTCAACTCTTGTATTTTTATTTTCTTAAAGATTTTGTTTTTAAGTCATCTCTACACCCAACGTGGTGCTCCAACTCCCAACCCTGAGATCAAGAACTACACGTGCCACGGACTGAGCCAGCCAGGTGGCCCGCAACTCTTTTAATTATGGCTCTCCATAGCTTAATTTTTGCCACATTTTGTTCTTTCCCTCCACTGTTTAGGATTCAGCATCCTCAGTTCATTCGTCCTGGGGTGGCCCTAGGGGAGCCTTGCTGTAGTTCGTCACACAGCCAGCATGTACCGCTAGGGCTCCAAGCTCAGTCTGATGTACTGGGTTGAAATGAAGGGGTCCAAAGAGTACACTCTGAGGCTGGGGCACAAGCTAAGCTTTGCATTTAGGAACAGGAAACAGGGTCTGCCCCTCAGAATACACTGAGAAGGTAAGGAAATCAGAAAAGACGTGTATAAAAGTTTCTACAACGAAGTAAAATACTTTAGAGCACATGTGGGCTGCTTGGGTTAAGATGTACAGTAGAAAAAAGCGTAAGAGAAAATTGTAAAAGTAATATAGTTACAAGCACCCTAACACACAAACACACACACACACCTGCTCATAAAAAGCTGGAGAAAATACACCAAATGTTAACAATGGTTGTTCGGAAGTGGAAAGTTTATGGGAAACTTCTTTGCAATTTTCTGTGTTTTCTACGAGTTACTACTTTTTATGATAGCATAAAAGACCATGCTTCACTTAAAAAATGCTAAGGGTACCTTTGGGTCATCTCTTACCCATGTTCTTATCATTACCTCTCACTGGCCTACTCTCTTCCAGCTCTCCTCTCTGCCCTGCCGGAATTTTCTTAAAATCAGAAATAGAATCGTGTATTCATTCATTAAAGGTCTTCCACCAATTATTGTTAGTTTTCTTAAGTGTGATAATGGTGATAGGTCAGTGGGAGACTGACTTAATCTTGGGAGAAGCCTACAGAAGTGCTGAGAGTGGAGTGTCAAGATGGCTAGAATTTTCTTTCAAATTATACCATTTAAAAAATCACATATTTTTTTATTTTAATTTTTATTTAAAATGTTTTTAATTCTAAAATATATATATACATATGTGTATGTGTCTGTGTGTAGATATACAATTATAAAAAAATACTTTTATATAAATATATATTTTTCTTTTTTAAAGAGAGAAAGAGGTAAAGCAAATGTGCCTGCGTGTTGAATCTAGGGCGAAGGTGTACTGGTGCCCATTGTATTCTGTCAATTTCTTTAAAGGTTCTGAAATGTTTTCATAATAAAAAATTTTGAGGGGAAAAAGCCTCCCCTGGCTGTGACTGCCCACACAGACTCTCTGGTCTGCCCTGAAACGTCACAGTCTCACCCTACTCTATCCCAACAGTTAAATCTCTGCCATGCCTACCTTTGCTTCATGCCGCCAGGTTTTAGTACAGAAACAGCCTCATTCTTGTAAGTTCTACTTTCAAATGCGTGCACACTTTATAGCAGCTAATAAAATGACATTTTTTTAATATATGAGGAATAGCTTATGAGAAAGAAAGAACAGTGTAACCAGATGAGAAATTAACCGTGTGAAGGAGAACTGCCTGGCACAGTACAGACCTTTGGATTAATGATGTGTCAGAGGCATGGCCCGAGCAAGTAAGAAATGTACACCGTCAGAATCTGGGGAAAGAAAAGCTGGTGGCACCCAGCTTGGCTTAGTGTTTCCTCATTGGCTAAGTTTAAGCTTCAGCTCTGTCATTTAATAGCTGTGTGATCTTAGACAAGTTACTTCACCTCTCTGAATCGCAATTGCCTCATGTGTAAGAAAAGGACAATACCTTGTAACTCCACGGGTGGCCATGAGGACCAAATGAGAGAACAAATGTGTAGGTGTGCTATACTCCAGAAAGTGCCATAAACACTCAAAGTATTATTAGTATCATTCCTATGAAACCTTGACGAGCAGACCCCATCATGTCACGAACATAAAAAAAGCTCAAAGGACAATCAGGGCATAGAGGAATTTGGATTTGGGGGGCACTTTGTTCAGAAATTCACTTCTTAATACTCTTTATATAAACCAAAAAGCCCCATGAGAGTTCTGGGTTCCTGGCTTGCATATGACTTCATTCAATCCTCATGGCGTGTTCTTTTTGCTGAAAATACCAGTCAGACCTGAGGACAACCTTCCATTTTTGAATTCTCCAGTTGGGTTGGGGTGTAGGGGAGACACACCCATACTCAGAAGGGAAACTCCCAAATGCAAAATAAACACAAAACCGCACAAAACTGCCCTCTACAAGGCCTTCATTTGCGTTGGGATGGCATACCAGGGTGAAGTTCCTGGGTGGCTCTGAAGCCCACTTCCTGGTAATCCACCCCGCAGAAGCCATGTCTGAAGGCACACAGGGCGCTACGGGGTACTGGGGGGCAGTCAGCCCAGGGTTCCTTCCATCCACGTAAATACAGGGCAACCTACCTTCACCACCCACACTCACCCACATCAGTGGGCCTTTCTGGGGCGTTTTACAGTGCACACCAGCATGCTATTCCCTCTGCTGAGGCAGAACGCTTACCCCCTGGGAGTAAGCTTTTGTTGGCGAGAGTCGTGGTTAGCTTTCATTTCAGGTGGCCTCCCCACCGAGTCCCACCATGGCCATCTCCTAGTGGACAGTGGGCCCTCGGAAGGCAGGTGCCATATCCCATTGATGTCTGATGCTCTACACCTGGGCATATGATAGTCCCTCAATAAATGTGCACATCATTGGACTGAAACCTGCTGTAACCTCTTCTGCATTTTCCAGGTGATGTGAAAGGGCCTTTGCATCCATGCACGCATCTGGTCTTACTAAGGCATTCATTACTTCATTTACTCATTCATTCAACACCGAGTAACTCGTCACATGCCAGGCACAGTGCTAGAAAGGGACGGAGAGCGACAGCTACTCTCCGCAGAAGGCTGTACGAAGGGCAACAGAAGCCGAAAGGCAGGTTCATTCTTGGCTATGCTTTGGGAGGTAGCAGGGATGGAAAGGCTTTCAGAGGAAATGGTGTTTCTGCCGGGCCTAGAAGGATGAGCAGGAAGGAAGTCCATGGACAGAGAAAAGGAAGAGCAGCAGCTTCCTGGATGGGAACAGCACGAACAGAGGAGAGAGGCCAGAACACAGATCTGTCATCTTGTTGCCCGGGGCTAGTGTTTTGGAGTGGGAAAGCTGGATGAGGGCAGAACCAGGGCTGAGGCAGTGTACGGAAGGCCCCAGTGCCATGCCGACCATGGGTTCGTTTATCCTACAGATGACAAGGACCCATTACAGATTTCTGGGCAGCAGCCTGCCATGATCTGTTTTCCCAAGACTGCTTAGCATACCTTAATTTGTCCATTTATTGCTCTCTGCCACAAGGCTGGGAGCGTGTCATAAGCCGGGACAGGGCCTCACCTCTCCAGCATAGTGACAGAACATAGGAGAAGCTTATCAGCTAGCGGTCCCAGGAGAAGCTGTTTGTATTCCAAAGGCAGGAGAGAGCTGCCCCTCCTCCATCACCTGCTCCTTCAAGCTGGAAGATGAGCACGGAGAACAGGTCACGAGTAGGGGCCTGGAGACAACAGAATGGCTGTTCGTGGGACCGCAAGGCTAGCCTGACTCACTCGGTGAGGAGTAACAGAATACAAGAGTTGAGGAAAGCAGAGGTACCTCATAGAGAATGAAAATCAGGAAGAAAAATATATTCGTGTAAAATGATTTTTATATGATGGGAAACAACATGGAACCCAGAAGCTAGCAGCTGGACTTTCTACATCGTCCCCTCCAGCTGATGGAAAGTTCCAGCCAGGGCCATGCATACCCACGTTCTGGCTCCAGGAAGCGTCTGCCCCATCATGAGGTAATGCAGCTACTCATCACTTCCTGAGGTTGCTCAGCTGGGCCTGGGCCAAGGGACCATGGATGGAGGTGCAGGGGTCAGAAGGCTCAGAGTCTGCACAACTCTAAGGACAGGAGGCCAACATGCGGGTTAGCAGCATCCTCACCCTACACACATCCGGGGCAAACCCAGACTGTCTCCAGGTCGTGGAAAGCAGCCAGACTGAGCCCAGGAGCCAGACGTGCCCCAGCAGCAACCAATCTCAGCTCTCTGCTGGGCACTTGAGAACGGCACCAGCAGAACTGTTTTCCTAGTCTAATGGGCCCAAAATCCTGTAACAAGAGCTGTGTTTTCTTTTCCTCTTTCCTGGGAGGGGAAACAACAATAGCAGGTACTATCACAGAGCGCTACCTGGGAGTCGGCACGAAATGCTGCTTCTCTTTAGCCCTTACAACAACTGCACCAGGTAGGGATTATTAGCTGTGTTGAAGCTGAAAAGACTGAGGTTCGGCTGTATCCTGGTATATAGCAGAATGAAGACCAAACCCAACCTGGCTGCCTCCAAGCCAGCACTCCCCACCCCACAGCGGCCACATAAGCAAATTAAACAGCATGAAACTGCTGCCCACCCCCCCCAACCCCGTCATGGCACCTATGGGATTACAACTCCTCCTACCTTTACCAGACCTGGTAGAGAAAAGACAAAGGAGCCCACTTTGAGGCCAGGCTCCTGGAACCAGTAAAGACACAGAAAACAACAAGTTAACTGTCCCTAGTACTGTCAGGAGGGAGACACAAGTGCAATCCAGGCAGACCATTTCCTGCTTGGTACATTACCACTCCAAGGTCCAAAGGCCTACTCAGGCCACACACTCATCCAGATTATGGCACTAGCCTCCCAGCTGGGCCCCCAGCCTCCAGCTGTCCCCATTTTACCCAACCTTCCAGGCAGAGAGAGATCCTTCCGAAACACACAACGGATCGCCTCACCTCCCTGATCACCTGCCCCCCGGCCCGCCCCGTATCCCTCAGGGTAAAGTTCAACCTCTTTGGTTTAGCTCTCACGCCCTTGTGTCTGCCTTCTGCTCTCCTCCTGGCTTGTTCTCAGCCATTCAGAGCATCCACTCTTTGCCTGTACTTCCCTGAAAGCATTATGCCATTTCCAGACCGTGTACACTGCTAGCCTTTCTTCCTTCGAAGACCCTTCCCCTTTGATAATCCCTGACAGTCCTTCTAAACTCAACTCAAATATCACCTCTTCCAGGAAGCCCTCTGGGATACCGCAGTCTGACTTAGATGCCCTCTCCTTTGAGCTCCCCAGCTCCCTTATACTTCCTTTTATCGCAGCACTTAGGGTTGTTGATCTTTCTTTTCTGCCTCCTGTACTAGGTTTCCTAGAAAAGAGGAACTGAGCCCAGACAGGGCCTCAGTTGATCTTTGTATCTGTAGCAATACCTAGGCACATGGCACATTGCTTGAAACACAACAGGAATTTCTGGATAGAAAACTGAGTCGGTCTACACCCTGGTAACTAGGTCCCTCTGATCACGGGTTAGAGGATCTTTACGCTTCGGGTGTCTGTAAAGGCTCATCAGTCCACTACGCTGAGCTCCGTTAGTATGGGAACTGGTCCTTCTACTTCGACCACACTCCTGCTTTCTGAGGTCCTATGTGGTCACAGTGAACTTTCTCAACCCTGGATACCAGTTACCACAAATGATCAGTGCCCCTTGGAAGCAGTTTTGTGGCCACAGTAGGGGATGGGAACGGGGAGGGCAGCCAGCGGTCCCTGAGCTCTAAGACTGATGACCTCTGGGTGAGGGGTGCTGGAGGCTGTGTGGGGCCCAGAGAGCCAGCCGACCTCGCAGTCCTCACCCGAACACTTCCACTTCTGCCTCCTCATGAGTTAGTTCTTGGTTACTGACGAGTCCAGTCTGGTGAAATGTGTTTGGTTTCATGTTTCCTGTCAGTGGCCTACTATTTAAAAATGACAGCCCACCTACTGTGTGACAGAGATAAGGTACCTGTGGTCTGAAGAAGCAGCTTCTTGCCATCAGCCCCTGTGTGAAGAAAGCCTGCTCTGCAAAATGACACTGAGGAGAGGGACACCTTCTGTGGCATCGTTTCTTTCCTAGGAGCTCAGTTTTCCATGGCGAGACAAGGGAGGAGGACCAAAGGGGCACTGAGCCCTTCCTAGCAGTGATGTCAGAAGGGACTGGGCCCGTTCTTCCTAAAATGATTCTTCTCCCTCATCCCCTCACTGACCTTGAGATCAAAGTGAGCAATTTTCTTGGCATGAAGGTAGTTCACACCGTCCAGGATCTGCTTGATGAAGCTGGTGGCCTCCTCCTCACTCAGCGACTCCTTCTGGGCCAGGAAGTCGAAGAGCTCTCCTCCCGACACTCTGCAAGACACCAGTGTGGGGTGGGGGCCAGGCCCAGTCAGCCCTGTGTGTTAGGAGGCCAGGCCATGGGTGCAGCTCCTGAACTTGACCCCCACGACCTGCACATACGGCAGGATCCCCTCACCCATCTCTGGGGCTCTGTCCTGCCAGCACCAGGACCCGACTTCGCTTCTATTGGCTGCATTCTTCCCTTTGGATCACAAGGGTAGGAACCACTCTTCGGGAGTCACCAGAAGGGTCTCGGGTTACCCTGGGTGTTACCTCTCCCCACCCCATGACTGAGGGGGCAGGGGACAGAAACAAGTCCTGTGAGATGACAAAGAGGAAAATATGCTGGGCCAGAAACTGGAGACCTAGATTCTAGTCCAGCCCTGCCACTGACCTTGGACAACTCACTTTCCCCCTCCAGGCAGCCCTTAGTTTCCTTACCTGCAAAATGAGCAGGTTGAGTACGATGGCTCCTAAAGCCCTTTCTTTCATGGCCTCTTCAAAGCTGAAGAGAATCTAGGCATGGATTCTAGACCCATCTAAAAACCTGAAAATGCTGGGGCGCCTGGGTGGCACAGTGGTTAAGCGTCTGCCTTCGGCTCAGGGCATGATCCTGGCGTTCTGGGATCGAGCCCCACATCAGGCTCCTCCGCTAGGAGCCTGCTTCTTCCTCTCCCACTCCCCCTGCTTGTGTTCCCTCTCTCGCTGGCTGTCTCTCTCTCTGTCGAATAAATAATAAATTTAAAAAAAATCTTAAAAAAAATAAATAAAAATAAAAACCTGAAAATGCTACTTTTGTCCTCACACTCCCCACTCTTGCACCTTATGGTAGATCTGGCAGGAATGGAGGCCCGTAGAGTAAAAGCAACCTCCCCTATAAATACTAGTTAACTGTTTCATCTGAATTAGGGATTTGGGGTTGCCAGATAACATAGGGGATTTTCATTTGCTAAATCTGGTAACCTTACTGGGCTCGTTTGTCCTCTGATGGATGCTGGGGTATCCAGCCAGGACATGCTTCTCTGGGGCTAGGACAGAGCCAAGGGTCATCCCAGGGAAAGATACTGGGAAGGCCAGGGGGTCCAAGAACTCAGGATCACCTGGAGAACGTGTTTAAAATGCACAATCCAGGTCCTACCACAGACCCTAACAAATTAGATCTTCCAGCCCCCAAACCTTGGAACCTGTATTCTTACAACAATAACATAATACTAGTAATTCACATTCATTGGATACTTACTCTGTGCATAATGTGTACTTTAGGGACATTATTTCATTTAACCATGACAATACCTTATGACCTAAATACTTGGATTTTCCTATTTCACAGCTGAAGAAACAGAGGCTCAGTGAGGGTAAGTGACTTGCCCAAGGTCATGGAGCTAGTAAATGGCAGTCAGGATTCAAACCCAGGCAGAATGACTTTCAACCACTATATCATACTGAGTGTTCTTAGATGATTTTTAAATGGCCAGAATGGCTTGTGTCCCAGTTTGGGGAATCGCTCATTCCCTGCTACCTAGTTCATCCTAAACAAAGAGCACCGAAATTTCCTTTTTCTCCTTTCTTTAAAAATGTCCAGGAGCACCCACAGACCCACTAACCAATCTTAGCATCATGGAAAACAGAACCATGGGACATGACAGGGTAACACAGGAAGTACACAGTGACACCTGTGACGTTATCTCACACCAACAGCTGCTTAAGCCTCTCGCTCGGCTATCCAACAGAACCTTCTGCAGTGATGGAGATGCGGTCTATGAACATTGTCCAGTGTAGCAGCCACTAGTCACACATGGCTACTGAGCATCCGAAATATGGCTAATGCAACCCAGGAACTGAATTTTAAATCTTACTTCATTTGAAGTCACTTTAATTCAAAAACTGAAGTGGTATAAAATATTTTCCTGCAAACACAACTTTATTGTTTTGATAAGTTTGTATTTCACACTGTTACATTGGGAAGGAACTTAATGTGCTCTCAGTGTAAGATACACACTGGGTTTTGAAGATAGAATATGGAAAAAAGAATGTAAAATATCCCATTAATGATTTTTATATCGATTACATGTTAAAATGATAATATTTTGTATATACTGGATTAAATAAACTCTGATGAAAATTAGTTCACCTGTTTCTTTTTACTTCTTATTCAATGTGGCTAGTAGAAAATCTCAAATCATATATATGGTTCATATTATATTTCTATTGAACAGCACCAATACGGAGGGTATCTCCTTAGATCTAACTATTAGGTTACAGGAAACGCAAGACCTAGAGGAACAAGTTAACTAACAGCATGAGGAAGGAATAAGCCAAAACCAAGGTGTGAGATGATCAATGGGACAAACGACCTAGTTTTTCCAACAAATCAATAGCATCGAGAAAGAAGGGGAAGGAGAACTGCTATAGGAGAAATGAGACAGAAGAGACAAAAGAACCAGATGCAGTATGTGGACCTCATGTGGATGCTAATTCAAATAAAACAACCGCAAAAAGATATCTCTGGGTCCATCAGAAAACTACCACTATGGGGGGCGCCTGGGTGGCTCAATCCTTAAGCGTCTGTCTTCGGCTCAGGGCATGATCCCGGCGTTCTGGGATCGAGTCCCACATCAGGCTCCTCCGCTGGGAGCCTGCTTCTTCCTCTCCCACTCCCCCTGCTTGTGTTCCCTCTCTCGCTGGCTGTCTCTCTCTCTGTCGAATAAATAAATAAAATATTTAAAAAAAAAAAGAAAAGAAAACTACCACTATGGACTGGAGTGTAGACAGCCTCGGTGGTCCCAAGGCCCGGCTGGATAATTCTGTCAGGTGTCATAGATACATGATGGTCACATTTTTAAAAACTGTCATCAGTGAGGGATGCACACTAGGGTATTTATATGTAAAGTGACATGATGTCCGAGATTTGCTCTAAAATATTCCAGCAAACAAACAGTTGGAGTGGGGGCAGGTAGGGGAATAGGAGTTTTATATAAAACGAGTCTGGAAAAATGTTGATCACCTGAAGCTGGGTGATGGGCATATGAGGGTTCCTTACGTCATTCTTTCTACTTTTGTATATGTTTGAAATCTACCCTAATATGAAGTTCACAGTGAACTTCCACGGGGGGTGGAGGGTAGGGGGACTCCACGATCTCCCTCAGCCGCCCACCCACATTATAACCATCATCACCTGGTAGTTCCTCCATAACAGATGAGGAAACTGAGGCCCACAGGAGGGGAAGTGGCCATGCAAGTTCTCCAGCAGGGGAGCGTGCGGTCAAGGCCATGTCCAGGCCCCGGCTGCCGTCCAACCGTCTTCTCGGACTAACGTGTGACTGGAGACGAGCTGCCCTAACTCTCTCAGCAATGCCTGTCAGGGATGGGGGTCATGAGAATGTCTGTGCGCTCACCTCGTTCTGAAGAGCAAATGCGTTGGTACAATAAGGAAGGCGCTCAGCCCGCGGACGTGCGCGCCAGCGCTCCGCCTGCAGGGGCTTCCGCCATGATGTCGTTGTTCGTCACACGTGGTTAGTGTGGGCTTACGTGGTGGGAGGAGGCGCTGGGGAGGCAGTGAGGCTGGGGGAGGGCCTGGACGGAGGGAGCAAGGGAAACAGCACCAGCAAAGGCAGAGACGGTGACGTGCGCAGGGCACAGATGAGGCAGGAAGTCCCCGTGCACCGGCCGGCCTTGGAGGTGAGGGGCCCGCCTGCTGGCATGCTGGTTCTGTCACTGACTAGCACCTCACTCTCCACCTCAGTCTCTCTCATCTGTCAAATGGGGTTAAAAATATCTCCCTTTGGCAGACATGAATGTCAGAAACCTCTGTTCCTGCTGGAGTGTGAGCTTCTCAAGGGCAGGAGCCATGAATCAGGTCCTCAGCTTTATGTCTAGTGTCTACCGCAGAATAGATGCTGAGCAAATATTTAGAGAAAGTGCGGGTGGTGGTAAAGGGGTGAAGAGAGCCCGAGAATGTGCCGTCTGCTACAGCCACACTGCCCCTCTACTCACTCAGCTGGGTGCAGCCCACAGTGGCTGCCTCAGTGTTGGGGATGAAGCTGGTGCACTGTTTTTCCATGTGTCTCAAGGGTGAGGCCATCCTCTGCCCCACCCCCACCTGGGCAGGTGCTGGAAACTGGAGTCCCCTCTTAGCTGCCGAAGGAGTAACCCTGAGTCTGCACTGCAGGCCCAGGTCAAAGGGCCAGGACGGTGGTCCCAATCCTTCCGTGACATAGACCCAACCTTCCCCTGGAGGTACAGCATTAGAGTCCCAGGGCCTAGCTTTTCTTCTTGCAAAACAGGAATGAGGATGGGTGCCTGGATGGCTCAGTCGGTTAAGCATCCAACTCTTGATTTCGGCTCAGGTCATGATCTCAGGGTGGTAGGATCGAGCCCTGCTTTGGGCTCTGCGCTCAGCAGGGAGTCTGCTTTCCCTCTCCCTCTGCCTCTCTCCCTGCTCATGCCCTCGCTTTCTAAGTAAGTAAATCTTTTTTTTTTTTTAAGTTTAAAAAAAAAAAAATACAGGAATGAGGAAAAAACCCAGCCTATTGCCCCTGGGAGGGGGGAATCTTGCTGTAGAGTTGGACAAGTGCTATGAGACCAAAGTCCTGGAGGTAAATACCATGCAACATATTGTCATCAGGCGTGGCAATGGTGGAAAGGCATTTGATTCCGAGTTTACTCTAAGTTTGCCACCTGTGCAATATGCTTCCCCAAGCATTCTCTCCCTTGAGACTCACATCCCCCCAGAGGGATAGATGGAACTTCTGTCCTGATTTTTCAAATGAGAAACTGAGGCCCCAAGAGACCAAGTGACTTGCCCAAGGTCACACAGTAAGTCACAGAACCAGGTTTTAGAGCCAGATCTTCCCAGCCCCAGTCCACCATGTGTCTTTCTCAACGCACTGTCTCCACATTATAGAGCCTGAGTTGGTGCAATGAGGAAAGCTCAAAGCCACCCCAAGTAGTGGGCGGTCTTCTGACATCCCTGCTCAGCCGCATTCAATCCCTCATCATACCACGCTATTGTTACCTGTCTGTCTCTCTCCCCAGTTAGGTTATCTTTGCTTCCACAGCACCTTGTGTAACAAAGGCATTCAATAGAAGGTGGGCGGATAAAAGAACAAAGGGGAAAAAGCATTAAAACTATCAACATGATATAGAATGTTCTCTATTATATAGAAGTGATGCCTTGGCATCGGCAAGAGACCTGTCCAGAGCCCTATACAAATGTTCAAATCCACAGTGCCCCCTCTGAAACACAGGACAGTCACCTGGCCCTTGTTTTCTGTCCTTCCAGCCCCTGCTGCGTCCTGTGAGGCTGTGGCCTCAGGCACATCCTACCCTTCCTACCTTAAATAGAATGCTGCCTAAGTGTAAAAGAATCTCACGATAATCGGGATGTGTCCTGTCACCCAGAGCCACTGATGTGAAGGCCCAGGCTGGGCGGACTTTGGGAGACAGTAATCAGCCACACCACTGAAGGTGTGATCTGGGCAGGAGACCGGGTAAGACATGGTCTCCTTTGGATAAAGAAGGGAATAACCACAGGGGTCCTCAGAATCTCCCCCAGAGTCCTGGAAAGGTGGGAGGCTGATGAGCCCACTGGGGTGAATGTCCAAGTCCGGACGGACACCCAGGCTGGGGACACGCACATCAATGCTCAGGCAGCTCTCCTCGAGTTTTTGTTCATTTTCCCCCTAACACAGCTTTTCCCAAGGGTTTCTCAGCCCCAAAACCTCTTCCTTGGAGCTCCCTGTCTCCTCCCAAATGTCTCTCCTCTCACATCCCAAACCTCTTTAGCTTCAAGATGAAAAGCAAAACCTAACAGTCTGAGCCTCTTCTGCTCTCCTCTCAGCACCCCCAGGATCAGTCCCCTTCCTACTAAACTGACCTTCCTTCTTGCTGGTTGCTCTGCCTGCTAGAAATGCTTTTCTGACTCTTTCGTGAACATGTGCTGAAACGACCTGCGTAGCAGCGATTTGGGAAGGGTGCTGCCGGAGCTGCTCAGGCCCAAGAAGCCGCACTCAACTCGGTGCACTGGGAGGCACTGCTGACACCCTGGGGCGCTCTGCCAGGCCCTTCTCTCCGATGCAACCACCCGGCTCTTGCTTTCCGTTCCCTGGGTGTCCGGGAGGCCCCAGAGCCATCAGGGGCCCGGATGGAAGGCCTGTCCAACCCCCCCAGGTCTGACTTACATTTTCCAGAGCAACCTCCACATATGACATGAGTTAATCTACTGCAATTTTGAAAATATTCTTTATGCTATACAGAAGTCAACTTATATGGAAAAACTGAATCCTTCCCATCCTTGCCTTCAACAGCCCTGAACCAGAGGCAGCTGCTGCTAAGGAGGTCATGGATGGGGTAACAACAGCTAAAAAGGACTCAAACCAGGGCTGGGCATGTCCTCTGAGTATTGGTCACTTTAGCAGAAAGCAGAGCATGCCCGGCACCAGACCACAGATGCTGGGAGGGGCAGTGGGACTGGGGTAGAAACCTGCCATTGCAACTGAACAGGCAGGCACTAATACCCATGTTTCAGCACTGGGCAAACCCAGGGACCTATTAGGGCACGAAGAGGACGGGGCAGCCGAAGGTTGCTGATGAGCCCAACAGGGGTCACCAAGTCCAAACACAAAAGCGCACGAAAAGCCCTTCTCTCTCAGGAGGTCCTCCCTCTCACACTCCAGGCACATATGGTTTCGGCACGGCCTTAGCCATCCGGAGCACTCCACAGACAGGCACCCTGAGAGCAGCGAGACAGGTTGAGAGGAAAGGAGGAGTCAGAGAAACTATGAACATACAGATCTGAGCAAGCATGGTAGCTCGTGCAAGTCACACTGGGAGCACCTGTGTGACAACTGGTAGTGTGGACAGTGACAGCTCACTAGAAGAGGGCACATAACTGTGGCTGACCACGAGCGTTGCTGGGAGAAACAGGGACATCTCAAGAGCGTCCCAGACCCTAACTCCTAGGGTTCTACAAACAGGAAGAAGCAGGCGATTTCCCCAGCAATTAAAGAATAAAATTCTTTAATATAAAAATAAAAATGACAACAAAGAATCATTTTATCACTATAAACGTCAATAAATAATGAATCCTTCTTTAAAACAAATGACCCAGGGCTGGCAAGGCTGCAGGCAAATGGGAATGTTCCTGGATTGCAGGTCGTTCTGGTTAACTAACACCGTCCCGTGGGAGGGAGGACATCAAGAGCTCCGCAAATATCAGGTTGGTCATCCTCTTCCTGGGGTTTGATTCAAAAGGATCAATTCAAAAGAAAAGTGGGAGATTATGGGAAGTAAGTTGTTTTATGGCCATAAAATCTGTAATGGTTAAAAACTGGGAAATAAAAACCAAATGTCCAACAATAGGGATATACGAGTATGTAATTCAATGAAACATGATACCCTCAGTTAAAAGAAAAAACCTTTTTGTGAAATTATGCTAACTGAGGGGGAAAAGTAGAGCAAGAAATTGTACAAGTATAATGATTGTATACAAATAGATAAAGACTGAAAGGAACCACAGAAAAACATAAATAGCTATGTTTGGGTGGTAGGATTATGAATGTAATTTCGTTTCAGTTGCTGGGAAGCTTTTTAAAGCAGTGGCCTCGTCTTCCCAGTGGAGGTGGGCTTGTCACTCTGCTGGGAACCAGTGTGCCAACTGCTGACCCTGAGCCCCGGCACACCTCAGGCTGTCCACATGGCTGACCACACCTGCGGGACGCCCCCAGCCTTCCTGAGTCAGACAGTGTCTACGCCAACTAGTGCAACCGGCTGAGAAGTCCATGGGAGACACGTGGAGGACGCTGGAGAGCGAAAGGAATAGCACAGGCGAGTCTGTGCATTTAAACAGCAAGAGATGGTTAATTTAAGCATCAAATGCAAGAGTATGCAAATGCCCATCTGCTACAAAAATCTATATCCTGGTAATACAAGGGCTTAGCTTTCAAATTAGAATTATTTCAAATGCCAGGTGGTCCACCCAACCTGTGGGCAGGCTAAGGACGGCTGCCACATTTACAGATGAGAGCTGAAGCTCAAAGGAGGGAGGGACTTGCCCAAGGTCACAAGGTCAGAGAGCACCAAAACAAATGCCTCCACCCCTCTGTTATCCAGCAGGTGCATACATGCCTCTAAGGCTCAGAACGTTCCCAACACCAGTCTTGCTGCTTGACTGGACACAGCCATTGTGACTCTTGCCACAGTGCAACTCAAACTCCCTTGTCTGCCAGAGCCCCATCTCCCCATTCCATGGGCACGCCTCCAAGAGGGACACCAGGGGGCCCACCCCTGGAGTCTTAGTATCACCAGACTGTGACTAGGCCAGCATAAAACCATCCCACCTCATGCTCATAGCTGTCCACACAAGCAGTGTGGACTCAAGTCCTAGCCCCGCCTCTTCCTGGCTTTAGGGTCGATAAGGGACCTGTCTGTAAAACGCGGATAATAGGAGCCTCTGTGTGATAAGATTGTTAGGAAAATCAAGTAAGGTAATAGAAGTGCTCAGTACAGTGAATACAAAGTAACCCGTTGGTGTTAGTAGAGCACTTCCCTCAAGAGTCTTTGTGAGGACTGAGCAAGTGGCAAACATGAAGCGTGTGACAAACCTCTGGCTTACAGAAGCGCTCTCAGTAATAGCTATTATTATGATAATAAGGGCATCAAAGACACAGAGGTGGGGATTTATTTCTTTTTTCCAGGAAAGGGCTGGAGAAGGGCTTTGCTTCTCCCCTCGTCGTAGAGAAGACAGCCTCTCCTTCCCTGCTACCGCCTTCTTACACCCCGCTCCCACGTGTTCTCCAGCCAGGAAGTGACCCCCGCACCAGCCATTGCTTCCCTTTTATCCCCGGGGTCCAATGAAAGCCAGACCAAGACCCCCGCCCTCTGTCCCTGCTGGTCAGCAAACCCACCTACCTTTGACCCAGGTCGGGGGTGGGGGAGTAACCAAGGGAAACCACTCGCCTCAGACTTCATGGCCTCTGGGCTGAGCTTAGGTCTGCTGCTGCCCTCGGGGGTCTGTGGCCGGAGCTTCCACCACCCTACCTGCCCCCGCTGCCCGCGCTGGGTCCCGTGCACGCACTCACAGCTCAAGGATGAGCACCACGTCGGTGCGGTTCTCAAAGACGTCGTGCAGCGTGATGACGTTGGGGTGCAGCACCTGCCGCAGGATGCTCACCTCGCGCTCGATCTCCTCCCGGCACACGCCCCGCCGGCTGGCCCGGCTCTGCCGCTTTTTGATGAATTTGGCCGCGTACTCCAGCCCCGTGCTTTTCTCTCGGCACTTCTTCACAATGGCAAACTGGCCGCTGTGGGGACACAGACCGGCACAATCGGGGTGTTACTGTGTCCGTTCCAGGAAGCAACCCAGTTGTCAGCCCCCAGGCCACACTAATCAGAGCCATTCTGCGAGGGTAGGGCAAGTCATGCCACCAGCCAGCATCCTCACCAGCCTGTTAACCCTGGCTGAGATGAGGCAGGTCCTGGGCTTCCCTTTTGTTCATATGAATCCTTTGCCTTTACTAGGAATGAATGTTAGTATTGTCATTCCCAGTGTACAGATGTGACCACTGAGGCCCTGAAAGGTTATTGATTTATCAGGATGATACAGCCTCATCGTTCCTAAGTCTCAGTTAGAACCCGAGTCCAGTATCCACTAGATAAAATCACAGCGTCCAGAAGCTTTACACTATGTAAAGATTAAAAAGGAAAAACATGAAGATCGGATCAGCATGGTCAAAATACTAATGGTAACAGTTGTTCATTTGGGTCTGCCTTATCTGGATACAAGTACAAAGTTATCCATTTATAATTGTGATTTCTCTATATTCTCTATATTCTTATGCTTATACCTTTGCTCCCAACCTCCTCCCCAAAAATAAAATCTCAATGACCTGATCAAAGCAGGTCCTCAGTAAGGGAACAAAGAGGAGGGGGATGCACTTAAAGACAAGGCCAGAGGACATGCTGGCTGGGTGGTGGGATGCTGGTGGAGGAGGCGTGGGGGGAGGGAGCCTAACACTGTTAAGAACCACAGGTGGGAGTTCGTCATGGTGAGAAGGCTGATGGGACCACAGAGTTGTAAAGTGTTAGAAAACTGGCGCACAGGAGAGGTCAACTGACAAGTGTGAGGTCATCACAGGTTAATGGCCAAGCCAGGTGCCCAGCCCACTGTCCACAAAGCCACTAAGTAGTTACAGAAGTCAAGACTGTGCTTAGTGCCCTTCAGGTTTGAGCCTAGAAATGCTTCCATTTCTAGGGACCAATATAGCAACCATGAAATGGTGTCCATGCCAATGGCAGGTGGCCCTGAGCCAGCTTCTCTGAGTGCTCCAAGGACAGCCCACTCCACGGGGAAGGGCAGCAGCCCTTCTGTTCACCATCAGTTCAGGTGGGCAGGGTGCATGGGCAGCTCTAAGTCCCCAGAGACTGCCCAGTGGTTCCCCGCTTCTGGGGTTCTCCCACTCCTCTTCCAACATTTTCCACAAGTGCCCCATGTTTTCTCACCCACAATACCCACTGCTTAAGACAGAACTCAGAAAGTTTTCAGGTTCAGCTTAATGGCTGAATAAGGGAGCACCACACTCCACACACAGTATATACTCTCTTAGTGGCTCTGGGGTAAGAGTTACACACAACGAAATTCTCCGCATATTTGCCTCAATCTCAGAAAATAGCATCACATCTGAACCACTCCATTCCTAGAATAATCCTCAGTGAGACAGCCTTCAAAATAAACCTAAGTGGAAAAAAAAAAAAAAGTCAAGTAGAGCAAGCAAGGAAAAGATATGCCAACACTTAAATAGCATCCTATGGCAACCACCTTAGAGATGTCACCAGACACATATTCCCGTATCTCTCCATCCCCTCATCCTCCATTCACTCAGTGCTGCCTGAGTGTCTGCTCTGTGCCAAGCCCTGTGCCGGGGAATGGGGGGCAGGGACCAAAGGCACAGACAACAGGTACAGAGGGAGCTCTGGGGAAGAAGGTCCTGGGGGCTGGGTCTAGGCTGGACAGCGATGGCTTTGTGGAACCAAATTTATATTACTTTGTCTACTAACTCTAAAGTTTCAGCTATTTACACTCTGAATATTTGGCTCCTAGCTGTCTACACACCAGGGGCTGACGCAGGTGGAGTGAAGCCAGGCGTCTCAAAGCCAGAGTGAACACATTCAGCAAGATCTCTAACACAGCTTGTCCCTTGGAGCTACTTTGGGTCTCAGGGACATTGGGTCCCTTAGTGGGAGCCAGCAAACACCTGACAAAGCTTCCAGTCCCAGGCAGCTGTGAGTCTCAATGTCAGGACGGCCATGCTTTTCTTTTCTCTGACATCTCAGGGGCCTGGCATCAGCAGCCCTAAGGGCAGACAGGGCTCACTCTTTCTAGCCGACAAACCAGAGCTTAAGGATTGTAAGCATTTTGTTTAAGCTTACAGAACACAGACGTGGAGGCACAGAGCTTTTGTAAAGCAGAGAGAAATATTTCGAGTCACCTTGAGCTAGGGAAACAGAGGCATTTTTCTATATCACATGACTTAAAAATTCCTCAAAGTCTCAAAAAAGCAAAAAAGTGTTTGCATTTCCTGGTTGAGTTTTCTCCTTGTGAGAGCAGCTGTGGCAATGAGAGGTGACTGGGGATCAGTCCTAATATGCAGGCCATTTCCTCCCACCAGAGGCAGGTATTTTGAGAGTGGGTGAATAACGGAACCAAATACCAAGCAACACCACTCATCTCCCCTCTCTTCCTGGGGGAGGGGTCCTCCGCTCAACCTGCTCTGGGGAGTCCAAGGGGAGCCCAAGGAGAGCCTAGGCCACTGAAGAGTTTGCCCTTCTTGTTGGGCCGTTACTGGGAAAAGGGGACACAATGCTCCATGGGGGCCAGCCCCCAGGCCATGAGGCTTTGGGCAGCAAAAGCAGCCTTCCAGGGCAAATGGGCCTGGACTCAGGAAACTTAACGCTGTCACCTGGGGCAAGTGGCTACCTGCTCTGAGCATCGGTTTCCTCATCTGTAAAATGGGAATCATGACTCCCTACTAGGGAATCATGATGACTGGAAATATCTGCAAGCTGGCCCACGGTCAGCTCTGATGAATGACAGCTACTGTAACCGTTGCTAGTTTATTGCTCCTATGAAGGCCAAGCTAGAGACACTACGGAAGTCACGGATTTAAATGGTGTGCAATATGTGGCCAGGGAATCGGTGTCATTGCAAAAGTGCTCCTGATGATTCCAGTGCGCAGTGAGATACAGGGATACCTTTGTCCTAAGCAGTTAACCAACTCTTTTAACCCTTCGAGCAGTGGTTCTCAACTGGCTGTACGCCGGAATCACCCAGGGGATTTCAAAACTGGCTGCCTGGGTCTCACGCGCAGAGATTCCCACCTCCTGGGTCTGGGCGGGCTGCCGTCTGGGAACGGAGATATTTAAAAATCTCCCAGGTGACTGGCGAGCAGCGGGGGCTGAGAAACCGACTTACAACAGTCTTCTGGTTCTCTGCATTCTACAGAAGAACCGTACTGCTGTGACTCACTTTATTCCTCGTCCTTTTCAGTATTCACCTATTACCCTCTCCCTTAGTTCTTTGATCGGACGTTCGAGGCAAGGAGGACGGGGAGGACAGGAAGGAGGGGGAGGACTGTTGTCTCTCCCAGGACGGGTCTGGCGTTGAACTGCTCCAAATCAACACAGCAGATTATCCGAGGCTCTGCGGGCGCCAGGAGTGGAAGTTCACATCCGGGCATGCCCTGGTCACCGTATCCACAGCAAATGCAAAAATCAGAGCTCGGGTAAACAAAACACCAGAGCTGAGGCTACTCTCTCTTATGCCCTGTTGACCCGTGGATGGGCCCTCGTCTGTCCATTAGGATGCTCCAAGGCCAGGGGTTCAGGCCATGCAGGGCAGAAGTTGCCCAGCTAGGCTATGGGGACAAGGGGTAGGCAGTGAGGGCCTCTCTCGGTTAGGACAGAGCCACCCAGGGTGCCACCCAGAAAGTCACTGCCAGTACTAAATCAGAAATTATGGGAATGCTGATTCATTGACACACAGGCAAAGCGTGCATATTGCAATCCTCCTGCTCCGTGCTCCCCCCACCATTGCAAACAGTCAATACCCAACCCATGGTCTAATGCAGCAAAGGGCAGGCAGTCAGGCTGACCAATTCCTGGTCCTGCTCCTGCCATCAGAGCCTCACGGGCTGGGCAAGGCAAGGCACTGCCTTCTTGGTTTGTGTTTCTCCACCTGCCACCTGAGATCTCACCTCAGAAAGCTTCTGTCAGAAAGCTCCAAAGAGCCCATGACAAACTGAATGAAAGTAAAGGCTTTCCCTTCATTCTCCATGTGGGTTCCAGTCAGAGCCCTACCCTGACCCGGGGCAGCCTGTTCAACTCCCTGGGTTTCAATTTCCTCCCTTGTCAAGCGGGGGTGAGAAACCCTGGCCTGGCCATGTCACAGGAGAAATTACATAAATGATGCCTGAGAAAGGGCTTTACCATCTAGCACTGTAGAAGGGCAGGAGGCATGGGGTGGGGTGTGTGTGTGTGTGTGTGTGTGTGTGTGTGTGTGTGTGTAACTCTGAACCCTGGGGCTGGCTTGCAGAAGTCACGCAGCATGGTTTAGTGAGGGACAGGCAATCCACCAGACACCAACTACCCTCCGTATTTCTGCCAGCACACTCTCCTGCAATTAAGTCAGGAACACACCCCTCTTCCCAGGCAGAGGCCTCAGCTCCTCACTCACTCAGCACCCCAGGAAGATGGAGCAGCCTGCATAAAGAGTGAGACAGATGGGCCTCGTTCAGGAACTCAGCAGGGCCCAGGGTGGCGCCCCACGAGGCTGTCCTATTGTCTGCCCAGGAATCAGATGAAAGGGCATAAACCTAGAACAGTTTCTCAGTGCCAGAAACAGTGTTATCTCTCCAACACCAGCTCCTGAACTTCATGGAAGAGCCTGGCCCGATCACCCGCAAATTCTTCACTGCCAGAGAATAGCCTGAACGTGACTCAGATCTCACCCTGTTTAGATTGTGTAGAGCAACGTGGACCCTACATTTATATCCAGCTTTTCTCTTTATAAGCTCATTTTATATTTATTCTCTCTTTAATATTTGCAGGTATCCTTCGTAGTTCCATTTCACAGAAAAGAAAACAGAGGCTTAGGGAAGTGACTGAGCCCTGAGAGCGGGGCTAGGACGTGAACGCACATTCACTGATTCGAGCTTCAGTAGGGTACTAAGCAGTGGGGAGAGGGGCCCCCGCCGGAAGAGAGGACTATTTTATCACTGATATTATTTAGAATTGCACATGGACAATGAACATAAAAAGCAGGTTTGTTTTTATTTGATTTTATCGTTGGTGTTCATTTTCTTTTTTTTTTTTTTTTTTTTAAAGATTTTATTTATTTGACAGAGATAGAGACAGCCAGCGAGAGAGGGAACACAAGCAGGGGGAGTGGGAGAGGAAGAAGCAGGCTCATAGCAGAGGAGCCTGATGTGGGGCTCGATCCCGTAACGCCAGGATCACGCCCTGAGCCGAAGGCAGGCGCTTAACCGCTGTGCCACCCAGGCGCCCCTGGTGTTCATTTTCAAAAGAAAATGCACCCATCAGGGCCTGCATCCAGGAGACAAATCCTCAGCCCACCCACCCCTACCTTCCATGGTAAGCAGCCGCCAACCAGACTTGCTCTGGCAACTACCAGGGGTGCGCTGCTAAAGGTGTTTTGCAAGGTCTAGGAATAGAGCGGACCTAACTCATTTCCTTTCTCAGTCAACTTTAAAGCGTCCATGAGTTTAGTAACCTGACCCAAAGTCACCAGCTTATTAAGGTAGAGAGGAGGCAGGGCTGCATAGAATGCAAACCCAGGGATGGAGATGCCATGTGCGTGGAGTGGTAGCAAATGGGAAGTGTTCCAAGGCACAGGGATGTGGAGACCAGGTTCCTCCTCCTGTTTCCCCCAAGCAGTCACTGTAGTTCCTCTTCCCACACTGGAGAACAATGAGCCATGATTCCTCTGGAATTACCCTGCAAGGTTTCAGGGCCATGGGGCAGGGATAATGCTTAGATGCTTCCAGTTAAGGCCACCCCAAGTGCAGCCCGGCAGGTGGGAGGAATGGGCACTTCAGCTAAGGCACGGGCCACGGGGCCTCTGGGTGGCTCAGTCGGTTAAGCGTCTGACTCTTGATTTTGGCTCAGGTCATGATCTCAGGGTCATGAGATTAAGCCCCACGTTAGACACTGCGCTCAGCACAGACTCGGCTTGCGGAGTCTGCTTGAGATTCCCTCTCTCCCTCTGCCCCTCCCCCAGCACATGCGTATGCTCTCTCTAAATAAATAAATAAATAAATAAATAAACTCTAAAAAAAAAAAAAAGGCATGGGCCAGGAGCAGTTCAAATCTGTAGTGTGTAGGAACCAGATCAGCCTGATCCCAGAGGACTCACACCCCGATCCCATGGCAACAGCCTGTCTGGCGATGGTGTCGTGGAGCCCCCTCCTCACCCCTCTGCCCGGCCACCTTTGACTGTGGGGCCTCTGTGGCTGCCCCTGCCTCTCATCTCCCTCCCATTACCAATACAGCCAACCCCTAGGCAGGCCACTCCTAATTCCCATGAACAAGATCCTTCTCCTCACTGCCTTAGCACTCAACCCGTTCTTAGCTCCTCTGCCCTAGCCCAGGATTTAGAGTCCAAAGACCTAGGTTCTACTTCCAGTTCTACCTTCAGTAAATCAGTAAATCAGTAAATTCCTTGCGTGTAATATAGACATAAGAAAGTCCCAGTCTCACCAGATTGTAATGAGAATGAAATGAGGCCGTGTATGAAAGAAAGCACTATGTGAAGTCTAACTTCTCCATGGAAGTCAATTATCTACTAGATTGCCACATCCGGGTCCTGGCCCCCATTTTGCAATCCCAGCATATTCTTGAACCCGATTCAGCCCCAGGGAGCTGCATCCTCAGACCCCAGCTTAAAAATAGACAGTGCTGGGGAGGACCATGGCAGAGGAAAAGCAGGGTTCCCATGTGATGCCAGCATCCAGGAAGACAGAGGACCCTTGGGACACAGTTACTCAAGGACAGGGTAAAAAAGCCAGATAGCCAGGAAGCCAAAATAGGGCGAAGAAATACAAAGTTACCAGAAATCAGAGCAGGAAGCAGGTCAGAATTCCAGGCCACAGAGATAGGGGAAAGGAGCAAAAATTTACCGAAAGCCAGGTGGGCAGCTCGTCAGGAGCTAGGTGGGCAAGCAAGGGGGGCAAGGCACACAGGGGCAGCATCCAAGCCAGCCTGAGGCGAGCGGGGACTCGGGAGCAGACAGAAACATCAGCACCAGACCTGCAAACACAAGAGTGCCCAGAGCCATTCAAACGGCCTTTCCTCCCAGCTAGTGAGCCAAGCCTGCTGGCCGATGGACCCGTTTCTCCTCTCTGACCATGTTGCCAATGCCTTCGTGGTCTTCTGACATCGGTGCTTAAATTTGTTTGAGGTGAGGAACCCTCTCTCCAATACATCTTGCACAGAAGCCCAACATGTAAAAAAGATAAAAAGCAGTGCTTCTTTTAGGGGGAGGGGCACTGGGAACCCACCGACTCAGAGCCTAACAGGCTTCATAGAACCCCTGAGGGCTCCAGGAAACACAATTTGAGAAGTACACTGTACAACGTGGCAACATGCCCTTTGCTGATCCCCAAACAGTTCCAAGCTGTAAGTGGGAAAAAGAGAGAGAGAGAGATGCCGAAAACACCGATGCTTCTCAAAATTATGATCTAGTCTTTCAAGACGTCACCCCAACCAAGCCACGCTCAGGGTCAACAGTAAGGAATAGATAGAGGATAAGAGTCAGGGACCACAAGTCAGGGAGCTGAGCCCTGACCTACCAATGGCCCCTGTGCACAGACTCACAGGTGTCCGCTCAAGCTGGCCTATGCAGCTGCACTCCCAGGTTAGTTCACTTGATTCCCTGCAGACTAACTTCCTTCCTCTGGCCTTCTAAAAAAACTCCTAAAGCACGGAAAGGAAGGAGTTGTTGAGCAGAGCCAAGTCAGGCTGAGGTATGATTACTTTTTGGAATCTGTTGTCAGTATAAACACATTTTGATGCTGTTGTCAAATGAGCCTGAGTCCCCAAGTCCAAGACCTGAAATAAGTGAGGCCTGATGTAAGCTGGTCTTGGCTGTATGGACTGAAAATACCGCTCCGTGTCCTCTGGCATAGCCCTTAGTGTAGAGTCTAGGTTCTAGACGCCGACATGACATAGGTTACATAATACAGTGTTGGGCTTGGAGCCTTCCACCCACTCACCTGCCTATCTCCCCGCCATCTCACCCCCCCCACCAACCACCCGACTGCCCATTCGCCTATCCATCCATTCTCTCATTCATTCCTCCCTTCCTCATTTATTGATCAGTGTCCTAAGTGCTCTAAGCATGACACAGCCCCCAACCTGAAGAGCTTACAGTCGACAGAGGGAATGAGACACACACTAACGGAAAAAGAAACATGCATGGGTGTGTAAGAGATCTGCATCAGGGTCCAGTGAGTGGGCAAACAGAAACTGCAGAGGACAAGTACCAGCTGATGGGGGTCAGCAGAAGCCTTATGGCACTGGTGGGATTTAAACCAGGCCTGGCAGAAAAAGCGGGATTCAGACAGGCAAAGGGGAAACCGCTCACCAAAGCTGGAGAAGCAGAGAGCAAGACACGAATGCTCTATTCTGTGGAGGCCCCAAGTCACCACCTCTCTACCTCACTTCCTTGCTGGCGAGTGGCCACTTTGTCAAGGAAATACATCAGAAAAGCAACACTTGCCCTTTCCTCTCCTCTTTGCGGGAGTGGAGGAAAGGGGAGAGCAAGTGGTCAGCTGACAACGATGTACACTTGGGCTGGGCCCCCTGCTCACCACCTGGTTCCTGACAATCAGATGTACATTTGATTAGTGAAAGAACTTCAACAGAACAGGTCGGCTAGCTCGATCCTAGAAATGTTGGCCTTCAGAGACTGGCAAACCCAGGAGGCTGGACCATAACAGATGAGACCTTGAGCATGAGCTCACGGTGCAGAGAAAGAATGCGACTGCAAAGGAAGACAGAAAAATCCACGATGGTTGAGGTTCTGCTATTCTGGTGGGGGTACAGGGCCATCCTCGGGAAATGGTGAAATGAGCAGTTTATCTTTCATGATCCCTCCCACCTGACTTGCTGGACCCCACCCTTCTAGCGCAGAGTTCTGTGCCCAGCCTGTCTCCTGTGAACGTTCACCTCCCCGTGGCCCACATCGCTCTGGGATCCTTCCCACAACTCACATAAAGTGAAAAAGATTCCAAAGGGTTCACCTGACCTCTTTCCAAAGCAACACATTCACATTTTAACTACATCCTTGACCAAAAGGGGCTTCAAGGTGGCAAGTTTAGGTCCACAGTGGGCAAGTGGAGAAATTCCTTAGAGATAAAAAGGTCGTTCCACTTTCCTAAAATTCACACCAAATAAGTGGCCCTACAGAAAACTGACTATGTGTGTCTGTGTATGTGAATGTGGGTGTGTGAACAAATCATGGCCAGTTATCTCTTGTTGGTTCTTTTCTGTTCCCCTGGATCTTTTTCTTTTTTAGATGTGATTTATTTATTTGAGAGACAGAGAGAATGAGCAGGGAGGAGGAGCAGAGGGAGAGGGAGAATCAGACTCTGCTGAGCAGGGAGCCTGACGTGGGGCTCGATCCCAGGACCCCGGGATCATGACCTGAGCTGAAGACAGATGCTTAACCAACTGAGCCACCCAGGTGCCCCTGAACCCCTGGATCTTAATGTCCTAGGAATTCTTGTTGCAACTTCTTCATTGATACACTTAGTTCCTTGTCATCCTCTGTTTCTCAGAATTTGGGTGAATTTTTTATCCCAAAGTTTGCTTCCTTGCCATTACTTGACAATGTCTCAGATCACATCTCCCAAGCACTCAGAGCTATGAATGTGGGCAGAGAACAAGGTTAGGAGTCCTGGCTCTGTCACCAGCTACCAAGTTCTCTTCTCTCTTGGGGCCTCAGTTTTCTCATCTGAAAAATGAAGAGTTGGACCAGATGTCTCATTTAGGTCCCTACCTCATCCCAGCTGCCCTCTTAGGATTCTCTGATGCAGGCCCGTATGTCACATGGATCTATCAGCTTGCGACATGGAGGGTGACTTCTGGGTTTCCCACTGCACAGGGCCCAGCCATGGGTTGAGGCTACTGAGACTTATCAGTTCCATGTTAACCAACTAAATTTCCGAAGAAAGAGGGGTATTAAGGCTTTAGGCAAGGAAAGAAGATCTCAGGCATTCTCAGCAAGATGCCCCTAGGTCATCTTTACATCCAGCAAAATGCTGAACACACCAAAGGCCAAAGGCAATTCTATAGCAAATGACCGGGGCATTCACCTTAGCCCTTCACCACTAACCAGCCCCTAAGAACCAGGAGAGTAAGAACTCTCACAGACCCCACTCAGCACTGAGCACACAGCAGGGACGCAGCCAGTGCTTACAGAAAGGAAATTTGTTTCTTTTTTTTTTTTAATTTTCTATTTAAATTCTATTTAGCTAATATATACTGTATTACTAGTTTCAGGGGTAGAAATTAGTGATTCATCAGTTGCATATAACACCCAGTGTTAATTACATCAAGTGCCCTCTTTAATGCCCATCACCCAGTTAGCCCATCCTCCACCCACCTCCCCTCTAGCAATTCCCAGTTTCCTATAGTTAAGAGTCTCTTATCGTTTGCCTCCCTCTCTGTTTTTATTTAATTTTATTTTTCCTTCCCTTCCCCTATGTTCATCTGTTTTGGTTCTTAAATTCCACACAGGAGTGAAATCATATGGTATTAATCTTTCTCCGACTGGCTTATTTCGCTTAGCATAATACCCTCTAGTTCCATTCATGTCACTGCAAATGGCAAGATATCATGATTTTTGATGGCTGAGTAATATTCCATGGTATATATGAACCACATCTTCTTTATCCATTTATCTGTCAACGGACATCTGGGCTCTTTCCATACTTTGGCTATTGTGGGCATTGCTGCTATAAACATTGGGGTTCGTGTGCCTCTTCGAATCACTATGTTTGTATCCTGCGGATAAACACTTAGTAGTGCAATTACTGGGTCATATGGTAGTTCTATTTTGAACTTTTTGAGGAACCTCCATACTGTGTTCCAGAATGGCTGCACCAGCCTGCATTCCCACCAGCAGCGTAAGGGGGTTCCCCTTTCTCTGCATCCAAATGGCTAACAGACACATGAAAAAAAGCTCAACATCACTTGGCATCAGGGAAACACAAACCAAAATCACAATGAGATACCACCTCACACAATGGCTAAAATTAACAACTCAGGAAACAACAGATGTTGGCGAGGATGCAGAGATTGGAGAAAGGAAGATTTAAAGCGAGGCTGCAGGAAGTGCGGTGAAGTGCATGCCCCACAGCCAGCCCTCAACGGAGCAGGAACACTTACTGGCAGAGTCACTTAAAAAAGAACATGTTCCTGGTATTTTCTTTTTTATTACAAAAGCAGCATGTTTGTTGTCTAAGAAAAAAGAAAGAGGGGCGCCTCGGTGGCACAGTGGTTAAGCGTCTGCCTTCGGCTCAGGGCGTGATCCCGGCGTTATGGGATCGAGCCCCACATCGGGCTCCTCTGCTATGAGCCTGCTTCTTCCTCTCCCACTCCCCCTGCTTGTGTTCTCGCTGGCTGTCTCTATCTCTGTCAAATAAATAAATAAAATCTTTAAAAAAAAAAAAAAAGAAAGAAAACACAGAAAAGCACAAAGAGGACGCTAAAAACTGTCCTTAAACTGTCTTCCTGAGATAACCGTTGTTCTCATTTGGTGTCTGCTGTCTTGAATTTTTTTCAGCGCATCACAGAGTCTTTTCTATTTGTTTCTTAATTTTTTTTTAATTTGACTGGGACGACACCATAAGTACTATTTTGGAACCTGGTTTTTTACATGCTCCACTTAATGACATATCCACTTCACATTTTCCTACGAGATACACATAACAGCTTTCTTTCAGAAATCAGCACCATGAAGATGTCTGTCTACCCTGAAAAACTGATACCCTTCCTATGAGAAAATGAAAATGACATTATCTTAATTAAAAACTCTTTTACTACCTCATTTTAAATGGCTACATAATATCCATGGTACAGATAAGCCACGGTTTTAAAGCAAATTCTTAATTTTGGACATTTATATTACTTCCAAGTGTTAATGTAATTAATAACACTGTTCTAAGTACCCTTACGTATAAATCTCTGTCTACCTCCCCGAGACTCTTTCCTTGAGATAAATTCCAGGAAAGAGAATCCTTAGCCAAAGGTTATGTACACTTCTAAGGTTTTTCATGCTGACAAATTATCCTCCAGAAAGACTGTCCTCGTAAGACTGCTAACAGCCATAAATATTGTCAGCCCCTGCACTCCCCACCCTATATGCATCTCGCCGAATACTGGCTCATTCCTTTTTCCATTTAGATACTTGAAAGATGAGATCTCATTGTTATTTTAACTTGAAGTTAATTAACTTGTAAAAAGAAAGTAATTAACTTGTAATTGATTATTAGTGAGTATGAACATCTTTTCCTATGTATGTGGGTGATCTGAACTGTATACTCATATATGCTTTGCTAATTTTCTACTGGGGAGTTTGCCTTTTTCTTAAAAGCTTTTTATATATTTGTGGCATTAACCATTTGTCACATATGTTGCAAATATTTTCCCCCGCTGACTGCACTGTCTACAAAGGAGCTTCAGGTCTTCTCAGCATCGGTGGTGTTAGCCAGGTTTTCCCCTTTACCTCTCCTTCCTCCTGTCACCTCAATCACCCACATGCTGTGCTTTAGAGAAGTGCCCTGTGCATTCGGGTGAAACTTGCCACTTGGTCGGTCACCTAGGCACTCAATCCAGGTTATACCTTCAAACTGACTGCACGGGCCCAGGAGAACCACTGCCATCTCTCATCCCCCACACCCGCTCCTTACCTCAACATCACCTCACTTGTCCTCCTGGCAATGCCCCCCCCACCCCGGCTGACTGCAGGAAGAGATGGCATCTCAAGGCGAGCAAGTCCTAATGCAGAGTGGGCCTGGTGCCCCCTGCAGGGACCACAGCTGCAGGGGTGACCAGCACAACAGACCCCTGGAGGGATGCAAAGCATCTCTCCTGTCCCCGAATTATCCATGATATCATTTAGCGTCCTTTGTCACGGGATACACATAACGGCTTTCTTTCAGAAATCAGCACCATGAAGATGTCTGTCTACCCTGAAAAACTGATACCCTTCCTATTTCAGAAAATGAAAATGACATTATCTTATTTCCTTTTTGTTATCTTGGTGGTCAGTGACAACAACTGTGATGGCCTACATCTTGGGTGTATTTCCTTCCTCCTTCCCTCACACCCGAGGTTCTCAAACTTGGGGGTGTTTCAGAATCATCTGGGGAGCTTGTTTAAAATACAGATGCCCACTAGTGTGTTGTCTCTAAGTAAGTAAGTAAGTAAATAAATAAATAAATAAATAAATAAATGAATAAATAAAATATTCTTTTACAAATGGGGCTCCTGGGTGGCTTAGTCGATTGAGCATCTAACTCTTGGTTTCGGCTCAGGTCATGACCTCACGGGTCGTGAGATCAAGTGCCCTGTCGGGCTCTGGGCTCAGCATGGAGCCTGCTTGGGATTCTGTCTCTCTCCCTCTGCCTCTGCCCCTCCCCCTGCTCTCTCTCTCTCTAAAAACAAACAAATAAATAAATAAACAAATAAATAAAATCTTTAAAATGCAGATTCCCAGGCCTTATCACAGATTTGATAAATCATAATCTTTGGAGAGCATGTGGCTTTTGGATCTTCTACCTTTATTTTCCAACTCTGTCTGTGTGCCTCTCATTTCACGTTGTCTCCAATCCTTAACACACACGAACAGGAAGAACTAACCTTAAGTGGTTCTGCATTGCCATCACTGTAGCACAGAGAAAGACAGTGAGCTGGGGAGCACGGCTGCAAACACAGAACTTGGACCATTTCCCAGATGGCTAAAGGAGCCCCCAAACTGTGAAAAGTCCAAGACAGAACCACCCAAACACTTACAGTCAATCCCAATAGCCAAGATGAGTGATCTCAGAGCAGAAGGCATTTCCCACAGGAATAAAATGGTGACACCCCCCCGCCCCTCCTGTCCCCAGCTCACAGGTGGCCCATCCCCTCATCCCCACCCTCAAAGGGATCTGACTTTAGATCCACACCCAGTCTCCCACAAGCCTGGAGGTGGGGTGGGGGTGGAGGGAACAGGTCCAAGTCCTCTCGGAAGTAGATTTCGCTCCAAACTCTCCTCCCAGCCCTCCCTGTCTCCCAAGCAGAAGCCAGAAATTTCTGCTGGGCAAGCAGCTCAGAGTTGCAGCTTTGCCACCTCCTCTGTCATCACCACCCCCAATTAGCAGCTACCAGGCGCCCTCGAGGCTGCCACTCCTTCTCAATTCCTCTAACTCTGCTGCTCTAAGTCGTTACAGGATTTGGTACTGCCTGGCACGTTGCCTCTGAGCCTAACTGTCGGAATGCAGGAAGGGTATGTGTCACATCCAGTGTGATTTATTTTTACCTCTGTCTACCCAAATTGCAATCTAGAACAGACCCCGGCCCATAGCCTCTTCCCTCTAGAAACCCACCCACCAGGCGTCCCTCACTAGCTGCCTCAGTGTGGCTTTGTCCTTCCACATGTGACCCATGATGGAGTCACAGAGGGGCAGAGGTTAACCAGCAGGGCTCTGAGCGTGCAGGGGCTCAGATCTGGGAAGGACCCCAGGATGACGCCAGTCCAGTTCCATTACTAGCTGGCTCTGGAAACTTGGGTGGTTTCTTAAGTTTTCTGTGCCTCTGTCTCTTCATCAGTAAGCTGCGGATGACAGCCCCTCCTCGGCCGTGGTGAGGATTAAACATACTGACAGATCTAAGGGCTCAGAACAGCATGTGCCGTATGGTAAACACTCACAGATACGACTTTAACTTTAGCTCTCTGGGCTTCAGTTTCCTCACCTGTAATATGGAAATAATACGCTTAACTTGCAGGACTGTTGAGAGATTTCAATTAGAGAAATACAAGGTCGCTTAGCACAGAGCCCGGCATGACCTTCTTGTTTGGTGAATGGTTTCTGAATGTGAAGGATGAATAAATCAGACAATGGATATCCTGATTCAGAGCAGATGTTTTCACCCATAGTTGCACGTGCCCTTTCCTGCCCCTCAATATCTCAGAAAGTCACTTCTACCCTTAGAGAAACAGGCCAACAGAGCAGTCACTGGCCCCCACACGGGCCCCAGACTGGCCAGACAGGCACATTCTTGGCTTATCTTGAGAGCTGGCAGGTTCCAGCTTTCCCTTCAGAGCAGACTGAGAAGCCAGGCCATGTCTCGACACATCAGAGCCCAGAACAGCCAGGGGACAGACTGTCTCCGTCAGGTCTCCTGCCACTATACGATTTCTTACAAGTCAGGGACTCTGCAGGGTCCCCTGACAGACACTGGGTCTGGTTGGCGAGGTTCATTTACACACAGAAAAGGGTCCCCAGATCACCAGAGTGCTCTACCTGGGTCCCCGGGTCTCTGTTGGGTGGGCCACTCCCCCACCAAGCAGACCCTGGGGAATTGCCAGGAAGCGCAGGCAGGAGGGCTGAGATGGTCATGACCGTGGCAACAAGTGCCCTCAATGTACATGACTCAGCACTCACCACAGTTCTTCCTGCCCTGGGCTATTCTGATTGTCTGCTCGCCTGAATCCCACCTGCCATGCCTTCCTCCCATCCTTCAGAGCTGTAAACTCCTAAGAGGCTGGGACAGCAGTGTCTTGCTCACTGCTGCGCTTTGGGCATATCAATGCTCAGTGCGTGTGAGTTGTAGAAATGAGTCTGGAGTGTAGGCACCGGGGACACAGAGATGCAGGGGGAGCAAGATGCAGTTCCTTATTCCTATAAGAACCACCAAGTATTGGAAGAAGGCACGCTCGCAAACCTCTTCTAAACTAAACATTCTGTGTGTCTTCCCTCCCATGCTGTCTGAGGGAAGAGCTGTTTTGTGGCACCCCGCTTTACCTCCAGGACGCCTAAGCTCACACAGGGTACACAGTAAGCGCCTCTTTGACACAGACAAACCTCAGCTCAGAAGCACCGTATGTATACTCTCCTGGCAAGCCGCCCAGTCCCTCTCTGTTCTGCAATGAACTTTCTCATGATCCCAGCAGCAAGTAAGATGCAAAATGATTTGGTCAAAGTTCCCCTTCCCCTCCGGCCATGGAATTATCTGACCACGCCGAGACTGGGGGTCAGGCCAATCCACAGGCTCCGTGTCAGACCCAAGCCTGTCCAGGGCACAGTAGGGGAGGAGGAGGGACAGTCCTGCTTCCACGGCTGCCAACAGCTGCTTGTCATGGAACTGCAGGGTCAAAACACAGGGGAGAGGAAGGACCCCTCTGACAGTCGAGGAAACATTCAGAGCTTGCCCAAGGTCACATAGCAATTCACAGCAGAGCAGCCTGAGAGCCCGTGTCTCTCAGCACCTGTTTGGTGTCTTTCTAGGATGGCAAGGATTTCCAAGCCTTTTCTGGTAGCAGAGCTCTTTTTCTTTTCGTTATTTCTTTCTTAAATTTTCAGCAAAGTAATACCCATGACCATGGCTAAATAAAAATGAAATTGCACAGAAGGCCTTAGAGTGGAATCACACGCACACACACACAGAGGAAAGCCCCATACGTCTCAGCGTGAAACCACACACACCACTACAGCAAACTTGCCTTTACAACACAGCCTCCTGCTTTTCCTCAGTGCCTGCTACGGAGGCAGAGGGACCCTCGCTCCCTGCACAGACCCCCCCTGCAACCAGGGATACCTGCATTTTGTCCCCAGACTGCTCAAGGGTCACCATCTGTAGCAAAAGAGACCTCTACAAAGCACCAGGCCTTCCTGTGGCTCCGGCTCTGATGAGACAGAAGAAGGGGGGAATCCACCTGGGTCACAGCTCAGAAAAACAGAAATAACTAATAGCTAGTTAGCTTAGCAGTCATGCAGGCCTAAACTAGTTGAATTAGATAATTTTCCTACCAACTGGCAGAATTCAGCCATGCTGGGGAAGAAAAAGGAAATTTTGATGCAAAAGAGAAGAAGGGACAAACTGGGAGTGGGGAGAACTGGGGTATCTAGGAGAAAGCAGAACAAGATGGGCCCTGCAGTGCAGGTCTTTGGGGTGTTAGAGGTCAGCATGAGGGCACCCAGAGTTGGCAAGCTGGGACTACAGGGTGACAGAATGTGTCAGAGGGATGCAAAAAGAAGGGGTGGGAGCACCCCGATGGCTTACTCCTCAGTCCTTCCCTTCTTCGAAACAGTTTAAGTCAACATTCTTCAACCATCCCCAGGACTGGCAAAGATAAAGTTCTGGTCTGCACCAGATTCTGCCATGTTGCCCACCGGATGTGGAAGGCAGGAACAGGCTCGTTCTGCTCTCTCTAGATCACTGTCCAGACATGAGGAAATGCAGCTTGTCACCTAGATAAGACAGTTACCCTCCTCGATGGTGCAATCTCCTTCCTTCCTCCTCCTTCCCGCAAGCACTCACAAGGCACCTTTTCTTCCTCCAAAATGCAGAGCAAAGACACAGCCCAGGAAGATAACAACCTCTTGCAGATGGGGATGGGAAGGAAGGAGGGAGAGAGTTGCCATCACAGCTCCCAACACAACCTTCCTGGAAATCTCCCTCCCCGGGCCCTGGGCTGCTCTTCCTCTCCTTTCCTCGCCACTGAACACTGTGCCCCCGAGAACGCTGCTCCTCCAAGTGAGATCTTCGAACCAGCAGCACTGACTTCACCTGGGGGCGATCAGAAAAGCAGAATTTCAGGCCCCATGTCAGCACTGCTGAATCAGAACCCGCGTGTCAACACGACTCCCATGTGCGTCACTTGCATGAAAGGCTGAGAAGCACGACTTTAGAAAAACCTCAGCAGGGCCGCAGTCTACTACTTAATGGAGTCCTGGGTACCTAAAAATTGACTCCACATTCTCTTCGGTTCTGGACCTTCTTGCTGGAAATCTGGACCTATGAGACTGTTTTCATACTTCCGTAAAGGCAGAATAATGAGCAAACACAAATTAATAAATATCTGTTGAACGACTTCTTTCTTGAATAATAATAATAAATGACCTTTAAAGAGTAGCATTATGATTTACAAGGTGGTTTTATGTGAGTTCCCTTATTTCATATTCACCAAATCCCTACGAAGACCCTGGGGACAGGTATTACTGATTCCGGCTACAGAGGAGGAGCCAAGCGCCGCGGTCTTGGAGAAAATGGCACCAACAGCCTCCAACGTGGCGCTTAGGAGCCACATCTGGTAGAAAAGTCACAGCTCAACACGGATTAACCGTACATAGTGTTTGGAGGAAAGGATGACCTGATTTTTAAAAAATATTTTAGTAACAGAGTTCATCAGAAATTCCTTTTTTATTTGGGCATTCTCATTGGGAACATGAATAAGATCCTATATATGTGCTTTGAGCAAATACGTTTTTGAAGGGGCGCCTCGGTGGCTCAGTCGTTAAGCGTCTGCCTTCGGCTCAGGTCATGATCCCAGGGTCCTGGGATGGAGCCCCGCATCGGGCTCCCTGCTCCACTGGGAGCCTGCTTCTTCCTCTCTCACTCCCCCTGCTTGTGTTCCCTCTCTCGCTGGCTGTCTCTGTCTCTGTCAAATAAATAAAATCTTTAAAAATATATATGTTTTTGAAGATTAACAGATCTTGAAAGGTCTTCAAGTTCTCCTATTATCATATCTTCCATGGCATCTATCGCAGTAATTTGCATGTAACTGTCAGTAACTATTTTTGAATGAATGGATGGATGGATGGATAGATAGCTGTGGCAAATTTGTCAGAACATATCTTTTCATATGTCATTGGAGAGGGCTGTAAACTGAGCTATAGGTGTGGGAAACTGGGCCCTTACCCCTAAAATATAAAGTAGATTCCTGATATCATCTTATTTTTTTAATCCGCCTATTTAAAAGGTCATGCATATACGCATGCACACAATTCCATCTGGCAGAGGACTATAGCTAACCGAAGTTTCATAAAATGAGACCATAATGTGTCCGATTGTCTCATATGGTTTGCAGTCTGGCACAGGAGGCAATTTCAAGGAAGGAGTTTCTGGACTATTTTCAGAATTGACAGCATCCTTGGAAGATTCTCCGGTTTATTTAAAAACAACAACAACAACCAATCACTCATTATTCTGTAGTTATATCTTGTTCTATTTACAAAGACTTTTCACTCTTTTTAAAAAATAACAGCTACCTAATGTCCTCCATGCTATTCCTTACGTTCCACATGTGAGTGAATCCAGATGATAATTGCCTTTCTTTGCTTGACTTATGTCACTTAGCATAAACTGAAGGGGGGTGCGGAATCAGAGGGGAAGATGAACCCTGAGAGACTATGGACTTTGGGAAACAATCTGAGGGTTTCAGAGGGGAAAGGGGGTGGTGGATGGGTTAGCCCAGTGATGGGTATGAAGGAGGGCACATATTGCAATGAGCACTGAGTGTTATACGCAAACAATGAACCAGGAACACTACATTAAAAACTAATGAAGTACTGTATGGTGACTAACATAACATAATAAAAATAAACAAATAAATAAATAGCTAGCTCTGGAAAAAAATAACAGCTACCATTTATTTCTTGCTATATTCTAGGCACCATTCTAGAATGTATTAAATCACTCGGTCCTCTTAGCGATCCGATAAGAGAGGTATCACGGTTGTCCCATTTACAGATGAGGCGACTCCTGGAGCTCAGAGAAGGGAAAGAATTTTCCAGTCACAGAGCTAGGAAGGGGCAAAGCTGGAATTTAAACCCCAAAGAACTGGCTCCAGAGCCTCACTCCTGACCCTGATGGCCTCATCTAGGGTTGGTGGGAAACTGGTAAAAAATGGAGTCAGCAGCCTGGGGAGAGATGATGAGACGGGAGGTCAGGATCTTGATCACTTTGAAAACCAAGCAGGATCGAGTTTGATCCACCCTTGAACGTCACCAGAGTGCGCTGGGAACTCAGCCATGAGAGAGCAATCAACCCAAGTTTTCTACTTATTATTTGTTCCACAGAAACAGAAGTCACCCGTGGAGCTCTGAACCCGAATGCTCCTTTCTACCTCAGTCACAGGTGACTGTAGACTTTTAGAACAGGCCTGCACAGGCAGGGCACCCCTCCTGAGACCCCACAGCCACTTGTCTGCACCCGAGATCCGTGATCCCAGGAGTCAGGGGGCCTGAGATGTGGTATCAGTCCCTCAAGAGAGCTGTCATACCTGATAAGCCATGAACTCTCTCAGCCTCTGCTTCCTCTTCTGCCTACGGGAGGCTGCTGTGAGGCCCACGCATGACAACAGAAGCGAACACACTTTGTCAACTGCAAACGGCCACATAAACACATGGCCCAGCTCCTTGGGTCTCAGGCACAGACGCACTGGGCAGCTCTTGGTAAGAGCTCCGGGGCCTCTGCCCCACCCCGCGTTTCTTTAAAGTGGCATTTCTTACAGTCCTGGAGGTTTTTTACAGAGAATCATCTCGCTAATGAACCTGGCAGCAGAGGGAGTGCGTGTGTGTGTGTGTGTGTGTGTGTTGCTGGAGGTGGTGAGGTGATGGGGTAGGGTTATGGCCAAATCCCTTATTAACTCATCCGAAGCAGGAATCCGTAGGAATGGGACCTAGGCTGGGAGGCTGTGGAGGGCGGGATGGATGCAGGGAGGTGAGGTAGGGAGGAACTGGCTTGGCAACGAGGACGGGGCCTGCCTGCTTTGGGGGTACAGACAAACCCTGCTGGCTCTTCTCTGCGTCCTCCAGGCCACATATCCAGATTCCGTCCCTCTTCAGTGACTGAGTGTTAAAATTCAGAAGACCAATACTGCCGAAGGGTGTGAAGTTAACCTGCATTCGTGGGAAGGCTTAGAGACCACGCCCCACCATAGCCAGTGCCATTGCTGGCAGAGACCTAAACATGCGTTGTGGACTGTAAGATAAGGTCCTTACAGGGCACCCAAAGCTTCCAGCATCACCAGGATTCCTGTTTCTTTACTGATCTCTGAGGGAGTTCAACAACCCAGGTTTAATCTGCTACATGATGGAGAGTAAATCAGTCATTCTCTCTGGCCTTAGTTGCCTCATTTTTTTTAAGATTGATTAATTGATTTGAGAGAGAAAGTGAGAGAGCGCAGGGGGAGGGGAAGGGGGGGAGAGGGAGAGAGAGAGAGAGAGAGAACCTAGAGCAGACTCCCCACTGCACGTTGAGCCCAATGTGGGGCTTGATCCCACGACCCTGAGGTCATGACCTGAGCGGAAATCAAGGGTCGGACGCTTAACCTATTGAGCCACCCAGGAGCCACTAGTTGCCTCATTTTAAATGAGATGACTGGCGTAGGTCCATAGTCTTCAAACTTCTTACCTAGTAAAGCCCAACATGTAAAACCAATGGAAACAGAAATCCTAGGGGTGGAGGAGCCACATGTTCAATCCGCCTTTCCCTTTCCCCTGTGGTGGCCCCCAGCGGGGGAGGCCGTGGCTCTAAGGAGCACAGCTTGAGAATCGCTGCATCAGATGGACTCTACATTCCCGTCTATCTCTACCTAGTGGGATTCCACGGTTCATCCTGGGAGCTGGTGACAAACGTCAGGGTGAACTGGGAGCCAAAGTGATCGTTACGGCCAAGTCCGACAACCAGGCTACACAGGGAACTGGCCGAGTTTGGAGTGGGGGATTCACAAAGTTAAGCGGACACAGCTTGTGGCGGCCCATGGAGACTTCATCTCTTGGGTGAGTTAGTTTGCCACTGTGCCAGTTTCCTCATCTTTCAAATGAGGTTATTCCATCTTCCTTACAGAAGAAGCCCAAATAATATAAAGAGATACTCCCCTCTACGCAGAGCCGAATTCCCCAGCCCCCTAGAGTGTGGGCCTGACTCAGTGACTCATGAACAGAGTATAGAAAGGGAAAAAACAGTAACCTTCCAGTGGAGAAACCTGGTTGACACCACCTTACCGAATCATCAAGATTAACATCACCAGTGATAAGTCATGCTGATGCCAGTTACCCCCTATTAGCAGGTGGTAAGAAGAGTACTTCACCTTTGTGGTATTCTTCCCCTAGTCTAGAATCTCATGAGGAAAACATCAGACAGACCGAAACTGCGGGACATTCTACAAATACCTGACCAGTACTCCTCAAACTTCTCAAGATCATGAAAAACAAAGAAAGAAATAGCCACAGACCACAGGTCCTTTGTCCCCTGTATTTCCTGTAAATTAGTAGTTGGGTCTAGAGGTTTGATCAGATTCAGGCTTGAATTTCCAGCAAAACTCCGTAAGTGATTCTGTGTCTAAGGAGACATGACAACTAAATGCAAGGTGGTATCCTAGAGGAGACCCTGGAAGGGAAAAAGGACCTTAATGGAAAGACTGGTGAAAGCCACAAGAATTCTGGAGTGTAGTTAATAATAATGTACTAATGCTGGTTTCTTAGTTTTGAAAACTATACAGGAGTATGTAAGATGTCGTTAGAATTAGGTGGAATTGGGTGAGGGGTTTCCAGGAACTCTCTATGCTTATCTTTATAACCTTGCTGTAAGTCTCACATTAATCTGTACATCTGAAAAATTCCAAAATAATACTACTGACCTTACAGAGTTGTGATGATCCAATGAATGAAAACAAAGGACACAGAAAGCATCTAGTGCACGATAGACCCTCTATAGATATTAATCACTCTTATTATTACTACTACATTGCCCCAACCTAGAAAATCGTCCTATTCTATTTCAGGTTCTATTGTACTGGAGTTCATTTGGTTTGCAAATATTTCAGTAACACCTGTGATGCCAAGACTTAGCGGCACTTCTGAATAAGCTTTCTGAATCAACTTGAGGGGTCAAGCAGTCCCATGAAAGTTTTTGCCCAATCTCATTAAAAACAAATTTTTCTAATTTCCACAATTATCAATTCAGAGCCATCTCATTTCAGGCCTACCTACTCACCACTCTGCTGGATTATCTTGAAGCAAATCCCAGATATAATATTATGTCATCTGTAAATATTTCAGTATGTGTGCCTCAAAGATAAGAGCTCTTTTTTAAAAACTATAGCTACAGGGGCGCCTGGGTGGCTCAGTTGTTAAGTGTCTGCCTTTGGCTCGGGGCATGATCCCAGGGTTCTGGGATCGAGCCCCACATTGAGCCCCACATTGAGCCCCACATCAAGCCCTACATCGGACTCCCTGCTCTGCTGGGAGCCTGCTTCTTCCTCTCCCACTCCCCCTGCTTGTGTTCCTTTTCTCGCTGGCTGTCTCTCTCTCTGTCAAATAAAAAAATAAAAATCTTAAAAAATAAATTTAAAAAAATTTAAAAAAATAAAAACTATAGCTATGGTACCTATCACACTTTTAAAGATAACAATAATTCTTTAATATCATCAATATACTGTTGGTGTCAATATTTCCCCTATGGTGTCATAAAGGTTTTTTAAAATTTGTTTCATCAAATCAAAATCCAAATAAGGTCTATACTTTGCAACTGATTGAGAATATCTCTTAAGTCTCTTTTAATCTGTAGGTTTCCTTCTCTCCTCCACTCCTCTCCTTTCCTTACTTTTCACACACACACACACACACACACACACACACACACACATTCTCTCTCTCTCTTTCCATGTCTCTCTTTTTCTTAAAATTCATTTGCTGAAAATACTAGGTCTTTTGCCTTGCAGAGTCTTCCAGTTCTGGATTTTGCTGACCCTTAGTGTTGTTGAACATGTTCCTCTGTCCCCTGTATTTCCTACAAATTAGAAGTTGGGTCTGGATGCTTGATCAGATTGAGGTTTGAGTTTCTGGCAAAACTCCATAGGTGCTCCCACCAGGATGTACATACATACATGGCTGTCTCTCTCTTTGTAACATTAGCAGCTTTTGATGGTCAATACCAGAGCCATTCGTTCAACGTCAGGGAGGGGAGCCATTTTTTTTCCTTTTTTTTTTTTTTTTTTTTAATTATCAACATTGGGGCACCTGGGTGGCTCAGTCGGTTAAGCATCTGCCTTCAGCTCAGGTCATGATCCCAGGGTCCTGGGCTCCAGGCCTATGTCAGGCTCCTTGCTCAGCGGGGAGCCTGCTTCTCCTTCTGCCTGCCACTCCCCCTGCTTGTGCTCTCTGTCTCTCTCTCTCTCTAACCAACAAATAAATAAAATCTTTAAAGATTCTCTCTCCCCCTGCCCCCCTCCTCTCTCTTAAAAAAAAAAATCATCATCCTCATCCCATGACTTGCCTCATGCTGATAGCTTTGCTTGGGTGGGACAGCTTCTTTTAGACCAGTAGAGTGTTCTGAGGGTTTGGAGCTCCTTAGTGGATTACAGACTTTCAAAGCTGTTACTACCCCATTGGCATGGGGTGGAAGTGGGGGTCTCTACGGACTGGTTTGGTGGGGTCTTCCCCTCAGCTTTGATCAAAACAATCACATGGTAGGCCCCAAGGTTTGGCACAGGCTCTTTTTCACGGGCTCTCACAAATGCACTGGGCATGGGCAGAACTGCCGCCTGCATCAGCCAAGACACAACCCAAGACAGAACTCTGGAAGCCACACCCTCCCTTTCAGCAGCCACAAGTTGTTCTTTGACCTCACATTCTTGGCTTCAGGGCCAAAATAGTGACGACTTCTCTTTCTTTCCTTTGAAACATTAATTCCTTCTACTCTCATAACTCCTTGTAGATGAGGGTTTCAAGAGCTTTCAAAACACCCTCTTACCTAATCCTCCCAGCCCTTAAGTGCATAAGGAAGGTGAGTAGCAGAGAACTCCACTCCCCAGGCAGGGAAACTGAGCCCAAAGAGCTTGGCTGGACTGCTTGCTGCCCTGCTCTGGCCTAAGGCCTGTGCGTCAGATCTTGCCTACACCAAGACAAAGACATGTCTTCGGAGTAAGTCCAATACCCACCCCTGAGGGATCTTCCTATCTGTGGTACTGGAGGAGCTAAGAGGCTCTCAGCAAGACGGGTTCCAGTCAGCTCATAGCAAATTATCCTGCTAGATTTTCCCAAAAGCAGCAATTGTAAGCACTGTGTCCTACTCTCAGGCTGTGTGTGTGATGCCATGTGTTTTGATCAGGGGTTTAGTAAACACAGTCACCACAGATATTGGAAACAAGAGCAGAAACATTATCCTCCCTTGACCTAAATCCCAGCTGCCAGTCCAGAAATACCACATGCAGCTAGGGAAAGCTGTGCAGGTGCTGGAGAAGATGAAGAAAGGGATGCCCAAAGCAGCCCGGGAGGCGGGAAGACAGCCATGTGCCCTCCCACAATGGGAATGGGCTTGTACCGATCTGCCCAGAGTCCCTCATGCTTGAGGCCAACAGCAAACGCTGGGAGACAGATGGCCAAGGTGGAGGTGGGATGGGAGGAAAAAAACAAGAAACTATCTTGCCCGCAAAGGAGGGAAGCAAACACAAGGACTGGATCCAGGAGTGGAACCAGACCCAACCCATGTAAATCTCTGCAACGTGGGCAAAATCAGCCTGCCCAGCCTGTGTCATCTCCTGGCATCCCAACAAGAGGGCTTCAGCACCAACCTCCACCGAGTGGTCCCGGCCCGCCCTAGTGGTCCACCCGGCTCCCCGCTGCATCTCCTGGCATCCCAACAAGAGGGCTTCAGCACCAACCTCCACCGAGTGGTCCCGGCCCACCCTAGTGGTCCACCCGGCTTCCCTTCCCCACCCCCGCCAACAGCCCTGAACTCTCTGCTACCATAGAAGCACCTGCCACCAAGGTCTGTACCAAGCTGAATCGGACACATAGAGCTTTTCCCAGTTTACCGAAAACAGACCAGAGTCAGAGAATCAGCATTTAGCATCAGAGGCCACAGGCTTCCAGGGTGACTGATCAGGGAGCAGAAGACCCCAAAACAACTTCCTCCTCGTACTACATCCTGGTTGTACAATATATGTCAGCCCCTGACACATCCCAGCTAAGGATGTGCAGTCCCTATGTCAGGACCCTCAAGGGAAGCCACAAACCCCCCAAAGCAGGACAGAGCCAACCAAGGAAAGTTGTCTGAGATCCCCAGTACACAATAAAACTTGGCAAACCTCATGGAACTATGGAAATAAAGGGAACTTCTCACCATCACCTCTCACTTTACAGATGGGTCCACTGAGGCCCAGCAGAGGGAATGGCCTTGCCCAAGTTCCCTCTTCTCCCAGGCAGTGACAGATTCAGGACCAGACAGGTCTCCTGACCGGTAGCCCAGTTCTCTCTCCTCTCCACCACGCCTCATGTTTCAGACAGCTCAGACCTGGCGCCTGCACGGGGAAGGCCTGGCAGCTGGGAGAGGACAAGGCCAAGTCCAGATTACATCAATCTCGCAGGTAGCCAAGAAGGAAGTGGAGACTATTCTTCCTTCCCGCCCCCAGGTAGCCTGGTGCGAACTAGTAGCCTGGCTCCAGGTAGCCACTGAGAATGCAGGGAGGCTCAGATCTTGCTCAGAAAAACCTCCACCAGCTGCAGGGAAGGGGGAAAACTGAAAGACGGGGGTGGACCCATCCTCACTTCATCAGGCTCATCATCACATGACCCTTTCTCACATACCACCCAAATGATGGGAAGGCAAAAGATCCCCTCAGTTCACAATCTGGCCAACCCAGTGCTCCTCAATTTTCCCTCTGCTCTCCTATCATGGGCAACCTGTCTCCTGCTCACACCTGTCCAAGATGTCCACATCCTCCTAGCTCCAGCCGGAGCTTTCGATCCCTGAAGAGCCAGTTGGAAGCCCCCCTCCTCCAGGCAGCCTTCTCTGCCTCCTGAAGCCCCTCCTCTGATCTCCCAGCCTTGGATAAAGTTAGTGCTAGGAAGGAAGGCAGAGGTATCCTCCTAGAAGACATGTGTTTACTTTTCCCTGGAATTCCTCCTAACTCCTTGGGACAGTTCTCTGATGGGTCTAATAACAGTTACCTAATTTCTGTGGTTTGCTGTTATGTTGGAAAAGTGTCCAAGAGTAAGATCGAGAGTTCTACTTTCTAGCAGATCTAACAGCTTGGGACACGCAGCAGTGTTTGAGAAACGCCATCTAGCACTGGATATCAAGAGCGATACAACCTAAATGACCATGCACGGATGCGTGGGTAAAGAAAATGTGCTCTATCCATATAATGGGATAGTTTTGGGCAATTAAAAAGAATGAAGTTTTTGACGCATTCTGAACACAGATGAGTCTTAAAAAACATTATGAGAAGTAAAAGAAGCTAGTCACAAAACACCACATATTGTGTGATTCCACTTATATAAAATAACCAGAATAGGCAAATCCATTGAGACAAAATTAGATTCATGGTTGTCTAGGCCTAGAGGGACTGGGAGACATGGGGAATGACTGTTAATGGGAACAGGGTTTCTATTTCGGGGTGATAAAATGTTCTAAAATCGACTGTGGTGAGATGTGCAACTCTGAATATACCAAAAGCCATTAAACTGTGGAAGTGTAACTGTATGGTAGGTGAATTATATCACTTGGAGAGATTTTAAAAAAAGAGGAACCATAAAAATACTCCTATCCCTCTACTGGGGGATGTCAACTATTCCTAAAGAAGTAAGTATTTATGAAACACTTCCACATACACCCGTCCTGGGTCAGACCTCAACACCCTGTACAGTCGCTATTCTCCCCATTTTAGAGATCAGGAAGTTGAGGCTCAAGGAGTTGAGGTCCCATAGCGAACTAGCCATAGATCTGGAACCAAAAATCAGGTGATCTGAGTCCAAGTACAGTGTTCTCTGGGAATGCCGCCTACGGAGAGAGTTCGAAAGAAAAAACACAGCTCCACACACAAGGAAGAGCTGGAAGCAAACAAAACCTCCTCCACGAGGAACTGCGGCAGCCGTGAGTTGTTCCGGATGCAGGAGAAGAGCGCACACGGATGTTGACGGGATAAATGGGAGCTTCATGTGCTATGAAATAATGTTAAGTAAACCTGCGCAAACGGTATGTCTGTTTGATTACCCTTTTCGTTTTGTTTTAAATACCCTTGTGTGGCCAAAACATAGTAGGGAACACAGATGCAAAAATGTGCTGGGATGATGAATAGTTGAGTGAAAACTTTCTTTTAAAAATGTCCTGTGTTGTTTTAACAGCAAAAAGGAAAAAAAGAAAAAAAGAGAGAGAGAGAGAGAAGAGAAAATAAACACTTGAATGGACACCAGCACTGTAATTATCCAATCAGGGGTGAACTCCCTGGGGGGTCAGCACGGGCCACTGAGCCACAGGGTCACCAAGGGCCTTACAGGCAATGGGGAGGAGAGGGCGGGACCCCTTTTTTAGTCCACAAACATCAGATCAAAAGGAGCACAGGAGAGGCAGCCACAATTTATTCAGTCTCCACTGATCTTTCCTTCAAAGTGTTCCTTGGGTCCTGAACCGGGACGCTCCCCAGTCTTCATCTCCGGAGCACACCTCCTCATGGCATTCAGCACATCTTACTGGAATTCTCTTTATATATTCTTCTTCCTCACGAGACTGCAAGGTCCTCAGGCAGAACCAGCAATCACTCATCCTTCTACCCGCAGGCACCTCATAGAGCGCCGGACACACAGTAGGTCTACGGTACATGTTTTCTGAATGGAATTGGCTAGACTCTCTTCATCCCTGCCACCCTTCTGAGCTAGACTTTCACACACAAATACACTTAGCACCACCTCCTGATCAGCGTTCCTGCCCACAGTCCTCCACCCACACATCCCCAGTCTATCTTCCTGAAATGCTGATATCATCCCATTCTCCTCTGCTCAAGAGCTGTTTCCCCCTTCCCATCAAGCCTGAGCGCCTTGGCCTGGCCCCAGGGCCCTTTCATCACCTGGTCCCACGCTACCGGCCCAATTATGCTCTGGCTTCCCAGCAGGCGCAGCCCAACATACTCATTCCCACCTCCAGGCTTCGACTAGCCCTGTTTGCCTGTCCCATCTTCTACCTCCTCAACTCCCACCTGTGCTGAAATTCAAGTTCCAGCCCCTCCTGAGGCCTTCCCGGACCATGCCCACCCCCAGGGATCCTCGCCTCTGAATGTGTCAGCTCCAAAGCTGAGTACACTTAATAATCTTTTGGTACCTTTTCTTTCCGTGTTTGCCTTTCTCCCACCCTCAAACTAGATTAATCTTCTTAAGGGCAGGGCAAGGTTACACTTCATCAGTGTGACCCACCACACCCACTGTGAGACAGACACATTCTAGGAGCTCAACACTTACTGGTGGTTACATCTCAAAATCTGAAACACAGCCACGGTTAGTAACGACAGTAGTGTTTTTTCCGGATGGCACAGAGGCTTGCTCTAGGCCGCCGCGCTACTGGGGCATGGGTAGGAGGCTTTTTACAAGAGGGATTTAGAAACTTAAATCTATGCCACCGAAACAAGCAAGAGTCCTCTCTAGCCCCAGATGGCACCCAGATCAGTAGCTTCCTCATCACCTGAAACTTGTTAGAAATGCAAATTCTCAGGCCCTACCCCAGACCTCCCGAATCAGGAACTCAGGGGTTCGGGCCCAGCCTCTGTGGTTTAACAAGCCCTCCAGGGGATTCCGACGTCCACCAACGTTTGAGGATCGCTAGTGCAAACACTTTAGGGGAATATCCTGAAGTGTCAGAAAGAACAATTCCTTCTGTCTCTGAAGACTGACTATGGATGTAATTTTTAGCTCGCGTCTTCCTGTTTACTATTCTCTCTACCGCTACTAAAATCGACAACTGTAGTTGGGAAAATTGGCAGAGTGTACTGAGCAGTTGGCAACTATTACTACTAGCTAGTACTACTACCAGCAGTAGTAGTAACAGCAGTACCACTACTACTTACTACTGGTACCAGCAGTAACAACAGTTATCAACTGCACGAAACTCTCTGCCAATTTTCCCAACTAAATCGTAGTTTCCAGGAGTGAGAGATCCAGTAGAAGATAAAATCTATGAGGCATAGTGTATATGCATCCGTGACCCTTTCAGGGTGACCATGTTCCCCATTTGTTTCTCAGTTTTAACCCGTGGTTTCTCATCACTCCCTAACCCCAGAGGACAACTGGAGACCAAGGCTGAACTGGCTGCCTTCTCAATCATCTTGATTTGCAGTTTGCACTTTAATCGTTCTAAGCCCCTACAGAAGGCTTTGGTCTCTAATGGGAACACCTGCCCCCACATTTGAATCTCCAGTTGTACCCCATCCATGAGGACAAGCTGTGCGTGCTCTCATTCTTCAGCACCTGTCTCGGTGCTGGGTGGGGTGGGTCTGTGTGCATAGCAGCGGCTGGCTTCCTGTAATCTTGTTTATAAACTGTAGATGCTTGTCCTGACCCCATTAGAAGAGGGTTCAAGAAGAGGCCTGCAGTTTGGGGGGAAAATCTGAAGGACACAGCAGCGCCTTGCAGAGATGGCTGACTCGCTCTGTGGTCTCCCGGTCTTGGGAACAGAGCAAGAACACAGACCCAGGGCTACTTGGCAGAGGGCGCCTGATCTGGGCCCTCTGGCTCAGCAAGTGGTCAGGGCAAGGGAACCGAGGAAGCCATAAGTGAAGGGGTCCTCAGGGAAAAGGCAGCAGTTGGAGTGGAGGAAACACAGGAGGAGGGCTGGCTCTCACTATAGCTTTGCACGTCCAGCTAGGTGACGGTGGGCAGCTAGTCCCTTCCCATCTGTGAGCCTCCTTTCCCTACCTACTCAGCAGGAAAGTGAAGACAATCTCAAAAACTCCTCCCACAAACATCCAAGCGTTTAGGAGAAAAATGATGCTACAGCCTTCTGGACACTCTAAGCTGCAGATGATGGAATGTTCTGTAAGTGCACTGTCCGACGTGCTAGCTGCTAGCCACATGGGCCTACTGAGCACCTGAAATGTGGCCACCGTGCCTGACGACCTTATTTGTAATTTTACTTAATTGTAATTACTTTACATTTGAATTGAAATAGTCACATGTGGCTGGCGGCCCCTGCACCACACAGCACAGCTCTAAGTGAATTCATGAGATGCAAGTCCTTTAAAACCCTATCTCCATGTTGCAAGTGAAAAGAAAAAACTAACTTAATCTTCTAGCTTTAAAATGCTTTATGGATTTTTTTTAAAGGTTTTATTTTTAAGTAATCTCTACACCCCACATGCGGCTCGAACTCACAACCCCGAGATCAAGAGTCGCATGTTCCACTGACTGAGCCAGCCAGGTGCTCCAAAGATGCTTTAATTTAAAGAGCAGAAACTCTGAGTACCCCCATTAAGAAGTCCCAGGAAGCAGAGCGCCTCTTCCTGGGTCCTCATCCCAGCCTTGCCCCCCAATCAGCCTTGTGGGGAGCTAGGAGTCCCATCACCAGCCTGAGCTCAGGCTTACCCCACTGTGCCCCCGTTCCTTCTGTAAAGTGCACACCAGTCAGTCTGACTCTCCTACAGAGTTGTGAGGACACACTGCAAAGCTGTACCCTAAGGAGCCTTAAAAGCGCTAGCAAACACATTATAGTCACCGCTCGGCACACATGAATGCTGCACGACCTCCGAAGCCTCACTAAATGGTCCTTCACCCACCGGGAGGCTGCGGAGAGGATTATGATAGTGTGGCCAGGGGCAAGGAGTGGGGAGGAAGTTTCAGGCAGCCTCTGATTTATCAAACATCCGACAAAATACAGGCATACCTCAGAGATATTCCGGGTTCAATTCTAAGAACACTGCAATAAAGCAAATCAAATGAATCTTTCAATTTCCCAGTACACGTAAAAGTTATGTTGACACCATACTGTAGTCTCTTCACTGTGCAACAGCATTATGTTAAAAAAAAAAAAAAACAATGTATATACCTTAATGAAAAACGCTTTATTGCTAAAATATGCCAACCTTCACTCGATCTTTCAGTGAGTAGTAATCACTGACCAGAGATCAGCATAACAAATATAATAATAATGAGAAAGTTTGAAATATTGCAAGAATGACCAACATGGGATGCAGGACATGAGATGAACAAATGGTGTTGGAAAAATGGTGCCAACAGACTTGCTTGAGGCAGGGTTGCTACAGACCTTCAATTGGTAAAAACAAAGCGTAATAAAGCAAAGCGCGGTAAAAGGAGGTATGCCAATATTCTATGCGGCTTACATGCGCTCAATAAATGGAACAAATCAATCTGCCAACAAGCCCACTTTGAGTTTATCTGACAATTATACCGGTACGAGTGTGGCACAAGAGCTTGTCCTGTTGACTGCAGAACCTCAGTGCCTGAAACCGTACTTGGTAGTTAGAAGGTGAGTAAACGAGATGCACAGATATGCAGATGTAACAGGGGTGCTCATTGCGGTAACGACCCAAATGTCTACCAACGAGGGCGCTAAAGTCATTACGGTCCGTCCATGTCAGGTGGTACAAGTAGCTGTGAAAAGAAACTTCTCTTTCTCTCTGTCACACGCACACACGTGCATACACACAGATCTGGGAAAATGCACAAAATGAAAAAATCAAATTGCAGAACAACCTTCTGATCCCATCTATATGTACAGTCTCATCCCATCTACATTCTAGAAACTGCACAACGGGCAGATGTATGCTTATATATGCATAGATAATTTCTGGAAGGACACACAGAAACTTAACAGTAGTCACTTCTGAGGAGGAGCTAGAGAGGTTAGGAGGAGGGGGGCAGGAAATTTCCATGCATTATTTGATATTTTTTTTATGGACTAGTTTTCTTTTTCTTTTCTTTTTTTTAAAAGATTTTATTTTTATTTTATTTGACAGAGATAGAGACAGCCAGCGAGAGAGGGAACACAAGCAGGGGGAGTGGGAGAGGAAGAAGCAGGCTCCCAGCGGAGCAGGGAGCCCGATGTGGGGCTCGATCCCAGGACCCTGGAATCAGACCCTGAGCCGAAGGCAGACGCTTAACTGCTGTGCCACCCAGGCGCCCCTAGTTTTCTTTTTCAACTATAAAATCAAACATGATCATGTTAGAAATTATATCTGGAATGTCACGTGGCCAATGACAGGAAAAAACGTTTACATTGTAATGTAATTGGGGAAGAGGGGATATAAATTGTGTCTCTGGTGTGATCATGACATCAAACAGACAAAACAGAACGACACACAGAAGCAAAGCCACCACACGGCCTCGAGCAGTCTAGTCCCTGAAGGCCTGAGGCCCCTGCCGTCCCCACCGCTAGCCGATCTACAAGGTGGCAACCAAATCATTAAGGAACCTCTCCTTCCACAGCCAGAGTGCAGGGGGCAGTCATAGTAACACGGCAAACGTCATGTAAAGTGAGACAGGCCCAGCTCCCTCACTCCAAGGGAATACGGAGACATAGTAAGTTTGATTTAACGCTCCCAGTGGGCTGAGACTTTGTTCTTCGTTACTGAGATTTTAGGCTAGAAGCTGCGAGTTGGAAGACCTTAAGTGAATCTGTGAAATCTTAAAAGACCAGAAACTAGCAGCTTAAACTACACAAGATGCCTTTGAGATTGAGTAATTGGCAGAAAAATGAAGCCAGGCGCAAGGCTTCCAAAGAGCTGGGATGTCTCTGGTTACCTTCAGCAGCCCTATGGAAGCAAATACCTTAGGAAAACAGAGGGTTCGCTTCGGGAAGGGGCAAGAACTTAAAAGTAAAGAACCTAAGGGGTGGAAGGCCCCGAGTTATTACCTAGCCCAACCCCTACCTTGCCAGAGAAGGAGCGGAGGCCCAGATAAGAAAGCATTCCTTCTAAAACGACTGCAGACCCAGGAAAGAGGGTGCTATGAAGTGGCCCAGTTGCAGGCTTCCTGGCAGAGACTGGGAAAGCAGGCTAGATTTGAGAAATTATCCCTTCCGGAAAAATACAGTTGGCCGTACATCACATGGAAGCTACAGGAAACAAGAGCCCGGTCCCTCACAAGTGTTCCAGCCTCACATGAATAAATCATGATGCCGTTGTGAGCAGATAGGAATCTCCTGCTTCAGGACTAATTAGTCATTTCACCAAGTAAATCCCGACCCCCCTTGGGTGTGCCTGGCAGCTTTGCCAGAAAGAAACACCTTCCAGGTAGGGTTCTGGGCTGCACGGCTCAGCAGCTGTGTCCTCATGATGTTGCAGTGACATAAAGCAGGGGTTCAGTCGCCTTGTTTTCCTTTAACTGGGCTCTAGGATTGTCTTCCCTGGTCCCAGAGAACCTGATCCTAGGAAAGCGGGGTTCGCTCAAAGACTCCTTACAGAGAAGAGCATGCATGGCCCCTCCCGGAGTTTGGTTTCTCAGCGGTACTACCGGCGGAGGCAATGGTGCTGGGGGGTGGAGGTAGAGAAACGGGTATTCTCTGAGCGACCTCAGGCACAGGGAGACCTATCCCCTTGGTCCAGGCCCTGCTATTATCAGACATGATCCCTCAGAGACCTGAGGGCTGTTGGGACATCACACAACGTTCAACCGGAAAGGGATCTTCCAGAGTCTTTAACAGCCCAACACTCTGTTTTTTCCAGAGGAAGAAGAGAGGACCGAGGAAGTGAGTGACTTGTTCACAGCCACCCGATAATTTAGAAACAAGTCCCCCACTTCCTGGGCTTTCATTTCCCCCTACAGCCCTCAGGTCTCTGAAGGAGAGAGACCTCAGGGCCTAGATGAAACCCAGAGTCCACACCTTCCCATGCCAGGTGAGCAGCCGATGGGCCACCAACAGGTCTTTATCAAAGACCGCACTCAAAGTACCACAGGGGAGCTCACCTCTGATTGAAAAAATAGACCTGATCCCTTGGAAAAGTTCATGCCATGAAGTAAAAACAAGACTTGCCACCATGGAGGGAGGAGAGAGAAGTGACCAGACTAGCGAGAGGTGTGGAATAAGGAGGAATGTTAAGATGAGGCAGCCAGAAAGTACAAGGAGATCTGGCCAGAGAGGAGAGCAGACCTTTGCAGGGTGGTCAGTCGGGGTGAGGAGGCAGGAGAGGGTACTGCATGGTCAAGGGCCTGGGCCAGCTGCCCTCGGGCAGGGAACAATCGGCCTCGCTGCCCCCTGGCACCCTGTCATGCTAAGGGTACCCCTTTCCTGCCTACGCCATACGCAACAAGGACAGCACCTTCCAGGTGGCAGTTATGCTCTGAAGTTCAAAAGCAGCTAACGCCAGGGCTCTGTGAGCATTTTATACAAAAGCCTCCCATTGCCAGTCTACGGGGGGCCAAGACCTACTCGACCATAAGGCCCCAGGGGCTGCCTGGGGAGGAAAGGCAGGTGCACAGGCACAAGGCCCAGCCTACAGTGAAAGCACCAACCCCAAAGGTCTCAGACAACTCCAAGAGGAAAAAGGGGTGGCAGGGATAGTAGGTTTAATAACGGTCCTTAAAAAGATAGTCCATGTCCTAACCTCCAAAACATGAATGTGACCTTATTTGGAAAAAAAGATCTTTGAAGATGTAACTAATTGAAGGATCTTGAGATGAGATCACCCGGGATTACCAGGCTGGGCCCTAAATCCAGTGACAGGTGTCCTGATAAGAATGAGGCAGAGGGACACCAGACAGAAGAGGCAGACACACGGAGACACACAGGGGAGAGGCCATGTGAAGACAGAGGCAGAGTGACGTGGCCACAAGCCAAGGAACGCCAAGGGCTACTGACAGCTGCCAGAAGCTAAGTGAGGGGCGTAGAAGCCATTCTCCCTCCGAGGCTTCAGAAGGAACCAACCTTGCCAGAACCTTGATTTTGGACTTTGGTCTCTGCAACTGTGAGAGAATATGTTTTAAACCACCTAGTTTGTGGTAATTTGTTATGGTAACCCCAGAAAACTAATACAACAGGGCAAGGGGTGGTTTGGGAAGGGCTGGGGAGTCTCAGGAGTTCTGGGAGATGATGTCACTCGTGTTTGTGTAACAGGGGTCACAAGACAAGGCCACCTCTGGCTCCTGAAGACTTCAGGCCAGCTGGACACAGGGGCCATGAACAGGAGCCCGCCCAGCTGTCCCATCAGGCACAGCTACCCCAGTGGGGCTCTCTGCCTCTTGGGTTCTCCGTCCAGAGCCGTGGTCCCAGCCAGCCAGCTCTGGCCCTCCACACTGGATCCTCTTTATCCATGAGCCCCCCAAAAGTAACCAGCACCATCCTTTTCCAGTGAGTTTCTCGAAGTCCATTATCATAGACAGGCAGTGTAGTTCAGTGGAAAGTGTTCTGGCTTTGGAGTCGAATAGACCTGGGTTTTGGGAGGTTTTTTAAAGCTGCTTATTATTAATTATTATTATTATTATTATTATTATTATTATTATTATTATTTGTAATCTCTACACCCAATGTGAGGCTCAAACTCACAACCCCAAGATCAAGAGTTGTCTGCTGTTCTGAGAGGCCAGCCAGGTGTCCCAAACAGACCTGGGTTTTAATCCCAAGGTGACTTGAGATATGAGTGACTGACCTCTCTGAACCTCAGTTTTCTCATCTGTGAAATGGGGTAAGGACTCGCTACTTCACAGGGCTACTATGACAATGAGAAATAGCACACATAAAATGCCCAGCCTACAGTCTGCTAGATAACGGGAGCGCAATAAATGGTAACAATTATCATCATTATTTACATGAATAATGAAGTTTTTCTGGAACATTGGCCTGAGCCCACTGTGCTCTCACTGCTGTGGTGAATGCAAAGACAGCCACAACCTGGGAGCTGTCCTCAAGGGCTCTCACTCAGCAGAGAGGTGGTGAGCACCTACTCTGTTCCCTCTTCTTAGTTCCTCCTTCCCCAGTCACTGGCTGTGACTCCAGTCCCCTATGTACCTCCAAGAGACACCCAACACATACTTATTTTGTGAATAACCAAAAAAAAATGACATTGAGTGAGTCACCCAACCTCTTAAAACGTCGTGTTTCTCAACTACAAAATGGGGCTAACAGCATCCACCCACTTTGCCGCCTCATGGGGCGAATGGAAAGACCACATAGAGACAGCAGCCAGAGAAGGCCATAGAGGCAAAGCCCCAACGGCACCTCGAAGCCTACAGAGGCTGGCCCTGCTGGGCCGAGGACAGTCGCAGCGAACCCGCATTTTGGGGCAATGGCAGGTCCACATCTTCAACTGGGTGCAAACCTCCCCACCCTTCCTGGTCTGGAGTCAGAAAACCTTGACTCCACTTACGACCCTGTCTCTTCCTAGCTGTGTCACCAGGTCACTTAACCTCTCCGAGGCTCAGTTTTCTGTAAAAGAGGGTTCATGGCCCCTGCCGATCTAGAAACGGAGCCATGAGGACAGAATGCGATCGCATATGCGAACAGGCTCTGTGAACTGAAAGCGCTACACACACACAGGTGATTATCATGAGTATCATTACCTTGTCAGAAGCAGGCACCCAACGTTGGGCGAGCCTCAGAGGAACACAGGCTCCTGGGCCGGGGGAGGAAAGCATGGTTTCTGCTTTCAACGGCTCCTTTCAATTTGGGCAACTTTGAAACCACCTCCACCAAATCTCAAAGTCCTATATGGCTTTGCCAGGAAACCAAAAATATTCTAGCCACAACTCTGGAGAACCACAAGATAAGCCATTTCTATAATAGGTGCTGCTAGGCTTCAAACAACTCGGCTGCTTGGGACAAAAAAAAAAAAAAGTGTTTTTTTGTGTGTTGTTTTTTTTTAAAAAAAAAACACCACATACCACAATTCAGCCTCTCCCTCTAAAACACACATCTTTTCTCCTAAGAAAATAAAATAAGTGGAAACCAACTTTAACTGATGAAGTCCAACTCCAAGACACACATTCTCGGAAAGCAGGCCTTCCCGGGTGAGGGGGGCAGACAGAGCGTCCTCCAGTTACAGTTCGCAGGCAGAGAGATTTCCAGGGGACGTGGGCAAGGCAGTGGGGCTCCGGGCCGGTCCCAAGGGCTGTGAGGACTGATTCTATGAGCCCAAAAGAGGCAATCGCTGCCTCGGACTCAGAAATTAGCTCCACTAACCCAGCTTAAAAGCTAAACAACTATAAGACTCCTTCAGTGGTTGTTTTCATTCACTGGGCCGAAAGAAGACCCAGAGACCAATTTCTCCTCACCCACAGGCCTTGAAGCCACAACCTCGAGCTCCAACTCCTTTCTCCCCAACGAATACCGCCGGCCCCCATTTCAGAAGCAGTCTTACAGATAAAAGGCCCTCTGGACTGGCCAGAAGTAACCTCAAAGAGGGTCTACCAGCCCCTTTGTCACCCCAGGGCCGAGGAGGGCAGACACACCCAGTCCTGGGATCAGGGCTGACGCACTAGGAACCTCCCTGTAGCTACTCGCCCATGTTTACACTTGGGGCTGCCTCTTCCTCCAAAGACCCTCAGTCCTGGGTGAAGGCTGCACGCACCTTGTCTGTTAGCTCATGTTCCCTTTAGAAGTTTCTGTTCTCTAGTGCAAAGCCCTAAATCCCGCCAGCCTGAGGGTGGGAAGAGCACACGTGAGACAGGCAGGCAGATGTAGGTTTGCATCCAGGCCCGCTACTGACCAGCTCTGGAGCTCTGGGAAGGTGACTGTCCTGGCCCTGGTTCCCTCATCGCTAAAAGGAAGCTAATGCCTATCACACAGTTCTGTAAGGATTAGTAATCATACATAAGAAGGCTCCTGGTCTATGGTGCTGAATTAGCCATAGGTATAATAATGGCACTGCCACCCTCATGCTCCAAACTCGAAGGCCTAGGCCCTCCAGACCTGGCTCCTGCCACCGTCAGCTCCCATGTAACCATTGAGCACAGGGTCCTGTGCTCAGACCTGCCGGGTCTGGGCCAAGCCAGGCCTCACGACTGTGGGGTAGGGAGCTGGCAAACAGGAAGCACTCAAAGCAGGTAAGTGTGTGTTTACTTAGAAAAAAATCCTGAAATCTCAAATGACCAGAATTCTCCCCACCACATTCTGCCTGCATAGGCACAAATCAATAAGGAAACAAGCTTAGATCAGGGTTTATTCAGAAGAGTAGTTTCTTGGGTTGCCTGGCTGGCTCAGTCGTTAAGCGTCTGCCTTCGGCTCAGGTCATGATTCCAGGGTTCTGGGATCGAGACCTGCATCGTGCTCTCCGCTCAGCGGGAAGTCTGCTTCTCCCTCTGCCTGCACTCCCCCTGCTTGTGTTCCCTCTCTCGCTGTCTCTCTCTCTGTCAAATAAATAAATAAAATCTTAAAAAAAAAAGAAAAAGAAAAGAAGAAGAAGAGTAGCTTCTCCCATACGGACTTTTCTCTTGATGACCGTGTTCCTACACAACGTTCAGCAGGCAAAAACACAAAGGTCTGAGGTACTTGGGAAATTCAGAAATTTCCCTCAGACTCTTCACAGAAAAATATTTTATTTCTAACACATTGCCCTTTTGTAATTATAAAAGTAATATGTGATCATTAGAGACACTGTGGAAAATAGGAAAGGTATATGAAAAATCCAAACAAGTGACAATTTGGCCATCTCTAGGGAACTGTCGCAGGGGGTGTTTTGGTGTATTTCCTTGCATTCTCTTCTTTATGAGCCTCAAGGATGTAAGCACGCACTCATTTAAAAGTGAACAGATGAATACACACGCCAGCCAGTGTCCACAGGAAATCAGCAGGAGATTGTCCGTGAAGGCTTCCTTGTCCTGTTTTCCCTTCTCCCCACCCCTAAACAGCTTATTTGTTAGTGACACACCTCCACATTGCAAAACTACATCTCATCTTATCAGGACTTGGTGAACTCTGACCCTCTGAGGGAGTTAACGCAGTAGTCTCTGCTTTCCATTTTCCTGTCGCAGGGTCAATATTTACTAGCCGTATTGCTAAAAGAGGCCCTGAGCATGGCCTCAGTGCCAAACGTTCCTGTCTAATCTCAGCAGCAGCAATCCCAGTGGCACCGGATGCCTTCCTGGGCCATGGGCCATGGGCCATAGCGCCAGGTAAGTGACTCCTGCCTGAACTGAGCACATGGCCTCCAGCCCGGCAAGGACACTTCACGTTATCACAGCCCAGGAGGCTAGTGCCAGGAGACACATAAATATTAGAGATGGGGGAGGGGCGCCTGGGTGGCAGGGTGGGTTGAGCGTCCAACTTCTGGTTTTGGCTCAGGTCTTGATCTCAGAGTCATGGGATTGAGCTCCACGTCAGGCTCCATGCTCAGCGTGGAGTCTGCTTGGGATTCTCTCTCCCTCTCCCTCTGCCCCTCCCCTTGCACGTGCTCTCTTTCTCTCAAATAAATAAATATTTAAATATATATATATATATATATATATATATATATATATATATATATATATACTGGAGATGGGGATTGAGGCTGTGTGGGGGAAAGAACTTCCTAAGCACATGACCTGGGACCCCTCCACTCCACACCAGCACTGTCTCTTACTGTCCTCTCGTGAAATGCCTCAACACGGAGAAACAGCAGAGATGGCAGGTGGGCACAGACCCCATTTTATCAGGCCTCTCATTGCCAGGTGGGTGGGTGCTGCTCTCAGATGGTCCGTTTCACAGGGGGAGGGGTCTTCCCAAGAATGGCCTGGTCTCTTACAGTGATGAGGAAGGTAACATCATGGCATCATCAGTTCTCCTGTCTCCTGCTGGAATTCTTTCGTTCATGCTTTCATTCATCCATCCGTATGATAAAACGTTATTGAACCTAGCTGAGTGAAGCCACTTCTTGCTTTACCCAAGCAGTTCCCCTGTCCCTGCTTCCTCTGGGAAGGATCTGCCTACAGCTGTCAAAGGAGACAGACTATCGGGTAGCCCCAAGGGAGTCGGAGGCTTACAGGGAAATACCTACAGGAAGGAAATGTGGGAGAATTATGGTTTGGGGTTAGAGCCCCGACAACACACCTCTGGAATAAAGCCCCATTCCTGAGAGCGCCTCAGGTACAGAAGGGAGTAAGTGTTCCTGCGCAGTAGTAGAGAGAGCAAAGGACCTGGAGTAGAGAGACCTGCGTTCAGGCTCCTGTCGCGCCACCAACATGCTCCATGGCCCAGAGAGGAAAAGCGCCTTGCCCAAGGCACAACACCATCATGGCCAAAGTGGGACTTGAATCAAGTTCTCTACTCCAAGTCTGGGGGCTACTGGCTCCAATGCCACAAATGAGGCTTCCTACTTCTCTTACCCTCACCCCTGAGAAAGCCACAACCCTGATCTGGAACTTCTACGGTGATAGGACTCCTCCTCATCTCCTCAGCTGAGACTGGTACCTGCACAAGGGGAAGCGCTGGCACCTTCTCTCCCTGGAATTAGATACGCTGCTTGGGTTCCCGGAGAAGCAGGAGCAGGACAGAGGCCACGAGGCTAACCCCAAGGCAGGAAGAAGCTGAGCAGTGGGGCAACTTCGGCCCACGAGAGGGAGAACAAGCGAGCATTCTGTACAGCTGCGGGGATGTCAAACCGCTCTGCACACTTGGCTTGCTCCCCTGCTCCGCCCCCTCTAGGCAAGAAAACAGAGAAGGTCGTGTGAGCAGGGCTGTGAGGAAAATCATGCTGCATTTCTACCTTCTCCTCGGTTTGTCGACACAAACTCAAGCCCTTGGGGCTCAGCTCGGGTCATGGTTGCACCAGCCCCTGTGTTTGTTGAGTGTCTCCTGTGCCCCCCCCCATGCTAGAGGCGGTGGGAACACAAAGAAAGATACACCTTGGCCCCTGTCCTCAAGGGGTTCACAGTCTGGCCTGGGATACAGAATGAACCTCCAGAAAGCCTTCTCCTTCAGAGCAATTATGTACGAGGCACAGACTCTAAGGGCTATGGCTCCTCGAAGTTGGCGAGACGGATGAGGCTGTCAGAAGTACCATGGAAGGCTGTGGAGGAATAGAAGGTATTTTCACTGGACTTGAGGACTGAGGAGAACTAAGGGAAGAGAGGAAGGGAGATGAGAGAGAAGGTGCTCCAAAGGAAAAAAAGAACATCTCATTAAAAGGCTTGGACATGGGGACGCCTGGCTGGCTCAGTCGGTTAAGAGCATCTGACTCTTGGTTTTGGCTCAGGTTGTGATCTCAGGGTCATGGGATCGAGCCCCGAATAGGGCTCCACGCTCAGTGGGGAGTCTGCTTGAGATTCTCACTCTGCGCCTCCCCCTTCTTTCTCTTTCTCTCCCTAAAATAAATAAATTTTTAAAAATCTTTTTAAAAATTTTAAAAATTAGAAAAAAAAGGATTAGACACAAGAAACAACAAGTGTTGCCAAGGATGTGGAGAAAAAGGAACCCTCATGCACTGTTGGTGGGATTGCAAACTGGGGCAGTCACTCTTGAAAACAGTATGGAGGTTCCTCAAAAAGTTAAAAATAGAAATACCCTAGGATCCAGCAATCGCACTATCAGGTGTTCACCCCAAAAATACAAAAACGCTAATTCAAAGGGATACATGCACCCCGATGTTTATAGCAGCGTTATCTACAAGATACAGAAGCAGCCCAAGTGTCCATCGACGGATGAGTAAATAAGAAGATGCAGTACCCATATACAATGGAATATTACTCAGCCATAAAAAAGAATGAAATCTTGTCATTTGCAATGACGTGGATGGAGCTAGAGAGTATAATGCTAAGTGAAGTATAAGTCAGTCAGAGAATGACAAAAACCACAGGATTTCACTCATATGTGGAATTTAAACAACAAAACAAACGAGCAAAGGGGAAAAGAGAGAGAGACAAACAAATCAAGAAACAGGCCCTCAATTATAGAGAACACGCTGATGGTTACCAGAGGGGAGGGGGTGGAGGGTGGGTGAACTAGGGGATGGGGATGAAGGAGTGCATTTGCTGTAATGGGCACTGGGTGATGCATGAAGTGCTGAATCACTATATTGTACACCTGGAGCTAATATCACACCGTATGGTAACTAACTGGAATTAAAACTTACAAAATATGCAAAAATAAAATGCTTGACGGGGGAATAGCAGCTAGGGTAGAGAAAATTTGGGAAGTATTGAGAGGTAAGTTTCAACAAGTAGAGTAAGCAAAACAATGGAGCTAAGTCAGTCACATCCTTCAGTTTATTTTTTTGTTTGTTTGTTTTAAAGATTTTCTTTGTTCATTTGAGACAGAGAGAGAGAGCACACACAAGAAGGGGGAAGGGGCAGAGGCCGAGGGAGAAGCAGACTCCCCGCTGAGCAAGGAACTGGGACTCGATCTCAGGACCCTGGGATCATGACCTGAGCCAAAGGCAGACATTTAACTGACTGAGCCACCCAGGCACACTATATCCTTCAGTTTAATCAGCCAGCCACTTATTCCTGACTCTGTGTCTGACAGACTACAGGGAAGACATGGTTTCGACATAGTCCTGAATCACTTTCCCTGCAAAGAGGGCACTACAGTGGCAACGGGAAGGTAAGACAGATAAATCAGAGCCATCTACTTGCGGGCACAGAGTGCAGCTTTACGAGAGTAACCACCCAAGCGCCAGTTAACACCAGCTACGGGGCAATCTCACAGAGACAACGGAAAAGGCCCAACACTGTCATCACTAAATGGGCACCTGCTGCCATTAAGAGCTGAAGTTCTACTCTCAGTTAATGGGCATGTTCCTAGGCAAAGGTTTTCCAGACTTATTTTGGGAAGCTCTTATTCAGGAAGAGCTTCCTAAGGCCAGCAGTAGCTGGAATTAGGACTTGAGCTAGAATACATACAAGTACGTGTCACTTCACCTAACAGACAAGATCCCTAAAGAGTGAACTTAGCCTGACCCCCACGCCCCTTTCTCCATCCGGTCCCATGAAACTTTCTTCCAGCTTAAAACCAGCAAAAAGTCCAAACCTCTGAGCATGAAATACTTAAAAAGCAATATGTTCCCTGTAGCATAAGAAATACATATTAAATGTTTTTTTAGAAGATACAGAAAAGTATAAATAAAAAAACTGTTGAATCACCCATAGTCCTACCTTCCCCTCCTTCCCTGCCCCGCCCACCCCTGAGACTAACACAATTAAATCTGTAACGGCTAGTTTAGATTTTTGTCCCATCCTGTGTTTGCTACCCTGGGTTTGCCCATGGCTCTCTGGCCAGAATTGGTCAGCTGGTTTCCAGGGAACCCACCCCCTGCAAACATACCTTGCATGTTCCTGTCCCTTTTGGAGGCTCTATATCTATCTATATCTGGAATGCCCACCTTCCCTACTCAGCCTATCCGAATTCTAACCACCTTCAGTGCCCCACTTAGCTCCTGCCTCCCACAACCTTCGCCAGCTGTGCCAGGCCATGGAGGTAAGCCATATTCTAAACTGGAAGAAAGGGGACAGCGGACCAGAGAAGAGGAGAAACGTGACTAAGGTCACGGTGCAAAGCCAGCATAGAGACTACAGAGAGGAGCCAACGGAGACCAGAACTCATCTGAACGCTTATGGTGCACCTACCACGTGCCCATCACTGTGTGAAGCACTAGGAAATACAACAGAAGGGCCTCCAAACCCTGTGATCAGAAAACTCACTGGACTGTGAGCTGCTTTGGGGCAGCTTTTCGTCAAGAGGCAGCACAAAACTCAGTGAAAGCAGACTCTCGGGCAAATAATGACAAGGGTGGCCACATGTGTTGTGGGAATGTAGACACTCCCCACCAGCCTGCACTCAACATGCCTGCATTAATCTGGGTGGGCTTCCGGGAGGAAGCCACTGGAGCAAGGCTCCATGCACGGGTGAGAGCAGATGACACAGGGAAAGCCTGCTACTCAAGCTCTTTGAGGGAAAGGTAGTCGCTGGAAGGATCCAGGCTGGAATGGGAAGTGAACCTAGAGGCCATAAAGGAATTAGCTCGTGGAATCAGTGCCTCTTCAGTGGCCACTCCCTTCCCTCCTCACGCTCTGAGTCAAGTCTCAGAGAGAGGACATTTAATTGGCTTTTAGCTAAGGATCACTGCTCCTAGTGGGCAGAGCGGTTTTAGCCCAGCCATCTCGTAGGATACCAGCTAGCCAATGAATGGGTCACTTTGGGGTCAATCAGGGGCTACCCCTGCACAAGGACCAGCCCAGCTCCACTCTACTGGGCAGGGGTGGTAAGGGGCATGGGATAGGGGAGAGGGAAGAGAGTAGTTCTAGCAAGAAAGGAATGCTGAGTACGGTAGACACCACGCACAAGCAGGGGTTGGGAGGGGAGGGCGGTGGAGGGGGAGAGGGTGGCATCTCAGTAAGGTCTAGTGTGAGCAAACACAAAGAGGTAGGATTAATATAGCCAGGAGAGAATAATACAGAGACTTGCTCCATCAGGAGTCTCATGATCAACTGAGGTAACAGAGAAGCTGCCCAACCCAGCTCCTCCCCATGAGCCCTTCAAAACAACAGACTGCCAGGCTTTTAGCGAAACGATGTCCATACCTGTGACCATTTGCTGGCCCTTCCCAAATGCCAGGCTACACCCTTACATCTATGGCAGGAATGGGGAAAGTGGTATTTTGAAAGCTGCTCAGAGCTGTTACCATTTACTAAGGGACACAGAAGACTCCATCACGGGGCAAGGTGTGTACGGGTCAGAGGTGGCTCTTGTTTGGGAAAAACTTTAAGGCCTTTGATTCAGGATTAAAAAAAAGCCAGGGTCCACTCAGGGACAGGTTGCCACAAGGAGTTAAACAAGCTATAGCTGAAAGAAAAAGGGTCTCCCTTGGGTAGGAAGTATGAAGGATGGGGGGCCTGGGGGTGGGGTCCTGGAAGGCCCCAGCATCATGGCAGAGGTCAGGAGTCAAGGAGCAGAGGGGTCTGCTACCACGCTTTAAGTCATCTCTGTGCAGAAATTCCTCTCATTACCCCCAAGCCTTATGACGAACTCAGCGTACCCTGCAACCAGTCTTGGTGGTGAGGGAAGGCACTCAGAAATGGGCCCGAGTCCATGTGTGAGACAAGGTCACAGAGGGGGCCCAGGCTTGTGTCAAAGGAGGAAGGGGCCCCCAAGCCCAAGGCCCTGAGACATGGAGGAGGATGTGAGTACTCCCTAGGGAGAGCCAGAAAGGCTGGATTAGGAAGAGGACTTCCTGTTACCCTGGAATGGAATGCTCATTATTCTTATCTGGACATTAAAGAATGGAACCCCAGAAGGCTGGAAAACATGAAGGGACTCAGATTCCACATGTGTCATTTCAACAATCCTATGAGACAGGGACCATCTTAGGATGAAGAAATAGAGCCTACGAGAGTGAAGCTGCCCGAGGTCTAAAAGCTCACAGTAGCAGAGTCAAAATCAAACCTGGGCCTGGTGGCTCTGGCACCCGGAATAGTCCCTGCCAGGCTAGGGCTCATCAGTCTCCTGCCCTGAGCCTGTCCTCCTGACGACGTCCCTCAGCTGCCCTTCCCCCCTCTGCCCTGTCTTCTCAGCTGGGAAAGGGGGACAGACAGGAGAGAAATGGGGGTCTCCTCCAAAAGACTGGTAGGAATGCTTTGCCCCCCAGAACCTCACTGTAGCTAACCTCCCCCCTTTAGCTTGTGGGTCCTGCCCCAGGGTGCCAAGTGAACCCCACCCCGAGGAGGGAAGGATATTTCATCACCCTCCAGGCCCTGTGGCCAGGATGCCAGGGACCAGCAGCTCAGGATTCAAGATTAGGGTCCTGAGGCCTCAGGGTTAGATGCTGACCACCAAAGGCAGGGGATGAGTAGGGGGGCAGTGCTAGCCCTCGAGAGACACCCGATGCAGGACAACGAGGCTCTTAGCAGATCTCCAGTCGCCCACCAAGAGCACGAGACAACTGTATCAGCCTCCCTCCTTGTTCTCTGGAGGGGACCTGACAGTCTCAGGCAGAAAGAAAATTCTGGGCAACTTGGTACCTCAAAGGGAGCGTTGGACCAGGAGTCAGAGTCATGGGCTTAAATCCTAGCTCTGACACTTACCACGGCAAGTCAGCCAAGCTCACTAAACTCCAGCTTCCTCATCTGCAAAACGGGAGAAAGACCTATCACCACATAGGCTGCAAGAGGATTAAACCAGGTAATGAACCCCTGTGGCTAGTGCAGGACCAGATGTAGAGAAGACACTCAATCCCTCCTACCTGAAGGATCTTCTCTTCTTCCCACCCAGCACTGTCTGAAGAGGACAGGATTAACCTAGTTAGATGCTGGCTCTGAAAATGCCCTGTCGGAGGTTCCTCACAGGCTCTGAGAGGGAGGGCAGGGAAGGGGGGCAAGTGGACCTCCGCTCACCCCTTCTTCCTCCTTTTCCATAAGAGCCCCTTCACTTTGATCGGTTTATATCCTGTCCCCCACCCCATAATAATCCACTTTTTACAAGTTCTGTTGCTTAAATAGTAAATTCTACTGAAGTAAATCAGGAGTAGTCACGTTTTTCCACAAAGAGCCAGGTAGTAAATAGTTTCTGCTTTGCAGACCAAGAAGCAAAATCAAGGTATGTATGTAATAAGGAAGTAAACAAAATCTCCACAGATTTTTAGTTGATGAAATTCAAAATATAATAAGGACCTTTATTTTATTTTGTTTTGATTGTTTTTTGTAATACAGATCTTCCAAGGAGAAGAATGGAACATTTTGGTGGGGGGAGGGATAACATTTTGCCCACCTGGGGTCCAAAGTCAGCGTTCCCTCTCATCAAATCTGTTGGGACTGTTTATCTGGAAAACCCGTTCATGTCTCCGGGGCCACTGAAACAGGTGGTGGACCTGATGAGGGCTATAGTTTTCTGTCTCCTAGACTAGACAGTGTAGGAGCCCTTGCAGATTAAATTTTCTGGGCTATAAAGCCTGGTGAAGGCTGCTTGGGAGACTGGGTCAATGTCCCAGAGAGACACTGAAGGCCACAGCTACCTCTGTGGGAAGACCTGGAAGTTTTGGGGTCTCCCACAACCTCCCACCTGCCCTGTCAGACCTGGGCTGCTTTACTGCAGCTAAGGTGATGGGTACCTCAGGCCCAAACTCCCACCACTAGCCTCAGCTCTTACCCCACACGTGGGTTTCCTCAGCAAGAAGTACAGGGGAAACACACTCTCCTCTCCTCTGCCCTCAAAACTAGCCCCCTCCCCAGGCAACTCCTCTCCCAGAGCTCTCGGAAAGTTTTCTCAGAGACCCCTTCCAGCCAGCTTCTAAAAGTACGGACAAAGACGTGGAACCTTCTGCTGGACTTCTGTGGTCTCCTAAAGACCTTGTGTCCCTTCTGCCTCTGAGGGAAGGGAGGCCACACCATCAGGCCACAGGGACGAGCTCTCTGCCTCAGGCCCCCGCTGGGCTGGGTCAGGCACATATCCCAAGCCTCCTTTGCATTCACTTATAAAATGGGAATGATTATATTTGCCTTACCTGCCTTGTGCTGCTCTCTAAACTTCAAATTATCCAATGACTGAAAATGTAATGAAACGTAAACACGGCGAAGGAAGGCAAAGTCGCAGACAGAAATAAAGCTGGGGACTAAGGGAGAAGCACAGAAGACCTCAGCCACTTTAAATCTCCCCACCGTGAAAACACGAATGTCTCTTTACAAAACTCTTTAAGTACCAAAAACAAACAAAAACAATGAACGTGTATTGACAAAGCCACACGGAAATAAGCCCCTCCTGGTGACCTGGTAAACTGATTCAGTATCTAGTTTCAACCATTACACAGATCAGTCCTAACCTTCGACCCGGTAGTCCACCTCTGGGAACACGCCCAGCAGAAATAATGCAGAGAGGAAATTAAACAAATATGTCCACAGGAACATTTATTTTTAGTAGTGAGAAACAACAGGGGGACCTTAAGTACACTGGCAATGTCTGTGCGGCAGAATGCTATGAAGTTAACAAATGTATATGGACTGTACTGTGTCTGTATTTTTTTTTAAGGCTAGCATTCTTCGAAAATATCCAAGAAAAGCTGAGGCACTGTTCCAGATGAAAGTAAACTAGAGAGATATGACAACGAAATGCAGTCTATAGTCTGCACTGCACCTTGTTCTGCAGGGAGAAAACAGCCATAAAGAACGCTAGTGGAATAACTGACAAAATTGGAATGAGGGAGATAGCGGAGATGAAAATATTACATCAGAGTTAAGTGTCCTGAAGTTGAAAACTGTTCTGTAGGGGCGCCTGGGTGGCTCAGTCTTTAAGCGTCTGCCTTCGGCTCAGGGCGTGATCCCGGCGTTCTGGGATCGAGCCCCACATCAGGCTCCTCCGCTGGGAGCCTGCTTCTTCCTCTCCCACTCCCCCTGCTTGTGTTCCCTCTCTCGCTGGCTGTCTCTATCTCTGTCAAATAAATAAATAAAAATCTTTAAAAAAAAAGAAAGAAGGAAAACTGTTCTGTAGATATGGACGAGAATAGTCAAGCCCTTAGGAGATGCATAATCGAGTAGTAAGGGATAAAGAGGCAGAATGTCTGCAACCTACTTTCAAATGGTTCAGAAGCATAAGAGACGGTCAGATAGACAAAAAGGAAGGAGAAAGAAGGGAGAGGAGCAGAGGGAGGAGGAGGAGAGAGGGGGAGGGAAGGAGGGAGGAGGTGACAAAATGTTAAAAATTGGTGCATCTGAATAAAGGATATATGGGAGTTCTGTTATTCTGAAAACTTTTTTATTAAATTTGAAGTTATTTTGAAACAAAAAAACGTTTACGTTATATGGACTCAGGATACATGGAACAGTGTAAATAAAACAACGTCGAGTCAAAAACAACACAACAAAAATATCCATACCGGCGATGAAGTAGAAAAGAGAGTGTATACTGTCGATACAGGTATATAATAGTTTCAGTGACACCCCACACAAGTACCTCCCCCCCAGCTCTTACAGTTTTCCTCATGCAAACTGACCTCAACGAGACCTACCCCTCAGGGCAAGCGATTTGCCCCGTGTGCCAGCTTCTGACGGAAGCGTGGGCAATGCAGCCACTTTGTTTGAGTGGCTTTGTGCTTTGTTCTCCTAACAATGAGTGATGAAAGCGCCTCCCTCCTTCTTCCATGGCCTCTGTCATCCAGGGCCCTCTGCGGTCGCCTGTCCTCCTGGCAGCCCCACCCTTCAACCCCCACCATGCGTCCTCTTGCCCACGCCCAGGCCTGCTCATCCTCAGAGCCCTAACCTTGGGTGGTTACCCGCCATCTCCTGGATTAGACTGTGAGGAGCTATCCTACGCAGGGTGATGATTTCCTCCTCTGAACAACCGGCACATGTTTTGGGGGTCCCCCCATTAGCTCGTGGCCTTCCATCTCATTTCATCTGAGGAGAGTACCCCTGTGCCACAACTGGGCCTAAGCTCTTCTGGGGCAAGGCCTGAGCCCCAAGTGTCCTGCATCCATCATGGTGCCCATCACCAGTGGGTGTCCAGGAAGTGTCATTGGACTGTGATAACGACCTAGCGTATAGACATGAACGTACACATCCACACACCCCACTCATCTCTCAGAAACTGCTGGCTTGCTCCGGACACAGCTATGGCCCAAATGGCTACCTTGCCACTAACACTGAGCTGAAAGCTTCCTGGGCCTGAAGAAGACGAGTTTGGTGTTCGTGGCAAAGAAGCCTTTTGGCATGAGGGAAAGAGTCTGCTGTAAAACTTCTCTGAGCCTCAGTTTCTTCATCTGTGAAGTGGGAATGTGACCCAGATCATATTGTTCTGGAAGGATGGGAAGTACCCGGCACAGACACTGACACGAGTACAGAAAATTCTTAATACATGTCAGCCACGTTCACCTTCCCAGCAACAGGAAATACAAGTGTGTATGTGATCAGAAAGGCACAAAAATCCCACCCCAGGGCAGGAGACAGGGCTCTGTCCAGAAAAGTCTCTGGCTTTTATTTCTGACTTTTTCTGAGATTTGCTGTGTCACACAAAGTGGAATTTCCCGGTTGGCTTCTCCTTGGTAAGGCAGATCCGAATTTCTTGAGCCAAGTACCTCACATTTTGGAGACTGAGTTTCTCCATCTGTAAAATGGGAGTAATACCTACTTCACAGGATATGACAAGGATTAAATATAATAACGTGTGTCCGGGAAATGGAGGTAATTACTGCATTTTGTTTTCCAGTTGGTGCTGGCAAAATCTGACATTCATGGAGTTCAAGGCCTATGGGTATTGGGGGCCTGGCTGAGGTTTTCTGCCTCAGATTTAACTCAGGGCAGGTTCCAAACAGTGCTGCAGCTCACTGCAGGTGCGGAGCCCTTCTCAGTGTAAAAGGCCGGCTCTGGACACGATAGAGGGGAGCCCAGCCTGGAGGAAGCTTCAGTGGGGAGATGACCAGGTGAACCCTTTCAGGTAACATGAAGTCTGATGACCTGAGCACTTAATAGGGATGTGGGTCCAGAATAAGGGGTAATTAAATACACAGAAGGGGGTAGAGTAGGATAGGGTGGGTTAGGCTTTGCCAGGGAGACAACCTTTGACCTAGAAAGGAAAGAGCAAGGAGAAGTCACAGAAGTTGTTGGGCCCTCTGGCCTCTGACTCAGTGCTATAGTGATACTCGAAATAAGAACCTAAGGGAGGGGGTGAAGGGAGGGGTGGGACAGGTGGGGGATTAAGGAGGGCGTTTGTCGTGATAAGCCCCGGGTGTTGGATGGAGGTGTTGAATCACTATATTGTACACCTGAAACTAATATTACAGTGTTAACTAACTGGAATTTGAATACACACTTAAACAAACAAACAAAAAACAAAATAAGAGAAACTGCCTTCAAAGAGCTGACAGCTTGGTACAAACAAATGTGAGATAGGTCTCATGGGGGCAGTCCCAGGGCCACGAGCGCTGCCTTGCTCCCCGTGGCCTCCCCAGCCTGCCCCAGTAGCACAGCACTGGGGGGAATGTTAACTCTGAACATATGTGCCTCAAGCAGACATGAAAGAGGAGGGGATGTGTGGGCGTGAGAAACAGCCCTGGAAAAATGAGAAGGTAGAACTCAGAAATAAAAATAGTTGCCGATATGACCCAGCCAATGCACTACTGGGTATTTACCCCAAAGATACAGACGTAGTGAAGAGAAGGGCCATATGCACCCCAATGTTCATAGCAGCTCTGTCCACAATAGCTAAATCGTGGAAGGAACTGAGATGCCCTTCAACAGATGACTGGATTAAGAAGCTGTGGTCCATATATACAATGGAATATTACTCGGCCATCACAAAGAATGATTTCTCATTTGCTGCAACATGGACGGCACTGGAGGAGATAATGCTAAGTGAAATAAGTCAAGCAGAGAAAGACAACTATCATATGATTTCTCTCATCTATGGAACATAAGAACTAGGAAGATCGGTAGGGGAAGAAAGGGATAAAGAAAGGGGGGGTAATCAGAAGGGGGAATGAAGCATGAGAGACTATGGACTATGAGAAACAAACTGAGGGCCTCAGAGGGGAGGGGAGTGGGGGAATGGGATAGACCGGTGATGGGCAGTAAGGAGGGCACGTATTGCATGGTGCACTGGGTGTTATACACAACTAATGAATCATCGAGCCTTACATCGGAAACCGGGGATGTACTGTATGGTGACTAACATAAGGTAATAAAAAAACACTAAAAAAAAAAAAAAGTAAGAATATTTTGTTGGGATGAGCACTGGGGGTTATATGTAAGTGATGAATCACTAAATTCTACTCCTGAAACCAATACTACACTATATGTTAACTAACTTGAATTTAAATAAAAATAAATTTAAAAATAAGAATTAAAAAAAATAGTTGCTGAGTTAAGGCTACTAATCTCTCATTGGCTTAACTTGCCTTCTTAAGTTTTTTATATTAAAAAAAAACTTTCATCCAAAATAAGTCTCATGGATCTCCATATAGTGCTGTAAAAAGATATTCAATGCATTTCATTAAGTGAAAAAAGCAAGTGGTAGATTGTTATGGTCACGTGATCCCATCTGGGTCCCCGTACACACTTGCTTTACTTAGAAAAGTTCTGGAAGGTGATAGAAGAAAATTGTCAGCAAAGTCTAGCTGTGGGCATGAGACAAGGAGGGAGGGTGGAGGGAGTTGACTTTTTACTTGAACTCTTCAGAGCTTTATGGCATTTGCCACGCATTACTTCTATAATTTAAAAAAAAAGTTTTTAATTTAAAAAGAAATAATAAAAGCACCTTTGCTTCAGAGTTTACCTCGGAAACCCTTTCCCCAAGGACTGAGACAGCTCAATCCAAACACGTGCTATTGTAGTTTTCTATAGTGCTTTGTGGCTAGAATGGGCTATAGAACCCAGCCTGGGTAAATCTGAGCTCTACGTACTCCTGGAGGTCTAGTTTCTCTCCCAAAGAGGTTGACCTGTCTAAGCTCAGTGTGTGATCTTTTTTTTTTTTTAAAGATTTTATTTATTTATGTGACAGAGACAGCCAGCGAGAGAGGGAACACAAGCAGGGGAGTGGGAGAGGAAGAAGCAGGCTCCCAGCGGAGGAGCCTGATGTGGGACTTGATCCCGGAACGCCGGGATCACGCCCTGAGCCGAAGACAGACGCTTAACGACTGCGCTACCCAGGCACCCCCTAAGCTGAGTGTGTGATCTTAACCACAGAGAACCCCATCCAGTGACTTCGGTCTGGCAGGCAGCCCTATCAATATGGATGTTGCAGGGAATTCCTCAGCTCTGTTTAGGAAGGGCGAGGCTCGAGAACAGTGGCTCCTTCCCTGGCCCAAGGCTCCTGTCCGTAGGAAAGGGGATTCTGCAGGTTATGTGCCTAGCAGGGTGCCTTGCACACACGAGCCTCCTGTAAGTAACAGGGCTTGTGGCTGGTGTCTTCACCAGGGAAGAGGGGAGGGGGCGAGAGCATGTGTGGAGTCATGGTGAGGTAGGCTCCTCGATAGAGCTGGGGCTGTGGATAAAAGCCGAATGAACATATAAATATTTGTCTCTTTGTTTAAACCAGCACAGTGTAGTTGAAAAGCTTCTTTGAGCTCCACCTTCCGCACTGCGTACTCTGTGACCTTGGACAAAATCACCTCCCCTCCCTCAGCCTCACTTTCCTTGTATAAAATGGAGATTGGGACTAACCTCTTGTTGAGATCCAGTTCAGTATAACATTTTATGATTTCATGTTAATGGAACAATCTAAGTAAAGGAAAGTAATATAAGTACAGGAAAGAAGAAAGCACCGATCATTAGAGCACAGACATCATATACGTTAAATTACCTTGTCTTCTTGGGCATACATCCCCAGAGAGAGGGCCTATCCACCAGCGCCCTCCCTCTGAGGAACATCGCTCCTTCCCAAATGCTCACCCTCCTGATTCTGACACAGCTACCCTACTCTCAAGGTCAAACAGACAAGACCACCCTGCCACATATTCTCCCCGTTCACCAGAAACATTCAAATGAGAGCAAAACTGAGTTTGTGCTTTGTGAGTTCTTAGGGTATGGTAGCCAGAGCCCCAGGTTAAGAGTCAGACCACATGTCCCCACCCCCGAGGGACCTCAGACAAGTCACTTCCCCTCTCTGGTCCTGGCCTTGACTAAAAAGGAGGAGTTGGGTGGGTTTTTCTTTAAAAGTCCTACTCTCATATTCCCCCACTCCACCTAACCCCGGCTACCAAGGCTGGGAGAAGCCCGAATCTGCAGGCCAGCATTTCTCTAAGCATTCCCAGAAACAGCACACGATCTCCAGCATCCCCAGCAGGCTGGTGCCAAAATGGGAGCACAGCCAAATGTCCGCACTCAGCGCCGGGAGCCAGTCAGGCAAGATGCACAACAGGGTCAAGCGGGGTCACAGCCCAGGACCCTCCAGCCAGCGCTCGCCGTCCTGACCCAAAGGCAGATTCTGCAGCTTTTTTCACAGATGTCCTCCTACTTGTAGGATAAGACGCCCAAGGCCTCCGAAGGAATCAAAAACACGTGCTTCGGGGACCAGACCAGGACCAGGAGGAGGGTGAGGGATTCCTTGTTTGCTAATGCGTGGTTTTAGTTCAGGTAAAACACGCCTGCAGGAAGATGGACCTAAACATGTAGGGCTCGATATATTGCGCCGAAAAGAACGCATCGGTGAAACAAGCACCCAGATCAAGAAACAGAACCACACATCCCCCCCGCCCAGAACCTCCCGCATGCCCCCTTCCAGTGACTAGTTCTTGAAGAATAACCGCTGTTCTGGCTTTTAGCACCCCTGATTGATTTTGCCTGTTTTGAACTTTACACAACTGGACTTATACAGTGTGGACTCATTTGAGCCTGGTGGAGACCCTCCTAGGGGGCTCCAGAGGTGGGAGGCAGGGCCTTGGTGCCCCAGACTTCCTTCAAAGGCCAGAAGCTCTCGTTCATTGAACACTTACCCCATGCCTGGCTCTGTGACGGGCACCATAGACTCAGCATCTCACTTAATCCCAGCAACCATGGACTAGGTACTGTGATTATTCCTACCTTACGGGTAAGAGAACAGAGGCCCAGAGAGGTTGAGTAAGTTGTCCTAAGGTTGCACAGCTAGGAAGGGGACACAAATTTCAATCTGTGTTGACGCCTAAGGCCAAATCTGGCCACCGCTCTGTGTTGACAGGGAGCTCACTGGCTGGTTCCAGCCCCCACCCATGTCTCCAACGTCATCTAGCATGGCTTACCCACAGCTCCCACTTCTGCAAGCTCTACCCCACCTCTAGGCCTGTGTCTGTGGTCTTGCCTTCACCAGCACATTTACCTCTCAGCTCTTAAATGAACAGTCACTTCCTCCGAGCAGCACTCCCTGACCACCTGGTCTCAACCATGTGCCCCACGCTCTCTCAGTGCCTCCTGTTCTCTCCTTGCACAGCCTTTAACACAGGTTATAAAGAGTTGTCCTTTCGGGTCCCCTGTTCATGGGTTTAGTGCCTTTCTCCACCAGTGGATCATAAGCTGCAAAAGGACGGGAATGTGTCGGCTTGTTTACCACCGCCCTGGACAGGGGCTGGCACCCAGTAGCTCCTCATTGCACGTTAAGGGAAGAAAAGGAGGGGAGGGGAGGAAAATAGGACTGTCCCTTCTGAATCAGAGTGCTCATCTGTAGACGACTCTAGCTCCAGCCTATGCATGGCCCCCAGCAAGACACCCACACTCCCTGAGCTCGGTCTCCTGAGTTTTCAGATGAAGAGCCTGGAAGAAACGATCTCTAAAGGCCTTCTAGCTCATCTGGCCTCTAGACCACAAATCCTAGGATGTCAAACCATTCCAAAGGCCTCAGGGCTCTGCAGCCTCTTACGCATGCTATGTCCAGTTAGCGCTTTAGAGCTGTGGGGGGGTGGTGATCCAAAGATCCCGGTCTGTGAGGTACAGGCCCTCCCACCCTGCTGCAGGTGAAGGACCAGAGAACAAGAGGCCTCTTCCAGCTCTAATAGCCCAGATACACAAAGGTGGGGAGAGACAGGACTAAGAAGGAATAATAGGTGAATTCCCCACGAAACAGCCTCGACTTCCTTCTTTAGAGCCCCCGAGCCCAACAAGGTCCCTTCCAACTCTGCCCTTGGCATGTGCACGGCAGCCCTCATTGCCAGGCTGGAGCTCCAGGAGGGCAGAAACTGTCCGTGTCTTGTTCAACTTTGTGCCCAGAGCACTTAGCACAGACCCCTCCACATAGAATGTGGCCAAGGCTACCAAATCAAATGCCACTGGCGGGGCCTTCCAGGGTCCGCTACTGAGCTTGCCACTTTACCTCTGGTATCACCACATCAGGAGAAGCACCTGGCTTCCCATTCAGAGGCAGCCTCCCGCTGACCACCTTCCAGCCTCTGGCCCTCTCTCCTCTTCCCATACCTTCTCCAGACCCTGGATTGCCAGTGGCCATCAGCTCAGACAGAAGGCTGAGGACTCGTGCCCCTCCTGGGTCTCTGCAGTCCTTGGCTCCCCCACCCAGCCAGCCAGTCAGCCAGGACAAGCACTCCCTGGACTTGAAGTAATGCACCCTCTCCTTGAAGTAAGGCTCCTCTGGCTTTGAAGCTCTCTCTATTTTGTCTTTAAAAATAAAAGTAAGTGATGGGGCACCTGGCTGGCCCCGTCGGCGGAGCATCCAACTCTGGATTTCAGCTCAGGTCATGATCTCAGGGTCCTGGGATCAAGCCTCATATCAGTCTCCACACTCGGGGGGGAGTCTGCCTGAGGATTCTCTCTCTTCCTCTCCCTCGGCCCCTCCCCCTGCTCGCATTCTTTCTCTCTCTCTCAAATAAATAAATCTTTAAAAATAATAAAATTAAAAATAAAATAAATAAATAAAAGTAAGAGAATTAGGTCTGAACCCAAGAGCTCTATAAAGGGGAAGGGCGTTCTGTTTTGCATCATGGATACAGTGAAGGCCTTAAACCCCCAAGTTTTCACTCTGCTGGGGGCGTAAAGGGGTGAGGCTGGGTGTACAGCCAAGCTCACGTGAGTATGCAAGGGCTGTACTTATTGGAAAAGGCATGACAGGGTGCAGGTACAAATCGGACAGGCCAGACCTTGGCCACGTCACTCGCTGGCTGAGCAACTTTGGGCAACTTGCTTAAACTCTTGGGACCAGTTTCCTCACATGAAAAATGAGAGTGAAAGGAATTCCCATCTCAGGCACTGCAGTGAGAATCAAACCCTGGTGCCGGTGTTCTGTAATCACTGAAAAACCAGCTAAATAAATATGAGCAGATTCGAGAAATGGAACGCAAGAAGGGAGCTTTGGAAAATCTTCCTTTCTTTCCACACAGTAACTACTTTCAGATCTCAGAATTTATCCCCAGCTGCGTTCTGGATTTAGCCCAGCCGAAAATGCACCCAGTAACTCAGATCCTAGGAACCTTCGCGACGAGGCTCGTGAGGCCTGTTACTCAACACGAATCCATTTTCAGGAGGATTACTTCACCTCCCATTCAGGCGCTGAGCTTATGAAACAAAATCCCGAGAGCCATGGAGAATCCCAAGTGGGACTCGGAGAAGAAAACCAACAGGCCAGGTCTCAGTCCAGAGTCTGGGGAGGGCTTTGTGAGCAAAGTAACAGATGACATGAGAATCCTTTAGACTCGCCATTACTGCCAGCCCAGCAATACTGAAAACACAGGGCGCAAGCATTCTAGTCCCTTCTGCTGGCAAGTCGTTATTTCCACAGAGACAACTATTCGCAGAGCCGCACATTGAAGATGAATTCCTCAGGATTGTTTTCCCAGGAGTCCCGTGACAAGCCCGTGCCTACACGATCAAGCGAAAAGTGCCCCAGGAGAGGCGCCCCCTCCACCTCTCCCAGCCTCTTACCTGCCCAGCTCCTCTCCGATGTCGTAGAAGTCCTCCACCTTCTGCTGCTTGAACGTCTCCATGTCTGGGCTCCTCATTGAGGCCTGGAGCATACAGCCCTGAAACCAGAGGAACCCTGAGGTCAGGACAGCCAGGAACATTGGCGCAAGCCTGAGTCTGGGCCTAAAAGTAATGAGCTGCACGGGAGCTCATAATTTAACAACAATCAACAGCCCTAGCTCCTCAAGAACTACCCTGCCCAAGCCTGTTCTCACCAGCGACTGACGATGTATGGTTCTTATTTGATTTATGTCAATTCGAACCTGTTAGGGAGACAGAAAAGGAGCCCTCCTCACTTCTTCAGATCTGCTCTGAACACGTTCAGAGAAACGGCCCCATGGCCAACTTCAGCGGTTTGTTCTCCTGAAATTCAGGTCGGCTGCTGAGAAAAAGGGGCAGAAAAAGTGAGGTGGGAGAGAGAGAGAGCTCATCTTTGACTCAGAAGTTGTGGGTTCGAGTCCCAACTGCCTGGGTAAGTCATTTAAACTGCCAGACTTAGCTTCCCCATCTGCTAAAGGGGTTAATCCTGTACAAACCACTGCAGATCATGAAATTATTTTGTAAACTACAGGATGCAGTAGAAAGTTAAGGGATGGTCATGACCTCAGCTCCCTGAGGGGCTGTACCACCCAACTGCAAGTCTGGACTGATTTGTAAACTCTCTCACTCATCACCCCAAGGGAAAGAGGGACAGGAGTGGCGTGACAAATGATAGCAGGCCCCAGGAGTCAGGAGCTGGAGGTTCTGTTTCCAATTTTGCCCACAACTAGCTCCGTGACCTCATCTCTTGTCAGAGAAGCCTCAGGTTCCTCATCTACAAAAATGGACCTAACTGCCTGCCCAGAGCACCCCAGTGAGAGCCAGAGGACAACCCTGAGCCAAAGGGAGTGTTTACCACCGCACCTACCCTGCATCTTACCCTGGGATCTCCCTGCCCCAAGGGAGATACCGAAAACACAGGGCGCAAGAATTCGAGTCCCTTCTGCTTGCAAGTCGTTATTTCCACAGAAACAACTATTCCTGGGGCAGCCACATGCCACCCTGGACAGCACCCCAAGGGCAGGACCCAGGGCACAGTGTGCCAATGACAAAGGTAAAAATCAGCTGCCTGTGGATGTGTCTCTCAAGAGTCATTAGCAAAGGCCTCTCAGAGCTCATTTTGGCTAGCATTGGCAACTTTTCTTCTGCCTGCCAATCAGATACCAACCACACCCAGGGCCCCATGAGTCCCAAAAGACTGTTTTCAGCAGGCTGGGTGGAGGCACCATGACACAAGGGTGCGTCTCACCAATGCCAAGGGGCTGAAACTGTTCCAGCTCTCAGAGAAGGTATACATTTCACACTCTTTCCTCCAGTGCTGCTCCCTGCAAACCACAGCTCTAGTACCAGGATGCCTCCTGCTTCCCTCCCTTCCATGGGGCACGCATCCCTGAAGTCCCCCAGGCAGGGCTGGCCTGGCTCCCGGGCCTGACTCTCACGGTCACTTGCTGAACTCCTGTCTGGGATGCCCATGGTCCATCAAGCACCCTCCACCCTGTTCAGTCTTCACCTTGTGCTTGGCCTGAGCCCAGCAAGCATGGAATATGAAAAAGAGCAGGCTCCAGGAGCCCCAGTTCTAGACTAGCCTGGTGTGTAGTGGCTGTCTAACCCACACAGCCTGGCACCCTCTGGGCCTCTGTCCCCTCATGTGTAAACAGGACTGAAAACATCTCTATCGCGTGCTTCACACAGCCGTGTGGGGATCCATTTGTGATAAGGGCATAAACTCCCAGGCAAATAAGAAAGGTGGTTATTACTGTTAATATCTGGAACATCCCAGGCCACTATTTGTGTTTCTGCTTCCCACAGCAACGGAGACAAGCATTTCAATTCCCTTCTAGGGAAAAGGTTTTGGGATCCTCCTGGAAAGTTTGGCTTGACCAAAATCTGAAGCTAGACCCCCCTCACCCACCCCCCCACCCCCATTCTGGCAAATTTCCTGAGACTAGCCCAGAGGGTGGCAGAGGACTGCTGTCGACCATCTTCTTTGGGGTCAGGTAGGTCCTGAGGGGTGGAGTTACTCATTTCACACACCTAGAGGGAAGCAGAAAACTCCAAAAAATTCTGTTGACAGATACCCTGAGACTAGTCCTTAGAACAGCTAAGACCCTCCATTTGCTATCAGGAGCTGAGCTGGATTCGAAGCAGCCCCAGCCCCCCAGCAAAATGATGAGCCCCTGCCTTGGGCTCCAGAGGTAGCCAGGGTCTGGGGGGCAAGGGAGCTCCCTAAGGAAAAACTAGGACCACCAGTTTGGCCCCCACTAAACTTGCCAGCCTTAGCCCCCACCCCCCCACATATCCTATATTATAGCCAAAGTAAACCTTTCCCGTTTCCCCAAAACTTTCACTCCTGCCATGCCTCAGCTCAAGCTGGGCCCTTTACATGGAAGGCCCGCCGGGAGAGCCCTCCTAGCAAAACCGCTCCCTTCCCCTAAGACCTGGCTCAAATGCTACCAACTCTGTGAGGCTCCATGACTCTATTTCTCACCAAAATAGATTAAGATCCCTCTCCCCCTTTAAATTCCCAGAGAGGTCTCTTCATACATTTTTAGGGTTTGAGCTTTCATATTTTGGCTCCTAACTGTCTATGTCTAACCCAGAAAGAGAAAGCAGACTCTGCAGTCACACAGGACTGAGCTGGAATGTCAGCTCTAGCCCCTCTGCACACACCGAGCACAGGACAACTTTTCTGAGCTTCAAATGACTTACACGGAAAATGAGTCTAGACAAAGCCTGTTGGTCCCTGTTGGTGACAGTGTGGAGCAGTCAGAACCCTCACACACTGCCAAGAGAATCATACTCTGGGACAACCACTCTGGAAATCCGTTGGGCAGTTTTTATGGACATACCCAAGAGAAACGCATGTAGATGTTTTCCCAAGTGGCCCACGTTAGAACGTTCACAGCAGCCCTATTAGTAATAACTACAAATAGGAAACAACCAAAGGGCCATCAATAGAAGAATAGGTAAGTAAATCGAGTTAGGCCCATACAATGGAATCATTATACAACAATAAGAATGAACTGCTCCGTGCAACCACATGGATAAAACTCACAAGCATAATGTTGAATGAAAGAAGCCAGACACAAAAGACCACGTAGTGTGTGATTCCACTTAGGCAAAACTCATCTATGGTGCTAAAAGAATAGTGGGTACCCCTGGGTGGGGTGTTATGTCTGGGACACAAGGGGAGTTTCTGGGTGCTGACAATGCTGTTTCTTGCTCTGGGTAGTGGTTACATGGATATTCTGTATGCAATCAAAATTTTACATAATAAAAAATGAGACTAAGATCTATATTATGACAAATGAGATAAACATACATAAAATGACCTACGTAGTATCTGGACGGTTCCAACAAATGGGAATTCCTTCCCTCCTGCCTCCTGTCTTGCAGCCCCATGAGGGCAGTGGTTGTCACATTCTCACCTCGTCCCCTTGTCACAGCTGGTATACAACAGGCACTGCCTAAATGTTTGTTGATTTAAATGTGGTGGCCCAGCCTCCCTTCTCAAGGCCGCTGCTCAGCGGCCTCATCAGATTAAAACCAACCAGTAACAACTTAAAGCCTTTTCCTACAATCTTTCCCCAAGAGGAATTTGCATTTTATCAATTTTATCAATGGAGAGACATAAAACTAAAGGGGAGAAGTTCTGAGGTGGAATTATAGTCACCAGCTAGGACCCAGAGAAGGCCCCAGGGCAGGTACCTTTCTGGTCCTGAACAGATGAAACCACATGGCAGAGGGGAGGGACACAGCTACAAGTTTTGATCAGAGGCACATGTCTGCTCCAGACCTCCCGAGGACGAAGCCTACTTTTCTCTTAATGGAATCACTAGGACTCGCACTCCTGTCTTCCATCCTCATAGCACGCAACACTTCTGACGTTTAACACCGATTTCCCAGAACCTCACAAAAAGGAACCTCAGAGATCATCCGGGGGATTTTCAGACTCTGCTTCAAGAGCCACCAGCATGAGGAAGGGGAGCCAGAGCATTTCCCCTTTATCTATACTATAAGTTGGGGTTCTGTGTAAGAATTCACTGGGGGTGGGAGGAGTTTGAAAACCACTGCTGTCTGGTCTAACCCACCTGCTTGACAAAAGAAGGAAACTGAGGTCCAGACAGGGGCTGGGACTTACTTAAAGTCACACAGCGAGCCCACAACAGCTGTTCTTGTGTCTGGGCTCTGATGACAGCACCCTCAACCCTCCAACGTAGCACCAGGGTTGGGGAAGCCAGTGGCCTCCAGAGGGACAATTGGGGAAGACGCCTCCAGGACTAGAGGATCACCCCACAGGGAACTCTCAACCCTACCAAATCCTCTCACTCACTGACCCCAGCTCACTCTGTTGGACATTCAGAGAGCCTCACCCCACCGCACCTAGCTCCAGTCAGTGAAATGGGACCACTGCAAGGGGGCAGGCATGACTGTCCTCTTAAACCTCCCCCCACATTAGGAATCATCACACTCAGGCTCTGAGGAGACTGCCCAGGAAGGGAAGGGGCTCCAGCGTTACAGAGCCGCTCCATGCAGTCAAGCCTTTGACCAACCCCAATCTCTGATGAGGAATGGCTCAGCCATTTGCCTAAGTTGACATGAGAAAATCCCATTTTTCTAGTGAAGGTCCAGCTCTGCTAGACAGTCTGCTTGTTCACACTCACATCTCATAAGGAGGGAAACCTCAGGGGGGTGGTCAGGATCAGTTCAGGTCTCATTCCTGCCAGCTGGACACTTGCTCCAGACCAGCACACACCCATCCCCCTCCACACACCTCCTGTGCCCCCTGCCCAAGCCTCTCCCAAAGCAGCTGAATTATCGGTGGGGCCACTTTACGTGTTAAAGACTCACCTTAGGAGAAGAACAGGACTCTGAAGGTATTTGTGAAGAGGCCAAGGTACCAGCTCCCCTTAGACACCAAGACTCTCCCAGAAATGCCTTACATGGAGGCAGCTGGGAAACACAGAGCCAGAAACCACAGCAGCAGCCCCCAGCTGCCCTCCACTGGATTCGAGAGTACTAGGTCTCAGGGGCTGTGTTCTCTCCACCTGCCCAAGGGACGAACTTCCCACCTGCTTCTGAGCCAACCAGCTAGGACTCCCTCTCTCCCAGGCTGCACCCCTAACCTATCACTACCTGCATGGCCTCAATGCTCACCTTTCTGGGACTCATTTTCTCCTTCCTCAAATGAGAATACTAACTTCCACGTCGCAAAGTTACGGTGAGCACTAGCCAGACCCACACACGCCATGAGACATCCACAATGCCTGGCCCAGAGTCGGGGTCAGCTACCGACAACGGCCTCCTATGCCCTTCTACCCCAGCCTGCTGCAGATCTGCTGGCTACCCCCATTCCCACCCTAGCCCTGGCCCCTGACGACGGGGACCACAGCTTCATTCTGCCACAAGCAAGCTGACTGTGTGTGGAGGAGCCTTCTGGAATCACGTCCTTGTGCAAATGGGGTGAGGAGATGTGCGAGGTGGCTGATGCTGAGAAGACGGCACCTGGCCTCCCAGAAACCTGTAGTGCTCTCTCCCCATCATGGGGCCTTAAGTTGATGAAAGTCTCCTCCCCCCGTGCCAAGCCTCGGCGAGTCGCCCCCACCCCGTCCCTCGGGTCAAAGTGCCAGGCTTCGGAGCGCGCCGCGGGGCGCAGCGGACAGGTCCAGGGCCTGCCACAGCGCCCGAGGGCAAGGCCGCCCAAACCCCGGGGGGGGGCGGCGTCAGGGACCGGGGCGGCGGGCTCTGGGGTGCCGAGAGAGCGCCCCGGAGCAAAGTGCCCCCGCCAGCCCCAGCCCCCGCGCCCTGTCCCGCCCGTCGAGCCCGCACACGGGCGCTACTCACGGCGGAGGCTGCGCTGGGCGGGCACGGCGGGCACGGCGGGCGCGTCGGGGTGCGCGGCGCGCGGCTCTGCTCTGCTCCCGGCCAGCTGCCCGCCCGCGGAGCCGCGGAGGAGCCGAGGGGGCGGAGCGGCCGGCCCCGTCCCAGGCGCCGGCTGGAGGCGCGCCCCGCGTCCCGGGACGGGGGTTGGGGCGCCCCCTGCTGGGAGCCCCCCCTGGACAGCCGCGAGGTGAGGGCCGAGAGCCTCCTGCTAGGTCCCGACACACCTCCAGGAGTCTCGGCGAGAGCCGGGGGCGACACCCTCCGGGGCGTCCTTAGCGGTTCTGCCGCTCACGCGCTGTGTGGCCTTGGGCAAGTCAACTGACCTCTCCAAGCCCGATCTGGAAATTGATGATGATCTGATATAGCCTGGCACAGTCGCTCAGAAAATGGTATTTCCTTGTCCCCCCGTCCCTCGCCCCCCCCAACACATACACCGTGAGAGAGGAAGTCGCACGAGGGAATAGGCCGTTTCCTCCCTCCCAGCCAGGATGCTCCCTGACGGCTTCTTCTGGGAACCTCACCACCCAAGTTTCACAGCTGGGTGGGGGCTGAGGTGGAGAAGGACACTCCCCTCGTCACCACCAACCCCCAGCTTGGGAGCGGCCTAACCTCATCTGCCCTTTATGCTCCCTCCCCCCAGCCTCTGCGTGGTTGGTGAGTGAAGCCCCACATCACCATCGAGCCTTCCTTAATAAAGGACTTGGCAGTGGATTCCTCCTCTCTTCCTTATGCCAAAAATCCCAGGAGGAAAAAAAACGAGAACGAGAGTGGAGAGGGTGATGGGAAGAAGGAAGCGGAAACAGAATCACAGCCAAGACAGAACTTACTTGAAGACAAGAGACAGTTTAGGGAAAGGAAGTGGAGGCCCCTTCCCAGAGTTTCCCGTCCCTAAGTCACCCACGGGGCTCCTCAAGAGGTCCTAGAGGAAAAGCTGTTAGATTCTGAGTTCTGCTCTTTGATTCAAAGCCCTGCTCTGCCATTACCCATGTGTAGTCTCAGGCATGGCACCTGAGCTTTTCCTTTATCAGTAAAGTGGGGCAAACACCCCTTCTTATAGTTTCTAATGGAGCTATTATGGGACTGAAATGGAAGTATGTGTAAGGGGCGCCTGGGTGGCTCAGTTGGTGAAGTGTCTGCCTTCAGCTCGGGTCATGATCCCGGAGTCCTGGGATCAAGCCCCACACTGGACTCCTTTCTTACTGGGGAGCATGCTTCTCCCTCTACCTGCTACTCCCCTTGCTTGTGCTCTCTCTCTCTTTCTCTGACAAATAAATAAAATATTTAAGAAAATAAGTAAATAAATAAATAAAATACCTTTTTAAAAAGTGTAAGATGTACTTAGAAGACGTCCACCAGTGTGAGTAACCTCCCCCACACAGAGCCCTGCCCCCCAGCTGACCAGTGCCTGGACAGGCAGGAGAAATATCAAAGAGCTTCCTTGTTTGTAAACTTTATTACATCCCAGGACAGTGCAGGCTCTGAGCCTCCTATTCCAAGAGCACCATGCTACTTAGAGTAATACCCAAGACCATAGGTGGCTTCCAAAGTCAGTGACAGAGGAAGACACCCACTGAGGTTTCACCAGTGCAGGGAGACCCTTTATCCTCAGTCTACCCTCAAAACACACACACACACCCATTTCCAGTTATCTATTGCTATGCAACAAGCCCCCTCAGCCTTGGTGGCTTGAAACAGTGATCTTGTCAGGCTCACAAATTCTGAGGGTCAGGAATTCAGACAGTACACAGGATGGCTTATGTCTGCTCCACAATGTCCAGGACTTCAACTGGGAAGAACTGAGTGGTTGGGAATGATTTGCATGGCTGGGGAGGTGGAATATTCTGGAGGCTTCTTCATTCACGTCATAGCCTGGGCTATGATGAATCCACGCTGGACTCAGCCAACACTAACAGAACACCTATATGTCACCTCTCCATCCCTTCCCCTGTGAGCCTCATGCTTAACACCTAATTTGCAACAACAGCATCCCCTTGCGTGAAGCAAAACAGACATTCTTAGGTTTGATACTTGGCAAATTAGTCAAAGAACATCACGGCGGGAAGGGTCATTGTCAATCATCCCAGCCAGGCTGTCATTTTTCAGATGAGGAGACAGAGGCTCTGAAAAGAAAAAGTGACTTGCTCAGGTCACACAGCTGGTGAGAGTCAGAGCTAGGATTAGAACCCAGCCTCTGCCAGATTCTGTTTGGTATTCCTTCCACTGTACTTGCCAAATGCAATTGCCTAGGGAGGTACCATCTGGAAATGCATTTTTTGCTTAAGGTTGAGTGAGGCTATCAGACCCTCACCTGAGAGCAGCCACAAGACACTGAGCACTGCACATGGGACCAAGGTGGCAGTGAGCAGAGAAGGAAAGGCCCCGAGGTTAGTGGTAACAAGTGCATCTATTCCAGAATGAATCCAGAGGAAGGACCGGGTATTAAGAACTAAGAATCAAGTAATTCTGCTCCAGCTGCTACATGCTTCCCACGGCTGACAAAATAGAACAAATGCCTCACTCTGGAAATTAAGGCTCCAACCTGCACTTCCCAGGCCTACACACACATCCTCTTCCCTCTTGTGTCTGCACAGCCAGCTCTTTTGCCGGTTGGATTATTGGCTGTTCCTGCCTCCACGTTTTTGTGTAAGCCACTCCACCCACCCCGAGTCCCATCCTACAAAATCATATCCATCCTTCAAGGGCCCTCTCAGGTATCATATCTTCCACGGATATGATCTTCCCTCCAGATGGCTTTCTCCCCTGGGCCCCACCACTCTTGGTTTGTACCTAATTGACATCCTCCTTCCCCTGTTTTAGTTAACATCAGTGTCCACTTCTCTTTGCCTTTAGGGCAAGGACAATGTCTCATTCATCTGTGTACCCAGTCAGTGGCTGATGGCCCAAACCCAATAAAGTTTGTTAAATTGGATTGCTAGGATGTAAATGGCGCAAGACCAAAACTGTCTTGTTTTCTATTGTTTCCCAAGGATACCAAAGTCCCTGGAACTTAGTAATCATATGTTGGATGGAGAGATGTATAACTCATTTCAATAGCTGCCATATATAGCATTTCTTCTAGCATGTGCCTTCTCAGCCCCAGGAACTTTACTTCAAGGTGGATGCAATGATCCCTTTTTACAGATGAGGTAGCTGAGGTTTGGAAAGCCGACCTGCCCAAGCTCCCCCAACTTGTAAGTGGCTGAGCTCTGCTGTGAATCTGGCCTGCCCATCTCCAAAGTCCAGGTTCTTTCTGCTCCCCTGCCCCTTCCACACACTGTCTGCCCTCGATAGAAACTTCCAAGTATTCTAAAATGGTGTTAATACAGGGGTTCTCAGCCCTGGCTACACATCAGAATTGCCTGAGAGTGCTTAATAATCCCCATGCCCAGACTGCACCCCTCACCAATGACATTGTAACCTCAGGGAGTAACGTCTGGGCATCAGTAGTGGTTAAAACTCCCAAGTGATTTCAGTGTACAGGTTGAGAACCACTTTGCTCATGCCACAGAGATATGGGGAAATGAAAGCACCCTCCATCAACCCACCAAACTGCAAAAACATCTGAGCACCTGCTTTGTGCAAGACACTCCAAGGGACCGCGAGATGGGTGAGTCACAGGAGCTTGAAGCTTCCACAGGGAACAAGCCCACAGGGAAAGAGGTAAGCGTGGCAGGCTGTGAAGGGGAATGAAAGCGGTGATATCCTAAAGCACGCTTTGGTGCCTGGCAAGAGTACAGAGTCTAAGAACCTGCGGACGAGGAGACAGGGCAGGGATTAAGATGCTGCATATGTTGGGGCGCCTGGGTGGCACAGCGGTTAAGCGTCTGCCTTCAGCTCAGGGCGTGATTCCAGCGTTCTGGGATCGAGCCCCACATCAGGCTCCTCCGCTATGAGCCTGCTTCTTCCTCCCCCACTCCCCCTGCTTGTGTTCCCTCTCTCGCTGGCTGTCTCTATCTCTGTCGAATAAATAAATAAAATCTTAAAAAAAAAAAAAAAAGATGCTGCATATGTTGGCTGGGCAGCTGGCCCTGGGGTCGGCCTAGAGGGTGCATAGTGTGAGGACAAATGACGCCAGATGCCTGCAGGCAGTTTACTCACTGTGCGATCTAGGGCAAGCTTCTTGATCTCTCTGTGCCTCACTATCCCCAGTGGTCAAGTGGAGCACTTGTCAAGAATAGCACTTGTCTCCTAGGTTGTTGTGAATATTCAATTCATTATGGATCCATGCAAAGGACTGAGATCAGTGTCTGGCACATGGCAAAGTGCTCAATGAGTATTAGCTCTTTTAATTTTTCCTTAAATGTTTGGTGTGAGCATCCCTAGGGGAGGAAATGGATCTTAGCCATCTTTGCACCCCACCCACCCCCAGCCTGGCCCAGAGCAGGTTCTTAGCAAGTGTCAAATGAAGTCGGAATGCAGGCTTCTTGACGATGGGTCCAGTGCTGACTCTTAGGCTATCAGAGCAGGCCGGGAGAGGCGACAGGTGGTTCCTCTCTGGCTGGCTCGCCTCCTGGGTGGAAGGCAGGCAGGAAGGCTCCTCCTCCCAAAGGTGGCCTGGTGGCCTGACTTCTCAGCCCTTCCCAGCCCTGCCTACCCTGCCCTGTGCCCTCTGCTCTCCCACACCCAGCCAGGCAGGGCCAGGGGGTGTGGAGCAGGCCTGGAAGCCCTTCCCGTTTCCTCCCTCACTGGGTCCTGCAGCCAGAGGTGCCTGCTTCAACCTCTAGCCTTACTGGACTCAGCAGGGCCTTGATCCCACCAAAAAAGGGGCTGGGCAAGGAAGACCTTGCCTTTTCCTGGAAGCCTGGAGGATGGGGATTTCCTGGGCATGTATGCACTCCCATTCACTCTGCAAACATTCAAGGACACCTCCTGGGTCTGGGTGCCATTAGGGGCAAGTATACAGTTAATGCCCAGGAGTGTCAGGTCTACTCCAGCAGGCATCATGAGGGGCTGGAGGGGAAGGAGAGGCTTGATTCGAACTTGAAAGAAGAGGACCAGGTGAGCAGGAGGTGACGGGGAGGGGAGCACATCAGGTGGGGGCGGCTGTGTACACAGAGGGCTAAGGGTATGAAACAACCTGCCAGTGACTGCCCCGACTCCCACCTGAGCCAGCACGGGAGTCACACTGTCGGATCACGACCCAGGCATCGGCCGTCACCTTCAGTTTGGGGCAGAGGTTGGTGTCGTGAGCATGGAGTTCTCAGAGAGGGCCCCCAAACTGCACCCACCTTTAGGGCTACAGATTTCACCTACCTACGTGTCTAGGCTGAGGTGTCAGGTAGGCCTATTATACTCCTGCTCAGCCACTCTTGGGGGAAGTCACTTTTCCTTCTCTGAGCTTCAGTCGCCTCATCTGTAAAACAGGAATATTACAGCTTTCCCTCAGGGTTGATGTGAGGACCAGACAAAATACTTGAGAAAGCACTGGTATGAATGTCACCTTCCCTCCCAAAACTGATGTGTCCCCCTCTCAAGATGGTCTGTCATTTGTGCCGTATCTCTCCAACCATGTGGTTACTGTCCCTGAAATATTTTCTTCCTTTCACCTTCATTTATCCAAGACTCTGCTCCATTCCAGCCTCATTTACTCTAAATAAAAGTATTTTAATAAAATAATACACAGACTACTCATCAATGGCAGAGAGAAAAGGGAATCTGGCAGATACCACCTTAATAAAATGTCCAAATTGTAATAATGGGACAAACTGACATGATGTGTCGTGCTGGGAAAGAACATCACCTACGTAGTATTCCTGCCAAAAATGTGGGTGCTGTATCTGGTCAAAAGGAAACAATCAGACGAATCCAGATTGAGAGACATTCTGCAGAACAACCAACCTGTACCCTAAATATATTATTGTCACAGGGCGCCTGAGTGGCTCAGTCAGTTAAACATCTGCCTTCAGCTCAGGTCGTGATCCTGGGATCCTGGGATTGAGCCCCACGTAGGGCTTCCTGCTCAGTGGGGAGTCTGCTTCTCCCGCTCCCTCTCCCCCCTGCTCATACGCTCTCTCTCTCAAATAAATAAATAAAACCTCTAAAAAAATTATTTTAAAAAAGTATCATTTCCACAAAAGAAAACATAACTTCTCTATATTAAAGGAGACCGAAGAGATGACAACTCTGTGCAGTGTGTGACCAGTGAGGGGATCCTGGGTTAAGAAATAGTTAAAAGGGACATTATTGAACAATTATGAAAATTTGAATATGGACACTTCGTTATGTAATCAATCAGTGCTACAGTTTCTGAGTGGAGAATTATATTGTGGTTACGGAGGAGAATGTCCTTATTCTTGGGGCATGCATGTTGAAGTATTGGGAGGAGAAATGGCATTCTGTCTACAGCTGTTCCTCAAATGGTTCAGCAAAAAAGAGAATGTATATACGTAGAGTTAGAGAAAGCCAACCATGGCAGGCTATTAACAGCTAACAAATCTAGTTGAATTCTCCTTGCAACTTCTCTGTAAGTTCGAGGTTTTTCAAAACCAAAAGTTGGAGAAAGTGAATCATAACATTTATTATGGTAATTAGCAAAAAAACGAAAAATACAAATTGTTGAAGCTGGTTGTCTTTGGGGAGTGGGCAGGAAAGGACACTTCTAGTTAACATTTTATACTTTTTGAACGTTTTCTGATTTTGCTCTGCTTCTGTATTACTCTTGTGATTAAAGAAAACTAGTAATTAATTAATAAAAGAAAATATGTACAACGGAGGTTGCTCTGAGGATGTAAGCTTGTATCCGTGGAAGCCCCTTCATTCCAGAAAAGAATTAATAAATACCACGTTTAGTGCCTGTTAATGCTCATTAAGCTTGTAGATGTATTCATGTGCATGGAGCTGCTTAGAGCTCAGTCTCGCTTCCTCAGCCTCATTTCTGCTCAACAACAGCACTTATTAAAGGGCTTACCTTGTTTTACTAAACCTTGCCAAGAGGAAAAATACTGCCAAGAATATTAAATATCACTAATGTGAAGACCTATTAGGATGTAAATATCTTTCAGAAATTGATGAACATGACAGAGTGAGTCGACTCATATCTTGGTGTTTATGTCCTATTATCTCCTATTTTTTTTTAACCAGGGGGTTCTTTGTCAATCTCCTTAGCCCCTATTTTAGTCTACAAAATAATTAATCTAGAAAATTTTGCACTTTATTCTTTTAATTCACTTTAATCTGCGCAGAGAAATTACTTGCCCAAATCACGCTGATCATTGGCAAATGCTCAGTAGGAATCCAGACCTCTTTCCATATATCCTAACTCCGTAGTCTTGTCTCTGAGTTTTCCGTGCTGTATGAATGTGGATAAGTCACTCAACACCTGCCCACCATTTTCTTACCTATAAAATCAAGTAGTAGGATTAGATTAATGTACTGTCAGCCCCCACGGTCCCCAATGGCAGCCATGTATTTCACTTGGGGAAATGAAGGTCCGGCAATACTCGGCAACTTGGTAAGTTTTACCCTGCAAGGCAACCTTGAGCTTGGCATATGTATTTGTTGTATATTCTTTTTTTTTTTTAAAGATTTTTTATTTATTTGACGGAGATAGAGACAGCCAGTGAGAGAGGGAACACAAGTAGGGGGAGAGGGAGAGGAAGAAGCAGGCTCCCAGCAAAGGAGCCCGATGTGGGGCTCGATCCCAGGACTCCAGGATCATGCCCTGAGCCGAAGGCAGACACTTAACGACTGCGCCACCCAGGCGCCCATCGTGGTATATTCTGACTCATCTGAACAAACTTCACCTTGACGTTACCACGGGACACTGATACGACGCCTCAGGAATCCAGTGACAAGGAAACTCAGCTGATGTGACCCAATTTAGCTTAATTAGCTGAATCAAGACAGCATTAACATCATCCACCACCAGCACCAGCACCGAAGCACACATTCCTTGAAATCAACGACAACTAATAATCTTGGCTACTGGGTTATAAATCATTCTCAATTCTGCATAAATCTACAGGTTCACAACTGTGGACCAGGCTCAATATTAACCACTTATTAACCACTCCTGTGGTTGTTAAGGATATTAATGAATCCTTGGAAGCCCCAGAGAGCCAGAATCCACTGTGGCTTCTAATGGGTAGAAATTTAAACTGGAAGGAACCTTAGTATCTACCACCTTCATTTTATAGAAGGAAGAAGGAAACCGAAAGCAAGGGAAGTGACTTTTACCCAAGTTCATACTTGTCTGGGCAGAGCCAGGATTAAAGGTCAAGTCTGACCCATCATCCAGTGGACATTCCTTATGTGAAATGCCAAAGGCTGAAACCCTGAGAGAAGTTGAATCCCTTCATTATGACCAAGGTGAGCCCTGAAGTAATTCACCAAGAAAATACTATACCAGGAGCTGTGGGAGACTTAGGGGCACCTAAGAAGATAGAAAATAAAAAACAAGCTCAAGATAACCAAGAATATGAGCAGTGTGATACAGTACTAGGCCCTAGGAGTTTGGATAGAAGCAAAGGAAACTTCCCCAAGGGGGAAAATAACATTTTACTTTATTTATCTCCCACCTTAAAAATATACTTTTTAAAAATGACTTTATGAAGGAGACATATGCCATAAGATGTGTGTGTGTGCATGTTTAATAACATTTATTAGGGGCTATATTATTAAAAGAAAGCATACTCATTGTAACTGAATTTTTTAAAGCAGATATAACTACTCTTAAATTTTTAATATATTTGCTTCAAGCCATTTTTATATGTAAATGCACTCTTGTTTTTAATTGGGATCATTTGGCCTAAATTATTTTATATTTTGCTCTTCTCTCTTATCTTGAGAATTTTCCCATGGAATTAATGAGTCTTTGAAAACACTGAATCCATTAAATGAATGCAGTATTAGTTAACACTTTACATATTGTTAGACATTAAGTTTTACATTTCTCATTATAAAAAAATGTGACCCGGGTGCCTGGTGGCTCAATAGGTTAAGCATCTGCCTTCAGCTCAGGTCATGATCCCAGGGTCCTGGGATCGCCTTGCATCAGGCTCCCTGCTCAGTGGGGAGCCTGCTTCTCCTTCTGTCTCTGCCCGCCCCCATCACGCTCTCTCGGTCTCTCTATCTCTCAAATAAAGATAAAATCTTCAAAAAAAAAAAAAAAGGTAATATGACCACATGGTTCATAAAGTAAAATTTGAAAATAATGGCCATGGATAAGATGGGCCCTTCAACAGAGGGTGTCAGGACAATAGTCATGAGAATAAAAAGAGAGTTGGCTCCATTCCTCATGTATACCAATATAAATTCCAAATGGCTCAAAGATTGAAATATGAAAAAAATAAAATCATTAAAGGATTAAAAATGAACATAGGAAAAATGTTTTATTACCTTGGAGAGGAGACAATCTTTCTAATTATGACCAAAAAATCCAGGATGCATAAAATTAAAGATTGATAAATTCAATCACATAAAAAATAAAACAACAAACACACGAAAAAGAAAACACTAAGAAAGAAATATTCATGGCAATAAAAAATGAGAAAAATCAAAAACAAGTGACAAACTGGGGAAAAAAAACTCGCAACACATATCACTACTCTCTAATATGTAAAGATCTCCTACAAATCATCAAGAAAGGGGCGCCTGGGTGGCGCAGTTGTTAAGCGTCTGCCTTTGGCTCAGGGCTTGATCCCGTTTCATCGGGCTCCTCCACTGTGAGCCTGCTTCTTCCTCTCCCACTCCCCTGCTGTGTTCCCTCTCTCGCTGGCTGTCTCTCTGTCAAAATAAATAAATAAAATCTTAAAAAAAAAATCATCAAGAAAAAGACGAACCAGAAAAAAAAGGACAAATGATATGAATGGTTCACATTAAAGAAAATACAAATGTCTCTACCTCACGTAAAAATAATGCTTCACCTCACTCATGCTGAGGAAAATACTAAGTAAAATTCCACTGAGATAAAATTTTTCACCTATTACTTTAACAAACATCTAGAAGTTTGATAATGTCCTATTTGGCTGCAGTGCAATGGGCACTTTCATCCATTGATGGTAGGAGTGCAAAATGGCACAATCGCTACCGAGGGCAGTTTGTCAGTATCTATATAATGTAAATGCACAGATCCTTTATCCAACAATCCCATTTTCAAAAATTTACCCTAGAGATCCACTTGTAAATGTGTGATATGTGGTATATATACGGCTGCTCATTATAGCCTGGTCTGGAATAGCAAGATAACAGAAATAATCTAAATGTCTATTGACAGTCTTGTTAATAAAATATGATACATATAATGGAACACTGTGGCACTGTGAAAAATAATGAGGAAGTTCCTTGTAGATTGTTATGGGAATATCTCAAAGATACACTGTTAAGTAGAAAAAAAATAAAGCAAGGCATAGGACAGTGTGGTCTGGCATGATGTATGCTAAAAATTGTGCCAAAAAGGGTATATATATTTGTATTGGCTGTTGCAGGCATAAAAACTCTCTGGAGCGATAAGAAATTATTAATCATGAAACCTGTTGGGGAAGGGTGAAAACCGGGTGAACAGGGTTGGGAAGGAATCTTTTCACCATATACTTTAGAGTATGCTTTTTGATGTTTAAACCACCTGAAGGGGGCGCCTGGGTGGCTCAGTTGTTAAGCGTCTGCCTTGGGCTCAGGGTGTGATCCCAGGGTGCTGGGATCAAGCCCCGCAACAGGCTCCCTGCTCTACTGGCAGGGAGCCTGCTTCTTCCTCTTCCACTCCCCCTGCTTGTGTTCCCTCTCTTGCTGGTTGTCTCTCTCTCTGTCAAATAAATAAATAAAATCTTCAAAAAAACAAAACCAAAAACCACCTGAAGGTATTACTCATTCAAAAACTAAATCATTCGTGTTATTTATTAACATGTTAATTTAGTTTACGTTAGTTAGTAGACATTAATTAAACATGCCTATGCAACCAAAAAACTGGGACACATATTTGCAGTATGTATAACAGAAAATGCTAAAACCCGTACTGTGTAATTGGGTTGTTTTTAAGTGAACATCTCAGGGGCACCTGCGTGGCTCAGTTGGTTAAGTGTCTGCCTTCGGCTCAGGTCATGATCTCAGGGTCCTGGAATCAAGCTCCATGCTGGGCTCCCTGCCCAGCAGGCAGCCTGCTTCTCCTTCTGCCCCTCTCCCTGCTCCTGCTCTCTCTCTCTCAAATAAATAAAAGCTTTAAAAGTAAAAATAAATAAAAAGTGAACATGTCAATAGAAAAATGGGCAAAGGATATAAAGGGATTTAAAGAAACCCCAATAGAAATATTTTCCAATGTTTAATCTTAGCAAATAATGTGAATGGAAAAAAAGTAGCATTTTAAAATCTTCCACCTAGGGCAAAGTTTTTTTTTTAAATAACAATACCCCCCCCAAAATAAACAAAGTAACAATACCCAGTATTAGTGTGGGGCAGAGACACAAACCCCCATTCTTGGTAGGATGTTGATCAGTACAATTTCTTCAGAGGACAATCCAGCAATATATATCAAAATCTTCAAAATTATTCATGAACTCTGCAAAGTAATTCCACATCCAAGAAAGTCTTCCGTGATAATCACCCCAGTCAGAACAAAGGCAAAGCGCCCAGTGTGGCGTGGCACGCTCAACAGGGAGCGCTCTGTCTTGCACCTGGCTGACCAGCTGGGAACCTGAAAGCTGGCACTAAGGAGTCATGCTTTGCTGCCACCTAGTGCTCCCCAGGTGATTGCACCCAGCCGGCGAGGAAAACTGTCCCTCCATCAAGTAACTTAGCACCAAGGGGCCCTCTCCTCTACTTTTACTTAACAAACACTAAAATTAAGCATTTACTATGTTCCAGGCATTGTGTTCAACACTCCCTCTTAATCCTCTTAACAGCCCTATCAAGTACCTCACTTTACAGATGAGGGAACTAAGGTACAGAGAGGTTAGGTAACTTGCCCAAGGTCACACAGCTACCCAAGTGGCTAAGACCAGGATTAGAGCAAGGTGGCATGTTGGCACCAGGGTCTGTGCTCTGAACCACTGCCTTTGCGAGGGGCAAAGGTCTGTGTGATAATAATAGTATTCGAAGAGAACCTCACAGCCCGTGCAGCAACTCCTACCCCTTCCCACAGCCCATCTCTCCCAAACAAGCTCGCGCAGGGACTGAGTCCACCTCTGCCAGATAGGCAGTCTAACCTGAGTCAGGGACAACCTGTGTCCCAGGCTAAATCCAGTAGGTTTAAAAAAAATTATTTGTAAAATATTTCATATATACAAAAAATATATAAGGAATAACATAACAAATACTCAGGACCCACCAGTAGCTTTAAAAAGAAAAAAAATAGTGCTTCCAGTAATGATGCATCAGTGATGCGTTTCAACCCTTAGTTCACTGGCTTGTTTTCTGTCACCGATTAACACACAAGGGGCACCAACTGGGCTATCAATGCAATGCGGCTTTTATAGCAATCCTTCTCCTTCCTAACAAACAGTCCTCCCCCAATTACAGTTAATTGAATCCTGCTGGAGACATCTACAGTTTGGGTAACAAAGCCGATGCTTCACGGTAGAGCTGAGAAAGCATCTCGATTATTCGTTGTGATCTAAGAAGGTAGAGGCTCCCAACCAAAGCTGTGAAGTCCAGGGCTCTGCAGAGTCATTGAAAGAACGGGAAGCCCAAATGCTCAGGCAGCATTATTTGCAGACTAGAGCTATAAATCTGGCTTCCACGGACTCCTTAGCAAATCCATGAAGCCCTGAAGTCACATGCAAAGTGTCATGTGAGTGCCTTTTTTCCTTTCAGAAAAGGAAAAGAATCAGGGTCCATTCCCTACTCTTATCAGATTCTCAAAGAGGCCGGAGACCTTCCAAAAAGGTTATGAATCATTCTTACAGATCAGGGGCCGGCAAATGACCCACAGGCCAAATTCTTCCTACTACTTGCTTTTCTTACAACCCTCAAGCCAAGAATGGGTTTGGTTTTTGGTTTTTTTTGGTTTGGGTTTTAGCTTTTGAGAATGGTTTTTATATTTTTAAATGGTTGGAAAAAATCAAAAGAATAATATTTCATGACACATAAAATTAAATGACATTCAAATTTGTGTCCATAAAGAAAGTCTTACTGGAACACAACCACACTCATTTGCATCTTGCCATGGCTGCCTTTGTGGGAGAAGAGCGGAGCTGAAGAGCTGTAACAGAGACACAAAGCCTAAAAAATGTACTATCTGGACCTTTTCCAAAAAAACGTTTGCTGACCCAGCCAGAGATGGGACTAAATAATACGTCTTGTAAATATATGTGCCTCTACTTGTCCCTTGTGCGTAGATGCTGTTGTGATTAAGTACAAATTCATCTAAGTATGTTATTAATGTCGTGGGCATTAGTCATTGGAACCCTCCAAACGAATCTGGGGAGTTTCCAGCACGTGAGTCTTGCTGAGAGAGAGCTGGCGTCCCATACAGAAGGCCAGCCTCTCCTTTCTCCTGCCTCCCTGGCACTCAGGGCATGGACACAGCCCTTGGGATTAGAGACCCCATCGAGGGCTCTGAGCTGGAGTGAGTCACATGAAACAGCAGGGAGAGGAGAGATCATTCTGGCAGCGGCAGCCACAGCAGTCACATCGAACTTCCAAGAGCAGCAGGACCAGCAGGATGGGAGTGCCTGCGGCAACGACCCCTTTCTGGCTGTGCGTCAGTGGTCTCCTCACTCGACAGTCCCTAAGGAATGGTTTTGTCTTTACTTCTAGCTGGCTAGCCTCTGTGTCTCCCTGGCCAAGCCAAGCTCACTAGAAGAGACAGCCAGCATCATTCATTGCCTGCAGCCAGAGGAGCTGAAGGCAGAGGTTGGTTAAGTACGAGCTCCAAGGGGACGCAGTGGCCAATCTGTCTTTGTACCCTCAGTATCTGACAGTGCCAGGTACTCAGAGTGCTCACTAAATATCTGTTGAGAGCGCCAGTGAGTTAGCGCCTGAGTTGGTGAGAGCGTACACTAGGGACCTCAACTGCACTAGATTCCAGCCACCTGAAACTGGCAATGCGCATTTCAAGTATCAGGGCCTCTTCAGAAGGGAATATAAAGACAGCCGTCCTCCTTAAACCCTAGCTATAGGTTCCTGGGTTTCCCAGACCATCAAGGCCCTAGTGATGAGAAATGGTCAGAACTTGAGGATTGATGTGAATCTGACCTTGGGCTATTAGTCTCAGAGCCCCTCTGATGATACCTGCTCTATCTTTTAGAAGCAGATAGCTGGCCAAAAAGCACACGTGTATGTGCGTGTGTGTGCTGGCTGGGAGAACATGAAACGGGGTACACACTAGGTACACTTAGCTCTGGCCCTGGCCCTCGACTGCAGACTGCCATGAAGCAAGCAACTCGGCTTGGTGCTAAGGACCAACTCAGGTGGCTCTGTGATTCAGAAGGAAGTGATTACAGTGATGACTAAAAATCAGCAACACTTCATTACTTGTGGGTCTACTCATATATGCTGGGCGACAGATTTCTAATGACCTGGAAAAAAAGAGAAGAGCCAGTGAGAACTTTTGTAGCAAAAGATCAGGAATCAATAGTGACATTTCCACAAAGCTAGTGCTCTGATGCCACAAGGTCTGATTTTCCGAGAAGCAGCATTTTTCGTAATCTCAAGGGAGAGGGAGAAAGTGGGGCGAAAGCTGGGCTGACACAGTGCAGACTTAGCAGAAGCCAAGGCGGTTTCCATGGGACTTCTAGAACCAGTATGTTATGTAAGAATTCCTTCTATTTTTGTCCCCCACTATCCTTTGACACTTTGTTGAGAAGGTATGATCTTCCTCAGCCCAACAGTGAAAATTTGGGCAGACAGATGGTTTCTGTCAGATGAAGTCTTCCCATCAGTTTTAATCATAAAATCTCATTGTATTAAAGAATCTAGTCACATCTCATAGTCAAAACTACAAACTTGGCATTAACTCTTTGGCTAATTTGGGTCCTGCTTCAGGCTTGAAACCTATAGCAGAGCAATGGGATGCAGTCCTTTCCTCCTCTCCAGGCCCGCTGCTTGCTAGTTATTCTACCACTGCTTTGGAGGCTGATGAGGGAGGAACACTCGAGACAGGACAGTTCTTACTTAGCTGCTTGGCTTTGTGCTCTCGGGCCTGCCTGGTGATTAGGGCTGGCTCTCTCTCGGGTTGGTATTTCCATGAGCTTACCAGAGGTTCCTGCTGTGCCCCTTGACCCTGGCAGATGCATCTCCCCCTTGCTGTTCACTTGCTGTCCTCTCTCCTCGGTCCCTGGGCACCAGGCAGGACATGTTCAGACCCTTCCTGTGGAGGTCTCCTTGGCTCTGCTGATGGCCTATTGGACAATGTCAAATACGAACCCACAGCAGTCTTATGAGAAACAGTCATGCATACCTTGCCCTGAGGGCTCTGTCATCAATGTCGTTGGCCTTGCCTCTCTTGTCCTCTAGAATTCCTAGGCAGGAATCAGCCTGCCTTTGGCCCAGCCTTCAGTCCACTTCCACCTTCTTTCTCAGGCCTGAGTCAAGCACCAGTTTACTGGGATCTCCTGAATGCATGGAACACATTCCCAAACTCTCTGAGTTGTCCCCTTGGAATTCCCCTCAGCAGACAGTGGTAGAAGGTATCCCTTCCCTACCCTTCCACCAAAATGGAGGTTGGAACTCAACACAGCAACAGCTTTATCCAAAAAAACCTTCAATAATCTTCTTATAAGAGCCTCTATTCTTTCAAAACATATATTCTCAAAGTGGATAAAGGGGTTCAAGACCATGGAACAAGTTCTCCTATTTTCCCCTTTGTATCCTCAATTGAATTTGAGGCAGAAGAGTTCCATTCTAATAACCTATTATATTACTTATTGCTGTATAACAAATTACCCCAAAACTTAGTGGTATAAACAATAAACATTTATTATTGCTCACAGCTTCTCTGGGTCAGGAATTTGGGCGGCTTAGCTAGACAGTTCTGGCTCAGGGTCTTGTGAAGTTCCAGTCAAGATACCAGCATGACTGAGGCTGGAGGATCACGTCTAACATGGTTCACTCACATGGTTTGCAAATTGGTGCTGGTTGTTGGTGCAAAGCCTCAGTGCCTCTCCTTGTGGAATTCTCCACAGGGTTGCTCATGTGTTCTCATGACACAGCAGTCGGATTCCCACGGAGTGCGCAATTCAAGAATCAAAATGAATGAAACCTGTTAGGATCTAGCCTCAGAAGTCACACACTGTCACCTCTGATTCATGATTAGCCACACCTACCAGCTCGGTTTCTATATGGAAGGAAACTATATAGGGGCATGAGGACCAGGAATTGAGGATCATTGGGGAACACCTGGGAGGTCACCTTCCACACCCTGTCACACTTCAAATGATCATTATCCCCTCAAACAAACTGAACAGATTTCAAGTAAAAAAGAAACCATACATTTAGACTGGTTTAATAAAAACGTCTTTGGGCACTTCTTGATCTTCAAAATTACATATGTTATCTGGCCCTTTCCATATTTGATCCTCATCTACAAATGGGTCCAGGACACTCCTTGAAGGAAGGCAGGGCCTACGCCTGATTTTGAGGGTTCTTTCTGGTTCTCAGATTCTGATTCTACATAATAACCAGAAGATAAAGTTTTGTAAATATCTTTTAGAGCTGACATTTACACTAAGATTTATAATTCAACGAAAACATTCTAAGGTACATCATTACAAGAATCATCTCTGTTTTATTTATTCTACAGAGTAATGATTTAAATTGAATACATTCGGGCACAGTAAATATTTGACATGAAAAGTAGTTGTATCAGAAGAGGCATCAGAAAAATAGCAACTCATCTGACACATAATAACTAGAAAATATTTTTCTGTCTGATCATTTAAGTGTTACAAATCCTGAGAATGTTATACACTGAACAAACTAGGTACTACTTATAATTAAATCTTGCTTGCAAATCATCCGTTAAAAAAATGCTTTGAGGTACAAATCACCTATGTATTAAACATGAGTCTTTTACATTTTACAAAGAATTTAAACAAATATATCAAACGAAGTTAAGTGGCTCTTAAAACAGCTATTAGTCAGGTTCAAGGACACACTGTTCCACAATTTCCCGTAAGTTGGGGTTTTCCATTGCAGCTGCCACTCGCTCTTTGTCATTTATCTGCTTGTTGACTGCAAAACACAGACAAAAGTTAGCAGAGGAATTGTGTCAACAGATAGTGACAGACAAAAATTTTATTAGCCCATTAAAACAGAATTTAACTCCTTGATAACTTACAGCTGGTATTGGCTCACTTTTCATAAGTTCTAGAAGGGAGACCTACAGAGAAAAATACCCCCTAAATTCCTGCTACTCTACCACAACTATTTTCATTTCTTTCTTTCTAGTCTTTGTCCATATACATTATTTCCAGATAGAATAAAGAGTAAATACAATTTTGAAAACTATTTTTCCCCTTAAGCCTACTTTTTAAACTACAGGGTTATTTAATACAGAAAAAATTATAAGCCTTCTAAATTAATTATGAACACTATGCTACATGGAGCACCTTTACATAAACAGCCTTCTTTTTGGAAAAATCCTTAAAAGTGGCATTATTAGGTCAAGGGGTATGAGTACTTTATGGTCTGATTCTTTTCACCGAATTACTTCCCAATATTTTTTACCAGTTGTATCATCAGCAATAATACATGAGCTATCGGTTTGCAAAAAATATCTGGTACTATTAATAAAAACAAATAAACATATACACACATAAAACAGCAGGTGAAAAATGGTTCCTTATTATTGTTATAATTTGCAATTCCTTGATAAATAGAGGACATTTCCCCACGTTTATCTATTAGTTCTTCTGTGAATTTTCTGTCCATGTCTCTGTTAATCTACTGGGTGTTTTATTTTTTAATGAGTTTGCATAGATCTTCATATAATAAAGGTATTGGCCTATATCTTCCGTGTATAATTTGCTAAAAGCTCTCTCAAGGTAAGAGTTAAAAAGAGAAATGTCCATATTCTTTTCTAGACCTTTAATTTCAATTTCAAGTACACAGCTCTCCATCCTGCACCAAAGAAAAAAATCGAGCTCTCTTTAGAGTTTCTAAGTCAGGTCCCTAGAGCTGGATACTCTTTAGAGATGTGCAGCTACTAGCCTAAACCAGCCAATATTCACAGGGCCTGCCTTTAGTTCACCTAGAGTCCTACGGAAAAATTACTTTCTTGAAAAGCCTATGTTCCCCCCCCTCGAAGAAGAGCTAATAACTAATTCTTCACTTTTTTGCAAATGACCTGTAGATACTTGGATAGCAGAATAGCAGTATCCAAGATGAAGTACTATCTGAAGCTGTTTTTTAATGGGTCAAGATTGACTTACTGTCTTCCTCTGTTGAGTGGGTTCCTTCAGAAATGTAGATTTCCAACTAAGAAGAAAAAATATTAAAACCAAAACATTTAGAACACTAAGATAAAAAGTGAAGTGGAACGCCCAGTAGACTCAAGAGTCTAGGAATGAAAGCCCAAATCATGTTAACATCAGTGACAGGGAGAGAGGCGAGGGAGAAGCAGGCTCCCTGCAGAGCAGGGAGCCCAATGTGGGACTTGATCCCAGGACCCTGGGATCACAACCTGAGCTGAAGGCAGACACTTAACCGACTGAGCCACCCAGGTGTCCTGAAATTAGCAGGATTTTTAATTTTGGTCACCTGCGGAAGGCCTGCAGGGGGGTATTCCCATTAATTACTTTTTTTAATGAATACACACAAATAAAATTTTACATAAATGAGATCTCATTCATATTTTACTCACGGATCTCTCTACCCTACACTCTATCTCTTCCTCCCAAATCAGTACCTAGAGTATCTAAACTTCCTCTCTGCTCCAAGCCCCAAGAAAGCCATACTAATAATCTAGTGTAGTTTCTTCCACATTTTTCTCCATACGTACATAATGGAATACAGATTTTATACACACACACACACACACACACACCCCAAAGTCGGAAGTTTCTTTTCTTTGCTTATTTTACAAAAATGGGGTCACAATATAGTTTTCACTATCCTCCTTTTCTCATTCACTATTATCTTGCTAAATTTACTCTCAAGTATAATATTGGTTAGCTAAACCTCCTGGCCCTGCTGCATTCCTCAGGTTACCAAACCTCCAAGAACTAGACCCTGTGAGACAAACCCACAAAATCCCGTGACAAATAAAGCATGCTATATGATAAAGACATGTCTACCCTCCAGAGAACACTGGAGTGTATGAACTAATTCTTATACAGGTATTTTACTACTAAGATAAATGTCTTTCAAGAGTGAAAAAAATCAGACCTTATTATGGCTAAAAGACATCCTAGAGATCATCTACAACAGTCTTTTTTAAAAAACAAAACACCTTGGGGGGCCTGGGTGGCTCAGTTGGTTAAGCACTGATGATTTCAGCTCAGGTCATGATCTCAGGGTTGTGGGACTGAGCTCAGCGCCGGGCTCCATGCTAGGTGTGGAGCCTGCTTAAGATTCTTTCTCTCCCTCTGTCCCTCCTCCCCACCAAAAAACCCACCATATGAATTCCTCTAGGGGCTAGTGGCATAATACTAACTCTTACTCCAGACAACAAAGCAATCTATATTCATTTCAATCTATATTCATTCAAATCACTCTATATTCATTTACTTTGGTTTAAAATTATGCATGACTCACTAAGATACCACCTTACGCCAGTTAGAATGGCAAAAATTGACAAGGCAAGAAGCAACAATTGTTGGAGAGGATGTGGAGAAAGGGGATCCCTCCTACATTGTTGGTGGGAATGCAAGTTGGTACAGCCACTCTGGAAAACAGTGTGGAGGTCCCTTAAAAAGGTAAAAAGTTAAAAATTGAGCTACCCTATGATCCAGCCATTGCACTACTGGGTATTTACCCCAAAGATACAGACGTAGTGAAGAGAAGGGCCATATGCACCCCAATGTTCATAGCAGCAATGTCCACAATAGCTAAATCGTGGACGGAGCCGAGATGCCCTTCAACAGATGACTGGATTAAGAAGTTGTGGTCCATATATACAATGGAATATTACTCAGCCATCAAAAAAGAATGATTTCTCAACATTTGCTGCAACATGGACGGCACTGGAGGAGATAATGCTAAGTGAAATAAGTCAAGCAGAGAAAGACAATTATCATATGGTTTCTCTCATCTATGGAACATAAGAACTAGGAAGACTGGTAGGAGAAGAAAGGGATAAAGAAAGGGGGGTAATCAGAAGGGGGAGTGAAGCATGAGAGACTATGGACTCTGAGAAACAAACTGAGGGCTTCGGAGGGGAGGGGGGGTGGGGGAATGGGATAGGCTGGTGATGGGTAGTAATGAGGGCACGTATTGCATGGTGCACTGGGTGTTATGCGCAACTAATGAATCATCGAACTTTACATCAAAAACCAGAGATGTACTGTATGGTGACTAACATAATATAATAAAAAAAATTTAAAAAAAATTATACATGACTCAACTCTGAAAAATGGTAAATAAAGGGGAAAAGTCAAGTATTTACCCTGCTATTTCTACATGAACTATACCTCAGGGAAACCACACAGTGGGCTTGGTACCTTGCAGGCACAGAAGACTCTAAATTTGAGAGGTTACTTGTGGCCCTTTGTTTGCATATGAAAATATGCTCAACAGTATTAGCCTCTAGAGAAATGGAAATCAAAACCACAAGTTATCGCTTCAAACCCACTAGGATGGCTATAATGAAAAAGACAGATAATATTTATACAGAAGTGTAAGTGAGGATGTGGAGAAATTAGAACCCTCAGACACCGTTGGTGAGAATGTAAAATGGTGAAGGAGCTACAGAAAACAGTCTAGCAGTGCCTCAAAAAGTTAAATATAGTTAGCAAAAGATCCAACAATTCCCCTCCTAGGTGGAGAGAAGATGAAAACATATGCCCAAACAAAAACTTGGACAGGAATGTGCATAGCAGCATTATTCATAATAAACGAGAAGTAGAAACAACCCAAATGTCCATCCAGTAATCAATGGATAAATAAATTATGGTACATCCATACAATGGAATCATATAAGGCAGTGAAAAGGAAGGAAATACTGACATATGCTACAACATGGAATTCTGAAAATAATTATTTAAGAGAAAGAGACCAGTCTAAAAGACCACAAACTGTATGATTCCATTTAAACATTCAGAATAAGCAAATCTATAGAGACCAAAAGGAGATCAGTGGTTGCCTGGGGATGGGGGAAGGTTTGGGGAAATGGGTATGGGGTTTCTTACTGAGGTGATGAAAATGTTTTAAAACTGGTGCGCCTGGGTGGCTCAGTCAGTTAAGTGGCTGCCTTCGGCTCAGGTCATGATCTCAGGGTCCTGAGATCGAGCCCCAAGTCGGAATTCCTCATCGAAGAGTCTCCTTTTCCCTCTCCCTCTGCCCCACCCCCTACTAGTGATCACTTGCACTCTCTCAAATAAATAAAATCTTAAAAAAAAAAAAAACTGATAGTGATGGTTGCACAACTCAGCGAATATACAAAAAACCATTAAACTGTACACTTGAAACAGGTGAATTGTGTGAAATGTGAATTAAATCTCAATAAAGCTGTTATGAAACAACAAAATTTTCCTTACCTTATGTTTAAATGGTAAACACCGCTGAAGTTTTACTCTTAAGCACAGCCCTGTTGAGGAAAAAAAAGAAAAGGCCCCAATTATCTCCTCTTATTAATTCTTGAAAAAGCATACAGCCATGTGTAGGTGTTTCCATACAATACGGTAGCTGGAAACAGCTTTGGCTCAATCCAGTGTAGGTCTCCTTTGAGCCAGGCACCATGCTAGCAACTTTAATATCTACAGTCTTACATATTCCTCATGATAATCCAGTGAGCCACGTACTTACAAACCCATTCTACAAACTATGAAACTAAGGTCACAATGAAACTTGCCCAAGGTCACTGAGCTAGTAAAGTGGCAGTTGGGACTAAAACCCAAGACAACTGCAAAGCCTAGGTCTTTTCTACTACATCAATTTACCTTAACTAGCAAAGGTCAATTCACTCATCAAACTTCATTGAACACTCACAACAGGCCAGATCATGCAAAAATTTAAAACCAAATAAGAGCCACTTAAAAAGGACCACAAGAAACTTCTCAGATTTGGAATCCTCTATGCCTACAATGTACAAATAGAGTTGTTTCCCTAAAACAAGCTCCTCTGAAATTCGGTTTATCACCCCAATGCCAAGTCACAGTTCAATATATATATATATATATTTTCCCCCCAGTTGACACTTGTAAGAGTAATTAAAACTGGGCTTGGAACAGACCCTCAGTGTGCCCATGTTCCACTTCTCCCCCACCTCAAAACAAGGAAGGAATTTTTAACTAAATCTATACCCCTAGACACAGAAGACAAGCCAAACTGTTCTTGTTATGCACAGAAAGTGCTTCAGAGTACTTAGAGTCTAGTCTAGTCTAATAATAAATATTAGAGAACTCTAAAGACAATATATAGTTTCTTTAAGAGGGTCTCCCTTTAGAAGATCTACCTTAAAGCGCTTCTGGAGGATTCTCTTCCCTCTGCCCCCCACACTGTCTCTTTAATTTGTTACCTGTGTATCGTCTGAGCCTCCTTATGTGTTCTACCCACTGTTGGAAGGTGTTTTACCCACGTAGTCAATAACAACTGTTTCACAGCTCACAAAGCACTTCCTTGAGGATCAATATCCTCAAGAGAGGCAGTACAGCCTTACTGAGATAGACGCTCTGGGTTCAGAAGTAGCTCCACTATATACAAGCTATGGGGCCCCAGGCAAGTTACTTAACCTCTCTTGAGCTTCAGTTTCCTTATCTGTAAAATAAGTATTATAGTAGTACCACTATATATGGGGTTGTTATGAGTAGTAAATAAATTGTTATGCAATGTGCCTAAAATAGGACTTGGTACCTAAAAAGTGCCTAATAAACATTAGCTATTACTATTGTATCATTTTCATTTTACAACCAGGAACCATGATAAGTGATTTATCTGACATCACATGGCTAACGAGAGAGCTGGGAGCTAAATATAGACCTTCTCACTCCAAGCATATGCCCCTCATATTGGACCACACCTGCCTTCAGCTATTCTTGTCCGGACTAAGTCAACACAAGTGGCTATCAGCTGGTTTCTCTGCCTTATCCACTCATTCCCTTGGAGTCTTCCCTGTCTTTGCAATTACTTACCAGGATAACTCTGAGTAGGTGACGACCTAAGCAGTCGGCCTGGAACGCATACTCAGGTGCCTTCCCCTGCTTCACACTACCTGCTCATAGGAAATGCCTCCCAGATGCCAGGAAGAGGGCTCTCTTTATTGAGTTTTCCGATCATGTTGATTGAACACGGTTACTACACTAGTATACTAACTTCTAAAAAGCCAAGGGTCTTTACTGAAACTCGTATTAAAAGGGCCCTAAAAACCTGACAACACTTTGTTCAAGGAGAGGACAGATCTGAAGTAGCTACCATAATCGGATCTGGGTGCCTTTAGAGTTCCTTCTGTTTCATGGGCTTTCTCAATCTTTGTCCACACAAACGCAGTTTTTCAATAATTACAATCATAATGCAAATACAACTTAGCATTCCAGTTTTTTCATACATTTCTCAGATACTTTGATTCCTTGACTATATTTATCATTTTTAATAGAAATAAGAAGTCCCATTATATTGGTGCCATTTCCTTATTAATAGATACTATAGTTTCTTGCAGGTTTTATTATTATAAATTTCTATAAACGTTTCGTACATGTTACTGTTTTCTTCAATGGAATTATTTCCTTAATTACTGGGTCAAAGAGTAGAAACTTTTTAATAACAATTTACAGATATTTACCAAGAGGCTTAAAAATGCTTATACCATATGACCCAATAATTCCAATTAAAGGAATTTATCCTGAGGCAATAACTAGAGATACATGAAAATATTTATGTATAAGGCTGTTTATCATAGTATTATTTTTAATTGTTAAAGTCCAGAAGTGGTCTAAGTGGTTATAAAAATTATGATATAGTGATGTGATTAACACAAACCCCTATGACTCTATAATTAAAAACTATTATTTAATGGAGAATAAAAAATATTGTTTATCTATTTCATGCATTCTATTACCTAGCCTTTATAACTCTGTTGATACTCTTATTATCTCTACTTTACAAATAAGGAAACTGAGGCCCAGAAAGGTTAAGTAACTTGTCTAAGGCCACAAAGTGGCAAACCCGACAGAGCAGGAATTTAAGCCTAGGGCACACATTCTTTTATGACAGCTGATTTTTATTCTCTTCTTTATGCTTTTGCGGAGTTTCCAAATTATGGCCAAGAAACATATTACTTTTGTAATGTAAAAAAACACAAAATAAATGTTACTTTTTGAAAAATTCATTTGCTAAAGGCTCTTAGAGTAATAGACCCTCTACGAACTCTTATATATCAAAATATTTTAAGATACTCCCCTTCACATCAAGACAGTAGCAGCATTTCTGGTACCTGTTGATTCAGAAACTGTCCAATGACAAAAATATAAGTATGCATTCAAAACTGCTTTTTCTAGTATGGAATATTACTAACCACAATATTACCAGGGTGCCCGGGTGGCTCAGTCGGTTAAGTGGCTGACTCTTGATTTCAGCTGAGGTCATGATCTTAGAGTCCTGGGATCAAGCCCCGTTGCAGGCTCCGCACACAGCAGGGAATCTGCTTGAGGATTCTCTCTCCCCCTGTCCCTTCCCTGGCTCGTGTTCTCTCTCTCTCAAATAAATAAATCTTAAAAATAAATAAATAAATAACCACAATATTATCTACAGATTCATGGACCCTTCAGTTCCTCAAGATGTGGCCCAAATGCTGGAAATCACTAATAGGGATCCTAGATCAACAAGTGAGAAAAGAAAAATAGAAATCACAAAAACAGAAGCAATAATAAAATATTTACCTTTTCAATTGTTTTTATAATTTTATCTATTTTTAAATAGATAATATATTCCCATAGTTCAAAAACTTAAAAATATAAAAAGGTATAAAGTCTTCTTCCCACCCTGTCCCCAACCTGCCCAGTTCCTACCACCACTACTGCCCACTCCCATCACAGCTAGTCATTTCTTAGGTATTCTTTGTGCATATACAACCAAATACAAATTTCTGGTTTTGCCCTTTTTTACACAAATGTAGCAATATTACATTTGCTTTTATTCCTTAACAGTATGTCATAAAGATCTTTCCATACCAGTACATGGAGAGTGTTTTCATTATTTTTCATAGCTGTATAGCATTCCATTGTTAATATACACCACCAATGATTATTTCAGCAATCCCCTATTGATGAACATTTGGTTTGAAATAAACTTCCTTTATCTTCTTTATTTTTATTTATTTATTTATTTAGATATGGGGACGGGGGGGAGGGAGAGAGAGAGAATCTTTAGCAGGCTCCACACCCAGCACGGAGCTCAAGCAGGGCTCAATCCCACAACCCTGAGATCACAACCTGAGCAGAAATTAAGAGTCAATGCTTAACCGCCTGAGCCACCCTGGCGCCCCCCCTTATCTTCTTTATAACAAAGTATATACTCAAAGACATCTCTTGTATATCTTACTGCTAAGTACTCCAAAATACTGGGAATGCAGCCTCTCAAATAGAAAACAACCTCAAAAATACTTAAAAAAAAAAAAAAAACAACAACCGAACTCTCCCACTAGGACTTATGCCCATACTGCACTAAAGCCAACAGAGCAGCGAAAGGAGAAGAAGGTGATGGCAGCAGTGCCAGTATGACAGCACCCACTCCAATCTCCAGAACAGAAGTGACTAGCCCACACCCACTCTCTTAGTTGCAGCATGTATAGAGAAGAGAAGCAGCATGGTGTAACTAAAGATCTCACGTTTGGAGTCAGGGGACCTGGGTTTGAGCCTCAGCGTCATCAATTCCGGGTACATGATTCTGAGCAAGTCACTTAAACTCCTGAGTCTCAGGTTCCTCACCTGGAAAATTCTCTCATAGGCTGTGAGGGCTACAGAAGATACACATCTGAAAACACTCTCTGAACTATAAAGTGTGAGACATGATGCTAATTGTTATTTTGGGTCAGTATCAGTAAAATAATATAGAAATAAAAATATATTTATATATAAAACCTTACCAATAAGGGTTGCCAAAGAGCAGTGAGGTACTGTTGGCGTGAACCTGATAATAACCAAATAGTCTTCTTCGTTTATCTCCTGAACCTCCACACTACTTTCCGTTACCACTTCCAGTTCTTCTAAAGTATTGGGCTTCTCTGGGTCCCGGATAGTTCGAATCAAATCTAAAGAATCATCAGAGACAAGGTATTATGTTAAAACATGAATATTCTAAATAAGGATGACTTTGCAAACCCTAATCCAAACACAGACTTCTTTTTTTTAAACCGAATATTACAGTAACTGCCCAGATTTCTCACAGAAATTCCACGACCAGTTTCCTTTTGAGAAAACTGTTTTCTTGGATTCTTATTAGATCATAACCAGTTTCTTGGCTCCAACATTGCAGAGAGAATATAAGAATGAGGAGAGTGTCGTAGAAGCTCAAGGCAAAGAAATAACTTGTAGCTTGGGAGACTGTGGTATCAGGATTTACGAAAGTCGAATCTGAACCAAGCCTTTAAAAACAGGTGACAATTCAATATTTGACACTGAAGGTGAAGGAAAAGAAAGAAAAAGAAGTTTAGGGGCACCTGGCTGGCTCAGTCAGCAGTGCAAGCGACTCTTGATCTTGGAGTCATGAGTTTGATCCCCACGTTGGATGTAGAGATTACTTTAAAAAATTTTTTTTTAATTAAAAAAAATGTTTTGTCTGCCTGGAACCCAGCATAAGTGAGGCTATAAGAGCTTGGGCCAGACCATCAAGGATCTTTTACAGTCAGTCACAGGCAATAGGGAATCCTCAAGAGGTTCTGAACAAGGGAGGAACCGGGACGATTACACTGTCAGCTGGGAACTCATCCACTGGCTGGTAGACTCAGAACTAAGAGCAGAGCCAGGGATACTAGCTGAAATGCTGGGCCCAAAATAGTCACATGACAACAGTAATGGAGAGGAGGGGACAGATGGAGAAGCAATCTCAGCGTCAGAATCAACAGAATTTGACGATTGTTTGGATGTAGAAGACAAGGAAAGGGGAAAAGGAGGATGACTCAGATCTTAAGTGTGTCTGGGAGAACACTGATAGAATGAAAAAAACTGGAGAACACAGGAAGAAAGTTGGGTAGGGCTGGGGCAACTGGGTTCAATTTTATACATAACAATTTCAAGGTGCTTAAGGGGAAAACCCAATGGGACATTCCAGCAAACACTGAACTGTGACATAAGGTTTGAGAGAGCACCAAGGCTAAAGAGACACATGAAAAGATGCTCAACATCGCTCATCATGAGGGAAATGCAAATCAAAACTACAATGACAGATCACCTCACACCTGTCAGAATGACTAAAATCAAAAACACAAGAAACAAGTGTTGGCCAGGATGCAGAGAAAAAGGAACCCTCGTGCACTGTTGGTGGGAATGCAGACTGGTGCAGCCACTGTGGAAAACAGTATGGAGTTTCCTCAAAAAGTTAAAGAGAGAACTAGCCTACAATCCAGTAATTGTACTACTGGGTATTTATCCCCAAAATACAAAAACACTAATTCAAAGGGATACACGCATGACTATGTTTGTAGCAGCGTTACTTACAATCGCCAAGATATGGAAGCAGCCCAAGTATCCATCGATTGATGAATTTATGAATATAGCTGACATATATGTGATGGAATATTATTCAGCCATAAAAAAAGAATGAGATCTTGCCATTTGTAAGGACATGAATGGAGCTAGAGAGTATAATGCTAAGAGAAATAAGTCAGTCAAAGACAAATACCATATGATTTCACTCATATGTGGAATTTAAGAAACAAAACAAATGAACAAAGGGAAAAAAGAGACAAACCAAAAAACAGACTTTTAATTATAGAGAACAAACTGATGGTTATCAGAGGGGAGGAGGACAGAGGAACAGGTGAAATAAGATGAAGGGTTTTAAGAGTACACTTACCATGAGGAGCACTGAGTAACATACAGAATTGTGAGTCATTATACTGTACACCTGAAGCTAATATAATGCTGTATGTTAACTATACTGGAATTAAAATTAAAAAATTAACTCAAGAGAGAGCACAAAGCTAGAGTGGTTGTTGAATCCATGGGATTCACAAAGAATGAGCAGAATAACAGTTTTCAACCTTGGGTGAACAATGGAATCATCAGGACTGCTTTAAAAACAAAACAAAAACTGATGTCTAAGCCTTACCCCCAAAGATGCTGATTTAACTGATTTGTAGTATGGGCTGGGCATTAAGACTTTAAAAAAAATTCCTCAGGTTGTTCTTACGGGCAGCTCAGTTTGAGAACCACTAATGTAAAGGGGGAGATCCAAGAATAGATCTGTGGGAAGCACCTAATTTAGGGGTCAGAAGGAGAAAGAAAAGCAAGAAGCAGAGATGGAAGCAGGGGGAGGTTAACATTAAATGCAGCAAAAAAATTCAAAATGATGAGAGCTAAAACAGGTCTTTGGATTTGTCACCCAGAAGATCACTTGTAAGAAAGCAGTTTCGGTAGAGAGATGAAGGCAGAAGCCAGCTTGCAAAAGGGGAAGTGAAAAGGAACTGAAAATGTAGTCCTAGGGCTTTGGCAGGGAACGGGAGGGCAAAGAACCGATAGTGGGTTTACACAAAGCTAGAACAATGACAAAGGTAAGGAAAACTTGAATATGTTTTACAGCCCAGAGGAAAAGATCAAATAGGGGAAACGAGACTGAAAATATAGGAGGGGGCGGAAGGATAGGGGACTGGCAAAATAAGCAGAAGAGAATGAGACCAAGGATGTGGGAGCCTGGGTTGGCCTTGGAGAGGACAAGATTTCCTTCTTACTCTGAGGTTGTAGAAAAAGTTGGAAAAGGAGAACGACAGATAAATGGTGAGGTAGAAAGGTGAGCAGAGGGAATTCACATAGGATGGGCTTGATGTTCTCAAGCCTGAGGTTTTGTTCTATTATTGATAGCACCCCTGTAATCAGAAATGCTACTGGGAAAAACAAATCAAACTCCCACCTTCTTCCCAACCACCCCTGGACTTTATCACTTGATTAGCCACAGGATTTGAAAATGGAGGCAGGAAAGAAAAGACCCTGGGATCATGACCTGAGCCAAAGGCAGACGCTTAACTGACTGAGCCACCCAGGCGCCCCTGAACTGATACTCTTTATACATTTAAACCTTCAGTATCCAGTTCTGAACTGGTGTCTAAAACAATTTTTGATCACACTTCCACCTTTAACCACAAACTCTATCCTGAAGCCCCATGTATCTGCCATTCTCTAACATGTTACTTTGTCACCTCCATACTTTTGCTCCCTTTTCTCTGCTTAGTACGCCTTCTACCCTCCATATATCCAGAGCCTACTTATACTTCAAGGCCTAACTCAAGTCACTCCTCCTTAAAGTCTTTCCAAATCCCCCACTCAGAGATTACTATCTCTCCTTCCTCTGAATTTGTCTCTTATTGTGGTCGGTGGCTTTCTACTGCATAAAATATAGTATATTTTTGCATATATAGGTCTCCCTCGATATAAGCTTTAGGACAAGAAACAACTCTCTTCCAAAGCTGTATCCCCAAGTGCGCTTCTGTCCTGAGATGCTATAGACAGAAGTCTGATAGGACAGGAACGTGTCCGTTTTATGGAGATCATTCCACTCATAATCATCTAGCTGGGGTTAAGTCCTGCCTCTAGTAAGAGAGGGGCAAATTAGATTGGCTCCAAAGATCTTTTCCAACCCTGGCCTCCTTCTCCTGGCCCATAATCCTTGCCCACATTTTATTTGTATTCTTATGGTTAGATCGTTCACCCTCAGTCAGCAGGAATAGTTGAACATTAGTTAGAGCCAGTCTTTTAGTTTTCAAAAACAATACCACTTAAGTCCAAAAACGGAGTCATAAGGCAATCGTGAAATGGTGTAAAGTGCATGGAGTTTGGAATCAGAAGACATGGGCCTTGGTTGTTGCCGTTTCTTTACTGGCAGTGTGACCTTCGAGTAGCTGTTTAACCATACTAAACCTTTGTTTTCTCATCTGTACAGTGAAGCTGGTCCCAGGGGTTTAAAAAAATATACGTAACTGTGTGTGTATGTATTCGTTTTTTGCACTGCTGGCTTGGCTGTGATAAGAAACTATAAATTCGAGGCCCGGGTACGGGGAACGCCCGTTTTGTCCTCGTCTCTAGGGGACCTCTGGAACGGCTGTGACCTTATGCCAGTCCCCAACTCGTTAGTCACCCAGCAGTGCTGGCAGGAGTGGTGGCAGGAGAAGGAATGCGTGAACAGGGGCTAGGGAACGCAAGGAAGGAGACAAGTAGCGCAATCAGTCCAGCTTTGCTTCCTAACCAAGCACCCTAAACGCCTGCTCTGCCCAGAAGTCTTGAGAAGGCCACTAGGGCGTGGGGCACACGAGGGAAATGAAACGTTTAAGACCTGCAGGCTGGGCTTGCCCCAGGTTTAGGAAGAGCCCGGTCCTATAAAGATCCACATTCCTGCGTGACTCAGAACCCCTGAGAAAAGGCTTCCCGAGCTTCGGACGAGACCCAGCAAAAACCGGGGTCTCCACCCCCAGCCCGCAGGTGAGATCCCCGTTACCCCCATCTCCATGTACAACGCCAAACGCTGCCCTGGGTAAAATTAATTACCATAAACCTCTAGCGCTTTCTCTTCCATGATCCGGGGCTGCCGGGCAGCTCCCCGCTCAAAGAGACCGGAGAGCCACAGGACTCTGCTCAGCGTCCAGGAGAGCAGCCCGGACACCCGCTCCATCCTCACGCTCCGCCATCCCTGGCGACTGTCCCACCCGAGCCACCGTCTCTCAGCAGCGGGCCTCGCGATTTATCAACTTCCTGGTCTTCAAATGGGCCAAGACAAACCTAAAGGTCCAGGAAAGCAGAAAATAGGCGGGACCCGACGGAGTAGCGCGGAGGACCTAGGGAAGGTACGCGCGAAGACTACAAGCCCCAGCATGCTTTGCTCGGTTTCGGCGGGACAAGAGAAAAAAAATCCTCCCAGCGCGTGAGACGCATTGCGCGCTAGGACGTATGGGACATACACATGTATTCTGGGATTTGTAGGCTATGTCTGTAAGAGGAGGTAGGTAACGGGCTGTTACCCGCCACTGTTAAACCTTATTCAGCGCCCTCGATAAGCTGAAAATGAATCCTGAAGAGGTAGGGGAAGGGAGATCTCGATCTCTTTTGCTGGAGGAGCGTGTGAAAGGAGAGTCTACTGTTATTTCTCTGACGGAGCTGCTTCCAGCCAGTTTTCTTACTTCCTAGTCACGCCGGAAGTGAGTTTCCGTTGCCGTTGAAACGGAAGGTCTTGGGAGTCCCCTGGGGTTGGATAGGCGTCGCGGGGGCGGGGAGGGCTTTTCGATTTTCTCGCCTCAGAGGGACTCAGGCCAGTACAGTTACCCACTGTGAGCTGCGTATTTCTGTCAATCGCCTTCAGAAACAACTTAGAACAAAAGAGCTTTCCTCGTGCCCAGGATATCCAGTAGTGACATAGTGGAAATCGTCATCCCAAAAAGAATGCCTTAAGTCCTCTGGTGTTCGTGGTTATGATGAATGCCAGGAACAAGATTGATGATGTTAGTTTTATCCATCCATCCCTCCAAGTTTCAAACATTTATTGGCCACTTACTTTGCCAGATTTCGTGTATGAACACCGAGAATACAAAGATAGGAGGCGGCCCCTACCCTCAAACAGCTCATAGACCTGTCAGGGAACCAATCCCTGATGTTGAGGAATTTGCAATTAGAAACAAGCCTTTTGTCAGACTTGGTACCAAGAAAATCAGGATCATTTTGCAGAATTACCCTATGTTAACATATCCCGTTTATCTTTAAACTTTTGTATATTGTCTGGCTGATTTAGACTTTAAGCTCACCAGACAAGTGAATAGTCTAGGTCCCAGGAAAATTGTGTTCAGTTTATGAATTTCCCTGCCATCTGTTCCACTCCCTCCACAGCAATGAAGAGGATAATCCTAACTTCCTTGTAACCAAATTTAGGACCCTGAGGTCTCACCTCCTGTGAGGCCTCCCTACATCTTTAAGCATAACTGATATCCTCTTTCACTGTACTCCCAGAGCACATTACAGCACTGAACACGTTGAATTTGTTCATTTGCATGCCTGTCTCCCTCGAGTGCCTAGTTAGTTGGTCAGGAGCTTATTTCTGTATTTCAAACGCATAGTAGAGTGCCAGGCACACAGTAGATGTTCAATATTTATTACTTGGATGAATTAACTAAATGTTCTCCAGAGAATAAATGGTGAAACTTTACTGCCGCCAGTTGAGAGACCTCAATCAAAAATATTTACTGAATCTCAATGAGAGTGCTGTGCTTGGCATAGATAGGTGGCATGTAGAGGAGTTTTCAAACTCCTTTATTCGAACATCTTGAGAAGGCTGTTGGCTAAAGCTATCCAGAACACAAAGGGCCCTAGAAATCTGAGCAGCCCCTACCTAGCTAGCTCCTCCTTTTCTGTCCCATTCTCCTCCTTGGTTAAGAGCACGGCGTCGCGATGCGGGACTCAGATTTGCTGGGTAGGAGCGTTGGGCCTCCCTGCCCCGCCCCCAGCGGCCAGGCCCCGCCCCCGAACCCCCGCCCTGTGCGTCCCGCGGGGTTGGTCACGACCATCCCACTCCTCGTTCCTCTGGAACGTTTTGCTCGCGGCGCTCTCTCTCTATAAAGTTGTTGTTGCGGCTTCCGCCGCGGGTGGAGGAAGATGGCGTCGGGTGGTGGTGGCTGTAGCGCTTCGGAGAGACTCCCTCCGCCTTTCCCCGGCCTGGAGCCGGAGTCCGAGGGGGCGGCCGGGGGGTCAGAACCCGAGGCTGGGGACAGCGACACCGAGGGGGAGGATATTTTCACCGGCGCCGCGGCTGCCGTGAGTTCGCACCGTTCGGGGCGGCCGGCGGGCGGGCGCCCCAAAAGGGAAGAGAGGCTAAGCGAGGGTCGAGGAAGCTGGGCAGAATGGGCCCGGCGAGACCCTGTGTTGGTGACGGTAGTCGTGGCTTGGGAGACCTTAATGAGTGCCAAGATGTTAGGGGCCTGCCCTGGGGCGGCCGGTGAGGAGCGAGGGGTGTGGTGGTTTCTCCACCGAGGTCCCTGACATCGAGGAAACTCCCAGGCCGGCATTTGGCCCTGCGGTGTGGTGACCCCAAGGACCCACGGGGTTGTTTTGTGGTGGTTTCCTGGCGGCCTGATTTAATAGGTCAAGATAAGGAGATGGGATGCACTTTTCTTTCCCTAACCTTACTTACTGCTCCTAGGATTGAATAGTGTTATCTGGAGTGGCTCAGGACAGTGACCCGCCCACAAATCCTTTCATTAACTCAGAAGTTACCTAATTACCAAAGGCCCTTTGTGGATCTAGTTTGTAAGGGTTAAGTTGACTCCTCTGATCTCTAAGGTAAAGTCTTGCCAGAAGTCGGTTGAAAAAAAGGCCCTGCCAGATAAATCACTACATAGAAGACAAGCTTTGTCCCTTTTAAAGAGATGTATTAAAATGCCTACGTACATCTGTGGGATTAAATCTCTAAATGTGAGGAGGAAACGGTGTTTCCCTTAGTAATATCCAGGTTTCTAATAAGAGGTGTTCGGGGGAAAAACTGACCTTTATATGTGGAATGTGAAAATCAGTAATCAGTTCTGGAATCATTTCAGATGTTTTGGGTTGTTTTATAAGAATACTGACTCATACCACTTGGTACAGTTCGTTCCAGGTTGAAAACTTCTTCTGTGCTAGGTCTGAATTTATGTACTATTCTATCTTGGATAATACCTCTCTTTGTAGTAGCTATACAGTATATACGTGACTAAATAAAACAGCTTTAAATTCTTTATGCAGCATGTGTCTGAAAAAGGTTAAGGCTTGTTTCATTTATGTCAGAAAGAGGTTAAGTAGGAAATATCTTTGGTGACATCTTTAGAATTTTCCCTGTACTGTGTTAGGGAACTGAATTTATAATCCCAGCTCAAAAAGTACTTGTTGATGCTAATATAACCGCTTAAACTGTCTAATGAAGTTTCTGTTATTCTAAGAAGCAACTCTTGCTGCTAATTTAGTCTTTCTGTATCCCTTAAAACAAATTTTTGGTCTTTTCCTTTGGTAATTCTCCCATAAGTCATGGAGAAGAGCTAAAGTTAATAACTACTGGGATGGTAGATATTCAGACCAAATATCTGAAAATAGACACTCTGACTTTGAAAGTGGTCACGTAGGCAAATGATGATTTATTTTCCAAAAAGGGCCCTGAAAGGTGAGGAGTTGTTTTCTAGAGTTTTCTAAAAGAAGTTGAAGAGGCTGTGACTTGATTGATCTCATATTACTTTATAGAGGCATCAGTACTTCTCTCTTATAAGACTGTGTGAGAGTACTTTGCCTAATTTCCAACCAAAGAGAGGAGGAAGGAGTCAGAATGAACTTGTTCTACCACAGAAAGCATAATTATTTTTAGTTAAGTTTTGATCCAGGAAAATTGAGTTGCTGGGCGAAAATGCCACCTGTAAGCCATTTTTTGAGCTCCCTGTTCTGATGTTAATCTTCAGGAAGCCAAGACTCCAAGATTTCTCATTACTTAAACTGTGAATTTCTTGTTTAAAAGTCATTAAATACAAATTATATTCCAATAAATGTTTTAGTTGCGAGCCAGTGTGAGAAGATTGGGGATTGCAGTGCTTCTGTGTCTTAAGGAATAACACTGAAGAATAAAATAAGAACAAGGGCTTTGAAGGCTGATTTAAACCCATCCAGGTTCTGTTACTTGGGCAAGGTATTTAATTACTCTGTGTGGTTTCCTCACCTGTAAAATGTGACTAATAGCATTTACGCCCGCCATTATTATGCAGATTAAATTCGAATATCTGTGAAACACTTGTGAAACAGTTGAGCATTGTAAACCGCAATTACTCTAATAATCAACCCACAGAATTTAATAATGGCTAGAAAAGTTACATATATTAATCCTAAAAATGGTTAATATAGTTTATCAAAATCGAACTAGTAATAAGATTGATTTGATTAACTAAAAGTCATCAAAGTAGGCACTTAATGACTTCAGTGACATCTTGTTAAGTTTGCCTTCATATTGTGTTTTGTTGGGTGTTGGAGGCAGAGGGAAGGGTATTAAAAAATTGGGAAGCTGAGGCATGTAAAATTTAAAATAATTTATGGTATGCGTGTAATTTCCTGGACATTAATGTAACAGCTGCTGTTGTTCATCATCCCATCTGCCCTCTTTTAGGGCCCCAGAGACTTTGTTAATACAGTAATAAAAGTATGATTTATAATCAAAAGAGCAGCCCATGATATGCATTTCAGAATCTACAAACCAGTTACATGAAAGGGATAGACTGGAGTTAAAAGGATTATTAAAACAAATCTGAATATTAAAAGGATTATTTAAAAAGTCTGAAAGCATTGCCTTAAGATTGAAAACCAGCTGGGAAATATCTTAAGATGATTCTCAAGAATACTTAAGACCTTATTTCTTTCTGCTTCCTACTTCGTGGGCCTATATATAAAAAGATCTGAAATTCTAGATGTGTTATCTGAAACTTTGATTGGACCTGAATCTAGATACATATCTTCTAACACTGAATGATAGAATTGAAGCGGGTTCTTTATTTGCCCTCCCAGGAATTCTTACATGTCCATCTCTTTTTAGGAGTATGCCAGGACCACAATTAGATATGCCCTCTAAATGAGAACTGCAGAGCCTTTCTCATGCTAAGAGGAAGGAGGAAAATATAGATAAATGATAGCCTCACTTCAGATTTTGGCCAAATCTGGTAACTACTTCTTCAAATGATCTATCAGATCAATTAGAATTTTTTCCCACTACTCTTAATCTTGAATTGAAACCCTAGTAATTACAGAAATGGCTAGAAAAAATAAAATGGGGGGGGGTGCCTCAGTTGGTTAAGTGTCCAGCTCTTAATCTCAGGGTTGTGAGTTCAAGCCCCGCATTGGGCTCCATGCTCAATGTGGAGACCACTTAAATTAAAAAAAAAAAAAAAAAAGAATAAAGAAGAAATAGCAGGAGACTTGAAAAGTCATATTTGAGGGGCGCCTGGGTGGCTCAGTCGTTAAGCGTCTGCCTTTGGCTCAGGGCGTGATCCCAGCGTTCTGGGATTGAGCCCCACATCAGGCTCCTCTGCTGGAAGCCTGCTTCTTCCTCTCCCACTCCCCCTGCTTGTGTTCCTTCTCTCACTGGCTGTCTCTCTCTCTGTCAAATAAATAAAAACTCTTAAAAAAAAAGAAAGAAAAGTCATATATTGAATAATTAGTGTTTGATTAATAAAGACTTATTTACATATTCTCACTGGTGTTTAAGACAAAAGAATAATATAACTTATTGGTATTCAGAAGTCATGCAGAGCAAGTGGCTTCTGATTGACAGTGTTTTATAGACTACAGGGAATTATATAAATGTAAGTTATGTATTAACATTTAGACAGGAAAGGACATGTTATTTTTAGAATCCAGCCTACATCTGTGATCAATGTAACATGTATCCTGAGGGAGAATAAATCAGGTTTTCTTAATGTGGCATAAAAATACAACAAAATTTACCATCGTAAGCCTTTTTAATTTTACTGTTCAGTATTGTTAAGTATACTCACATTTTTATGCAACAGATCTCCAGAACTTTTTCATCTTGCAATACTGAAACTCAGTACCCATTAAATAACAGCTCCCCCTTGCCCCTCCCCCAAGCCCCTGGTAACCACCATTCTACTTTCTGTTTCTGTGAATTTGACTAATTTAGATGACCTCTTGTAAGTGGGATCATGCACTATTTGTCCTTTTGTATCTGGCTTATTTCACTTAGCATAATGTCCTCAGAGTTCATCCATGTTCTAGTATTCATCAGAATCTCCTTCCTTTTTAAAGCTGCGTAATATTCCATTGTATGTATATGCCACATTTTGTTTACCTATTCATTCCTCAACCTCAACAGACATTTGGGTTGTTTCTACCTCTTGGTTCTTGTGAATAGTGCTGCCATGAACAGAGGTGTGTAAATATCTTTTCAAGACCCTTCTTTCAGTTCTTTTAGATACATACCCAGAAGTAGGATTGCTGGATAGTATCATGGTTCTATTTTTAGTTTTTTGAGGAATCTCTTTACTACTTTTCATTTGCACTGTTTTACAATCCCAGGACCAGTTTATTTCCTTTTGTGTGCTTATAGGATAACTTCTTTAGATCTGGACAGAATTTGGTAATTTTATTAAAAGCCCTAAAGAGATTGATAGTTTATCTGGCTAATATTTTAATTCTGTTCTGCAAAATGCATGGTGGCTGTTCGCAAGGATATAACATGTCCTCAGTAAGTTTTTTGGTAATATTCCTTGTCTATTCTTCTTTTTTTTTTTTTAATTATTCATTTGAGAGAGAGAGAGAGAACACACAAGTGGTGGGGGGAGGGGCAGAGGGAGAAGCAGACTCCCCACTGAGCAGGGAGCCTGATGCAGGTCCAGTCCCAGGATCCTGAGATCATGACCTGAGCTGAAGCAGGTGCTTAACCAGCTGAGCCACCCAGGCGCCCCCCCCCCCCCTATTCTTAAACAGACTTACAAAAGTTAATCTGGGTAAAGATATATTTAAACAACAGTTTATTGCTTAGTTTCTTTACCTAATAGTGTCGCTGTAGCAAATAATCATGGATAAGTGTTCCTCTATTGTGTAGTATTTTCTGTAGGCGTATTGTCTCAAACACTTGTTTTTGGAGCTAACATCACATTAGGTGGTCAGATCTGGTCTTAAAAGATTAGTAGTTGGGCACCTGGGTGGCTCGGTCAGTTAAGTGTCTGCCTTTGGCTCAGGTCATGATCTCAGGGTCCTGGAATCAAGCCCTGCATTGAGTGGGGCTTCTTGCCCAGTGGGGAGTCGTCTTGTCCTTCCAACTTCTCCCTCTGCTCCTTCCTCCCCTCCCCACTCTTGCACACAGGCACGCTTGCTGTCTCTCTCTCTCTCTAATAAGTAAAATCTTAAAACAGATAGTTTTTGAAATGCATCATTTTTCACACATCTGATATATATCTTCTTGAAAAAGTCGGCAACTGGTGTTATATCCAAAGATTCATTTTAATGCTCAGCTCAAATTCTAAACCAGTTTCACTTCTAATAAGTTTGGATTTTCTTGAAGTACATAGAATCCTTAATTTCTTGATCATAGAATTGTACTAGGAGTTAACCTAGCTTTCAGGGTTATGCAGGAAGAGCTAACAAAAGTAGTTACAAAGCACTTTTGGAGGCAAAGGGATGAGAAAAGACTTAAAAATTAATAAGAACTCAACTTAAAATTTATTTAAAATTAGAGTTTGGGGCTTATGGGAGAAGAAATAAAGGTTGCAGTCAGCTTTCTGTAAGGAATTGCTGCTCTTTGCTAATTCAGACTTCGCCATTTGTGATTTGTTTGGTTGAGAGGGGAGAGAGGAAAAAGAACACTCTAATTTCTGTCTTGGTCCTCAAAGCTTCTCAGCACTCTTGAGTAACTGTTGACATAAATAAATCATGAGTAGTTGATAGTTACTAGAGCAAGTAGCCATAAGTATCTCATCTCCAGGAAAAGCCTGTTGCTCAACTTTTTCTGGCTTATTCTCTTGCTTAGTCAGGTGGACAGCTGGGGCTTCATTCTGCTTTCAGAGCAGATTGGAACTGGGTTTGGTTTTTCAAAATGGAAGTTAATGGACTTATTAGAACTCTGATCCTTCTGCAGTTTTCTGGGCCCTTCTAAGTTATATTAGTTTGAAACCCAAAAAGTTTAGTAGGGAAATTACACTATAGAATTCAGTAGATTGCAGCTAAATTTTGGTAGACCATGGTATGCACTTTCACTTTGAGGTCTCTCATTTTCCCAACCCTTCCAGCTTCCCCTTTTCTATTTTCATTAGTCTTCGAGGGACTAGCTTAGAGGTTCTTTACCTTTTTTGTGTCGGGGACCTATTAGCAGTCCAGTGAAGTATATGGATACATCCTCAGAATGTCTTTACGTGTATAAAATACATAAGATTACAGGGAAACCAGTTACACAGAAATGTAGTTAGCAAAACATTGAAAAAATTATGTTTGTAACATGTGCTTTTTAATGCCTTACATAGTAAGATCTAGGGATAGTTACAACTACCATAATTTTTAAAAAGTAGAGATGACCGTAAGTGATATTTTGAGAACTGTAACAATTGTGATGTCAAATAAAAACATCTAATTTCTATTATCATGTCAAATACCGCTATTACTGTAGTGGGTTGTTGCCTGTCTTTGTAACTGAAGAACATGCTGGCTGTCAGCGTTAGTGCGGATGAGATTGTGGTTTTATTCCCACCTAAGTCCCTGGACACCTCCTGAATTCCATGGCTCATGGACCCCGGGATAAGAACCCCTACTTGAACTCCTTCAGCTGTGAAGGAGGGTAAAAATTTGAAGTCCTTTGGGTTAATCAAATATTTACCCAGTTCATAGAGTAAGATGCACCCTATTCCCAAATTTAATGGACACTAAATTCCATTCTCCCAAGCGCACAAGCTTTTAGTGAATCTGTGCCATTTTTGAAACGTGGCCATGGCATGGGAGAGGAGTCACTGCCTGTGGTAAATAAAGTGATTGCCCCCTCCCTAAGATGTCTACCTCCTAATCCCAGAAGCTGTGAATATATTAGGTTACAAAGCAAAGGAGGATTAAGGTTGAAGATGGAATTAAGGTTGCTAATCAGTTGACCTTAAGGGTTATCTGAGTGAGCCCAGTGTAATCACAAGGATCCTTTAAAAATGGAAGAGTGTCAGTTGGTTTTGAACATGGAAGACGTAGGCCATGAGCCAAGAAATGTGGATCGCTTTTAGAAGCTGGAAGATCAAAGCAACAGATTCTCCCGTTGAACCTCCACAAAGAAACAGCCATGGTGACACCTTGATTTTAGCCCAGTGAGACCTATATTAACTTATACAGAACTGTAAGATAATAAATTTGCATTGTTTAAGCTGTTAAATTTGTGATAATTTTGTGTTGCAGCGGCGATAGAAAACGAATACACCATCCCACTTAGCTTATTTTTCCATAGAAGTAAACGTGGCAGATAGAACAGTATTTCATGCCAAGGTCTTCCATGGTGATTTTTAAAGCCTTTGTGACTGCTCTGTTACCTAGGTATAACTTCTGGGCATGACTTTTTCCTAATTGTCCTTGCCTTGTTACATTAGTATGATCACACAGTTCTGTAGCTCTGTCTTGCCTTACTGAATTATATTATTTTTTTTTCACCAGAAGGTGAGTACTCTGGTTCTCCAGAAGCACAGTTTTACCTTAGCTTTTAATTTGGATTCACCCTCTAAATGCAGTTGAGAATTTTAACAGTACTACCCTTTTGAAGTCCCTTGAATAATGCAAGGATTCTGCATAGAGCAAAGAGCAGTTGAGCAACATAAGGAAGAATCACAACTCGATAACCTAAAGGGAAGTAACGCAGAATCACAGTCGTACTTCAAAGGACTAAGTGGGTATGTCACCTATGAGGGATAGCAAACCCAGGTCTGTCCTTCCCTGAGCTAAGAGCATTGTGTTAATGGCGTAGCCTCATGGTTTGAGGCTGGTAATTGGTGAGGAATACCTGTTTGCTCTTAACACAAGTGTTTTCTTGCGGTAGCTCTTTCTAGTGCCTCTCTGAGAGTTAGATTAGGCTGTCTGTGTGCCTTGTAATTATAAACAGAAATACTTGAACTTTTAAATAGGCTTATCAGTGGAACCACTGTTAGAATTAACAGCCAAAAGGAGTCAGCAGGGGTTGGATAGCCTAGCCTAGGGTTCTGTCACTAACGAAAGTGTGCCTCCTTTATTTCAGAAAATGGGGCAGGAGGTGACTGGATGGGGAAGTAGGCAGGGCTGTTGTTTTGCTTTACTAATATATCACAGACATACTGTTTTCATCATAGAAAATAGTTTCATCTGTTGCCTAGAAATTTAGCTCCCTTTAAATGGATAGTTTTGTGATGTACTGGCGATTCAGAGATTTTTTAAATATGAATTACAAGCAAAGGTTATTTTTAGTATTGTTTTTGCAACTCAGTATAAGCAGTGTGCCTCTTCCCTTCCCCCAGAATGAGTCCTTCCTGAAATTTAACTGTTGATTTAAAATTAGCTTTTTTGGGACATCTGGGTGGCTTAGTTGCTTAAGCATTTGCCTTTGCCTCAGGTCATGATCCCTGAGTCCTGGGATCAAGTCCCGCATAGGCTTCTTGCTCAGCGGGGAGCCTGCTTCTCCCTGCCTGCCACTCTCCCTGCTTGTCCTCACACGCTCTGTCTCTCTGATAAATAAAAAATAAAAATCTTACAATAAGTTAAAAAATAAAATTAGCTTTTAATTTATTTTTTACTTACTTTTTTTAAGTAGGCACCACACCTAGCATGGAGCCCAACATGGGGCTTAAACTCACAACCCTGAGATCAAGACCTGAAGTGAAGTCCAGTCAGATGCTTAACCAACTGAGCCGCCCAGGTGCCCCCAAATCAGCTTTTTAATATAAATTAAAAATACTGATTAAAGATTAGACTTTTAATGTTGGGCAAAACATACGAAATGTGTTATAAAGCCCAGCTAGGTATTTATTTTGATGATAAGCTCTTATTATAGACTCTAGTCTCATGGAAGACTTGTTTTCTATTAACAGTTCTTCATGAATATAGGATACTTAGTCCATTTCTTATACGTAAAAATAGTTCTCAGGGGTGCCTGGGTGGCTCAGTTGGTTGGGTGTCTGCCTTCGGCTCAGGTTATGGCCTCGGGATCCTAGGATTGAGCCCCACATCAGGCTCCCTACTCAGCGGCGAGTCTGCTTCTCCCTCTCCCTCTCCCTCTCCCTCTGTGATCTCTCTTGCTGTCAAATAAAAGTCTTCAAAAAAAAAAGTTCTCAGCTTTTACTGAATCTGATTTTAAGTAAAACTTGAGAATATTATGCCTCGAAGACCAATTATGTGCTGCGTACTTCCCATCCTAAAGAAATAGGCTTAGCTTGTCCAATGCCAATCCAAATTATTCATCTGAAAATAAATTTGGTAAGTCCTAAAATAAAACAGATGTGAAAAGAGATAAAATTGGGGAGGGGTACTATACAGTATGCCCAAGAAAGAGTTATGTAGGAAACTTAGATAAACTTAAGTATACTTATGTAAGGAAAGAGTACATCTAAGTGCTTAGCATAGAAAAATGGGCAAAGGACATTAAGACAAGTCATCAGGGGTTCGAATGGCCAGTAAACATGTGGAAACAAGACTTTCCACCAGTCAACCTGGCAAAGATTTTTTTAAAAAAGAATTCAGGGTACCTGGCTGGCTCAGTCAGTAAAGCACATGACTCTTCATCACAGGGTTGTAAATTCAAGCCCCATATTGGGTATAGAGATTACTTAAAAATCTTGAAGAAAAAAGAAAGAGAATGCCTAATGTTGCTGTGGGTGCAGCATTCTTACACATTGGGGGTGGGGGAGTGTAAATTGGTGGTCTTTCTGGAAGTCAGCAGAGGCTTTGAAAATTTTATGTCCAGTAATTCTACTTAAGAATCTATCCCAAGGAAATATTCAGATGTGGACTTATATAGGGATGAACATCATAGGATTATTTGTGATGATAAAAACCTGGAAACTATAAATGTCCATCCTTAGGGAGATGACTGTGTTGTGGTGTACCCATACAGTTGAGAGTTAAATCACTGAAAAAAAGACTCGGAAAGACTTGGATGGTGGGGGTGGTAGGGAACAGAATACAAAGCTTTATACACATAGAAGATTAATTTTGAAAAAGAACTACAGAGGAAAGAACAGAGGAAGAGTAAAGAACGTAATCAGCCTGTCTTCCCCTTTCTGTGAACTCAGCCGTGATACTTTGATCTGGGGGATGAAATCCCAGAATATATCTGAGGAGCAGATAATTGTTACCTAGCATACTAGGGAAGCACACGTCTTTGTTTTCATCACAGTTCTAGTCAAGCAACTTTCGTTTTTGTTTAAGATTTATTTATTTATTTATTTATTTAAGAGAGCAAGAGCTCACACAGAGGGAGAGGGAGAAGCAGACTCCCCACTGAGCAAGGAGCCTGATGTGGGGCTCCATCCCAGGACCCTGGGATCATGATTTGAACCGAAGGCAGACGCTTAACCAACTGAACCACCCAGGTGCCCTTCTAGTCAAGCAACTTATGGTTTGGGCTTGAAGGGGCTCTGATAGAAGAAGAAAGACAGGTAGCCATGTTCTAGTAGTCTTTGGAGTGTCCCACCCATCTGGGTCTGTCTCTTCTGATTATTATAAGGAAAGGCAGGCTGCTGTTACTCCAAGTTTAGATGATGAAACAAATGGAAAGCTGGCTTTATTCATCTCCATATCACGAGAATGGGTTCTTCTAGGCGTTTTTTTTTAAATGGCTAAATTATAACCTGTGCCTCTCCCTGGTGAGCCACTAGTGTATTACGTTTGAGATATATATAAAATTAACGTGTCTTGGGTTTTAATCTCTCCTAGATCTCCATTTGGAGATGACTGGTATCAGTGAGAATTGAATTAAATCAGATGGCTTTTTGTGAGATCCCCATACTGTCCAAGAGCACAAGAGTATGTATAGAAAAGAAATGTATGTATGTAAGGTAGTTGGCAATATATGAGGCAAAAGGGAGCTGTGGGTTTTGGTTTTGCCCTATTATTTGTTGTCTTTATCTCTGTAGTAATTTTGTTGTTGTTGAAGTTATGGAAGCACCTAGAAAACAGGATCACTGTCTCTGAGTTGGTATAACATTTAAGCGTATATATTTAAGTATTAAAATATTTGATTATTCATTAAGCTTTATTAGCATAGAAAAGTTTAAGTAGGAGCATCGTTTGTTAATATAAATCCTATGTATTGGTAGCAGTTTCTTTCCATGAGGGTGGCCCCAGTATTAGGATGGAGTTCTTTGCATGGCAAATTCAGAATACCCAACAGATCTGTTATTTTACTTTGTTCTGTTGAGTCAGAAAAGGCTGTTTCTGAGGAACAAACTCCCTCAGATTTGTTAAGGAAATGTTTCATAAAAGATTCCTTAAGTCAGGTTTTTTAACTGATTTGGCCCTGGGGTTTGACTTCAAAACCCTGCAATACCATCCCATGGCTTTTGAAGCCAGATTCCCAGCATTTTGTTCACGTTCTACACAATCCAGCTTTGTTCACTCTGGTACCGGGCTGGGGCCCCACCCGATCCTTGTTTGCGGGTGATCACAGAGCTTTTGATAAAGGCCATCAACTGACTATTTTCACCATGTGCCCACTAGGCTAAGCATGACTGGGTTTTATCCTGCTAGCCTGGCATGGGTGTGGTTGAAAACTGTGTCTGTGTCAGGGATAAAAAGATGACTTATATTTATGTACAGCACTAGATGTAAAGTGTCATAACTTCCTGTGCCTGTTGGGGCCTGTCATATCAACACAACTGCATTTCTGTGAACAGTTTAGCCAAGACAACACAGTAAGCCAGGATCAGAGCTTGAATTCTGCACTGCAGTGCGGTGTCCTAGTCACTACAATGTGCCCCATCAGCATTTGAAAGAATAAAGGTCATCAAGTGAGAAGGAGAAATGCATTTGGACAGGTTCTTTTGAAAATTATCTGTGAGTACACATACCCATGTCAGTATCATGTGCTTTGGGGTAGGGCATTTCAGCAAGGTTATGGTGTTAGAAATTAACTCTGAAATGTAGGAGTTTCTTTTAGCTCTGTGATTACTTGGGCAGCACTTAACATCACTAATGATGATTTGCTGCTTATTGAACTGGCTGAATCATGAGCCTGTCTTCCGTTAAACACCTGTGGGTACAACTGAGATGCATTAAAAGTCACTTTCTATGGTTGTTTTTAACAGTACTGTTTTATTCAGAGTATCTCTTCATTTTCAGAGTAAGCCCCAGTCTCCAAAGAGAATTGCTTCCCTTCCCATCAACACTGGCTCCAAAGAAAATGGGATCCATGAGGAACAAGACCAAGAGCCCCAGGATCTCTTTGCAGGCAAGTATGGACTTAAAACCTATACTAGGAGTCTTCTAAGTCACTGAATTAAACAAGCAGGATGTATATTGAGAACATAATTCTATGGAAGATTACAAACCATGTGGAATGTAGCCCCTGCCATCAAGATTCTGACAGGATTAGGGACTAAGACCTAAACACACAGATAGAGTTAGGCTGCTAAACAATGTAAATGTGGCAAGAAGAATGCTAGAAATACTAAGTCTCAGATATTTGTTTGAGATCAGACTATAGTAGTGTCTTTAGACTTATGACCAAAACTCATAGTAAGAATTGCATTTTGTGTTCATAATCCAGAATACATGCATACTTATATAAAACTGAAACGAAAATTTTATTAAGTGACTTGCCTGTACTACTTTCAATACGATCTCAAATGTCCTATTTTTCTCCATTTTTTTGATGCTATTTGCAACCAGTCGAATTGATTTCACAGTTCACCAATGAGCCATGTCCTGCAGTTTGAAAAAGACTATAGGAGTGGGATTTCTTAACCTTGGCACTATTAACATTTTGGGCCCAGTAATTTTTTGTGGAGACGGCCTCCTTGTTCTCAACAGGGGGTGATTTTGCACCCCAGAAGACACTTGGCAATGGTGAAAGACATTTTTTGGTTGTCACGCCTGGGAGTGCTATTGGTATCTGGTGGATAGAGGCTATAAACGCTGCTAAACACCCTGCAGTGCACAAGACAGCCCCTCACAAAAAAGAATTCTCCAGCTCAAAATGTCCGTGGTGCCCATATTGAGAAACTGGTCTAAAGTGCCCTTGGAAGACTTCCCGGAAGAAGAAGGATTTATGTAGGAGAAAAGGAGAAAGGGTACAAATGGTTGGGCAGGGAATACAAGGTACATTTGAGGGCCAGTCAGTAAGCTTGGTGGGCCAGAGCAGGGAGTTCTTAGAGAAACCATAGAAGATAAGACTTGAGATGTAGTTTAGGAGGATTTTAGACATCAGTAATAATTACATTTTGAATTTTCATCCTACTGTTGACTAAGAACCATTGGCAGTTTTGAATAAAGAAAGTGATATGGGTAATGTTTTAAGAAGACTGATCTAGTGGAATTATATAAAATGGATAGCAGTGGAGAAAAACTGGGTTCTTCAGAAGGCGATCACAAATTTGTTCAAGAATGAAATGGCAAAGACCAAAAATAAGATGATGTAAATGGGAAGGGAAAAGTGAAAACTTTTCAAAAGAAAAATCAACAGGGCACCTGGGTGGCTCAGTCCATTAAGTGTCTGCCTTCAGCTCAGGTCATGATTACAGGATCCTGGGATCAAGCCCTGCGCTGGGCTCCCTGGTCAGCAGGGAGCCTGCTTCTCCCTCTCCCCCTGCCTGCCGGTCACCTTGCTTGTGCGCTCATGTGCTCGCTCCCTCTCTGTGTCAAATAAATAAAATCTTTAAAAAAAAAAAAAAGGAAAAGAAAAATCAATAAAATTCAGTGTTGGTGATTGGATATAATAAACATCCAAAAATGGGGATTTAAGACAGAATCAAAGGTTTTAAGTCCGAGGATTAAGAAGAAAATGGTACCGTTTTGAGAAATGTATTCTAAAAGAAGAAACTGGGGGTATCTGGATGGCTCAGTTGGTTAAGCGTCTGACTCTTGATCTCAGCTCAGGTCTTGATCTCAGGGTCCTGAGTTCCATGCTGGTGGCCGGGGAGCGGTGGGTCTGGTGCTACTTAAATAAATAAATAAAGGGGTGCTTGGGTGGCTCAGTGGGTTAAGCCTCTGCCTTTGGTTCCAGTCATAATCCTGGAGTCCCGGGATCAAGCCTTGCATGGGCTCCCTGCTCAGTGGGGAGTCTGCTTCTTCCCCTCACTCTGCTCCTCCCCAGCCCCCTGCTTGTGCATGCACTGTCTCCCTCCCTCTCTCCCTCTCCTTCGCAAATAAATAAATAAAATCCTTTTTTTTTTTTTTTTTAAAGATTTATATATTTATTTATTTGACAGAGGTAGAGACAGCCAGCGAGAGAGGGAACACAAGCAGGGGGAGTGGGAGAGGAAGAAGCAGGCTCATAGCGGAGGAGCCTGAGTGGGGCTCAATCCCGTAACGCCAGGATCACGCCCTGAGCCGAAGGCAGACGCCCAATGACTGCGCCACCCAGGCGCCCCAAATAAAATTTTTTTTTTAAAAAATTCTCTCCCTTTCCCTTTGTCCCTCCCGCTGCTTGCCCACACATGTGCACTCTTTCTGTCTCTCCAAATACTAAATAAATAAATCTTAGAAAGGAATGCCTATGATGAGACATTTAATTTAGGACTTGAGTAGCTTCTCAGATGTTTTATTTTTTTATTTTTTATTTTTTTTTAAGATTTTATTTATTCGACAGAGAGGCAGCGAAAGAGGGAACACAAGCAGGGGAGTGGGAGAGAGAGAAGCAGGCTTCCCACTGAGCAGGGAGCCCAATGTAGGGCTCGGTCCCAGAACGCTGGGATCGTGACCTGAGCCAAAGGCAGACACTTAACGACTGAGCCATCCAGGCACCCCTCTCAGATGTTTTAGATATCAGTTGTGGAAATTTAAATGTTTGGGTTTTATTTTCCACATGATTAGTTCAGTGATGGAGCCCAAAGGCTTTTTCTATTACTCTTATCAAGAGTACAAGAAAAAAAGCCACTTTTTAATTTAAGTTTTGGCATCTTTGTCACATGAATGTCAGTAGAAAATGCACAGTTCTTCAAAAGGCTTTTGGAAGCACTTAGTAAGTCAAAGGTTTTAAATGAGAAGTATCTCCTGTTTCATTTCCAAACCCATTTATTAACTTAATTATTTACTTAGGGCCTGCATAATCTGAATATCTTCAGCATAATTCAGCTGACTGTTTGCTCCAAAGAATCCTACCATCCTGAGATGTTTATTATGTGTACTTTTTTTTTTTTAATTTTGTACTCCCACACCACGGTCAGATTATCTTACCACCTCTTTTTTTTTTTTTTTTAAAGGATTTTATTTATTTATTTGACAGAGAGACAGCCAGCGAGAGAGGGAGCACAAGCAGGGGGTGTGGGAGAGGAAGAAGCAGGCTCCCAGCAGAGCAGGGAGCTCAATGCGGGGCTCGATCCCAGGACCCTGGGATCACACCCTGAGCCGAAGGCAGACGCTTAACGACTGAACCACCCAGGCACCCCTCTTCTTTTTCTGATAGGGACCAGGTTCCAACAGTGTGGCAACCACGTTTGTAGACGTGATTCACATTTAATGATTAGAACATTGATCTAGGACTTAGTCATGCCTTATAGACCCACATCTCTGGTTTCATTTTAGTTCCAAATGAAAGTCTAGAAAAGAAAAAAGGAGCACCTGGATGGCTCAGTTGGTTAAGCATCTGACTTTGGTTCAGGTCGTGATCTTGGGGTCCTGGGATTGAGCGCCGTGTCAGGCTCCCCCCTCAGCAGGGAGTCTGCTTGTCCCTCTCCCTCTTCCTTTGCCCCACCCCCTGCTCATGCTCTCTCTGTCTCTCTCTCAAACAGATAAATAAAATCTTTTAAAAAAATAAGAAAAAAATAGCTTTCTTTGAATTCCCTAGGACTAAAATTGAATACCTACTGATCAGGCCAAACCCAAATAGATATTTATATTTTTGTTTATTAAAGAAGAAAAAAAAAGTCTTTGCTGTTTAAGTTTTGAGCTTCTAACATTGCTCCAAGTTGAAAGTGCATTCTTTTTATTAGTCAAAAAAAAAAAATTGTCTGAAAATGGTGCCTAATGCTCTTTTAAAAACCCCTCTCTAGGGCACTTATGGATTGAGTTTTCTGCTCAACTGAGATTTTCCCAGATAGACAGAGGTGGCTCTTAAGCACCATTTTCTTAAAACTATTTTTATTAGAAAGATTTTCAGATATTACAACATCTTTTTATCCCCTTTGGACAGCACGTATCAAACATAATCTTTGGGGCACTTGGGGAGGGTCAGTTGATTATGCATCTGCCTTTGGCTCAGGTCATGATCCCAGGGTCTTGGGCTCAAGTCCTGCATCAGGCTCCGTGCTCAGTGGGGAGCCTGCTTCTCCCTCTTCCTCTGCTCCTCCCCCTGCTTGTGCTTTCTCTCTCTCTTTTTTTCTCTGTGTCAAAAAATAAAATCTTTAAAAAAACAACAACAACAACACAACCTTTGCAAGATGATCTAAAGCTATAATTGTAAACAGTTATTAAACTGTGCTAAAACAACTTCGCCATCCTCAGGTGTGGCTAAAAGTGCCTTTTCCCAAGTGTTACTGTGTTTGTATATTGGGTCTATTTTTTCTAGCTTACCAGTTTTCCTGACTTCCTTTGATGTCATTTTTTTGCTGTCAATATTCCTGCCTCTAGCCAAACTTATTCTTCTTTTCCAAACAACTATAATAGAAATAAATAGTTTATATAAGATTTTAAAGGAATATTCCCAAGAGTAAGATAAATTGGTACACTGACTTTGTAGTCTTTTTGCTTAATACCTGGTTTTTGCTAAATTTTAGGTAGGAGAGGATAGCCAAGTAGTTGTATTTGGAAATGGGAGAGATTGTTGCATCAAGCCTGTGCTAGAAGAACACTTCCCAGGGCGCCTGGGTGGCTCAGTTGGTTAAGCGTCTGCCTTCGGCTCAGGTCATGATCCCAGGGTCCTGGGATCAAGCCCTGTTTCGGGCTCCCTGCTCAGCGGGGAACTGCTTTTTCCTCTGCTGCTCCCCCTGCTTGTGTGCTCTTTCTCCATCAAATAATAAATAAAATCTTAAAAAAAAAAAAAAAGAAAAAACTTCCCTTACCACCTTCCCTTTTTATCCATGTAAAAATTTCTTACTTTCTTACTTTCTCTTGGTCTGTTCACTTGGATCAGATTTCTACACTCTTGCTCTCAGTTTGAAAACATGTTAAGTATTGAGAGTGGTTGCTATTGTTTTTGTCTCTTAAGCCTATCGAATTGAAATTTAGCCATGAAAGACCTATTATTGATCTTTATTATAGAATATCAACTTTTTTTTAGATGCTACAGTGGAGCTCTCCCTGGACAGCACACAAAATAATCAGAAGAAGGTGCCGGCCAAAACGCTCATTTCTCTTCCGCCACAGGAAGCTACAAATTCTTCTAAGTCCCAGCCAAGCTATGAAGAGGTGAGAATTTGTGCCTTTGGTCTTGTTTCTTTTGGATTTTTAGGACTGTGCTGCCAGTCTAAAGTTCAGTTGAGTATGAACCTTGAGAAAATATTTACGACTCTTAAGAAGACCTTTATGGTTAATGGACAGCCAGAATCCAGTACCTCTTTCTTGGGCAGAATATCTGTCACCCAAAGGATAGCACAGAGGCTTTCAATGAACACCAATGATACTTAGTGTCTGAAGCTCCCACATTCAAGAGTATAGTCTTTCTTCATTCCCTCCTTAGACCAACAGAGGCAAGTCTTGCAAAATCTAGTAATTATGCATTATGATCAAAATAACGTTTTAAGCAAATAGTTGTAACAAAGACATTTGAGCAGGCTTAAAATTGTGGGGAAGGGACAGAGCTGAACACTGATGTATAGAAGGATATAGCTTGATGTTGTTACATTGATACAAAGTAGATGCAGGGTAAAATTAATAGCCTTTTTTGTGTATTAACTCTCATGGTCTGTCTTCTCTTTAACAGCTAGAGGAAGAAGAACAGGAAGACCAATTTGATTTGACAGTCGGTATAACTGATCCTGAAAAGATAGGTGAGTGTACTTGGGACTCCTTCTGATGTTAAGATGTGGCCAAGAAAAGCATAACTAGCTAATTTCTACACAGTTATCTCTAGAACTGAATTAGTCAACAGGAAGTGCTTCATCATTATCTTTCCTGTTATACCCTATTATACCCCTTGCTATGCTTCTAAGGCCAGAAATAGCAGTTACCTGGTACTTTATTAGGCTTTTCTTTGCTTTTGGGGGAAAAAAATCAGAGATATTAAATACTATTAGAATCCTTAAAAGTTTTTTTTTTTAATTTTTATTTATTTTTAGAGAGAGCAAACACGAGCAGGGCGGAGGGGGAGAGGGAGAAAGAGTATCTTAAGCAGACTCCACGCCCAGTGCAGAGCCCGACACGGGGCTCAATCTCATCACCCTGAGAGCATGACCTGAGCCAAAGTCAAGAGTCCGTCTCTTTTTTTTTTTTTTTTTTTTTAAGATTTTATTTATTTATCTGACAGAGATAGAGACAACCAGAGAGAGAGGGAACACAAGTAGGGGGAGTGGGAGAGGAAGAAGCAGGCTCATAGCAGAGGAGCCTGATGTGGGGCTCGATCCCAGAACGCTGGGATCACACCCTGAGCCGAAGGCAGATACTTAAGCGCTGTGCCACCCAGGCGCCCCAAGAGTCCGTCTCTTAACCAACTGAGCCACCCAAGGGCCCCAAGGATTTTATTTTTAAGTAATCTCTACACCCAACTTGGGATTTGAACCTACAACTCTGAGATCAAGAGTTACATGTTCCACTGACTGAGCCAGCCAGGCTCCCCAGAATCCTTTTTTAAAAACCCAAACATTGCTTTCTCCCATAGACTTGACGAGATCATTTTACTCCTTTTTTCAAATCATAAATTCCATTTAAGCATCCTAAAACACATGTTCTAAAATTTGAGTGTTCTGAATTTGTTCGGAATTCCCGAACAAATTTCCCCCAATAAATTTGGAATTCTTGTTATGTATCATTTATCACTTGATAGCCTAAAAAATTATGTAAGTCTTCATCTCTCTTTGATAGGTAAAGACTAAAGGACCCAGGATAAATTTTGGTCATATTTGGCGGAAGTTAGATTTTCAGAAAGCACAATGCTTAACTTTGGCCAGAACTTGGATTTTCCGGATAGCTTTCCCATGTTCCAAGCTTGTAAAAGCTATTAATGAGCAGAGACCAGCCGGCCTTGACTTTCCTTGTTCTATATATAGTCCTTGAAAGAAGAGACTTTACAGAGCTTTTCCTCCTAAACAGGGGTGGTGTTTATATGGTTAAGAGGAAAATGTAATTTCCAACCCCTTTTCTGTTCTGAACTAGGAAGAGGAATTTATAAAGTGTGATTAGACTTTATGCCAGAATGGTTTGTCACTGAACTGTTGACTTGACTTTTCCTAGATGGTTGCACTGGTGGGATGTTTATGAGCATCTTACAGTTTTCTCATCCAATAGTAGAGGAGACTGAGGACCAGTAGGTGAAACGCAGCTTTCCTTTCAGGTCACAGTATGGCCCATGGTAGAGCCTGGACCACTAGACTTTGGATTACATGTGCGGGATTATTTTTTGCCTCTCTAATATTTTAAATATTCTGTAAGCACGTTGATTTTTAAGCTAGTTATTACCTGCTGTAAATCCTGGTAGAATAAGAAAAATTGTGAGTAAATAATACTGATTGTTTTAATATCTAAAAATCATGATGTTTAAAAAAATTAAAGTCATAATGCTTAATAAACCAGGTGAAGGAGGGAGTATATTAGTTTCCTAGGGCTTCTGTAATAAAGTACTACAAACAGGGTGGGTTAAAACAACAGGAATATATTTGCTCAGAATTCTGAAATCACGGTGTCAGCAAGGCACTCGGGAACATCGTTCCATGCCTCTCCCCTAGCTTCTGGGAGCCTCAGGCATTCCGTGGCCTATCGATGTATCATTCCAATCTCTGCCTTCATTGTCACAGGGCATTCTCCCTGAGTGCCTTCACATTGTCTTCCCTCTATGTGTGTCTTTCTCTGTGTCCACATTTCTCTTTATAAGGACACCAGTCACATTGAGTTAGGGCCCTCCCCCTCTGACTTCATTTTTACTTTACTTCTATAAAGACCCTGTTTCCAAATAAGGTCACATTCTGAGATACTGGGGCATTAGGACTTTCAGTATATCTTTTTAGGGGGACAGAATTCAACCCATAACAGTGATTTAAATATCCCATGGATCAGATTTATTGAAATACAAATCACTTAGATGATTAGCTTTCATTCCCTGGCACCATAGTCTAGATTCTGATGCCAAGAAACCAGCTACTTAAAGAATATTCATATTCAAGACCTGATCTTGGGGCACCTGGTTGCTTTAGTCAGTGGAGCATGCAACTCTTGATCTCAGGGTCATGAGTTTGAGCCCCATGTTCGGTATAGAGATTACTTAAAAAAAAAAAAAAAAAAGACCTGATCTTTATAACACCACCTTCTCTTTGTGTGGGCTGTTCAACACGTGCTTCTCATTCCTGTACACAATCTAAATAAGAATCCAGGGCACCTGGCTGACTCAGTAGAGCATGCAGCTTTTTTTTTTTTTATTTTTTTTTTAATTTATTTATTTGACAGAGAAAGAGACAGCCAGGGAGAGAGGGAACACAAGCAGGGGGAGGGGGAGAGGAAGAAGCAGGCCTCCAGCAGAGGAGCCTGACGTGGGGCTCGATCCCAGAACACCGCGATCACGCCCTGAGCCGAAGGCAGACGCTTAACGACTGCACCACCCAGGCGCCCCGAGCATGCAGCTCTTGATCTTGGGGTCATTAGAGCCCCACATTGGGTGTTGAGATTACTTAAAAATAAAACCTTAAAAACATTAATTAATTGGGGCGCCTGGGTGGTGCAGTTGGTTAAGTGGGCACCTCTTGGTTTCAGCTCAGGTGTGATCTCAGGGTCGTGAGATCGAGCCTGGCATCGCACTGACACGGAGTCTGCTTCAGGTTCACTCTCCCTCTGCCCCTCCCACTCATGCGTGTGCGCTTGCTCTCTCTCTCTCGCTGAAATAAGTAAAGAAATCTTTTTAAAAAATTAATTAGGATTTAATTAGAATCCCATTCCTACCAGGATGTGCTTTTTAGAGCCTTGGTAATTTGTGTATGCCATCTTCAACTTTCTGAAATTATTTAAGAAATTAACAAATTTAAAACTGCTGTATTAGTAGCCCATTTCCATATTTTGTGAACTCTGTATACGTGCAGGTATGTTTTTTCTACTCTTGCCTTAGTAAAAGCAGCTGATAACGCTGGCAAATGGAAGATTGTGCTTTGTTCTTAGGTTTTATGTATGTTTGCACTTAGGCTTTCCTTAATTATAGGCACTAAATTATGGGATAGACCTTTTGGAAATTTGACTATGACCTGTGAATGAATTTTTGAATACTTCCTCTATTAAGTAAATTTAGATTTTTTTTTTCATTTTACAGTGATAAACATTGTCAGTAGTGTTAGGCAATGTAGCGTAAGTGGTTTAGAAGAGAACTAACAGAGGTAATTGATACGTGTAATTTCTAAGGTTTAGCACACCCTTTTGGTAGGATTAGAGAGGTAGATTAGAGAAGACAAGCCCTCTTCCTGTATAATTTCCCAACTTGTCTGTGTACTTTATAAAAGCAGGCATTCCTAGCCATATCATTGAAACCAAGTTGCAGTGTTGGACCCTTCTGATCTGGTACTGTTCCTTCTTCCCTGGGCCCTCTCCCAGGACCAGTTCAGAAGCTTAAGCAGCTAGTAATTGTTGACCTAGGTTTTCCTGTTTAGTGTGGGGAAAGAATCGAGGGGTTGGGAAGAAGGGAACAGAACCAACCCAGAACACCAGATTCTAGCACTGGAGCTTTGTCTGAGTCCAGTGTGTCTTTTCACTGCTCAGGGAGTCAATGGCGCCTTTATGTCCCTAAGTGGTCTAGGTCAGGACACTACCACAGAGAAAAACAATTGCTTGAATCCCAAATTATTTAACAGTCAAAGGCTTTTTCAGAAAAGTAATTCCTCCAGGAAAGAGATTTGTGTGACATCAGGCAGCCAGAGCGTCTTCCTGCCAGGCCCTTTGCTCTGGGTGAACATGCTAGATGAGAGAGGTCAGTGTCCCCCGGCACCAGTGGAGGGGTCTGTGACAGTGTTTCTGAAAGAGCAAACCGAGCCCAGAGCTAGCTTAGGGTAGAACTGCTTGTTTCCTTTTACATCAGTTGCTTCCTTCTCTTCCTCCTGCTTTATACAGCAAGGGAATTGTTTGGTTTTAGACAGATGTGTATAACCAGCCCAAATATTGGCATGGTAACAACCGATGGATTGTCAGTATCCAGTGCTGCTTTGTGGAGGGTATAAATGGAGCCTGGCCTTGGAACAGGGGGCTGACTCTCTTATCTGTCTCAACCCGGGGCCCTGCCAGCATCTGTGGGGACATGATATGTGACACAGAGACCCTAAGGCAAAGTAGGAGATTGTAGGATATATAAAGCTTGGAGATGAAACAAGTATCCCTTCTTATACAGGGCTCCTGTGGCTTATGATTCCTGGTTAAATGTGAGCACGATCAGCACTGCTTTGGTTTACAGAGTAATCCTCTTGTGCTTTCTTGTTCTCCCACAGGGGATGGTATGAATGCCTATGTAGCCTACAAAGTCACAACGCAGGTGAGTCCAAGTGAACCTCCTGGTGACCAGCTTAATAGACTTGGGTGTTTATACCAAGAAGGTCATCATTCAGATTATTTCTGGGTATTTCTTTAGTTTCTTTGCAACATCCTCCTTCAAGTTTACTCAAGATGGAGCAAGCCTGCATCCCTTTGGTAATCTCATCTGAGCCTTTCCACTTTTCTTCCAGAGAGCTAACACTTCAGTGTGAGACTTTGTAAGTTGTATTAAGACATGTGGTATATCTGATATATTCCCATCCCTCTTAGGACTTTGTGGCTTAGAACTAGTTTGGTGGATTGCCCCAAACTATATCACCTGTTTAAAAATCATCAGTTCTTATGAGGTTTCCTGTGTGGAGCTTCTTTTAATACTTTCCCTACGCTTTTACCCCTCGGGTCTGGTCTTCCTTTTTCATGTAACATTAATGCATACAAACCTTACACAATGTTGTATGCAGGTTATGAAGCATAAAAAGTGAAGCCCCGAGCCTACCACCAGTCTTAAGATGAGTACCCTTGAGTCCACCTGCGTGTTTCTCCCTGTCCTATCCCTCGCCTCACACCTTAAGGGCAACCACTCTCCTGAGTCTCTCATTTCCTTTATAAAGAGTCTTCACATATGTATCTCTAAACAGTATACTGTTTTGGTTTGTTCTTAAGTTTCGTAAAAATGACATCGTGCTGAAAATAGTGCTTTCTTTCCTAGCATTGTTTCTCAGACCGTCCATGCTGTGTGTGGTTCTAGTTAGTGCATTGTGTGATGAGAGCATAACAGACTTCCCCGTTTCCTGTCGTGAATATTTGGCATGTTTCCAGTTTTTGTAATTGTGAACCGTGACCTTTCTTGCACGTCTCCTAGTAGACACGTAGAAGAGTTTCTCTAAGGTGTATAACCAGGAGTAGTTCCCCTGGCTCATAGATAGAGCAAATGTTGAGGAAAGGGAATACAAACTTTTGTTTTTGTTTTGGAATACAACTTTTTAAAAGTCTTTATACCAATTTATACCCCCATTGGCGTGTGTAAAAGTTCTCCTTGATATACTTCTTTGCCAACAGTTGGCAAGGACAACCTCCTTAAATTTTGCCTTCCTGCTGAGTATTAAATGATCTGTCATTATGATGTAGGCGTAGTCTTTTTTATCACAAGTCTCCTTTATATTGTCTCACTACTACTTGTTGGCCTGCCACCTGTGAGTTCTAGATTCCGTGACACTTTAGAGGTTAAAGTGTCAACAGTGTGGACATTTCACCTGATTCTCCGCCTTTAGTCTGTCTTTAGTTTTGCTGCTTTAATTCGGGCAGTGAATACCCTTAATAAAGCAGTGCAAGATAAATGGGTTATAGGTGACCATAGATTTCCACTTTAAACTAGACTTCAACATCTGTTTCCTTTTAGAGCAAGGGTTCTTAACCTGGAAGTGCAACTGGATTTGAATTTAATTCATTGCCTTTATAATCCTATATATTTTATGTTACTCGTTTAAAATCATTATTCTGAGAAGGGCTCTGTAGACTCCCAGACAACCAGAGGGGACTGAAGTTCAAAAAATTTAAGAATCTCAATCTTGGAGAAAGTTATTTGCCAGGTGGTTAAAGGACAGGGATCTGGGAAGTAGATTCCTTTCACATCAGCCAGATGACTTTAAAGATACTTACTCATCTTCTATTTGAAATGAAACTGCCTTGTGTTTTTTTTTGTCCTCAAGACGAGCTTACCAATGTTCAGGAGTAAACAGTTTGCAGTGAAAAGAAGATTTAGTGACTTTCTGGGTCTTTATGAGAAGCTTTCAGAGAAACATTCTCAGAATGGCTTTATTGTCCCTCCTCCACCCGAGAAAAGCCTGATAGGTAAGCTGTGTGGTCTTTATTCTGCTTGGATTTTTTTCCTTTGCATTCTTTCTGCAATATACTTTCTAATTAGTATATGAGACTACTATTAACAGTGTGGAATCTTATGGTTAGGGAAGAGATATTTCCAATGTTTTCCTATAATTTACACGAGGTCTAGAGTAATAGCATGTTTTCACAGTGTAGTCTTTCCTCAGGTGCAGTAGGAGGCTCTGCTTTGAGCTTTCACAGCTCTGTGTGGGGGGGGGGGGGGGTATGTTGTGTTCATGTTTGTATTGGTATCAGGAGTCTTAAATGATTTCTATTTCCTCCAGACTGAAATGTACTAGGTTGGGGGGGGGCTCTGAGGAACCTTCTCATTGGCCATCAATTGATGTTTGTTAGTCTATAATCAGAGTCCTATGGCCCCCTTTTAGAAAACATACAATGTTCTGCAAGTCCCAGGGTTTAGAACCTTCAGCACTTTGAGACTAGTTAAAATATGACTCTCATGTAAAGAACCTTTTGTTCGTGCCTCCTTATGACACGGAAGTGTTGAAGTGGCCTTTTGTTGTTTTTTGTAATGCTGTTCTCCTTGCCTTTCCTCTTGTGGGGTTTTTTTTTTTTAACATGTTTTTTATTTTTTTAATTCTTGATGATTTATTTAAAATTATTTTTACTTTTCAAATTCCATTCCAGGAATGACAAAAGTAAAAGTTGGGAAGGAAGATTCTTCTTCTGCAGAATTTCTTGAAAAACGGAGGGCCGCTCTAGAAAGGTAAGTGCCACGCAGCCATTTTCCTGATGACATAAGAACAGGTGAGAAGCTGAAACTGAGACTTACTCATGAAACATTCACTGAAAGTAGTAGAGGTGAGATTTGAGTGAATTAAAGATTCACACCTCTGTAAGCTCTTTAACCTTTCCTAAGTCTCTGACCTTCCCACCTTAGGAATAGACCATCTTCTTTTCTTTCCTCATCCTGAGTGACCAGACAAGGATATTCCCTTGACAGTCAAATATAAATAGCTCCGAGGCCTCTTTCTGAGCAGTTATTTTTCTTCCCTTTTTAGAAAAGTAAAGACCATGCATTTGAATGTACTTAAGAGCAGTCACACTTAAGGGCCTTATCTGAGGACATCTTTAAGTAATGAAAGATGTTGTACCCTTGCCTACACTGTATGACACCCAAAACCTTCTGAGGCCAGGTTGACTAGCCAGATAACTGCTTATACCTTGTAGGTACCTTCAGAGGATTGTGAATCATCCTACCATGTTACAGGACCCTGATGTCAGGGAGTTCTTGGAAAAAGAAGAGGTTAGTATTATTCAAACTGAATTTCATAATTTCTGTCTGCCTCTAGTGAAATGAAACTAGTACATTCAACAAACATTTGAGCCCTTTACATTTAGCTTAGTACGAGACTGTATCCTAATTTGTAAGCCCTCAAGAATGACAGGTATTTTTCAGCCTTTGAAATAAAAGAAATTCTGCCTGTAGTCAAAAGCAGCTGGTTTTAGAGGTCAGACTGCAGCCTGGTTTTATCTTAATGGAACAACACAACTATCTGTTTGACAAGTCCTTTTCATGTATTTCATAAGTTACTTGCTTGGCTCAAATTGAATGCTTATTTTGTGCCAAGAGCTGAGGGGCGTTGGTTCAAAACCAGTTACCACAGACCACAGAACTGCCATGTAGCAGAAGTGTTGATTCAAGTAGATAGTCTTTTTTTACAGGCTGTGCATAGGCTATTCATGATTGTGAAAAATTGGAGATGGCCCAATTGCTAACAATTGAAGAAGTAAGTGAAATATAGCAATACAACAAATACTTTATTCTTATCATGAGCAGAAAGTATACAAAAGTGTTTATATATGTTTATTGGAAATATGCATTTAAAGAATTACATGGGGTGCCTGGCTGGCTTAGTTGGTAGAGCACGTGACTCTTGATCTCAGGATCGTGAGTTCCAGCCCCACGTTGGGTGTAGAGCTTACCTAAAAAAAAGAATTTATGGAAAGTGAAACTTGAACAGCATGTATATAGAGCTATGGGAACATGTTAGTCATTAAGGATCAAAAGAAACACTGGAATAAAACAATGTTGTTCACCAAAAAAAAAAAAAAAACTAGCAGGAGGTAAGTGACAGGGTAGGACTATCGTTTTGTATTTGTTTTTTCAATTCGTTTTTACTTTTAAATTTTTATTTGCATACAGTATGCATTACTCTCATGAAGAAAACGGTACTAAGTATATGGGGTTTTTCCCCCCAAAATGAAAATTTTTAATTACAATTTCTTTACTTAATGCAGAAATCTTTTCATTCCTCTGGGATTCCTGTATCTATTTTTCTTTTTTAGCCCCTCATCCCCACTTCATACCCCTAAAACAGGGTTTGTCTGCATCAGCACTTTTGACACTTTGGGCTGGATCATTCTTTGTTCCAGAGAGCTGCCCTGTGCCCTGGCCTCTATCCACTAGACACCGGTAGCACCCCTCCCCAGTTTGAACAACCAGAATTATCTCCAGCCATGGCCAGATATCCCCTAGGGGGCAAAATGGCCCCAAGTTGAAAATTACTGCCCTAACAGTCCTGACCACTAGAATCGTCGTTCTTCAGCCTGGCGTACTAGATTTACTGTAGATCCTTTAGCATCCCTTCCATACCTTAGGAGAGTGGTAAGACTGAACCAACCAAATTGTTTCTAAATGTTGGGCGTGCTTGGCTTAGCAAGATCATCCCTAAAAGTGACCTCAATCTGAATAAATAATGCTCCTGTCCTTAGACCTTCGTTCACTGAGGAAAATCCAGATGGAATCGCAGCACAGCTTCAGAGTTTCTCAAGGCCTATGTCCAGCTGCGTGCAGGGTACGCTAATCCAAAGGGTCCTTCAGCAAACGCATGTTTGATATCTAAGCAGTTCATGCTTAGGATGGCAGACAGTCTCAACGCGAGACCATCTGGTCGCAATCGTACTCTCATTTGTTTCTGCACACTATATCAGAAGCTGAAAATTTTGCTAATTCTGTTCAACATAGTCCTTTAATTTTTTTCTTTCTGTACATGCTGGTTATAGATGTGTCTAACTGCCTTTGAAAACAACAATCTACAGTTCATATAATTTGTTTGGCAAGTTTTGGGCATACCATCTGATGGATACTAATTCTTCTGAACCTAAAATAGGGGCAGCAGATAACATGCCATCCCGCCTTCTTGGTCTTGTAGCTGCCACGCGCCGTGGGTACCCAGACATTGAGTAGCGCTGGTCTCCTCAAGATGTTCAACAAAGCCACAGATGCCGTCAGTAAAATGACCATCAAGATGAATGAGTCAGACATTGTGAGTAGCCCTGTGCATCTCAGCTCCCCTGCTCCCTCAGTCTTACGGGTCAGAAGCCCTAAGGAATCCTGAATTTCTCAGAGACTTTTAAGATAATTCAGTCCGTTTTTTAAAAAACTGCTAAGAAAATGCTGTGCTGGATGCCTGTATGAGTCCCCTCCGTTAAAGATCTGGGCTTGTGTGTTTCAGTGGTTTGAGGAGAAGCTCCAGGAGGTGGAGTGTGAAGAGCAGCGCTTACGGAAACTGCATGCTGTCGTAGAAACGCTAGTCAACCATAGGAAAGGTAACAACCTTGGAAATGCACTTGGAGCTGGGGGGAATTGATGTCTCCAGTGAGCTGGAGGTGGGAAGGCATCCTGTTCCCAAGCCTGTCGGCCATTCAAATTGAAATTCTCAGCCCATCTAGTCCTTGATATTCTCATCAAAAAGGTATTCCCTGCACGTCCTACCTCAGCCACTGTGAACATTGTACTTTCTATCTGGGAAGGGTGCAGGGAAGCCATCCCACCTCCAGCCTCACCTGGAACATGGACTCAAGTTGGTATGATGTGAATTAGTGGCTTATATCCAAAGTGATGTCACACACTTTAGCTGCATGATCAAATGGGCAATATGTAAATTCACAGAAACCATGTATGTCTCCTAACCTTTGCCTAAGAGCTACTAAAATTTGCCAAGTTTGAATGCTTTCCTTCTCTGCATTAAACATGGTATAATCAGAAATCGGAACAGGCAGAAAACCGTTAGAATGAAGGCAATGTAAGGGTTGGCAAAATAGGCCTGGCCCATGGGCCACATCTGGCCCTCGGCCTATTGCTATGAGCTAAGAATAGTTTTTACATTTTTAAAGCAAAGAGTGACAAAAGAGAGAAAGTAAGACCATATGTGGTCCACAAAGCTTCAGTCATCTGGCCCTTCACAGAAAGCGTTTGTCCTGCTCTAGAACATGAAAGACTATGTAGTGTGCACATACATTCACTCTCTTTCATGCAGACAGACTACTAACAATGTAAGTGGCTGGGTTGCAGAGCCCCCCATGGTTCGATATGCAGAGGGCAGCTCTGCTAAGGCATGCCATGCAGTGCCAGCTGACTTGTCCCTTTTCCTTGTGAGATCAGAGGCCTCTGCTGTCTTCTTCCAGAGCTAGCGCTGAACACAGCCCAGTTTGCAAAGAGTCTAGCCATGCTTGGGAGCTCTGAGGACAACACAGCATTGTCACGGGCACTCTCCCAGCTGGCTGAGGTGGAAGAAAAAATTGAGCAGCTCCACCAGGAACAAGCCAACAATGACTTCTTCCTCCTTGCTGAGCTCCTGAGTGACTACATTCGTCTCCTGGCCATAGTCCGCGTAAGCTTCTGTTCCCTCTTTCCTCCCTCCCCTTCATTTAATCCGTCTTTCTTTTGCTTTTCCCCTTCCCAAGAAACTTCCATCCATTATAGCTAAAAATAGTGTATCTTTTTTTTTACTCTCGAGAAAGAAGTTATCTTGTGAACCAAAAAATCCGTTTAACTGTTAGCTAGTTATCACGAAGTCATTTTGAGGCCTACAGCCAGTTTTTAAAAGGCATTTGGAGAAAAGACTACTCTTGAAATTTCAAGTAGGCCCCTGCTTATTGTTGAAGCTGGACAGTGCTCCTTTCTTCAAACAAGGCTTATTACAGACCTGCTGTCTTGGCCCCGTGGAGCAGTGACTTCCTCAGTCCTTTGGTCTTTGCCTCCTTAACAGTAAGCAATGGCTTTGCCCTGGTAAGAGCTCTTGCTGGCTTCCACTTGTCCCTCTAATGTGGGCAGTCAGGTAACTACACGGAACCGGCTTGGCCTTGCATGGAGGAGTGTGGCCAGGGGGCTGAGAGAGCTTGTCACCAGAGCCCTTTGTGTGCTGTGCTGACCACACTGGTAACAACACTGCAGCCTGCCTCTCAGGTCAAGCACCTCATCTCTTCTGTCTGGTTTCCCATGACCTTTTAGAGCGGCCAAGGAAGCTTCACTGGGAGTGGTATTAGCTCTCGCATGGCCTCCCTGTGATAGAGGAAAGAGCCAAGAGGCATCCTGGCGTCTGCCTTTATAAGGCCTGAGTCTGCCCCTGAACCAGCTTGGGACCAGGATGAGCCTCTGAGTTGGAACAGAGCCACCCTCACACCCCATCTCCAGCATCTCCCCCACCAGGGAGCTCCTGTGTTGTCAAGAACAGATCTGCTCCCAGGGCTCTCATTTCCTCCATGGTAGAGTTGCTCAATATAGCCTGTGAGGTTGCTCATTGTCCTCTCCCTCAGCTGTTTGGTTTGCTGCTAACTCCAGACTGATAAGAAGCTGGAAAAATAACCTGCTTTGGAATTCGTAGAACTGGTCAGACTACGAAGACTGGATCATCACCTCAGGGAAGGGCCCTCTCTGGAGAAGTTTTCAGAGCGGGGCTTTGTTTGGAGTCTCAGGAGAGCATAGCTCTTGGATGTGACCCCTCCCCCCAGGCTGGGTGAGCCCCTGTGGACAGCGGTGAGAGAGGCCCAGCCTAGAGCTCCGTGCAGGGGCTGGGGCAGCATCCCTGCGTGCAGAACTGCGAGCTGGGCTTCTCTCAACACCTGTCACCTGTCATAATCATGAGCTGGCGGTGGGATTGAGGAGATGAGCAAATACTTCTTTTCTGCTTTTCCCTGAACCTGGAGCTGCACCGCTCTTAATCCAAGGGGTTAGGCTTGAGGCTTAACGTGGATACAAAGTTACCCTTTACCTGTCCTTTGACATTGAGCTGCTAGGAAATTTCAAGTGAGCACAACTGACAGTCAATGCTGGGAAAGGTGAATGTGGTGGTATTTTGCTCCCTAAAGTTCAAACTTTGGCAAAGGCCTGCACTAAGGAGACCTAGAAAACATCCAGGGAACTTCTGCAGCGAGGGAGAGCAAATGGAACAGGGCTGGAAGGCTGACCCCGGGTACAGATCTCTCATCCAGGCCACCTCTTGAAGCCAGTGGGGGTGGTGGATGGTGTGGTTAGGCCAACAGCTCTCTGGAAATGTGATCAAGGGGCTGGAATCAGGGCAAACCAGCAGGTGGGCCTTGGGGAGCTTCTTGTGAGCCTTGATAGCCTTCCACAGCTGAATGTATAGATAAGATGGAAGCCGTGTGTCCCGTGGTAGCTCCAGGTATTTATTTGAAGATGTGTTAAGCTAACTCTGTGTACTGTTTGGTGTTAACGGTTGCTTCCTTAGACTGGCCTTCCCTGGTGTATCTTCCAGGCTCAGCTAGGTCTCCAGCTCTGTTATGTTGTTATAGGTTCCCTGCATGTTTTCTCTGTACTCTGCATATGTGTAATTATTTATTGGTAATTATTAATATAATGTCAGCCTTTTCTGTTAGGTTATAAACTCCATTAAAAGCAGAACCACGTTTCTTTCCTCACTGTCGTCTTAGTTCTTGGCACATGGCAGGAGCTCAGGAAAAGTGTGTAGACCCGTGGACTACTCTGACGGAGGCAGCTCAGAAGCCACAGTACTGGGCATTGGCCTCAGGCCACCTGCTGTGCTCCGAGCCATCCAGCCTTGGGAGCAGCATGAAGTAGCATGGCACTGGCCTCCTGGAGGCTGGGAGAGGAGTCTTAGCCAAGCTTGTGCGTTTTGATGTGAAGCTTCCAGCTGGGCACTAACATGTGGCTGCAGAACCTGCCCTTGCTCGGTCCTTCTCTAGCACAGCTGCTGGGAGAGAGCCCCCCTGCCCCCACCCCGCCCTAGGCAGAGCCAGTGGAGCTCCTGAAGAGCTGGTTGTGCTCTTCCCCCACCCCCCACCGCCACAGGCTGCCTTCGACCAGCGCATGAAGACGTGGCAGCGCTGGCAGGACGCTCAGGCTACGCTGCAGAAGAAGCGGGAGGCGGAGGCTCGGCTGCTTTGGGCCAACAAGCCTGACAAACTGCAGCAGGCCAAGGACGAGATCTTTGAGGTGAGCCCCCGCCAAGGCAGACCTGTCGGGGTATTCGACTGGCTCCTGAATGAGCCCAGGTCCCATCCCACCCAGGTGCTCGAAACCCCACAGCAGGCCAGAGAGCTGTTTGAGTCTAAAGGACAGTGGCTGCTGGGGAAGCCTCGGAGGAGTCCAGGCTTGCCTTGAGGCCTGACACTTTTCCTCTTTTCCCATTCCACCCAGACTTGTCACATCAGAATCTCTGCAGGAGAGGTCCTGGGTGGGTCTTCAAAAAACTCCATGGTGATTCAGATAGGCCCCTCTGGTGAGAACTAAATTCAGTTCTCTGGAACTCCCAGCTCTGCTGGTGGGTTCCTAAACCAGAGGCTATGGAGTGCCAGAACTTTCTTAGAGATCAGGCCTGGCCTGGGGCACACAGTACCTCTTTTCCAGCCAGATGGCCTTACACACTGAATCCCATATGGTTTCTCCTCTTACCCAGAGGGACAAACAGACATAATGACCAATTCAGGTCTCATGTGTAGAATGGCTGTCCAGAGGTAAAGATTCAGTAATGGTACCATAATATTAAGTGATCCTTTCTTTCCCCTTTCTTCCCAGTGGGAGTCTCGGGTGACTCAGTATGAAAGGGACTTTGAAAGGATTTCAACCGTGGTCCGAAAAGAAGTGATACGGTTTGAGGTGAGATAGAACATCCTACCCCCAAGTGTGCCGTGCCTGGTTTAGTGGTAGTGTTGGTTTTGCTCACCGTCTGCTGAGTAGGGAGACAGATGGAAGTGCTGGTGACTTGGTAGTTGTTGTGAACAGGTGTGTGTGTGTGTGTGTGTGTGTACACGTGCATTTGTGTTCTGAGGCAGAATAGCTGTTCTGTGTTGCTGGACCAGAGCAGACACAAAACAAAGGTTGCAGCTGTCCTGTATCCGCTGGTCCCCTTTCCTGTCTCCTCTCTTCCTTCGTCCTCCAACGCCCGCCCACCGTGAAGAGAGCTTTGCAAGGCCTCGGCAGAAGCTGCTTGGCTGGAAGTTATAGCTATTCCAGCTGCTGGCTGTAGTTTCTGGGGCTGTGTTTGGCCTTGGTCAGCAATAAACATCACCCATCAAGAGGGGTGGGAGCAACTGTCTGGGTGATCACTCTAGAATCCTGTCTCCTATAGAAAGAGAAATCCAAGGACTTCAAAAACCACGTGATCAAGTACCTTGAGACACTGCTGTATTCACAGCAGCAGGTATGTAAGTTATGCAGGACCGTCCTGTGCGCCTGCGCCAGAGGCCGGCGGCCTACCTTGGGCTTTGGTAACAGGATGGGATGGGCCGGCCCTGTTGCTCTAACATGGAACATCTCATAGGGTCTTTTGCTAAGCAGGATTGCCCAAATCCTACAAGAATTTAGTTTTTAAGGACAGACCCCAACTCTCCCTATAACCTCGTGGTACCACCTAACCCTCTTAAGGCTGAGGCCTGAGTCTGTGTGGTGAACAGTGGGCCCCATTGTGAGGAGCTAACTGAGCTGGGCAAAGCTGTGGCCCCCTCAGGGGTACTTCGTCCAGGGCACAACCAGGACTCTCTTTGGCCATTTCCCTTGCACCTGATGCTTCCTCTCAGTCTTAGAGACAGGTAAGGGCAGTGTGGCTTGCTGGGCAATCTGCCCCAAGGTCTACTCAGCCTAGCCATTTCCTCAGCTTGGCCTCAGCTCCGGCCTCCCTTTAGGTGGCTAAGGGGTCTGGGGGAGTGCCGTGGCACTGTGCTTGCTCCCCTCCCAGACTCAGGCTCTGCCACTAGGTGGGGGCACTTCCTTACTGTCCCCACTTCTTTGCAGCTGGCAAAGTACTGGGAAGCCTTCCTTCCTGAGGCAAAGGCCATCTCCTAATGGACCAAGGACATCAGCACCCACCTGCCTGACGCTGCCTTTTTATACACTGTCCCCCACCTCTGCTGGACCCCAGTGACGCATCCTGCCTAGCCTGGACTTTACCCCTCCTCCCGGCCCCCACGACCAACCTGTCCCCGTTCTAACCGTTATTTCATTTAGCTTCCATATATATTTTCTTACCTGAGAGAATAGTTTCTTGCTTTAAGCAAAAGACCTACACTAGGTGGTGGAGTTAGGGGATAGGGGTGGAGTATTGATATAAATATATAAATACAAATGTATATTTTTCAGGATGTGGTTAGGAACTGGGAATAACGTTTTCTGTTACTCCTGATGGTGCCATGAAAAGATTATGTAATAAAATATTTTAAAATCAGGTCACACGACTCAGAATGGTGGTGCTTTTTGCTTTAGGCCGGGGAGCAGTTGGGAAGCAGGTCCGGAATACTCCGAACCAAGGAGTTGCCCATGTAGAGTAAGTTTCTCTCCACAGGAGTTTACAAGCTTTTGGTGCCATGTCCCTATGGAACTAGGATTCCTTTTTTTTCTGTCTACCTCAGCTCCCTGCTCTGAGGGTCTCTTAATCTGTTTAATTCTTATTCCTACTTTTTTAGGGAAGGAGTTATAAAGACATCTCTTACAGTAAGAGAGGCAAAATGAATTCTCCTGCAAAGGAGGCAGACTGTCTTTTATTCTTACTGTTTCCCTTAGCTGCCCAGGGCTCTCTGAGTCTTGGCCTCTGATAGCAGTCTTGTGTTCTGAACTTCTTTTTGCCACATCCTTAATGGACTGATTCATGTTAAAAGTGTAAAGGGGTGATAAGGACTTAACACTTAACCTCCACTGACAACAGAGCCAGCCACTCTGCCTCCAGATAAGGTCATGCAAGAGTTCCTAAACTTTTTGAGGTTCCAAGAAGCTTTACTGTCTGTGCCCAGGAGGTAGCATGCCAGCAAGAGGCCCCGAGTGCTGTGCACACAGGCCAAGGGCATTCAAAGGGGTGCCTGGCCTGGCCTGGCCAGGGAGGCTTGAGTCTCAATGCGCTGTTGCTGGGCTTCCCCTTAGCTGTGTCCACAGCTGCTTAAATTGGCTGCTCAGAGTGGATTGTGAGGCTGCTCTGTGGGGCAGGGTTGGCAGACTGCCTGCCGTGGAACCCGACCACTCCCGGGCCCCTCAGCTCCAGCCCCAGAGATGCCCCTTTCTGAGGGTGCTCCAGACCTGCTCTGTTAGTTCTCTTTGGTGGGTGGTTAAGGTTTGGGGAGGGGCAGCCTGAGGCAAGAGAATGCAGTCAACAACACTGATTTCCAGTACACCAGCCTGATGGGGACAGGGATGTGGGGAGGGGGTGGGGGGTGCAGTGCTGGCAAGTATCTTTTTCAACAGGTTGATTTTTTTGGGAAAAAGTCACTCAGTCTCTTCCTACCCCCCAGTATCCTCATTACCACCCTTGATTTTATCCTTCCAGTCTTTCTTACGTGTTTGCTTTTGCCTAATTGTACTAATATGCACAAAATATTTTGGATCCTGCTTTAATCATTCATAAAACTGTATGTTTTATAAGCATTTCTTCTATATTGTTATATATCTTCACAAATTTTATTTCTAAAGCTATGTAATTTTAAGGCTTCCACAGAGTGATTTGTACCATAATTCTGACTCATCCCTTGTTGTTGGATTCTTGGTTGTTTGGTAAATTTTAAATTTTAATAGAAGTTCAGTCTTACAGAAAAGTTACAGGATATCACAAAGAAATCCCATATATCCTTTACCCAAATTTACCAAGTCTTTACATCTTACCTTATTTGCTTTATGACTTATATTATCTATATCTATATCTATCTATCTATCTATCTATCTATCTATCTATATTGTATTTTCTGAAGCATTTGAGAGTAAGTTGCAGACCTTGTGCTCCTTTACCCCAAAATCTTTAGTATGTATTTCCTTAAGAACAAGGACGCTCTCTCATAACTTTAAACCGTTAAGTACAGTTATCCAAATCAGGAAGTTGGACACTGAAATAATACTGTTCTATAACCCATGGTCCATATTTAAATTTTGTCAGTTGTCCCAGTAATGTCCTTTATAGCGATTCCCTTTTTTCTGGAGCAAGATCATGTGTTAACATTTAGTTGTAATATGATTACACGTGTCTCTCTCTCGATCCAGGAGAACTTCACAGCCTTTGGTTCATTGCTTTTCATTGCCTTGGCATTTCTGAAGAATACAGTCCAGGTATTTGTAGAATATTCCTCAATTTGAATTGGCCTCGTGGTTCCATATGGCTAGATTAGGGTTTTGCAGTCGGGCAGGGACTTCACAGAAGGGATGCATCCTCGGCGAATTTTAAGTTGGTGTAGGGTGTCATTTGGTACCGTTAAGCTGAAGTTAACGCTGATCACTCGGTTGCTATTTTCCCTTTTGTGATTAACAAGGAATTTCTAAGGAGATACTTTGAGATCACGTAAATATTTTGTTCCTCGTCCATTGTGCTTTTCCAGCTCCATAACCTGCATTTACTGGTTGTCACTCTACTAAAGAAAAGCATCCTTTCTCCCTACTTAATAATCGACGTGTTTATCAGGACGGACGGACGGATGCCTATTTTACTCAGAGCTCAAGCCACTGTTTTGATTTACTTTGATCCTCAAATCATCCCAGATTTCTGGGAGGGTCCTGTGTCCCCTTCGTTTTTGAACACTTTTGTTACTTTCTGGCATAATAAAATGTTTCAGGCTTCTCTTGTGTCTTCCTTGCCCCAGCCCTGGAATCGGCCATTTCTCCATGGAGTCTTGATATTTTTTTGTCGGAGGAGTATAGTTAGAAGCCAAGATCCGGCTGCTGACAGTGCTCGTTGCTCCTGCAGTGTCATTGCTTCTAGGCCTTTGGTGGCCAGAGCAAAAAAATAAGGAAGGATAAAATCTATAGCAACAGTGAGAGAAAGAGAGCGCATAAAAAATTAGATTTTAGAAGTCATGAACTCACACGGATACTTCCAGTCGAGCCCATTGGGTTTATCCTAGTCTCCCTTTTCCATATCTGTAAGTCTCTTCTCCAAAGAAACTTAATTTTAAAACTTTCTCCTTGCTTTGTTATGTTCCATCCAATGATGGTCTTGATGCAAGTTTATTTTTATTATTTCCTTGGGACAGACTCTCTGGTTTCAGAACTTGCTCCTCACCCTCCGGCATCTGAGGCTGACAAGGCCCGTGCATTTCCGTGCAGAGCTTGCAGACGTGGCCATTGCAAAGGCCAACAGCAGATTAAGAGTACTGAGCCCACAGGCCTGCACAGTCGTACAAAAGGACTCATTCTACCTGGGGCCTCAGGAAGAAGAAATCTGTAGAGAAGAGGGTGCTTGAATTGTGTCTTAAAGGTGAATGAAGACGTGTTCGCCCCTTCTGCTGGGGCCATTCTGCCTCCCTGCCTCCTGACAGTGGGGGGTAGGCACATCTAGGGAAATGCAAGTGGCTCAGTGTGGCCAGAGTGGAGTCAGTGGGCAGTCTGCAGGGAGGGATGAGCAGGAAGCAGATCACGCCACTTGATGCAACTTGTGAGGTACTTGGAACGTTATCCTGAAGTGTGGGCAGCTACTGAAGGGACTTAAGCAGGAAATAACATGGTCCCGTCAGAAGGTGTGAGACTGGAAGCAAGGAGAGCAGCCAGGCTCATCCCAGCCAGCCAGATCGCTGAGGAGCACAGGAGGAGTGGTCTTGGAGCTCCGGGGACAGGCTCGGGAGGTGGACATGGAACCACTCTCATCTGGTCACTGACGTGATGAGAGGCCTGAGGGAGGGTGGTAGCTAGCCTGACCTGCAGGTTTCTGGCTGCGATTTTGGGGTAGACAGTGAAGCCCTTCATGACACAGGTAACACGGGAGACCAAGTAGGTCTGGAACAGATGGGAGCGCAGCGGTGAGGACAGTAGGTGCTGACCATGTCCTGTAGTGTGAGAGGCTCCGCTGAATGGGAAGGGAGGCCCGTGCTGAGAGGTTGGAGAGAAACAGAGTGAAAGGAGCCTTTATTTAAACGTGGGTCAGACGTAGCATGTTAATAAAATTCGGAGGAGAGAAAGGGAATCACCGTCAGAGCCATGTCTGGGAGCAAATGCACAGAGCAGGGAGCCTCACTGCCAGGCAAGGAGGCGAGGAGGTGGGGAAAAAAGATACAGTGGGGCAGAGAGTAGAGGTCTCCTGCTTGATGTCTATAGCCTTCTCAAATAGGGATATTTTGTTTTCCTATTTTGAGTCAAGTGGTGTGGAGATAAGTCTACACTCCCCCCGTTTTTCCTTGCGTTATTTCCCCTAAGAATCTCTGGGCTCCAGAGTCTTGAGGATGAGGACTCTGAGCTGGAGGGACCCCAACATTCAATATGAATAGTCAGTGACAGAATAAATGAGAAGTAGGAATGATAGAAAGTGTCACACATAGATATTTGTAACTTTGAACTCTTTCCAGAAGACTTGCATTCTGGGGCATCTGGCTGGCTCAGTCGGTGGAGCATGCAACTCTTAATCTTGGGGTTGTGAGTTCAAGCCCCACATTGGGCATGGAGCCTACTTAAATTTTTTTAAAAATTAAAATAAAAAGACTTGCATCCTGAATGCATCTGTAGCTGGGAACCCTAAAGAGAATAAAGAATGCCTTTGCAGCTCAAAGTTTAAAAACAGGGAGATGATAATGAAATCTGCTAAGGGTGGGACTGGGAACTGGTTGAGGAGAGAGCATGGTGGTGGAATGAGTGTCCATTGCTGAGCATACTTGGGGCCCACATGGGAGTGGAAACCATGGATCGTGAGGGGCATCAGGCCCAAGGTGGTGGGATTTCCCCATGGCTAGCAGCCTGGGGAGACAGGAGGGAAGGGGATGATGATCCCTCCCGCAGCAAAGGAGCAGACCTTTGCTGCAATTCGCATGCGCTTAAACCGAACGCTGTATCTTTGGAGACGCTGGCTAAGATTTTGTGCTCTGCGCTTGGGGAGATTCGGGCCTGAGCCAAGCGTTAGAAATGGTAAGAGCCACTCATCGCTGTCTTCTGGCTGTGGGGATGGCGTGTACGTCATCTGCCAGTGTCCTAGAGCACCAGGTGGGTAGTCGATGATGGCGTTCTCTGCCAAACAGCTCTCTGAAGTGGTACGTCTCTGTAACTCCATGGTCCCCAGCAAAGATTTGGGCTCAAAATAGGTGCCGAATAGATAAATGCTGAATGATCTCCCGCTGCGGGTTCTACCACCTGGCATTCACAGCCTTCTGTGAGAGGCTGCGGCTCACCTTGCCTGCTTATGTCCTAGTGCTTCACCACAATGCCAGCACCTCACAGACACGGCCTCCCAACGTGCTTTCCTTTCTCAGTTCTGTGCAGCCTAAGGAGCCTTTAGTAATGGCGGGCTTTGTACCTTTATTAACGCACCTATCTCCGCTCCCTCCCTCTCTTCGGTCTCAGAACGACACCTGTCTGAGCGGGAGTGTACATAGGTAGAGATGGGGGGCACTGGCGAGTGCGTCAGAGCTCACAGACACGTCTAGATCCAAGTCCTGAAGATGACCATGTGAAGGTGCCCATCCCAGCTTTGTTTACAGTTGTGGGAATTGGAATCGATTCAGAGGCACAGCGGGACGGGGTTAAATGGACTGTGGTGCATAACACATTTGGACAGTGTCCAGTCATGGGGGATGAGCATGGCTATGCGGACCTGGAGAACATGTTGAAATGAGAAAGTCGGTCATAGAATTACAGGTCTAGTATGGTCTACATTCATACAAAATTACATACATATATAGGAAGGATGTCGATTGAACTGTTATCTGTGGTTCCCTAGAGGGATGGAATTTTGCCTTATTTAAAATTTTTATACCATTTTATGTTGCTTGGAATTTCTATGTATTATTTTTATATCATAAAAATTAGAGTGTTTTCATTATGGAAACACAACCCAGTGCATCCTTTGAGGCCTACTTTATAAGCACATTTTCCAGGAAGCTTTCCTTGATGCACTGTCCATTCCACCCCCAGACTGGAATGGTAGCCCTACCATCTTCGTAGCTCTTTGTCATCCTCTTAAACCTCTGGTCTTTCTCACTCTTGTGTGCATTGTTATCTCTGAGATGATCTCATTAGCCTCTGGGGCTCTGAACGCCTTAAGATCATGGACTGTGTTGTTCCTACCCGTCTTCATGCTCACCGGCAAAGGCAGCCTAAGGGGGCAATGGCTGCCATTCAGCTCTGGCGATTATTGTTTTATGAGCCTGTGGGCCCAGATCTTGGGGGCTTTGAAGAGATCCAGAAATCAGGCCTGATTTGGTTTGGTAGGCCTTCCTGCCGTTGACAGGGATGGTGCTTAAGGGGGTACCTGCAGGCTGGGAGGTGATCACCAGCTGCCCCACGCTTGCCCCACATAGGACTCCTCCCCTTTGTCCTTGTCTGTCGTGGAAATGCCCCTTTGGCTGTGATGACCAGACCTCGGGAGCAGAAGACACCCCTCATCCCCAAGGCTGCTCTGAGGGAGCCAGCTGCTTAGCCTCCGTCGGATGTACTTTGGGTCCAGGAAAACCACAGAAAACCACAGTCCAATCTGAGTTAGGACCTTTCCCTCTAGGGATGTAACCATTGTTTCCAAATGACTGCCCCCTCCTAGCTTCAGAGCTCTCAGCTTCCTCTTTCACTTTGAGTGGCAGCAGTGGTGACCACAGGGGCACAACCAGCAGGTCTCCTGGCAGCCTCACCAGAAATAATGATAAGGCACCTGGGAGGCGGGAACCTGCGTGGGGGCAGAGTAGTACCTTCTCAGCCCCGAGACTAACGATAACAGCTGTCATGTGTTAAAGCCCTACTCTGTGCCTTCGGCTTGGAAACATCTCTCATCTAGCATCAGGAACCTCCAGGTGGGCATCACTATCTGCATGGACAGACTGAGGCTTTGAGACCTGAAGCAGCTCGCTCAGGCTCACGCACACTCCCCCCGCCCCCCAGCTCTGCGAGAAGACCTGAACCCAATCTGCTTGACTCAGCTTGTCTGCCACACCAGGTCCCACATGTTCTAGACAGGGATGGACAAGAGGAACCTAGATAATAATCGACTAAGTTGTTCTCAAAGACCCGAATAAAGCCACACAGTAGACCCGTTAAGGACGTGTTACCCACCTGACCTCTATGAGGTACTCTCTCCCCAGACATGCACAGTGTGTGGCCCCGTTGGGAAGCAGGAACAGAAGCTGGAACACAGGGAAGCAGCTTGGGTGAGTACCCGGGGACCATTAGTGGCAGAGACTAAAATCTTCACTTGCTGAGAAACCACAGCACCCAGAGCTACAGTGGGAAGTGAGAGCACCTCAATCCCAGACCTCAGGGCCTGGGGCTGCCGTCCCTCCCAGCCTTTGGCCTGGCTTTCCTCTTGGCCTCAGTGCTTGGACCCACGACTCTTCACAATAAACCCCTGTGACTTGAGGGTTCCTGAGCCCATCTTCGTTCCCGGAACCTTAGCGCTGGGCACACCAGAAGGGCCGATTGGTGGGTCCCTGACATAATCATTCTAAGTAAGGGGTGTTGGGAGTCGTTGTAGCATCAGAAAAAACTCCCTGGGAAGCTGGGCTGCCTTGGAGGCCTCTGGCAGCCCCCCCTACTCCAACTTGGGTCATGTCTGAAGCAATTGAGCTGTCCTTGTCACCCGGGCAGGGGGGAAGGGATTCCTAGTAGTGACACTGCTGGCTGGAGCCCCAGGGCTAGAGCCTGTGTGCCCCCTGAGAAGTCCCTACCCTGAGTCAAACTTTGCTTTTGGGGCTGTTGCAGGACACGCTCATCAAAGGTGCTCTCCTAACACAACCATCTCCCGGGCACGTTTCCCCTTCTGCACACCTCCATTTCCTCATCTGTAAAATGAGTTTAGATTCCTCAATAATTTAAGATGTTTTAGCAGCACTACTATTTTTTTAGACATCTGCACCAAAGTCCAGTATTCAAAACATAAAGGAATGGTGTTTTATTTAAGATGTACCCATTAGGGGACGCCTGGGTGGCTCACTTGGTTGAGAATCTGCCTTCGGGTCAGGGATCGAGTCCTGCATCGGGCTCCTTGCTCAGCGGGAAGCCTGCTTCTCCCTCTCCCTATGCCTGCCATTCCCCCTGCTTGTGCTCTCTGTCAAATAAATAAATAAAATCTTTAAAAAAATGTACCCATTAGAAAGGCAATTAGTAAGAACTCGGAGGCTATTAGGGTGAACGGTGGTTGCTGATTTACATCAAATTCTGCTCCCAATTTATTTTTTTTTTGGTTGCACAATATTGACAAAATCAGGAAAATTCTTTCTTTTAAAGATTTTATTTAGTATTTATTTGACAGAGAGAGCACAAGCAGGGGGAGCAGCAGAGGGAGAGGGAGAAGCAGGCTCCCCCCTGAGCAGGGAGCCCCATGTGGGACTCGATCTCAAGACCCTGAGAGCTTGACCTGAGTGGAAGGCAGATACTTAACCTACTGAGCCACCCAGGCGCCCGAAAATCAGGAAAATTCTGATCACTGAGTTAGTAGTTAAAATGGTTCATTTTTTAACCTACCCTTGCAATCTCAGGATACTGAAAGAGGAAGAGTACAGCTTATGTGTGTTGTTTCAAGGTTGAATCACCAATATTAGGATGAACCATATGTAATTGCCCATATCCTGCTGTTGTGACCTACAGAAACGGCAAATTCATATAATTCAGTAAATAATAGGAGCTAACATTTATTTACTGTGTGCCCAGCCCCTGCTAAACATTTTGGAAGCCTCCTGTCTTTCAATCCGCACACAACGCTCCGCTGTGCAGATAAGGACCCTGAGAACAGGGAGCTGTCTGAGCCTGTCCAGGTGACCAGAGCCTCGGGGGTGAAGCGATCAGGCGGCGGGGCTTGCGGGGCTGGGCCCCCTCGGGCTAGTCCGCCCCCTGCGGCAGCTGCCGGGCCCGACGCCCGGCGGGAAGAATCCAGCCTCTGTGCCCGGCGGCGCCCACCAGCCCAGGAGCTGTTTGTTTGCTTAAAGGGGTTAGCCACCTCCTGAGCAGCGGCGGCGGCTCCGCAGAAGCCCGGCCAGTGAAAGGGGCTTTGTGTGCCGGCGGCGGAGGGCCCCGGAGAGCCAGAGCCCAGCCAGGGCGGGAGCCGCGGTCCGGCCCACCTGCGCCGTCCCCAGAACGGGCCGGGGCGGGGACACTTGTGCCCCAGCCCTCGCTGCCCTCTGCTTGGCGGTGACCCTCATCCCCGGGGGCCAGTGTGGGAGTCAAGAGACTGGTGTCTACCCAACCAGGAGCCGTCGAAGGGCCGGGGAGTTGTGAACACCGCCCACGCGCTCCGAAAACTGGGCTCAGAGCCCCATTTGCGATTCAGCAGGCCTTGTAGGTGATGAGGATGATGCCTGTGGGGGCCTGAAAACCACTGCTCTATAGTCTGGTCTGGAAACACTCTGGCCAAGAAACCAGTGCTTTTAAGCCCCTTTCAGGCAGAAAGCTGGAAATGAAATTCATGTGTTAGGGAGTGATGGAGAAAAGACAAAAGCTCATACGGTAAAGCAGTCACTGTGGAGGTCTGCACGCCCGTCCCAGAGTGTGTGGAACTCCGTGTTCATATACTGAGCGGGCCGCTGCTGACGTACACAGAAAACAAGCTTTTCCTTTGACTGCAGTACGTGCTTTAGACGCTGCAGTATGTCGTGTATTCCTCTTGACAGGAAAATATTCTCCAGAACTTATCTCCCCAGAGACATCCTAAAATGTCTCCAGGCCAAGAATCTTGTCTTTGTTCATCTGGAGCCTCCCTCGTGTCACCGTGCAACCCTGGAAATAGGAGCTGCGCGTTTACCGCCAGGTGCTTGACCGGTCAGGTGCGTCTAATCTCCCTGTGTAACTGGTGATGGAAATCCATTGATTTGAGGCTTCTCAGGAACACCTGAAAGTTAAGCAGGTAAATAAGGTGAACAACAGTCTGCAGAGAGAGAGGGAGAGCGGTGTCCAGTTCTGAAGCTTACCCCCTCACCTCCCCCCATGGGCCTTCCTCTAACTCCTCCCTCCTGCCTCTCTCCCAGGCCTTCCCTCTGCTGCCCAGCATTTCCCCAACATCCTCTCCGCCATTCAGGCACAGAGGCTCTCAACTAACAAATATTTTTTGAGTGTCTCCCGCATTCTTGGCACCATGGCAACAAGCCCTGACAGGACTAGGTCCCTGGCCTGATGGCACTGAGAGTCTGCAGCAAAGTCAGGAAAACCAGGGAGGCACACAGTAAACAGACATTAACTATGTAATGGGAGACAGGGTGATAACACAGGGTAAGTGGTCGGGAAGGAAGGTCTCTCTGAGGAGGTTTTAGGCTAAGAATTGTAAGTTTTAGGTTAAGCCCACCAGGTAAGGAGTCAGGGAAAAGTGTTCCAGGGAGAGAAAACAGCAAGCGCAAAGGCCCTGAGGCAGGAAAGAGCTTGTTGGGTTTGAAGGTCACTGTGGCTGGAGCCTGGTATGTGAAAGGGAAGGAGAGGAAATGAGGTGAGAGATGGAGGCAGGGCTGGGTCACTTAGAGCTCTGTAGACTGGTAGGGAGGATGGGTTTTGTTCTCAGTATAACGGGAAACCTGATGGCTTGAAGCAATGCCTTGATGGTGGTATGTGCTCCTAGTTAGAGAATGGACCTTGTGTGAGAGAGGGAGGCAAGGAAAAACAGGGAGATCCATTAGGAGATGTAGCAATTTTCTGGGTGGTAGGAACAGAGACAGAGGGCAGTCATTAGGACAGGTGACCAAGAAGTTTAGAAGTCTAAGGGTCCTGGTCAGGGTCTCTGAGTGATGGGGCTCTAAAGTGCAAGGGAAGAAATGAAACCCCAGCACTTCTGTTCATAATGGGTCGTTTCCCTTATGGGAAGTTTCAGCTTCCTGATTCTGGGGCTCTTGTGAGATGGATTTTGGGGGAAGAAAGTGTGGGACATAGTATTGGTGAGACCTGCTTGACCCCTTTGGGGTCATCCTCTCAGCTTCTCTCTGGGAGCAGAGCTGGGGATGGGGGTGGGGAGAGTTTCTGCTCCAGCTCCAAAGCACCTCTGGTCTAGTGGGGAGGAAGTGAGTCAGTGGTCCCCAGTCCCCAGCCCCTCCCCCTAAGACAGGTGTTCTGCTTCCTCCTTCCCACCACAAGGCCTCCAGCCTCCCCTCCCTCCACCGACTGCCCAGACCTTTGTTGGGAGAAGTCAGAGGAGTCCTGAATGGGACAGACAGCTCCCTTATGGCTGAAGTGTAGGGGGCTCAGTGGGAGAACAGAGGCCCTTTTTAGCCCAAGGGATGAGAGAGTTCTGGATTAAATCCTGCCCCATACCCAGGAAGGCCCTGCCTGAAGGGGTAGGCAAGAGCAGCCTAGGGCCATCTCCCACAGTCCCCCTTCCCCGTCTATTGCCCTATATAGGGAACCACCCACCTCTGCTTCCAGGACAAACCCATCTTCTCAACACCTGCTCTGCTGAGGGCTTAACAAGGATCATCTCAATTTTTATACACTCTCCTGAGGGAGGCCTATTATCCCAATTTTGCTGATGAGAACAGGTCTACACAGTTCAGGAAAGCCAACGCAGAGCCCAGGCCCCTAAACTGCTTCTTCCCGGCAAACTGGACCTGAAGCAGGTTGGGGCTGAAAGATAAATGCATGGATGAAAAAAGCAAATGAATGAAGGGGCTTGTGGATGCTGGGAGAGGCGGACATCAGAGCCAGATTGTCGAAGCCCTCTCCAGGTGTGGCTGCGCTCCCAGGGTCCCGGTGAAAGATGGAAGGAAGGGGATGGGGCAGTCTGGTCCCAGAGATGGGTGTGAGGAAGGCAGACACCGTTGGTTGGCCCCAAGGTAGGCGCCGAGGTCTGGGCCCTGCCTCCGTCCCTATCCAGCGCCCACAGACCCTAGTCCTTACTAGGCGCTCCATGAAGAGCAGGTGAGATTTGGGCTCATCTGCATTCCTGGCAGTCAGCGGGTACTCAGTAAATGCTGACGAACGGATGACTGTCCGCAGAAGGGTCTCCACGTGCGGCCCGCTAGGCTGGGGGGGGGTTGCGGGGGGCGGTACTCCGCCCCCGGCTCCCCGCGCGCTGCCTAATCTGCCCCTCGCAGGACCCGGCGGCGCGGGGGAACGCCCGGGGCGGGGCCAAATTGGGGCGGGGCCTGCGGGCCCGGGCCCGCTGGGGTCTGTGGTCTGAGCTGGGAGAGGTCTAGCTCGGAGCGCGGCGCTCGGAGGGGCTGGAGCCGGGGTGCGGATGCTGGAAGTTCACATCCCGTCGGTGGGGCCCGAGGATCCCAGGCAGAGCCCAGAGAAAGGCCACATGGTGAGCGGAGACACTGGCTGGGAAGGGGCACGGGACCCGCCGGATTTCCCCGCGCCGAGCGCAGTGGGGATCCCGCGCCCAGGCTGGAGCATCGGAGCCCGGCGGGTCAGGCCGGCCGGAGACCGCCTGCCGAGGCTCTCGGGCTCCTTGGATTTGCCAGCTCCGGGGACCACGGTCCGGGTTCACGAGGGACTGCACGGAGCTGAGAAGCGGGTCCGTCCTCCCCATCTCCCCAAGTGTGTGGGGAGCGTGGGAGTGTCCCCGGAGATTGGCGGGGCTCCCAGGCCGCTTTGTGCCTTTGAGCGCGGGAGGGTGGGCGCGTCGCGGGCGCGGGTCCTGCTGAGCCCTCCTGCGGGGCCTCACGCGCACCTGGCCGCCCGCCCGCGCCCGCCAGGTGTTCCGAGTGGAAGTGCTGTGCCGCCGGCGCAGGCACACCGTGCAGAGGCGCTACAGCGAGTTCCACGCGCTGCACAAGCGGGTGAGGCTGCGCCGCCGACCGACCGACCCTGGCCCGGCTCCTGCCCAGCTCCTGGGAGACGGGCGGACGAACTGCGGCCCCATCCTCTGCCACCCCCATTATCGCCCCAGACCCTGGAGGGCTCCGGTCCTGGGCACAGACCTCCCTGCGGGCTTTGGGGTGGACGCACAGGGGCAGGGCCCAGCCTGTACTGTCGATGCCAACGCGTGGCCGGCCCGCCCTCGGGCGTTGGGGGTGGGCAGGCTGGGGTCTCTCTCGCCCCCTTCCCAACCATCACTCACTAAGGTCTGCCCCAGCGTAGAGTCTGAAGTCTGGAGGTGGGGGGCGGGAGGACTGGGAGAGACTCTTGGGGGCAGTGAGCTTGAGGGCTCAATCAGATGCTGTGACGGCACCGCGGTGCCTCCTGGCAGATCAAGAAACTGTACAAAGTGCCCGACTTCCCCTCAAAACGCCTGCCTAACTGGAGGACCAGAGGATTGGAGCAGCGGCGGCAGGGCTTGGAGGCCTATATCCAGGTGTGCACGGGGTCACTCTGTTGCCGCCCAGGCTGCAGGACCAGACGTGTGGCCCAGACGGGGGGGGGGGGGGGGGGGGCGGTGAAGGGGACCCACCTCTCCAGCATGCTGTTTACTACCTCACTTTTATTTTTTTTATTTTTAACTGTTTATTTTTTTAAATATTTTTTTAGTATGTTAGTCACCATACAGTACATCCCTAGTTCTTTACACCAACCCTCAATTTTCTGAGCAGTAATGGGTCCCAACAGGCCTCTGTGTATTGATAGAATGGGATGAGGTAACACGGAGGCAGGTGGTTTCAGTTCAATGAAAGCTAGTTCTCTCTTTCCTGCAGGGTGAGGGCCTGCGGTACCCTCAATGCTGAGGATTTGGGTGGGGATCCTTCCCCACACAGTGATGCCAGGTTCCACAGGCCGGGTTGGCTTCCTGGGCTTACAACCCATGTAGTCACCCAGGGCCCAGTGCTCAGAAGGGCCCCAAGTTTGGTTTAATGCTCTCTCTTGAAATTCTTAAGGCATTTTGGAAGGCCCCCATCTCTCCATTTTGCACCTGGCTCTCTGTTACACAGCTGGGTCTGATTACAGGTGCCCTCTGATCTCTCCAGGGTGTCCTGTACCTGAACCAGGATGTGCCCAAGGAGTTACTGGAATTCCTGAATCTTCGGCACTTCCCCACAGACCCTAAGGCCAGCAGCTGGGGGTGAGCTCCTCTGGGGGCCATGGCGGGGCAAGAGAGAGGGGCCCGGGTGCTGGGGCGACAGGGTCTCTCTGCAGCAAGCAGGTGAGGAAAGGTTTTAGAGGCCAAGCCCTTTCCCTTCTTACATCGGCCAGGCACGGGCCTGCTGCTTCTCTGAGAGTGACCTCCCTCATTAGCTTTCTTGGCCTGGGTAGAGGGGCTATTTTCTGGACAGTCTTGGTTACCCCAGCCACCTCCGGAACTGAGCTTGTTACAAATAGAAGCAGTGGTCCCCTGGGAGGTGAAGTGCTGGGCTTGCGTGTCTCCACCCCTTCCTCACGCGCCTGCCTCCCCCCACCCCCACACCAACCGCAGCTCACAGCGCGTCTCCTCTTTTCAGCGCCCTGGGGGAGTTCCTGCCGAATGACAGCAGGCAAGTCAAAGCCCCTGCCGCCGGCTCCTGTTGCCCCCTAGTGGCCGTGCGTCGGGGGCGGCCTGCGGCCGTCTGGCCTATCTATCTCTCCCTCCTCCCACCCCAGCCATCCAGGTTTCTGTTGGTGCCTCTTGAGCCCACGTCCCAGTCACTTTGCCTTTTTGGGTGCTTAGTGATCTTAATCCCTGGTTTCTACCCTGCCTCTCCCTCACTGTTCAGGACTCTTCCCTCCTAGCTCCCAGCTGCACCACCGGCCTGTTGTCAGCTTCCGCGTGGATCCCTACATTTGCAGTCCATCCCCAGGTAAGGGGGGCCTCTGACCTATAATCCATCTATAGGGCCAAGGTACCAGGGTGGGAGTCGGGGGTGAATGTGCCATTTCCCAGCTCAGGACCTCCAGGCAGCATCTCATGCCTACTGTCTTCCTTTGAGGCCACACCAGTCCTGCTGTTCCTATAGCCTGCTCTGTATTCTCTTTCAGAAAGCAGATGTAGTGAAATAAACTTGGCTCTCCTGGTCTCCATTCTTCACCAGCCTGGCTTTACCAAGCTAATGTGAATAGAATGTGAGCGGGGCATGCCAAGGCCTCACTTGTGGGGGCCAGCTGTTACCTATGGCCTTGGCAGGGACCTCTATTCCTGAGGAGGGGGCTGAGCCTATGGGCTCAGGAGCTCAAAGAACTACAGGCCTGAGGCTAGGCCCACCCCACATCTTTTCTTCTCCTGCAGTCCCCTACCCCTTCCTCCTGTTTTCTTTCGGTCCCACAGAGCCTCTGCCCAACGTGGTGGTGAGTGGTGTGCTCCAGGGCCTCTATGGCACCAGCAACAGGCCAACGGAAGCTCAGCCAGAGGCATCTTGTGACCCTACTCCTTTGCCACCGATGCCCTGACCAGCCCACAGGCCTACGGGCCACCTGCCAGGACAGGCATGTGCCTCAGTGTATGTGCCCCCTTCTCCGAGGAGGCTGGGTCCCCCCCCCCCCCCCCCCCCCCCCCCGCCCAGACCCAGGATTTACCCACCCCAGGTGCCAGGGCAGGGACAACAGGGATAAGGAATAAAGGGAGAAGTCCTTTAGAGGTAGGCTATGGAGAGGCCGAGGTGTACTTCTTCATCTACACCAGAAGGGGGCAGGGGACAAGCAAAGGTTTAGGCACCCTCGTAGCAAAGATCAGAAGCACAGAGCAAAAGCTCCTGCTTGCTAGTTGTGCAGTTACCCTGGGGAAAGAGGGTTCAGACCAGAGTCCCTGAAGGGGACAGGCACCCCTTGCCACAGGAATCCCAGACGTGCTGCGACAGGGACTTGAGAAGGTGCTTCAGGCCCAAGAACCCAGCCCACACGCTGGTTATAAAAAAAAAAAACCCACCATTTTTTTTTTAATTGGTCGGCATTGGTAGGACTTTGTTACAAAACCAGGCCGGTAGGTAGGCCTGCGGAATGTAAAGGGAGGGGTCCGCTCCGTCAGATGCCAGCACGAGGACCAATGCAGCACGGAGCCCTGTGGCGGGCGGTCTTCACCCGTGGGAAGGCAACAGGGCCGCACAGACGGTGCTTCAAAGGGCAGAGGTCCCTGGGGCCCTACTCCTTGGCGATGGCAAAGGGCTTCTCCACCTCGATCTTGCCACAGTCTGCGATCGTCACATCCTTCAGGGGCTTGTCCCGACTGTCGGTCTTGGTGCTCTCCACCTTCCGTACTACCTCCTGGGAAGGAAGGCAGAAGAGCACAGTGAGTCAGGAGGTCCACCCCTCAAGGGAGAAAGACCCCAGAATATGGCCGGGGAAGGCTGAGCTCCCCGTGGGATGAACAGCATGCAAACCTTGAGGCACCCAAATGCTAAGGGAATCCTAGGCAGGGAGAGCCCAGCTTTGACGAGAGGATGGAGCAGTTTCGATCCTCTGCCGTGTGACCAGCTGAGCTAAGGGCGAGAAGGACGGGGGGGGGGGGGGGTACCAAGTGGCTTCTCAGGGACATCGTGTTCGGCTGTGTTGGCATATCACGGAGTGAGTGAAACGGAGGCTCCTGCCCTTGTGTAGGCTGAAGACGTGAGAACTTGGGGGCAGAGACACGTAGGGTAGCTCTTGACTCCCCCCAGGTTTGTACACATAACACTGTGAGAATCTGGGTTCCCTGCTGGGAGAGGGATAAACTATGTGGCGCCCCAGCCCCCCCCACTCACCATGCCTTCCAGAACTTTGCCGAACACCACATGCTTGCCATCTAGCCAGGCTGTCTTAACCGTCGTGATAAAGAACTGGGAGCCGTTGGTGTCTTTGCCCGCGTTGGCCATGCTCACCCAGCCAGGCCCGTAGTGTTTCAGCTTGAAGTTCTCATCGGGGAAGCGTTCACCATAGATGCTCTTTCCTGGGAAGAAAGAGTAGATCAGGGAGCCGAGTTGGCCCAAACCAAGCAGATCTCTGGGGTGAGGATTCCAGTGACTCAACCTATCTTCGGTGTCAGGCCAAGTCTAGTGGATTATACGGACATAAAAGTGGTCCCCTTCCTACCCTCTGGTCTTGGAGCCAAACCATACTGACAGACCAAGTGGGGCATGATGCCAGGCTGATTTAGTAAACAGCTCACCGGATCGATGGATTACTCTGAGAATATGGCTTTTAAAGAGTGGCTTTTAAATACGGCATAGATCAACAGCTACGCTTGGCTATGGCCTGGGAGGTCTGCCACAGGAACTCTGACGTACTCTAGTAGAGACAGGTGCTATGTAGGGGGCAGGGGAGGTAAAGAGCTCTCCAGAAGAGGAGGACAGCTGTGGCGGACCAGCTTTTCTTCCTAACAGCACAGAAGATAACTGAGATGAATGGGGAGGGGCTGCCACTTGGGTTCCGGATAATCAAGAGCCTCTTATCAATGAACACAAAATAAAAGCTTGTTGGTGACGTGTGTGGTGTGTCTATCCACAAGGGGTCTGAGGCCAGGGTACAGGAAAAAGGGCGCTGGGCAGACCCAGACACCATTTCAGAGATCCTCACCTGTCTCCTCTCAGGAGGGTCGCACTGCAGGCCCTGGAGACACCCAGTAACAGAGAAGCTTCATTGTGTTTTACCCAACGCCTTTCAAACTCACTTCCTCACAAAACCTATACCCATTTGCATCCCGTGGTTCCACAGAAGAGACCCAGCTTTGGAAGCTGTCCTGGACCTCTGCTCATCAGGGAGGCATTTCTGACTATGCAGCGATGGGGGTGGGGTGGGGAGCTGAACCCGACCATCACTAGATGCTTGGGGGGAGGGCATCTCACAACCAGGCCAGGGACCAACCTGACCCTTTGCAGCGACTCCGGGCTAGAGTGCTGGCCAAGAGTCTCCCCTTGCTGAGAGCCCTCTTTGTACGTCTCCAGTGACGGCAGGATTTCCGTTACTGCTACTGTCCAAAAAACCCCACAACTCTATCCTTGGCTCCGATCACCTTCCCAACAAACAAGGAGTCCCCAACTCAAATGGGTAACTACATCATCTTTCCCTCCAGACTTCAGTTAGTCCTCTGACAACTTGTCCTTTGCACGCTGTCCATGTGGCTCCCACCCGCATTATCTATTCATCCTTCCTCTCCACTCCTGCCGCCCCCACTGCATAACGTCCATGCTCGGAGTGGGAACGGTGTACACCAGAGAACGGTCACAAGCCTTCTACACACAGAAAAACTGCCACATTATTAGCCTCACACTCATTTGTGCCTGGGTCTTCCTCCCATTCAAGGCCTCCGTGGACCCTCCCTCCACGTAGGACAAACCCAGGTTCCCAGGTCTGGCCACAGCCCGGCACTCTGGGCCCCCAGTGCGGTGTGTGCTCTCCTTCCATCTCCGGACCCCACCTTCAGCCAAGCTCCTGCCACGGAACAGAGGTGGGTTCACCTTAGTCCTGCCTCTTTGCCCAAGTTCTCCCCGGCCAGGACCCTGCCCACATCTTCCCTCACATTCACGAGGCCACTTCCTGGTCAGCTTGGCCTGAAGCGGCGACTCTGCTCGCACCTCGACAGTGGCCGACTTACCATACGCCGGGCACCCACCAGGCGGCACCCCCACTCTTCCCACTCTTACTTCGCACAAGAGAAAACTGAAGCTCAGAAGACTCACTTGCCTGAGGTCACAAAGCACAAAGATGGCAGACCTCACCCAGCTGTGTCTGACCCCGTGCATGGAGTGCTTTGTATTCTGTCTGCTGTCTCTCAGACGGCTGCCGACGGCCATCACTTACGTTCCCTACTGTTCTACAGCTTCCACGTCATGTTCCCCTGGTTCCTCCCACCTAGACGGTAAACAACCTTACACAGCTTGACCTGGAGTCACCCTCGTGTTTCACTTTGCTTCCCCTAGCCCCAGGGGGTGCCTCGAGAAAAGTCACCAAGGCTGAAGGCCCTGACCGGCAGGCCTGCTGGTGCGGTAAGAGCCGCACGACCCCCCACCATTCTTCTCTCCTTTGTCCTGGTGTCCCTGTACAAGAAGGCTGCAGCCGGTCCCCATGCGGGGACCCCCCTGCCTCCAGGAGGCCTCGTCTGCCCAGCACGGCCTAGCCCTCCCAGCTTGGAGGCTGCACCAACAGACCCTGCTGCCCAGAGGACCTGAGGTTACCTCCAGTGCCGTCTCCCCGGGTAAAGTCTCCACCCTGGATCATGAAGTCCTTGATCACGCGATGGAATTTGCTGTCTTTGTAGCCAAATCCTTTCTAGAAAAGAGAAGGAGAAGGTGAGAGATGGCATGAGGCACCGGGCAGCTATTAAGTAGGCCCTGCAGGAACCCAGCTCACAGCTCCTGCTCCCAGAAGAGACGCCCCTGCTGATGAGATTCATCATCCGACAGGCTACTGGGTGAGGAGTTACCAGGAGGCCAGACTGGAGCACACGGGCCAGGGGAGGCTGAGACCGCACACTCCCCTGCCTTTACACAGTTCTACTTCACACAACATCTCCACCTTCCCCACTCACTTTTTTCTAATCCTAAGAACAGATGCAAGAAAACGGACCAAAAAACAGCAGTTACCTGCTGAGTCACTGCAAAGTTGGAATACAGATTTTTTCTTATTCCAGTATAGTTAACAGTGTGCTATTAGTTTCCGGTGTATGATATAGTGATTAACAATCCTATACATCACTCAGTGCTCCTCATAAGTGTACTCTTAATGCCGTCACCTGTTTCACCCCTCCCCCACGGCGCCCCCCCTGGTAACCACCAGTTTGTTCTCTAGAGTTAAGAGGAATACAGACTTTCTTAAACAGGGCACACCTGTTTCTTTAAAACCCGGGAAGCTCTGGGCCCGTTACCCTTAAGAGAAAGTTCTGGTGCACAGGCCACACACTAGTTTCCATGGATATGTTTTCCTTGATTACTGCAATGTCTTAAAAATGAAACATTTTCTCCAAAAAATAAAAAACTAAAAAAAAATTCATATTTGTGGATTTAGTTTAAAACCTCCAGAAGATACTATAATACCAGGTTCCCAGAGCTGCAGGACAGCGGTCACCGGGTACTCGGTGAGGGCTACTCCGATAGACGGGCCACGCTCTGCACCTCAGTTCGCGGCCAGCTCTACTTGCAAACTTCCCTTGAGTTCAACTACCTCTGCTCCAGCCACTTACCTCTCCCGTGGCTAAGGCCACAAAATTATCCACTGTTTTTGGAACAGTCTTTCCAAAGAGACCGATGACCACCCGGCCTATATCTTCATCTCCAATTCGCAGGTCAAAGTACACCTGAGGAAGAAGACCATTTCAAACGTAGCCTTTTTGAAGGGGTCTTGCCAGGGAAGGGAGGGCCCAAGAAGTTACCGTAACAAAGGTGGTAGAGAAAAGAGCCATATTTTGAGAGCAGTGATTCTGAGCCTGATTTCGGTGGTGACAAAAACCCTATGAGAATCTCATGAAAGCGCCAGACCCTTTTCCCAGAAAATGTTTGTTTGCATTCCCTTTAGACTATAGGGTAACAAACGACCTTTAGTCCACATAAATAACGAGCACAGATTCTAGAAATGAACATCAAAAAACCATAAGGAGGGGAATCTAAGCTCATCGTGCAAGTTTCAACTAGATTGCTGTGCTTCGTAACTGCAAGTGGGTAACATCTGGCCCAAGTAAAGAAAGGGTTCAGTTTGCCGGACGTGATCTTTCACCGTTTCCCCAGCGCCGGACGGTATTCGCAAAGACTGCGCTGAGGCTGACAGTGCCAGCCCCAGCTGGACATGCCGGGCGCCCGCTCCGGGGTCCAGGCCGGGGCTGGGGCGTCGGGGAGGAGCCGGGCACGCTCTGGTCTGAGCGAGCAGGACCGCCTGGACGCCACGAGGCCACAGCCGGGAGCCTAGGGAGGGGCTGAGCCAAAGCCGAGGACGCCCAGGCCCGAGCTCCGTGAACCTAAATGCCTCGGACACCGGCGACCTGCGGCGCCGAGGCCGGAACGCGGGCGACGAGGGGTGGGCCTCACCAGGCGGGTCGGGAGAGGGGAGGACGGACCTTGACGGTGACTTTGGGCCCCTTCTTCTTCTCGTCGGCCGTGGAGGGACCTGGCAACAGCAGGAAGAAGACGGAGGCCGCGATGAGGGCGGCGGCGAACAGCACCTTCATGTTCCGCTCCAAGAGGCGCAGCATCCACCGGGGAAGAGAGCGCAGCCCCGGCAGCCGAGGGCCGGAAGAGGGTGGGGACGCGTCGGCGTGGGCACCGGCGCCACCACCGAGAGCGGCGGGGGGGAACCGGGGCTCCTGCCCGCCTCCTGGCGGAGGTGGTCCCTATTTCCCCCCTCTGGGTCGGCGCAGGGTAGTAGGGCCCCGCGGGGGGCGTGGCCCGGCCCGCCGACAGGGCCGGCCCGGACGCGGGCTCGTGGGTGGCTGCCACGTTACTGTGGCCTCATTGGCTCCCCAGCTCGCCAGCGCCCGCCAACAGGAAAAGGATCACGGAAGGCGGCACCGCCCCGAAGAGCACGCGGATTGGGTCTCTGAGGAGACTACAAACCCCAGCATGCAGAGCGGCCTCTCCCGTGGCCCGCCTTTGGGGAGGGGAAGTCCCTAGGAGGGTTGGTTTACGTTAGGAAATCGTGCATAGGGGTACTATGCACTAGCTTGGGTTTAAGCATAGTGGCTTCCCAAAACTCGGGGCATGGTTCTGCTTACCTTATACTGCACCTTCTACTTGTCTTGCAAAACTTGCTTCAAAACCTTGCCTTTTTGACTTAGTCCCTGTCACTTAACTACCTGTTTTTCTCTGGTCTTACTGTGCTTACTGCTGTATGTATGAGTCAATGCACACTTTATTATTGTATACTCTGGTTCTTAACGTCCTTTACTTATTTTTCCCAACTATTTATCATCTATCTATCCATCTATCTATCTATCTATCTATCTATCATCTATCATCTATCTATTTTTAAAGTAAGCTCCACACCCAGCATAGAACCCAATACAGGCTGGGACTGACGACCAGATCAAAACCTGAGCTGAGATCAGAGAGTCCGACACTCAACCTACTGAGCCCACCAGGCACCGCCAAGTAACCACTTTTTTGTGAGCAATGGACGGTGTGCAGGAGTTGCACTTACTTTGTGTACATCTCCCCGAACACTGCTGCAGGGTTAAGTGTCCAACAAATATTGGTTGCAATAGCATCATATTAACACTGACGTGGCAAATTATATATACCTGAAACGGCCTTTTCTGGAAACCTTCAGGAAGGTCAGGGATAGTCATCAGATGCTCTCACACTTGTTCCAGTCTACAACATACATACTTCATCGCTGGGAGTCTTACCCAGAAAAATGAAAATTACATCTTTCTAAAATTTAGACCTATGACATTAAATGTCTTTAAAACCAATTTTCAAAGATTAATATAGAAATTCGTGGTCTTCACAGCCCAAACTGGAGGTAGGAATGGCTCTGTTTCAATTAGTTGATCCCTGCAATTTGGTCTGTTTATGAGGTACAGACCCAAGTTTGAGGTTATGCATGGCCACTGGCATTAACTTGTCCTTGCCCGTCAATGCAGCCAGGCTGCAAAGCTTCCACAGGTCTCTCAGATAAACACAAATGACATTTGCTGTTTCTAATCCTCACACCTCAATCCAGACCACCTCAATCTGGTAAAGGTCGTCCTAGGTAAAACTGTTGCACTGACAAACTTGATGTTCCAATCCCCCAGCCCCCCCCACCACCATTTTTTTGGTGAGGCCTCTTTCCCCACTGACTGGTCTCACTGTCCATAGCCATTAAGAAAAATGTTCACCAAGCTCTGTTTTCAAAGTAGCCTTCTCCACACAAGAAGCTAATGCTAAAACGGCATAACAGCAGCCTCCTCTGTACCTCCCCCACCACTTTTGAAAGAAAGAAAAGCTTAATGGATAAAATGTTCTAAATGTGAAGTTTCTCCTCTCATGATGATCTTAAAACATGTCTTCTGTTTACTTACCTACCAGTGAAAAAAACAAAATCATTAACTAGTAATTGAGTGGTAACAAATAAGTGGAACCAGCTAATCATGCCGACAGTTGTTTTGTGGCTACGTGTATGGAGAGAGAGATACAGACATGTATAGATCCATATATAGATATACACTCGTGATTTTATAATCGCACATCATAGTTTTATTCTCTATCTGTATAGACGTTCGTCGGGTGGAGCAGAATTATAAAGCTATTCCAAAGCTGTTCCACAGAGATCTTACCTTCCTGACATTCTACCACCTAAGAACCACAGGGATACAGGAACCAGTATGTGAGTCATGAATGTCCAAGTTCTGCCAGGAATCCTGAAAGTGACTGACAGAGCAATGTTCAACCCAAAGGAATGAAGCAAGAATGCCAAATATCAGGCATTATTTTCATTCGTTGGAGCCCTGAGTCATATCAAAGTTAATCCAAGCCTAATTCTTAGTTACAAATGAACCAGGGGAAATTAAAACCAGACAAACCAACTAACCAAAGAAAATTAGTCAAGAAAGGTAAGACATTTTATTTTACATACAAAAAGGGTGCAAACTGAGTCCTTTCCTCCCCAAATTGGGGAAGAGGTATACTTAAAGATCACATTTGTGTTTTCCATGGTGCCCTAGGAAATGGGCTACTCTGAGATAACATATCAAGACCCATTTTCCATTTTTTCCAAAGAAGGCTACTTCCTCTGCAGAGGAGTTTTTCCTAATGGTGCACAAATCTCTCTCCTGGAGGAACCATTTCAAATACACTTGAAATTGACATTCATGTTTAAAAATACTACAAGTTTCATTTTCACAGCTGAGCTTTGCGACCAGTGCCAGGGTTTATGAAACATCACATATCTAAAATAAAACAAAACGAAAAAAAAAGGGCATTTAACAATAATCAGACACAACCACACAGCAATTAACTGATTTCCACAGCTGATTTATACATCATCTAGTCTTTAAAAAAATTGCAATCAACATCCCAACATCTTTTTAAAAGTACAATGGGCAAAGATAAAAGAAACAGACAAAATAATAATATAATAAATTAGAGCATGTAATATATCCAATGGGAATTGATGAATCAACATTACTTTCCATCGGGGGGGGGCATATTTTTGGTTTCATCTCTTATCTTTTACGTTTACTCTTCCGCTCGATAAATGGGGCTCATTCCCAGAGCCAGCTTGCTGTGACACTCATTTGAGAAGCTCACTTCTTACTTGCTTACTTCTGAGAATATTCGGAAACACGTGGTCCCAGCAGCCTGGGCTGTGAGTCTTTATGGAAGTGAAATGCACAGATGAGAACGCGCACGAGCACACGCACACACACACACACACACACAGGCACACACGTGCAATCACACACACCCATCTGTAAATATATTTCCCCCCAAAAGAAATGGCTCATCTCTCCTGAGACATTCCTAACAGATCGACAAGCCTCTAAAAAAAGCTTTCGGTGCGAGGGCTGGCCTGGGATTTGGTCTGGAGCTCATGAAGAGGAACACTGAAAATGTCTCACCTACCCTGAAAGAGGGGGTTTGCAGGGAAGAGGCAGTCAGGACAGCTGTCCTCTTGTGTGTGTTACTGGGAGGAGTGCACAGCACCCCCACTTATTACCATGGATAACCCTGTGCTCTGAGACTTTGAAGGTGGTGATGGCACTGGAAATATGATTGAATATGAGGAGAAAGAGGAGGAAAGTAACAAAAGAAATTCTGTCCACCGAACTGAGGTTTCTTTATAACATCAAGTTTGGTAATGAAACTAAAAATATATGGAGTACACGTTCACTTTTTCCTTTGTTAGCTGATCTACAAACACTGGAGCGGACTTCCTGGTTGCTTTTTGAGGAAATCTGTCAACTACTACTGTCTATATCCAGGGAACCTACTTACTATTTTGAATACAATGGAGAAACCTATTCTTTTGCAGTCACCTGCAAAAGGAGTTATGAGAAACATGTTTTTAAGACTGCTTAACTGATCGAAGACTTCCAAGATTCCTTATTTGTGGCTAAAACTGCTCAAAACTCTGCAAACCCTCATAAGGGCTGTGATTTCCTCTTTTTCTTACTCAGAAACAAAGCTACCCCTCCCCTACCCCTCCCCTCGCCCCCCCAAACAAGACAACAAAACCGTAGGAATCTCCTTTTTGATTCCTGCCAACCCATCATAGGGAAGGCTGGGAGTCACTGGCCATCAATCTCTAGACAGGGCTTTCCCGGAGGCCTGGAGTCAGCAAAAGCGAGAACCCCAGAGATGAGTGCCTGTTGCTCATATGGCCAATCCAGACGGGGTGCCTCGTTACACTGGCTCCCTAAGGGTTGCTGGAATTCATCTGCCCACCTTGGGGCAATGGCGGGGATGGTGGCAGTGGACTGGCAAAGGCAATGTTGGCTGGATGGCACGGCAAGCTCCCAATCCGAGGGACTCCAGCCCTAATGTGGCGGACACTGGAGACGACATCGTCAGGGCAACTCACGGAGGATGGAAAACTGGTTTAATTACGAAAATGGAAGAGGTGACCGGGACACACAGGAGGCATGTGGAATCGGGAGAGATGCATCAGAAGAGTAAGTTCCTTTGAGATGCTTTCCGGGCTGCCATGGCAGTCCTTGTTTTTGAGAAGCGCAGGCCATGCTTGCTCACTGAGCGGGGGAATAAATTCTATCTTTTGCATACAAAAAAGTTAAGGCTATGATCTTTAGTAACCACTCCGACATACACTACCATCACTGCCTATTTCTGACATTAAAGATGGCTACTCACACTGAGAATCAGCACTGAGTATGCGCCATCAGCGTACACTTCCAGTGGACTACGCTGCGATGCAGAGGCGATGGACCCTCTTCTGGCTAAGGGCAGGGGCTGTTTCTTTGTTCCCGGAGCTCACGGACATAAACCGGCAAATCAACACCACTACTGAAAACCCCAGGACCCTGCTGTCTCCTGTTGCCCCTGCGGTCCAGAGTGAAATGGAGCTTTGACTGGAGGTCAGCCTAGTCGCTTGACCCGTACCTTCTCAGACCCTGTTTCCTCCTAGACAGACCCAATGCAGCAGAACATTCATGAAGGCGGTCACGAGAGCACAGTGGTTGCTGGCACACTGCCCGCCCCTGCAGAGGAGTCCAGAGCAAGCGCCCTGGGCAGCGGCAGGGTGTGGGCAGCAAGTGACCAACCCTCACAACGCCTGACCGCACAGACGCAGCTCCTCTGGTTGTAAGAGAAGGACTGTTCATGCCTCCGTGGATCCCTGGCCTGCCTGCCTCACTCTGCTCAGTCTGCAATGCCAGAAGGACTGCGGGGCTCGGAGAACTCCTGGTGGCATATATTAAGGGCTTTTTAATGAACAGATGCTATTAGTACTTACTGCTAACTCAGGAGCAATTGCATCAATCCCAAAGAAAAAGATCCCTAGGCACCACGTTGTGAAATGGAGAAAGCTCAAGAAACTGCAGTGAGTGGACTGGGGTAGCTGGTGGCTGGAGGGCGTGCCCAGCCTCAGGGGCCTGGCTGAGGCCCTGCGCTAAGCAGCCAGAGCAAGCGGGGTGAGGAGGGAGCCCTGATGTGCTGGTGGAGATGTGCTGATGGCCAAATTCTTCCTTAGGTACTCTTTTTATTTACTTTTTAATTTTCAGGAAGATCGCAACAGAATCTCTCAGGGGTCTGGGACCACCTTGGAGTGCTACTGGCCTTGGAAGAATCACCATGACCCTTTGTTATGAAAATCAAATACCCAGTAAGAGATGGGGGGGGGGCAGAGAAAGAACAGTGCATTAGGCAGGACCCCCCATAACTGCTTAGGTTTAAACCCCTCAAGAGCTAGCCTTTAAAAACATTTAAGACCAAAAAAAAGTCACAAACCCAGCTGCAGGGGGGCCTGCCCTGATCCAAGCTGGTTGCTGCCTTTGCTTTTTTGTGGAAGCAGAGGTGGGGAGGCACTTAGTGGGTATGGAGTGCCAGCAAGCTAGAGGCTTTGTCACCATTTCCCCTTGTCCTCCTTTAAGAGGCAAGGCTTTTTCTATACAAGGGATAAGGAAGTTAAAGTTTCTATACAGGAAGTTCGAGTTGCCCAAAGACCAATTGAGAAGTAGGTTTCCATGATGGTGCCTTAACCACTAGGTAATATCAAGGAAGCAATATTCAAAATCCTTGTGGAAAAGGGATGTGACACTATCTCCCAGCCACTCTTGTTTTGTATACAGGAAGATTTCTTTTAAAGAAATGAAAGATTACAATCTTTACATGAGTTAAGCAGGTCTGAAGCCAGGAAAGTGACACTTCCTAGCCAAGGCCCAGTGGAACAGCTGAAGCCCAGGAACTCTGATCCGTGCGACGGCTGCTATTTCTGCTCCACGTGAGACACATCAAGGGACTTGTCAGGACATGACAACTACCAGAAAGTATCCCCACATCCTCCAGTCCAAAAGACGGCCCTCCACCTCAAGCCAGAGGCAAATGATTTCTGTGTTCCCCAAACCACCAGACTCCGTCACCGGCCAGGGGTCCTCCGTGGTTAGCTCTCTCTACTTCTGGACACGAGGCCTTGTTCCCTGACGTAAGTGATTCTTTCTCCTCTATCTGATCTGGAACGAGGTCACTGTTTGCATAAGCCACTGAGCTCACATGAAACGTGAGCACAATAAGATTAACTCCATACATTAATGACTGTCCAGGCAGTGAACGAAGAACCAAGACCCTTCATGGTAGTAGGTTAGGGGACTACCCCACATGGGAAGGCAGACTGCGGACTGAGGAACACATGTTCTCGATACATGGCCATCTTACTTGGAAGGAGTCTATATCCAATTGAGAAGATAATTTCAGACCTTTCATCTCAGTATCCTTTCCCCTGGAATTTTCCAGCACCAATCAATCTTATCCTCCTGTTCACGACAGCCCCACGTGCTCAGTCCTGAGCCTGCTGCCGTGGACCTACTGCGAGAAGACCCGCAGGTGCTTGGTTTGTGTAAGGCAGGCCAGCCCAAATGCTATCACTCAGCTACTGGGGCAGACAGTACATACGGATTTATTTCCTGGCCCTATGATGCCAAATCCTGAGATTCTTCTGGCAGTTGGAAGGCAGGCTCACTTTCCTCCTCTTCTTGTCCACGAGTGGCAATATGGCGATGGCTCTTCCATCACTAATTCTGTCCCCCAAGTCACTAACGAAGTCACATGGCTATCTAGTTGGAAGTCCCTGGCAGTGGAGGAAACCGATTATTTCCAATTTTTTTGTCAAGCATCTCCTTCTCCTGGTCAGTCTGGCTTGGCTGGCTCATCCCATGTGCTGGAGAGCAAGGCTGTCCAAACTGTAGGCTGATGAGGTCAAGAGGCTCTGGTAGGGACATTCTTCGGCAGCTGAGAAGATGAATGAAAATTCAAGTATGTTTCCTTGCCAACCTGAGTGTTTACTCAGAATGACACAGAGTTTGGCTTCTTCTCTTCTGGGTGCTGTAGACCCAACTTTTTCCACTGAGAATGTCCTCTGGACCCATGTTCTCTCTGAATGGCTTGGCTGGCCCCATCCCCCTCAAAACAGAAAAAAGTACAACTCCCGATATAATCAGACACAATATGCATCTGCCATGTTTTTTGTTAAAAAAACAAACAAAAAAAACCTAAAAGTGCAATAAAGTCAGTTTTTTTTTCCTTTGCTCAGAACAATTTGCATTGTCCTATTACCGTCTGGAGAACAGAGTTCGCTTGTCAAGAGAACGAAGAATGCCAACACGCGGGGACAGTAGACTGCAGATTTCTCACAGCTTGTGTCCGACAGTGTAACTTCACAGGGCGGAGGGAGGGAGGGGGAGCCTGCACCCTGTGGCCGGCTGGGGATGGAGGCCGCACAGGCACAGAGCAGGAGGGAGCCATGCTGCCAGGCACACCTGGTAGCTGGAGAAGATTCTTCTCCCGCCCAGGCCTGCCATCTTCCCCCTGCCTTCTTGGCCACACCCCCACCCTCCGGAGTTCCTTCCGCAGACAAAGCCTTTAACTCACTAGCTTTTCTGCGGGAGAGGGTTGAGGGTGGGGCGAGAACCAGGAGAAAACTACTGCGAGGGAAGAGAATAGTAGTCCTTGAGTTTTTGTGAATGACACCTTCACTGTAAACAATAGGAAGGAGAGTCAACCAGGCAGCCCCAAGGGCAGGCAGAGGAGGAGCAGCTCTGGGACCTGCTCAGAGCTTCAGGCAGGCGGGGGTGGCCACTGACCCACTGGGCCCTGGCTGCCCGCACTGGCTCCTTCTGGGGGCATCTGTTTTCTTTTTGGTTTGGATCTCCACCCTCCCCCACAGAGGAGTCCCTTCCAACGAAAAATGGCAGGAGCTGCAGGTGCAATCGAGTTAGAGTCCCCAGGGCCTGAGGACTCCTGGGAGGCACTGGTCACTTGTGACGCTGGGCAGTCTTCTTCCTTTTCCTCTTAAAGAAACAGCAGCACCTGGAGCACAAGGAACATCGCAAGTCAGTGCAGGAGGCCTGCAGCTTCCGTGGGCTTCTGCCTGCTTCTGCTTACTGCGGGGGTGGGGGGGGGTGGATTTTCCCCCTGGCACCCACCCACAGGGCCACCCTCCATCTATGGCGCACACCCTGGAAGCGGTGGGCAGTGTCCGCCAGGAAAGGTAGTTGCTTCATTCCAATCCGCAGCTACCAAACCTCATCACCAAACGGCTGCAGGCCAGGCAGGGCCGGACAGGCATCTTTGGAAGGAGGAGGAAGCAGCTTGTGTCCTAGTCTCCCACGCAGCCCACAGGGCTCATCTTTATCTAGAACCCAGGCTGGGGGTCCTTAGGGCTGCCTAGACTAGCCTGCATTGTCTGCCCCTTGAGACAGAGAGCAACGTGATTTAATGCGGCTTCAGCAGCCAGCGGGTATGGAGCTAAACAGAGGCGAACAAATCCCCCACAAAATATGACTGGAACTCTAGCAGGAGCTCGTGATGCTGCCTCTGAAGGATTAAGGATTCTCTCCATCCCATTTCGCCATTCCCACCCCTACCCAGCTACCCCGAGCAGGCAGAAGGAGCCCCGAATCTTATAAGAACTGTGAGCCCAGATCCCAACTGAAATCAGCACAGCCCGCTCTCGGGTCGCAGGGGGACCAGCGCCACACAGCCCAGGAGCTGACGTCGGCAAGCGTGTGGCTGCAGGATCCCCGACTTAGTTACGGAGACTGCTGCTGCTGTGCCAGACAGGGTTAGAGGACTGGCCCTTGCGTAGGGTGGCCAGGCCTGCTCCCCTCACCCACCACCCACCCTGGGCAACAGCCACGGCTCCAGCACAGCCCTGAGCCCGAGCATCCCCTCCTTAACTCCTGTCTCTGGAATGGGGAACAGCTCTCGCTGAGGCAGTGACTAAGTCCAAAAGGGGGTGATGAGGGCGGTGGCATGACTGGTGCAAGAGAAATGTCCTTCCCAGGAAGCTGACACGTGGGAAATGAGGATGTGAGAGCCGGAAGGTGTGGATGAGTCAAAGATGCCAGATGGTGGAGGGGAGTCAAGCTGCAAACTTGACCCTTGAAAGGAAAATCTTTTGATGAAAACTCTCTGGTTCTCTTGCTTAAATCCCTCTGGCTTTAATGCCAGGGCCATTCATATGAAAATAAAGAACTGTTGCTTACTTCCCATGCCCCCAAATTCTCCACTGTAGCTAAAATTCTCTCCTTTTTCAGTCTGACCCCTTGGTATTTTGACATCCAATGGACAGGTTATTAAAAATTTGGAAGTCTCTTAGAATGCAGAGACAGACATTTATACAGGTAATGATAACCTTTAACCATATCTGGGTGAATCAAACATGAAAATTTTGCATGAAAACTCTGGAAACAGGACCTTCTTAAGGGGGTCTTAAAAAAGATTTTCTGAGGCTATCAATGACATTTGTGAAATACTATTTTTTTAAGTTTATTTCCATAATCTCTACCCCAACATGGGGCTCAAACTCATGACCCCAAGATCAAGAACCACATGCTCTTCTGACTGAGCAGCCAGGTGCCCCATGAAATACTATTAATGGTGTGAATATCGTCGCTGAACAAAGTGGCATGTGTATTTGGAGACTGAATAAATTCTTTTACATAAAAATGACCAATGCTTTTGATTGTTTAAGACTGTCTTCTCCTTGGAGAAGACTTCAAGAAAAAAATGGTCTTTTTCTATTATATATGCTTTAGAAAATGGACATTTCCAAGTTGAAAGTCCTGTAATTAATATTAAACAAGGCAAATTAAATCTCATGGGAGCACCAGTATTTCAACAGAGTTACCTGTTCCCTGTTAGCCATGATTTTCAGAGACATCACTAACATTTAAGTCCATTTCTATTTCTTCTTCTTATTTTTGGGGGGGTGCTAAAATGAGGATCTTGTGTTTTTAATAAGAGCAATCACAATGAAGTCTGAAATACTACTTTGGTCTATTTCAAATTCTACTATTTCATTTTACCTCCTTCAAGGCAAGTCCGAAGACTTAACGTCTGCTTACAAGCACATCATAACCTGAGGGGTCATGCTGAATTGACCTGACTGGAGGGGAATGTAAGGTGTGGTTTTTGAGGCCCGGGTGAATTTGTGCTAGTTACTGTAGTTAACACTTCAGCAGTGGCAGAAGCTTTTCATAATTCCAGCCATGAGGAAACAGGTCCCACCATGTGCTCTTCCATCCTCTAGCTTCTGTGCGGACTACCTGCAACAGGGCCTATTAAACCGGGTCGGACCCCAGCCACGCCCAATGACTAACTCCATACAGATGTCTTACTCTCCGAAGAGAAGGACGGTGAGTGATGAGCCCTTCTTGTGTCGTAGGTTTTCTTCCAGTCGATTCTTTGATTGGATGTTGGAGTCAGCATCAATCTAGTCTCCCTACTCACAAGCCACCACGTGCTCTTCCCCCAGACCTGTGAGCCATCACTTTGCCCACACTGCTCTCTTGCTACGTCCTGGCCCTCTCCCCTTCTGCTATCTCTTTGCCAGGCTTCTCTTCCTGAGTGTACTTTTACATTCTTCCCTTGCTCTCATACCAGGCTCAAGCCCCACCGTATCCGTGAAATCTTTCTTGACCATTCCTGTCCATAGTGACCTCTTGGGGGATAATAACAAGTGTCCTGGAGAACTACTTGTCCTTTCCAGTATATATGTCTTATCTCTAGAACAGCTAGATGGCACCTAAACTTTTGGGGGACCCCCAAGAGTTCCAAGCAGAGTTGGATGAGTACATGGGAGGCCCCGTTTCTGCAGTCAGGATTATGCGACTGACACCTCACAGGAAAAAATAGACTATGACAATGTCAGATTTACACAGACATGTTTGCTAGATAAATAGGCCAAATGTACTCCTCAGTACCGTAGACTATAAATTCTGTTTCCATAAAACCCAATTGTTATCTTCCACATATCCCTGTCCCTGGGGAAACCCCGTAGGCAACTTGGCTTAGACGGCTGGGGTTCAGAAACCGGTGCCCAGCACAGTCCCTGAAGACAAATAGAAACAAGGTGATCCTATAGTCCAGCAGGCTGCTACCTCCCAGTAGAACATGACCCCATGCACGCAGACGACATGGGGGCGCTCCCACCCCAGACTGCAAAGGCCAACTAGCCCAGCAGCACCTGGAAGGTCACAGGCAGCGTCTAAGAAGAAAGCTGGCAAGGGGGCTCTTTCTTATAGCAAGAATGTGCCTCACTGAACGTGGATTCTCTAGGGCTTCCCCTTCCACATAGCTCCTATTATTCCTAAGAATGCATTCAGGGAACCTTTCCAGGAGTGGAAAGCCAATATGTCCAATATCTCATTAGCTGAGTCAGCCCTTGGCCCACTGAATGTACTCTGACAGGGGAAAAAAAAAGAAAGACAATAAACGAAAAACAAACAAAAAAACCCAAAACAACAACAACAAAATGTCCATTTCTCCCCCCATGAAGGAGCTTTTTTTGACAGACTCATTCTACAGATGAAAGAACCAGCTGAATCAAAAAGAAAAGTCATGCATTTTTTCCAAAGCAGCCAATTTCCAGGTGAGAGACCGAGCCACAGAATGTGAGATTATCTGGCAACAACTGCCCTTGGTTTTGTGAAGGATAATCTAAAAAACTGATATAGTAACCTTGTCCTCCTGCTCCTGTCCCTCTCTGCCTGATATTCTCTGGTCTATCAACTTGGGAGACAATTCACTCAGCTAAAAATAGAAAGGAATTTTGGATACTGTGGGATATTGTTCTGACAGGAGGAGACAGCGATGAGATGGGTTTGAAAGGAAAGAAGGAACAGATTAATTCCTGGGTGTAGGCCTGCCCCATCCCCACCTTGTGGATCTAGTTCCCCAGTCTGGGTGGTTATGGCACAAGGCGGCGTAGGGAAGCCATTCAGTGTTCCTAAGGCATTTTGTTTGGCTTTGCCAATCCCAGCCTAGTCTGGTCCGCTCCCCTAGCATGTGGACTGGAGAGAGGGACTCACCACAGGTTGAGCATTTTCAGGCAGCTACAGAGTGTGTAAAGAGAAAAACACAGAAAGGAAGAGAGAAAGAGAGAGATATTAGTCCACAGAGGTGAGATGGAAGCGACTCCCTGTGCGCCATGCAAACATGCAGTATGTGTCTGTGTTTCGTTTCTTCCTCTGTCGAGGGAGGCTGAGTGCGCCCAGGCCACTGGGCCCCCACGCTAAGGTGGAGGGGGCAGGCGCCTGACAGAAGCATCGAGGAGGGAGCTGGATATCTCAGTGAGGGGTAAGGTAAAACAGAAAGAGTTGGTGGGAGCCCCAGAGTGGGTTTTCCTGGGCAATTTCCAGGAAGGTAGCGGGAGAAAGAGGAAACGATCCTGCCTATAAGAATTCGATCAAGCACCACGTGAGCCATTTTGGTTCCCACACAGTCTTACAGCACAATGTTAAGCTGACCTCCCAACTATTCTGAGGGAAGAGAAGTCCCTAGCCTTTCTGTAATTCCGACATGCCTGACCAAAGCAGCTGGCAGTTAGCTCTTCCTCTGGGGGGGCGGGGGAAGGCTTCACCAGCACTTTATTTTAGTAGGAGATGACGCGGAGCAAGAAGGGTCACTGCTGCGGACTAAAGTAAAACTAGGGCCTACATCCCATTCTTGCTAATTCCCAGGAAAAACGAGATCCGCATCTGCTAAGTTAAAGCTAAAGTTGGTGGAAAACCAAAAACTCCTATTTTTACCATAACAAAAATCAACCAAAAAGCTGCCTTGCCTCACCACCCTTCTAATCATATTTAAACAAGGACATGTGTCCTGCAGCCAGAAGAAAAGGGCAGTTTGATGTTCATTTCGTATATAGAACAAAAAACCAAGGCCCTGTTCCCTCCTTTACACAAAACAAGCTCGGTGAGGAACCCAAACTCAAAAGCTTGGAAGTGAAGGTTTCATGTACCTCCCCAGTCCCTGGTTGAATCTTAACATAGGCAACAGCCCTCTTTTTCTCACAAGCAGGCTGCATGGACAAATGGCATCACAGCTGCGTGCAATGAGGGGTTGTTTGGGACGTCTCGTGCTTCTCTAGCTGCGACTTCTTCCCATGAAAATGACTGAGCAGGTGGGTTCATGGCTGCCCCCTCCCTCCCTCCAAAACACAGAGACGGAAGAAGAAACACACATGGCTAGGCTGACAGGTCCTGGGCAAGATGGGTCGGTAGCTCATGAAATCACGAGGGGAATCGGCACACAAAATGCCCTAAGCTTTGAGCTTTTGGATGACATTTGGTCAAACACAACTGTTCCCCTCTGGTCTCCACACATTTCAGAAGGCCCAAACCTGGGACCAGCGGCAAAGAGGCACAGTGGTCCTTTTCACATCCTAGAGTTTAGATTATACCAGCATAGAATTCACCACATTGCAATCTCTTTGTGTGAACAGCCCCTTATTTTACACACAGGACACAAATACCACACTCACATACACAATCAGTGTACACATTTACCAAAACGAAATGAGGGAATGGGTTCAAAAGATAAACCTGTATAGGACATACTGTAAGATGAAAGCCCATTCAATCTTGGTAGTCAAAATACACTATTAAATCCAGAACTAAATGCCTAGCCTTCCAAGTAATAGCCACAACATGAATTGGGAGTGAGGTGGGATGGGAATGGGTAATAGCCATCTCTCAAGCCCAGTGTTTTCATCAGAATATGCTTGGTGCCGTGATTCCCATCCTTGGCCACACAGAATCATCTGAACTTTAAAATTTCCTGATGCTCAGGCCATAATCCCCGATAAAATCAGAATCTCTGGGGCCAGGATTCAGATGTATGCATTTTTTAATATACCCCAGGTGATTCCAAAGTGTGGCCAAGGTCAAGAACCCATACTGTTTGTTTGGGAGAATGAAGTTTTGTCATGGAAGCTGAAAAACTATGAGTACCATTAAAATCTCCAAAGTCTCTGAGAATAGAGAGCATGTCTCCTTACTAAAAATGGTCTCTTCCTGGCATTAAAAACTCCCCCTGCCTTCCTTACCTACCAACGCCTTATAGACACCAGCAGAGGAGCATCTGAAGCTGCCTACAGTCAGCAGGGACTTGACAAGACAGAGTCCAAGTCATCCTTGAGCTGCTTTTTATCTACTGGGTAGAAATCCCCAAATCCTGGCTTTCCAAGGAGAGGACCCCTTGGAAGCAAAGTGAGCTCATCATACGGGTGGGCAGGAGAGCAGAGGAGTGGGCAGGGGACAAGCACACAAAGTGTAGCTGAAAGAAAGACTGCGGGTCTTGACTGGCCTCCCACCACCTGACACCCAGAGGTGTAAGCACGTTCTGGCGGGTACTGAGGCCATCTGGGGGCTCAAGAGAGCATCTGGGACCCAGTATCACTATTTGGATGTCATATGCTTCTGAGAACAAGACACTGGGATGGCCTGAATGTTCTCAAAGAGTTTATAAGGAAGGTCAACCATATCAGGCTCGGCGGCAGTTACAGATTTGTAAAGGACTTCTCTCTCCCTACCTCATGTCTTCTTGGAGTTTAAGTCTGGATTGGAATTTGGGATGGGGCAAAAAGGGAAAGAAGCGATAGAAATGCTGCTTTTGCAGCAGCACTGGCAGTTACTCCCCCTCCTACCCCGTATGCTCAGAGTTTAACCACACGCCATGCAGAGAGCACCAAGGGGCCGGTGGTGTGGGCAGGGTAACACATTCACAGGCAAGAGAAGCAGAAAAGGGAGTGGACTCACCCCTCCCTAGTAGTGTGATTTCCTCTCCCCCCAAGACTCTTTTCCTCACAGGTGTAGAAACTAGCTTCCCTGACTTATTGGACTCTCTCTGATTCTAGAATCATTTAAGTGAGACACAATGGCCCTAAAACCCTTGCTCCAGGACGATACATGCAGAGTTCTTAGCCAAGAACCAGAAATCAAATGCTTTTCAGCATGGCCCACGATTTAAGATAAACGGATTTTTCTCTGTACCCCACAGGGAGCAAGAAGCTCCAGGGACCCAACGGGCTCAGGACTACTATCTGTTTTAGCTCTTATACCATGATTCTTTCAGTTCACTAGGTCTTTTGCCCCATGTGGACTAGAGAAATGTGATGGTCTTCCCAGGAATCACAGCTAAAGAAGGGCAGAAGCAGCCGTAAGGTACCATGCAAAAACTAAAATGGTCAAAGGAAGAAAGCTGGACACAAGCATGAGAAATCCAGTCTGAGATGAGCAGCACATAGAAAGGAAAAGACAGAGAAGATTTTTCAAGCCAGGACTCAAGAGCCCCCTTGAAAGATGAACGTACTTAGCTTCCTCGACTACCTCCACCTCGGCGTGAGCTGTGATTGGTGCATTGGAGTGGGCTCCCGTGGGGTCATCGACATTCAGCTCTCCATTGGTTGAGCTAACCACCTGAAACAGAAAGACGGAGTGTGACAGACACCATGGCAATAGGAGCTTCCTGCCAGTACCACAGAGGGTTCCTAGGGGAGATCTAGTCTCTGACTTAGGTACTAACCAGGCCGTGTCTGGAATGCTTATCTTCCTGAGCTGAGGGGCCAGATGTCCTCATTTAGGTAAGGTTCCCAGGACCATATCATGTGAGAACACAAAATGCAATATGTAATCATATAATAGTAACTTCCATACTGGATGCCTACTCTGTGTCCGCACAGAGTGTGTGTGTGTGTGTAAATTTAATCTTCACAAAAAGCCTGTGAAAGAGGTCATGTTACTCTCTTTAATTCTCCTTCTCTCAGTTTCTTATGCTAGAATTATAAATAGACCCAGTGATGATGTTGACAAAAAATTCTAAAAAGGAAATCAATAGTGGGCATCAGAAACTATAAGCAATCACACTTTCCTTCAGAAATTTCTTCATGGCTTTGACCGTTGGTCTGAAGTTACTCAAACACAAGACTGCTGCACCCTCTCTGCTGAGAGGGCAGACGGTAAGGAAGCGCTTTCCCTTGGAAGACCAGTCTTATTTCAACAACCTTTATTTCAGGTTCACTGTCATCCCATTTCTCACTGATGGTCCCCGAATTGTAACTGAAGGCTCTCACTCCTGTCATCTGGTTAATGTGGACCCGATCAGGCTTCTCTTGCTTGTGCAGCTGCTTCTGTCACCTGGTTTCATTTCCAGCACATGACTGCTGCTTATGTGGGTGCTGGGAAGTGGGAAAAGGGACCCCGCTGGACAAACCACTCTGCTGTTAAAGACCTTGGCTGAAACATGGGAGAGAACCACAAAATAGGATAAATGGTTCGGCTATCATATGCCCTTGGGTAAGTAACTTCATCTATTCGAGACCGTTTCTTACAGGGTGATGGGTGATGTGAGAATTACACAAGCAGATAGATGAGGTCGTGACTGGTACGATACCTGGCATACAACATGGGAGCAGAGCACACACAATAACTAAGATATGGGCTCCAGAGTTAGTCAGCCCTGGGTTTGAACCCTCGCTCCACCACTTACTTGCTGTGGGTCCTTGGGCAAGATCCTCAATCTTTCTATGCCTGAGCTTCCTAAGTAAAATGGGGAAGCAATGCTGCTTACCTAACAGGGTTACCGTGCAGATAAGCCACACAAAGTATTTAGCCCAGTGCCATGGTAAATTGTAATGGCTCAGTAAGTGTTCCTACTACTGTTATTCTCCCTCCATAAACGTTTATTCTTATCGCCCTCTAGATCTGGGGTCCTCATCAGCAGCTTATTTGAAAAAATGTCAAGCATAGTCATAAAAAGATGGACAGGAGGAAATATTTAGAGTAAGGGCTCTTTGGGGTATTTATTCAAAGAATAAAGGGCTCACTAGGTAAACACCACTTAGTAGCAGTCTCTACTTACCATTATTTCTAAACCAGAAACATTTATTGTTCTTATTGATAATACACGCTTTAAAAAAATGGAAACAATGCTGTATGGTTACTCAAAGACACCTACAACATTAAATGTGGACTCACCCAAGGGATCTGGGAGTGATCAAATTTAGCACCTTTCATTAATGGAACCAACCTTATTTATCTCCTGACATAATAAATATTATATAACATTATGTAATATCCTTGCCAAAAAAAAAAAAAAAAGGTTTTACCTGAATCTAAGTATGATGGAAAAAACAAAACAACAAAAAAACAGACAAACCCAAAATGTGGGACTTTCTATAGGACAGCAAGCCTGGCCTCTTCAAAAAAGACTTCTCCGAAAAACTTTTTCTTTCCCTTTTAGCACAGGGGTAAGTGTTACAGGCTAAAAGAGATTAAACGACTAAGAGACTGAAAGAGACTAAAGGGGGGGTGCCTGGGTGGCGCAGTCGTTAAGCGTCTGCCTTCGGCTCAGGGCGTGATCCCGGCGTTCTGGGATCGAGCCCCACATCAGGCTCCTCCGCTGGGAGCCTACATCTTCCTCTCCCACTCCCCCTGCTTGTGTTCCCTCTCTCACTGGCTGTCTCTCTGTCAAAATAAATAAATAAAATCTTAAAAAAAAAAAAAAAGAAAGAAAGAGACTAAAGGGGCATAAAAACTAAATGCAAATGCAAACCTCAATTAGGTCCTGGACCCTAAAGAATTAATTTGGGGGACAACTGGAAATGTGATAAGGACTGTAGATTAGACATTATGGAATTATTATTCAATTTCTTAGATATGACAATGGTATTGATTACATGCAGGATGTCTTCGTTCTTAGGACACGTCAACTAAAGTATTGTGAGATAAAATGCAATGATGTTTACAATTTACTTTCAAATACTTTAGCACACACTCTCCCCTCGCCTCCCACACCACCGCCACAGAATGAAAGACATGTGGCAAAATCTTAATAATCATTCATCTACGTTAAGGATACGCACGGGTTCATTTCACCATCACCACCACCACCACAACTAACTTCTTCATAAATTTGAAAATTTCAAAATAAGAAGTTAGGGCAATAAACAGCAAAAACAAAATTGATGAGTGATGGTTTACAGATAAGAGAAGCACAGCTCTTCATGCTAACGCTGCTGTTAACTTCCTTGGCCCACATTTATTTCCTGGGGCACATTCTGGCTGCACGCGGGCGATCATGCTGGTGAATTCATTCTGTCAGCACAAGGGCCAGAGAAGAAATCACTTTAAGTTTCTTAATGAACAATTCAGGAGCTGGACAAGTGTTAAAGAAAATGGCTTGACCTCTACTGGTACAAACAAAGCAGGAGTCAGCAAGCATCACCACTGCCAACTACTTGATGACTTTGGGTCATGGCTCCTGTCCACAGTGTTTCGCATGTTGTCGGCTCTCTAATTTCTCTTTGCTATGAACTGCCAATTGGCCCATAAAGAAGAGGCTATCTCCATTTTACAGACTGGGCATCTTGTCCATATCAATGAGTACCTGGTCTCAAATGACTCAGGCACAAATGGGAATGTAATCACTAGGTGTCTAACTTTTAACCTAACTATACCTAAAATACCCTACTAATCTAGGTCTTTTGAGCAACCACTTTGGAGGCTGGGGTGTGACTGCTGCCTAGACGTGCAGTAGGATAAACGCTCCTGTCGGTGACCAGAGAGCCGGACTCCAGGCCTCTCTCCATATCAACTTCCTTTGGGAGCCCTGGTTTCTAATTCTGTAAGACCGGGCCGACAGCCTGGGTCCTATCTACTGCATAAATACTACGGCAGTTAAATACACGGATGTTGAGGGAAATTGTAAAAAACAAAAAACAATCCCCCCCCACAAAAACCCCCCAAAACACCCTTGTGAATGTAATGAATTATTAGTATTTTAAGCATTATCATTTTTATACCTTTCTACTGAATTTTCAGTATAATTTCATTAACAAATAAGCTTATTTGTGTACCTGGAATGCTGAAAGTTACTTTGCTTTAATCACTACTAGAATTAATCCGACATTCCTCTGGCTATTATCACGTAAGACCAAAGTAATAAATATCTTAAAGGACTAACCTGAAAGAGATTAAGGTGAAGTACTATTTTGAACTTTAGTCCTTAATATTGGTAACATCTCTTTTAATAAGTAATTTAATATTTTAAGTAAAAAATTTGAGTTCCTAAACCCCATTTTTCAAAACATGACCATGAAGAAAAATGAGTTATGTACCAAACGAAGAAATATATTAGCTGATAACCAACATTTCAATCCTCCTTCTCACAACTAACATACGTGGTAATTCTGCACTTCAGCTTCCCTACCTATAAAATGGGAGTACTACTGACCGCAACAAGAACTGTAATTAAGAATTATAAAGATCTGAGCACAGTAAATATTAGTTAAATGTCAATCTTAAGTCTCATGCCTTTGCTTGGTCCTAGAGCTTTCTAGACATTTCCTACATATTTTAATTTAAACAACTTTGGAGCCATCTTTTTGAAAGAGAAAAATACACTGCCTTCTTGAATTTAGATCTTCCACATGTGGAAGATCCGTGGAAACAGTGGCAGGATGGGAAGCATGGGGGCGGGGGCGGGGGGGTATCTGCTATTAAACAGGTTAGAATGGGAGTGTGCGTGTGCCTTACCAGAGCAAACTCTGTTCATCTTGGTGCTCTGCACTCCCTACCAGGGTTGTGGTGTCTGCAGGTCATTCAGGTAGGCTAAGCATGGTTTGACCACATTACCTTTGGGAAGTGAGACAACTTGAAAATATGTGGGCATCTGTTGTGTTAGAAAAGTACAGCCGATCTGGTTTGCAAAAAGCATAGCCTTTATGAGTAGACACACACCGGGGCTACAATGAAAGAGGCAGATGTACTGAGGAGCACCGGAGCGTAACGCAGTATCAGGGAAATGGTACACTTGCCTGTCCCGTATGCAGGTGTCAAGGAAGCAGAACTAAGTTTACAGGGAGTAGAGGGAGGCTGTATTTTCCAAAAGTGCTGCCAGAGACTCTAATTGACTCCAATTTTAAAGACAACCCCTCACAATGGACAACAGGAAGCACTGTCCAAATGAGCACCTGTGTTCTAGGAACACAAATTTAGTAAACTGTCCAGATATGCCTGATTATGAGGTATTTTCCTTTTAAAATTATTTAATCTTTGCATTTTCCCCTAATTAAAAAGCATGTTTATTGTAAAAAATTAGAATATTAAAAAAGACTACATAAAAAGTCCAAGTTTCCAGTGACATCTTCATATGTACACGACTAGTGGGAAATCCAGTATATCTTCCTTGAGAACAAGGTTATTCAAAGTATTTACATAAAAGGCAAGTAGTAAATGTTTTAGGCTTTGTGGACTGTACAGTCTGTGTGGAAACTACTCAACTCTGCCACTGCAGCATGAAAGCAGATGTACACAATATGTAAACAAATGAGTGTACTTATGTTCTAATAAAACTTTATTTATAAAAATAGGCAGAAGGTGGGATGTGGCCCACTGGTTGTGTTTGCCCTCCCCTACTCCATATCGTTTCTTTTTTTTCTTCTGCATACACTAACATGATATGTATGTTATCCCTCTTATATATGTATATTTGCGTATATGTGTGAAAATAAAAATGGGGCCAAATTTCATATATTATTCTACAAGTTGCTTTTTCCACAACACATCCAGAAGTGGAATTACTGGGTTGCATGGTAGTTCTATGTTTTATTTTTTGAACAATGTTTTCTACCATTTTAACCTCTCTCTTTGCGCTACTTTCTGAGAGACTTCCTTATGACTTTATCTTCCAAACCCTTGAATTTTAATTTTTCTTATGTTTTTAATTTCCAAGAACTCTCTCTCTTTTTTTTCTTGGTTTGCTCTTAGAATGTTCCTTTTAAAAATAGCATTCTGGGGTGCATGGCTGAGGTTATGATCCCAGGGTCATAAGATCAAGCCCTGTGTTGGGCTCTGCACTGGGCATGGAGCCTGCTTAAGAGTCTCTCTCTTGGAGCGCCTGGGTGGCTCAGTCAGTTAAGCATCTGACTCTTGATTTCAGTTCAGGTCATGATATCAGGGTTGTGAGATCGAGCCCAGTATTGGGGGCTCCATGCTCAGCAGGGAGTCTGCTTGAGATTCTTTCTCTCCCTTCTTCCCTCCCCCACCCACCCCCATTCTCTCTATATAAAAAAGTAAAAACGAAAAAATAAATAAAAGTGGGAGACTGCAAGGAGTACAGGGGTGGGACTTTTAAGTATGGATCACACATTCATTTACTGTCCCTTTTCTTCAATACAGCTCCCCACCCCCAAAAGTGACTCATATCCCCCAATTTATAGACCCTCTATTTTGCCCTTACCAAAGAATACATCTTTGGTCTTTGCTGGGAAGGGGGAGAGCATCTAGGGACCTCTGGCTTCTTAGAAAACAGACTTTTAACCACTCTTCTTTATTTTAGCACATAGCCCTCCCACCTACTTCCCCTGATAGAGGGCCAACTTCTGAGTCTTTGGGAGATCACCCAGTGAAAATAGGTTCTATTGGCTCAGGATTCCGTTTTCTTGGGACTCCTAAGTCATTGAATAATTGCCCACGTGCTTTCCAATATTCTGTTTCTGTTGCCTCTTCTGTTTTCTCCATCCTTTTATGGATTCACGCCTTTCAAAAAAAATCTCTTTATCATTCTTGTAGTGCTGTTTCAGAGGAGGTGAGAACAGATCTGTGCGTTCAATCCATCACTTTTACCTAGATGTTCCTGTGAGGTTTTTTAATTTTTTTTTCTAACAGAACCACAGCTGTCTCCCGACTTCCTGTGAATAACACAATCTTTAGTGAATTGCTCTATGTAAAAAACATATTCTAGACAATCAAGCCTATCACGATGCATTTCTACATGCAAAAGGTTTGTCTATCCCTTTATATGATTTGGTGGCTCTGGGTTTACTTGTGTGCCCCAACTGGTGGTATCACTTAACAGTCTGAGAGACATATTTGGATTAAGATTATTAAAACAGAGATATGAAAGAAAAGTAGAGACACAGATGTTCTTAAGTACTAGAGACAACAGAGCTTCAAAACAGTCCAAATGAAATCAGAAATAATTCTCTAAGACCACACTTACTCCAGAAGGAAAAAAGAAACAGCCCAACTTCTTGGGGACCCACTCAGAAATGGTTGACTTGGACCAATTAACATTCTCGCCTTATCTGCTAAGGCACATACCACCATGGAATGAGCTAAATATGCAGTCCCTTATCCAAAAAATACTTATTTTACACATTTCAAGTCTTTAAAATTCACATACTTGACACTAACATACTTCTATCTTGATGTTATTTTTACGGTTTATCATGAGTAGATCAAGGTTATAGGATCAGTTTAACCAGAAATCAGTATCAGAAATCATATAGATATTTCTTAGTCAATGACAACCACCAACAATCATCTCAATAAGTGATTCTTATAAGTCCACTTAGGCAGAAAATCAGCACACAGATCTTCAGTTAACTACAGAAGCAGCTCAACCTTGCAGTAAGTTTCCTTTCTGAAGGACCCAAAGTTTCAGAAGCAAGTCAACATTCTACCAGCCAAGCTGAGAAGGCCAGGACAGGGCAGTAAAGGCTGTAAGTACCTGCACTGATCCCCCATGGCGGTCTGCAGCCAAGTGAGACGTCAGGTACGAGGTATTGGTCTGCCGGCTGGGCTGGATTTCCCACTCTCCTCGGCGCTCTGACGATGCAGTCTGCTCAGGCATTAGGAAGCATGAGAGCAAGATATGGAAGGAAAGGTGAAGCAACAGCAAGCAATAACAAAATCAAGTACATTAGTGTCCCTGAGGGTTTAGTTTTCGTTTTGGAGTTTAAACTAACAACCGCTGCAAAGCACTGAGAAAAAGTTAGCTTGGCTACATTCATTTCAGCCTGATGAGCCAATACATGAGTCTACAGCACACCATCCTCACCCAGACACAGAGAAACAATAATCACCAAAGGGGGCGGGGGGCACCACCAAAAGCTGGAATCAATTTTAGCTTCCACATTAGTACAATTCAGTAGCCACTAAGCAGACCGAATTCAGAATGTTAATATCGTTGGACAAAGGAACAATCATACTTACAAATCATTTCACTGATTAAAGATCTACCTAAATAGACAGTAGTCAATACAGAAAATTCCTAGCATTAGGAATCAAGATAATATGGCTTTTCCTTAAATAGGGAACCCACCACTCTCAACATAAACCTCTACAAGACTTTCAACTAAGATAAAATAAGCAGTGGTGGTGGCTGGAATATGCTTTCTCATCTAAAAGAATGAAAAAGTATATCTTCAAAACAGGTTCACAGATCAATATGAAAAGATGGGGGGGGGTAAGCTACAATGTTTTCCTGATTCCTCTAGCTAATGGCCTCTAGTCTGGAATTAGAAATAGTTTTAGATATGACTACTATGAATTGCTTTCTTCCAGAAAGCAAAAGGCAGATCTTTCCCCAGCAAAAGGAGGGCTTCCAATCCAAAACCTTTTTGGGTTCTGCTTTCAGTTCTGCTGTCATTCAGGCTCTCTTCATTCCTTCTTTACCTGTTTTTTAGATCTCATACTATTCTGATCTTGCTCATTTGTGATTTTTGTTCTGAAGACTCTGTTTAGGTGCCTCTTCCCCTGTACCAGATGGCTGAGGAGGTGTTAACATCATGGCGCTCAGCTGTAACAGTCCTAAGGCTCTACAAAATGAAAAATGAGGAGTTGGAGAGGCAGCAATGAGGGCTTAGTAAATCAAATTTTAATTGCTGCTGATACAAACAACAGCAGGGGCTGGGAGGTGATACTGCTGCCCTGCATGAAAACCAGCAGGGACGCAATAAATCTTAGAGATGTTCACAGCGGTCAATGTTGTATTTTATCAAAAAGAAAAGGAAAAGGAAAGAAGTAGTTGTCTGAGGCTCATATCCACTCTCCCTCTCCTATATCTCATAGACAAGAGCTGTTTAAAGCTCGTCTGTAAGTCACCAAAAAGGCTTTTTCCATTAGAAACAAAACAAAACCCGAGCCTCATGTATCAGCTACAACTTACTCATCTTTATTAATGGAATCTGAAGCCACATGGGTAACAGCAGTGTAAAGGGTCCTGGCCATGTTTCCTGATATTCCTCAGGGAATGGGCACATATTCTGTAAGGAGGCAGCCGTATGAACTTAGTTGGTACATTCTCTAACAAAAGAGGGGTTTGGTTCCATACTGCTAGTCACATTTGAGAATCAAAGCTACCCAAAAAACCCGCCCCTCCGACTATTTCTGCCAACAGAAATTCAGATGTTTCATTTTCCAAAATAAGGCTGTGGTTTCTAACATAATCTTAACTTTTATAAACTTATTGACAGTATCCATATCCTCAGAGAACTTAATCTCATATCTTTTTACTACTAGAGATTTGATAATAAATCTGGTTATTGTTAATTTTTCTACGTAATCTCTATACCCAACATGGGGCTCTAACTCACAACCGCAAGATCCAGAGTTGCCTGCTCCCCTGACTGAGCCAGCCAGGTGCCCTGCCCTGAGGAGAAATCTAGTATTATAAGAAATACCCATAACTATTATCCATTAGTGATAGCTTCTTCAGTTCCTCTAGGACTTTACTTTTTGTAATATTTAAGTAGGATATTTAAGTTCCTAAATGACTATGAAGAACTGTTAGTTTTCAAAAAATTTACATGTTTAAACAACATCCAGACATTTATAAGCCATTTGGGGTTGTTTTGAGTTCTAGGATATATGTTCAGTGTGATTACTTCTTGCATGAATGCTCTCTGTTTTGCACTTGTTTTTAAGGCAGACAAAGCTGAAAATGGAAAGAAATGTACATAAAACACTCATATGCTTTTAAGTTTAACAAAATCTGGACAGCTGATCAACTATTATTTCCATTTTTACTGAAACACATATCAGAAGTGTGGTTTGATGCCACTGTCTGATTCACAGGACTGTGTACTTATTTATATTCATTCTAGTTAAATACATAATTAGTTGGAGGAATTAACATTTTTGTGTAGATTTCAAAAATAGCAAGACATTTTCCAAAGGCCTAAAAGTCACACTCCACCTCCAATATCAAAGCAGTGTGTTGTTTATCTTTTGAAAAGGGAAGAACAATGTTAACAATTCCAGACTGCTTCACATACGCTTCCGCAGCGGCGAGCCGCACCGTACTACTGCCCTCCAACGCCTTCTACCGCCCCTGGAAGCAACAGCACCAAGTGACGGGTATGAACCTGCGGTTGGTGGTTTATCACTGGGAATTATTCTTCATCGTAATACTAAACTCAATGGCTATTCTCTTCTAGAATTTAAGGGCTAGGACTGGTATATAGCAGTTGATATGGTAGAAAGGGTCATTTGCCAACTTTAGAAAGCAACTGAGTGCCCAGAAACTAGATGAAACCGAGGAATGTCGACAACGACGGTATGCTGCTAGTGTACCTGAAAGGTATTCTAGGCAATGCTGTATACACAGGGTTATGACTAGGCATAACCAGCACAGCATACGGTCATACAAGCAAACCAGCAGAGGAGATCGGCATGTAAACTCTTCACTCTCAAAGACCTCTCATGCACACGTGTCTATCTAACAGGCAATCAGGAGTTTCCATGGACAGAAGAGTCACTCAGCAAGGTCAATCTCTCTGCATCACTTGAAAGGCAAAGGTCCACATGGAGTGTGAAAATCCCCAAAGGCAGGAGCAGGGATCTCAAGCAGTGGGAATTCCTTGGGGAAACGCTTTAAACTCTTCTGCTGTGACTGCATACCTGTGTGGAAATGCCTGGTTTACTATCTAGTAGGTGAATGTGGAAATGAGAAAGCAGCGACCCAGCACAGCATAAATCAAAGAGGAAGCTAACAAAAGTTATGTAAGAGGAAATTTAGAGGAACCTGGTGTAAAAAATCAAAACTCCCACCTGTAGTTTTATATATATTTATATATATATATATATATATATATATATATATATATATATAAATAACCTGTGGTTATTAGGGCAGAGGAAATGAACATCTCCCAGCAGTCACCTGGCCAGGATTAATGGACAGACAGTGGGGAGAAGGACACTAACAAGAGGGCAAGAAAATACAGTCTGGAAACACCTGAGGTACCACCCCCATCTATGGCTCGGACATTATTTCCAATTCTTATTGGAGATAAAGCTCCTGTTCTCAAGCAAAAGGCAGGCAAACATTTTTCTCCTGTTGTAGCAAATAAATCACTGAATCCTATTCTTTATATAAAGTTATATAGTTACTTCAAAAACTTAACTGATTACATTTACAAAGAACTTTCTCCATTTCATTTCATGCCTCCCGAAGAATTTTACGAGGTGCCACCTATACAGAACATTTTGGCCTCCCATGTCGGTCGTCTAGGCCTCATTATATAATTACAGTCTTCAACTATAATTAACAAGAATAGAGACCAAATAGTATCAAAAAGTTAGTAATGAATACACTAGGTTACATTCTGTCTTACCACAATTCCAAGATTTAAAAAAAAATTTTTAAGGTAGCAGGGGTAAGATGGAGGAAGAAAGAATGAGGCAGGAAGCATCTCAAGAATTTTTTTTTTAGAGTATATTAGACCTTAGATATGAAATTTTTGAAAGCTGGCAAGGTTGCTGAAGTGTATACTTTAACAAAATTAAAAACTTCCTTCTGTTAAGCTCATGAAATAGCACCAATTTCCTATGCCAGACAGGGATTATTCCATGCAACCTGTCATGTGTGCAAACAAAACCTTCCTGTATTCTACAGCCTTCATATCAAATATCAGGGATGTTTGAGAATCATTGAAAACAACCTAGAAAGGATTATTCCCAAGTTCAATACTACGCAGGCCCATAGAGCTAGTAGTATCAATTCTGTGAAGCTCTGAGAAAAATTACAGGAACCATTCTAGACGTCTGAAACGCTCTACTCAGACCCTGCTCTATTCTTATTCGAAAGAGTATAGGACATCCCCCCACCCCACCCCCAAGAAGGATGACATATCTAGGTAGCATTTCTCCAGACTCTCCTTCCTACAAAGGAAGTGTCTCAGAACAAGGATGTCTGCTGAAAATACTAAATGCTGAAGACTGCACAAAGAAAACACAGAATAGAGAATTCCAGCAGAGGTGAGTGGCAGCAAGTAGGTGACAGAATGGGAGAAGGTAAGAAAAGGCTTGTATTTCAGTCTTATACTCCCTCGTTTCAATGTCTGCCTTGGGGTAAAGGTCCCAGAAGTGAGGAGGGACAGCCCCATTCTGCAGAGAGTTCTATGCTGGAGAGTGACAGGGAGAGTATGCAATCTCGACACCCGAGTTCCTGCTAGAAAGCAGGCAGCAAGGTGGGAAATTACACAGAGGTCAGAGGGAGACAAATTCTCTCTGAGCACGCTCATCTGCCCTTCAACTAGCAAACTGTGAGCCTTGCTGAAAACACAGTCGTACTCTGTCAAAGGAAGGGAATGGAGAATTAATCAGCTTTTGTTTGTTCTAAAGCTACTGGACTTTCAAAAGAATATACAAAGATATTCATTTTAGGAACATCTCTGACCATCTTGGCTACTTAGCAATCTGGCTTAATCTCCCCTTTGGAAAAGCAGTGCTTATAATAAGCTTCTTTCCGTAAGCATGGCAGTGCTAACCCACACATAATTTTCTAAGGCTATACATTCCTTAAATGTAATCTCTTGGAGTCTAGATACAAACGAACACATCTAAAACATTCTTTTTTTTTTTTTTTTGCAGATTTTATTTTTAAGTAATCTCTAAATCCAACATGGGGCTCGAACTCACACCCCTAAGATCAAGAGTTGTACGCTCTACCAACTAAGCCAGCAAGGTGTCCCCGAACTACTCTTTTACTGGGGGCACATCTTCTGAGCTCAACATGATTTGACCCTTTTAAGTTTTATTGTTCATTTCTTGTGTGTTTATAAGATATTGAATTAGCTTAAGTATGGTTCTTCTAGAAGAATAAGGGATCAACTTTTTTGACATTGGATTCATATTTTCCTGCCTAGTCAAACTTGAGAATTTGTAAGTAAACAGTTCACTTCGTAGAAAATGACAAAAAGTAAGTTCTTTCCCTTAAACATATACTGTACATATAAAAATGAGTAAGTACTATTCAATATTATCATAGTAGGATGCCACGTCTAGTAGAGTTTAATAGTTCTAGATAGCCAGTGTGACTCTTTCCAACCTCAAAACAGATATGTTTCTACCTAACCTTCTAGGTCAAGTACCCCTTCTTCATATCACAACAGAAAATCTATATAAGTACCAAAACTGGTGAACCATGGTAGCATGTGTATAGCATTTACCTGAATAAGGAATGTCACAGGCTTAGATTTAGAAAGAACAGGAAGCATACTAGTGTGTGCACATCCTGGTCAATGCAATATTCTATATTTAGCATGTTGAGCAAACGCACTGAATAAAACCTTCAACAGTGCAATATACTGCATTCCAATATTAGATCTCTGGATAATGGCAAGACTTACTTCCTGATCACGCTTGATCAGAAAATGCAAAGGGAAGCTTTGCTAGGTAGAAAGAGGCAGAACTATTTTTCACCCCCTTCCTGATGGATGGTAATGCAGAATTCTTTAGAGAGGAACCACAGCTACAGCAAGATTTACCATTTTTTGGATCTGGGAAAGGACAAACACCAAGGGGGAAATGACAGAAAAGACAAACCCATTGGCAACTTTCTGAAGAGACCTAGCTTTATCAGTATTTATTCTATCCAAACTCATGATTTAATTATAGTTCTCTAGCTAGGTGATACTTATGTTAAAAAAAATTACTTTTAAGCATCTGATATTAACATAGTTGTAAAACACAGATCCGATATAGGTGAATTTAAATACAGTTCTTTGGGAACCATATTTGGGATCTATTACTGCATCGAGGAACCCAACAGTACTCAATTCGACATACCTACCATTCAGAATAGCAAAGCAAATTTTCCCTGAAAATTCTCATTGTAACAGAAGAGAACTAATCCAATTGCCTGAGCTCACTCTGCAGCAAGACCTGCTGTGGTTTTTTGAACACCCTTTCCCTTCAGTAGACAATCCAGCCCTACTCTGGCTGCTAAAGGAGGCAAAATGGCTTTTTGTGGAAATAGAAAACAAGCAGGAAAAGAAAGCTTACAATTATTTTTTCACGGAAGGTTAAAAATCTGTATTTTAAATGAACATCTGACTTCATCTACGCTCCTCATTTGACAGATTCATTCATTCAAACAATTAATTACCAAATGTCTACTATTCCAGACATTGTTTTGGGTGTTAGGGAGATAGCAGTGAACAGAACAATAAAAATCTCTACCCTTACTTACAGGCTTACATCTGAGAAAGCTGAGCAACACCCCCCCCCCCAAAGGTTAAATGTCCTATGGCCAAAGGCTTGGGCTAAGCTAAAACCAAGTTCTGAGCTCCTCTTCCTCCTCTAACTACTCTAAGTATGGGACTAAACAGAGCCTGTTAATCCCCAGGTTCGCTCCTCCACCACAACTGAAGAAAAAGGAGGCTCTGAAGGCACTATTATCAGCGTCATCCCCATGCTCTGACTTCTAAATATGTCACTATTGTTTTGTTTGTTTGTGAGAGCCCTCCTCTGCCTGCTAGCCATCTTCAGCTAGAATACACTCCAAGTATCTGAAACTCAAGGTGCTTTAATTCAAACTCACTTAAGTAAGTTTCTCCCCCAACTTTCCCATTTCTAGTAATTGTACCGCCTGCCTCCAAATTATTGGGGCTTCAAAATCTCAGCAACAGCTCTGACTCATCCTTCTCCTTCAACCTTGATGTGCATGTGGGCCGCCAAGTCTGGTAGATCATACCCTTAATACCATTTCTCAGTTCTACGTCATTTTCACGACTACGGCCCATCTAGGCCCCCTTTACCTCTGAAGGGGATGCACTGTGTTTTTATTGTCTCCATGCTGGCTGCCAGGCTATTTGACAGATTTCCATGCCAAAAGATTTCTAAAGCAAAGTTTTGATCTTATCAGCCCTCTGTTAAAAACCTACTATTCCCCACTGAAATTAAATACCAACTCTCCAGCCCAGCATTCCAGGAATGTCATCAGATGGCTCCAAGATATTTTCCTAGCCTTGTCTCCTTCATTCGCATCGTATGTGTTAGCAAAATGAACCAGGTAACTTGTTGCTCACATTTCCTTTTTGCTTGGAACGCCTCTTTCACTCCCACGTTACTCTTCCAAGAGTACTTCAAATGCAGCTTCTTTCATGAAACTCTGTCACGCTCAAGACTAGATGAAATGTCTCCTTCTTCCAATCTCTGATGATGGTCATTTGAAACTTGGGATGCTTCTCTGTTCTGCCTTGGATTATAGTTATCTGGCTACTGGCATATCCGCTTGTCAGTTCTTTGAGGACAAGGATTCCCTACTATCTTGGTAGCCCTAGGGCACACTTGCACAGAGCAGGTCCTCAGCTAGACTTATTTAGTCAAAGTTGTAGAGAAGAAGTTAGCTACCCCTAAAGTGAGATTAATACTTGTCAATATCTCTCAAAGAGAGACTTGACTTTCTTCTTTTGCTGATTTCAAAATTGAAAAGAATCAGTCTAAAAAAGAACATATACCGCTTTCAATTCCTAGAGTTATGTAAGGGACCTATGTGACTGCAATTTTGCTTAAAAAATAAAAAACAAAACCCCCAAAACATAAGAACACAACCCTAAAGATGGAACAAAAGCAATGAGACCACAGAAGAAGACACAGTGTAAAGGTAGAAGAGACACCGGAAATCCATTTGCCCACAGGGCACAGCGCAGAAAGAATTCTACCCAGCAAGGACTCAGAATCCTGCTGGGAGGGAGGTATAATACTTGCATTAATGTGGGGGGAAAAATGTGGGGACTTTCAATCCCTTAGCAGCCATGGGATACTAAAAACCCTAAACGGGGCGGGGGGGGGGGGGAATCAGAGAGAATTTCAAGATTCAGTTCTTCAAAAAGAAGTTCATTATTGCTTTGCAGATGAGATTTCCTAATTACACACACTGGTTTAATGACCCTTCACTTAAAAGTACACTGAAAATCACTGTACTTTTACTCCGATACTAGGTATGAATGTATTTTTCACCTTGGCAATCTAGGTTTTCAATATGTCTTTTTCCCATACTTTTAAAATCCATTCAAAACAGCAGTGTTGATTAAGAATTCAAGTAGAGGGGCGCCTGGGTGGCACAGTGGTTAAGCGCCTGCCTTCGGCTCAGGGCGTGATCCTGGCATTCTGGGATCGAGCCCCACATCAGGCTCTTCTGCTATGAGCCTGCTTCTTCCTCCCCACTCCCCCTGCTTGTGTTCCCTCTCTCGCTGGCTATCTCTATCTCTGTCGAATAAATAAATAAAATCTTTAAAAAAAAAAAAAAAAGAATTCAAGTAGAAAAGACAAGGGAAATTAAGGAAATACCTATTTTAGTTTGAAATACTCTGAAAACACGAGTGGGCAGATATGTTGATTATGCTGACTTCGCTGACTACTTAGATTTTTTTTTTCTTTCTATACTTTTTCTATCTAAATGCATTTTTCATTATAAGGTAATATAATCTCATTATAGAATAGTTTGGAAAAATATTAACCACAATATTATCAGTTTCAACACTACTTCTGTTAATATGTTGGCATTATCTCCTCTCACTGATTTTTTCATTTTCTCTTCCCCTCAGGGGAAATCGTGATGTATTTCTACTTTTGTACTCTGATTTCTTCACTCTACAAACCATAAACATTTTCAGGTTGCTACAAGTTTTCCTAAATATTATTTTAAGTGGCTATGTAACATTCCACTGAATAAATGCACTGCAACTCACTTTACTATAATCGTTTATTTGATAAAAGATTTGAACTAGATCCATAACCATTCCCTTCTAGTTAAATAGGTGGATCATTTCCCAAACTTTGTTTCAAATTACACTGCAACAATTTTATGCTCATAACTTAAACTATATCTTGGGTTGTTCTATTATGATTAATTCCAAGAAGTAAGATTTTTCTATCAGACAGAACAGTAACTTCATCCAATTACCTTCTCGAAAATTTGAAACAATTTGCAAAGTCCCGGTCAATGTAGGAGAGTGTCAGTTTAACTGTGCACTCAGCTACACTTTTAACAAGGGAGGTCCAAGAAGAACAACGGCAGAAGTCAACGGTATTCTGTTGTCAAATGAGAAGCCATTCAAATTACAATTCTCAGCCAACTACTTTGACTAAAGCATTTAACTATGGACCCAATTAGTGTACACAGTTTGCTAACCCCCGTCTTTTTGCCTATCTACTCTGTATTTTAGCTACTAATACATAGATATCCTTCCTTTATACTCTTTTTTTTCTTACCAAGCCATATATTTTGCTAAAAGTATGTACTTATGGTGAGTCTATCCATTATTTGTATGTATATTTCACTGTACATATATGTGTATGTACTTCTATCTGCTGTTTTTAACCTACGTGGTTTCATATGTACATCTGAGATGATAACTGTTTTTGTATTTTATTTTAAACATATCTGTGAATATTAAAAAGCGAGGTCAGGGGTGAGGAGAACAAGGTAATTTGATAGGTGATGACTCTGTGTGTGTGTGTGTGTGTGTGTGTGTGCGCGTGTGTGCATATCTGTTAATTAACCTTTGCTTATTTATCTACTGGGGTCCTCAGTTTTCTCTTAGCAATGTACAGCTGAACGTTGAACAACACTGGGGTTAGGAGTATTGGCCACTGTGAGGTTGAAAATGTCCATATAACTTTTGACTCCCCTCAGAAGTTAACTACCAAAAGCCTACTGTTGACCAGAATCCTTACCAATAACATAAACAGTCGATAAACACGTATTTTGTATATTACACGTACTATATACTATACTTACAATAAAGCTAGAGGAAAGAAAATGTTACTAGGAAAATCGTAGGAGAAAATACATTTACAGTACTGCACTTTATTTATTTATTTTTTTAAAAGATTTTATTTATTTATTTGATGGAGAGAGAGATAGCCAGTGAGAGAGAGAACACAAGCAGGGGGAGTGGGAGAGGAAGAAGCAGGCTTCCAGCGGAGGAGCCTGATGTGGGGCTCGATCCCAGAACGCCAGGATCACGCCCTGAGCCAAAGGCAGACGCTTAACGACTGCGCCACCCAGGCGCCCCATGCACTATATTTTTTTAAAAAATTTGCATATAAGTAGACCCACACATTTCAAACCTGTGTTGTTCAAGGGTCAATTGTGTAGGATATAAAGATGAAAGTCATATTTACTTCCCAGTGACCCCTTTCTTTAAATGTTGTCAAACTTGTTGATTCTTGTGTGTTTGCCTCTTCAGCCTTTAGGCTGAGAGAACCCTCTCATACAGACCACTAGTTTCTCAGACTATGAACACTGAAGGACGGATGACATGGCCTTCTCTGGAGTGGCCGAAAGCAAAGCTAAGTCTTCACTAAAAGATCCATCTCAGATCTTGGCCAGCTCTAGGATTAACCTGGGGGCAGAGGGGGAAGAGAGGTGCCAGTTTACGCCTCAGTCAGCTGGAACTCCAAATTACCCACTCTTCTTAACCAGCAAAAAACCCCTCAGCATTGGCAAGGGCACCATACCGGACTGCAGATGAGACCCAAAATGGGCTACCCTGTTCATCCTGTACGTTCAGCAGGTCTTTCAGGCCTGTGGTGGACTCCCCTTTCAGTCAACAGACCTGGACAAGCCCAAATTCTCTAGACCAGATACTTCACGTAAATCGCCTGGCCCCATCTCAGCACCGTGACACGGCCCCGAGGAATGCTGGAGTGCTGCACACACCACTGAGAAATGGCAAGTCCTTTGTCTTTAATTTCAGTATATACACTGAAGCAGAGAAGCTGAAGAATTTCGGTTTTAGTATTAGCCATGAAGAGGCAGAATGTCTGAAACAAGGAAGGCCCAGCACGTACCTGATTTCGCAAAGGCTGTTGCTGTGATGGCCGGTCCCTGTGTGTGTGGCTTTCTCGAGTTATTGCAGATGCACCAGAATCTACGTGAACTGACCCTACTGGAGTAGGCTGGAAAGATAGGACAAAAAAATCAAGTGGAAAACAGGTCCAACTCAATGTCTCCGCAAAGGAGAGCATCATTCTAATTCTAATAACAGTAGTGATGATTATTCTCAGCCACCAAAGGCAGTTTCTAGTGTTCTTGCCTTCTCAGTTTGTTTATCTGCAAAAGGGAGGCCTCCTGGTCCTCAACAGCTCATTGGAGAGTAGCTTACTTTGGAAAATAAGAAAAACATCCTACAGTGATGTGTTAGCGTGTTCTCGGGCACTGTGGACCCCTGGCCAGAAGAGCCAATTCAAGTTTCCTAAGGCTCTGGGTTCCACTCCTCCAGAAGTCAAGCACCTTCACAGCTTATGAAGCACCAGCTTCTGGATCATTCAAATGAAAGTTCTTCTTAAGAACTGGCTTAAGTTCTGCTATCTTAGGACATATGGGTCATAATCTTAAAAACATTTAAAGGAATTGCTCTTCCTTCCCAACTCTAGTAATTGCAACCTAGGGCATCACCCTGAAAAGGTTGGCAAACGTAAAGTCTGCGTCAAAGGAATGTTCTCCCCGCAGACTTAAGCAGAAAGTCTGGCAAGCCGAGTGGTGAGGCAGTGCTGGTCTGAGGTGAGGAGGTAAAACAGGATACTCACAATAGGCCTCCCGACCCAGTCGTAGGCGTAGTCAAAGGTGTAGCCTTTCCTTTCAAAGAGGTCTGTGAAGAGGGTCCGTAAATACTCATAGTCAGGTTTTTCAAAGAAGTCTAATCGCCTGACATATCGCAGGTAGGTTGCCATCTCTTCTGTAGAAAAGAGGTGAAAGGCCATGCTCATGAGCTGAACGCTTCCCATGGAGAGAAGCTCTGGGCCAAGCCAAGAATATCTGGTGTTTTCTTTGTAACCCAAATGAAAGTGATAAAACCTGTCCTGGTCTAGAGGACAATAAAAGGAAATGTGAATTTTCTGGAGAGCACCCTTATCTAGAGATACCAAGTCATCGTCTCCACCTACTTGGAAGCTTCGGTCACAGTGGCTAGAGGGTCCTTTTAGCATCCTACCTGGAAAGTTTTCACAGAGAGCTTCAATGGGAGTATTCCTTTTGGTGTCACCAATTTTTTGATATCTCTCTTTTAATGTATCAGCCTGTAGAGTAGAGAGACAAAGTTACTTGGAAAGAGGTGCCAAGTATGGGAGGTCCAGTATGTTTGGGGAGGCAATGGTTGTTTCACTCAAACTGGCAAGATTTGCTAGACTCAGTCTTCTAATAAATAAGAAATGTACTAGAGATGATGTATTTAACATCTGCTCTGTTCTGGAAGGTTTTCCTTGTAAGTATATTTAGTAGTCTCAGAAAAACACCATCAAATGTAATGAGACGAGTGGCTAGGAGAAGAAAGTAAAAATATCATATAGCAGTATTTTCAAAATTGTAGAAGCTTACTAATCTCCCATGGCCACGGGGGTTCAAAAGTGATTCAGCCTTTATCTTCTTAGATCAGTTCTACGATAAGATAAAAAATACTGCTAACCCAAGTGGGGGTCTGACAGATAGATGGCTCCACAGAATATTTACTGTGAAGCTGAATAGAAAAAGAGAACAAGTAGTAGGAAAAAAATGCCTTTCCACAATGTGCTTCCAGAGGGAAAAGTGTTACCTATGACAGAGGCATGGCTAATAGACAGGCTTGATATAAGTCAGTGCCTCAAAGCAGCCAAGTCTGGCTTGCTCAGGATTATAGACAGAAGGCTCCTGGAGCTTGGACCAACAACGTGGTTTCAAGGGATTCTCATAAGGCTCTCCCTAGCCTGCTGCACCCAGCTTTAAGCGACAGTGTTCTAAAGTAAGTTGGAGAAATTTTAGATCTATGCCACCAAAATGATTTGTGGACCATGAGAAAGTTTCAAACGATGATACGAAAATGCACTGCTTGGATATGTGATGAGCAAACAGAATGTGAAACTCTATCTGACATCTATCAATATCAGTGAGAAGATACATATGACTAGGAGAAGACGAGGAGGTGTTAGGAGAGGAATTTAAGGGCAAAGAAATAAAATTTTCCCAAAGGGAAGGGCAGAAGCTTTACTTTTCAGGACAACAGCCTAGAAAACATAGCAAATGAATCCTTCTTCCCTTCTGGAGGGAGACAGGGAGGGGGCTAGGGGGTGTAGAAGTAATCTATGTATTAAGTTTCTTTCCATACTAACATGTTGAAATAATACAACTCAAAAATATGTTTCACATTTAACTATCTAATGGGACTTAAAATGGGTTAGAAGTTCACCATTTCCTACTCTAACCAGCCAAAGGCATGAAGTAATTACAGTGGTTATAATTATTATCAATAGTTAACTTGAACACAAATGTACTGTGCCGATACCTACCTAAGGAAGGCTATTTAAACTACATGCTTCATAAGGAACGGCTATGATCTGCATAGGCATTGACTGAATAAAACACATAAACAGCAACATTAAACCTGGATTTTTGTTTTAGTTCAGGTGGGTCCTTAGCCTACGGAGGATGAACAAATATTTTCCAGTTCTCCTTAGGGGCACACCCAGCCCTGCTGGCCTTGCTGGTAAAATGTGTAGCAGCTGCTGTCATCAATTTGTTCCAGAAATTCCCCAGCACACTGGGAACACTCTTCCTGCTACATAATGGTAGTGGAGGAGGAAAGTGACACAGAGAAAAGCAGCATTGCCAAAGCTGGGAGGGAACAAGGGAAGAGATTATGGAAAACCCCAAAACAAGGAAGAAGGATTCAGAAGGGGAAGATGACGAATGTAGGCAAAACAGCTCCCAAAGTCCAGGGGAGCATTTATGATATAGACTAATGTAGCTAGTCCCTGGGTCTCATCCCTGTCGCCAGCCCATCTTCTTACAGACATCGAGTCAGCAACCCCTCCATTAACAACTGAGTATTGAAGCAAAGCCCTCCGCTGAGCACTTTCAAGGGTACCTTGAGTCCTTGCCAGGGCAGGCTGCCTCGAAGGAGATACATGAACATATGGCCTAGGGCTTCCAAATCATCCCGGCGGCTTTGCTCTAAAAGGGGAGACAGATCACACATCATGTTGGCAGTTGTTAAAGCAGAAAGGGGTTCAAAACCAAGTAATCCCTTCAGAAACCCTTCTGTCTCTGGAAAGGCTCTGCTTACTCATTCTTTGTAGATCTAACGCAGGCATAGTATTTTAGATCAAAACCAAAAAACTTCCTTTTGTACTTCCTTTGCTGTCACTGGCAAATAAATAGCAAGGGAGAAGAGCAAATCCTAAACTGAAACCAAATCCAAATCCAAATCACTAAACGATGAGTAACCACCCCTCAGTCATTGCTGTCACCTTCCTGAAAGTAAGATAATTTAAATGACACGTTATTTCCAGTATATGGGCTACGATTACCCTTTGGGTGACCATCGTGGAAAGTGAGAAGCAGATTAAACAGCTGAAACTTTTAAACAGTCCATTCTGGCTAGACACAAGCTACAGAATGCTTAGCATACATATCAAGTGCTTTTAATTCATCATAAAAATTAATACTTAAAATTTGGTTCAACATAAACAAACACTGATGTATAATCTCTCAGTTCCAATCCCTTTGTACCATGTTCCATAGCCACCTTAAGAAAAATTTAAAATGTATTACTTAAAGTGCCCTTTATGGGCACATAAAACAGGATCCCTGCATTCTGGGAGCTTATCATGTAAACAAGTTGCTAGGTTTTTCTTTCCTTTTAACTGGAAAGACTAAGATGGTAAAGAACCTTAGAATACTTAACAAAAAACTGTCATTTCATCTCAGAAAACATCCTTATGCGTTCTTGGGTTGTCAGACTCTATTTCTTATTTGCCGATTATGGCTCATCTCAGACATCTGGTGTGTTTATTTCTCAGAATAAAGTTTAGGGCTTTATCGAGAGAAATTAGAGAGACAAGACTAAGGGGCTACTCTAAACTCAATCGTGCTTTCTTTGTGCAGAAAGGAAAATCTAAGAGGGAGGCAGGGAAAGCTACTCAGCTCAAAATACGAAAGTACATGTTTAAGGGCTGCGTCCAATTATGGGAAATGAGCATGAAAAAGAGTGAATAGAACTCTGCAGGGCAGATGAGGAAAGAAAAGGCAACTTTCTAAATTGCAGTTTGAAAACGGTTTTTGGCAAGGTGGTCGCTAATGGGAAAGGGAGGCACCCTGACAAGAGAGAGAAATAACATAAAATTGAGTGGTTGCACATCAACTGAATAATCTTTAAAAGAATGAAACACAACAGCAAGACCAACAGAAGCTTTTGTCTGCATGCTTGCCTGAGGTTTACAACAAATTTTATTTAAATTGAAAACAAAAAGCCGTTAGACGAAAAGAGTTTGTTAACAGAACCTAAAGACACACAATAAAAAACAAAGTACAATCAGGGTGAGTTGAGGCCTCCCACAAAGCAGGGCAGATAGAGGAACCGTACCCTGCAGCTTCTCACACTGTATCACACCTACTCACTGACTTTCCATTTTTATATCCTCTTCCTCTAACAAGAGGCCCCTTGGTAATAAAAATTCACTAGACAATTGGTCGCACTTTTGTTAGTTGAGCACTAGAGGGCGAAACTCTCCACATTTTCAGTATTGATCAAAACTTCAGAAAAAAGCCCAACTTCTCTCCACAGCAAAGCCCATTATAAAAGGATGTGTTTTTTTTTAATCAAATTAAATCAAACAAACAAAAAACACATGTAAACCCACTGGAATAACTAATAAAGTGGTTTTCCAAATGCTGAGCACCATGAAAAATAGCTGTGGAATATGGAACAATAGGAAGAACAATGGCTTCTGAGTCAGGTTATCTAGCTCCTGGCCCATTCTTTCCATTAATTTGATCCATGTGAAATTAAGCATGGCCAAGTCACCTACTTTGGGCTGCAGTCCCCTCAACTGAAAATAAAGTGGCTGAATTAGATAATCTGAGAAGTCATTTTCTAGTTCTAAAATTCTAAAGTCATTAATCTATGATAATTTGAGCCATTAGTAATTAATCTATGGTAATTTAAGCCTTTCCAAAAAAACCAAAAAGAAGTGAAAACCAGAGTCATGGTTTATTTCCATACTTCTTTGGAAACTCCATATTCACTGAATTCAGCGTTTCCACATGCCCTAATTTTTTTTTTTTTATGAAGGATATTTTCCTTTTCAAAGAAGAAAGGTTTTAATATGAGTGGGGCCAGCAGGACACAGAATTCTTCCACACCATAAAGGCCTGCTCTCGACCATTCAGAAAGATGCTTGGTTTTACATGTGTCACATCCCTGATTTTAGGTCAAATATATTTTGCTGGAGGAAAGGGGCTAGGTGACCCAGTGTTCTCACCCTAACTTCAAACATTAAAGAATACAAAATCAAAATGGGCTACCTTAATCAGTGGGAAGTTGGCTAATCTGATGTGGTAATGTCAGTTTTAGGAGGCTTCAACCCTTGTCCTCCCTCACAAAATTAATAGGCAATTCTCTCCAAGTCATTTGAAGACACCCTTCTCTTTTCCTTCATTACAACATGTAGAATGCTACACATTTAAAAACCAGTTATGATTCGAGTTCCTATGGAAACCTCTCTGCTTTGAGACCCTGACCAGAGTTTAAAGGGCATGTGACAACCATCTATATGTATTCTCTGTAATAGGGACAGGACAAAATACAGTGACAGGTTCAATGTGACCTGGAAAACTCTTGAACTCAGGAAATTCAAGTTTGGAGATAAACTCAAAGTTCCAGCAGGAATGGCTACACCAAGAGATGAAAGAACCCAGTCTGAAGACCATACGTGCTTAAAACATACTTTGTCAAATACATAAATAAACTACCATTTAGAGTCTTTGCTACCATGAGGCACTATGCTAAACACTTTATATACTTTATCTCAGAATCTTATAGTATAAGGCACCATTATCATACCCATTTCATAGATGAGATAACTGAGGCCAAGGGAAGAAGGTTACCGGACCCAAAACACATAGCTTTAAGTGCAGGAGCCAGGATTTGCATCCCTTCTTCCTAACCATTACCTTGTACCGTATACAAATATAACACAGATATCCATCCCTTGTCTCTTCTTGCCTTTCTTGACAAGAATAATAAAATCAGAACACAAATTGCTGTGCCTGGGAAGCAGGCATTAGAACAACTTCTAGAGTCTGGCAGTTAAAACAAATAATCATGACTTTACTATTTACAACACAGTCTGTCTCTTAGTAAAAAGGAAGGAAGAGGGAGTATTGAACACTATGCAAGAGACCTGTGTTACATACATTACTCATTTAAGCCACAAACACATCCTTGTGAAATATTACTCTCATTTTACAGATAAGTTTCAGGAAGATTAAGTAACTTCTCCAAAATGATACAGATAATAAGTGGCAGAGGACCTCCTGGTCTAATTTCAAAATATTACATTTAGTTAAAGTGAGGATTTCCATACGGTTACTAAAAAAATCCTGACAGCATTCATGATTTCAAATCATATCACTTTGTAATCTGATTTTTAATCATCACTAATACTAGAATCCTCCTGTGAAAACCTATGCAGTTTACTCAATGAGGGAACTGTGTAGCCATTTAGTCTTTAAAACACTTATTAGTGTACAAAAATTCATTAATATTTCAACACCTGCTATAATTAGCTATGTCTAGGAGTATGGAACCTGATAATATCCTGTTTACATGTCTACTCTCAAGAGTGGTGATTTTCAAACATTTTTTTCAATCACTGTGGAACCTTTTCTTCAAACAGAATCTTCCATGGGAGCCCAATATATACAATAGATAAAAAGGGAAGCTTTTCTGGAGAAGCTAGTGAGGGGCCCAGGGCCTATCTATTTGGCCTCCCCATTATTCTTTAGGCTTCTCTCTAAATATTCTCCCCTGGATTAGTTCCTCTTACAAGTAAGGTCTTCTGCCTTGATTAGAGCTTTTAGCAATATTTGTGCAAATTGTCTATCCTGAATAAAATGCAAGACTCATATATTTTCATTGAGTAAGACATAGGCTCTTCCTCAAAGCATTATTCGTGGAATTATGCACAGCGAACAGAAGCTGAGTCCATGTTTTGGTGACACACTCTTCCCCAATACAGATACCAACCAGCATGATGTCCTTTCAGAACTGTCATATATGGAATCATTCATATGTAAACACCAAATTCATCATTGGACTTACTAAAATGATATCATCTTAGTACAAAAATTCATGTGCCTACACTACTGAGAAACCAAGCATTTGAAAACAGCATAAAGAATTAAAAATGTTTAAGTTGTCAACAGGATACTTAGGAAAGTCACTAACTTACCACCTTAGTTTTTCAAGTATAAAAATCACTTGCCTTGTGAAGCAATAAGAATCACAAGTTGTAATGCACAATGGGGACAAAAGTATTATTGGAATAAAAAGTTATTTTAAGGACCTGCCCCTTTCACGGAGCAGAAAATAAACACACCTTTGCCAAGATGCGTGTTGATAGACATATATCTTGCAGTTCCAGTTAAACTTTTGTGCTCCCTGTAAGGTATGTGTTTTTTGGTTTCAGGGTCAATGTATTCCTTGGCCAGTCCAAAGTCTATAATGTGTATAACATGCTCTTTCTTATTGCCTTGTCGGCCAATCAGGAAGTTCTCTGGCTTCACATCTCGGTAAATGAGATTCTTTGAGTGCACATATTCCATTCGAGAAAGCTAAAAGAGAAAAAAAAATCAATGAAAATATTCTAAAGATGTTTACTGGGGGAAAAAACCATCAAAACATTTTCTTTTATCAGTCCAAGGTTTTAACTACTTTTGAAATGAAAATAAAATTCATTTCTTCTTACTTTTACAAACCAGAAAATATTCTGATACAAATATATACATAACAAATATTAAGATAAATGAAAGTGGGACAGCATTGTTCAGCTGAAATGAGAATATACAGTTTTACCTCATAATGCTACAATTTAGAAATGATGAATGGAATTAGGTGTTTTTAGGCTACTTCAGAAAGCACACATTGGAGAGGCACGAAGTATCCCCAGCCAGGATCATCACAACAGATCACTGGCCTCTGAAGACAGGTGCCACTGCCACATTCACCTCCAGCCCACACCTTCCTATCCTCAGTCAGACAGGACTCCCCAACCTAGTTCGTTCTGTTGCAAAAATATGGGAAGTGAGGTCCAGAGAAGTTAGTACTGGACTGATTTCACAGACCTAATTAGCAGCAGAGGGAGAAGCACAGTTTTTATGTGAAAGTAAATATAGCCCAAAAAAATACTCATAAAATTACTTCAGGGGCACCTGGGTGGCTCAGTTGGTTAAGCAGCCAACTCTTGATTTCCGCTCGGGTCATGATCTCAGGGTCCTGGGATTGAGCCCCACGTTGAGCTCTGCACTCAGCGGGGAGTGTGCTGGAGGATTCTCTCTCTCCCTCTGCCCCTCCCCATCATGTGCATGCGCACTCGCTCTCTCTAAAATAAATAAATCTTTAAAAAAATTATTTCAAATTTCATTAAGTTTTACTTCCATCTATGATACCTTTCTACTTAGCATAGAAAGGGAAGCTCAGGCATTTGAATTTTGGACTCAAAAGTCAAGGTCAAGGTCAATTGTCATTTTTTTTTAACATTCCCAAGCTTTTACAGTAAAGTGGGTGAGACCATCACCATTTCAGACCAATAAAGATACATCTGCATCCTTTCTCTGAGGGGCTGACAAACTCCTCAAAGGAATGCCTTAACTGCTCTTGAGCTGGCACTGGTATGTAATTTGGTTGGAGTTGAGAGAGCTGTCTCTTCAGCTCTGCCAGTCTCTGAGAACTGGAGGCCAGAGAATTAAGGCAGGTTCTTGGCCACACAGCTTTAGAATCTGATTGTTAGGGCAGTGGGTTATATCGCCAATCCTTTCTTGGACGCAAGGGTGAGGGGAGAGGACAGAACCTCACAACCATGTGTTTAAAACCTATAAATAAAACATCAAGGAAATTACTTGCATTTGTACAATTTCACCTAATCATCCTTTTTCTCCTCAATCTAAATTATATGCTTCCACTTCAGTTAAGGGCAGGGTGTTGCTCCAAGGTGCAAATTCTTAAAATAGAGCGCACAGCAGGTGCAGTGCGACTTCTCTAGGTTAACCCTTTTTGCCCGGCCTGCTTCCTAGAATGCCATCAAGCGGCTGAGTGTGCATTCACTAGGTGTCACTACAGCTGGGAAAGCACTAAAAGTGTCACAAGGATGTAGCTGGGGAACCCACCTATCTTTCTGCTGAATAACAATGACAACTTACCAACTGGATGGCTATCATTAACACCGTCTTCAAAGTGAAAGTTCGGTCACAGAGGTCAAACAAATCCTCCAAGCTAGGGCCAAGGAGCTCCAGCACCATGGCATTGTATTTCCCACATGGTCCAAAGTAATACACCTGTGGAAGACCTTCACCTGCAAGCAGAGGGGCAGAGGGGTACAGAGTGGGGGACACAAAACCCAAAATATGAGATAGCTCCATCAGCACTGAGTATATACACACAGCACAGTTTATGAGATTTCCATTTTCTTTCATAGTCCCTCCTGGAGAACCTCAACTGAGCACAGCAGCTTCAAAGGGAACGAATAACGGGCAGGAAAGGCGAGCCACTGCACAATGGCCTCAAATAAGCAGCTATTTTATACCAGAGTGACAAAGGTATTTCCACTGCTGTATAAGACAGAGAATGGTCCCTGATCCATTACTGGATCAGAGCATAAACTATTCTCCCCCAAGGAGGCCCAAAAGTGCACTGTCATAAAAGGTTCAAAAGACAGCTCAGCGCTCAAAGCCAGCCCACCTGGCCCTGGTGCATTAGTCGGTTTCATCTGTGCTCCCTATGCTTACTGCCAACGCCATGTGGGCTGTTTGCAGCTGTTGCCCCAAGGAGAACTCGGACTGAAGGGCTGAGGTCACAGAGGGTGCAAGCCTGACCCTCTTCTCACAGGGAGTCTCTATACTTTCCTGTTTTCTATCAGCTGGAGCAAAGTCAACACACAGGGTTTGGTTACTGGTAAGTAATTCTGAAAGGAAAAGGAGAGGGGAAAAAAAAAAAAAAGCTGGGCTTTCCCCAGATTTGAAATTCATAGCTGTTCGATGCCAAAATCTAGACTTTCTCACCTAAGTGGCAACTTGTGAATGAATTTCCTCTTTAAAGTGTACTACAAATATGAGGCATTCAGTAAATAAGTGTTAAATGGCACCAAGTGAATGGTGGATACAAACGAGACTACAGAACGTTTTAAAAATCTGGTCTCATAGAGCAGAAGCATCTCCATCTCACATGTTTACATATACCATGGTCTGCAGTTGCTTCTCCTACGTTTTTTAGACAACAAAATTCTCTCCATCTCCCCATTCTCTTTATATGTACAGGCAGGATACAAGCAGAGGTGACTGATTCCCTCTGCTATAATCTGAACGCTTATGATTCCCCCACCCCCAATCCTCCAATTCATATGTTGAAAACCTAATGCCCAGTGTGATGGTTTTAAGAGGTGGGGGCCTTTGGGAAGTGATTAGATCATGAGGGCAGAAACCTCTGACTAAGATTAGTGCCCTTATAAAAGAGACCCTAGAGTACTCCCTGGCCCCTTCCACTGTGTGAGGACACAGCAAAAAGTCAGAAGAGGGTCTCTGCCAGAACCTGACCATGATGGCACCCTGATCTTGGACTTCCGGTCTCTGGAACTGTGAGAAAGACATTTCTGACTTCATAAGCTGCCCAGTCTGTGGTGACCAGCAGCCCAAACGGACTTAGACAATGTCTACTACTTAAACCTCTAGCCCAGTATGCCTATCCTTGGCCCCGGGATAAATCTTGTCTATCTGGAGTTGGTGCGCTTTGTTGCTATGACATGTATTTCATGCCTCTTCCATGTGCTGCCGCAGGCTCTCTTGTTCCATCTAGGTATGAAGCAACTTGAATGTTTTGATATGTTCATCCCTAGCTCGTATCATCGAATGTAGTAAACTCTGCTCCTGCCAGCTCCATAAATATCCACTCAATTGTCCTTGTGGTTGTTTTGATTCTCCCTATCTCTAAAAGGAAACAAGATTTAATTTGAAGTGTCTTTTTTACCCCTGTTGTTCTGAACTCATTTTTCAGGTTATTTAAAATACACAAAACCTAACAGCTGTTCCCAGTAAGTCCTGCTGAAAAATCCAAAGCATAACCCCACCACAGAGAGGCACTGCTTTTATTAATCAGACATATGGTAGACGGTAGTTTGGGGATTTTTCAAATTTATATCCTATATAATAGTTTTTGATGTCACTAAAATTTGATTCTGATATAAATATTATATTCTTCGAAACAGCTCGTGGCAGATCTGTTAGTTGCCTACCCAATGTCCATTCTCTCCTTCTTACTTAATAACAAAACTTCTAACTACTGCGAATAGCAATCCACCCAGTTACAACTTTCCAGCCTCCCTTGATAACTGGAATGATCAGTGAGACAGAAGCAGAAATTGTTGCATGAGGTGGTTCTAGAAAAGCTCTTTCACGAGAGCTGACTCAAGTTGGAAGTAGGCCCCTTTGATGATGGCTCAAGCTCCAGAAGCCATCTAGAACCACTAGACACCTTGACGATATCAGTGCCAAGAATGAACGGAACAAAAAAGAAGAAAACATGAGCCCCTGATGGCTGTGAAGTAACCAATGTTCGACTTCCCTTCCTTCTGGACTTTTTAATCCAGAAAAATCAATCTCTACCTTGACTGAACTGTTATTTGGACCTTTTTTCACAGCCAAATCTAATCCTAATCAATAAACATATTATTCTTTTAGTTGGTTAAATTGCAAATCTGGGCACAATATTCTCCTTCTGAAGTACAAGCTAAAAGTCAGGCCTGCTTAGAAATATAATACTGACATCATTTCCTAGACTTGCTGCCAATACTTGAGGATCAGTTTAAATGAGACAGATAATCATCTTGTTCTTGACAATCTTCAGTAACAAATCTAGGCATCTCTTGTCAGACATTTCCACGTTTACAAAGAAGTCACAAAAGCATTCTGGATGATGTCTATAATTTCTACATATGAGTTCTATCACTCATAACTCCACCCTAGTACCTTCAAAGATGTGAGGTGTTCCTGCTGGCTGCATTATTGCTCCTTATATTAAATACCCCGAGACCTCACAATACTCTGGCAGGCTTCAGATGCTCAGGACAACTTCTAGATTACTGAGTAGCTTGACGCTTTTCTCAAAGATGGACTAGGTCCAAGACGCCACCGTCGAAAGGGCTCAAGTCAGTCTTTGATCTAGCATTCGGTTCTGCTACCAACCCTGAAAATCCCTTCATGTCTCTCTGCTTTTTCATCTATAAAGAGGAGGGAGACGTTTAGACTGGTTTCCTTTTAAAACCAAAATTATGACAATAGCTAGGATTTCCTTCTAGGTTCCTCTTTGTAAAGCCATAGAACCCATATGAATGAGGCATGTCTCCATTTTATACAGAGTATGTGTGGATCAAATTAGAATGTAAGCTGGTAGTTGTAGTCAACTGGAAATGTGTCTATTAGAAACATCTCCAGGGATGCCTGGGTGGCTCAGTTGGTTAAGCATCTGTTTTCAGCTCCAGTCATGATCCCAGGCTCCTGGGATGAGCCCCACCATCAGGCTGCCTGCTCAGCAGAGAGTCTGCTTCTCCCCCTCCCCCTGCTTGTGCTTGCACATCCTCTCTCTGTCTCTGTGTCAAATAAATAAATAAAATCTTAAAAAAAAAAAAAAAAGCATGAAAGGCTTGTCTGTTTAGTTTCTTAGGTATTACAGAAAATGTGCCAAATATAAAAGTCTCTTTGGGAGATGCAGCCATAATTTATTAGAACTGTCTGTACAGAAAGATACCCACGCGAGTTCCATTCTGTGCCTAGTTTTTCACATGACTGCCCATAAAGTGGCCAATGCTGGTGGTGAAAGACATAGATATAAGTCCACTAAGAAAGTCTATCTCTTTGGTCAGAGATGAGCACACGGTCATGACTTATCTTGGGCTGCATTTAAATGAGAAATCTTGTATATTCTATTTCACTTTTCTTCTGCAGCGCCATCTTGAATTCACAGCTTAAGAAATTTTTAATCAATCAACATTATGCTGTGAAATCCTTTAATAAGAGAGGGGATGAGGTCAGAGCATTAAATGCAACACAAGCTATACATGTGGTAAATGAGGTACTTTCTAGAAGTAAGTATGAGGTAATGGGAACCAAGTGGGACAGGTGGGCAAGGCAGATACGCACTGAATTCTCTGATCCATGGTATTTCAGAAACTAAGGTAGTTTCATAATTTCTCATCTGCTCTGGAAATAAAGCACTAATAAGATCTCCCTCCTAAACTGGTCAACTGCATAAAAGCCCGGAAATTAAAGTACATCCTGAATTTTCCTCTCCTGAAAAATTGCTAATAGATTTCATCATATGCTGTTTAGCCACAGGTTAAATCTCTTATAAACCCAAACTGCAAGGTTATATGTACCCTGCACATGCTATCTTGTACATTTTTGCAGCGTACTTTGAAACAGCTTTCCCATCCATCAATAACATATTCTTACAAATCCTGCTGGACATGCGGCTCACACATGTATCAAGTTGCAGAGAACAGGAAGTGAGGTGTATATACCACACGACAGCTAATTTTCAGTCTGTCATAAATTTAACTTGGGTTAAACACACCAAATCAAGGATAATGGCTCCTTTATCATCCAAGCTGTTAGCTAAAAAGATTCCATAAAGCATTATGAACAGTAACTACTCTAAGTAGAGATATTTTTAAAAGCACATCAGGGTGAGAACTGAAATAGAACCACCTCGAAGCTTTTGGCAATTTGATCACATTATTGCCTAATAATTAGCCTTTCATTCTTTTTGAAAAACTAAATTATCTAGCTGTGAAGCAAGTTCAAATAAGTCCCATACCTACATTAATAACTGGATGTAAAAAATGACACATATACTAATATTTCCATAAAAAATAAGTATACGTTTAGACTGTCATCTAAAGTCAGGGCCAGAGAAAACCTTTAAGGACACAATGACCTTGGCGATTCCCTTCTTCTGTTTTGTTTATACAGTTTGATTTTTCAATTTTTACAGAAAACAGGACAGTTTTTCTCCAAAACTTAACTGTCCCATGATAGTGCCATCTAGCACAGATACTGAGTGTGCTTTAGTGTTTGTGAGAGATCAGGGAATTACTGTTTACACGGGAAATTATCATCAGGATTAACGGTAAGATTAAATAAGTCCACCTAACAAGAAAGCAGAAAGAACTGGGAAATAAACGAGATTATATTACATAGGAAGAAGTAAAGGGGGGGGAATAAAAGCATAGCCTTTAAAACTCAGAAAATAACTACAAAAACAATGCATCACAAAAATATGAAACAATACATGTGTTTCCCTTTTCTCATTTCTCTGACTCTGAAAAATGCCTCTTTACAGTATGAACCAGTTCACATATGAAATCTACTCACAATGCTGGCTTTAAAAGAAAAAACAAAACAAAACCCAGCTAGACCCAGAATTAAGGAATCAGGATTACTTTGTCCTGTAATGAAAAATGTTTTACAATCATCTTGTTCACAGGCTGTTTGGGAATTTGAATATCACTAGACATATGCTGCTAACATGAGCTCAAATCTGTATGGTGGGGGAGGAGAAGGTGAGGAAAGGCAAGAGCAGATGAATAATCTCACATTTCTGAGCCACAAAAATTGAGCTTTTACAGTTTCTGTATTACACACACACACACACACACACACACACACACACACAATTACCAAGGCCTTGAGCCTTAAAGCACGTTCAAAGTCTTATTTATCCAAAGGAGCCAGGAAAGAAAGCCTAAGGTAGGAGAAGAGATTTCTTCTGTAACAGATAGCATCTAAGATAAAAACTGTTTAAAAATGTGTTGTGTAGGGACGCCTGGGTGGCTCAGTTGGTTGGGCGTCTGCCTTCGGCTCAGGTCACGATCCCAGGATGCTGGGATCGAGTCCCATATTGGGCCCCTTGCTCAGAGGGGAGCCTGCTTCTCCCTCTGCCTGCCTCTCCCCCTGCTTGTGTATGACCTCTCTTTCTCTCTCTGACAAATAAATAAATAAAATCTTTAAAAAAAAAAATGTGTTATGTACTGGGGTTGGGTGGGGGTGGGGGATCTTTTGTTTTTCCAGAAAGACTAACTCAGCTCAGAACTTGTAAGAACTTATGGGATAAAAACCCAGTCTCTGAAAAATTTCCACTTTCTTTAGTATTGCATTTATAGTTCCTGTGATTAAGTTATAGATGCAGAATATCTACCGAGTTTCAAAAGCTAAAAAGAGACAGCCAACTCTTCTTAACACACACCTGAGCAATAACGACCACAAAGTCAAGAAAGTTCTAGCAAGCTCTTAAAAGGAATGAAAGAAAAAAATGAGGTCACTCAAAAAACAGTGAACTCCTTCTAGATAATCCTGCCCCACTTCCCTCATACTTTTTGTCCATTTGTCTGTCCTCCCTACTAAAAGAAGACTGTCTGAATACCATGTGTTAATCATGCTTGTATGTCACTGTTTAGCAGTGTTCCAAGCATATGGTAGATAAGGGCATGATAAATAGTAAGTAATAAATAAAAACAATTCAATGAAATGCCACTTGAGTTTTCTATTTGGAATGCATCATACCTACCTCAAAATGATAAAATGCACATATACAGAGCAAAACAACTTCATCAGATTTTAAACGTGCAGGACATGCTAACAGAGTTGACACTTCTGAGTAGTTCTTGTTTGTTTTTCATAGGAATGACATTTAAAAAAAAATGTTTTGGGGTGCCTGGGTGGCACAGCCGTTAAGCGTCTGCCTTTGGCTCAGGGCGTGATCCCGGCGTTATGGGATCGAGCCCCACATCAGGCTCCTCCGCTGGGAGCCTGCTTCTTCCTCTCCCACTCCCCCTGCTTGTGTTCCCTCTCTCGCTGGCTGTCTCTATCTCTGTCGAATAAATAAATAAAATCTTTAAAAATAAAAAAATTAAAAAAATGCTTTGTTGGGCAAGCCACCACTATGAAGATTCCGAGTAATTCAGAGTTGTAGTATTTCTACACCGGCTCTCTGTTATGTATATTCTCCCGTGATGGTTGTACATGGTATCTGCAGTTTTACCTTGCTGTTCCCACATGTGAGTGAACTACGTAGAACTATTCATTTTAGTTAACAGTACCAAAAGCTACACATAAACAATTGTTCATGTCTTCCCCTCTCTCAAAAAAGCATCTGCCCATCCAGAAAGAGTAAATGACCAACAAAATGAGTCATCTGAGTTGTCTAATTTGCAAAGACAGTCTGATGACATCTTCCTACCCCTTTCTTCTCCCACTCCATTCATTTATAGACAAGTTCTTTACTTTGGTCCAGGCCAACTTGAAATTACACAGTCTTTTCTTTACATAAGTAGCCCTTTTCCATTTCACTTGACCCTCACAGTTATCCTGTGAAGAAAACAGGAAAATACTAATAAACTCCACTACATATGAGATGGAGACCTGAGAGATGTTGTGTGACCTTTCCTAGGTAAGAGTGCCCAAGTAACACAACCAGATCTCTCAACTCCAGATTCACCGCTCTCCAGATTCATGTGGCTGCCAAATTATTTTCTATACTCCTTATCCTACCTCTTCCAAACCACCTGCCTTTTGGTTAACATTTACTTTTTCTAGCAATTCTCTTGTCACTCTTCTAGGATATCAATCCCATGCCATATTACACAAATAGCTTAATCTGTCCTATTCATTCCTTGGGTTTCCATTATTTTTATATCAGCTCCATGAATACTATTCTTTCAGCTTTCCTATCATATATCCATCTCTCTCTAGTTCTAGAGCTTTGTCAATTCCAGTCCATGGTCCAGAATAGGGGCCACTTGGGGCATTACTTTTTAAAGTATAAAAGTGATATATATATATATATATATATATATATATATATTCAAACAATCAAATATAACAGCAAACCAAAAGCAACACAGAAATATATAAGAAAAAGTATTCACATCCATAACAGGTGAGACACATTCACATAATTAAGAATACTTTTCTGCAACTTTTTCATTTAATATTATATAGTAGACATTTTTTCTTGTCATCTCATGGATATATCGCATTCATTTTAACAGATACATAGTATCCCACCCTATGATGTATCATATTTAAGTTTTTCTTAGTACTGATGGACACTGAGGTTGTTATCTACACTATCTGTTGTTAGAAATAGATACAGTCAACAGATACTGCCTTTGCCTGGCCTGCATCCTTTTCTTCCTTCCTCTGATAACACTTGACTCTTCCAATGGGGAAGGACCATTTCCTCAATACTACTTCATGTGGTTAAAGTGGGGTCAACTCATTTCCCACTGCCACCTCAAGGACATGACTCAAGCCAGGTAAATATCCCCCTGCCCTGGGGAACTGGGTCAAGGATGGTGCTTGACTCATGTCTGCAAAATGAGAGCCAACTCTAGGACTTTTGTGGAACTACAGAGAAGGAGGAACAATTCCTCCCCACTCCCATCCCCCACTGCTGAACTGGAAGGAGCTTAACCTGGAGCTTCCAGAGACGACCACATGAAAATAGGTAGACTACCTATCTGAGAATGAAACACAGAGAAAGCAGAGCTGAGAGAGACAGAGACAGACAAATATGTTGCATAACCTGAGGACCAAGGACAGTGTTGGTCCTGGATCTGGCCTGCCTGAGGTGAGAATATTGCTGGCCTTATCAGCTCTGCGAGCCAAGAAATTCTTCCCTTCTCCTTGCTGTCCCCGTCCCCAAGTGAGCTTGAGCTCTATCATCTGAAAATGAAAGAGTCTAGACAAATATGCATGTAATATGGCAAAAATCCTTGTGCCAACATTTTTGGGCAGGAATGCAAATGTATCTTGAGGGTAAATTCCTTTAAGAGAAAATGCTGAATCAAGAGGCATGTGTATTTAACATTTCACGATGTATCAGCCAAATTGCCAAGAGGTCTAAATCCTCGTGGGTCCCTGGTGTGTCTCTAGCCCTGGGCCTGCTTTAAATACAAGTCGTATTACTTAAGTATCTAGGCCCATGGAGTATTTAAAACTGCTTTCAGAACCTGCCTTAATCTATTATCCCCAAAGCTCCAGTTCCAGGTTACATCCTCTCTTATATTTAGCCACAGTGTGTCTGAAGGTGTCTCTACCTTTTTATCCAAGTTACTATTGATATTTCAAAGTCAGGAGACTCTTTCCTACCCCATTATTCTAATGGTAGCATGAGAAAATTTCCCTCACGGCATACCTTTATTATAAAAGTCTATTAGCCCTAAACTGCTTTACAGTTTATGAAGTGTTTTTATACAGGTTCTCCCATTTAATCCTAACAAGTACATAGGTACTACTATTCTCATTTTATAGGTAAGGTAACTGATCTAAAGTGACTTGCTCAGGTCATGTAATGAGCGGCAGAGCCAAGACCTAAACCCCCAACTTCTGCCTCCATGTCTCAAGCTCTCTCATTATATCACACGTACCCATCCGCGCTCTAAGTTCACAGTCATCTAGAGTGGCAGTAAGTTCTACTGGGACACATTGCCTTGATAGGAGATTAACTGATTTTGTAAAGATTCAGTAAAACATGGCCTGTATATGAATCTAATGGACAATCACAAGATACCGATGATGTTGATACATTATGAACTCAGGTATTAAAGAAAGAGTAATATCTCCCTTATAAAAGCACAGGTAAGATTACACCAAGAGAGCAAAAGTGCTATTTTCCTAATATAACTACCAAGGAGTCAATCTTCAAATGAAGCCTATTAATAAATTAAACACATCATTTAGGAATTCAGAAGGCAACTTGGCAAACACTTAGAATAACACAGAAAGTATAAAAAGCAGATAAGCATTTGTTTTCATTAACTTTGGGCCCATTTAACAAATTGTTCCCAGAAGTTCTCTGATTAAAAAAAACAAAACAAAACCCACTAAGGCACACAGTCTAATCATAGCACAGAAGCAGAGTGCCCCTATTACTGAACTCTGGTAATACTGTAACACCCTTCCTTAAGCATCAAAATAGCCCTGGGAGAGTAAATGACCAAGTGTTCCCCGTATTTTCTGAACAGAAACGCAGAGGTGAAGTGGCTTGCCACAGAACGACGAGTTCATGGGACAGATGCCACAGCCTGCCATTCTTTTCTCATTTGAGCCTTCACCCAAGTATCTCTCCAGTCAGAACAGATGTGACCTGATGGAACATTCAAGATGGCCTTTTATAATTCTGGTCACTGAGGAGGCATGAAGACTTACAAGGAAGCAAAGTGAACTCATTTATCTTACTGATTTTCAGCAAATCTGAGGAATAAGTGCTACAATGTTCCTGCTTCCAGTTTCAAATTCAATTAAGTTCAAAGAGTCTGGTGGTCAGTCTGTCCATTCATCAAACATCACGAGTGAGAACAGAGTGCTATGGGAACAGTAAAGAAGGCGATGGGAAAAGCTTCACAGTGCAGGAGCCACAGGCTGAGTCTCGAAGGATGATGAAGAGCTGATCAGGCTGGAGTGCAGAGAATCCTGCAGGCTGAGCGAGCAACAAGCATCCAGGTAGCTGAAAGCACAGAGGCCAAAGCTCTCTGAAATTAGAAAAACTTGACTATTTTTCTCTCTCCTGGAGTTTAATTCTGAACCACCAGTTGGTTTAACAGATGTCTCTAAAAATTATGGCAGCGGTCATTAACAAAGTTGAAAAGGGAGAAATATCAGAGTAAATAAAAAGATCACAGGAATAAAAATCTTAAAAAAAAAAAAAAAAAAGCACACCTGGGTGGCTCAGTCAGTTAAGTGTCTGCCTCCGACTCAGATCATGATCCCAGAGTCCCAGGATTGAGTCCTGCCTCAGGCTCCCCACTCAGTGGGGAGTCTATTTCTCCCTCTGATCCTCCCCCGTCTTGTGCTTTCTCTGTGTCACGCTCTGTCTCTCAAATAAATAAATAAAATCTTAAAAAAAAAACATTAAAAAAAATCACAGGAATAAATAAAGAAGAGGAAAAATAAGGATTTTATCTGAGTATTATATACCAATACTGCCTTAGTATATTTTTAAAAACAGTTTGATGGGAAGTATTTTAAGTATATACTAGGAACACACCATTGCATTATAGCAGCACGAACAGAAATATAATGCGAGCCAAGAATGAGAACCACGAATTTAATTTTAAATTTTCTAGAAGCCATATTTTAAAATTAAAGGCAGAGGTGGAATGAAGTTTAGTAATATATTTTATTTAATTCATATCCAAAATATCAACACTTCAACATATAATCAATTTAAAAATTACTAAAGTGCTTCACAACCTTTGGGGGGGGGGACTAAATCTTTGAAATTCAGTGTGTATTTTATACTTCTAGCATATTTAATCAGCTATAGGCGCTAATTAAGATGCCCCATAGCATGTGTGGCCAGTGGCTCAGCTCTGTAAGGAGTTCTGAAACATACATACATGACGCTGGCTTATGTACAAAAATGGTGCGGAAAGGAGGTGCTATACGCAGCAATCTGCAATGACCCTGACCAAGGGGCCTTCTCCACTTCTCCAGCCCACAATTCGCCCCTTCCTCTCAACTCTCCAGAACTGCTGTTTCTGCTCATTGGCTTGTCTCCCTTTAGGAAATAGTCAAGGGCAGTGCCGACTCTTGTTCACCACTGTATCCCCAGGGCTTAGCTTCAAACAGTACTTGACCCAAGTGGGATGCTCAATGAATGCCTCTTTAATAAACGCAGGACCAGACACAGAGCTGCCTCTGGGCCTTAGCTTATTTTGCACTCGGAAGGCATTCCTTACTCTTCTATTTGAACATGTCCAAGTAAATCATACCTTTTTTTTTTTTTGAAAGTTCAGCCCCTAGCTACCACTCTCTCTATAAAGCCTTCCCTGTCTCCCGTAATGAGTAACCATTTCTCCCTTCAGAATTTCCCTACTATTTTATATGTACCTTCAAAAAACTAACATTCCACTGTTTCTGTCTGCATTATATTCACATGTATTAGTGAGCTCCTTGAGAGTAGCACAGTACCTCATAATAAACATACCAGAAGCTCAGCAAACATTAAATTTTCTTTTCCTCTAGTCTCCTGAAGGGCAGAGACCATGTGATTCATAGCCCTGGGGCCCTCGACTACTCAGCATAGTGCTGTGGACACAGATGATGCTCAGCTTTCATCTCCTTGCATTCTGACTAAAGTCATTACTAGCACAAGACCACCACAGGCTGCTAAGGAATGATGAATTAAAGCCATACGAAGTACAAAGAAAGAGGAAAGTGTGGGGCACCTGGGTGGGGCAGTCTGTTGGGTGTCTGACTCTTCGTTTCGGCTGGGGTTGTGATCTTGGGGTGTGGGATCAGGCCCTGCCTCTGGCTCTGCGCTCACTGGGGAGTCTACTTGGGACTCCCTCTGCCCCTTCCTCCCCACCCCCACCCCCACCCCAACCCGACTGTCTCTGTCTCTCTCCCTAAAATAAATAAATGGATCTTAAAAAAAAAAAAAACAAGGAAAATGTAGGGAAAAATTAAAATTGTGTCAGACTGTTGAAAGCACAAGAGTACAGAGGTGTACAGAGCTGACAAATTCTTCTTTTAAGTGGGAGGAATATAAATTACTTGCTTACGAGTTGTTGAAAGAAGATGACAATATAATTGGTCACAAATGTTAAAAATTGGGGGTTTTTGATGGTTTTTGTCTTAAGCATGTTTATAGGTAAGTATTATTCTACAAATACTAATGAGCTTAATTAGCAATTGGATTACTATTTTGAAAGGAGGTACAAGGACTTATCTATCTTCATGTGGTCTGTTATTGGAACTTAAAATATTCTCTCTCACCAACGACACTGACAGACATTGGAAAGGAATTTGTTCGGTTTTAATACAAAACAGTAGATACGTGCTCTTCTACCTTCTCATAACTCAAAGGAATAATTCACTTCAGTGACTCATCTCTTTGATTCCATAGTACTCCACAGCTTTGAGGATGCTGCGAAATATTATCTTCCTTCTTAATGATTAACCTTGACAAACTGAGTTAGGAGGGGAGAGAGTCTGAGGGCTGTAGCCAGTCTTATTTTGGTCACTGAGCTTACTCTAACCCTTAGTTTGGGCTGAAACTTCTCCTGTCTCTGCCCTCCTTAAAAAAGCATTCTCTACGGGCAATCACTAAGTCATTCTTAATGACTGAAGAATGGCCATGAGGACACCAAAGGAAGAGAAACATACAGGTACATAATAAGAGAGGTGTGAACAACGAAAGACATATAAAGTATGAGCTAGAATGAAAGGAGAAAACGGCATCAGAAACTTCAGGTTCTGGGTCAGTTTATAAGCAAGCTCCCACTGACAGGCTTTGGTGATCGACTTCCCCCCCCAACCTTGACCTGTGGTTTTCTGCAACTAATCACAATTCGCCAGGTCAATTCACTTACATATAAGTTACTTGGGTCTATTTTTGGAACCCTGCCTTCTATTTTTCATGAAGTTCCTTAAAAGAAGACAAAATCCAAGTTAACAGATTCTGTTCAGACTAAGCAAGTATCTCTAGCAGTTCTGCACTTTGCAAAACAATGCACGGAAGGTGTCAGTACTCTGTGTTACTGTGAGGTGGCATGCAGGCCAATTTCTCTAATAAACACTCAACACTGTTTGCAATTAAAGAAATTATTTGCACAACAAGCCTTCACCAGGAAAATGTTTAAAATAGAAGTCCCCTGCCCCAGGAGGGAGAGGGACAAATTTTATGTGTGTAATTAAAGGTAATTACTCAATATGCTTTAGAGCTATTTGAGAGTTTTAAGGGGCAAAGAAAGGCCACATGGGGTTTGACTCTAACAGATAAGCAAGTCTCTTACAGCATTACATACAAACTTTTCTGCTTATTTTTCACTATACCACAGAGCACACTGTTAGCCATAATATAAGAAATGTCCTAATGCTCTAAACTGTGAAAAATACACACAAAGGACACACAACAATACAATGTATCCTAGTCCAGAAGTGTACCAAACACTGGGCCTCAGAAATATCAGTTCCCTTTGTTTGGCTAACTAGTGAGGCTAGTTAATCAAAGTTTAGGTCATGATCCTTGGAAGAATGAATAGAAATTCACAGAACTATCAGCAGTAAATTAGCTCCATTAAAGACCAGCGATTATTAGTACTAAGTATGTGAATTACACCCTTCCCAGCCCAGTACACGAAAATAACCTTTTCTATTCTTTCTTCATAAAATGAAGCATGAGCCACAGATTGGATTTATGCCGTAACATCAATGAAAGTATTTAAATGTCCTTTTAAAATGTTTTCTAGACAACGAAGGTAGATTTGGAAACATCCACCCATGCACATACACACTTTAAAAGGAAAAGATGATGACTCAACCACGTTTCCTTGTCTAAAGTTCATTCCATACACTGTGAGCCGGAGATGCTTTTCATACACCAGTCTCAGGCTCCTGCTGCTGAGTCACCAGCTCAAGGACACTTTTATATTTAGGTTCTGCTCCCTCAGAGGCACAACAGTGACACTGGGGTTGCTCCTTCTGCAAAGTATATTCAGAGGCTCAGATATTTTCACACACCACCCCCCTGCACCTCTTTACCCAATGGACAGGACTTTTCCATTTGTTTTTAATATGAGGTTCTGCTATTGCCCTAATGTTAACTTATTTCAAATAAGTAAAACACTCATGCTGAAAGGAGCCACTCGTGCTGAAAGGAACAGGTACTTAAGTTGGGCAGATGTGGCTTTAAATTTCAATTCATCATTCCAGACCGCCTCAAAGTTTAAAAAGCTCTGCCTCTGTTAACAAAGGCCCAAAGCAGGTCTGCCTCCTAGGATAACACTTTTCCAGTAAGAGTATGATAAGTACAATAAACACGGGCACAATTAATTGTGAAAGAGGCAGTTCTATTCCTGGGAATACGAATTGCCCTATGCCAGGACAACACACAGTTGCTGTCTTCAGACTCCCTACTTAGAGAATCTCAAGATGTTGAAATGTCTTAAGGCAAAATGCTTTGCTTCTTTAGCAAGTGTTAAATGAAGAGAAAGAAAACTATGGTCCGTAAACTCACCCTTCTCTTACCACACTATCAACTGTTTTTTCCCAGTTCTTAAGCCACATTCTTAGAGAACCTTCTCTCTGTGGAATGGTGGAGACTACATGATTCTGTACCCCCGATTAAGGTATCTGGGCCAGGACTGGAAAGCTGTTCCAAGCAGAGTCAGCCGGTCCCTTACCCAGGAACTTGCAATTAGGACACAGGGCTGCAGTCAATCTCTGCTGGGACTTAAACCAACAGGGGCTCTGTGAAAGGCCTTTTTCTACCAAATGTAAGGAGGAGCAGAGAAAGCTGGTAATGTGGAGAAAAAGAAGAGGGCTAGCAGACACTGAGGCAAGAGATTTTATGGCCCTAAGCAGGAGAGTCAAATAAAGTGTCAGAGTCCAGAAGAGCTAGACAGAAAGCCAGAGACAAAGAGTAGTTGTCTTGGTTTCTAGAGGTTTTCAAGTACTTTGTACCAATCCCTAGTGAGACCCGTATAATATTTCCTTCCTTGGTTCCAAGATGCATCCCTGTGATCTTCCAGTAAATCTTCCTTTTGGATCTAAGCCAACTGGAATAGACTCTGTTAATGGTAATCAAAATGGTGTTGACCAACACACACACACACAACTGCTCATCTTCCTCCTCTCTAACCATCATTTCCTAAACACTCACTATGTGCAAAACACTATACTAGATGGGTTAGGGAGTGAAAAAATAAAAAGACACAGACTCTGCCCTTAGGGAACTTACAGGTAGAAAACAGAAGAAAACAGCTAGCATAGTTGCTAGGTCAAGCTTTTCATAAAAATTACTAAAATGAAGAAAGAGTGGAATGTGGAATGGCATAAGAACCAAATTTATTACTCAAATTTAATGATACATATTTAGCCGAAGTTTAAATTTAAAACTGCCATTAAATATTTTGCAGATGAAGCACTGTATATACAATATATCCAAACTCTGCAATACGTACTTACTGACCATGATCATATACACGAGTCCAGTTGGACTATACACTCTACAGGCAATGCAAGGGATTTTTCAAGGCTAACTTTGATGGTGTGTGATTTTCACCTGTGTGCTAACTTTAGCTCCTAACCTCACATGTGACTCCTGTTTTTAACAGTTGGTTTCCTTAGAAAAAGTGTCACCCTTGACATTCTAGCATTTTATTTATCTATTTGAGATTTTATTTATTTATTTGACAGAGAGAGAGAGCGCGCACACACAAGCAGGGGGAGAGGCAGGCAGGGTGAGAGGGAGAAGAAGGCTCCCCGCTGAGCAAGGACCCCCCCCCCCCATGCAGGGCTCCAACCCAGGACTCTGGGATCGTTACCTGAATCAAACGCAGACATTTAACCAACAGAACCACCCAGGTGGTCCTAAAATCCTAGCATTTTCAAAAAGATACCTAGAAACTGGTAGTTAGATGTGATCTGTGACAGCTGGTGGTCATCTAGTTATTTGACTGATTATTAGACTATCCTAGCAGCCAAGTGAACTGAAATAAGGTGTTCTAAGAGGTAATTTAGGATTTTGAACAAGTCTACACCTCAAATTAGGTACTAAGTCCCTAAAGTGACAGTGTCTCCATACAGGAAATAAGCAAACTAGCACACAGATGAGCCCCTGCCAACTTATTCTCTAATATGATTTATTTTCTCCCTAGAACTGTTTTCAGTATTTTCAGTATTACAATTATTTTTCTAAAATTTTTATTTATTTATTTTTAAGTAATCTCTACACCCAACATGGGGCTCAAACTCACAACCCTGAGATGGAGAGTCTCATGCTCCACTGACTGACCCTGCCAGGCGCCCCAGAATTATTTTTCAATCATAATATTCAACTGGACATTTAATTCATTTCACCTGTTTAATATCTCATCTCTTAAATCTATATTAAATCATAAAGCTAGTAAGTGAAATAAGTCAGAGAAAGACAAATACCACATGATTTCACTCATATGTGGAATTTAAGAAACAAAAGAACAAAGCAAAAACAAAGACAAACCAAGAAACAGACTCTTAACTCTAGAGAACAAACAGGTTACCAGAGGGAAGGTGGGTGGGGGGATGGGTGAAAGAGTTAATGGGGATTAAGATGATGAGCACTAAGTAATGCATAGAATTGTTGAGTCACCATATTGTACACCTAAAACTAACAGAACACTGTTAACTATGCTAGAATTAAAATTTAAAAAATAAGGCTAAAAGAAACTCAGCACTGTCTGAAATTTATTCCTTCCCACTTGATACTTATCTTCAAATCAGAGAAATTTTAATGAAAAATATATACATAAAAAAGACTAAGGAAATATATATAGTAATAGTAACTGCGAACAGAGAGACTCAGCATGGCAGTGACCAAAACTTTAATCTTTCTTTTATATGTTTTTCTATTTAAAAAAATTTTTTTAAGATATTTATTTGTTTATTTATTTGTGATAGAGAGAGCGCACACATGCACATGCAGGAAGGAACAGAGGGAGAGGGAGAAGAAGGAGGGGAAAGATCTCAAGCTGACTCTATGTTGAGCACGGAGCCTGACATGGGACTTGATCTCACAACCGTGAGATCATGACCTGAGCCAAAACCAAGAGTCAGATGCTTAATCGACTGAGCCACCCAGGTGCCCCTCTTTTAAATATTTTTATAAACCTTCAGTGATATTAGTTTTCCCTAGAACTTCCAAACTAATTTTTTAAGTGAAAAACTTTCTTTTCCTTTGGGTAAGCTGTGCATAGATAATTGCAAATTCATCCTCTAAAGTTACTTTAGTTTTTAGGTAGCAGAGTTAAGAGATCTAAGGCTGTCTTTTCTGAACTGCACCTGCTGAGAGTGGAGCCAAGCAAAAAGTTGACAAGATATGACCATTGGTTCAAAGTGATTGTGTCCAAATAATTCTCTAGCTGCTGATAAGCCGTTTATGTCTGCAGAGTTGCAATGCTATAGCCACTATACTGATGAGAGCTACACATAATTCCTACCTTCCATGGGCTTCAATTCCAAAACTTTAACCATGGAGTTCTTGGATACTCTGTTCGTAGGTAGCAATGAATACAGATGTCTAACTGTATACTAAATATTTGCAGAAATAATGTGGGAGACTTCATTCTAATATCTTCAATTACTCATTCGTATCTCTATTCTGCTTCCTTAACACAGTTAATAATTACTGGCACAAGCAAATAAAGAAGAGGCTGAGTTTGGAGAAGAAGCACACGTGAAGGAAAGAAGTTTCAACTTAAGCTGGTGATTGCACTGCCAGTCAAATACCGTTCAAAGAGCTTATACGCTGAGATTTCATCAATTTAACAAACATTTGTTGAGCCTCTCCTTTAGAGGTTTTAATCTGGCCTGGATACTTTTGTATGATGAGAGAACTTAAGTATGGTTTCTACATTTTTAAATGTTTGAAACAATTTAAAGACTGATATTTTGTCATACACAAAAACGACATAAAATTCTAATTTCAGGGGCACCTGGGTGGCTCAGTTGGTTAAGCATCTGCCTTTGGCTCAGGTTGTGATCAGGTCCTGGGATCGAGCCCCGCACTGGCCTCCCTGCTCAGCAGAGAGTCTGCTTCTCCCTCACACCCCCTACCCCTGCTTGTGTTCTCTCTCTCTCAAATAAATAAATAAATAAATAAATAAAATCTTTAAAAAATTTCTAATTACAGTGTCCATGAATACAGCTTTATTGGAATACAGCACATTCATTTACTCATCGTTTATGGCTGCTTCTGTGCTACGGGAAAAGAGATGAAAAGTTACAAGAGAGACTGACGGCCCACGAAGCCTCAAGTACTTACCATCTGTTCCTTTACACTATCTGGCTTCATGAGAAATCTCATTTTCCAAACTGGAGGCAGGAGGGAGCCCAATTATATGTATCCTTCCTTTTCTAAGGGCACTGGTATTCACGAACAGTCCTACAGATGCTATAATAAACCTGCCTTGTGATGTTTCACTAGTTCAGCACTAATAATACCACTTCTTTTGCAAATTCATAAATGCATCCAGTTATGATAAGGACCAAACATTAACTGAACCAGTTGGCCTGGTTCTTGCATAATAGTTTCAACTTGGTTTTACAGAACAAAAACAGGTATGGTAATGTGATTTTTTTTTCCTGGGGTTCTTTTCCTAGATATTACAAGACCGCTGTGACCAAGTGCCCCCTCCAAACTGGCATGAAAGGCTACAGAGCTCTGCAAGTAGAAGTGTTTGTTCTCACCAAGGAGGCTTAAGTGAGTGTAACTGTATTTCAATAGGACCATATTCACTCCTCTGAAAGAAACAGTACCCTCAAGATCACAGATGTGATGGCTCCACCATAGCTGGAATTCTGCTCTACTGAATCAGAAAGACTAGAAAATATGAAGTTGCTACTGCTTGAGAATCCATCAAAAATTCTTCAAAGATGAAACTGTTATCTCTACATTCTGAGATTTTTAAAGCTATGAGAAATGTTAATAGGATATTTCCATTTCTACAGGAAAGTTAGATCTTCAGTTTCAAAGTAAAACAGTAACTGCCTTGTATTTATACGGCACATTTCCCTTAAGAATTCAAGGCCTTTATAGACATTACTTCATTCAACCCTAGCAGGTCTGCAAACTGTAAGAAAAAGGTTTTCCTGTTGTATGCACAAGGAAACTGAGGCACAGCAGGGGCACATGGTTAACGTGGAGTCAAAAAAAACAGTGGGAAGGGGGCACAGTCAGTCGGGCGTCTGACTCTTGGTTTGGGCTCAGATCATGATCTCATGGGTCGTGGGATGGAGCCCACCATCAGGCTCCAAGCTCGGCAAGGAGTCTGCTTGAATTTCTCTCTCCCTTTCTCTCTGCCCTTCTCTACCCTCCGCCCCCGCACTCCCGCCATGCAAGCACGTTCTCTCTCTCTCAAATAAGTAAATAAATCTTAAAAAAAAAAACACAAAAAAACAAAACAAAAAAATGGCAGGAAAAACTGGATTAAACTTTACTCCTCCCTGCACTTCCTAGCTGTTTCCACTTATTCACATTACCTACAGAGACGGCATATGTCTAAAACTCTACGGTCCTCAAATGTAACTTCAAAGCTGCCCATTTATACTCATTAAGATCAGTTTTCTCCAAATTTAGTGGTATGTGTCTTTCCCTCTACATTACCTCTGAAGAGAGACTTCTGAAAAATATACGTGGCAAGAAAAGTCCAGATTTCACTTTCTTTTACCAAGTTCACTATTTCGTCCTTTCATCTCTTATGAAAATTTTCTATCCAACTGGAGACCAAAAACCAAAAAGTTTCTTCTAAATTCCTTAAGTGCTCCGTGGAGGTATGCTTCTTGTTCACAGCTACTCGTTACATGGTTCACTTCTATTTTAAGTAAAATTCCCATCTTCGCAATCTCTCCTCAGCTGTTCTTATTTTTAATTTTCCTGTGTTTGCCCAGCTTGTTTATAATACACTCCTAAGGAAGTTCACAACATTACAGGAAGGTTTTGTTAATCTCACACTTTCTGATGATTTTCTTCAGATCTATGCTTTATTCCTCTTTTGCAGGAGTACCACATTCCTGTTAATTTAACAGTTGCCTAGATTCAAAGCTCTTTTTCTGGTACCAACCAGCACCTCCTATCTTGTTTGATGACATATGAAGCCATTCCCTCCTACAAATTTCAAAACTGCAAAGTCTGATCAGCTCTATGAACACTGTCTTTATTCAGGGCATAAAGGTTTCAGGGAGGGGCGCCTGGGTGGCACAGCGGTTAGGCGTCTGCCTTCGGCTCAGGGCGTGATCCCGGCGTTTTGGGATCGAGCCCCACATCAGGCTCCTCCGCTATGAGCCTGCTTCTTCCTCTCCCACTCCCCCTGCTTGTGTTCCCTCTCTCGCTGGCTGTCTCTATCTCTATCGAATAAATAAATAAATCTTTAAAAAAAAATAAAGGTTTCAGTGGATGAAGTGGACTGCACAGGGTAGCTCTGAGCTTCTCAGTTGTATACACGGCATATGTATTCAACATAAATGGTTTATTTACTTTGGAAAGAAATATTTCAAAACTTAGTTGCCCAAGGCTATAAAAAGGTTTTGGAGGTAACAAAGGCAGCCTTCTAAGGCATAAAGTTTGAGGGTACCATGCGAACAAGAAATCCCACTTTTTTATGGTGACTAACATAATATAATAAAAAATCATTTAAAAAAAAAAATCCCACTTTTTCACTGTGGGGAAGTTCTGGGCCTTTGCTTTAATTAAACACTTCTAGGACTATTTTCTACCACTCTATTATAATTAGGTAAGGGATAATGGGTGGAAGGCCCAAGGCATCTGCTGGGGAAATGTGTACGTACACACACAAGAAAAAAATACCTGTATAAAAACATTCCTAGCTCATGTTTGCCTACTGTAATAAACTCCCCTATGCTCAAAAATGGGAAAAGTGAAATAACCTACTGGATACTTAAGTTTACTTACTTTCTCTGCCCAATAAGATTTTGCCGGGGCTTTGTTACATTGTGAAATTTCAGTATCTTGTTGTCTTTTTAAATTTGAGGATTAACATCTTCTTTACAAGACATCCAAAACAGAATGGTCATTAGCAGATTAGAATAGCTGCTGAAAATCGGGCCACGGCAGCTCAGGCTTAGATCAACTATGACATGACATTTATTCCCAGAGTCCCTGAGAAAGTTTCCCAGGCAAGTTGCTGGTAGAAGTGGAATTAAGTGTTTAACCAGAGCAAGAAGAGTTCTTCCACTACCTTTAGGATCTCTCAATAAAATTAAGAAGGCTCCAGAAGCAAAAGATCATTGTAGTGTACGTCTATACTACAGTGAGGCCTTTCCAAATGCCAAGTGAAACGGTGAGAATTTACCATTACCTACTCTCATACGTTTACTAAAAAGGCCAAAGTTATTATTCAAAATCACTGTTCCCAAGAAACTGTTAACTCTGAGAACAGTTAAGAGAAGGTAACCTTATACCTCCTTCTGGCTAAGTCAGAGGCCTTCACTATATTTTATCTACTTGCATTCTCATTTCTCTATCTAGAGTCCTATTTTCTTGCCATTTGCCTATTCCTCCCTCCCCCATCCTCTTTCATCTGTTCATGCCCTTGCTCATGCATTCCTTTTCCCTTTCTCTCTTGTCACTTCAGCTGCCATGCTTGGTTCTTGTTTATTCATCTTTTATTTATTTATCAAACATATTCTAGGCCTTTACCATGCAGCCAGTCCATATGTAGCTATGAACCTTCAGGCTCATACTGTCCCCTCTCTTATGTGTAGGCCTCCTGTTTAGGCCTCTGGTTTTGCCCATCTTTGCCTCAAACCTGTCATCCACCAAGTCCTATTCCTTTGCGTTAGGATACCAGCAAAAGTGGGAGGTGTACTGGATAAAGGATTAGTGGGCTGGAAAATTTTAAAATTGATGATGTATATACTCTCCTAAGTAAAAGGATCCTGAGAGTGCAGGGAAACCTAAAAACAATCCCCTAACAGGAAAATGAGTTTGGGACTTACCCATAGTGACTATAACACAACACAACACTGATGACTAACAAAAAAATGAAAAGAAAATAAGAAAGATGGTTACTTTCACCTGCTGACTGCAAAGCTTACAGCCTTTAATTAAGACGATTAAATACTGCTGCTCTCTCTTTGATGCTGGCCCATTGTGCCAAACAAATACTAAAGCAACTAGGAGGGCAAGCAAGTTCCAGGGAATCCAGAGTAGCTCTTTAAACCCTGACTCCTACTCTTATATATTCAGAACAATCTATAGAAACTACATATGAAAAGAAAAGCATAATTGTGCTTAATGCCAAGCCCTTTGTGCTTTGAAAAATCAAGAACACAGGGATTTAAGAAGGAATGAAAAAAAAAAAGAAATAAAAAAAAACTGAAGAAAGTATTTTCCAACAGTGAGGAAAAGAAGACTACTTTTTCATGGTCCTTACATATAGTTGCAGTTTCACATTTAAAAAATAATATTGTTTTTCTTTGTAATAACTTTAGAAATTCTCCAGTAATCTCAGATGCAATGAGTTCAACCACAATACGCAAAGAAAAATCTACCCCACCCCCAGCCATCCAATTATGTGAAAACACCAGACAATGTTCCCATTTTGATTCATTTGGTCATTGGAAGTCCACTTTGCCAGGGTTAATTTATAATGCAATTAACTTAAAAAAATAATTTTATATCTTCTGAAACCAAGGAAGATACCAAGTATAAAATACCTGCACCAGGATGTTTCTTGTACAGTAACATGTGGTTTTTAAAAATTTTGTATTCAATCTTAGAGTTCAAATAGTTCTTTAAAAAGTCATGTACTCTAACTTTCTACCCAATGCATAAATCTCCCTCACAACACCCTGAAAGCATAACCATTCAACTGCTGCCTGAAAACTGCCCTTCCCCTAAAAGACAGGAAATCCTACCGCATAAGACAACTCATTCCAGTTCACAATTTGTTATTCTTTCTATAAGAAGGTGTTTGGAAAGAAAGGAAACACGATATTGTGGCACTTTATTATCATTTGTTGAACTTATGCCTGAAACTGTTAACACATGACTCAGGACAAATGGGGACATAAACAGGTTGCTTGGTGATATAAGAGGAAGGAGGGAGACCATAAATCCACTGCCGTAGTCTTTTAAAAAACTGTTATAATAATAACAACAACAATAATAATAAACATGATCGGGGCAAAAAAAATGCAAAAATACTAAAGGATTAATGTAAAAACTTAAGAGTGCCACCACTTCCTATTTCTAATCACACTCTTCAAAGGTAATCATTATTAAATTTTTTGTATATCCAATCAGATATTTTCTATGCTCATATGGACATACCTGTATTACATATGTATTTCTTATACTATACAAATATGACAATATACTATTTTGCAAACCTTTTCACTTAAAAAACATATTGGGGCATCTTTCCATATCAATACGTAGGGCTCTACCTTCTTTTTAATAGCTAATTCCACAGTATAAATATGTCATCATTTATTTATCCAGATCTATACTGATGACATTTAAATTATTTTCATGCTGTTCTAATTGTTATACAAAGCCAGAATTTAATGTTCCTATAGTTTCTTTCAATAATTTTTGTTTTAAATCATTTGGAATAAACCTAACCTACCGCTTACTAGCTCTTTAAACACTTGAAAATCACCATCATATGGGGGTAAATGGGAGAACAAATACAAGTTTTGAGTTATAATACTGGGATTTCAGAAATCAATAGGGGAAATGATTTCCTCAAATAAAAACAATCTAGGGGCACCTGGGTGGCTCAGTCATTAAGTGTCTGCCTTCGGCTAAGGTCATGATCCCAGGGTCCTGGGATTGAGCCCCACATCGGGCTCCCTGCTCAGTGGGAAGCCTGCTTCAGCCTCTCCCACTCCCCCTGCTTGTCCCTCTCTCGCTGTGTCTCTCTCTGTCAAATAAATAAAATCTTAAAAAAAAAAATCTAAATTTCTGACAACACATTAAAACGGGTGCCTAACATTATGGCCTATGAGGCTGATGGGCTGTTATACAGTGATCAGAAACACGAAGACTGCAGCATCATGACAAATGTTATAATGCTAAGTGAAGACGTAGTTACATGGAACTAAGATTAACTATGAAATATGTCTGCATATGAAAAGAAGAGATACTCAAATGAAATGTACCTCAGTTAGGGTGCTGAGGGCATGGATCACCACTTCAAAATATCCTTTAATATTTTATAATTTAGTTTCTATGGTGAATAAAAAAAGAAAAATTGAGAGCCATTACAAAGATCAGGATCATCATTCTCAGTTTCAGGGCCCTCAACGCCCCCTTTATTTTATTTTATTTTATTTTATTTTATTTTATTTTATTTTATTTATTTGACAGAGCGAGAGAATACAAGCTGGGTGAGCAGCAGAGGGAGAGGGAGAAGCAGGCTCCCTGCTGAGCTGTGAGCCTGATGTGGGGCTCAATTCCAGGACCCTGGGATCATGACCTGAGCTGAAGGCAGACACTAAACATGCTGAGACACCCAGGGACTCCTCCCCCTTTACTTTCTTCTCTGATTACTCTTGAGATATCACCTGTCATAGTAAATAACCAGGTCTTGAAATTTCTTGAGGGCAAAGCTACAATCAGCAAACAAAGCGTGAAGTGTGACTGTCCACAACAGAACAGAATGGAATGGAAGGGAAGGTGTTAGATGTTAAACAAGGAACAGAATGGACAATCAGGAAAAGTTCCAACTTAAACCATGTTCACAATCATCCAGTGCTACCATTCTATCTTCCCATGGATACAGAACTGATAAGAATTTCCCGATCATATGGTCAGGGCAATATAGGGGTCAAAAACCCAAGGTAATGATTAAGACCTGAGTACTTAAGAAATGGTCATACTCTCAAGCCACACAAAAGTTCCTATTTTGCGAATTTAAAGTCTCACACTCCGGTCAGAATAGCATTCTTTAAATTAATAAGCACTCGTTCCTCCCAAAAAACTTCATCCATTTTTTTTAGAAGATTTATTTATGTATTTGAGAGAGAGAGAGAGAGAGAGCGCATGAGCACTGGTTGGGTGACAGGGAGGACCAGAAGGAGAAGGAGAGAGAAACCCAAGCAGACTCTGTACTGAGCGCAGAGCCAAATGCAGGGCTTGATACCACGACTCCAAGTTCACAGCCTGAGCTGAAACCAGAAGTGGGACACTTAACCAACTGCAGCACCCAGGCACCCCTCATCCATTTTACAAGCACTGATTAATTCCTTGAACAAATCTAAGTCACAATGGGCTTTTTTTTTTTTTTTTAAGTATTCCTTGTCATAATACCCAAATATTTTGCAAATCACTGGCCTGTGATAAATAATGGTCACTGTGTGCCTTTGGCATGAAAGGTTGTTTATTTACAACGCCACATCACCTTGGTTCTGAAGAGAGTGGCATATAAGCTCTGGCTGTTTAAATATTAACTACTGATGAGTCACATTTGCAGCTGGAACTCACTCTAGAAAAAGAGGGAGAGAAAATGCTCATGCTTGTAAGGACGGGGTGTTCATGCCCACATTTATAATAAGACATGGTGAAAACTTGTCTACTTTCTTGTCAAATGATTTACTTTGAAAATAAATTTCCTTTTTTGGCCATCCCCAGGAAATATTTTTATTAATAACTTGACAAAAATCTAAAAAGGCATGATTATCAAATCTTCCTAACTTTTTTCTTTCACCAAAATACTTCCTAACTGCCTATCATGTGAATGAACTATGTTGGGCCTTGAGATAAACTTGAGACACAAGGAAGCAGAAGATACAAGCCGTGTTCTCCAGAGCTTATGGTCTCACTGCAGGGCCGGGGGGTGGAATATGCAATTACAGTTATAGAACGTTCAATACATGATCACCAGGAACAGAATCAGGATTGAAAAAAATACCAATATGGCATTTAAGAGGTTTAGGTGCTCAAAATCAATTATATAACCACAAAATGCAGAAAGTCTGGGTTGATGGCAACTTACATCAAAAAGATGTAAAGGTTTCAGCTGAGTAAAACTCCATAAAAGCATAAAAGTCAACTAGTGAAATGGTTGTTAAGATAGCTAATCTAAATTAATAGCAATATTGTGTTCAGACCAAGGAAGATAGTAATGCCAGTATCTCCATATCCAGAGTTAGTGGTGCTGTTTTATGAGGCTCATTTAAGAGGAACATAACAGAACTAGGAGAGAGACGGAGGGAGGGAAGGAAAGAGAGAAAGTGAGAGAGCATGTATTCATGCTGGACAGTGGTGATAGTGAAATATCTATAAAACATATATACAGAAAGATTCTTACACTGAGTAGAAATTGTAACAGATTTCTGAAGCACTTCCTATCTTAGAAAAGCTTGTGTCTACCTTGTTAGCTGCAGGCAAGAATATTAAAAAGATGACACCCAGGGGCGCCTGGGTGGCTCAGCCGTTAACTGTCTGCCTTCGGCTCGGGTCATGATCCCGGGGTCCTGGGATTGAGCCCCGCATCGGGCTCTCTGCTCGGCGGGAAGCCTGCTTCTCCCTCTCACACTCCCCCTGCTTGTGTTCCCTCTCTCGCTGGCTGTCTCTGTCAAATAAATAAATAAAATCTTTAAAAAAAAAAAAGATTACACCCACCATAGCTACTTTTAAGAGCAGTGAACTATCTCAGAAGGCAGAAAAGGAGTCAGGAATCACCACTGAACTTCATGTAAGACCTGGAAGGCTTTGTGACCTTGAAATGATTGCCAGAAGTACTGGGAGGGAGACCAATGATGGCCAACAAATGGCCTGACCACTCAAACAGAGCTCTTGCCACTCCCACTCATCTCAGAGGTTGCCGTTTTTCCTTGCTGCCTTAAGTGAAATGCAATTTTTTAAAAGTCCCTTTCCTCCAATCCTTTCCCTATTTAATCCTTTTCAGTGTATGCACAATGTCAAAACTTCAAGAATCTATGGGATAGACTGGTGATGGGTAGTAAGGAGGGCACGTATTGCATGGTGCACTGGGTGTTATACGCAACTAATGAATCATCGAACTTTACATCGGAAACTGGGATGTACTGTATGGTGACTAACGTAATATAATAAAAAAACATTAAAATTAAAAAAAAAAAAACTTCAAGAATCTGCAATATTCTCCTGTATTTGGGAAGAGCATGAACCCAGTAGCAAAGATGCTATTCCTACATAACAGGTGCATGACATTTTTGGCTACATATTGAGAAGGGAAGATTGGCCTGATTTGGTGGGTCTACTGGGAAGGGCTTACAGAGGAAATCCTGCAGACTTGCCTGGTCACCTTCCTCAGGCCCCCTCAAACTTCTAAGCTGTGCTGGATCTAGCATGTTTTTACCTGAGCCTTAGATCTGTGAAACATGTATAAACATAGTTATCATAAATGAGCTGTGATAATTGTCACCCTGAATTTATAAAAACAGGAACAACATACCAGCCAACTTTAAAAGTTTAGTTATGGGAAGACAAGACTCAAGTTACACAAATGTCCTGTGAACTCAGTTGCCTATCTTAAATCCTATGCCTGGAACATTCCATATTTAAGAATATAATCACTGAACAAACACATTCTGAAAGGCTACTGTGAGCAAGAACCCGCTGAGGTTCAGTGAAAGACAGATGCCTTTCTTGGCCTTGCTAGGTTATGGCTATCGCTGATTACTGCCACAGTCGGGATATAAGGCCACTTGAATAACACCGTGTGGCTCTCACAGAATTCTATATATTCTAAGAAGTGAAACTCAAATTCCTTCAACAGTACTTCCAATAGTGGTGCTTGAAATAAAAACATGTTTCAGTCATTCACATAAAACTGTCACACTGAAGAGAGCATAAAGCAGAGGAATGTCAACTAATGCCAAACAATGAAACTAGTGAACAATTATGTCTTTTGCAAGAGGTATCCTATAGATATAACCTCCTTAGGGTTGGTAACATTTGCAGTCAAGGTATTTTTCTGGAAGCCAGTAAGATATTTCAGAAATTAGAGCTTTTAGGTAGAAAATAGGCATGTTTTAAAAAATTATAAATTTAATTAAAAAATCCCCAAAGGTCACAGGTTACTACGATAACCTAAGTCAGGTCTTTCAAATTAAGAGAACAATGGATAAAATGACAGTGTTATGGTATTTTGGAAGGTATATTTTAGTATGTCTTTAAAATGGATATATAGTCTCAATATGATAAAATATTGCTTGCAAATTACCAACCCCTCCTCTTTTCTTTTGGTGTAAAGAAATGAAAAGAGAAGGAAACTACCAAAAAGCAATACTCCATACAATGTGTATTTCAGATGGGTGAAAGCATTCAAAGGCTGATTTGTGGGCATGCTCACGGCACATCACAGATCCCCAGTCAACTGTCCCTCCAGGAGCCAGAGAACGAGTAGCTTTAGTTGACTATGTTTATTTACCTACCCAGCAAGCAGGAGAGATACATGGTCTGGCAAAAAAAAGGTCACCTAGACAAGAAAATGTGCATACTTGTGGGCTTTCAGCTAAGCTATAAGCTAACTAACCACATGGAGAAAACAGACTTGACTTACCTGCACTGCCGAGCTGTTTATAAAACCTGTACTCTAAATGAAGCTGTGGAGCACGTGATTTTATTGGTTCCTGAAACCCAAGAAGAGAAATTGTGATCAGATTTAGACAAATAAAATTTTTCCATTCCTAGGTTTTCAAAGTAAACCAGGGCTAAGACCACTTAATATTTTAGAGATGATATCCATATATGATAGCATTTTCTTACCACAATTTCTCTTGGAAAGCACAGCTAGGGGAAGATGAGGCTGAAGTATATAGAATCCCTTCCATGGATATTTAAGTACAAATAGTCTGTATAAGCCATCATTCAAGGATAGCTCCCTTGCCAGGAAGTATTCTCCTGAAATGTATTCTCCTAGGAAACCAGATGCCAAACCTTTTAATTAAAGACTGGCATGTATTCCCTGCCAGTTTTATGATGAATTTTGGGTGATAAACAGTATTATTCTTAGAAAAATGATATATGCTCAGAAAAAAATTTCAAATACACAAAAATTAGGAAAAGACTAAAAATAATCTGAAATCCTATCATTTTAAAGAAAACCACTATTAACATTTTGGTGAATGTCCTTCCTAATATTTATTTATACATTTATTTAGATATAATACAGACTTGAAAGTATATTTAAAATAAACAAGATCATACTATATTTGTTCTTCTGTAATGGTGTCTTTAAAGTCAACAACATAATGATGACATCTTTCCATGGCAGTAAATAGTTTTATGTAATTTTTTTTTTAAGTAGACTCCATGCTCAACATAGGGCCTGAACTCACAACCCTGAGATCAAAAGTCATATGCTCTACTGACTGAGCCAGCTAGGTGCCCCATAAAGCTTTATACAAATTTTAATGGCTGTACTATTTCCCTGTGTGTGTGTGTGTGTGTGTGTGTGTACACATATACCATAATTTTCAAGCATTTTGACTGTTTTCAGTTTTCATTATTACGAATAATGCTGGAGGAACATTATATGCATATTTATTTTTACACTTAAGAAAACTGAAGATTATAAATGCAGTTAAAATATGTATCTTAAAAAATAAAATAAAATATGTATTTTTAATCAATATGATGTTCCAGTTCGCAAAAACAGTGTTTTCTAAAGACCCTGGAGCTAAAACAGCCAAACTACCGCATTTGCTCTACATTGAACTTTAAGAACTGGCTGGTTAATTATTCTGAACTGACAGTATACTGGGCAACTAGCTAACAAGAAAATCAAACATTACCCTGGCAAGTAGATCTATGTACCCATTAGGATAGCTATTATCAAAACCATAGAAAATAAGTGTTCATGCGGATGTGGAGAAATTGCAGCCCCTGTGTATTGCTGGTGGGGATGTGAAATGGTACAGCTATTATGGAAAACAGTATGGAAGTTTCTTAAAAAATCAAACACAGAATTACCACATGATTCAGCAACTCCACTTCTGAGTATATACCTGAAAAAACTGAAAGCAGGGACTCAAACTGATATTTGTATGCCCACGTTCATAGCAGCATTATTTATAATTATCAAAAGGTAGAAGCAACCAAGTATCCATCAACAAACAAACAAACAAAATGTGACTGCCTTTTGCTACACACACACACACACACACACACAGAATATTATTCAGCCATGAAAACGAAAAACATTCGGACACATACTACAACATGGACGAAACTTGAAGACCTTATACTAAGCAAACTAAGCCAGACACAGAATACTGCATGATTCACTAAAATGAGGTACCTAGACTAGTCAAATTTACAGAGACAGAAAGTTAAATGGTGGTTGCCAAGGGCTATGAGGGAGGGGATGGAGAGTCAGTGTGTGATGGGAAGAATTTCAGTTGAGAAAGACGAAAAAATTCTGGAGAAGGATGGTGGCAATGGCTGCACAACAATGTGAACGTACTTAATGCCACAGAGCTGCACACTTAAAAATGGGTTATGATGGAAAATTCTAGATACAATTCTTTATCAGATAGATGATTTTTAAATTTTCTCTCCCATTCCACGGGTTGTCATTTCATTGTATTGAGTCCTTTGATACAAAAAAGTTTTTAATTTTTATAAAGTCCAATTAATTTCTTCTCTTGTTCGTGCTTTTTGCGTCATATCTAAAAAATCCGATGTCATGAAGGTTTTCCCCTAAGTTTTCTTCTAAGAGATTTATAGTTTCGGCTCTTACATTTAGGTTTTTGATCCATTTTAAGTTAATTTTTTATGTATGATGTAAAGTAAGGGTTCAACTTCAATGCACATGGATATCTGGTTTTCCTAACAACATTTGTGGAAAAAACTGTCCTTTCTCCAGTGAATGGTTACTTGTCCTTTTTTAAAGATAGGCTCAAAAGAAGGAGACCCCCCCAGTTTCCCTTGATAATTCATGCTGATGTTAAACACATTTCATGATTTCAAAGGTCTTTATATGTAGTTTAAATCTCCACGACTGAAACTGAAGCCTATTTCTCTCCTCTCCCCAACAAAATAAAATAGCTCCTCAATAACCAGTGAATACTACAACAACTATCTTCACATAACAAAACTATTCAATCATTTCTTAGACTCCGTTTATTCAGGCAAAATAATTTCAATTCCTTTAACCTTTCCTCACTGGTCCTATTTTTCAGTTCTTTGATCATCTTTGAAGGCTCTACCTGAACCCAGTTGTTTTCTACATTTTTCTTAAGATATAGAATCCATACATCACAGAATTCAGAAGTTTCCTTGAAGTTATCTAGTCTACCCCTTTGCTTCTAGGAAGGTTTTATCTAAATCAATTCAGGCAGGCTGAAACCGTTCATACCCCTAATGAGCTCCACAAAAGAATTCATATCCTTCTTTGATTATAAAATCAGCAATCATCAGAGTTGAACTTCAAGCTTCTCAAGATTCTTATAGTCAAAAGAAAAAGTACATAAGACTAATTACACTGTAAAGTCACTTCTTTATTCGTTTATGTCTTCAAATAGAGAAGGGTCACCCTTGAGAGCCTCCCTTTGGCTTTAGATCTTTCCACTATAGCACCATTAAAGAAGCCAATTATGGAATCTGTCCTTCAGAAAAATCCCTAGTAATTCACAAGGATCCAAACAGAAACAGGACAACAAATTAATATGGAGCCAGAGACTGATCTTTCTGGAGGTTTTCTTCTGAAGAAAGTCTGGATTCTGACAAACCACAAAGAGCAATGAATGAAAAAGCCACAGATCCTTCTTCAAACATAATACTCTAAAACTTCACAGTGGACACCTTGATAGGAAATACTCAATCTGATGTTGGGTAACTAAGCTAGCCGATTAAAAAAAAAGCAAAAACTCTTCAGAGTTACAAGGCTGAAAGTGGGCGTAGATGTCACATGTAGTTGGACATGAGGAGCTTTCTATCACAGATGAAAGGACTTATACCCTTTAGGCCAACTCCTTTAGCACATAGTTGAAGCCTGCTCAGACAATTAGAGCTTCAAGGTGCTCTTCTGGAAGCACTATAAATAAAGTACATTATGAACACTGAGTCTATGTCTTGCGGAAGGCGGTAAGATAAGCAGCATGCAGAGAGTTGTTTTTTTTTTAACAATTGTTAGAAAACTTCTGTTAAGGGGCGCCTGGGTGGCACAGCGGTTAAGCGTCTGCCTTCGGCTCAGGGCGTGATCCCGGCGTTATGGGATCGAGCCCCACGTGGGGCTCCTCTGCTATGAGCCTGCTTCTTCCTCTCCCACTCCCCCTGCTTGTGTTCCCTCTCTCGCTGGCTGTCTCTCTCTGTCGAATAAATAAATAAAATCTTAAAAAAAAAAAAAAAAAAACTTCTGTTAAAAAGAACCTGAGAAATCTCGATGATGGGGTAAAGGAAGGGCTCATTATACGATTTTATGTTGTGCATGATTTTTTAAAAAGGTTCCTAGAAATCTAAGAAACAAAAGCCCACAATGAAGATCCAAACAAAGTAAAAGGAAAACAGTACCAGCAGGGCTTCCTTATATTTCTGTGTCAGATGCTGATTACATTTCCACAGAGGGCTGGCTATTTGCCAGAATCATGGTTATTCTGGAACACACATGTCTGCCTGAAATCCTAAACCAACAGCAGACGGCTACCTTGTAGGACTATAATGCTTAAGGCAAATTTTGCTGTTACAGAGAAAAGAGCTCAATTATTGCCCTCATATCTCCCATGGAGAACACAGCCCAACAGCAAGAGAGGAGGCCCACAGACAAGATTGTTATCCTATAAAAAGCCTTTATTTAAGATTTATTTGAAAGAGAAATGAGCTCCTAAGACACACCATACTAGATGACATGAAGTCTATTTTTAGCTTTCACTCTTGGCCATACAAAGTAGAATAAAGTTTAATAAACTATAAGTGAAATGCAATGATCCATCATGTGAACAATATAAGCTTATCTAACGAGGTTAACTGGTATGAACTTAGAAGAAGAAATTCAGATAGAAAAGACTGCCCCAAGAGAAGTCTTGATAAATAAAGGGACAGTAACAAAGATACAGTAATGAGACAGTATTTTAAAGTGTTTCAGAAGCTACTTCTTCCTATTACTAGTCCAACTTACCGAAGCAATAAAACAGAAAAAGTAAAAAAGCAGATGAACTAGGGAACACTTTCACAGAACCAAATTCCTATAAATAAAAAATACGGTTAATCCTTTGATATTCAACCTGAGAAAGTATTTGGCCTGCATTATTACATGCGTTACCTGTCTTCCTGCTCCCATTTCTCCCACAAGAGTTCCAAGTCAACAAACAAAAGAAAACACTTGGTTCCCTAGCAGCTACCTGCTCTAAGCCCTGCTTCCTGTCCACACCTTTGTAGAGAAACCAATCTGATAACTGTCTGATAGTTGTCTTCACAAGACAACTCTGACTTTTCTACAAACTGACAAACTCAATCCACACACAGAGCAGGTGTGGATGTGGTAAGTGCAATTCGTTAGAAAAGAACAGCATTATCATGATTATCACAAGATACTTCCTTCAATCATTAACTCCTCTGTCTTCCAACTAATAAAGCCCCAAACTGCCTGCAAATCCCGGGAAACTTACTAGGAAGATAAACATTTACACAGTATCATAGAAACTAGTCATATGATATATTTCATATCACTAGAAATGATTTTGTATTGACCTTAAATATAAGATAAAGAATTTTCTTCTAAAATTACTCTTCCTCAAAAATAACATATATTTTTTAACAGGATGCTATCTTTAATGATCATGTTAGTTATTCATAAGATTAGTATTGACAAAACCCAGTAAACTTTTTGTTTCAAATTTGACCACAAGATGTGTTTTTCACATTTGACAGCTTTTTAAGGCAATGATTTGATGATCGGATTTGGTTCTCTACTTCTAAGTATATTAATAAACACCTTACATTTAAAAAATGGATTAGTCATAGTGAAGCAAAAGAAAATGATAAAATTTCCAGTGGTTTTATCTTTTAAAATTATACGTGAAAGGTACAAACTTCACAGAAATTACAAGTTTTCCAGCGATTGTTTTCTTCCAGCTATTTTTTAAACTATTTTTTGATTCACTGTTGCTGAAACTATAGTTAGTATCATCTAACTATATAGCATTATACATTGTACAGTGATTCATCACTGTAACACTACATATGGTTGAAGGAAAGTGACTGTGTGGGATCATATGCAAAGGAAGAAAAATTAGTATTTTTGCAAATGCTTACAACTATTTCCTGTAAAAAGATATGTGAGGGGTGAGAACACCAAAACATAATTACCAAAAATATAAGTTCTACTCACCAGTTTGATAGCTACATATTCATTGGTGTAGAGGTTTTTACCTAAGGGAAAAGCAGAATGTATATGTTTTAGTGACATTTATTTTGGGAAATGCAAAGCAAAATCTTAGCTTACAGGGTCATGAGAAAGGTCACATTCCCAAAGCTATTCACATATATGAAACATGATTTATAAGTGAAAAGCTAAACAGAGATAATGAGACCCAGTAAGACAAGAATAGAAACCACTTGAGAATTTGGAAATTTAAGTCAGACATGAAAACTTTAAAAAAAAGAAAACAAATCTCTTTTCTCTCTCACACAGTTTGTTATTTATTATTTCCCCAACTACTAAACCATGAAGCAAACCAAGAAGTGCCAGAATGTCAAAGACACAAATTTTAACTCTTGGCACAATAAACACAAACCCTCACTTCTTTAAACTCACTAACAAATGGGGATTAAATATTATTTGTCATGGTATTTAGTGTCAACTTGGCAAAAAGGACTGTGTGAAATAAAAACAATTACTGCTCTGTCCTCCTTTTGGAAGACTCATCTAAGTAGATAATTCTCAAAGCTGCTGTGAATTCTTCACCAGAACTCTAGCTCTTTATGAGCAGAAAACAGCTCTCCACCTGGACAACACTTAGACGTCTCAAAGTTCTTGCTGCCATATTAACGATTTTTCCTCTCAACTCCTCTACCTGTATAAATGGAATCAATATTCTCTTAGACATCTAAAGTAAGTGCCTGGAGTGAGGATGAGGATGAAAGCAGCAATTAACCACTTGGTAAGCCCACACTCCATGCCGGGTACTTTGCTATCGGTACTTACCCGCTCATCTCTACTGATTTTTTTTTTTAAGATTTTATTTATTTATTTGATGGAGAGAGAGACAGCCAGTGAGAGAGGGAACACAAGCAGGGGGAGTGGGAGAGGAAGAAGCAGGCTCCCAGCGGAGCAGGGAGCCCGATGCAGGGCTCGATCCCAGGACCCTGGGATCACGCCCTGAGCCAAAGGTAGACGCTTAACGACTGAGCCACCCAGGTGCCCCTCTACTGACTCCTGAAGGCTAATTTTAATTCTTCCTGAGTGTTTAGTTATGGCATTGGACTTCACATTTCTTCTTATATATTTGTCCTATCTTAATTAGCTAGACTATAAATATCTTGAGGGTAGGAATTTTATCTAACAGTTCTCTCAATGTTCTATGGTACTTAAGATCATGTTCTGCACATCTCAAAGACACCCAGAACTTTGACTGATGAAAAGTTACTGACACATACAGTATAACTGCTTTTTAAATAATACATAGAAGTAAATGTTATATTTATACATACACAAACATATATGTACATAGTTGAATATGCATGGAAAAGGATATAGAAGGATGTACATTACGGTATTAAAATGACTTTTTTAGTATTTTCTGATTTTTATATAATAGTTCGTTATTATAATGAACAAAAAGCTGCTTGCAATGTAAGTTCCTATTTTAACCAGGACCTAGACAACAGATGGCCCTTTGCAAACCATACCGTTATATTTTTAATACTGCTATCAGGTTGCCAAGCACCTTTATGTGTCAAAGAGTACACTAATTTAGGAATGACTTTTGTCTACAAATAACATAATGAAGAGGACTCACAGATTGCCAGAAAAATACCTAAGAAACCATTATAAGATGAACAACTTCTTTTTTAAAGAAGCAAAAGTAGAAAACATATATTTTTTCTCTATATATTAACTGCATTAAGCTTCTAAGAGAAAAACATTGTTAAAAATATATTTGATGAGATTGTGAAAAGGATACTAGTAACTGGGAGAGGACAGTTGAAGTAGAAACAGCCAATACAGGCAGGTTAAAACGCCAACTTGGCAGGGCATCTCATATCTGTGTGGATTCCCTGCATGTACAAAATTAAATTTTACTTTCTCCAAAAACAGGGTGCTGGGTGGCTCAGTTGGTTAAGCCTCTGCCTTCAGCTCGGGTCATGATCCCAGGGTCCTGGGATTGAGCCTGTGTTGGCCACTCTGCTCAGCGGGGAGTCTGTTTCCCTTTCTCCCTCTGCTCCTCCCCCTGCTGCTCATGCTTGAGCTCTCTCTCTCTCTCTCTCTCTCTAACAAATAAATAATCTTAAAAAAAAAAAAAAAAACAAGGGGCGCCTGGGTGGCACAGTGGTTAAGCGTCTGCCTTCAGCTCAGGGCGTGATCCCGGCGTTATGGGGTCGAGCCCCACATCAGGCTCGTCCGCTATGAGCCTGCTTCTTCCTCTCCCACTCCCCCTGCTTGTGTTCCCTCTCTCACTGGCTGTCTCTATCTCTGTCGAATAAATAAATAAAATCTTTAAAAAAAAAAAAAAAAGAAACTCCAATTTGGCCACAGACTTATCCCACACCAGATACAATACTGCATAAAGATTTTTCAGGACAGCCCTTCTGGCACAGTATAAGCACTATTCTTGTGACCCCAAACCAATTTTGGCACATGGCTAACCCTAAGAACTTAGCATCACTTAGAGGAAAATGGTCAAGTTTTAAAGTGTAAACATGTTCAGGAGTCTTTCTGAAATGGACACCCTCCCCCCCACCCCCTGCTCAGCCAGTTTTTTAACAGTAAGAATTTCTATAGGCGTTAGAGGCACCAATATTCACCCCTTACTCATTTAAAGTATAACATGCCTTTACTGTCAAAGAATTAACTTAACCTTTGAAGGACACGCTTAACACAACAGATCATCAATCCAACAGATACAACATTTAAGTGAAGTAAGGTGGTGGTGTAAGTGTGAAAGAGTAATAAACCTAGATTCTGATCTGTGAGCAAGGAAAGAGAGAAGGCAATTCAGGAGTTCTCAGGGAAGAAATTCTTTTCTTTCTTTCCTTCCCCCCATCTACTCCCCCCCCCAAGCTAGAGTCTTAAAAACTGAGCTGGATTTTAATAGATGAAGAAGGGGAAAAGGCATCACAAGCGAGGAAACTGTATGAAAACACAAAAAAGCGACAAAGTAGAGGTATAGTCTAACAATGGTAGGTGGTCTGGGAGTAGATGGACTGTAAATTGCATCATGAGGATCAGGATGGAGCAGGAATAGGCAAAGAGTGGTTAGGGGAGCAAGAGAGACTAGAAAAGGAAGGCTTGGGCCACATAAGAAAAATCCTCAATGCCATCTTAAAGTTTAAAGCAAAAAGGTTTTAATCAGTAGGGCAGTGACATGATCAGATCTGTGATTCTGAATAACCATTTGTAAGGAAGCATAAACGATGAACTAGAAAGTAAGAGACCAGGGGTGCCTGGGCAGTGCAGCTGGTTAAGCCTCTAACTCTTGGTTTCAGCTCAGGTGGTGATCTCAGGGTCGTGAGATCGAGCCCTGCATCAGGCTCCAATGCTCAGGGCAGAGTCTGCTTAAGACTCTCTCGCGTGCTCCTTCTGCCCCTCCCCTCTTTCTCTCTCTAAAATAAATAAATAAATCTTTTTTAAAAAGAAGGAAAGAAAAATAAGAGACCAAAGGTAGGGGAAAGCGTTTGACTATTTAATACCCAGCCTATGCAGATACAGACATCTAACACTCAGTTCTCACCCTGCAGACACTGTATTCTAGCTCCTCACACAGGTGGCTCGATTATTACATTAATCACATAATGTGATGAGTTAAGAGAGAAATAGGAACAAGTCAATACAGGAGTTTGGATGAAGGAAGGTAAAGCATTTGGCCACAAGCGGCATTTGAGGTGAGCCTTGAAGGGCAAACAGAGGAGACAATAAAGGGTATTTCATAGTATATAATAAAATACTAATTTGAACAGTGAGGTGGAAACATGATAGAAAATGTGCAGAATCTGGTATACGTGGGTAGACTAATACGAATGGAGCACAAGTATATGGAGAGAAATGGTGAGAGGTAAGGCCAGAAAGATCCAAGAGGGACAGGTGAATAACCCTGAATGCCAGTTTCTTACTCCAAGGTATGCACAGCCACGAGTACGTGGAAATGTGTCAGGGCGTAAGCTACACAAATAAGACACATTTTTCCTAGATCCTTACTTTTCTTTGAAGATTTGAAAACCTTTTTTATAGTTGAACAAAAGTTATTATAGAAATTGCACAGATTTCATTTGAAGGAAAAAAAAAACCCACAAGAGTTTAAGGAAATCCCAGGCACTTATGGATGTGCTTCTTCCAGAGTCCAGGGCGGTACCACCCATCAGTGGGGAAGCTTTTTCTCATCTTCCCTATGTTCAGCTGGGCGGCCCAGTTTTCACAACGTATTTCACTTTCTACAGTGTGAACCTTCCATCTCTTGTGAGCCAGGTGGTGCCAGGGAGAGAGGTGATTTAGCCATCCAACTGCTCCATATAAAGACTTGCCACTAAGTTTTGTTTTTACTCCTTCTGCATCCTTACTTTCTGAGTTCCTAGTGTCTCCAATTCTTGAGCTTAACTGGTGTATTTTATATTACAAACTGGCCTAAACTTTCAATCATCAGCTTTCTCTGGATTGCTAAGTCACTTAACTATCCGCTTTCCAGCTTCCAAAATTTTGTTAACATTTCTCGCCTGTTTTCCTCTTTTTCCCTTTTTTTTTTTTTTGTGGTTCTTTGTGGTTTTATGACTTAAAAGGTCAAAAAGAATGTTCAACTCATCTTCTTATCCCTAGCAACAAACATCATATCTGATATGTAATAGGTAACAGATGCTAACTGCTGTGAACCTAATTAACATACAGAGAAGGTTCTTCTGAGAAAGTTCCAGGATAATAAAAAAAGAAGCCTAGTTTACAACCAGATATGGATAATCCTAAATGCAAATACTGGAGTTTTGACTTCCTTGTTCAGCCTGCTGTGAAACCAACAAAGGTCTTGTGCTAAGAGAAAAAGCATAATGGTGAAATTCTAATTATTAATCTGGCCCCAAAGTATAAAATAAAAAAGAGGAGAATACCTAGAAAGAAGATGAGGGGGAAGCTTTGATAGCAGAACATTTAAAAAATAACATCTACCACACCCAGTGTGATTATGAGTATTACATGAGTTGGAATATGTGAAAGTACTTTGTAAACTGCAAGGTGCTAGATAAACTTAATTTTTATCTACCTCTTTTATTATTGCAGGCTATGAGCCAATATTTCCTGGCAGAAAACGACTTAAAAAAATACGATTTAAAATCAAGGCATTTCAAAAAAAAAACCAACCTAATAACCTTTGGATTATACATAAATGTGAGGGATGAGGAAAAGAGAAGGGTCAAAAATGATGTCTCCATTAGTGGAGAACAGAAAGAGAACCAAGAGAGGAAGCACTCTTCCACTCTACCATGATGCTGCCTCCTTCCCAGTTCCCACTAAACCTAAAAGTAACAGACAATTACGAAACGCCTCTCAGCTTCCACTTTCATACCTATATAAAAAATATATATATACAGTCACAGAAACATAAAGAATGAGACAGCCTATGTTAACACGAAATGTGATGGCTGATACATCACAAAATGCTGGCTTGTGTTTGCTTACTTTCTCTGGGGGCACCAAAAGAACCGAACACATGTCACCCTCTTACAAAGCAATTATCCTTATTCCTGAGAGACAACAGAGGTGACTGGATAATTCTCTTGAGCTATGCATCACTCAAATGAATTCTTCTGCTAGAGGGCATCATTAAGACTGAACAGGCCAACACAAAATGCAGCCATGTGGAAGGCTAGACAATCAGCCACTGTCCTCTCCTTGGTGATATGCTTACTCAAAAATTTTGCTCTGGGAGAATTACAAAAATAGAGGGTTAAAATCCTGTCCATTTAAAACGAATGACTGCTTCAGCTGAAATGTATTTATTAAGTATATATATTTAAAACATATCAATAACTGTGAGAAAGGCAGGCAGTTTAACGGACGGCAAAATACCATCGATAAGATGGCACAATCCCAAGCACTCAAAGCTTTTAGTATCTGTTGCACAAAATCCACAATGCTTCCCACGCTCACTTCCTGGCTATGAGTTCTTTTATTGTTAATGGAAATGAAACTGCATTACATAGTAGTTTCTGGAGCTTTACATCTAAACTCAGCCCTTTGGAAGCAGCAGTCCTGGATGTGATGCTGCCCATAAAACCCACTGCATGAAGACTTCCTATTGCAGTAAGTCACTACAGAGACAACATTTACCGTAAGCTTCATCAGACACAGCATTATTTCAAAGAACCAGCAGGTCTCAGTTCTCAGAGTCACACTGATAAAGGAACATACAGCCTCAGGTTCCCAGTTTAGTTAGATCTCCAGCTGTCACATTTTCTTCCCCGAAAGTGAAAGTAGTACATTTATAAATTACTACCTAGAACTTCTAAAAAATAAAAATAAAAAAAATAAAAAATCCAGCCAAATGAACTTGAGGTATTTTGTGTTAAAACAAGAAACCACTTTTATGTAACTCAGATTGGTTACCATGTCTATTTAGGGCAAAGAGGACAGACTGGCCTAATGCCTCCACCACCCAGAGAACATCTTTTCAAGCAGGCAGTAAGAAGATATCAAAATGGTGCTACAACTTTAAAGAAAAAAGCCACAAGTCTTTTTCATTTTTACTACCTTAATTCTACTAGTATATTAGTATAATGTGCAGAAATATTTCCCAAATGGTTAGCAGTTAACGGCAAGAATAAAATTTCTCCTTGTGCTAAATTTTTTGAAGGACTTACTTATAAATATCAGTAGTATATTATAAAAAAAAAACTGATTACATCTTTAACACTTGTGACAGTACAGAGCATGTTTACTATTAACATGCAAAAACATGTTTATTTTATTTATTTTATTTTAAAGATGTCTATTTTAGGGTGCCTGGGTGGCTCAGTCATTAAGCATCTGCCTTCAGCTCAGGTCATCATCTCAAGGTCCTGGGATGGAGTCCCACATCAGGCTCCCTGCTCAGCGGGAAGCCTGCTTCTTCCTTGCCTTCTGCCCCTCCACTCCACTCGTGTTCTCTCTCGCTATCTCTCTCTCAAATAAATAAATAAATAAAATCTTTAAAAACAAAACAAAATAAAGATGTCTATTTTAGACAGTATTAAAATGTTTTCTCAACAGCAGAAAATGATCCATTAGTAGAGTGTGAAATAAATAAATACAGGGGGTCCTGACCAACACGTTCTTTAAAGAAAAACAGTGTAAAATTTTAAAATACAGTCCACCACACTTAGCAAGGGTATTACTTCATGAAATGTTTACTGCAGATATACATACATATTAAATTGTGTATGTATTTATATACAAAATATAATTTATTTTTTAGTGTGGGTCATAAGTCAAAAAAATAAAAGCCATCAAAAAAACTTCCAGGGACACCTGGCTCACTCAAGTGGTAGAGCGTGCAAGTCTTAATCTCGGGGTCATGAATTCAACCAAAACAACAAGATATTTAGGAATAAATCTAACCAAAGAGAGAGATGAAAGATCTGTACTCTAAAAACTGTTAGACATGGATGAAAGAAACTGAAGATAACACAAAGAAATGGAAAAACATTCCACGCTCATGGACTGGAAGAACAAATACTGTCAAAATGTCTATACTACTCAAAGCATCTATACCTTTAATGCAATCCCTATCAAAATACCAATAAAATTTTTCACAGAGCTAGAACAAACAATCCTAAAATTTATATGGAACCACAAAAGACCCCGAATAACCAAAGCAACCTTGAAAAAGAAAAGCAAAGCCGGAGGCATCATTTTATTCCAAGACTTCAAATTATATTACAAACTGTATAATCAAAACAGTCTGGTACTAGCACAAAAATAGACACACAGATCGAAGAAACAAAATAGAGAACCCAGAAATGAAACCACAATTATATGGTCAATTAATCTTTAACAAGGCCGGAAAGAATATCCAATGGGAAAAACACAATCTCTTCAACGAATTGTGTTGGGAAATTCAGATGGCAACACGCAAAAGAATGAAACTGGACCACTTTCTTACACAATATACAAAAATCAATTCAAAATGGATTAAAGACCTAAATGTGAGGCCTGGCACCATGAAAATCCTAGAGGAGAACACAGGCAGTGACCTCTTTGACCTCAGCCATAGCAACTTCTTTCTAGATACCTCTCTAGGGGTTAAGGGAAACAGAAGCAAAAATAAACTATTAGGGCTTCATCAAAGATTTGCTTCTGCACAGTGAAGGAAACAACAAAACTAAAAGGCAGCCTACAGAATGAGAGAAGATATTTGCAAATGACATATCTGATAAAGGGTAGTATCCAAAATCTATAAAGAACTTATCAATCTCAACATCCAAAAAAATGAATAATCCAATTAAAAAATGGGCAGAAGAAATGAACAGACATTTCTCCAAAGAAGACATCCAGATGGCCAACAGACACATGAAAAGATGCTCCACATGACTCCTATCAGGGAAACACAAATCAAAACTACAATGAGATACCACCTCACAACTGTCAGAACAGCTAAAATCAACAACACAGGAAACAACAGGTGTTGCCGAGGATGTGGAAGAGGAGAACCCTCTTGCACTGTTGGTGGGAATGTAAACTGGTGCAGCCACCCTGGAAAACAAGTTTTCCCTGGACTTTCCTCAAAAAGTTAAAAATAAAACTACCCTATGGGGGCGCCTGGGTGGCACAGCGGTTAAGCGTCTGCCTTCGGCTCAGGGCGTGATCCCGGCATTATGGGATCGAGCCCCACATCAGGCTCCTCTGCTATGAGCCTGCTTCTTCCTCTCCCACTCCCCCTGCTTGTGTTCCCTCTCTCACTGGCTGTCTCTATCTCTGTCAAATAAATAAATAAAATCTTAAAAAAAAAAAAAAACTACCCTATGATCCAGCATTCACACCACTAGCTACTTACCCAAAGAATACAAAAATACTAATTCAAAGAGATGCATGTACCCTGAGGTTTATACAGCATTATCTACAATAGTCAAATTATGTAAACAGCCCAAGTGTCCATTGATGAATGGATAAAGATGTGGTATAGGGGCGCCTGGGTGGCTCAGTCAGTTAAGTGTCTTCCTTCGGCTTGGGTCATGGTCCCAGGGTCCTGGGATTGAGCCCTACATCAGGGGTCTCTGCTCAGTGGACAGCCTGCTTCTCTCTCTCCCTCTGCTGCTCCTCCTGCTTGTGTTCTTGCACTCAAATAAAATCTTAAAAAAAAAAAAAGATGTGGTATATACATACATATATAATGGAATATTACTCAGCCATAAAAATGAACACTTGCCATTTGCAATGAAAGGGAGGAGGTAGAGAGTATTATTATACTAAGTGAAATCAGTCAGAGAAAGACAAATATCATATGATTTCACTCATGTGTGGAATTTAAGAAACAAGCAAAGAGAAAGTACGGGGGGAATGAAGAAATAGACTCTTAACTATAGAGAACGGATGGTTACCAGGGGAGGTGGGTGGGGGATGGGTGAAATAGGTGAGGGGGATTAAGGAGTGCACTTGCTGTGGTGAGCACCAGGTGTTGTATGGAAGCATTAATCACTGTATTATACACCTATAAGTAATATCACACTCCATGTTAACTCTCTGGAATTTAAATAAATACATACATACATGAAAAAAATTCAAATAAAAGCCTTCTGAAAAGTAGTTTCAATGATCTCAATTTGAGTCAGTGATAGGTCTAGCTTCATTGACCTTCCTAAACTACTAAGCACAATTTTATGATCACTCTGTTAGTAAGAAAAAACAGGGGTTTCTAGCAGCTCAAAGTCTGGAATGAGGCTCAGTAGAGTAAGGTAAAAGAGGTTGGGGGAGTATCTTTTATAAAGAGGGTCAAAGAAACACCCATATACCCCATTTCAAGAAGGTTAGCCTGTGAATACTTACAGAGGCCTAGGCTTTAGTAAGCAAATGTATAAAACTGTCTACAACACAGTGGTAAAACAAAAACAAAAACAAAAAAACTGGAATGAATCATTCCAGAAAGCATGATATTCTGCAGCAGAGAAGTACTGAAGTACTTTCATTTATTATGTAAAATTTTAAAGTTATATAATGATTACCCCATGTAACCTCAGCCAATTTCAGTTAAGTAAATTATTTGGAAGTAAATCCCAGGTATTATATTTTATTAATAAATATTTCATTACGAATTTCTAATAGGTTTGAAGCAATCTTCACAACAGGTAGATTACTTGCTATTTGAAGACCTCTGCAATACAAATGTGGAAAATTAAAAGACCAAATGGAGACCTAGAAACAAGGAGAAGGTTATAGCACCACTCAGACATTTCGGCCATTCAGGAAGAAAAGTCCAGGTGGTCCTTTGAAAAGCATAAGAATTGGGTGAAAAAAAGACAACTATGAATAGAGTTCAAGGTAAACCAACTGACTCTAGAAAAACTAAAACCATGGATTGTCAATGATTTGAACTTGATCATCAGGTAAAAACAGTCTGTTATTAATATTTGTTCTTTTGTTGTTTGTGCTTTTGTTGTCTTATCTAAGAATTCACTGTCAAATCTGAGGGCTTGAAGATTTCACTTTATCTTCTAAGGATTTTATAGTTTGGGTTCTTACATTTAGTTCTTTGATCCATTTTGAGTTAATATCTCTATATGGTATGCGGTACAGTTTCAACTATCCAGTTGTCCTCACACTATTTGTTGAAAAAATTACACTTTCCCCATTGAATGGTCTTGGCACGCTGGTCGAAAAGCAATGGACCACAGATTCATATCTGATTCTCAATTCTGTTCCATTGATCTATTACATCTATTCTAATGCAAGTACCACTGGCAATAGATCACTGTTGCTTTGTAGTAAGTTTTGAAATCAAAAAGTGTGAGCCATTCAACTTGGTTCTTGTTTTTCAATACCGTTTTGGCTCTTCTGCATACCTTGCAACTCCATATGAACTTCAGGATCAGCCTATTAATTTCTACAAAGAAGCCAGCTAGAATTTTGACAGGGATCGTGTTGAACTGGAGATCAATTTGGGGAGTACTACCATCTTTTTTTTTTTTTTTTTAAGATTTTTATTTATTTATTTGACAGAGAGAGAGACAGCCAGTGAGAGAGGGAACACAAGCAGGGGGAGTGGGAGAGGAAGAAGCAGGCTCCCAGGGGAGGAGCCCGATGTGGGGCTCGATCCCAGGATGCCGGGATCCCGCCCTGAGCTGAAGGCAGATGCTTAACAACTGAGCCACCCAGGCGCCCCAGAGAGTACTACCATCTTAACAATATTAAGTTTGATCCCTGAATATGAATGTCTTTCCATGTATTTAGGTCTTCTTTAACTTCTTTCAACATTTTATAGTTTTCAGAGTATAAATTCTATACTCATTTTGTTAAATTTATTCTCTTTTGATAGTATTGTAAATAAAACTGTTTTCTTAACTTCATTTTCAGATTAAACATAGATACCCTTGTTTAATAATAATTTGGACTTCTTCTCTCATGATTCCTAGAAGCATATTATTTCTTTTAATTAGAGTATTAGGGAGCACCTAATACTGAGACTGGGAGGCTCAGTCGGTTAAGCATCTGACTCTTGATTTCAGCTCTGGTCATGATCTCAGGGTTGTGAGATCCAGCCCCACATCAGGCTCCACACTCAGCGCAGAGTCTGCTTGAGATTCTGTCTCTCTCTCCCGCTGACCTTCCCCATGATCACACACTCTCTCTCTCTAATAAACGAATAAAATATATTTTTTAAAAAAGTATTAGTATCTCTTAAACTCGAACTAGGGAACTCTTTTATATAAATGAATTTTCCAGATTAGTGATACTCCTTCAATAAAAGTTAAATAGTAATATCACTTACAATGAAAATGTTTCTGAAGTTTCAGGCTTCATAAGGAGTATCTGGTGCTCATTTTGACGGCACATATACCAGAATTGGAATGATACAAGATTAGCATGATCCCTGTGCAAGGATGACATACAAATCTGTGAAGTGCTCCATATTTTTACAAATTCCCAATTATAAAATAAGTAAGTAATGGGGATGTGATGTACAGCATGGTGACTACAATAAATAATACTGTATTACATATTTATAAGTTGTTCAGAAAGTACAAGTTCTCATCAGAGAAAAAAATTTGTAACTATAAATGACGACAGATGTTAACTGGACTTACTATGATGATCATTCTGCAGTATATACAAAAATATCATATCATTATGTTGTACATCTGAAACTAATGTTATATGCCAATTATATCTCAATTAAAATAATTTTTTGATTTATCTATCTTAGAGAGAGAGAGAGAGAGCACACAAGTGAGGAGAGGGGCAGAGGGAGAAGGAGAGACAGAATCTCAAGCAGACTCCCCAATGAGCACGGAGCCCAAAATGGGCCTTGATCTCACAACCCATGAGACTATGACCTGAGGCGCAATCAAGTGTCAGTTGCTTAACCAACTGAGCCACCCAGGCGCCCCTAAAAAATTTTTTTTAAAGACAGAATATCTGATTTTTTTTTTATGAATCTGGTCAAGATGAATAATAGTTATATTACATCACTTTAGTGACATCCTTAAAGGTTAATGAAGTATATAAGACTATTCTGCCTAGACTGCTCTGTTCTGTGTACTCTGTCCCCTCCCTTGCTATCAGTTGGCTAGTGATTACTTTTTGATATATGTAATACCCTTCTCCTGGGTTTCTACTCTATGGGAGACTAAGAAAATAAACTTGTTAAAAATGCATATAAAATATGAAGACAGAAGCTTTAAAGAAAAGACTGCAGTTCTAAAATACAGAAACTTATGGGTACATAGATCCTAAGATATCTATTTTGGCTGCTAAGACATTTTAAAATTTTTACTGTTGTTTTGGTTTGTTTGCTAGTCTTCAGCTTTGTTCCAGAGTGCTAGAACTTGTTAAGAAAAATGATATCATATGTAGCTTTACTATAACATGGCTAAAAATTTCAGGAAATATAATTTATAATTCTAATTTAATATGCTCTACATAAATTTTTGTGAAAAAAATACTCGAATATTCTGAAAATTTAGATATTTTAGATTATCTGTAGAAAATTGCACTTGTATCATTGCTATATAAATTTCCTGCCTAATATATATAAAACAAAACTAATTTTATCCAGTAAGCTATAGAGGATGATGTTACATTTCCGATAATCTATCTTTATGAAAATGTTTGTGTTATTTACTTATAATAATAATAAAATCTACAATTAACCAGAAGCCCAATTATATGGTAACAGTAATGGTAATCCACTTGATGAAAAAGAATATAGCTATTAAACTTGTAATCATGAAAATCACCTTAGCAATTTAGTAAATAAACAAGCAGAATCCCAAAGCATATTCAACTTTGTTTAACCAAAGTGCATATATATGTATGTGAGTATATACATATATGTACATACATATACACATGACAGAACACAGACTTCACTTTAATTTTCTGTGATGTTACAATTCTGTCTACCAAAACAAACAAAAACAATGCAAAGCTACTTCATGAACTGGAATTTCTGGATGTTCAAATCCAAACCACTAGTTATTAGATTTTTTAAAATTATCATTTAGATTGATGAATCTCTGAAGTAGTTTATAAAATAAAGATAAATAGAAAAAGAAGCATTACAACCTCAAAAAGACATGTTAACTTTTAGTTTCATGGCACAAGCATTAGCCTAAACTACCTAGAAGAGCCCTTTACTCATAGGAATACAGAATTACTTGAAATCACAACGCATTTACTGTTGAAGCAAAATCATCCAAACTTGAGAAACTCCCACTGTTATTCTTTACATACCAGTACCACTGGATAAAAAAAGACTGTTCTGGGGTGCCTGGATGGCTCATTTGGTTAAGCGTCCAACTTTCAATTTCAGCTCAGGTCATGATCTCAGTGTCATGGATCAAGACCCACATTGGGTTCCGTGCTCAGCACAAAATGTGCTTGTCCCCCACCCTCCCCTCACTTGTGCTCTCTCTCTTTTGCTCATTCTCTCTCTCCCAAATAAATAAAAAAATAAATAAAATCTTAGGGGAAAAAAAAATACAAAGAATTAAATACCTTTCAATTTTTTAAGAAAAATTATACTTTTTTGTGGGAAGGGGGAATGAGATCAGAAGTTCCAATTACTGGGGAGCCTGGGTGGCTCAGTCGTTAAGCGTCTGCCTTTGGCTTAGGGCGTGATCCCAGCATTCTGGGATTGAGCCCCACATCGGGCTCCCTGCTCTGCTGGGAGCCTGCTTCTTCCTCTCCCACTCCCCCTGCTTGTGTTCCCTCTCTCGTTGGCTGTCTGTATCTCTGTAGAATAAATAAATAAAATCTTAAAAAAAAAAAAAAGAAGTTCCAATTATTAATTTATGCTCTCTGGCAAGAGGAAAAGATGACATGTGATGACTTTCCAGGTTTTTTTGCTACCTACAGAATAAAGTGCAAAATCTGCATCATGGCTCACACCTAGTCAAGAACGGACTGCTGACATCTCTAGCCTCACTTCCCCCACTGTACCTTATTCAAATAAAAAAGCTCAGGGCAGAATAAGGTACAATGTTTATAATATCCTCCTCCAGTTTGATTTTACTCTAAATTCTAAAATATATGCTTCACAAAATTAAAAATAAATAAAAATAATAAATAATTAATTAGCCAATGCTTTCCCTCCTCACCTCCCAGAAAATCCCTGAAGATTAAAGTTGGCAATGGTCCACTAAAGAAACTAAATAATGTTACTTAAAGAAAAGATTTTTGGCTGTCATTTTATACTTTATATTTCTTTTCCTAGTAATAGTTAATGGTACTCGATGCCATGACTCTCGTCTTTGGGATGAGATATTTATTCCATACCCTTTTAACTTTTTTCTCTCACATGGTATTTTAACCATACACTTAAGTGACAGGTGGTGAGATTACATGGTATAGAATGGAAATAATCTGTTTGGGATGTCCTAGTTCTGAGCTCTGGTTTCAACTCTGTGGCAAACTAGTTTATTTTACCTTGTCCAAAGCATTTAGTCTCTAATCTCTGCCACCTTTAAAATGATGAAGGTTGGACCAGGCAATGCCAAGGTTCCTCACAGGACTAAAACTTCAGTAACTCTTACTTTTGTTGGTCTGGACTTTATACAGCATTAGTGATGACAACATCCACCAACAAATGCTCTGGGTTGATGGTGGTTAAAACAACTACAAATCTACTTAACTATCTCAGCAGGTAGCTCACATTTTTATACGTCACTAGAATATCTCAAAAGTCTGTCAAATAAATGCCTTGCTGAGTAAAAATGTATAACACAGAGATACCTGGCTTACAACAGTAGCTAAAAAAGACGCATTTAGCTCCATTCCTCTCCAAAACCCCACTGAAATGACCAAAAAAAGAAAAGAAAAGAAGGGGAAAGGAAAGGAAAGGAAAGGAAAGGAAAGGAAAGGAAAGGAAGAGAAAGTAGGTGAGAAAACAGCGGACTAGAGATGTCAACCTTCAGAAGTAGTGAACAGACAAGACCTGAGAAAGCTATCATATACCACAGAGGAGGAATCTTAATGCTAAGATTGCCTAATAATATTGATAGAAAGTTTACAATTCCGTTGGAAACTTGAGAAGAATTAATGAAAGATATGTGGATAACTGAGAAAATTCTTTAAAAATCAAGTATCAGTAATTCTTAATCTGAGGGAAGGGGGATAGGGATGTACGAGAAAGAAGATATAATAACAGTGCTCTCATAGCTCAGCTGCGAACAATATTTTCATAACCATAACACTGTAAATGTAGAAAAATAATTTAAGCAAAAAGTATAACTTAAGTATATTGGGAGAATGTGGGGAGTGATTGGGATGGTGTATACCAGAAAAATAAAAAACAATCTTTAATAACACTTAGAAGGAAGCAAGTATCTAGAAGATGTTGTTAAAAGAGTTGAAATGCTTTCCTGTGGAGATCAGGATTTTACAACCTATACCATCTGATCGTTTTCATTAAAATTAGATTATAAAAGGGGCGCCTGGCTGACTCAGTTGGTAGAATGTGTGACTCTTGATCTCAGGGTTGTAGAGTTTGAGCCCCACATTGGGTGTAGAGATTACTTAAAAAATGAATTTAATTTAGTAACCCCAACTCAGGAAAAAACTGGATTAATTTAGCATGATCTGCTAGATTAACTGAGAGTCCACTATGACTGGCAGTAGCCCCCACTTCCTTTAGATAAAAACTTTGGACAAGTCTAAGTTCAGACGATTTTCTCCTTAGGATGCATGATGGCATCACGTATATATTGATTCTGAACTCTCCTCATAATCAAATCCAAAATCGTCTTCGCTTCATAGTCCTGCTCACACAATTCCAGATTGGTTTTGGCAATCCTGGAAACTTCACCATAGAAATTCTCCTGATAAACTTGCCAAGATGCATAATCCCTCAAGAATCCTATCTGTGACACTTCTAAAACTGCCGTATTAACGTGATGCAGTCTGTGTGTCAGCAACTGTGGCTGAAGTGCTTGACTCCTACCATTTTTTGATGGACTATGCTGACAAAAAAAAAATCTTCCTCAAGATCTGTTAAAGCTGTTTAACCTCAACAACCTCTGCTTGGGTTAGAACCAAAAGGGTGTAATTCCAAAAGAAATTTAAACTATGATACTACTAAGAACAAGAATTTTATACTTATTTTTAGCTTCCTCAAGAAAATTAAAATGACTTATTTCGGGAATCTTAATTCTAAATTAAATTCCTCCAAAACATACTGCGGAAGCAAAACAAAGGATGTAATCTGTTGCACACCTGTGAAGTGGGACCATAAACCTCCCTTTCTGAGGGGGGGAAATATTTTGTCAGATCTACAGCTTACTTTGACTGGTACAAGCACAGACACACACTCACACACTCACACCATACACAAATGTACACACACATCTTCAAAGATATAAAGCATATGGGACAAAATATTAACAACTGGTAAATCTAGGTAATAGTATATTATGGATAATCACTATCTTATTCTTTTCACTTTTTAGTAAAAATTTGAAAATCATCTTCATTCAAGGTTGGGAAAAATTAAAACAAAAGTTTAAACAATATTTGTATTATGTATATAAAGGGTCACTACGTATCAACCACTGTATTAGGTGATGATATACATTATCTGAATTTTATCTGCACAACAAATCTGTAAAGTAGGTATCATTACTCCCATCTTAAAGAGGGGGGAAAAAGAACTCAGAAAGGCAATATGACTCCAGGCCTCTTACTTTTAACCATTTGGGAGAGAGAGTAATGAGAAGACTTATAAACTTGTTTTAGTTTGTTCCATCTGAAGACCCTAGAAGTTTGCAAATGTATAGGAAAACCTTAACAATGCTATCAAAGCACAATACATCTGTTTCTGTTTCACTGGCTGGCATAGTTTTTGGCTGATACGGACTTAGTTCTTTATGTTCCAAATGGTAAGATTTACTAAGAAACTATGAATAAAAAAGTAACATTTCATTTTACAATGCCTTCATTGTAAACACTTTTAAATTTTATCTTAAGCCTATATTCTTTCAGATGAATGATTTTCAAAATTTTTTAACACAGCAGAGGGGCACCTAGGTCAGCACAGTTGGTTAAGTGTCTAACTCTTGGTTTCGGCTCAGGTCATGATGTGGGCATTGTGGGATAGACCCCGTGTGGGACTCTGTGCTTAAGACTCCGTCTCCCTCTCCCTCTGCCCCCCGCCCTCCGCTCGCAAGCACGCTCTCTCTCAAATAAATAAGTACAATCTTAAGAAATTTTAACTCAGCAGACTGGTATCTTTTAAACAAAATCTTACTGAAAACTCAGTATATAGGTGAGAGTCCTGTCTCCTCATTCTTCCTTTCCCATTATCTCACAGTGGGAAATAAGCGCTCTAAGACCTTGTGGGACACAATATGAAACCAAGGGCTTTAGAAAATATGCATCTGTAAACTATTAATGATCACAACTGCCAAACATAGAACTGGCTGGTAAAAGCTGAAGTTACAAATTCCAATTTAAGTTCATTAGTGATAGATAAGTAATTCAGGTAAGGAAAGAACAATATGCAGAGATGTTGTCATGTACACCCTACTCTAGTCACAGAATACGTATCTTATTTTAGAAGCCAGGGAGGAGGGTGTCAAAGCACAAGTTGCTACCCTTGGCCAATTTCCCTTTGTCAAAAACATCCTTCTGTGCTAACGTACTTTTGCGTATTTCATCAGATACCAAAGATGAAAAAGAACAAAAAAGTGAATTCTTTGTGCCTCCATTTTCTTATTTGCAAGTAAAAAGATTCTCTAACAATGTCCTATTTCACAAGGATAATATGAAGATTATTACAATTGTATGCAAGACTGTCTAGTCTAAAGGGTCTTCCGTTAACATAGGTACATACCTATTAGGAATGGGAAAGAAATATCATCTACTTACTCTTGCACCTAAGAAGAAAAACAAGCCATTATTTGTAGACTACATTAAATAAAGACAACATTTTCTTAATTCTGGAGGAATAAAATCATTCACATCTTAATGTTTACATGATTCTTTCCAGGCCTGATTCAGCAGAATACTCAAAATTAAAAAAAAAAAGTCCTCAAAATAGCCCCCATGTTTCTCAATTAATAAAAAACAACTTGCACATCTATTTCCACTCCATTGTATCCTTCAACCTTTTATTCACAATCATCCTTCATCAAAATTTCTTTCTCAAATCTTCAAAATTCCCTTATCTATCGAGGCAATACGTGCAGGTAAGACTCCACAGAAATAATCTTTCCATTGAGAAACAGGCAAAGGCCATAAAGAAGCAACTCTTAAAAGAAGAAATATAAATCAATGTACAAAGACACTTAACTTTACCCATGAACCTATACACATTTAATAGACACCATTTTACCCTTTCAGAGTAGCAAAGATCAAAAGATTCTAAATAACGTTTAAGGTTTTTGAAGGGGTAGGGAAAGAACCACCCACGCACACACATGCACTCACAGGCAGAAAGTAAAGAGAAACCATCTTTCTAGGGGGCACATTTCCAATATGTAAGAAAATCACAAATATGTATACTCTTTGACTCAGAGTGTACATTTCCCAGATTTATCCTAAGAAAATAATCAACCAAGTTTGTACTACAAGGATGTACTACAGGCATCTATTAGGATGCTAAGTACAGTATCATTTATAATATGAAAAAACAGAAACAATTTATATGTATATATAAATTGGCTAAACTACAGAATAACTACAGACATTAAAAATGAATGATCTAGGGGCGCCTGGATGGCTCAGTTGGTTAAGCATCTGGCTCTTGGTTCCGGCTCAGGTCATGAGGGTCGTGAGATGGAGCCAATATAGGGCTTCGCGCTGGGCATGCAGCTTGCTTAAGATTCTCTCTCTCTCTCTCTCTGCTCCCCTGCCATCTCGCGTGTGTGCATTAGCATTCTCTCTCTCAAAAAAGAATGACATATATATATTTTTTTTTTTTTTTAAGATTTTTAGTTATTTATTTGACAGAGAGAGAGACAGACACAGAGAGAACACAAGCAGGGGGAGCAGCAAAGGGAGAGGGAGAAGCAGGCTCTCCGCTGAGCAGGGAGCTGGATGTGGAGCTCAATCCCAGGACCCTGGGATCATGAGCTGAGCCAAAGGCAGATGCTTAACCAACTGAACCATCCAGATGCCCCAAGAATGATCTATATTTAAATTGAAAAAAGAAATCCATGCTATATTAAGTGATAAAAACACGTTCATAGTACAATTTGATTACATTTCTAAAATATGTCCTGATATACATTCTAGAAAATTAAATTAATTATATAAAATTAGTGGTTATCTCTGGAGAAATCTTTTTTTTTTTAAGATTTTATTTTTAAGTAATCTCTACACCCAACGTGGGGCTTGAACTCACAACCCTGAGATCAAGAGTTGCATGCTCCACCAACCGAGCCAGCCAAACACCCCTGGAGAAACTTGTAAAGTAAATTTAAAAAGCACTCTTCTGACTTTTCAAGCTCTTCTCTACTCTTCAAGCCCTTCCTCTTTCAGCATCCCTTAAATGCACCTTCTCCCACTCATACAAACTCCATAAAGTATCATCTCACCATCCGTGGCTGTGTCCATTAATACCCACATGGTGATGATCTCCTAATCCCTACCTCAAGCCTAAACTTTTCTAAGTCTCAGATTCACTTTTTTGCATATGTGCTGTGCACTCCTCAAAGTTAACATATTAACAAATTCTATCTACCTGCCTGTCCTACCACCTACTCTAGTCCTGTATTTCCTATTTCCACTAAATAATCATTCACTTGTTCTCTCCAAACTCAGTCATCTTTGAAAGCTTCCCCTCAAATATCTGGTGGTTAAATCCTGCCTTCAATCTACTTCTGAAATTTCTCCCTAATTCATCCCTTCCTCTTCATCTCACTGCCATTTTCAGAGCTAAGTGCTAAGGCAGGTCTGGCCATTTCTGACTAAGACTATAAAGCCAAACAAACATTTCTTAAGTACCCATTAACATTTCTTAAATACACATTATATGCCATACACAGTGAAAGGAGCTGAGAAGATAAAGACTGATGAAGCGAAGTACTACCAGCAAGCTAATCTTGAGGCAGAGAGATAGGGGAGGATAATACATTGTGACAAGTTCTACAATTAGAGCAAAATCCACAAGATGTCAATCTCTTCCTTATCTGATCTAATCTTACAACCACCTGAATTATCTTTCTATCTAGAATACAAACCAGATCATGTCACTCTTCTGTTATAAAACCCTTGATGATTCTACTCCACTGCCCACAGGATAAAGTCCAAATGCTTTAGTACCCTCCAAGCACTTCACAATCTGGCCCCAATATGCCTAATAGAGTCATCTATTACTTTTTTTATTTCACATCCATTACCGCGGTCATGTATAACTAGTTGCTATTCTGATAATGTTTCGTGCTCCTACCACTTTGGAGAGCCCTTCTTCCTTATGCCCATCAGTGGAAGTCTTGTCCTACTCTCAAATAATACTTCCTTTCCGAAACCTTCATTAACTTCTGCCAAAGCAGTTTTTAATATAATCTAATACTTATCACTTATTATAATTTTTTTTTCTTTCTACTGTAAGATAGATTCTTAAGGACAGAAACTACATTTTGTTATTCTATCTTTCCCAAAGTCTAGTAAGACAGTAATTATTCAAGAAATGTTTGTTAAGGGGCGCCTGGGTGGCTCAGTCAGTCAAGCATCCACCTTCGGCTCAGGACAGGTCCTGGGATGGAGCCCCATATTGGGCTCCCTGCTCAGCGGGGAGCCTGCTTCCCCCTCTCCCCCCTGCTCATGCTCTCTCTCTCACTCTCTCTCAAATACATAATAAATAAAACCTTTAAAAAAAAAAAGAAAAGTTTGTTAAATGGATGATGGGGTAGAAATAGGTTTGCAGAGAACCAAAATGTACGGACATTGCATTATTTTCTTTGCTTATCTATCTAGAATCCAGAGGTCTACCTAAATCCAGTGGTACTAAGGCCACTACCCATCACCACCCCCACATACCAGGAGCCTGAAGGAGGCTATGTTTTTCTCTCTCTCTTCCTATTCATTTAGCTAGCTATTCTCTCTCTCTTCCTATTCATTTAGCTAGCTATCCATCCATCCATCCATCCATCCATCCATCCATCCATCCATCCCACTGATTAACAACAGTAAATAACACAGAATCCTCATCACTAAAGGAGGTTATATTCAGGTAAGGAGAGACAATTAACAGGTAAACAAACACAAATAAATCATTTCAGGTAGTGATCAATGTGGTGACTAAAATAAAGTGTTTCATAGCATAGAATGTAGCTAGGGAGGGGGTGCCGGGGTGGCGCAGTCGTTAAGCGTCTGTCTTCGGCTCAGGGCGTGATCCCAGTGTTCTGGGATCGAGCCCCACATCAGGCTTCTCCACTGGGAGCCTGCTTCTTCCTCTCCCACTCCCCCTGCTTGTGTTCCCTCTCTCACTGGCTATCTCTCTCTGTCAAATAAATAAAATCTTAAAAAAAAAAAAAGAATATAGCTAGGGAGAAATGTGCCATTTTAAATGGAGGTGGGGGAGAAATCACTAAGTTTCTCTAAGAAGGTAACAAAAGGTAAAGCCTGAAGGATGAGAAGCAACCACCTAAGTAAAATTTGGGGGAAGAATTCTGCAGTAGGAGGAACTTTAAGTCCAAAAGCTCTGACGCTATTTGGACATCTGGCTATTTAAAGGGCAGAGAGACAGCATGGCTAGAGAAAGAAATGAATGTGGAGAAGAAAGCATGGCCTTGTAGGTGGTAGCCTTGGTGAAGGCCCATCTGCACTTGCCTTGAGTTTGGAATTTCTAGTTTATACCTTCTGTTGTCTGCACAATCTCCTACCTACTAATGTCACAGCCACAGAGCAGTAGAATGGAGTATATAGCATACCCTGTTGTTAGGAAGATGTCAAATGATTCTGGAAGTACCTTTTCTGGTTTCCGTTGATAAAAAGTAGTCCTAGATACAATGTCATGACAATATCGTCCCAAGGCTAAGGAAAATCTGATAAGCACACAAGACTAAATCCACTTCAAAAGAAAGACAAGTCTTTCTACTGACTAAAAGGCAAGCCAAAATGAGAACTACCAAAATTATCCTAAGTTCTTTTAAAGAAATAAAACACAACACACTACTACTCTGAAATACATATGGGCTACAAATTTATACTTTTAACTCAGTAAGTTTTTCTATTCCCACGTAAACTTACAGATCATCTAATACAAATCTAGACTTAAGTAATTAAATAAGACAGATTTCCAGTTTTCACTGACTGAAGTTGTTCTTTACCTTTAGAGAAATCAAACAATTTTATGATGTTCTGAGAAAACAAGAATTTATATGCAAACTTACTCTCAGTAGTATTTCTGTGGATGTTTATGTCATAATCTATTTAATTCAAGTTACTACTGTGATGTTAGAGCAAAGTCAATCCATTACATAAATGAATATTCACAAAACTAGCTGCTAAAACAATTCAGTAGTTGCTGGGAACTCAAGCAGTGTGAAATTACACATCTTACTCCTATTCTCAGTAGCATCTGCTAGATTTGCTAACTCGAACATCGCTAAATATAAAGAGCCTTCCATTACACTAGTCAGGTCTTAAAATTCCAGGCTGCTGGCCTTCTACCAGTAAAAATAAATTCATACTCAGCATCCTTAAATTCAACTGTGCACCCAGTGATCTCTCACTAGGGTAGTGATGCTTCCCTGATTCTTTCTATGGGGGACCAGAGATAACATTTTTTTCTTTCTTCTTTTGCAGATCAGAAGTAGCAGAGGTGACAAACAAGAATCATCTTACCCTCCCACACTCCTGTTCCCTCAAGGGCCAGAGTCTCTTACAATGGGTCTTCAAAATAACCTATGCCCATAACAGCTATGGAGAAAAAGCAAACACTTTAGCCTAAAAGGGAACCTCTTCACATTCTCCAAGCTGATGTCCAAGTTCATAGAAGATCTTTTTTATCTTCCCACTTCATCCAAGGAGGGCCATTAAAAAATGTATAAATACCTACTGTATCTTTTTCCCAATTTCACATCTTCGTACTGGTTGGTTTTGTCATTTTTCATCATTGTACTCATAAATTCATACTTGAAATTTAAAAACCCATTTCCTTGGTTGGGAAATAAAATCACATAATTTCTCCCTGGAGTTTTAGCTCAATCCTGATGTTGGTATTTCCAGGAAGAAATGCAAACATAGTATCAGTTGGAAAGCCTCTCTGAACAGGATGTATGTCTTTACAGACTAAGTCGGTATTACTCAATAAGGATTTACCCCTTATCAGGGGTAGAGTCTGAATTAAAGCAAGGCTTTACTCCCTTCTCAGAGTGTGCTTCAAGGACCAACAACATGTAGGTCACCTGCAGTTTGTTAAAAAGAATTTAGGGCTCTACCTCTCAGACCAACTAAATCAGAATTTTCATTTTATTGATATCTGTATGCAGCTCTCCCTACATCATAAAATCTCAAAATTGGTGGTAAATTTAAAAGCCTATCATACACAAACAGAGATGAACCTTGGATACAATTATAACTTATAATAACTATAGTCCCCTTCACAAATTCTTTAGTTCTTATGATAACAAGTCCTCCTTAAGGTAATTTCCCATGAAATTATAACTGCTTGTCTTAAAACACACCAAAGCTAATTATAGCTGTTGCTGTTGTTGGAAGCCACTGATATAACCAAGTCCTTACCTAATCTGAGCTCTCCGAAGTTCCCACACCCTATCTTCTTGCCAACCCTGAAGTTGGGTCCCACCATAAGAACCCCAGAGGATGTTGAGGTGCCAGACGGTCGGGGACAGTGTGTACTCCTTTGTGCCATGGGTTTAGTTGTCCGTTGTCTTTCATCCTTCTCCCTACTAGGATGGTCCATGATCCTACACGACAGAGTCTCTGCACGAGTAGCCTCAGTCCGTATACCTCTCTTCAATACAAAAGTACGTCCAAATAAACCGTAGTCAGAGAAAAGCAAGGAGATCTTTTGGCACCATATTTATGTTTCTAATGTATCTCCAGGAGATGAAAAATCATTGATTTGTTCTTGTAGGACATGTAGTCTCTGGATCTCAAGCATAGGAAGGTATTTTGTAACCTAGGTAAAAATCAAGAAAACATAACAGTTAAAAATTAAATTTTAAAACAAATTCAGAAAGTTACCACTAATTAGAATGGATCCTATCCAAAAATGAACAAAATGGATAGCTTCCTGAAATGGGTTTTGGTTTTATATTCTCCAACAGTTTAACCATCTGGACTAGTTATTCATCTGGTAACATAAGCTCAGTAGGCTGCAGACCATGGCAGCGAAGGGAACACGCAAGCCTTTAATAATATAAAATGCTGTCTTTGGGGCGCCTAGGTGGCTCGGTCAGTTAAGCATCCAACTCTTGATCTCAGGGTCATGAGTTCAAGCCCTGTGTTGGCCTCCACACTGGGTGTGGAGGCTACTTACATATATACATACATAAATTAATGCTATCTTCTAGTACTGTACATATGACCCACAAGAAAGCTATTTGCTCCCTTTTTCATCACTGGACAACAGAAAGATACAGTGTGGTTAAGTCCAGTTAAATAAACTGAGGACAATTAAAAGCTCTTCCTTCAACTTGGTACAGAACCTATCATAAATGAAGTTACTTACCATCCCCCCTCCTCCATCCCCACCATTTATCAAGCACTGACAGCAACAACACAACCCAAAACTAGTTACTGATGACACAGGCTACTTCTATAAGGGACTTCCCAAAACCCTAGTGGTACTAAGCAGCCCTAGACTAAAGCTTTGCAATTCTATCTAATATCCTCCAATTATCTTTGTTGTTTACTAAAAGTCCTTCAAACAGTATTATTAAGAGAAGGGGGAAAAAACTTACAATGTCTTAGATAGTTCTGTCTTAACTGGTGTTTAAGTACGTGTCTATGAGAAATTGTCAGGCTATACTTTCTTCCCTTATCTTATAATTTCTTTGAAGACAGGAAAAAGATGGATCTTAGCCTACTAAGACAATTTTGAGCATTCAACTAACTCCCAAATTTTCAAAAATTATCACTAGCGCAATAGTTTCATTTATAAGATTTGGAAAACTGTACTACCTTATCTACGGCTCTTCATATTTTTCATATGTGTTCACTCTAACAGATGGAGGTTATTTTTATAATGCTTGTCATTAACTTTCTCCATTGCGCTTACACGCATGAAACATTAGGTGGAGTAATCACGTACAGCCCTCATTATCCATGTATACTTGCATGTATGTATTAGAAAAACATACAGTACTTGCCAGGTTAGAACCTTGCAGAAAGTCAAAAAAACGTGTTCAGCTGGGAAAAGGATATTTTTAACACCTGCTTGTAGCCCAGAAGAATCATTTTACCTCCCACAAACACGGAAAAAACTTACATTTAAGATACCAATTTTCTAATCTATGCATGCAACATGAGCATGGTCTAATCTGTAATTATGAAAGATGAATAATATTTAATACTACTTTTATATGCACCTCTCGTTTAAGAAATCAAACTAACTGAACAATTAAATTTTTCAAAATCCTATTTCTTTATCACCACCCACTGCTCAAAACTATTTTCTACTTCCTAACTGCAAACTCTTTAGTTCGTCATTTGAGTCCCTTCAATATTAAACTCCCTATTTAAATTCTTATATTAAAAGTTACCACATAAACACAAGGAGCATCCATTCTTAGCCCTTATACCTAGAATGGCCTCTTCTGTCTTAAAGGGCTGACTCACATCCTGTGTCCCTTGTGAAACTTTTATAACCAATTCAACATTAACACTTGGAGCACCACTGTGTATACTGTGTATACATTTGCCACTTAATGCACTAGATTATATCGATATGTACTCTAATATTCAATTTTATTATAAGCCTTTGAAGCTAAGGATCTTGTCATATCTCCTTTAGTTTCTTGCATATAATTGGTACCTAATAAATACTGAGTAACAATTATGATGGTCTTGCTTAACAGAAAACAGATTTCCAATGACATAACCAAGTATTTACACAAATTAGTACAAGAGAATCCTGATTAACCCTAAAAAACTCTTAGAATTCATCTAGAAAAAAAGCTAGTATTATTTCACTTCATTAGTGTTAAGACAGGATAGTTAGGATTTCTATTTCACAAAGATATTAAATGATTTATTTTCATTTAGTAGAAGATAACATATGAGAAAGTTAGCTCAAGAACCAGGTCAAATGGGGGGTGCCTGGGTGGCTCAGCTGGTTAAGCATCTGCCTTCACCTCAGGTCATGATCCTGGGGTCCTGGGATTGAGTCCCCCATCAGGCTCCCTGCTCCTCGGGGAGTCTGCTTCTCCCTCTGCCTTTCTCCCTCTATCTCTCATGAATAAATAAGTAAAATCTTAAAAAAAAAAAAAAAAAAAAAAGAACCAAGTCAAATAGAACATCCAAGGTAAACATTAAGTTATACTTTGACTTGCAAAGATAGCAGTAAAAGACAAACTATATGATTTGTCCTCTTTTTCTTCTTTACAGTAAAAAAAGGGTAGGGGAATTACACTTTTTTGCACCATACACAAAAATAAACTCAAAATAGACTAAAGATCTAAAGACTTGAAACCAGAGACCTCCTAAAAACAAACAAACAAACAAACAAAACACACACACAGAGGCAGTGAACTTTTGGATATCAGCCTTCAGCACTGTTTTTCTGCATCTGTCTCCTTAGGCAAAGAAAACAAAACCAAAAATAAACTGTTGGGACTAAACTAAAAAGCTTTTGTACAGCAAAGGAAACCATCAATAAAACAAAAAGGCAATCTACTGAATGAGAGAAGATATTTACAAATGATATATCCAATAAGGGTTAGTACCCAAAAAATATGAAGAACTCACACAAATCAATGCCAAAAAAAACAAATAACCTGATTAAAAAATGGGCAGAAAACTTGAATAGACATTTTTCCGTAGAAAGACAAGCAGATATATGAAAAGAGGCTCAATATCACTAATCAGGAAAATACAAATCAAAACCACAATGAGATATCACCTCACACCAGTCAGAATACCTAGTATCAAAAAGACAAGCAACGGGATACTTGGCTGGCTCAGTCAGTACAGCATGCGACTCTTGATCTCAAGGTTGTGAGTTTGAGCCCCACGATCAGTGTAGAGATTATTTAAAAATAAAATCTTGGGGGGTGCCTGGGTGGCACAGTGGTTAAGCGTCTGCCTTCGGCTCAGGGCGTGATCCCGGCGTTATGGGATCCAGCCCCACATCAGGCTCCTCCGCTATGAGCCTGCTTCTTCCTCTCCCACTCCCCCTGCTTGTGTTCCCTCTCTCGCTGGCTGCCTCTATCTCTGTCGAATAAATAAATAAAATCTTTAAAAAAAAATAAATCAAATCAAATCAAATCAAATCTTGGGGCACCTGGGTGGCTCAGTTGGTTAAATGTCTGCCTTCGGCTCAGGTCATGATCCTGGGGTCCTGGGATCAAGCCCGTGCCAGGCTCCCTGCTCGTCAGGGAGTTGGCTTCTTCCTCTCCCTCTGCCCCTCCCCCCTGCTTTCTCTCCCTATGTCAAATAAATAAAATCTTTAAAAGAATAAAATAAAATCTTAAAAAAATGATAAGAAATAACAAGTGTTGGCAAGAATGTAGAGAAAAAGAACTCCTTGCATACTGTTGGTGGGAATGTAAATGGGTAGAGCAACTCTGGAAAACAGTATGGAGATTCCTCAAAAAATTAAAAATAGAAATACCATATGGCCCAGTAATTCCACTCCTGGGTATTTACTTGAAGAAAACAAAAACACTAATTCCAAAAGATATATACACCCCTATGTCTACTGTAGCATTATTTACAATAGCTAAGATGTGGAAGCAACCTAGGCTTCCATCGATAGGTGAATGGATAAAGAAGATGGGTGGGTGTGCGTGGTAATGAAATATTAGCCATTAAAAAGAATGGAATCTGGGGCGCCTGGGTGGCACAGCGGTTAAGCGTCTGCCTTCGGCTCAGGGCGTGATCCTGGCGTTATGGGATCGAGCCCCACATCAGGCTCTTCCGCTATGAGCCTGCTTCTTCCTCTCCCACTCCCCCTGCTTGTGTTCCCTCTCTCGCTGGCTGTCTCTATCTCTGTCGAATAAATAAATAAAATCTTTAAAAAAAAAAAAAAAAAAGAATGGAATCTTGCCAGTTTGTGACAACATGTACGGACCTAGAAGCTATTATACTAAGTGAAATAAGTCAGACAAAGACAAATACCGTAGTATTTCACTTATGTGTGGAATCTAAAAAACAAAACAAATGAAGAAACGAACAAAAAAGAAGATTCATAAATACAGAGAACTGGTGGTTGCCAGAGGGGAGGGGGATTCAGGAAATGAGCGAAATAGGTGAAGGAGATTAAGAGGTACAAACTTCCAGTTATAAAATAAGTAGGTCACAAGGATGAAAAGTACAGCATAAGGAATGTAGTCAATAATATTGTAGTAACGTTATATGGTGACAGATGGTAACCACACTTATCATGGTGAGCATTTCATAATGCACGTAACTGCTGAATCACTATGTTGTACACCTGAAACAAATACAATATTGTATGTCAACTATACGCTAATAAAAAAGGAGGGAGGGAGAGGAAATTATATAAATGCAATAAGATGTTTCTTTTTCTGGTAAATAAACCATTTGGCAATTACTTGTAACTTATTAAACATGTAAATGCTATGATAAATTTTTAGAATCATACCAGCAAGTTCTTTAAGAAGCTTAATTCTAGAGGCTCAGTTGGTTAAGTGTCTGCTTTCGGCTGAGGTCATGACTCCAGGGTCCTGGTGTTGAGCCCCATATTGGGCTCATTGCTCAGCAGGGAGCCTGCTTCTCCCCCTGCTTGTGCTCTCTCTCTCTAATAAATAAATAAAATCTTAAAAAAAAAGCTTAATTCTAATCATTTCTATGAATTTAAGCATGCCTGAAGTAAGAGAAAAGATATTTTTTCAAGTGTAACATTCCACATTCTTTGTAATCAAAAGTTATAATTCATTCAGGAACTGGTTTAATGCTTCCCAGAAGGCATCACTCCATTAATAAAGCCACACTTACTGAATAAAAACAGACTTATACACATGGCTTTCTTGATTGGGAAATTATAAGAACTCTCCAGCAGGTTAAAGAATTATTGCTAATAGTAAAATTAAAATATCTAACTCATCAAATTGTAGGTAGGGAACTGATGCCAAATCTGCTGGTTTATGACAGAGTTGAAGAATATGGGTACCTTCAATAGTAGTCAGCGAAAAGTTTTCCTAGAAGATATCTAGAAGACACCTTAGAGCATTCTATCACATTGAAATGGGAGAAACTTATGTTTCTAGTAACTATCACCCTGGGTCAACATACAAAAGAAATAGGCCAAAACCAAGGGGTCATCTGGCTCAAAGTCACTCTTGTAAGGCAACAACGAATGCTTTGTGGAAGAGACAGGCACGTCCTCTATCATGAATGAAATGACAAAAGTGATTTTACTGCTTTACTATGTAAGATTATTTTGAGAAGCTATATGAAGTCTGAAAAAAAATTAAGTCATATTATAAAACCACCAAAGAAAATGTTTAAAGAATTACAGCTGTGAATCTGTGAAGAGAAAACAAATCATTGAATTACAGTTTGTTATTTCAGATTCTCATATACTGGCACCATCAAAACGAGGCATGTAAATATTCAAATTTTAAAGTCGAAACACACACGGGCTTTGTTGATAGTCAAGACGAGATAGTCAGCCTTCTAAATCTCTCTCTTCTGATATAACTTATGATAAAATTGCTTAGAGATGTAGGACTACTAGATCATATGGTAAATGTTATGTTGAACTTTAAAGAGTCTCTGAAGTGACCACACTCTCTGCTGTTCCTTCACCTACCACATACTGGCTTTGGTGTGAAGGCTTATAGCCTCTTGGTCACAGCTTCAGCTTCAGATATCATTCCCCATAACAGTATCCAAAACAGAAATGAAAGGGCAATAGCAAAAGACTTTCTCGTCATGTATCTGTTTCTTGGTAAGGATGAAAATTCTTCCCAGAGCCCACAGCAAAATTCCCCTTGTGTTAAGTTGCCAACAATATACACAACAACCCCTGAAATTCCCACTGTAAGCTCCTCAAAGAATGAGATAAAGCCTGACCTGATGTTTAGAACACAGAATAAGTTGGGGCGCCTGGGTGGCTCAGTCCATTAAGCGTCTGCTCTCAGCTCAGGTCATGATCTCAGGGTCCTGGGACTGAGCCCTGAGTCAAGCTCCCTGCTCAGTCGGGCTCCCTGCTCATTGGGGAGTTTGCTTCTCCCTCTCCCTCTGCCTCCCTCCTTCATGCTCATGCTCTCCCTCTCAAATAAATAAGTAAAATCTTATGGGGCACCTGGGTGGTTCAGTTGGTTAAGTGTCTGCCTTCAGCTCAGGTCATGATCCCACGGTCCTGGGATCGAGTCCCGCATCGGCTCCCTGCTCAGTGGGGTGTCTGCTTCTCCCTCTGCCTCAGCCTCTCCCCCTGCTTGTGATCTGCCTCTCTCTCTCCCTCTCAAATGAATAAATAAAACCTTTTTTAAAAAAAATAAAATCTTAAAAAAAATAGAACACAAGACAAATTTCAAGAGCAATATCACACTGAAAGGAGGTACTGAGTAAATATTCAGTAAAAATGGTATCTGCATGTGTGCATGTGCTTGTATGTGTGTGTGCTAAAAGACTATCAAAAATGACATAATAAGGGGCGCCTGGGTGGCTCAGTCGTTAAGCGTCTGCCTTCGGCCCAGGGCGTGATCCCAGAGTCCTGGGATCGATCCCCGCATCAGGCTCCCTGCTCCGCTGGGAAGCCTGCTTCTTCCTCTCCCACTCCCCCTGCTTGTGTTCCCTCTCTCACTGGCTGTCTCTCTCTCTGTGTCAAATAAATAAATAAAATCTTAAAAAAAAAAAAAAGAATAAAAAAGATTAAAGGACAAATTAAGGACAAATAAGTCTTATAATTCATTTTAACTTAAAAGAAAAAAAGGACACAGTAAGAACATCACTTTAATTAATCTAACAAATGACCAAAGTTGATTTATTTTAGCCACAATACATTATGGGAATGCTATTATTAAAGGGAAAAACAGTGTTTATAGGTCCTGATACTATTACTGTTTCTCTTTTCCACAAATTCCAATTATTAATGTCTTCCAACTGTTTCCCAATCTTACCACCCTACCCTTCACGGCTCAGTCTATTCTCATCTAATGACTACCATTCAGTTTTATTTAAGACCACACTCTGAGCAATTCCAAATATAAAATATAGCATTAACTATAGTCACCATTCAGTACATTACATCCCCGGAACTTATTTATCTTATAACTGCAAGTTTGTACAGGAGTCTCCCTGTGTCTCCCTTAACCAGTTTTGGTTACCTATGGTAAACTTCCATCCAGGAGCCCATCATTAGAAAGTCAATAGAAGCCTAAGGCTACGTCACAATGCCTGTGTCATTCATTTCATCTCATCATGTAAGCACTTTATCATCTCACATAATCACAAGAATAAGAAGGGGAGGGGTGCCTGGGGGGGTTCCACTGGGGTCATGATCCCCAGTCCCAGATGGAGCCCTACATCAGGCTCCCTGCTCAGCGGGGGGACTGCTTCTCCCTCTCTCTGCAGCTCCCCCTGCTCCTGCTCTCTTGTGTGCGCTCTCTCTCTCAAATAAATAAATAAAATCTTTAAAAAAATAAAAAGGGAAATATAGTATAGTAAGATCATCTATTACAATATATTGTTATAACTGTTCTACTTGCCGGTTATTGTTGTTAATCTCTTACTGTGCCTGATAAATTAAACGTTCTCACAGGTATGTAATATAGGAAAAAACATAGTATATATTGGAAACAGTACTATCCATGATTTCAGGCATCCACTGGGGGTCTTGGAACTTATCTATTGCAGATAAGGTGGGGAACTACTGTACCTTGTAACCACCTTCACAACCCGCCTATACCCACTATTACCCCTGCCTCCTGCTTCAGGGAACACCAATATGTTGTTCTGAGTTCAGATTTTTTAGATTCCATATATGTGAGATCATACAGTATTTTGTCTTTCTCTGTCTTATTTAACTTAGCATAATGCCCTCAAGGCCCACGTTGTCACAAATGGCAGGATTTCATTTATTTTTATGGCTGAACAATATCTCTGTGTGTGTGTGTGTGTGTGTGTGTGTGTGTGTGTGTTACACACCTAACCACATCTTGTTTATTCATTTATCTGTTGATAGGCATTTAGGCTGTTTCCAAGTCTTGGCTATCGCATATAATGCTGCTACGAACATGGGGATACAGATATCTTTTGATTTCTTGAGGAACATCCCTACTGTTTTCCACAGTGTCTGTACCAATTTACATTTCCACCAACAGTGCACAAGGGTTCCCTTTTCTCCACATCCTCACCAGCATGTGGTATTTTTTATCATTTTGATAATAGTCATTTTAACGGATGTGAAGTGTTACTTCATTGTGGTTTTGATTTGCATTTCCCTGATGATTAATAACACTGAGCATCTTTCCATATCCATGTTGGCCACCTGTATGTCTTTAGAAAAATGTCTTTTCAGTTCCTCTGCCCATTTTTATTTTATTTAAGTATTTTTTATTTTTATTTTTTATTTAAAGATTTTTATTTATTTATTTGACAGAGAGACAGCCAGCCAGAGAGGGAACACAAGCAGGGGGAGTGGGAGAGGAAGAAGCAGGCTTCCAGCGGAGAAGCCTGATATGGGGCTCGATCCCACAACGCCAGGATCACGCCCTGAGCCGAAGGCAGACGCTTAACGACTGTGCCACCCAGGCGCCCCTCCTCTGCCCATTTTTAATTAGATTTTTTTTCCTATTGACTTGTTTGAATTTTTTATATATTTTAGATATTAACCACTTATCAGATATAGGATTTGCAAATATATTCTCCCATTCAGTAGGCTGCCTTTTCACTTTTATTGATGACTCCCTTTGCTATGCAGAAGTTTTTTAGTTTGGGGTGCCTGAGGGGCTCAGTCAGTTGAAGTGTCAGACTCCTGGTTTTGGCACAGGTCATGGTCTCAGTATCGTGAGATGGAGCCCTGCATTGGGCTCTGCATGGAGTCTACATGGATTCTCTCTCTCTCTCTCTCTCTCTCCCTCCCTCTGCCCCTTCCTCCCCTGTGCACGCTCTCTCTCGCTAAATAAATAAATCTTTAAAAAGGAGCTTTTTAGTTTGATGTAATTCCACTTCATTTTTGCTTTTGTTGTCTTTGCTTTTGCTGTCAAACTAAAAAAAAAATCATTGCCAAGACTAATATCGAGTTGTTATACTCTACGTTTTCTTCTAGGAGTTTTATGGTTTCAGGTCTTACATTCAAGTCTATAATCAATTTTGAGTTCATTTTTGTGATGTAAGACAGGGGTCCAGTGTTCCCATCACCATTTATTGAAGAGACTATCCTCTCTCTATTGTATATTCTTGGCTCCTTTGTTGTAAATTAATTGACCATATATTCATGAGTTTATTTCAGGGCTCTCTATTCTGTTCCATTGATCTATGTGTGTTTTATCCCAATACCATACTGCTGTGATCACTATAACGTATTACAGTTTGAAATCCAGAAGTGTGATGTTTCCAGTTTTGTTCTTTGTCAAGATTGCTTAGACTAGGGCACCTGGGTGGTTCAGTGGGTTAAGAGTCTGCCTTCAGCTAAGGTCATGATCCTAGAGTTCCGGGATGGAGCCCCACATTGCACTCCCTGCTCAACGAAGAGTCTGCTTCTCCCTCTGCCCCTCCCCCACTTGCACATGCTCTCTCTCTCTCACAAAAATAAATAAAATCTTAAAAAAAAAAAAAGACTGCTTAGACTATTTGGGGTATTTTGCAGTTCCATACAAATTTTAGGATTGTTTTTTCTATTTCTGTGAAAAATGCCATTGGAATTTTGATACAGATTGCATTGAATCTGTAGATCACTTTGGGTAGTATGCACATTTTAACAATATGAATGCTTCCAATTCATGAGAACGGACTATCTTTCCATTTACTTGTGTCTTCTTCAATTTCTTTCATCAATGTCTCACAGTTTTCAGTTTCACCTCTCTGACTAAATTCATTACCAAGTATTTTATTCTTTTTGATACAATTATAAATGGGATTTTTAAAATTCTCATTTTCTGACAGTTCATTAGTGCATAGAAATGCAGATTTTTGTATATCCATTCTGTATCCTACAACTTTACTGAATTTGTCCATTAGTTCTAATAGCTTTTGGTAGAGACTTTAGGGTTTTCTATATATAATATCACATCATCTGCAAACAGTGATAATTTTACTTCCTTGTTTCCAGTTTAGATGTCTTTCAATTTCTTTTTCTTTAAGTAGGCTCCATGCCCAGCATGGAGCCCAGTGACGGGCTTGAATTCATAACCCTTAGATCAAGCTCTGAGCTGAGATCAAGAGTCAGACACTTAACCGACTGAACCACCCAGGTGCCCCTTGATCTCTTTTCCTCAACTAATTGCTCTGGCTAGAACTTCCACTATATGTGGATTTCTTTTTTTTTATTATTTTTTTAAAGATTTTATTTACTTATTTGACAGAGACAGCCAGCGAGAGAGGGAACACAAGCAGGAGGAGTGGGAGAGGAAGAAGCAGGCTCCCAGTAGAGGAATATGATGTAGGGCTCGATCCCAGGACTTCGGGATCACGCCCTGAGCTGAAGGCAGACGCTTAACGACTGAGCCACCCAGGCGCCCCTCTGCGGATTTCTTCTTTGACGCATTGGTTGTTCAGTAACGTGTTTCTGAATTTTCCTTTTTTTCTTGTAATTGATTTTTAGTTTCATGCCATAGTGGTCAGAAAAGATGCTTGAGGGGTGCCTGGGTGGCTCAGCTGGTTAAGCGTCTGTCTTCAGCTCAGGTCATGACCACAGGGTTCCCGGATCCAGCCCCACATCGGGCTCCCTGCTCAGTGAGGAGTCTGCTTCTCCCTCTCCCTCTGCCTCTCCCCCTGGCTCATGCTCTCTCTCTGTCAAATAAATACATAAAATCTAAAAAAAAAAAAAAGGAAAAAAGAAAAGAGAAAAGATGCTTGATATGCTTTCGGTCTTAAGTTTATTAAGACTTGTTTTGTGACCTAACATATGATTTATCTGGGAGAATATTCTGTGTGTGGTTAAGAGGAATGGGTATTCTGCTGCTGTCGAGTGGAACACTGTGTAAATGTCTGTTAAGTCCATCTGGTCTAGCATATACTTTAAGGCCAATGTTTACTTACCAAATATCTGTCTGGTAATCCATCCACTATTGAAAGTGGGGTACTGAAGTCCCCTACCATTATTGTGTTGCTGTCGATTTCTCCCTTCAGTTCTATTAAAGTTTACTCTATATATATTTAAGAGCTCCTATGTTGGGTGCATAAATATTTACAAAAGTTATATCATCTTGTTGGACTCATCTAATAAGACCTTGTTCTTATTAGAGTATTTGTCTTATGTCTGATGTAAGTATCCACTGCTTTCTTTTGGTTTCTATTTGTATGGAATACCTTTTAACATCTCTTCACTTTCTGTGTGTGTCCTTAAAGCAGATGTGTCTCCTGAAGGCAGCATATAGTTGGGTCTTATCTTTTCATCCATTAAGCCACTTTACGTCTTTTGATTGGAGAAATTTAGTCCATTTATAAAGTCATTATTGATATATATGGACTTACCATTTGGTTAACTAATTTTCTGGCTATTTTATATTTCCTTTGTTCCTTTCGTTCCCTTTGTCTCTTTCTTTATGACTTAATGATTTTCTTTAGTGTGTGCTTAGATTCCTTTCACTTTCTCTTTCGTGTATCTTACAGGTTTCAGCTTTGTAGTTGCAATGAGGCTTATATAAAACATATTCACAACAGTCTGTTTTAAACTGATGAGAACTTACAACGCATACTAAAGCTGTATATTTTTACACACCCCGTCATTTTATGTTTTTGATGCCACAATTGACATCTCTTTACCTTGTGGATCCATTAAGAAATTATTGTAGCTTGTTATTTTTACTACTTTTCTCTTTTAACCTTCATACTAGATTTAGAAGTGATTTAAACCCACCACCATTACAACATTAGAGAATGCTGGATTTAACTATATATTTACCTTAACCAGTGAGATTTATACATTCATGTGTTTTCCTGTTAGTAATCACGATCCTTTATTTTATTTTATTTTTTTTTTAAGATTTTATTTATTTATTCGACAGGATAGAGACAGCCAGCGAGAGAGGGAACACAAGCAGGGGGAGCGGGAGAGGAAGAAGCAGGCTCATAGCAGAGGAGCCTGATGTGGGGCTCGATCCCATTACGCCAGGATCACGCCCTGAGCCGAAGGCAGACGCTTAACCGCTGTGCCACCCAGGCGCCCCAGTAATCACGATCCTTTAGTTTCAGCTTGAAAAAGTCCCTTTAACATTACTTTTAAGGCTGGTCTAGCAACAAACTATAGAAATGATCCCTGAGAGTATAGTCTAGTGGTGATGAACTCCTTCAATTTTTGCTTGTCTGGAAAATTCTTTATCACTCCTTCAATTCTAAAGGATTTCTGACCTCAGTAACCAACTTTATGACCATTATTTTTAACACTTTATCAAGTAAATCACTTATCTCTGCTTCTCGAGTTTTATCTTGTTCTTTTGTTCAGAAAATATTCCTCTGTTTCTTCTTTTTCCTTGACTCTGTTGGTTTCTGTATACTGGATAAAACATCCACCTCTCCCAGTCCTAACGGAGTAGTCTCCTGTAGGAGACGAGCTTTATTGCTCAGCCAGGCCCTAGCTCTTAGCTGTTTTTCAAAACTTTGTGATTGTCCAAGCCACCTTCTTTGTTCTTAGTGGTTCCCAGTAGTTAAGGTTGTGCCAACACCTGTCAGTGACCTAAAGGGGAGGACCTTAGTCAGCATTTCAATGAAGGCTAACTAGTAGCTGGACCTTCAGGCAACAGCTTTTAAAGTTTGCAAGTAGATCTCTTTCAGGGAGACTGAGAGCTGCGCTTTTTAATCTGCTCCCACTGCACTGAGCCCTCAGGGCTACAATCAGTTAAAAACTGTCTGTTATAGTCTTGTGGGACTCACAAACACAAGCCCTGCCACCAGAGCCAGGCAATCAAAGGGTGCATCCCCAAGCAGCGGCCACAAAAGCCAGGGCACCAGATGATTGTACAGACTCATTCTAAGGAGACACTGGTGACATGCAGTGGGCCAGAGGGAGAATGTGGAAATGGCACCTGCCAGCCTCCCAGGCCTCTGTGGAAGAGTGTGGTCTGTCCCTAGATGTGTGCTAAATCAGAAGCCTAATCCTCAGGCAGCAACTTTTCAGTATACAAATAGTGCTCTTTCAGGTAAAGACCAGGAAATGGGCATTTCTGTCTTCTGCCTCTGCATTAGGCTGGGGGGGGGGGGCGGCGCAGGGGGGCAGCCATGGCAGATTCCTCAGAGGACTCTTAGGAACTGTTTGTCTGCTGTAGCCTTCAGGACCTGTGGACACAAGCTCCACTGGCTTTCAGAGCTAGGTGTTTGGGGGGCCCATCCATCAGATGGAAGTCTTAAATGTTGAGGCACTAGATATTGGGTGAAAACTCTTCACTCCTCAGGGAGAAGCTGGGAGTTGTGAGTTCTCTCCTAAATTGTATATTGCTGTGCCAGGGGTGGGATTTATGGAAAGAAATTGTCTCAGTCCTTCCTATCCATTTCAATGTGGGTTTTTCCCCCTCATTCACTCAATGTGTATCAGTTGTTCAACTAGCTTCTGGATTCCTTTCAGAGGGAATTCTGTGCGTAGCTGTAGATTTGATATGTCCATGGGAGGAGATGAGTTCAGGAGCCTCCTATGTCATCAGCACCATCTTGGACTGGAATAAACGCTAAGCCCATCTGACATTTTCAGTCCTTTAGCATCTCGCATTTTTTCCACATCCTCCCATTTAAAAAAAAAATGTTACTACTATTTAAAAAAACATACTTTTAAAACTACCATTAAGAAAAAATACTTGTGAATATTGACAAAATGATTCTAAAGTTTATATGAAAAGGCAAAAGATGGGGTGCCTGGGCGGCTCAGTCGTTTAAGCACCTGCCTTCAGCTCAGGTCACGATCCCAGGGTCCTGGGATCGAGTCCTGCATGGGGCTCCTTGCTCAGTGGGGAGACTGCTTCTCCCTTTGCCCCTTCCCCCCATATCTCTCTCTCGCAAAAATAAAGAAATAAAATCTTAGAAAAAAAGAAAAAAGAAAGCAAGCAAGAAAGAAAAGGCAAAAGACCCAAAATAGTCAACTCTACTTCAAAGAGAAGAACAAAGTCAGATGACGAACACTACTCAAGTTTAAGACTTGCTATAAAGCTACAGTATTCAAGACAGTGTGGTACAGGTAAAAGAAGAGACAAATAGATCAATGGAACAGAACAGAAAACCCAGAAATAGGCTCACACAAATATAATCAAACTGATCTTTGACATAGGAGCAAAGGCAATACAGTGGAGGATTATCTCTTCCAAAAATGGGGCTAGAAAAAATGGATACTACACACGAAAAAGTGAATCTAGACACAGACCTCACACTATCACAGAAATTATCTCAGAATGAATGATAGATCTAATCGGAAAACAAAAAACTATAAAACTACTAGAAGGTATTATACAGAAAATCTAAGTGACTTTGGGTTTGGCAATGATTTCTCAGATCCACCAACAAAAGTACAATCCATGAAAGAAAAAATTGTTAAGCTGGACTTAATTAAAATTAAAAACTCCTGCTCTTCAAAAGTCATTCTTGAAAGAATGAAAATATAAGCTACAGACTGGAAGAAATATTCACAAGACAAACACCTGAAAAAGGACTGTTATCAAAAAAAAAAAAAAAAAAAAAAAAAACACCCCAACAAGTTGAAACTAAACAAGAAAAGAAACCCAAGTTAAAAATGGGCAAATGAGGGCACCTGGCTGGCTCAGTCGGTAGAGCATGCAACTCTTGATTTCAGGGTCCTGAGTTCAAGCCCCACATTGGGTGTAGACCTTACTAAAGAAAAAGAAAATGGGCAAAGGATCTGAACAGATACCTCACAAAGATATACAGATCACAAATAAGCATATAAAAAGACGCTCAACATCATATGCCATCAGGGAACTGCAAATTCAAATCAGGTACCACTCCACTATTAGAATGGGAAGCACAAAAACACTGACAACACCAAATGCTGGTGAGGATGTGCACCAACAAGAACTCCCGTTCAGGGGCGCCTGGGGGGCTCAGTCAGTTAGGCGTCTGCCTTCAGCTCAGGTCATGATCCCAGGGTCCTGGGATCGAGTCCCGCATCAGGCTCCTTGCTCAGAGGGGAGCCTGCTTCTCCCTCTGCCTGCCCCTCTTCCTGCCTGTGCCCTCTCTTGCTCGCTCTCTCTCTCTCTCTGACAAGTAAATAAAATCTAAAAAAAAAAAAAAAAATAGAACTCTCATTCATTGCTGGTTGGAATGCAAAATGGTACAGCCACACTGGAAGACATTTTGGCAGTTTCTTACAAAGCTAAACATATTCTTACCATATGATCCAGCAATCCTTGGTACTTATTCAAAAGAACTGACAACTTAAGCCCATACAAAAACCTTCACATAATGTTTATAGCAGCTAAACATAGTAAATGTTTTAACTGAAATCGCCAAAAAGTGGAAGCAACCAAGATATTTTTCAATAGGTGAATGGATAAACTATGATATAGTCACGCAAAGGAATATTATTCAGCAATAAAAATAAATGAAGTATCAAGCCATGAAAAGAAATAGAGGAACCTTCAAAGAATATCGCTAAGTGAAGGAAGCCAATCTGAAAATACTATACACTATGATTCCAACTATTTGACATTCTGGAAAAGGAAAAATTATGGCGACAGTAAAAAGATCAGTGGTTTCTACCAATTCGGGGAGACAAAGGGAGAAAGGGATGAAAAGGTAGAGGGGATTTTTGGAGCAATGATTCTATAGGATACTGTAATAGTAGATACATGTCATTATGTGCTTGTCAAAACCTATAAAATATATAACACAAGGACTGGATTCTAATGTAAACTATGGGCTTTACTTAATAATACAGTCAACCCTTGAACAGCACAGGTCCACTTATAAAGGATTGTTTTTTATAAATATAGTACAATACTATAAATGTATTTTCTCTTCCTTATGATTTTAATATTTTCTTTTCTCTAGCTTACTTTAAGAATACAGTATATAACACATACAACACACAAAATTTGTGTTGACTATTTATGTTATTAGTGAGGCTCCTGGTCAACAAGAGTATCAGTAGTTAAGTTTTTGGGAAGTCAAAAGTTATAGGCAGATTCTTAACTGCACTGAAGGGCTGGCACCCCTAACCCCCACATTATTCAAAGGTCAATTGTAATTTTAAATAAGCATGTATTATTTTAGTTACTTAAAAAAAATCGTAACATAAAAATTCCCTCAATTTTTTAACACAAACCAGCAAAACATGTCTGCAAAGCTACATATCTTTATATTACCCTCTTCCTGTCTCATACAGAATAAGTGGTCCTCTCACCCAAGGCAAGTAACTTATAAGCTTTACTGTATCATCTCTCTCACCTAACCTTTATCCTCTTCCTCTCTCCTGATCCCCTACAATGAGCACTAAACATGTTCAAAATATTCCTATGAAAAATACAAGACACAACGCCCATCCCTTAGTCCTTATCTCTGGTCCTTCACAACCAAACTGAAGAGTTGTCCTCACTCACTCTATTATTTCCTTATTACTGAACACTGCATGACAGGGTGTTTAATCCCATCCCCCCAAACCATTGTTACCTTTCTTTTCCCCAGATAAACCACACCCTTGAGGTTAAATCTGAGGAACACTGTTCAGTCCTTATCTTTTTGATCTCCTGGCACTGGTGGCCTTTTGCTCTTATTTTAAAAAATTCTTTCCCCTTTGAGTTCATGCTGTCACTCACTTCTGACTTACTTTCTGTTTCTCTGACTGCTCCTTTTTTTTTTTTTTTTCAGTAGGCTCCATGCCTAGCGTGGAGCCACACACAAGGCTTGAACTCACTACCCTGAGATCAAGACTTGAGGCTGAGATCAAGAGTCAGATGCTCAATCCAGTGACCCAGCCAGGTGCTCCTAACTGCTTCTTATTCGGCCTCTCCTTAAATGGTTTCATTTTCTCTAAATACTGTCTCAAGCCTCTCTCCTCACTCAACACCACTTCCTGGTTTCTAGTCATGCATTCATTCAACATAAATGTATTAAGCATTCATTATGTAAAAGACACTGTTCCCAGGCACTGCTACATTGTTCTAAGCATCCATATCATCCATATCATATATTCATTTACATGCTGATACATCCTAAATGTAAATTACATTTCCAGCCTTTCTCCTGAGGTTGAGATCTATATAGTCAGAGGTATACTTAATTTTTCTACCTAAACATAAAAAATGCAGATACTTCAAACTGAACACTCCCAACGGAACTCATCTCTTGGCTCCCATTTCTGCCACCACCCTCGCCTCCCCAAGAAAATTTCAAACCTACTTTCTTCTCTCGGGATCTTATCTCAAAGCACAATAGTACTAACCATCTACTTCATGACCTAAACAAGAGACAAAAGAACTGTCAATTTTAGCTCTTAACACTCAAATCTAAAAGTTTTCTCCATGTTGATTAGTACCACTGTGGCAAAGAAACTACCCTCCCAGGGGATGGAACACAATCTCATACTGATCTCCTTGCTCCAGATTTCCCCTCTCAACTCTTGCCGGTCCACAGCAATTTGTGCACCACTGTAGCCTGAGGGAACTTTCTAAAATGCAGATCTGATCTGTTATCTTCCAACTCAAACTCTCAATAGCTTCTCAATAGTCTTAGAGAAAAGGTAAAATCTCTTAAGTGGCTTAAAGTCCTTCCTGATCTGCCACTTGCTTACCTCTCCAGCTTCATTTCACTTCAATCCTCCCTTCGCAGTTAAATGTTAACGAACACCACACTTAACTGCATTTCTTCCTAAAGGCCCTCAGCCTGGACCCCTTAAGTTAACTGATGCTCCTCTTTAGCCTTTACCTTAAATGTCCCTTTCCCTGGAAACTTTTCCTGACTCTTCAATTTTGTGTTACGTGTCCCTTGTATGTACTCTTTCAGTAGGGTACTTGTGTTGAGACAGTGAAACTATTCTGTATGATACCAAAAGGGTGGATGTATGTCATACATTTGTCTGAACCCACAGAACGTACAACACCTGGAGTGAACCCTAATGTAAACTACAGGCTTTGGGTGACTATGATTTGTCAGTGTAGGTTCATCAACTATAACAAACGTATCATTTGGTGGGGGATGTTGATAATGGAGGAGCTACACATGTTTGGGGGGGATATATGAGGGGTAAATCTCTGCACTTTTTAATTTTACTGTGGACCTAAAACTGCTCTAAAAAATGAAGTCTTAAAAAAAAGAAGATATACACACGTGTTTGTTTACACACGTTTCTAAATATTATTTCGACATAAAAGAACTTTAAGGAATTAATAGCAATTACTGAAGGAGTCTGCATAATTTCCAGGTGTTGAAAAGGAAAAGTAAAAGCACTTGTGTCTATTCAAAGTGGAATTCTTGGGACGCCTGGGTGGCTCAGTCGGTTCAGCATCGGCCCTCAGCTCAGGTCATGATCCCAGGTCCTGGGATATAGTCCTGCATGGGGCTCCTTGCTCAGCAGGGAGTCTGCTTCTCCCTCTGCCTCCCGCCACTCCCCCTGCTTGTGCTCTCTCTCTCCGTCAAATAAATAAAATCTTAAAACAAAAACAAGATGGAGTTCTTAATTCAACCAACAAACATTAAGCGAGTGCCTAAAACTAGGATAGTCACCAGGAACATAAGGGTGAGGTCAACATATACGTAGTTCCTGTGCTCACAGAGCTTACAGTCTAGAGGTGGCATCAAAATCAATCACAGGAATAAAAGAAATACAAAGGAATCAAAGACCGGCTGAATAAACATTATGAGTAAGTCAAAAGGGAGAGATTTAGATAGAGGGGGATTAAGGCCTTTATCAGAAGCCACACTTACAACAGTGTCCTCGAGGATGAGAAAAAGACCACCTTATCAAGAGCTAGGAACAGAGCCTCCAGATGGAGGAACAGCCTGTAAAAAAAGACTTGGTGGAAGAAGATCAACAGCCTGAGGATTATGGTTCTCAAGGTGAAAACATAGCAGGAGTCCATCATGCAGGATTTTTACAGATCACTGAGACAGCAAAAAGAAACCATTAAAGCATTTAAAGCAGTGGAGTGACAGGTAAAGGGATTTAGGGTTTACAAAATACATTTATATTTATTTTTATTTTATATTTAAATTCAATTTAGTTAACATATACTATATTATCAGTTTCAGGGGTGGAATTTAGTGATTCATCAGTTGCATACAATACCCAGCGCTCAAGACATCAAGTGCCCTCCTTACTGTCCATCACCTAATTACCCTATGCCCCACTCCAGCAACCTTCGGTTTCCTATAGTTAAAAGTCTCTTATGGTTTGCCTCCCTCTCTGTTTTCATCTGATTTTCTTTCTCCTTCCCTTCCCCTATATTCATCTGTTTTGGTTCTTAAATTTCACACATGAGTGAAATCATATGGTATTTGTCTTTCTCTGACTGACCTATTTTGCTTAGCGTAATACCCTCTAGTTCCATCCACATCATTGCAAATGGCAAGATTTCATTATTTTTGATGGCTGAGTAATATTTCAGTGTGTGTGTGTGTGTGTGTGTGTGTGTGTGTGTGTGTGTGTGTGTCACATCTTTATCCATTCATCTGTTGATGGACATCTGGGCTTTCCATATTTTGGCGATTGTAGACATTGCTGCTTATAAACACTGGGGTGCATGTGCCGCTTCAAATCACTATGTTTGCATACTTTGGATAAATAGCTAGTAGTGCAATTGCTGGGTGGTAAGGTAGTTCTATTTTTAACTTTTTGAGGAACCTCCATACTGTTTTACAGAGTGGCTGCACCAGTCTGCATTCCCACCTACAGTGTAAGACGGTTCCCTTTCTCCACATCCTCACCAACATCTGTTGTTTCCTGAGTTGTTAATTTTAGCCATTCTGACCAATGGTGGTTTTGATTTGTTTTTCCCTGATGCCAAGTGATATTTATATTTTAAAATGATTAATTCTGGGTGCTTTGTGACCTATTCAGTGAAATGAATCTGGACTTACCTGCCCTGGTAAAAGCCAATTATTCCTTGCCATAGATGAGGAACCTGAAGCTCAGAGAGCTTTAGAGCACTAACTAGGTCACACAGTCAAAACCTGAGCTCTCTACCATCTGCCACAAGTACCAAAGAGCCCTGCACTCACTTACTCACCCATTCAGCCCCATTGAATCAAAAGTGCACTGGCTTCACAACTGTCCTCCTGAAACAATAAAAAAACAAAAATGTGTGGTGATTTTTAAATGTGTCCACAATTTTTTTTTTTTTTACTAGGAAGCCAGCCTAATTCTCCCTCCCTTGAATAACTTAAAATTCCTTCTGTTTCCCACACTGATGTTCTTCATCACTTGAACACTGTATTTATGGGCAGAATTTCTCCATGGGATCTCATTTGCTTTTTTTAAAAACAGCTTTATTGAGATATAATTTACATACCATACAACTCATCTAAAGCACATTTCTGTTTTTAAAATAATTTTAGGGTGGGGGCACCTGGCTGGCTCAGTCGGTGGAGCGTGCAACTCTTAATTTGGGGTTGTGAGTTCAAGCCCCATGTTGGGTGCTTGAAAAATAAAATCTTTAAAAATAATAATAATTAAAGAATAATTTTTGAACTTGGGAGATATCAAATTTAGCCCACAATTAGTACAACTGGCTTTTCTTGAGTTTGTTCACCTGGTAAATACTTACTAGTTTCCTTAGTTGGCTCATTGATTTCCCCAACCTGACAGGGACGGGCAGGGACCCAGGCCTAAAGGAACTGTCCTACAACTGAGAAAAGGATCTTAGGAGACTGTTTCTCCTGCCTTTGGCCTCATCTTTATTTTTTTTTTTTTAAAGATTTTATTTATTTATTCAACAGAGATAGAGACAGCCAGCGAGAGAGGGAACACAAGCAGGGGGAGTGGGAGATGAAGAAGCAGGCTCATAGCGGAGGAGCCTGATGTGGGGCTTGATCCCATAACGCTGGGATCACGCCCTAAGCCGAAGGCAGACGCTTAACCTCTGTGCCACCCAGGCGCCCCTGGCCTCATCTTTAGATCTTGTTCATATAAATTTGGTAAGGACTGTGAAAAGAAAAGCACTTAAATCTATTCAAAGTGGAATTCTTGGGATGCCTAGATGGCTCAGTCAATTAAGTGTCTGCCTTCAGCTCAGGTCATAATCCCAGGGTCCTGGGACTGAGCCCTACACTGGGCTCCCTGATCAGCGGGGAGCCTGTTTCTCCCTCTACCCCTCCCTTGCTCCTGCTCTCTTGCTCTCTCTCTCTAATAAATAAATAAAATCTTTAAAAAATTTTTGGTAAGGACTTCTTCATGTAGAAGCCAACTGTGATATTAAAAGGTTTAATCAGAGAGGAGGGAAAATATGTATTTATATAAATATTTTTACAAATAATATAAATAAATTATATATAGTTTATCACTTTGCTGTTGTGGCCTCAAAACACATGTACCTAACTTTCTCTTTCCTAGGACATATTAGTATGGCTTTTCAAACTTTATATGGTTCTGACAACAGTGCATGGTCCCCCTAGAAAGACAGTTACAACTGAATTTTTTTAAATCTGGTCCAAACTATATTGTTCCTGGAAGGCATTCCTTGAAACCTACAGCATAAATTAGGGGTTATCTCTGTTTTCATCACTCTGATAAAATTTTCTTCATTACTTTTGTTTTCTTATTGTTTTATTATTGTTGTTAATTCATTATACTCTATTCTTTTAGTAGGGAGGGTTAAGGTTGAAGGCTAATGGGTATAAACCTATAGTTACAATATCTTCTTTCCTGGAGAACTATTTACTTTGAACAAATGTTCAAATTTACTGTGAAGCTGGATAAAATCTGGTTTAATCCAGATTCTCATCCATTAGACTTTGAGCTGCCTGACTTGTTACTTCATAAAACTTATCACATTTGATTTTCCTGTCAAATTATATATACTTTTCAAGTATTACTAAAATGTATCTACTCTCTAAGAATAAAAATCTGACATCCAATAATATTCAAAAGAAATATACCACCTTTTTTTCCCAAATATGTTTTGAGTAGCACTTTTAGAAAAAATTGGCCTCTTCAGGTGATTACTTTAAGAAAGCTATACTTCTTTGGATTTTAAATTACTGGAAGTTTTTTTTTCAAACTTAGCTTAACTTCTCATGCTTACCTTCTTTTACTTATGTTATACACATAAAATGTAACACTCTTCCCTTGAATAAATTAAAATCATAAAAGGATAATACTGCTTGTCTAAAAAGGCTTAAAACAGAACAAAACTGAATGATGGCCTGAGCACAACCAGGGCTTTTTATGATTCTCCAGATAATTCCATTAAACAGCCATGCATCAAGAAACAAACTCACTGATGCAAAGGTTGCAATGCTGAGAAGGACCAGATATCAAAAGTAATGAGTCATGACTGCTTTAAAGGTATATGGTGGTACTTCCCGGCCCCTGTTGACTTCTACCATGTAAGAATACAGACCCAATGCTGCCAGCACTGATTTTTCAGGAGTTGTTATTAGTACTGAAATTTCAATAAAATCTCCCCAATTTTAGAGGTGCCTGGGTAGCTCAGTCAGTTAAGCATCTGACTTCAGTTCAGGTCATGATCTCAGTGTCCTGGGATCAAGCCCCATGTGAAGCCCCCCCCCCATCCAGTCCTGTGCACCACTCCCCAGGCTCCGTGCTCAGCGGGGAGTCTGCTTGTCCCCCTCCATCTGCCCCTCCCTGCCACACCTGCTCTCTCTCTTTCAAATATATAAATAAAATCTTAAAAATCTCCCTATTTTTATATATTAGCAATTAACTTTCAAAAATTTTAAATAATGTCCAAGACACCCATTTGCAACCTGTGGTCTAAAGTTGTTCAAGTGAAATACAGCTTTCAAAGTCTTTAGCATAAATAATCTTTGTTGCCAAAAACAAGGACGGGAGGTGCACCTGGGTGGCTCAGTTTATTGGGCATCCGACTCTTGGTTTCAGCTCAGGTCGTGATCTCATGGGTACCGGGATCAGGCCCCGCGTCAGACTCCTCACTCAGTGGGGAGTCTGCTTAAAGGTTCTCTCCTCTGCTCCTCCCTGTCCCTCTCTCACGAATAAAACTTAAAAAAAAAAAAAAAAAAGGATGGGAACTCACAGAACAAGAAAAAGTACCCTGTTTAAACTAAAAAGTACCTATTCACTCCAGCAATAAAAACAAATCTCATGAAAAGTGGAAGTCTGAAATAATGATAACAGTTTCTACCAAATAGTTCAGAGTATCATGGCTAGTGCTATTAACTAGATAAATTTAATTCATTTGTTTCTTTTTTTTTTTTAAGATTTTATTTATTTGACAGAGAGAGAGAGAGAGAGAGAGCCAGTGAGAGAGGGGAACACAAGCAGGGGGAGTGGGAGAGGAAGAAGCAGGCTCCCAGCAGAGGAGCCTGATGTGGGGCTCGATCCCAGGACTCCAGGATCACGTCCTGAGCTGAAGGCAGACGCTTAACGACTGCGCTACCCAGGCGCCCCCAATTCATTTGTTTCTTATTCAAGGGAATATTCCCATTTCTTGATTTCAAATCCAAATGAGAACAATTTAAGGTATTATTCTAAGAAAATAAACAGTTTTTAAAACAAAAGGTTATTCCACATTAGATAATGGTATATGACTTATAACATTTATATGATAAACAGACAGGTTTATAAAGGAAAAAGGCTACGATATATAAAATTACAAGTCCACGGGCTAATGATGAATGTACCTACTTCTGATACTGAAATAGGTTATGGCCACAGACACTGCAAATTTCATTTAAAAGCATCCAGTCAAAGACTTACAACACTAATATTGGTAAAGCTTTCTTATTAGGAAATGATCATATCATTAAACTTTCCTGGAGCAAGCAATGCAGCCAATGGGGGGAAGGAGGCGACTGGAGTTTTAAGGGTTATATACATAAAGCCTGAATCTCTTCCTGTATTGCCCATTAACTTATTGATAAGCCACACAAGGCAATAACAAATCTCACAAGAGTGCATGCTAGGCTCTAATTAGATCTTATGTAACATTTCATTGTATTTGTATTCCATTCTCTCAACTCAATTACCCTAAATAGTAACTATCTTCCACCTTCTGAAACCCTTATTCTAGAACGTATTTTTCTTCTCTCCTCGAACATAAAGGATTGTAACAGGAATGTTCCCATATGCAGCGTTCTCTTTCTCAGTTTTATGCATGAACTAGGTACAAAGGAATCTGATTCTTTGTTCCAAAGGTGCCAAGCTAAGCCTTTTTCATCTAGGTACATACTATACTCTTACTTGGTACTTGGAAACCAAAGTTTAAAACTCAGTTACTATAAAGTTTAAGATAGGGCTGCACTTGAATCCTAGTAATATGAAAGGCATTACACTATTATCTTTTGCTTGCTTTTATCATGAAAGAGTCTTCATTTTACACTGTATTTATGGGTAACTTAAAGAGCTGCTATTGACAATCTGACAGCATTACAAATACAAATACTACTCTAATTTTACCTAACTTTTGTCCAGTTTCAAATAACTATTTGTTAATCACTGGCTGAACATATAATCAACTTCACCCATCTGATTCGAATGTTTAAGGTTATATTTATCCCCCTCTTTCCTTCAAAGGGTGACTATCTGCTTATGCTCTCATTTTATAGCTTACATATAATGCAAAAGGAACAGTTTGTTTCTATATTCTCTTCTTTTTAAAGATTTTATTTGAGAGAGAGAGCTGGAGAGAGAGAGAGAGAGAGAGAGAGAATGAGGTGGGGGGGGCAGAGGGAGAAGCAGACTCCTCACTGAGCAGGGAACCCCAATGTGGGGCTCAATCCCAGGACCCCAGGATCATGACCTGAGCTGAAGGCAGATGCTTAACTGACTGAGCCACCCAGGCGCCCCTTTCTATATTCTTAATACAAAGCCACTCTTTCTTGGATTTTATTAATCTCTGCATACAGTTTATAGGACATAATGAAAAACCTAGGGATAATTCACATCTGTCACACTGTAGAACAGGGACAACTATAATATCTAAAACCTTTGGGCCTTTGTGTGCCAGACACTTTTTAAGTGATTTAAATATATTAATTCATTAAATCCTACAATCCTATGAAACAGTAATATTTTTACTGTCATCCTCATTTCACAGATGAGGAAACTGAATAAGGTACCTAAGATTCATAAAACTAGGAAGCAATGGAGCCAGCATACCTAGCAGCCTGACTCAAGAATCCTTTATAAATACTATACTGATTACCAAAACCTATAGGAAGAGAGGTATATGGTTGCCCTAAGACAGCATACTCTTGTAGCCTGATATTAAAATGAACCCCATCCAACTTCTTCAGTGGTTAAGATTCATCACTGACTGGGGGTGCCTGGGTGGCTCAGTCGGTTAAGCGTCTGCCTTCAGCTCAGGTCATGGTCGTAGGGTCCTGGGATCAAGCCCCATGTCGGGCTCCCTGCTCAGCAGGGAGCCTGCTTCTCCCTCTCCCTCTGCTGCTACCCCTGCTTATGTTCTCTCACTCTGCCGAATAGAGAAATAAAATCTTAAAAAAAAAAAATAGAAGATTCATCACTGACTGGCACAACAAATACAGAGATTATCACAAGAAAATGTATTCTTTTAGGAAATATGAGTACATCTTCATGTATAATTACATTCAAGTTTTCTCAAGAAGATGTTACTGACCTAACATGTAAGGTACAATTTATTATTATACAGTCCAATGCTCTATAATGTGTTAGGTAGGGTACATTTTGAACACATAAAAGTATCTTAACCATAAGAATTTGATTAATACAAAATTTAATACAGAACTCTTTTGGTCCTTTCAATTTTTGTGATATCTGGAACCATGGACACTTTTTCCTATAATCATTCTCTACAGCTAAGCTATAATAAAATAAAAGTATTTATTTTAAGAAGAATGGAACAACATGAATTCAAGCGGTCATCAATGATACTTTACCTTCACTGGGATATGGCTATAGTTACATTATACAACTCAAATGTAGCACAGCAAGCTTCTATTTGAATTCTACAAATATATATGATCAGCTTTAAACTTCATCTTTCTTTATTTTCAGTAAAGGTAACTGAATTCCATTAACTAGAGAGGTCAAAGTGAGGAGTTAAGACTAAGATAATTCACAATCTTGACAGCTGTTAGTACTAAATAATTCTCAGATTATAATGGATTACCTCAGAGCAAGAAAAACCGTAGTACTAGAATCATAAAAGACTATCTAACCATTTCTATGAAATATTAATTAAAATTAGGAAGAATTAGGGGCACCTAGGAGGGGCTCAGTCAGTTAAGGGGAGAGCGTCTGCCTTCTGCTCAGGTTGCGCCGTTCTCTCTCTCTCTCTACCGCCCCTCTAGTGCTTGCACTCTCTCTCTCAAATTAATAAAATCTTTAAAAATAAATAAAATTAGGAAGAATTAGATTCACGACTACTTTAAGATTTGAGAAAGAGAGAACGTGCGCACATACACGTGAGTGAGGGACAAGCAAAGGGAGAGGGGGAGAGAGAGAAATCCCAAAGCAGACTCCCCGCTGAGCACAGAGCCTGACCTGAGTCTGGATCCCAGGACCTTAAGATCATCACCTGGGCCGAAATCAAGAGTCAGAACCTTAACCAACTGAGCCATCCAGGCACCCCCAGGAATACTTTAAATAAAGGTTTTTAAGCCCCATAATTTCAACTACCTTTAACTACCATAAACATTAGGGTTTAATTCACAGTTCTGAATTTTTCCAGTATTAAGAACATTGTTTGAGTGCCTACTGCAAAGTAGGTACCATATGAGACACTTCACATGGGTTATCTTACCCATGAGAGAAATAAAGTTTAAGGACATTAAGTAATTTGCCAAATATTACCACAGCTAAAAAATGGCAGAAAGAGAACTCAAATGCAGATGTGCATAATTCCAAAACCGTTCCTACATCATGTTATGCCATCCTATCACATCACACCTCACCTCACCTCATTAAAAATGAATAAAAACATCCATACATCAGTTTTCAGTTAGCTTTACTGTTTCTTTTTAATGATTTATTTATTTCGGGGGAGAGGGGTAGAGGGAGAGAGAGTCCCAGGCAGACTCTGCACTGAGCATGGAGACTGACAGGGGGCTCAGTCCCAAAACCCTGAGATCAGACCTCAGCCAAAAGCCAAGGGTAAGACACTCAACTGACTGCGCCACCCAGGTGCCCCAGTTTTACTGTGTTTTAGATACAGTTTACAAAAATATTTTTAATGTCATAGGAACATTTTACTTTTATGTATACTTTTTAAGGTTATGTAAAAATTGGGGCGCCTGGGTGGCTCAGTCAGTTGAGCCACTGGCTCTTGGTTCCGACTCAGGTCATGATCTCATGGGTCATGAGATCCAGGACCACCCCCCCACCCCCCCACCCCCGCCAGGGCTCTGGTTCAGCAGGGAGTCTGCTTCGGGATGCTCTCCTGCTGCCCCTCCTCCCCCCCCAAATAAATAAAATCTTTTTTAAAAAATAAAGTTATGTAAAAATTATCAACCAATGAATATTGACTTACAGCAAAACCAGTTCTTCTGATAAACACAATTTATACTAATTTACCAACCTTTTAAATTTTAGTGTAATAACTATTACAGGACTGGGGAATTCATCTTTATTTTCAGAGATTATACACTCAGCTTTAAACATGAGCTGAACTACCTGGGAAGAAAGGAATAAACAAATCCTAGCATGTACATCTCAGGAGTAAAACACAGGAGTACCATTTCTAAGACCATCACATTCAAGGAGCTAGAAAGAGGCAGTTTTAATTTAAAACTAAGGCAATGATACCAACAAAGCATGAACTGTGAAACCTTTTATCTACTTTAACAGATGACAGCATTACAATGGTCTTTACCAAAAAGTTCAGTCCTACAATTACCTGGTTTTCTCTAATTTAGGGTAAGATCACACTATTATTTTCATCATCAGTTTCCCTAATGATATTTCCAGAAGAGTTAATACAAAGATTCAGATTACTGGCTTATTTTACAATAATTGCTTTGTTAAGACAATCGACAAAGAAAACGAGCATTTGTTTCAAGCACTTCTTCTAACTTCTATTTCAGAACACATCCTGTGTGAGAAGGGTAAATCAACACAGACTAATAGAAAAAAGTATCTTTCAGTAGTTTGGTGAAAGGGTTTTCTTTTCTACCCTACTATAAAAGTTTTTCAAGCTAAGTTATGCTAAAAAACCAAAAACACAGTAACTATCATTAAGCAGATGGTTTTTCTTCTCTACTGAAGGAAAATAAATAATAAAACTGTCATGACAAAGCCAGTATTGAAAAGCCACTAACACCTCCCATTGGCATACAGAGTCACAAAGATCCTGAATCCTAATTTCCTTATAAAAAAATTTTTTTAAATAAGGCTTTGATAACTGCAGTGTGGTAATACAGGAACAGTCAGCATAACAGGTTACAGAACACCAACAAGCAGCCTTGATGACATCCCAAATAATTATCGGATTGAGTTCCCACCACTGATTGCCTCATCCCTATCTAACTTCCGAAGAACTATTGTGTTTCCTCCATTAATATTACTTTGTGATTGAGGATTTGAATTTTTAAGCTTTAAAATAACTTTTCACCTAATTCCTACTTTTTTAAAAACACCCTATCACAAGCTTAGTAGTACAGGGCCTCCAATATTGGTAGGAAAAATTAGAATTTCAAATTTTTCTGTTGATCAAGGAAATACTAGGTTGTCACACAAACATTCTGATTTGAGTTCCTCCAGTAGAGAGTCAACTTACTCCTGCTGTTTCCTGCCTTTTTTTAGTTACTTCGTTTGAAAACTTAAGGATAAGAACAAATAAAGCCTACTTAAAACCTGCCTGTAAGCGTCTTCAATGTAGGAGCAAATCTTTGTTTTCACTGTACTTCCAGTGCCAACACTAGGCTTAAAACAAAATAGTTGCTCAATAAATTTATGATGCACAAATGAGTAATATTAGCCTTAATCATACATCTATTTATCACTACACAATAGACTGTGGCTATCTTTACCTGTCTGCTCACTAAACTGCGGAACTCTACAGAACCAGGCACTGCTGTCTTAGCTGCCTACAGTGTCAAGCATTGCACACAGAAAACAGCAGAGTAAATAAACGTTTAACTGAGTGATTGTTTCTAATTAACTGAAATTTACTTAACAGGTACCCTCAATTAACTAAATCCTAGCCCTCCATTTTACTTATTCTAATTGCCAAAAAATTATAAAACAACACAACCACAATATACACAAAACCCATAACCCATCCTCTACACTCTTTCTTATTTGTTTTAAGGCTAGGAAGTCTACTGTAATTAGTATAAATTCAACATGCACTCAATATTTACATGTCACTGAATATGCTCAGAATTCTTACAGAGAGTAAAAGATTTACAATATTCACAGGTTCCACCATCAGAGGAAGAGCCCACTCTATTCCCTATAATATCGGGGATATCAGCAGTATATTTTTAAATGATAAAAAAAATCATCATATACAAATCTAGTTCTCCCAAAATACTATAAGCCTTTTATGGGCAAAAACCCTTTTCTTCTTATTATGCCCCACAGTATTTTATGCATAGTAAATGTTCAAAATAAAAGAAGTTTTAGAAAGTTTTAAAGTTCTTTGTAATCTTCAATTAAACAGAATCTTTTTTTTAAGATTTTATTTATTTATGTGACAGACAGCCAGCGAGAGAGGGAACACAGCAGGGGAGTGGGAGAGGAAGAAGCAGGCTCCCAGCGGAGGAGCCTGATGTGGGACTCGATTCGGGAACGCCGGGATCACACCCTGAGCCGAAGGCAGACGCTTAACGACTGAGCCACCCAGGCACCCCCAATTAAACAGAATTTAATCCTGTTGCCTAAATTCAGGCATTCTAGTATTTGTTTTAATAACCTGAATTTTTAAAAATCTGTGTTGTAAGAGCTTTAAAAGAAATGTTAAAAGAAATTACAAGAGCACTAAGGGCTTCGTAATTTATATAATGTGACTATTCAAATAGCTAAAACAATAAATCAATAATTGGGTTAACTCCCTCCTTTTCAGTCCCTTCTCCCATCACAAAGCAGGTCAACCCTATAACACAGAAAATCAAAATGAAAATTAGTTTGATAATTAATTTCCCAAGGGAAAACAGCTAGTGAAAAGTAAAACTCCAGGGCTGGTTTGAATTTGTGATCTATGCTGCTTTCAGTCTGAAAATCCTTTTTCTGACTGTTGGATAATTACTTAAAATAATTAAATTACCACCAAATTAAATTACTACCAAATTAAATCAAGAATAGGGTTTATAACATACAAGAATAGAGTCAATAATATTGCAATAACTTCGCATGGTACAGATGGTTACTAGACTTTACTGTGGGGATCACTTCATAATGTATAAAAATATCAAAATCACTATGATGTATACCAGAAACTAGTAAGATAGTGTATGTCAATCATACTTCAATTAAAAAATAACAATGCTTAGGAGTGCCTGGGTGGTGCAGTCAGTTAAGCACCAGACTCAGGGTTTTGAGATCCGCGTCGGGCTCTGTGCTCAGCAAGGAGTCTGCTTGAGATTCTCTGTACCTCTCCCTCTGCCCCTCCCACTCATGCTCTCTCTCTCTCTAATAATCTTTAAGAAAAAAAAAAAACAACAGAACAAAACAATGCTTACATGTCATCATAATTATAACTTAAAACTTATCACATACACAGTTTAAAATAGGCAAAATTATTAATAAGTTTTATTCACATAAATACTGCTTTGACATCTATGCTTTTGAGGGCAAGAGCTAATAATCTTCAGTTCTTCCTTTACAAAAGCTTTCACAAGAAATTATACTGAGTAGCTTTTATCCAGGTTTTAAGAAAAGATTGCTCCAGTCCTCCTTCTGGCCAGCGTCAAAGTGCATGAAGAAGCTGGCTGGGACATGTGTTGTAGTCTGCGCTTAGAACAAAAAGAGTAAGACGCAGACAGTACTTGAACAAAAAGATTGGTTCAATTCTGATATAAGTCATCATGCTTTCCTCATTAGTACTGTATCTTGAACTAGACAGCCATAAATATCTTCAATAGTGCAGAAGATAACAGACAAAAGAGATTAAAATTTTCTCTTCGGGTTTAGTGGAAGACTTTAAGAATGGCTAAAAAATAGGAAAAATGCTGCAGAAACTGAATGACCACAACTATGCTCTTCATTTTGTGGGTATGAAAAAAGTGTTTAAGGGAGGTTAAAGCCACACAATCTTGGACTTAAAGATATTTCTGTACAAAATTCTACTGAACAGCTGACCATTACATATTGCATATCGTGCATATGCCTTGATACATTAAAAAAATTTTCAAGATAAAAATAGGTTAAAAATAATATAGATGCATCAAACTAGAAACCATCTACCCAAATGAAAATATAACCTTTATTAAAGAAGTTTTATTTACACATTATTGAAAGTACTTAACTGACTCTAGTCCTAAGGAAAATCATCTAATCAAATAATTCAAAAGCTTTAATTAGTGAGATTATCAACAATCCTTACAACCTGAACCTTCTGGACAGTATTTTCACATATACACTATATCTTCATTATATATTTGCTTTTTTAAATTACAGAAACACAATGCTATTAGAAAAAAATAATCAGAACTCACAGAAAATTATGATACAAAAAGTGAAAAGTGAAACCTCACCACCAAAGAAGACTTCTGATAATTTTTTTCCAATCATACACTAACATTTTTGTTTGGTTGGTTTTTACTGTGGTAAAATATATAACATAGTACTTACCATTTTAACCTTTTCTAAGTATACAACTCATTGGCATCAAATATATTCACAGTGTTGTGGTGCCATCATCCCTATCCATATCCAAAACTTTTTCATCACTCTTAACACAAACTCTGAACCCATTCAACAGGAACTTCCTCTTTCTCCCTCCCCTCAGCCACTCGTAACCTCTATTTTACCATCTGTCTCTGTGAATTTGCCTAATCTAGATACGTCATGTAAGTGGAATTATACAATACTTGTCCTTGTGTATCTGACTTACTTCTAAGTAACTAAGTAACTAAACACTAAGCATAGTGTTTTCAAGGTCCCTCCATGCTGAAGCATGTGTCAGAATTTTCTTCTTTTTTTGTTTTTTAAGATTCATTTGAGAGAGAGGGCACATGCTCACATGCTTGTGCAAGACTTGGGGGGAGGGGCAGAGGGAGAAAGAGAGAGAATCTCAAGCAGACTTCGCACTGAGTGGGGAGCCAGACCTGGGGCTCGATCTCACAACCCTGAGATCATGACCTGAGTGCTCAAACCAAGAGCCAGGTGCTTAACTGACTACACCACCCAGATGCCCCAGAATTGTCTTCCTTTTTAAGGCTGATTTTAATATTCCATTTTATGTATATACCACATTTTGTTTATCCATTTATCTGTCAACAGACACTTGGTTTGCTTCCATCTTTTGGTTATAAGGAATAACACTGCTATGAACATTAATGTACAAGTATCTGTTTGAGATTCTGATTTCAATTGTTTTGGATATATACCTAGGAGGAATTGCTGGTCATATATGATAGTCCTATATTTAACGTTTTAAGAAACTATTTTCTACAGCAGCTGTACTATTCTACATTCCCACCAGTAGTACAGGTTTCCAACTTCTCCACATCCTCACCCCAAACACTTGTTATTTTGATTTTTTTAATAACAGTCATACTAATGGGTATAGAATAGCATCTCATTGTAGTTTTGATTTGTATTTCCCTAAAGACTAACAATTTTGAGTATCTTTTCATGTGTTTATTTGTATAACTTCTTTGGAGAAATGTCTATTCAAGTTCTACACCCATTTTTGAACTATTTTTTGGTTGTTCTTGAGTTTTAGGTGTCATGTAACATTCTATATTATTATTCCTTAGGAAAATACTTGTAAGTTTTTTTTCCCATTTTGTAGTTCATTTTCTCACTTTCTTGATAGTACCTATGACACACAAAGCCCTTAATTCTGATAAGCCCAATTTATCTATTTTTTTCTTTTGTTGCTTGTGCTATTGGCTATCCTATCTATAAAACTGTTGCCAAATCGAATGTCAATGAAGACTTAACCGAATGTTCTCTTCTAACAGTTTTATAGTTTTAGCTGCCAAGTTTAGGTCTTCAATCCATTTTCAGTTAATTTTTGTATACGGTGTAAAGTAAGGATCCAACTTCATTCTTTTACATGTGGATATACGGTTTCCCCATCATTTGTTGAAAAGATAGTCCTTTCCCCATTGATTGCTCTCAGTACCCTTGTTTTTTTAGATTTTATTTATTTATTTATTTATTTATTTATTTATTTAAGAGAGAGAGAGCGCCAGCGAGAGAGGGAACACAAGCAGGGGAAGTGGGAGAGGGAGAAGCAGGCTCCCAGCGGGGGAGCTCGATGTGGGGCTGGATCCCAGAACTCCAGGATCACGCCCTGAGCCGAAGGCAGACGCTTAGTGACTGAGCCACCCAGGCGCCCCATCTCAATACCCTTGTTAAGACCAATTAACCATATAACATTGTTTAAAATGTATAGCTTTTTTAAAAAAGAAAAGAAATGGGGTAATACAGAAATTTAAAGTTTTGGAGTTTACTTTTTTTGGTGGGGGGTGGGGGGGTTAATACATCCTGAACTTGTTTCCTGTCCATACATTTCATTTCATTTTTATTTATTTATTTTTAAAGATTTTATTTATTTATTTGACAGAGATAGAGACAGCCAGCGAGAGAGGGAACACAAGCAGGGGGAGTGGGAGAGGAAGAAGCAGGCTCATAGCAGAGGAGCCTGATGTGGGGCTCGATCCCATAACGTCGGGATCACGCCCTGAGCCGAAGGCAGACGCTTAACCGCTGTGCCACCCAGGCGCCCCTCATTTCATTTTTAAAAACTGTTGTAGAGTATATATGGATATGTCTAAGAAATTTCCTATTATGTTGAATTCAATTCTGAAAACTAGTATCTGAAATTAAATTATAAGTATGAATCTGTAAATTGCTTAGAGGCTAACTAACTTTTATCTCCACTTTGTACTTGCAGTGCTATTAAAATCATACCTGTTGAGATTAAGCCCACGAGTATCTAAAACTTAAAGCTGAATAAAGACTAAAAGGCTGGAAAAGGGGCTAAAAGGCTGAAATATCAATAGCAGATGATCATTTTGTGTCAGAAAAATTCTGACATAGTTTCTTAGTTTTAAAAGAACAGGAGGAGGGGTGCCTGGGTGGCTCAGTGGTTAAGCATCTGCCTCTTGATCCCAGCTTAGGTCATTCATGATCTCAGGGTTGTGAGATGGAGCCCTGCACTGGGCTTTGCACTCAGCAGGGCTTCTGAGATTCTCTCTCTCCCTCTCCCTCTGCTCCTCCCCCTACTCTCATGCACACACTCTCCCTCTTTCACTCTCTCAAATAAATCTTAAGAAAAAGAAGAAAAGAAAAGAACAGGATGAACTGGGATGCCTGGGTGGCTCAGTCAATTGGGTGTCTGTCTCTTGATTTTAGTTCAGGTCTTGATCTCAGGGTGGTGAGTTCAAGCCCCACATGCTGGGCGTGGAGCCTACTTAAAACAAAACAACAAAACAAAAAAATGAAAATAAAAGAACAGGGTGGAAGAAGACAAAGTTTCATTCAGTGAGACTGCTGGCTCTAGTCACCAATTTTTGCTAAATGACAGATATCACTGAGGGGATTAAATGAAAGAGTATGGTGAGCCTCCAGACACCATTCTCCATGAGCTGTGCTATAGCTAGGATAATCTAGTTTACATTTTAGAGTCAAAACATGTGACTATGCAGAAGGATACTTTGATCAATTACAATCTTCACTAATTCATCAAATAGCATTATGCAAAATAAATATGCACCAATCTCAAACACACTTACTAGGTCCCTACTTTTATTTTGAGTATTTTCTTTGAACCCCTTATTGCCATGAAATAGTTCTCAGTTGTGGCTGCATAGCAGTCACTAATAAAACATAAAACAATACAAAACCAGGATCCCTTCCTCCCTTAATATCCTGATTTAATAAGATGAAGATGGGTAGGATACTGATACTTTTTAAATATGCAGCAAAGATTGAGAATCATTGTCCTAACATAATATTTGTTATCAATGTTTCTCTAAAAATAGTTAAAAATTCCATGCATTGGGGCGCCTGGGTGGCACAGCGGTTAGACGTCTGCCTTCGGCTCAGGGCGTGATCCCGGCATTATGGGATCGAGCCCCACATCAGGCTCCTCCGCTGGGAGCCTGCTTCTTCCTCTCCCACTCCCCCTGCTTGTGTTCCCTCTCTCGCTGGCTGTCTCTATCTCTGTCGAATAAATAAATAAAAAATCTTAAAAAAAAAAATTCCATGCATTTGCTGTTCTTTATAAAATCAAATATTTTGGGGTGTACCTGGCTAGCTCAGTCCATGCAGCGTGCAACTCTTGATCTCAGGGTTGTGAATTCGAGCCCCCTATTGGGTGTAGAAATTACTTAAAAATAAGAATATCTTAAAAAAAAATGTAAACAAATATTTCTTAAATATATATATTTTTTAAGATTATATATATATATATTTTTAAGATTTCGTTTATTTGACAGCAAGAGAGAGAGCAAGAAAAAGCACAAGCGGGGGAGCAGGACAGGGAGAGGGAGAAGCAGACTCCACACTGAGCAGGGAGCCCGATGCAGGGCTTGATCCCAGGACCCCAGGATCACGACCTGAGCTGAAGGCAGACGCCCAACCAACTGAGCCACCCAGGGCCCCAATAAATAAAATCTTTAAAAAATATATACATATATATCCTAGTGATCCCGCTTTCAGATGAACTGATACAATGAATCAAGGAAGAACCACTGGCCCAGTTCTTTCTTTATCCTTATTAAATCCACTGCAAGTAGTTCATTTCTCATTTCACCATCTTTATTCCTATTCCCTTTTGTTCCAGTCAAGACATGAAATAGCAGGAAGACAAAAGGAACCTTTCCAAATTCAGGTGACCTTCTCAAAGTATATTTTACCAATATATTTCTGAATATACACAGATTTTAACACGGTGCTACACACAGTATTGGATAAATTTGCATAATTGTTTCTTCCTATACAACACAATCAAAATATGAATGGCAAGAGCCCATTTATTTATTAACAAGTATTAATTGACTGCTTTCTATTACCAGGTACTAAGATATACACTGGATATAAACACAAAACACAGCTTTTAATGGCTTTAAGAAATATGACAAGGGCTCTTACAGATGTGTGAGAGGTATTTGGCAGTACTAGGAAGTATAGACAAGGAACATCTAACAATTTAGTGGTTAAAAATACTTCCAAGAGTGAGATTTAACCGTGGGGGCGGGGTTGGGGGGAGACTAAGGGTTCCTGAAAAAAGTATAACAAGGCAGAGAAAAGGCATTGCAGGGGGGAAAAAATGTAACACACACACACACACACACACACACACACACACACACACACACAGAGGAATGGAGCCAAAAGAATGCAGTCTCTAACACAGCTGTTCTCAAAGCATGGTCCCTAGGTCAGAAGCATCACCATCACCTGGGAAATTGTTATAAATAGAAATTTGGGGGCCCCAGCCCAGATTCATTAAATCAGAAACTCTGGAGGTGGGGCCCAGCAATCTATGCTTTAACAAATCCTCCAGATGACTCTGATACACACTAAAGTTTCAGAACCACTGATCTAGTCTGATCAGGGAACTGTAATTATGTTATTAAGATTAAAGAAAAGAAAGCTCACAACTGTTAGAGGTCAAACTGCACAAGGCATTGTACGTTAACATTAAGTCCTGAGAAGCCACTAACAGTTCCCAACCTGTGAGGCTCTTTTCCTCTCTTAATTACCACTGCCCAAAACAACTAGAAAATATACTTTCTCTTCAAGCTCTCATGGGATATTTATGAAACTTGACTATGTGCTATACGCCCAATAGCTACCAAGATTTATCCACAAATTTTGAAGCTGCATTTTCATTATTATTGAGTTTTAAGTATTCTTAAACCTCCATCATAACTTCTTCTGGAACCTCAGTTATTTAGAAGTATATTTATAAATTTTCAAACATCTTTTAAAGTTACCTTTCTAGGGGTGCCTGGGTGGCTCAGTGGGTTAAGCGTCTGCCTTTGGCTTAGGTCATAATCCCAGGGTCCTGGGATTGAGACCCGCATCGGGCTCCCTGCTCAATAGGGAGCCTGCTTTCCCTCTGCCTGCTGCTCCCCTTGCTTGTGCTCTTTCTGAATCTGTCTCTGTGTCAAATAAATAAATAAAATCTTAAAAAAAAAAGTTATCTTTCTAAAAACTGAGTCCTAATTTAGCTTGCAGTGTCATGAGAGAAAGTGGTCTAAATGACACACATTTTTCGAAATTTGTTGAGATTTTCAGGGGCACTTTTTAAGGTTAATTACCTGTTGCATTATCTGAAATTTTGGATTCCACAAAGTACTATATATGCACACAGTAGCAATTCTATGGTACTGAGTCTTTAAAATTTGTTGTTGTTGTTTTTTTAAAGATTTTATTTATTTATTTATTTGACAGAGATAGAGACAGCCAGCGAGCGAGGGAACACAAGCAGGGGGAGTGGGAGAGGAAGAAGCAGGCTCATAGCGGAGGAGCCTGATGTGGGGCTCGATCCCATAACGCTGGGATCACGCCCTGAGCCGAAGGCAGATGCTTAACGACTGCGCCACCCAGGCGCCCCTTTAAAATTTGAATACAATGTTCTATATTTACCCAGTTCAAGCTTGTTCATTGTGTTGTTCAAGTTTTCTACCTCCCTACTAAATTTTTTGGTTTGGTGTTAAAAACTATTAAAAACTATTATGATGGTAAACTTGTATATTTATCTTTGTACCTGTCATTTTTGGTTTATCTATGTTGAACCTGTGTTATATGGTACAAATAAAGTCACAATCCCAGTAACTTCTGGTAAACACAGCCTTTACACAATGTGGCAGAGACTGCTGGTGACCTGTAACCAATACTGAATCTCTCCTTTCCTCAGTAAGTAAAGTCCAAGTTTATTCTAGGCAGCAATATGCTCACCTAAAATACATTTATAACAGTCTTACAGTGAAGAGCTAAGTAGAACTTCCAGGAACCACATTAAGAGATGTCCTAATAGCTTCCATGAGCTCCACACCCATCCCCCATCCTTCCTTCTAAATGAAATCTGTGAGAATTGGTGCTGGTAGAAGCCATCTCGGACCACAAGGTTAACCAAGGCTAAGAGATGGCGGTACAGAAAACACTCAGAGAAATATTCTGAGACCTTGATGATAAAATAAACCTCCATGATCAGCCCTAGAAATGTGAATTTCTAGACGCTTCCACGTGGGGGAAAAATAAATACCTGCTTCCTTAAGCCACTGTTTCTGTGTCTACCTAGCAGCAAAAACAAATTCTCATCTGAAACACTGATTCTGTTTAGTAGTAGTGCTCCTTTGCCTGAAGTAATTTCATTTTATTAATATAATTACCAATTTCTTTTGGTTACTACTTTGCTGGGTGTAACATCTGCATTCCTCTTACCTTCCAATTGTCTCTATCCCAATATTTTAATCTCTTAAAAAACCACGTTAGTTTTGGCTTCTACAGTCTGACAATCTTTGTCTTTTATGTAGAGCATTTGACCTATTTATATTCATTATGATTAGTGGTCTATTTGGTCTTATTTCTACCATATTAATTCTATCATATCTTTGTCCTACCCTTTTGTTTTTTTTTTTTCTCCTTTTTTCCCACATCATTTGAGGTTCCCCTCTCCCATTCCATTTGCCTTCTAGTTCAACTTTTTTTCTTTCAGGGGCTGCTCTGGAAATTTTTAAATGCACATATAATTTAAAGTTTAAAGTTACAGGTCTCTTACCCTTCTCTCATCTGTCTACATGTAGAATTTTTATTAGATGTTATGTTTTGTATTGCTGCTATAACAAATTACCACAAACTTAGTGGCCTAGAACAACAGTTTTGGAAGTCAGAAGTCCAGATTGGGTCTCGCTAGGCTAAAGTCAAGGTGTTGACAGGGCTGCTTCCTGGTGGAGAGGCTCTAAGGAAGAATCTGTTGTCTTTTTCAACCTCTAGAGACCACCTGTATTCCTTGGCTCATAGCTCCTTCCTCCATTTTCAAAGCAAAGGATAGTACCTTCAAATCTCTCTGGGGATCTCCTGCCTACTGTTTTCCCCTATAAGGACCCATGTGATTATAATGGGCTCCCTGGATAATCCAGGATAATCTCCCCATCTCAAAATCCTTGATTTAATCACATTTTGCCAAGTCCCTTGTGCCACTGAAGGTAACATATTTATAGGTTCTAGAGGTTAGGACATGAATATCTTTGAGCGGCTATTATTCTGCTTACCACAAATGTACATCAGACCTTTTCAGTCCTTCTTCTGTGTTTTATTGATATTTTCTCTCTTTTATCTCCCTGCAATACATTCCTAATTATTTCTTCAAATCTCTCTTCTACTTCATTAATTCTCTTTTCAATCCAGTATGCTATTAAACCTGCCCCTGAATTTTTCATTTTATTTATTATATATATTTTTGTTTCTGGATTCTAATTATTTTGGACAATCCTTTGTTCCTGAGTCATAATTTCAATTCTCCCATTTGTTTCTTCAGATACATTAAGCACATTTATTTTTATATTGTCTAGTAATGACAATACTCGAAGTCTCTGTGGGTCTGATTCATGTGTTTTGTTTTCCTTACGGTGACCTATTTCCTCATGTGCTTTGTGTAAGGGAGCTCGCACTCCCTGGAATATTATCTTTGGTAATTCTTGGAAGTCTTTGAGAAGATACTCCTCCAGAAAGAATGTGGATTCATTTCTGTCTTTGCCTGGGCATAATACCAAGCAATAATCACTCAAAATGAGTCAGTTTAGAGATTTTATGAAGTTACATGGGTAGTGGGGTCCCAAGCTTCTATGACGGCATGTTTCTAATTATAAACATTCAGGGAAAATTTTTTTTCTCCCTCTATTTATAGCCAAGGCTAAGAAGGATAAGTTTTCTGACTGTCTCTCTTTGCTAGGGTGATTTTCTTCTGCTTCTCCCTTTCCCAGTGGGTATGTAGCTTTTTGTGGAGTCTCATTTTAGGAAGGTGGATCTCTGGCCTGACTTCCTATAAGGCATGGCTTCTATTCTTTGTCTCCTGAGTCCCATGTGTACCTCTTAAAAACTGAAAATATACGTCATCTGGAACAAGTAGATGCCTTCAGGGCAGCAGTCATCAGATGCTTCTAAACCTCTTTGAATTTGGGCTCTCTTGTGTTTTGTTTTGTTTTTTAATCTTTGCTAGCTCAACCATGACTTTTTCAAGGTTTTTTTGTTTTGTTTAGCTTTTTGTTTGTTTGTTTGTTTGTTTTTTAATAAATCCAGGATGCCAGGTGTCTCAGGTGGTTAAGTGTCTGCCTTTGGCTGGGGTCATGATCCCAAGATCCTGGGATCAAGTCCCACGTTGGGCTCTTTGCTCAGTGGGGAGCCTGCTTCTCCCTCTGCCTGCCTCTCTCTGACAAATAAATAAAATCTTAAAAAAAATAATAAAAAAAATAAATCCATCATTTTTAGGTGTTTAATAGTAGGAAGATTTTATATTCTTTTAAAGATAATATCCTTGGGAAAAAATATAGTCTCCCTTATCACTGGAAATAAAGTAAATGTAACATCTATTCTAAACTCATAATAAATGCAAGATTATATTACACCACTGGTTTTGAAATTCTGAAATACCTTCCTTGTATATTTCATATCCTTATCCTCCTTCACCCCCTCAAAGTTCCTTTCTAAGGAGTGTCCTTAATCAAATAACTATAGGAAAGTATTACCTTCCAGTCTTTCTTAAAGAAAGATTTTATTTATTTATGAGACAGAGAGAGAAAAAGAGAGAACGCGCACGCGTGTGCACAAGAGGGGAAGGGGGCACACAGAGGGAGAAGCAGACTCCCCGATGAGCAGGGAGCCTGACACAGGGCCAATCCCAGGACCCTGAGATCATGAACTGAGAGGAAGGCAGCCACTTAAACCAACTGAGTCACCCACGCAGCCCTACCTCCCAGTCTTTACCATCCATTTCTTTTCTTTTCTTTCTTTCTTTCTTTTTCTTTCTTTCTCTTTTTAAGATTTTATTTATTTGACAGAGTGAGAGCATGCCAGATGGGGAGGGGCAAGCAGAGTGAGAGGGAGCAGCAGGCTCCCTGCTGAGAGCAAGGAGCCTGATGTGGCGCTTGATCCCAGGACCCCAGGATCACAACCCTAGTGGAAGGCAGATGTTTAACCGACTGAGCCAGGCAGGCACCCCATCTTTTTTTTTTAATTTATTTGAGAGAGAGAGAGGTAAAAAGAGAGAGAGTGCATACACTAATGGGGGAAAAGGATAGAGGGAGAGAATATCCAAGCTGACTCCTGCTGAGCTTGGAGCCATAGGTGGGGCTCAATCTCATAAGCCATGAGATCAGGACCAAGGCCAATCCAAGAGTCAGATGCTTAACTGACTGAGCCACCCAAACTCCTCTCCCATCCATTTCTAAGACCCCTAAAACTTCCCCACTATCTCTAATTTCAGAAACATGGCTTTATAGGGGCACCTGGCTGGCTCATTCGGAAGAACATGCAATTCTTGATCTTGGGATTGTGAGCTTGAGCCCCACGTTGGGCATCGAAATTACTTAAATAAATAAAACTTTAAAAAAATTTTTTTAAACATGGCTTTATAGATTATACATATGTATTTATGATATTACCAAATAATAAAAATTAAATATAGTACACTTACAAACACAAGTGCAAGAATAGAAAATAAAAATGATTTCTGTGTTAGAATTGTAAAGTTCTCACTTCCTTTTCATTTTTAATTATTTTCATTGTATTGCTTATGCAATAAAATGAATACCACCATCACTTTAAACCAATTAGCTTCCCTTTCCTACAGTTGGCTGAAAAATTATTCATGCAAATATGCTATTTAACTCAATGCTATCCTATCCTCCATTCCCTCATGTAATTGTTTCAGGACATTGGTAAAGTTCTATAGGCAGCCAAACTTAAGCAACAGTTATCATAAAATCTGTAAAGCTGCATTTTTTATTTCAAAGCTATAGAAAGAAACCTCACTCTTTGTGACTGTCAGATCAGCCAGAAATGTATCTTATGGTCAAAGCCAATGCAGCCCTAGTATTACAATCTGCCAGTGAAGGGAATCAGGCCAAAATCACAAACTGATACATGACTATTTCAATGCACTTTCCCTGTAAAGAAGGAAGTTAGGATGGCTTCACAACTCAAAGGTGGGGAAAACACACAGACTCACAAAAGGGTTCAATGGTAAACAATGGACAGAGAATCTAGGGAAACAGTAACCTTCGACAATGCCTCAATTTCTTTATTGATAAAACAAGAATGACCACCACAGAAAAAACAAAACAAAACTGATCAGAGATGAGGGCACCTGCCTGGTGCATGGTAGAGCATGAGACTCTTGATTCAGGGTCTTGGGTGCAATCCCCATGTTGGACATAGAGCTTAGTTAAAAAAATAATAATAATTTTTTAAAAATTGATCAGAGATGTGGGGCAATCCACAAAGAGCACTCTTTCCCCCTCATCCCAATCCTGTAAATGCCTTCAAAGCAGGAGGAGGAGGTAAGTAGTTAAGAAAAATTAGTAGACAAAACAACCATAACCTCTCCTCATATCCACACAGTCAGTGGGCCAAGAAGTTTCTCCTGTTCTTCTTGCGCCTCCATGCCAAACAACAAAATCCTGAAAAGAACGTGAATTTGTTCTGGCTTGTCTGAGAGTTTATATTTATTCCTTTTGCAGAGAGACCCAGAAATTTCTCCTTTCCTTCCCATGACTCCATACTGAATTCATAAGAATCCAGTAAGTCTGCTAGGAGGATCTATCTGCAGTAGTAGTAGTAGTCGTCTCTGGGAAATAAACCCTCAATTGAAAAGCCAGTGAAAATACTAAAAAGATACTGTTTGAGAGAAGCAGAGGAGGAAATGCCTCCCAATCACCTCAAAGGAGAAAAGTGCTGCTAACTATGTATTCAATACCATTATACTAAAGTAAGAGACATTAAAAAAATAAAAAATAAAATTAGAGACATGTATATTGGTTTCACTTTGAAATAGTAAAAGCAATGAACAAAAAACAAGAAAGCCAAGAAAGGCAAAATGGGAAAAGAAACAATTAGTAGGCTCACTACAAAGAAGCAAACAAAAAACACCTAAAAATCCATATTTTAGCACTACTTTGTGAAGCTTTAATTAAAACCAACCCTTCTCTAGTAGCTTGCTCAGAAGTCAAAGATACACACGCCTACAGGATTCCCATGAGTCTGGGCCAAATTCAATTATCAAGACAGTGTAGTAAAACACATAATTTTGTACATTTGGCTGCATAAAAGTCCATGTCTAAAACAATGCTTTATAATTCTAGAACAGAAAAAATGCTGTTACTCCAAAAATAACTGAGTTTCACTTGCCCCTTTTCCTTTTTTACCATCTGTTAATAATCACACATCAGTTTAATCAGTTACATAAAAATCATCAGTCTTAAACACTAAAGGACAATATCTGATATTTATAAAATTCCTAGGATAAATATGACATTAAAACAAAAAATGAAAAACTTCCTTTTAATGAATATTCCAGATTAAATTACTAACATATTGATCTTCAGATTGTTTTCTCTTCCCCAACTATCTTTCAGACCTACCCCAACCTTTCTCATCTTTTCTGTAATTAGCAGATCTTGTCCCACCTTTTTATCTATTCATGTCCCTACCAACCACAATTCTGTCTAACCAAATACTTCTAAAATATATATAAATATATGCAGTTATATATGCCAAACTGCGTGCATAGATGTAACTATCTTTAGATATAACAATCCCTCATTAGGCTAATCATTAGGAAATTGTCTTCAACGGATGAATTTGCTAGAAAATGGGAAGTTTATCCTTTTAAATCCTAAAACTAAGTTTAGACATATATACTTTACAATTAAATAGTAGCCACTGCAAAAATAACTTAACCGATGGTCCTAGCCAATTCAAAAAGAAGATATAAATATTGGAAAGGAAGAGGTAAAAAGGCAAGTGGTAATAATTTTAGAGCATATTCTTACATACGGACTCCCAGGCAGCCAAACACATGACATTATGTGAATTTAACCTTTTTGATGACTGAGATCAATCACTGTATTCTTCTATGAAAAATTATGTCATTCAGCACTAATGAAGTGTGCAAGGTCAAATGCTGTTACTATACTAAATGGCCCCAGGCTAATAAGTTTTAAGACTATATATTTTCCTCTTTTTTTGTATCAAAAGTCACTTCTTCCAGTTGGTGTGTTCAGTTCTAGCAGCATCTTTAATGTGCTATGAGCTATAACCAAACTCATTAGTAAAATTAGGTGACTTAGTGAAGTCAAGACAGTATGCTCCTAGAGGCTTCAAAAGTATACTCTGAAGAAAAACACATGAGTTTTAGGACTCAGGCTTTTATAATACAGACTTCCTAGCCTACACTCAAGTTCTCAGTTCTGCATATATGACATTCCTAGGAATATAGAACTACAAGAGTTTCTATGGGTATAAGATTGGATAGGTGCACCTGGCTGGCTCAGTAGGTGGCGGATCCAACTCTTGATCTCAGGGTCATGCGTTTGAGCCTCACATTAGGTGTACAGATTACTTAAAATTTTTTAAAACAAAAAAACTGTGATTGGATAAATGGGCCACTTCATTTCATAATTAAGTCAAATACACCAGATTTAGGAGCAGTGGGTAAAGACATGATTTGTGTACTGAAAATCATCATTGTTCCTTAATTCATAAGAAATTGCCTTATGTTTAGAAAGGGCAGACTAATTTGAACATCAGTCCAACTAACATCTTTAAGTTATGAATTGTAATATTTTAAAACCATTAAAGCAAAGGAAAAAAGAAACACTATTTTATGTGCTCAAATACAAACAACCAAGTTAATAAAAAAATAATTTCTTTTTTTAAAGATCTATTTATTTATTTGAGACAGAGACAGCATGCATGGGCGGGGGGGGAGAAGCAGAGGGAGAGAATCTTCAAGCAGACTCCCCACTGAGCACAGAGCTCAATAGGGGGCTCAATCTCAGGACCCACGAGATCACACGTGGACCAAAACCAAGAGTTGAACACTTAACCAGCTGAGTCAGCCAGGTGCCCTAATAAAAAATAATTTTTTAAAAGATTTTATTTATTTACTTTAGAGAGAGAGAGAGAGCATGAACAGGGGAAGGAGCGGAAGGAGAGGGACAAGCAGACTTTGCGCTAAGCACAGAGCACAGGGCTTGATCTCATGACCCTGAGATCATGACCAGAGCCAAAATCAAGAGTCCAAAGCTTAAAGGACCAAGCCACCCAGGGACCCCAAAAATAATTTCTAATCAAGAGTTCTTTGGGTACATTCCTAATACAAATAAATAGGAAGAATCTATAATCAAAATGTCAAATATAAATGCCTCTAAAGCAATTTGCTCTTTGCTAGATTAGCCATTAACTATGATTCCAATTCCACCAATAATTTTCTTAACAAACTTTCTTCCAAAGACATCTTCCAGCCATGGGTGGAGATGATTCTTAGTAGTTATAAGCCAACAACCTTCATGTAACAATTGCATCACATCAAAACTCAAGGTGGATTCATCAGCACTCTACCAAGTCTTAAACACATGACAATGTAAACTAGAAAAAACAGGTCCTTTGCAATTTTCATTGCCATCTAACATTTCAGAAATTAATACAATATTGATGTGGCTCAAATTGTATCAATTTATTTTTATATAAATTTTATTTTAATTTTTACTTTACAGTTAGTTTCTAAATATATACAATATCCAGAGGCTACAAAGCACTGTTATATTACACATATGAAGTACACATTAAAGATGTTATACAAAAATATTTTTTATCTGTAAAAATGGTAAAGATTAAAAAAAAAAAGTCTTGTTACCCAATGTTATCCAAGTCCAGAGAAATCCACTCTCATGCCTTGCTGAAAGGACTGTACCACCTCTCTGGAAGACCATTTGGTAAAATGTTCACTTACTGAATCGTGAGGAATAAATAATAATGTTCATCTATTAAACCCTAATAAGTGCCCTAGAGAAATAATAAAAATGTTTATTTCAGGAATCATAGCAGCAAATATCTGAAATAACCTCAAAAACAATAAAGGTGTAAATAATTTATGTGTTCTATAGCCATTAAGTAACTATCTAATGATATGGAATAATTTTTTCAATGTTAAGTGAAAAAAGAACATTAACCTATATAACCCAAATTTTATTTTTCAAATTTTATTTAAAACATGCTCCATATATATATATATATAATCAGAACAAATTAGAAAGATAATTTGACGGCTAATAATGATTACTATCTAGAAGGTATTACATGTGGTTTTATTTTGTCCTTTATAACTTTCCTACATTGTTCACATTTTTTTTTACAATGCTCACATATGAAATAGTCACATAAATTATTTTATTTTTAAGATTAAATTTATGTTAGAGAAAGAGCACAAGCGGGTGGGAGTAAAGGGAGAAGGACAAGCAGACTCTGTGCTGAGGGCAGAGCTCAATGCAGGGCTCAATAACCCCACGACCCTGAGATCATGACCTGAGACAAAAACAAGAGTCAGTTGCTTAACTGACGGAGCCACCCACATAACTTATGTACCCCTCACATAAATTATTTTAAAACAGAAATCAAACCAAACACCTTGTCCATATTCTCAAAATAGTGACAAAATACTGAGATAATATTAAGAAAAAAAAGTTTTTAAGGAGGAAAATAATAAATAGTACAGTGTATTTTATAACAAGAGAACTGAAGGGGCACCTGAGTGGCTCAGTCGGTTAAGCATCTGCCTCTGGCTCAGGTCATGATTCCAGGGTGACTGCGCCCCATGTTAGGCTCCTTGCTCATCAGGGAGTCTGTTTCTCCCTCCTCCTCTGCCCCTCCCCCTGCTGTGCTTACTCTGTCTCTCAAATAAATAAAAATCTTAAAAAAAAAAAAAAAGAGAACTGAAAATATATATACATGCTAGCACATATAAAGAAAAAGAATTTAAAGGAATACACACCAAACTGCCAAATTTCTAAATGCAGATAAAATTACACTTACAAAGCACTTACACTGTTAAAAAGAAATTTCCAAAACATTGGAAATTTTTATAATGAATGTTTACCTCTGTAAACAACTTAAAATAACAGAAATCTTACTAATACGGTTTCAATTAAAAATGACATTTGCAAAGAGAAACATTAACCCAAGAGAATAATGAAACTGTCACCACAAAAACAAGTAGTTACTAATTAGAAGTACACATTATGTCAAAGTTAACAATATTTTATCTGTTGTACTTTACTATGATACTGCAATTAAATTACATTGGATGTAGAATATTATAAAACTAGCAATCACATGTATGCTAACGTTATATATGCTGCAGTCCTTCAAAAGTTAAGTTGCAAAGTGACCTGCTTCCAGTAGAGGTATTTGATCATTTAAAAACTAAAACTTTTGTGCACAGCATACATTTACTTCTTATTGGGCACACCAGAGACTATTCTCCAGTCAGAGATCTGAACTCTCTGGTCACTCTACTCAAAGACAAAATTAAATCCTCTCGACCGTGTAATTGGTCGTCTGGACACAGGATTGTATAACAATGTGGAGAATCAATATAATTTTAATATTAAGGATCAACTGGACTCAATGTTTAGCTCTCCCCCCAAATAAAAAAATACTTGATGGTTCTGAATAACCAACTCAACACCTTAATATATTTTAGCATCAAAAGAAAATTAATGCAAGAAAACGAAAGGCACACACTCTTGTGAACATGGAAGAACACATCATATACTGATGTGAACTGAATGTAAGAATTGAACCAAAGGCTAAAAGTTCTGAATTCTAATCATATATAAGCTAGTGACCCAAGTTAATACTTCTAAACCTTCCCATCCATAAATTTAGACTTATTCAATAATAAGTCATAAAATATTAGGGAAAAAAAAGAATTAAAACCTAAATTTTTTAACAAAGAAAAAGAATTCATTGTCCTAACCTGCTCCACATTAAGACAAATCCCAATGGCCCTGAAATCAGTACTGGTAAGTTTGGCAACTTAGAAAGATTTAAAATATGATTAGTAACTGGACTGTGGTATTTTAATACCAAGGATGTAAGCCTTAATCATTGCTGAGTGCATAAAGAGGTTTATGCTGTCAGTACTGTCCTAACAAGAAGGATACAGCACAGCTCTACCTACAAAATGATTAAAAATGTGCAGTTTAAGAATAAAAGATTAATACTTAAGTATTTATACAATAAAAATATAAAGTGTTATTTACTATTTATCATACATTAATTAAAAGATGTGAAGTCATAATATTTAACTTATATTAAATAAATACAGTAAAAATGTAGATACACTTCATGAAATATAATTTGTGTTTAATCAGTCTCAAATATTTCTACAGTGAACACTTAGCTTCTACTTTAACCACATTAGTCCTTACTTCATTCAACAATCATCTTGATGGGATGCCTGGGTGGCTCAGTCGGTTAAGCATCTGACTTTGGCTCAGGTCATGATTCCAGGGTCCTGAATCAAGTCCCATATCGGGCGCCTTGCTCAGCAAAGAGCCTGCTTCTCCCTCTGCCTGCCCCTCCCCCTGCTTGTGTTTGCACTCTCTGACAATGATAAAATGATAAAATAAAAAAAAAAAAAACATTTTGGATACATCCCCATTTTTTAGATCTTAACATTTTCATCTTTTATTATCTGAAAAAGCAATATTATGACATTCTTCATTTAGTAAGTGATACTGAAAATGCTGAATTAAAAGAAGTCAGGTATTTTTTAGCTTGAAAAGTTTTATTTGGTTCTTTCTTATATCCATTCCTCCCCTCAGGATTTTCAAAGTTGCCTTTAAATCCCTCAACTTTTCATAAATGTTTTTAAAGCCTTTGTGTACTAATTCTATCATCTCAGCATTTCTAGGTCTGTTTCCACTGACTGATTTTTCTTCTAGTTATAGATTATACTTTCCTACCTATTTGCATATCTAATTAACACAAAATTCAGGATAGTGTTTCCTAGAAGGTCAGAAAAAGAAAGGGGCACAGAAGAGTCTTCTTAGGTACTGGTAATGTTGTATTTCTTTACTTGAGTGACGCGTATGCAATGTTCACTTTTAGTCTTTACACATAACCCTTTAAATAGTAAACTCTTTATGTAGTCCTTGAAAAACTATTATAAAAATTAAGTTGGATGCTTTGAAGAGATTCAGCAGGAAAACTAGAAACGAAACAGAGCAGAGGAAGAACATCATCAAAAAATGGCAAAATAGGGACCTCCAGGGCCCCATCCCCCCACAAAAACAACAAGCAACAAATAATCTGGTAAAAACTGTCAGAATCAACTTTTGTAGAACTTTGAAATTTAATCAAAACTTCACAACAACCAAGTGAAATCTTAGTAAAGAAGCTACTACATTGCAATAAAAGAGTGTTGTGGGGGGCGCCTGGGTGGTTCAGTCGGTTAGACATCTGCCTTCAGCTCAGGTTATGATCCCAGGGTCCTGGGACTGAGTCCTGCATTGGGCTCCCTGCTCAGTGGGGAGTCTGCTTCTCCCTCTCTCTGCCCCTCTGCCCTGCTCATGTGCATTATCTCTCTCTCAAATAATAAATAAAATATTTTTTTAAAAAGTGTTGTAGGGTTTTAAATCACCTGCCTATCATCCCCTACACCCCCGTTCGGCACGGGCAGCGAGGAGGGCAGCTGCACTCCTGGTGAAGGCTCAGAGTTCCAAGGGATCAATACAAACCTTAGTCTCCAAGAACTGTGATTGAATGTTATGACCTGACTGGCTTCTTCCTGGAGGACTGGCACAAGGACTTTGTCTTTGTTCTGCCTGACTTGGAGCACTCCCAGGCCAAGGAGCCTGGGGTAAGGGAAAACAGGGAAGGGAGAAACTGAAAAAGGAGGTAGGTAGGGAGAAATGGGCTTTGTAAGCTCTCTGACATAAAAATGAATCCAGAAGAATACGTATATGCCCAAGGCTGGACACATGCACAGAGAAGCCCTAAGAAGACCCTAAATTTTCACCCCTAGCTCACCAACAGGCTCCACACAAACAGGTAGTGAAGGATAAGGCAGGGTTGTAAAAAGCTTGGCTTAGTGTTGAAGGAATATCCAAACACAGAACCATTTAGTCAAAACTGAGAGAGAATTATTTTCTTTTTTGGGCTACAGGTATTCAAGGAAATTTGGTCAAAATGCTAGTTGACTACTAAGCTAATGAAACATAGACTTCAAGGATCACACATGACCAAGAATACATACTTCACAAAAATAGGTTAGAAAAGACACAAAACAAACAACAACAAAACAAACAATAACAACCCACAAGGAGCAGTGACTAAAATCCCTGGAGAGGCCAGGATATCTGATGTCTAGGGCTGCTCCACAATAATATTCAAAATGTCTAGTTTTCAACAAAAAATTATGAGGCATGCAAAGAAAAAGCAGTCTGGCTCATTCACAGGAAATAAGAAATTAAATAGAAAATGTCCCTGAGGAAATCCAGGCAAAGGAAACCAGAAAGAACAAAGGAAACCCAGAAAAGCCCAGGACTACATGACTTCACTGGTAAATTCTACCAAACATTAAAAAAATAACTAACAATCCTTCTCAAACTCTCCCAAAATCCAGAACAGAATACTTCCTAACTCATTCTGTGAAGCCAGGATTACATCTTGATACCAAAGCCAGATAAAAACATCCCAAGAAAATTAGAGACCAATATAGATGTAAAAATCCTCAACAAAATGGGGCGCCTGCGTAGCGCAGTCGTTAGGCGTCTGCCTTCGGCTCAGGGCGTGATCCCGGCGTTCTGGGATGGAGCCCCACATCAGGCTCCTCCGCTAGGAGCCTGCTTCTTCCTCTCCCACTCCCCCTGCTTGTGTTCCCTCTCTCGCTGGCTGTCTATCTCTGTCAAATATATAAATTAAAAAAAAAAAATCCTCAACAAAATACTAGCAAATGTAATCCAACAACATATTAAGAGGATTGCACATGACAAACAGCTTTATCCCAGGTGGGTCAACTATAAAAATCAATCGATGTAATACACCCATTAACAGAATGAAGGAGAAAAACCATATGATCATCAATGTTGATGCAAAAAAAAAAAAAAAAAAAAAGAATGCAGGGTGCCTGGGTGGCTCAGTCTCTTTAAGAGTCCAACCTCTGATTTTGGCTCAAGTCATGGTCTCATAGTTGTGAGACCGAGTCACACAACGAACTCTGCTCAGCAGGGAGTCTGCTTGAAATTCTCTCTCTCCCTCTGCCCCTCCATCTGCTTGCACTCACACTCGCTCACTCAAATAAATAAATCTTCAAGAAAAATGCATTTGACAAAATTCTATCATGATAAAAACACTCAAACTAGGAATGGAAAAGAACTTCTTCAACATAATAAAAAATTTTTATGAAAACTTCACAGTTAGCATACTGAATGGTGAAAGACTAAAAGCTTTTCCCCTGAGATAAGGAACAAGACCAGAAGGCTCTCATTTGCCACCCCTATTCAACAATGTACTGGATGTTCTAGCCAGAACAATTAAGCAAAAAAATAAATAAAATTTTTAAAGGAAAGAAAAAGCCATCCAAATTGGCAAGAAGAATAAAATTATCTCTATTCACAAAGAACACGATCCTATATAATAATATATATACACAAAAATTATTAGAGGTAATAAATTCAGCACAAAAATCAGTTGTATTACTATACACCAACAATGAATAATTTGAAAATGAAATAAAGAACACAATTCCATTTATTATAGCATTAAGAAAATGATATACTTAGGAATAAATTTATCTAAGAAGGTGTAAGCATTGTACACTGAAAACTAGGGGAAAGAATGCTGAAAGAAATGAAAGAAGACCAAAATAAATGGAAGATATCCTGCTGTTCATAGTTTAGAAGACTTAATATTGTTATGGTAGTACAACTCAAAAGTGACCTACAGGGGCGCCTGGGTGGCACAGCGGTTGGGCGTCCGCCTTCGGCTCAGGGCGTAATCCCGGCATTGTGGGATCGAGCCCCACATCAGGCTCCTCCGCTATGAGCCTGCTTCTTCCTCTCCCACTCCCCCTGCTTGTGTTCCCTCTCTCGCTGGCTGTCTCTCTCTGTCAAATAAATAAATAAAATCTTAAAAAAAAAAAAAAACACCACAAAAGTGACCTACAGATTCAATGCAATCCCTGTCAAAATCCCAATGGCCTTCCCTTACAGAAATGGAAAAACTGTTCCTACAAGTCATGTACAGATTGACAGTTTCTGCTCTGACATGTGGAGATCATGGAATCGTGGTTCCTGTTCTCTACAACAAGAAAACTGGGAAGAAGAACACAAATCTTTTCTTATATTCACCAGAGAACTGAGGTCACTGGGTAAATCACTATCCTGTCCTGAGAACTGGAGAGAAAAGAAGATAGGGAGAATCAAAGCTTATAAGAAGCAAAAACCTAGAATCATAAGCCCATTGCTGGAGACATTATTTCTTTTCACCAACCGTACACACAAGGAGAAAGCAGGATGAAATATTTAAAGTGGTGAAAGCAAAAAACCAACAACCTAGAATTCTCTCTGAGTGAAATTACCCTTCAACAGCAGAGGAGGAATAAAGGTTTTCTCGAACAATAGAGGGGATTTGTCACCAGTAGACCTGCTTTGCAAGAAATATCAAAAAAAGTTCCTCAGAAAGATGACGACATAGATCAAAACCTTGGATTCTACATAAAGAAGACCATTTGAGAAGGAATAAATGAAGGTAAAATAAAATCTTTTTTTCTTTTTCTTAATAGATCTAATAAGTATTGGTTCAATAACAATAGCAACAATTTATTGGGTGACTAGAGCTTAGATAAGTGAGTCACAAAAACGTTCTGAGAGACAGGAATGAAGAATTGGGAATCCTGTTTTAAGATACCTGCACAAACCATGAAGAAATCTAGTGTTATCTGGAAGTGGAATTAGTTATAAACGTATAACGCAAACCATAAGGCAACCACTAAAAACATTTTAAAATTCATATGCAATTGCAAGGGACAACAAACAGCCAAAATACAATCTTGGAAAATCTTGAAAACTAAAATTGGTGGGCTTATACTTTCTGATTTTAAAATTACCACAAAGCTACAATAATCAAAACAGTGTGGTACTGGCATTAAGACCAATATACAGATCAAAGAATAAAAAAGTGTCCAGAAATAAGCCCATACACCTATAAGGAACTGATTTTCAACAAGAATGCCAAGAGCATTCACTGGGGAAAGAACAGACAAATCATACTGGGACAACTGGATACCCTCATGCAAAAGAACGGAGCTGGATCTTAACCCCACAATGTACAACTCAAAATAGATCAAAGACCTAAATATAAGAGCTAAAAGGATCACACTCTTAGAAGACATACAAATGGCCAATAAGCACACAAAATGATGCTCGACATCACTAATGACTAAGGAAATGCAAACCAAAACCACGAAATACCACTTCATACCTAGTAGCAAGGCTATACTTTAAAAAAAAAAAAAAAAAAAAAGGAAAGGAAAAATAACTGTTGGCAAGGATGTGGAGAAATTGGAATCCTTGTCCGCTGTTGATGGGGATGTAAAATGATACAGCAGCTGTAGAAAACCATATGGTTGATTCCTCAAAAGAGTTAAGCAAAGAATCATCGTATAACCCAGCAATTCTACTTCTGAGTTTATGTGCAAAGAAGTGAAAGCGGGAATTCAGATATTTGTACACCCACGTTCAAAAGCATTTAGTGGGGAAGATGAAAAAGTCTGGTGATGGTGGTGATGGTGGCACAACAATGTGAATGTACCTACTGCCACAGAACTGTACACTTAAAAATGGTTAAAATGGAAAATTTTATGTAAATTTGCCACAATTCTTTTACTTTTTTAAGTTTTTTTAAAAGATTTATTTATTTTAGAGAGAGAGAGCAAACGAGTGAGCGAGGAGGGGCATAAGGAGATGGAGAGAGAAACCCAAGTGGACTCCGGGCTGAGTGCGGAGCCCAATGTGGGGCTTGATCTCATGGCCCTGAGATCATGACCTGAGCCTAAACCAAGAGTCAGACGCTTAACTGACTGTGCCACCTAGGTGCTCCAAGATTTTATTTTTAAGTAATCTCTACAGCCAACATGGAGTTTGAATTTACAACTCCAAGATCAAGAGTTACATGCTCCACTGACTGAACCAGCTAGGTGCCCTGTCGCAATTTTTTTTTTTAAAAAGCAAGTAAAGTTTTCCAAAGAAGACATCCAGATGGCTAACAGACACATGAAAAGATGCTCAACATCACTCATCGTCAGGGAAATACAAATCAAAACCATAGTGACATACCACCTCACACCTGTCAGAATGGCTAAAATTAACAACACAGGAAACAACAGGTGTTGGTGAGAATGCAGAGAAAGGGGAACCCTCTTGCACTGTTGGTGGAAATGCAAACTCATGCAGTCACTGTGGACAACAGTATGGAGGTTCCTCAAAAAGTTAAAGATAAAACTACCCTACAACCCAGCAGTTGCAATACTAGGTATTTATCCAAAGGATATAAAAATGCTGATTTGAAGGGGCACATGAACCTCAGTGTTTATAGCAGCTATCAACAATGTCAAATTACGGAAACAGCCCAAATGCCCAAATGTCCATCGACTAATGAATGGATAAAGAAGATAAGGTATGTCTGTGTGTGTGTATACACACACACACACACACACACACACACACACAATGGAATATTACTCAGCCATCACAAAGAATGAAATCTTGCCATTTGCAACAACATGGAGGGAACTACAGTGTATAATGGTAAGCGAAAAAAGTCAAAGACAAATACCATATGATTTCACTCTGTGGAATTTAAGAAACAGAACAGATAAACACAGGGGAAGGGAAGGAAAAATAAAATGAGAAAAAAACGGAGAGGGAGGCAAACCACAAGAGACTACAGTTAAGAGAACAAACTGAGGGTTGCTGGAGGGAAGGTGGGTGGAGGATGGGCTAAATGGGGGATGGGCACTAAGGAGGGCAGTTTTGGGGATGAGCACTGGGTGTTATACGTAAGTGATGAATCACTAAATTCTACTCCTAAAACCAATACAGCACTATATGTTAACTAGCTTGAATTTAAATTAAAAAAAAAAAAGCAAGAAAAGGAAGAAAAGGAACCATGTTAATCTGTGCAGTAATCACTTGGAAATACAGCAGCTTGAGGTGAGCTACATGTAATGAACTTAAAATGTGAAATCTGACCAATTATAAGCAAATACAGTGAAAACTTTCTATCAAAAGAAAAATGGGCAAAGAACTTAAATAGACATTTCACCAGAAAAAGATATGCAAATTGGCAACGAAGCACAAGAAAAGATGCTCAACATCATTAGTCATTAGGGAAATGCAAATCACAATCACAGGAGTACCCCTCATCCCCACTAGGGTGGCTGTAATTAAAAAACAAAACAGAACAGGTACAAAATAACAGATGCTGGTGAGAATGTAAAAAAATTAAAACCCTTCAACATTGCTGGTGAGAATCTAAAATGGTGGCTCAGTCAGCTGGGCGTCCAACTCTCGATTTCAGCTTTGGTCATGGTCTCAGGGTCATGGAATCAAGACCCGCCTCGGCTCCACGCTCAGCAGAGAGTCTGATTCAGATTTTCTCTCTCCCTCTCCCTCTGCCCCTCATGCACCAGTGCATGCAAGCTCTCTCTAAATAAATAAAATAAAATCTTTTTTAAAAAGTAATAATAAAACAGTGCATTTTACTCAAAAAGTAAAATACAGGGGGCCTGGCTGGCTCAGTCCGTAGAGCGTATGACTCCTGATCTCAGGGTCATGAGTTCAAGCCTCATGGTGGGTATAGAGATTACAAAAATAAAACAGAAATAAACTTAAAAAAGAAAAAAAAAGTAAAATGTAAAATTACCACACGACCCAGCAATTCCATCCCTAGCTACATACCCAAAAGAAATGGAAACCTATATTTAAACAAAAACTTGTATATGAAGGTTCACAGAAGCACTATTTACAATAACCAAAAGATGGAAACAACCAAAAACACCTGTGAATTGATGAATGGACAAATGTGGTATATCCATACAGTAGAATATCTTTCAGCCTTAAAGAAAAAAAAAAAAAAAAAAAAGGAAGTACTGCTACATACTACAACATGAACGGACCTAGAAAACGTTATGCTAAGTGAAAGAAGCAGACACAAAATATCACATGTTATATAAAATATTACATGTTATGTAATTCCATTTATACAACATATCCAGAAAAGATAAATCCAGAGAGATAGAAAGCAGGTTAGTGTTCTCCAGGGGCTGTGGAGAAAGAGGAACAAGGAAGAACTGCTTAATAGACTTCGGGTTTTTCCTTTGGGGATGATGAAAATGCTTCGGAACTAGATAAAGATTATACCTGCAAAACACCATGAATGTACCAAATGCCACAAATTATACACTTCAAAATACTTAATATTATGTCATGTGAATTTTACCTCAATAAGTAAAATAAGAGGGTGCTAGAACTAATAACGTCTTATGAAAACAATTGTCCAAACACATTTTACTACTTATTGCTTCCCAATTAAAACAAAATAACACTGAAATATTTAAAAAAAATTTTTTTTAGTAATCTCCACACCCAATGTGGGCCTCAAACTCATGACCCCAAGATCAAGAGTCTCATGTTCTTTTCTTCTTTTTTTTTAAGGATTTTATTTATTTATTTGAAAGAGAGAGAGACAGCCAGTGAGAGAGGGAACACAAGCAGGGGGAGTGGGAGAGGAAGAAGCAGGCTCCCAGCAGAGGAGCCTGATGTGGGGCTCGATCGCTGGGATCACGCCCTGAGTCGAAAGCAGACACTTAACGACTGAGCCACCCAGGCACCCCAAGAGTCGCATAGTCTTCTGACTGAGCCAGCCAAGGGCCCCAACACTGAAATGTTTCTTAAACCTTTTTAAGATTAAGTGCTGATTTGAAGGGGCACGTGCACCCCAATGTTTATAGCAGCACTATCAAAAATAGCTAAATTATGGAGAGAGCATAAATGTCCACCAACAGATGAATGGATAAAGAAGATGAGGTATAGATATAGAATGGAATATTACTCAGCCATCAAAAAGAATGAAATCTTATCATTTGCAACGTGGATGGAACTAGAGTGTATTATTTTAAACGAAATAAGTCAGAGAAAGACAGGGGTGCTTGGGTGGCTCAGTCGGTTAAGCATCTGCCTTTGGTTCAGATCATGATCCCAGGGTCCTGAGATCGAGCCCCACGTTGGGCTCCCTGCTCAGTGGAAGCCTGCTTCTCCCTGCTTGTGATCTCTCTCATTAGCTCTGTCACTATCTGTCTCTCTTTCAAATAAAAAATAAATCTAAAAAAAAAGTCAGAGAAAGACAAATATCATGATTTCACTCAGATGTGGAATTTAAGAAACAAAACAGATGCACACAGGGGAAGCAGAGGAAAAAGAAGATACAAACAGAAAGGGAGGGAAACCCTAAGAGGCTCTATAAGAGAACAAACTGAGGGTTGCTGGAGGGGTGGTGGGTGGGGGATAGGCTAAATGGGTGATGAGTATTAAGGAAGGCACTTGTTGGGATGAGCACTGTGTGTTACACACAAGTGATGAACCACTAAATTCTACTCCTGAAATCAATAGTACACTATATGTTAACCAACTTGAATTTAAATTAAAAAACAAACAAAAAAAACAAAACCCACACCATTTTAAGATTAAGATGCTCCTAACAGGGGCGCCTCGGTGGCTCAGTCGGTTAAGCAGCTGCCTTTGGCTCAGGTCATAACCGCAGGGTCCTGAGATCAAGCCCTGCATTGGGCTCCCTGCTCAGTAGGGAGTCGGCTTCTCCTTCTCCCTCTGCCCCTCCCCCTGCCTGTGCACTCTCGCTCTCTCAAATAAGTAATAAATAAAATCTTAAAAAAGAAAAGATGCTCCTGACATTTTTCTAAATCACAATATTTCTTTAGAGAGAGAAAAGTAGTATTATACAAAGCTTCTCAAGCACAATTTATTCATGGACTTATTTACTCTAAAATCTAAAAGATATTTTTAAAAGCTGGATGAGGTGGCTCTTCTAATTTAGTTACCATGAGCAAAAAGGTCAAACAAAACCTGAAAACTCAGCTATTACAAGTTACTTCAAATTTTATACCTAAAAAGCACAATACAAAGATTTCCATTGGTTATTTCTCACAATCACTTTTACAAAATAGTTTCAAGTGGTCTGACTTGCCCTGTTACCCAGTGTAAGCACTATTTCCCTTCTGACAGTGACTTTCCCTTGCTATCTGTCACCTAGGATTAAAAACTTTTCTGAGTCAGTCTTCTTTATTTCTTGGTCTCCAGAGGCTTTAGAGGTAGAGATACTTGAACTTGACATCCTGTGTCTACCACTTATCAACAATGTGAAATTCAGAAGTAGCTTCCTTTCTTTGCCTCATTGCTCAATCTGTAAAATTGTAATAATGGCTGCACCTCATTTTTGTGGCTTGTTGTGAGAAAAAAGTGAGATAATGTGTCCAAAGCATTTAGCATACTGCCCATTTCATAAACAGACTACCATCACTGTTATTACTATTCTGTGTTTTCACTAATAATTCCCTAGAACAGGCCCTCGTGGTTGCTTGATTATATCCATTAGATTATGGATGTGCCTCAACTGGCTTCCTTCATTCCTATCTTTTAGTAGTCCAAGGGACTCTGCACACCACCATCAGATTTACCTTCAGACATACAAATTCATGCTGTTACTCCCCAGCTTAAAAAACCTGTATGGGTCTCTACTTACTGCCAACATCAAATCTAACTTCCTCTGACATTCATTATCCTCTATTAACAGCTGTTTCTCAAACTTTAGTGTACATCAGAATCACCTGGAACGTTTGTTAAAACAGATTGTGGACGCCACCCCTACAGTTTCCAATTCAGTAAACCTAGAGCAGGCCTCAAAATGCATTTATAATAAATTTCCAGGTGATGCTACTGCTGCTGGTTGAGGAACCACACTTTGAGAAGTACTACTCTTATATGTATGACCCCATTCTACTTCCTTAAGCTTATTTTTCCCTACTCTCTAACTGGTGCAACACAGCTTTGATTGGATTAGTCTTTTCGCGGGCTGTGCCCAATTCTCCCTCACTGCTTAGCTTTGCTGCCTGAAAACACTTTCTGGCTTACTCAAATCATACCTATCTTTTAAGCCTGTGGTTTCCAGCACTGCCTGCACATTACAATCACCTTGAAAAGCTTTTTCACAAACTATGGAGGCACCCCCCAACATTCTGATTCAGCTGATCCTGGGAAAAGTTTCCCCCAAGTGATTCTAAAGAGCTGCCAGAGCTGAGATCCACTACTTTACCTTCAATCTCCTTCCCATCAGGATTATGAACTGAATGTTCTCCCCTCCAAATTCCTACAGTATTCCCAGACTATATCATCAAGTTTGCACTCATTTACTTATTGGACTCTATTACTCTCAACCTATCATTTTAAGTCTTGTTTCTCCAACTTGGTAAATGATCTTATCTTCAATTTCTATATTCCTAAAGCACTAGTATGATGAATACACAGTAGGAACTCTGTGGTTATTTCTTCACTGATTGTGGATTCAAATTAGAAGTCAGAACTTTAAAGTATTTCTAATTTATCCAAACCAGGAAACTATGGTCCCTCTTTTTTTTTTTTTTTTTTAATACAGTCCTGCAACAAGCTTATTTTGTTACGGTGATCATTTAACTCCCTCCTTCCCCAATAACTAAATTGAAGAGAAAAATACTAATGTATCAAAATGCTGTGGAGAATAATAAAATCATTAATAGCAACATAAATGGCTTCACAGTTGCTTCCTTAGAGCAAGTAGCCTTATCTAAATCCATTAAAGACTGTTTCAAAACAGAGAATCAAAGAACACATATTAAAAGCACACATATTTAAAGATGCTGAAGCTCTGAATAGTTCCATGATTTGTTTTCTCAACAGATGTGCATCCTTCAAGCCCTGAATTCACCAGATGCATATTAAATTAATCCGTACTTTTATTTTTACATAACACTCCACTTTAGTTTTATAAATACACCACCACATAAAGCAGAATTCCACTGTTGCTTTCTGACATTAAATATTAACAGATTATTTCCATTGTGCAAAAAAAAAAATACATTAAGATTCATTTTAATGCAGTCGAATCTGTGCTTACTAAATATAGGCTATAATAGCTTAATTTTTAATTGGCCAATTTCTATCTAGAATGTGAAAAATGACAAATTTGTTCTTAACTGAAGACCCAATGACACCTGGCACTTCAAGAAATACACACTATCTCATTCGACATTTCAGAAATTAGGAATCCAAACAAAAACTTGAATTCTATACTTCAGTTTAATAGTCCACTTTAATTTTCTGGAAAATGTACCTCTTATAAAATCATAATTTCTTCATAAGCTAAAATGAATGAATTCTTGTATTATAAGAGAAACAGGACTGGACTGGGAGTCAGGAGATGTGGGTTTCAGTCTCACTCATTAGCTGTTCCATCCTGAGTGCATCACTTAGCCTCTCTACACTTCAGTAATCTCAGCTGTAAAATCAAAGGGTCTACCTAGACCATCTCTGCATTTTCTTTTAGCTTTATGATTCCATAATCTATGAAACTCAAGAAACACAAGCATTAACCAGATGGATCCCATTAAAGACAAAGTGAGCTTACACGATGATTGATTTGGAGTATTTATCTCTGGGAAACCTAAGTGCTTTCACACAGATTGTCCTGGTGTCTATTGTTAATTAACTAGGTGAAAAAGCAAATAAAACCCACCAAACATGGAGTTAAAAAACAGTTTTTGCATCATACCATAGATGATCAGAATATTTGGAGGTCAAAATGCCAAGTAAGATTAAGATGTTCTGGAAAATGGAAGGTGTCCTAGAAGTCCAAGAAAGGACAGTTAATAAAGCCAACTGAAAGTGGATTCTAGCTAACAATTACTACTTAGGTTAGATAAGAAATAGTGTCTCAGGATAGCATTTTAATTACGTTTAGAAGAGTTATTCCCTCTGAGTCTGAAATGGAAATAATCAGGCAACAACAGCAGTACCCATGATTTCTCTTCCTAGTCAATCTTTGCCAGCTCAAGCTTCTGGAGAGTCTTCAACAAGTGTAATAGGAAGAAGCAAAAACCAGAGAGGGCGGCCAAGAAATCTACATAACTAATACCCTGCACAACAATAAAAGGCAAGTGGCAAAGGACTTTAACTTTAGTGACAGTTCAAAAATTCTGGATTTAGAACTCCCTCAAGCCCTGTTACCACATATAACTGTCATATGGCCAGTACCACATTTAGCTCACACTTCCTAATGCCCAATTACGTATCTCAAAGAATGAAGCACCTATCGATTAACACCTAATGACATAATATAATCTTTCTGAAAGGGAAATTCAGACTCTGAACAATGCTTCTGATTACATCTAAAATATTAGGAAAATCTCTTTTCGAAACCACCCCCACGAATTATTTTATTCATTTTCATTTCTAAAAGAAAAAAAAAAGCCCAAGGCTTGGGGCAAGAGGGAAGGTTTAACTGGCAGAGCACAGAGGATTTCTAGGATAATGAAAATACTCTGTATATTTTAATGATGGATATTATACACTTTTACAAACCCACAGAATGTACAAAACAAAGAAGGAACCCTAAGCTACTATGGACTTCGGGTGATTATGATGTGTCAACAGAGTTCATCAAATGTGTTAATTTGTTCATCAACTTTAACAAATGTCCACTCTGGTGGAGATGATGGGGGAGGCTATGCATGTATAGTACAGAAGGTTTATGGGAAATCTGTTTTCTTCCTTTCAATTCTGTTGCAAACCTAAAACTGCCCTTAAAAAATAAAGTCTTTGGGGGCACCTGGGTGGCTCAGTCGGTTAAGCATCAGACTCCTGGTTTTGCCTCAGGTCATGATCTCAGGGTCATGGGATGGAGCCCTGAGCGGGCCTCTGCACTCAGCAGGGAGTCTGCTTGAGGATTCTCTCTCCCTCTCCCTCTGCCCTTAGCCTGGCTCACATGTTTGTGTGCTCGCTCTCTCGTTCTCTCAAATAAATCAATAAATCCTTAAAAAAAAAAAAAAGTCTTTTTGGGGGCACCTGGCTGCCTCTGTCAGTAGAGCATGCGACTCCTGTTCTCAGGGTTGTACGCTGGTGACCCATGCTGGGTACAGAGATTACTTAAAAATAAAATCTTAAAAAAAAAGTCTTTTTAAAAAAATACCACATTAACATTTTTTGAGTAGAAAACACTTTTATAAAACAATTGGACATCCTTGTGCAAAAATATGAATAGACACACAGTCCTTAAACCTTTCACAAAAATTAACTCAAAATGGATCTTTAAAAAAAAAGGATCTTAGAACTCAACGTAAAATGTAAAACTATAAAAATTCTTGAAGATCACATAGGACAAAATCTATATGACCTTGAGTTTGGCAACGAGTTTTTAGATGCAATACCAAAAGCATACTCAGTGCAAGAAAAACTTGATAAGGTGGATTTCATTAGAATTTATAACTTTTGCACTATGAAAGACAGTTAAGAGAATAAAGAGACACACCACAGATTGGGAAAAAAATATTTGCAAAAAACCATATCTGATAAAAAATATGTATGCAAATTATACAAAGAAAGCTTAAAACTCAACAATAAGAAAACAACCCAATTTAATAAAATGGGCAGAAGATGCGAACAGACACCTCACCAAAGAAGATATATAGATGGCCAATTAGCATATGAAAAGGTGCTCAATATTTTATGTCATTAGGGAACTCAAATTAAAACACCTATTAGAATGGCTAAAGTACAAAAAAACTGACCATACCAAATTCTGGCAAGCATGTAGGGCAACAGGAATACTCATTCATTGCTGATGGGAATGCAAAATGATATAACAGCTTTGGAAGACAGTTTGGCAGTTCCCCATAAAATTAAACATATGTTTACCATATGACCCAACAATCATGCTCCTAGGCATTTACCTAAGGAGCTATCAAGCCACAAAAAGACATGATGAAACCTTAAATACATACAACACAAAGAGTAAACCTTAATGAAAATCATGCACTACAGTAAATAATAATGTATCGATATTGGTACATTAATTATTGTAACTAATTCATCACACTAACACAAGATGCTAGTAATAGAGGAAATGGAGGGGGTGTAGTTTTGTTGATATGGAGATATGAAATTCTATCTGCTCAATTATTCTGTAAATCTAAAACGGTTAAAAAAAAAAAAGTCTTGGGGCGCCTGGGTGGCACAGTAGGTTAAGCGTTTGCCTTGGTTCAGGTTGTGATCCCAGGGTCCGAGGATCGAGCTCCACATTGGTCTCTCTGCTCACCAGGAAGCCAGGTTCTTCCTTTCCCTCTGTTTTTGCTCTCTCTCTCACTCTATCAAATAAATAAAATCTTAAAAAAAAATGAACCTAATTTTAAAAATAAATAAAGTCTTACTAAAAAAAACTGGGTATCTGTGGATAGGAGATATTGCTACTTTAGGCTACAGAAATTTGAAAACAGTGAAAGAACTTTAAATAAAATCAAATTTAAATCAATTTAAATTAAAAAAAAAATTAACTTTAATCCCCTTGCCTTTTTCCTGGCATTGGTCACATCCCTGCTTACTAGCAGCTACATGAGAGAGTAACCTCTAGGAAATGGAGAAAAAAAATCCAACTAAGAAGCTGTTTGACCACAGCTATGGTTAGCGATTTAGCCTGAAGAACTAAAATTAGATCCAGTGATTACCATGGACACTTCACACACACAAACACAGACACACACAGACACACACACACACACCCCAAAACCGTTAAATATTTTCACACCACTCATTAATGCAGACAAAATGTAATTATAAACTTATCAAGAGAAACGTAAACGTTTGGTACTTTCGTTCAGAGGCCCATAAGTCCTCAACACCCCTTTTTCTAGGTTAGAAAATGGAAGCTACAGATATCAGTGTGGGTTCAATGCTATATTGTTTCTTGGAAAATTTACATGTCATTTTAATGAAGAAACTGTAGCATTCTGACAGGCTTACCCAGCACCCAGAGGTGTTGCACCAAGTCGTCTTTGATGGCAAAGGCAATGGCTGGCTACCTGTTCATTCAGTTTCTCCGGCCAAGGCAAAATCCAAGAGAATATCCCTTTCCCCCGTGTGTCTATGCCTCCATTGTGATGGGTGAGCGATTATTGAAGAACAATTCCCATCCCTGACACCCCAGCCCCTGCCATAACTACAGTGCCCACTTGGAGCTTCTGGTGAGGAAAAAGACTACAGCAGTACAGGCGCAGTCCTTTGGTCTTCCAACAACACCAGAACATTTCTGCGGTGGACAAAGCATGGCTCTCTTCTATCCAGATTGCTCTCTCTTCAGTCCATTTCTGAGAGACCACGCTAGTACTATTTTATAGTTTCTCAACGATGCCTGGGTGTTTCTGGTCCATGCCAGGTGCCAACCACTGTAACCTGAACGAGTAATGGTCTTTTCCAGCTCAGTAAACCCAAAAGCCTATCCTCAGGATTTATTAAGATCCAAACTGAAAAATGGCAAGTATGTTCCCTATGAACTGTATGGTACCATTTAGATGAAAATAATAGCAACTGGCATATGGTAAGGCAAAACTCCCTACTGAAAGATTAAACTTAAGTGGACTTATCACTAAATAAAAAATCCTCAGCAGAAGCTTCTCTTCTAGTTGTAACATGGAGAAAAAAATATTTATTCTGTATCTCCGTAATCCATTTCTTAAGCAACTTCCAGCAACAAATGTTGACAAAAATGGTTTCTTAAGTGAATGATAACAAAGATGCATGAAGCCACCTAATGTTCAGATAGTTTGAAATAACTTAATTACTTTTAACCGTTGTCTGTGATCTTTTTGTGTAACGCAATATAAAAATTCAAGTTCTTTTAGTTATATGTTCACTGATACAGCTGAAATTACATAATCTAAATCTACTGAGGATTTTTATTTTTGAAAAATAATCTGATGAATTCAAAGCCATAAGACATGAAGGGGTGAGGAAATAAGGAATCTGAAACAGATGGCATCTGATTTTTTTCCTGAGTCCATCTTGAACACAATCCCAATAATGTCAAACTATAATTTAGCTCTCCAAATAAGTAATCCACAAAACTTAAAATGGTAATTCTGAAGTAATTTCATAATTTCATTTAAAAATGCTTGGCATTTTTTTTTTTTTTTTTTAAAGATTTTTTATTTATTTATTCGACAGAGATAGAGACAGCCAGCGAGAGAGGGAACACAAGCAGGGGGAGTGGGAGAGGAAGAAGCAGGCTCATAGAGGAGGAGCCTGACGTGGGGCTCGAACCCGGAACGCCGGGATCACGCCCTGAGCCGAAGGCAGACGCTTTAACCGCTGTGCCACCCAGGCGCCCCAAAAAAAATGCTTGGCATTTTTAAAACATTTCCACGGTAACTCTTTTACTACCAATTTGTCAGCACCAGTAAAATCAACTGTATTTTGTTCCTTATATGTATCTAGTATATGGTATATAAATCTTCCCAACCTTTCCTAAAACTTTTTGAGATCATCCAAGAGATGCAATATTAAAGAAACTTTAGTCATTTTTAGATTTCCTGACAAGCAAATTCCAAAACTGACAACTGCAAAGATCCTTGAAATGGCCACATACTTTGAGTGGAAAAGATCACTGAGAAAACTGTCCTAACAGTCTCTAATGCTGCCTACTACTTAGGTAGGTAATTTTCCTCTAACAGCTAGTGTCCTATCTCATATCCCAAAGTAAATTTAATTTAGTAATAAATTAAAGTCCTATCAGAATAGGGGGAAATGGGAGCTTCTGATGGCTTTACAAAAGCAAGATAATACAGTCTCAATTTTAAGGCTCAAAAGATGATTAAAAATGATGATCCAGGGAAACACAGCTAAAAGCTTACATACACACTAACCACTTTATACGAAAAAAAAAAAAGACTTTATACACTCAGAAAAGCCATTTAGAAGGTTGAGTAATCTTACCAAAAAATCTACAAGTGTAGCAAAAACATAATTTCAACTCTTTAAAAAAATAGTACACTTTAATAATTTAAAATATATCCATTTATCGATTTGACCAACATTTATTTGGTGCCTGTTTTAAGTAGCTGCAGTGGTGGATAAAATTTAACATAGTATCTCTAACTCAAAGAGCATGCAATACAGTTGGATAGTTTTATTTTTTTTAAAAGTTCGACTCTGTGTAAAAGAGATATGAGAAAAAAATATATTTGAAAATTTCTCTCAAAATATGCAAAACCTATAAACCTCTCTAAAAAGTGATACTGAATTACAAACTTTATACTCGCTTTCCACAGGAAAAAAAAATCTTATTAAAGAAAGTTACATGACTTATATTCTTTGAGTATAAAGTACATTTAAAAATTAAAAATTACTAACTACAAGTTGCATCGAAAAGCAAACTGTATCAGTTGATAATCTGACATAATAGCTTACATATAATTATCACTTTAAATCTATGACTATAGACTTACTATTCTTAGATTTAGTTCTATATTCTCATAACGAATAATTTAAAAGCAGAAATTCATTCCATTTTCGTTTATTTTACAGAATATTATACATAAGAATTCTATAAGTACTGCTAATACTTTAACTAAGATGAGTCATGCTACTGATGTCGATGTTAATCTTAAAATTACAACTTTCTATTTTATGCCCCAATTTTAATTCTCTTCAGAGACATGTAAAGTTAATTAAGCTTTATATACATTATATGTATGGAAGTGATGAATTACTATATTGTACACCTGAAACTAATATAACACTGTATATTAACTGGAATTAAAAACTTAAAAGAAAATTTATATACATTACTATTTAATTGTTTTTTAATCAATCTACAGTATACACACTACAAATCCGAGAAAAACCTTTGAAACAATGGTCACTTCAATAAATGCACATATTGTTCTCTATTTTGCAGAGTTTAAACAACCTACTAATAACTGAATTTCATGCCACTTACAATAAATTTCTAGAAGCCACTGAAAAGTCCTGTTGTATACATATGTTTTTGCAGTATTATCCAGTTCCCTTCCCACCCTGGGCTATCTTGACTGTCAACTAGAAGGTGCTTCCATTTAGGGACGCCTAGGTGGCTCAGTGGGTTAAGCCTCTGCCTTCGGCTCAGGTCAGGATCCCAGTGTCCTGGGATGAGTCCTGCATGGGGCTCCCTGCTCAGCGGGAGTCGGCTTCTGTCTCTGCCTGCTGTTCCCCTGCTTATGCTCTTTCTCTCTGGCAAATAGATATCTTTGAGGAAAAAAAAAAATAAGGTTGTGGAAAGGGATTGCAGACTGACTTTAAAAAAAAAAGAGAAAGAAAGAAAGAAAGACAAAGAAAGACAGAAAGAAAGAAAGGAAGAAAGAAAGAAAGAGCTTCCATTTAAAGTGCACTGCTATTTAAATTTTTCTTTTTTTTTTTAAGTAGGCTCCACGTGGGCGTGGAGACCAACTCTGGGCTTTAACTCACGATCCTGAGATCAAAACCTGAGCTGAGATCAAGAGTCCGAGGCTTAACCCACTGAGCCACCCAGGCGCCCCTAAAGTGGACTGTTATTTAAATACAACAGTCACTCACACACACACATACACACACACACACCCTTACTATACTGGTAAAAATTTTAACTCGTTTTACTTACGAAGAAACTAAATCTCTGGTAGGTCCCATGACTTGCCCAAGGTCAACAACTAGCCAGCCAGTGGCACAGTCTGGGTTCAATCCCAGATTTACCTACCTCAAAGCCAGTACTTCCACTTGACCACAATTATCTCCTTAAAAGATTAAGAGACAGGCTCAAAAGCTGAGGATCTTGTCTCTCTGAACGTTCACATATCTATTCTGAGACATCTATCACCACACGGTATCTACAATTCAGTCGCTAATTAAAATACAAATGAAGAGGATCTTTCTGCTTCATTTAAACTAGGACAGGGCTTACTGACAGGTAAGAAAGAGACTGGAAAAGGAGGCTTGCCTCAACATGTCTCGCCTAGACCTCTATATCTATATGGTTCCCGCAGTCTATCTTTTATAAACATGCATATCTACCAAACAAGGCTATGCCCAACTAGCCTGTAGTTTGGTGCTTTTCCGTGTTGCACTTTTCTAAGACAATTATACCAGATTTAACACTGAACTGGGAGACCTGGTTGAATATGCCATTCTGGCACTTTCCAAATATCTGAAGTATCATTTAAGGGCAAAGAACCTAGTTCCACCCTCTTTTTTACGCTGTGACGCTTGCCCACTTGGAGGGTACCACTCCGGTAGGGCTCTGGGGCGAGAGAGCAGTAAAGGAAGAAGTGGGGGAAGCACACGGAAGTTGGGTGGAGGGAGGTCTCCTTACCCACTCTTCGGCCCTAGCTCAGCCAAGGGCGGCTCCCCGCGGTGCCCAGCCGACTCGCAACCCCCACAACCCTAGAAGCCGTGCACTGTCTCAAAAAGGTAGGCAGGGGAAGCAAGGGATTGCCCCAACCACTCGGACAAGGTCCATGCTCCCCTTTCGGCTCGGGAGGATGCTCCCCCTTTCAGAGCGAACCCTCCAGGTGGCAAACTCCCGGTCCACTCCGGGCGAAGTCTTCTGCATCCGAGGGGGCCCCTCCTCCGCAACCTCGAGCTGGCCACCCGAAACTCTCTGCCAGCAGTGTCCCCCAAACGCTCCATTCCACCCCCGCAACCCGCCACAAACACACACGCCGGCCTGCGCCCCACCCAGGATCTCCGCGGCCCCCTCCCCAACCCGGAGAAGGGCCCCCCACCAGTCCCTACAGACACACACACACCCTCAGGTTCCAGTCTTTCGGACCCCGTCGAAGCCGGAGTGAGTACCTGGTCCGGCAGAGCTCCGAGGCTCAGATGGGGCGGGCGCGGTCCCCTCCCGGAGGCGCCGAGTGCTTCTCTACCCACCCGCAGTGGTGGCTTCTCTTTCCCAGGAGCGGGAGGGAGGAGAGGTGCGGGAGGGGAGGGGGAAAGCGAGGAGCCGAGGGGATGTAAGAGCCGAGCCGGAACCACTAGTGCTGGCCCCACCCTCGGCCCGGCGCAGAGCACCCTGGCGCTCCCGATAGGACAAACTTAAAGCAGGCAGCGAGAAATGGACACCACCACTTCCGGGTCATCCCCACTACTGCCCCTCCCTAGCAACCGCGTGGGGTTGCTAAGCGGAAGTGCCTTCAAAGACAACCACCCCCATTTCTTCTGGGACTACCAGGAGGTAGGTCGGAGCGGCTACCTCTTTGGCAACACCCTCTTACCTCTTCCGCGAGATCGTAGAAAGATACATTCTTCGCTCCCAGAGACACGGAGCCCAGTTTGCTCCTCCCTTCAACTGTAGTCCCCCCTCCAGCCCCAGCCACTATGTAGACGTACCTGCTCCCTCCCACCCTGAGTCCCAGGCCGACCCATTGGCTCCTCCTAAGGCTCTGGTCCCTCGTGGGAGTTTTTTTTCTGGCGATTTAGCAAGCATCTCCCTCTTGTGGATTTTCAGTTATGTTTCAACTGGGTTTAAAAAATCTTCAATGTTACGAAAGCTTTTTCATGCGCTTCGTTCTTCTGTGACAGCCTCTGAAACCGGATGGTGAGAAAAGTTTTGTCTTCACCTATCTTATCTTTCGTGAGGATTACACGTTTGCGTACGATCTAGAAACACCCTAGCTTAAATGGAAGGGAAAAACAAGGATTGGCTGTAAATCGAGTTGAGTGATTTTGATCCTTAAAAGTGAAAGACCAAAGGAAGCCGGTAATCAAGCTGGGGAAAGACGGCGTTTAATCCTCTACTCAATAAACTTTCATACCTACACTGTGGATAAGAAAAATGTTCTGAGACCTCATTTATTCCTCTGTCAGGGTGATCTGGATTTTGAAAGTATTGGGAAAACTACTGGCTATGGTAAAACCCAATATAATTAATCCTCTCTTTAGAAACATGACTCCTACATTATGGCAGTTAAACATTCAGAGAAATGTAGTTGGGCATCAGAAAAAAATTAGTAAAAATCTTGGCTGGACTTTCTTATCTTGGATATGTTTAAAAGCAGTAAAACTTTAGTAGCTGCTGAATTTGTTCTCTATTCCATGGCAGTGAATGTACTTGCAATTGCTGGCTCTGATTTTATTGGTCATGATAGCCTCTTAGTCACCAATATTTGACTGCTGTCCACCTCATCTGGGGCAGAGGAAATGAGCTTTGGTAACTTAAAAGAAAGAGCAGGACTGTTGGTTTCCTGTACACATGAGACAGCATTAAACTGATTCACCCTAGACAGTTCAGCAAAACCTGTAGGAAATCACTTGAGATTCAAATGTCGGTAGTAATTCAATAAGTCTAAAACATTTCAACTCTTGCCAGGGACATGTGTATGTGTGGGAGTATGCACATACAAAAAATCCAAATGGAATCTGAATATATCCAGGAATTAATAGCTCTTTTAAAAGGGTGCCTGGCTGGCTCAGTCAGTAGAGCATGCAAGTTCCAGCCCCAAGTGGGGTGTAGAGATTACTTAAAAAAACAAACAAAAAACCCCACCTGGCAATAGGTCACAAGTGATAAACCTGTTACCATGACAAAATAGAGGATGGTATTTCAATTGTGAACAGAATCAAAAAGTTTTAAATTAGAAAAATAAAACTATTAGCTCAATGAGCAATGACTTATCTAAAACTATGGTGGACTTAGATGTCGCTAAAAATCTTAAAACATGATATGGTAAATGTGTTCTATAGAAATAAATATTTTATTGGGTAAAATTAATTGTTAAGATTTTTTAAAGATTTTATTTATTTATTTGTCAGAGAGAGAGCACAAGCAGGGGGAGCAGCAGGCAGAGCAGAGGGAGAAGCAGGCTGACCACTGAGCAAGGAGCTAGATGCTGGACTCAATCCCAGGACCCCAGGATCGTGATCTGAGCCGGAAGGCAGATGCTTAACTGACTGAGCCACCCAGGCGTCCCAAAATTAATTGTTAAGATTAAATGTGGTAGTAGCCAATATAGAAATGCAGATTCCTATGCATCATTCATTTTTCCAATTGCCTGAGGAAATATGAGTTATAAAAGCATTCATTTAAATCTTCTCTTCCTACATTTTTTTTAAATTATTCAATCGCTTTTGTATAGTTGTATGAATAAGGGGCTTAACTACTAAATGGTCATATGACTTATATAATTCTATCATTTAAAAAAAAAAAAAGATTTATTTATGAGGGGAGCCTGTGTGGCTCAGTCGGTTAAGCATCTGCCTTCTGCTCAGGTCATGATTCCAAGGTCCTGGGATCAAGTGCCTCATCAGGCTACCTGCTCAGCAATGAGTCTGTTTCTCCCTCTTTCTCTCTCTCTCCAATAAATAAATAAATAAAAATCTTAAAAAAAAAAAAAAAGATTTACTTATTTATGAGAGAGAGTGCACGTGAATGGGGGGAGGAGCAGAGAGAATCTTCAAGCAGGCTCCCTGCTCCGGGACAGGGAGCTGAATCGCACAACCTATGAGATCATGACCTGAGCTGAAACCAAGAGATGCCTAACTGATTGAGCCACCCAGGTGCCCTATAATTCTATCATTTTCAGTATACTCATCGCTTGGAGACCTCTAAAGTTGTACAGCAAAATCCACATCTAAAACTAGCTATGTGGAGGCACCTGGGTGGCTCAGTTGGTTGAGCCTCTACCTTCCACTCAGGTCGTGATCATCGAGTCCCACGTGGTGCTCCTTGCTCAGTGGGGAGGCTGCTTCTCCCTCTCCCTCTGCTGCTCCCCCTGCTTGTGCTCGCTCACTGTCAAATAAATAAAATCTTTAAAAAATAAAAATAAAAAATAAAATTAGCTACGGAGGCCTAACTACATTTTTAGGATTTTGTGAGCAGTTTTAGAGGAATCCGTATTCCTTTAAATTTAAAAAAATTAGCGTTTCTAGGGGCGCCTGGGTGGCGCAGTCGTTAAGCGTCTGCCTTCGGCTCAGGGCGTGATCCTGGAGTCCTGGGATCGAGCCCAGCATCAGGCTCCTCTGCTGGGAGCCTGCTTCTCCCTCTTACACTCCCCCTGCTTGTGTTCCCTTTCTCGCTGGCTGTCTCTCCCTCTCTGTCAAATAAATAAAAATAAAATCTTTAAAAAAAAAATTAGCGTTTCTAATGTTTATTTTTTAAAAACGCAGGGCACCTGGCTGGCTCAGTCAGAAGAGCATGTGACTCTTGATCTTGGGGTCATGAGTTGGAGCCCCACATTGGTGTAGAGATCACTTTAAAAATAGGTAAATTTTTTTAAAAAATAATAAAACCCAACACTGTTACTCAATAATATTTAAATATTCCTAAAGTAATTAATATTCAAATATGCTTAGAGTTCCATTGGCATCTCCAAATATAAAAGATAACTAGAGTCTAACAGTTAGTGAATACTGGGGATCAGTTAGAGAACACATGTAGCCAAAGTTACCACTTAAACGCCTAAGCAATATACAACACAAAAGCCACAGCTCCTAACACAAGGGACTTAGAGAAACTCACTTAGGAGACATATGACATAAATAATAGAATATTTAGCCTTAGGAAGAGAAGCCTAAAGATGTTAACAACTATCTTGAAATACATGAAGGTTGTAATATGGAAGGAATAATTTGTCATGAGTTACTTCAAAGACAAAACCAAATAGAGGAAGAGGGGAGTGAGAGAAATTCAAAATTTTAATTCCTAACATTTTTCACAATTAGGGTTGCCGATTAATAAAACACTTCACCTAATGAACAGCTGTAATTGGCTTGAGTTGGACAAGATTACTTCTTGTTCAGTGAGGTTTTGATTCAGTGAAGATCTCTCCCACCTCCATATGCTATCCTCAAAGATAAAAAGAACCATTATAACAATGTTGGTTGGATCAAGATCCAGCTGAACCTTCAATTTTTCCAAAAGTGAATTACCATGACACATTCTAAGTATGGTGAAAACTGTAAGCAGTGTATATAGACATGGAAAGTTTCTGTTAATTTAGGTTTTATTTTCTTTTTAAAAAAATGGTAAGCATTTGTCATAAATAACTCCTTGAGCATACTGTACAACTTTCACTATAGTATTGCTCTTCCTTTGTGAAACTAGGTAAACACAAGATATATATGATCCTCACAATGTTCAAAAATTCCAGAAAAGTAGATAGTTTTATTCATTGTATGGTCAGGAATTTAGTATTAGTATTAATAATTTGAATAATCCATTCAAAGAGGAAAACCAGATTAATTTTGTGAAGGTACAAAATTAGAAACTTAAGTTTAATTATTTTTTTAATGTATAAGTTTTACTTTTTGATCCAGTTTTCAGGGGAAACGAAGTCTGTACTTCCCCTATGTTTAGAAGAGGTTAAATTGCTAATCCATATTTTACAAAAGCTTTGGCAAGGAAACAGATTACATGGAATTTCTGCCTAATTAAAGTGAGACATCATCATATGTTGTATATTTGGAAAGACTGTAGGTTCTTTAGGTCAAAATTTTTAGAAACAATTACATATCAGACTTAGACTTCACTGGACATAGCACCGTAAAGTTTCTCTTTCCATCAGTGAAAAATAGCAAATCAGGTTTCAGATCCATCAAAACCTGACTTTAATAAAGCTGGTTTGAGTTACTCCTTAATACAAAGCCTAATTATTAAGGAAGTAGTTAGGATAAAAACTCAGGTCTCACTTTAGTAACATTCTGTTTAATATCCATCTCTAAAAGACAGCAAAAATATAATCTGCAATCATCAGAACTTAGTTTAGAAGTTGATAAAATCAGATCAATGCACTGATTTGTATTTGTAAGGGAAAAAAAGACATATCTAGTAGGATATAATCTCAGGAAACACACAAATGGACAGTCTGTTGTGAAAAGAAGTATTCATTTATTAAAAACAAAGTTCAGAAAAACATAGTTGTTAAAACATGGTTAATTTTGACAACAGGAAGTCAGGGAGCAAAAAGTGTGATGAGAAAGTAAGGATATCAGTTACTAAGTTATATTATACCCACCTCTTCAATTATACCCCTGGTTATCTTAAAATATATAGTGGTAGCTCTAAGGACTCTAGACAGATCTCTGGATTTATGGCATGTTGCCTTTCATGTTTTATTGATTTCCAACTTTAAAATTACATGCCCAAAGGGTAATATTTTATGATACTGAATCAAATGCATATTCTTGGAAAATTTCTCTCTTTTAATGTAGTCTATGACATATGCCTGTCTAATTTTAGGCTAGTATTTTATCTGTTTTGTTGTTGTTAGTAGCTTTATCAACTGTTTAAACTCTCAGGCCAAATTGCCCTGAAGGAGAAGACGCATAGCCGTCCAGATTTTTTTCAACATTGCATCTTTGGCCTTCTTTCTTAAAAAGGGTATGGTTTCAGTTTAATTAATACTGAATTTTTTTAATGTGCAAAAACCTAACTCTGCTTCTTAAAGCAAATAAAAGGAACAAAAATATGGCACCATTCCAATAATCAAATGCCAATAAAAATGGCAGCAGTACAAAGATCTAAGCAAATCTCAAACACAGCAGATTCGTAATTAGAACACCATGCAATGATTAATTTTTAGCAAGAACAAGAAGCTTAATAACAGGTAAAAGAAACCAAGTACTGCATTATAGTGAACACTAAGCTAAGTAACCATAATTAACCTCACAAATTCTCCGATATCATAATCACTTGCTTTAGAGTAACTGTATATAAGCCTCATTTTTTAAATTAAATGCCTATCCGACAAAGCTCATTGGAACAAATACATTTATGCAAATTTACATCCTAGAATAATAAACAGGAGACATTAGTCAAGGATGAATTAAGAAAGTTCTATTCTTCTTCGTCATCTGAGTGATCAGGTGGCAAAGGACATGCTCTGTGGAAAGAACAGAGAACTTCAATAGTCACCTGAGTATCGACTGTTTTAAAAAAAACAGTTATCAACCTATATAAACCAGGAACATTAATAGTGCAATGTGTCTGGTCAAGTGAATAGAAATGAGAGAAAATTAAACTCCATTAGTTGACAAACACTTACAAATTCCAAGTACTAGAGCAACAAATTCTTTAACTATTTTACCTGTTAATTTGTCAAATCAGTGTTTTTTCTTTAGGATATGTTGCCATTTTTATTAAAAAGGGAATCTCTATTTCCATAGCATCTTCTTTCAATTAAGTGGATTGATAAAGAGTATAATCCTGCAGCAAGAACTTTGTGATAATAGGGATGCCTGGGAGGCTCAGTTGGTTAAGCTTCTGACTTCAGCCCAGGTCATGATCCCAGGGTCCTAGGATCGAGTCCCACATCGGGCTCCTTGCTCTACGGGGAGCCTGTTTCTCCCTCTCCCTCTGCCTGCTGCTCCCGCTGTGTGTGCTCTCTCTCTCTCTGACAAATAAATAAGTAAATTCTTAAAAAAAAAAAAAAAAAAAACCCAGAACTTTGTGATAATAAAAAGGAAAAAAATCAACCAATCCATCCAAGCAGAGAAAACATAGCAAGTTGCCATATTTGACTGTATATTCTTTCGAACCATATAAACATATTACCTAATTGGAAAAATCTCAAAATTAGTTAAATTGGTACGAGATAGTTGTAGCTTTTGAAAAATAATTTACATTACCCCAGAGCCATTTTGTACTCATTACACTTTTTATAGAGAAAAGTCTATTAAAAACTTAACCATAAATCAGAATTTTTTTTAGAGCTGATGAAGATCTGTGAAATCTATTCTAAAATAAGCAGTTTTCAAATTAGACCCCATAAGCCTAAATGGTCATAGAGCTAGGTAGTGAAAGAAGGAATTTAAAACAAAGGTATTCTGACTTGATATGAGATTATCATTGACTTACCTACTATCAAATTACCAAGAGGTCTTCATTGTATTTTCCTGGAAGTTAAATCAAGTTAGCAAATGAACACTACCATGAGCCAAGCTTCCTTTTTGCAAGGACCTACTGTACTTTATGTATCATAGCTCTATTCAAGGTTTTAGGTAGTCTTTCTTGATTCTGACTTCCTCCCATGCAACTGAAGGGAGTTTACCCTGCCTTTGTGAGAAAAATAAAGCTGTAGGAGTAGCAATGCTTCAGATTATAAATTAGAGAGTTTATAGCAGAAGACCTTCTGATAAACTGATAGTTTATTAACTACTATCAAAAGTAAATCTATTGATTTGCTATCAATAAAGAGGTAATTACAATTCTCCTCAACAAAGACAAATGTAGGAACGGAGTCTAAAGGAATAATATAAACCTTTATTACCTACTTTTATGTCACGAATTTTATTACACCATTGATCAAGGTTCTTAATGAAACTATACATGTAATCTTTCTCCATATAATTGAAAGCCTGTAATATGTATTTTATTGTTATGATGATCAATAATGGTCAATGGTATAGCCGTATCTGGCTATATTGCCAAATATTTTGTTTCCTTAGTGGAAGTCACAAATAATTCAAGAAGGCTGTAATATATTCTAGAGCTAATATTGACTATTAGCCTGTCATATTAGAATGAGAAAGAACAAGGAAGAATGGTGCCAGACAGTGACAGGGAACTAGAAGAAACTTACAGGATCATGAAAGCAAGTCTATTAAAAGGCTCGATCTAAAAATGTATCCTATTCATTGTTGATTTTTGTTGAAACCAGAAATCGTAATAGTGACATAGCAACAAAGTCTAAAATTTAGTTACTGCTCTAGAGTTTGACATTCCTTTTAATTATCTCATAAGAGGGGTGCCTGGCTGGCTCAGTTAGAAGATCATGTGACTCTTGATCTTGGGGTTGTGAGTTCAAGCCCTACATTGGGTGGAAAGATTGCTTAAAAAAAAAAAAAGAACTTAAATTTCTTGTAATGTGGATGGTAGGCACTCAATATTTATTAAATGATCTCATGAACAGTATTGAATTCTTAAAATTTTATATGCATAAGCATCATTTTACATATCCAAATACTGTTTTAATTGCTCTTTCAGCCATTTATTTTTATTTCATTTGTGTTCAATGGAAATCAATTCCAAACACAATGTATAATCCCAAACAGATGTACAGTGTTTAGATATGAAACAAAGGGAATGTTCATTCATACCCAGAGGTCCCACATAGCTTGAGATCTGTTGGGTCTGGTTGTTCACCTATAGGTTTCTAAAGATGGCAAAGAGTGGTTTAAGACTTATTAAGCCTACTATGACCATATTGGATACTGTAACATGTATAAACATCCGTGTGTAAACATGTGAACCAAAAATTTCATGGAGTGTCTATTTCTAGGAAACTTTCTGTACATCAAGGCAGTTGTAAAAGTTTTTCTTTCCAGAATCAAGTACTCCTAGGTTTAGGACCAGTTTTTAGCTTTCTAAAAATACTGATACAGAAAGTGTTCCAAATGTAGTTATTCTGATTCATAAAGTATTTTTTTTTAATGTATTCACAGAAAGAACACAAAAGAGCTGTGAATTTAATATAGTCAATTCTCAGGGCACCTGGGTGGCTCAGTCAGGTAAGCGTCCAACTTTTCTTTTCGGCTCAGGTCATGATCTCAGGGTCTTGGGATCAAGACCCAAGTTGGTCTCTGTGCTCAGCACAGAGTCTGCTTGTCCCTCTCCCTCTGCTTCTCCCCCACTTGCTCTCTCTCTCCTTCTCAAATAAATAAATAAAATCTTTAAAATATATAAATACATTTTATATACATATGTAGGCAAGTCTTCTGTCTTCACTTCCCCGAATACCTAATATAAGTTATTTTTGCCTCCTTCATACCTTTCCATCTTAATTTCAATATTTGTCAAATATGCCTTCAAAACAGAGTAGTTTTTAAGTCATAAAAATTATTTAACAAGTGCAGAAATAAATGGCGTTATTTTACAATTGGTTGAAGTCAAAGCACTTCTTATCTTTGGATTCAAGTTAAGTGATCCAAGTTAAATAAGTGAGTCTGGCACTCTTATCAGATGGGAATGTGTGATAGGAAATGCCTGTCATTTGACTTCTAAGTTTATATGCAAAAATTACTCATGTTTAGATTTGTAGTAGATTCCAGTAAAACATCATTGCCCTGGAACATGTCAATTACTACATAAAGTCACATGCAGTGCCAACTCCAAAGCCCCAGAAGAAAGAGTTCCCAAGAGAACAACGAAAACAATGTAAAATTTTATGTGGAGTATATCAGCATGAAAATAGGACTGCTGAAATAATACACAGAGGATTTACAATAACACCTGGTGGTTCCTTCCAATGTACATATAAATAGAATCATGGAAGCTTTTTATATCACCTAATCATTTTATGGCCTTCTAATTTTAATGAATCAAAGTAAAAACCCAATTTCCATTCTGCAGCTTATCCGTTTTCTCTAGATCAAGGTGAAATTATTCTTATTATCAAGGTAGAGTTTTAAGTGTCCATATTTCTTAAGCTACATTTAATCACATCATTAATTTTCAATGTCTTTCTCTTCGGTCTTGTACTTGAAATTCCAGCAGATTTAATAATGGCATTTGTTATCTAGTCAAATCCTTCAGATGCTCTGTAATTCAGTCCAACTGGGGACTCTCACATTTTCTGTGGTAATAAAATAAAGAGGGGAATTAGTAGATCTGATGAAGACCTGTGTTTTCCTTGTCACATTGGACTTCTAGTTGCCATATGGATTGGGCTTTAGAATATGCATTAGTGAACAATAGATGTTTTTTGGCCTGGATCTGTTTAACAGTAGAGATGTAGAAGGGCAAGCAAGACCACAAGGAGAATGGCCACTGACTATGGGGCACAGGTAGACATTACGGGTTCAAACAGAGGACCTGGTGTGCTGGTTAAAGGAATATGTGAATAAATCTGTGTGGATAGAAGCAGTGCCAGAAGTAGCAGCCACAGACTGAGCCTGACCACAATCCCCTTGCCCATGCTGGTCATTGTACCCTGGGTCAGACTTGCTGTTTGCTGCACTGTTGGATCATAGGCTCCTGGCTAGTGCAGGAGAAGTAGCTAGCAGGGTCTCAAACCAGGGGGCATCATAATGACAGCGGCATGGCACCATCTGCCCACCCATGCCCTCCATTCCCCATACCTCCAGTCACATAATTTGTTTTTGAAACACAATTCTTCAAAATAGTTTAGAGAGCCTGGATCCTATTACTTATAAGTCTATTTTTTAAAAACAAAGTTTCGGGGCACCTGGGTGGCACAGCGGTTAAGCGTCTGCCTTCGGCTCAGGGCGTGATCCCGGCGTTCTGGGATCCAGCCCCACATCAGGCTCTTCCACTATGAGCCTGCTTCTTCCTCTCCCACTCCCCCTGCTTGTGTTCCCTCTCTCACTGGCTGTCTCTCTCTCTGTCAAATAAATAAATAAAATCTTAAATAAATAAATAAATAAAAATAAAAAGAAAGTTTTCTTTGCCTTTTTTTTCCAAGTGGCATTATTTTTTTTCCTGATTCTTAGAAGTATGTTTGTTGTTGAAAGTTGGTAGCACAAAATGAATATGAAGAGAGGTTTTTATCCAGAGATAATCACTATAGATATTTGGTTTGTTTATATACATGTTTTTATACCATAAAAACTGTACTTCTATATGCAGAATTTTTGTTTAATGTTTACCATGAGCATATTTCTGACATTAAAAGCTTAAAAAGCATGACTTAATTATCTTCTTTTTCTTAAAGATTTTATTTCTTTATTTATTTGACAGCACTAGCTAGACAGCACAAGCGGGAGGAGCAGCATAGGAGAGAGAGAAGCAGGCTCCCCGCTGAGGAGGGAGCATGATGTAGGGCTTGATCTCAGGACCTTGGGATCATGACCTGAGCTGAGGGCAGACTCAACCAACCGAGCAACCCAGGCGCCCTGATGTAATTATCTTCTTAAAAAGTGTGTACACTGGGAGTGCCTGGGTGACTTAGTCAGCTAAGCATCCCACTCCGGATCTCAGCTGAGGTCTTGATCTCAGGGTTGTGAGTTCAAGCCCCACACTGGGCTCCATGCTGGGCATGTAGCCTACCTAAAAATAAATGAACAAAAATTTTTAAAAATAAATAATAAAAATAAACAAATGCTAAAAAATATGTGTACACTGAACTCTGTATGTGTGTATTTTTATTCCCACCTTGTTTTATTTTGAAGTATTTTTACGTATTTTTTTAAAGATTTTATTTATTTACTTGACACAGAGAAAGAGAGAGCACAAGCAGGGGGAGGGGCAGGCAGAGGGAGAGGGAGAAGCAGACTCCCTGCTGAGCAGGGAGCCCTATGAGGGACTTGATCCCAAGACCCTGAGATCATGACCTAAGCCAAAGGGAGATGCCCAACGACTGAGCCACCCAGGCACCCCTGTTTTTATGTATTTTTAGAGAAGTTGTAAAGAAAATATACCATGGTGTTGTGGTTTCTAAGTGTTGGGGATTTCTGTATTTTCCAACTTTTCTATGTTGGTTATTTATTTCTTCTAGAAGTTGAACTAGTAGTTTTTTGAGAGGTTGAGTTTATAGAATCGATGTTGGATAAACCATCCAAATTGCTTTTTTGAAAAAAAAAAAAAAGTATAGAAAACAGTAAAAATGAAAGAATAAAGACAAGAAGTTCATGGTTAATAACATAGCCCTTAGCACTTAGCATCTGATTGGGAACTGATCCTCTTTGAGTGACTGAAATGAGTAAAAATAATACTTTTCACTGATGTTTGAAATTTGGGAGTGACTAAGAAAAAGATTAGCACAAGTTTAAAAAAACCTCTCGTTTGTGTTTTCTTATCTGTTCAAGGAGAAACTTTAAAGTTACTCAATATCCCCTTGTCTTTTATTTTCAAGAATATAAATATTTTCTTCATATTCCAGAATATAAAAACTTACTTTCTTTTTGCTTTTCCTAAGCCACTGCTTCCTGCCTCTTCAGGAATCCGATTCTCTTTTTCAGAATCTTTAGGAGACAGCCTGAAGAATTCTCCGATTCCTTTTTGCCACTTGGGTGTTGGGCGCACACAAACTGGATTCCCTCCTGCATACTTATTTTCAACTATAAAACATAAACAGATGGAATTAAATAAGAACTAAGGATACAATTGCCATTCCTTAAAGGGAAGAAATTCTTTAACATTAAATCTACAGGGTTTTAAGTGGTATTACATCCATCTTAAAATAATTAGAAAATGTGAGATGATAAAGCTGTATTCAGTCAATATTATACTATATATTATTGTAATACAGTATATAATAATATTTTCTTAGAGTTCTCCTTTGTCCTAGGAAAGAAAAATTAACAGAATTTTTACAACGGGAAAATATTTTTCATAATTTATCCACAAGCAGAGCTATTCAAATAGTCTTATATGTATTGTCATACTAAACTTCGACACATTTTTTTCCTAATATGAGATGCTGTATAAACCACCAAAATTTTACTTAACAAGGTTATTTAAAGTACCTGTGAAAGGCAAAACAAATATACAGCAATGTGAAAGTTTCCACAAAAATAGGTTTCACTTTTCAAAGCCCTTGGCTCCTTTTCAGTTCATAAGGTAAATCCAATTCCTGATTTTTTTTTAAAGTAAGCTTTACACCCAACATGGGGCTTAAACTTATGACCCTGAGATCAAGAGTCGCATGTTTTACCAACGGAGCCAACCAGGTGCCCCAATTTCTGATTATTTTTTTATTTTAAAACAATAATATAGAGGAAAAAATTCTGCCTCTTTATGAAATAATGGTTAGAATACTACAATGAGCAAATTACTGAGCGACTATATATATATCTTTTGCTTTAAACACATTTGTCACAAAGTCTACCTGTTATAAAGTTGCTTCCATATATACTTTCTGAAGTTTTTATTTTTTATTTTTTTAAAGATTTTATTTACTCATTTTTGAGAGAGACAGAGAGAGAGAGAGAAAGGGAGAACAAGCATGAGCAAGGGGAGAGGCAGAGGGAGAAGCAGACTCCCCCACTGAGAAGGGAGCCCGATGTGGGACTCGATTCCAGGACCCTGGGATCACGACCTGAGCCTAAGGCAGATGCTTAATTGACGAGCCACCCAGGCGCCCACTCTCCAAAGTTTTAAAATATTTTTTAGAAGTACAAGTGGCTTTTAAAAAATAGTGGTGTGGGGCACCTTGGTGGAGCAGTTGGTTGAAGGTCTGACTCTCAGTTTTGGCTCAGGTCGTGATCTCAGGTTTGTGAGATCGAGCCCAGTTGGGTCACACTCAGCAGTGGAGTCTGCTTGGAGTTTCTCTCTGCCTCTGCCCCTCCCCACCCAATCTCTCTAAAAATAAATAAATGTTTAAAAAAATTAATAAATAAAAAATAAAAATTAGTGATCCTTTGGTTCATAATTTTCCAAAAGGAAACTTACGGGAATGCTTTGACTAATTAGAAAGTATATGGCAGCAACCTATAGCTCAGCATAGAATTCAAACCCAGCTTGGAATGCCTGGGTGACTCAGTTGGTTAAGGGTCTGACTTTGGCTCAGGTTGTGATCTCAGGATCCTTGCTGGGTAGGGAGTCTGCTTATCCCTTTCCCACTCCTTTTGCCCCTCCCCCCATGGTGCTCTCTCTCAAATAAATTTTAAAAATAAAATAAAGAATTCATACCCAGCTCTGCTGATTTAATTATGTGACTTTTACCAAGTTATGTAACCTGAGCTTAAATGTCCTCACCATTTAAAATGAGGTTATTACCAATTTCATGCAGTTGATTAAAAATAGAGATTTGGGCACCTGCCTGGCTCAGTTGGTAAAGCATGCTCTTGACCTCAGGGTTGTGATTTTGAGCCCCATGTTGGGTGCAGAGATTACTTAAAAATAAAATCTTAAAAAAAAAAAAAACAAAAAACCACAAAACCCAACAATAGAGATCTGCAGGGGCACCTGGCTGGCTCAGTGTGTATAGCATGAGACTCTTGATCTTAGCGTCCTGAATCCAAGCCCCTCATTGGGCATAGAGCTTACTTACAAAAAATAGAGATCTGTAAAATGCCTTAAGAGGTGCATTTGGCCAACATATATTCATTAAGGGCCTATTCAGTTGGCTCTGGTGACTCAACAGTGACCAGACAATGGGATGTGGTCCTAATTATAATTTAGTGGTACAAGGTATAGAATATTCTCAATAAATTCATCACCTTTCAAAACTTTTGACCTACAGCTTCTTTTTATCTAAGGAGAGTAAATGAGTAAATATTTTCTAATGAAATATTTAGAACAGGGGGAAATTTAAGTTAACTTAAGAACCCATGAAGTTCTTCCCAGTGCTCCCCTGTATGTTCTTAATTAGGCCTTGTGGAATTAATCTCCCTAACTGCTCAACTTCCTAGGAGAGGAATGAGGCAACAGATGGTACGGTATTTTCTCAACCTCTCCTTGCACAGAAGGAGCAGTGTGAAGCTATTTCATCCGCCAAGTTTTCCCTCCTAATGTCCCAAAAGCAGTATCAGGAGCTGCATAGTTGGAAAACACACACACACGGACACCATGCTAAAAGACAAACAAAAAACCAAAAATACAAGCAGAAATGAAAACAAAAACTTTTACACTAAGAAGACAACCTGATTAGCACTGTCAACAATGGTCCTAATTCTTAATCTAGTGAAGGGGAGCTTAAATAGCCTCTTGCAGGAAAAAGCCATCTGCCGGTATTAAAAATAAAAATGCTAAACTAGAAAAGAAAAACAGGTTTGAAGATAAACCGTGTCTGTCCCTAACCCCGAGGTTGGAGATTCTTTTCCTTGCGACCCCCACCTTCGCCCCAACCGGCAGAGAGGCCAAGGTCCCCTCATTAAATCAGAAGGCAAGGAAGAAATTCGAGGGTGAGGATCTCAGGAAAATAAATTCCACGGTGGTTCAGGAGGCTTGCCGGTCAGGAGAACCCTTTGAGAAGATTTCTCCAGGAGTTGCAGGGGCGCTTTTTACCTTTCCTTGACGAAAGCGATGTAGAATTAGTGGCAGACGTGGAGGAACCAAGCACCTTCCTGGGGGCTCGCGAAGCCACCACTGCGGAGAGGCAAAGGAGAGCATTCAAAACAGTGCAGTAAGGTTCCGACACCGAGTCTGAGAGCCACGTTCTCACCAGTCCCCGACCCGGCGCTTGGAAGGAAAGCCCCCCGATCGAGAACAGCAGGTCAACCCTCCCCTGTCCGCGCCTCTCCTCCCTCCTGGTAAAGGCGCCAGGCCGCAGCTTCCAGAACGACTGGACCCGTCTGGCTCACAGGGCGGTGGAGACCCCTGGCCTCTCCCGCCCGTAGCCGGGCTGCCCGGAGAACCCCCTGCCCTCCACTGCCGTGCTCAACTACCTCACCTTTTCTGTAGGTGCCTGGGACACTGTCCGCTTTAGTCCGCACCATGTTCAAACTCGAGGAGATGAGAGCAATCAACTGACTTTCCAACCGCGGGTGTTTTAACTGCACAAGGACCCAAAAAACGAATCTCCCGCCACAGTTTATATTGGTCTCTTTCCCGCGCGCTCCACGGACTCTCCGGGGAAGCCGCTCCCATTGGTTCCGCGCCGTCCCCCCACAACCAATCGCCGGTGTCCAGCGATGACAGCGGCTATGCTGGGCTCAGTACCGTCCCGTCCATCAACTTGGCAGAAGCTTGTGATTCGTACCCGCCCCACGTGGGCGGTGCCAAGGCTCTTTCCCGGGGTGCCCCAAGAATGAGTGCTAAGAGTATGAAATAGGGAAATGGGCCGCCTTAGAAAAGAAAACCCAGGAAAGACAGCTAATTACAACATTTCTTCAAAAGTTACCAGAGGTTTAGGGGCACCTGGGTGGCACATCGGTTGGGCGTCTGCCTTCGGCTCAGGGCGTGATCCCAGCGTTATGCGATGGAGCCCCACGTCAGGCTCCTCCACTATGAGCCTGCTTCTTCCTCTCCCACTCCCCCTGCTTGTGTTCCCTCTCTCACTGGCTCTCTATCTCTGTCTAATAAATAAATAAAATCTTAAAAAAAAAAAAAAAGTTACCAGAGGTTTAAATCCATAGTGATTGACTCCAGGAAAAGAAATTTGAAATGAAGCAGATTTTTTAATGCAAATCAGAATAAAGGATTTTTTTTTTTTAAACCTCGGACAAACTCGCTGTACAGGGTCCATAACAAAACAATTCTATGGAATGTTAGAAAAAGAAGGTAATTTATTTACAAGGCTTTCTACGTTTTTAGTATGGCGTGAAACTAAAGAAAAAACTGAGTGGATTGTATATACATACACACATAAAAAGGAACAAATAAATGAAACGTCTTCCTGAGATCTATATGGTCTCAGAGTTCCTTAAAAATATGCCAAATGTCAGGGTGCCTGGCGGCTCAGTCAGTGGAATATGCAACTCTTGATCTTGGGATTGCATATTTGAACCCCACCTTGGGCACAGAGATTACGTAAAAATAAAATCTTTTTAAAAATGCCAAATGTACCAAGGGTACATCCCTGACACACAGTGATAATAACGCTAGAATAGGAGCTCACAAATATTTTCTATCCCTATGCCTATCTTCTAATTACTCAAAATACCCCTGGGGAGTGATTTTCACTCTCTGAAAACCATGCATAAAACATGATCAGATGAGCTTGCCTTGGGATGTATTTTGTTAAATGTTCACTTGAAAGACAATCCTGAAAGCGTAAGCACGGCATCGATTCTCTCCAATAAATTATGCTTGAACTTTTGGAAAATCAGCTACTCAGAACTTGAACAAAATCAACAACTACTTTTTGTTTTAGAATTAAAGGATCTTGAAAAAAAAAGATTAAAGAATCTAGACAACAGGTGAAATTATATATTATATTATTATTTGTATTATAATTCTATTAATTATATTAGCAGGAAATGTATTGGAAATTACCTGTAGCTTTCTCTAACTTTTGGAGTCTACAGTAGAATTCCTATGAGAAAAATCAACAAGCCCCAGGGTATTCCTTTCTTCTTTGTCATCATGCCCCTCTCAATACACAATCATTCTTCAATATACGTTATTTCCTTTTCAGTTAAAGTGGCGTCTACAAAGGCATGAATTACTTAATTCAAACTCATATTCCAGATTCCTGCGGAGATTAGAACAGCATAGAGAATCTGCTGGTCTTTTTTCTTAGTTCACATGCCAAGTAAATGGCTAGAAAGAATTGTAAATATACCTTCGCACACAGGAGCAGTCTCTTACTATAGCTGTGTTTGTATGTGTGTCTTTTAATAATAGGGAAGAATGCATGTTAAGGTAAAAAAATTAGGAAACAAGCAGTGATGTCTAGCAAAAATTCTTAATTTATGGAAGCGCTTCTCCTTTAGTTAAATAAAACACAGAAAATTGGTGTGAACTTGAAAATTTCAAAGGCCTAAGGCATTGTGAAAAGTTGTAGTACATATGTATGAAATATCTGCCTAAATTTATACAAAAGAAAATCTTTAAGCCATGTTAAATAGGTGTGCTTGCTTTGCTCAGGCAGAAGTGCATTTTAATAAATGATAATGACTGTAAATGGCATTGTATTACATTATATACATTACAAACTAGAGATTACAATCATTAACATATGCTTTATATAAAAAGAATACTTTATTTTTTTAAAGAATAGCTTTATTCTGGAGGACCTAATAATGCATCATAATTTATATGATGTACTGAGTCCTGTTGTAAAAACAATCTTGCCATAGTCTCTTGTCTTCAAGGAGTTCACATTTAAATTGTGGGAACTGAACAGACAAAAAAACAGGTAAACAACTTGGGTATGTTATATTAATATGAAATGTAGCAGATTTTTATAAAGAAACAAAATTTGTACCCACTATTAACATTCACATTGTATTTGTTTTTTTAAAGCAAGAAAATCATATATTTTCCAAATTAATAACAAAGACAATCTACACCCAATGTAAATCAATCCACTTACATGATTTTGATTATTTATGTCAATGAAAACATTAGCATAAAAAGGTGAAGCAGGATCCAATCAATGTAATTGCTTAGTCTACATAGCCTAACGGGACTGAAGAACCTATAAATTTAACACAAAGTCAGCCAATTAAATTTATTGATGGGGGCTCCGGTGGGCTTAGTCGGTGGAACACAACTCTTGGTATCAGGGTTGTGATTCTGAGCCCCACAGCGGGTGTAGAGAGAACTTAAAAAATAAAATCTTCAAAAAAATTTATTGATGAGATATATCAGAGGATATTAAGCTCTCCAGGATAATTCGGCTAATTTTCCCCAGTCCGTTGTCCCAGTGGAGTAGGGAGTAGTGAAACACATACAAGTCTGGTCTTCTTGGGTTGAAATACCTTCCACTTTTTAAAAATCACTGCTAAGGGAGCACTTGGGTGGCTCAGTTGGTTAAGCAGCTGCCTTGGACTGGTGTCAGGATCCCAGCCCCACTTGGGGCTCCCTGCTCAGCGGGGAGCCTGCTTCTCCCTCTGCCGCTCCCTCTGCTCATGCTTTCTCTCACACTCTCTCTAAAATAAATAAATAAAATCTAAAAATAAAAATAAAAGTAATGAATATCACTGCAAGGGGCGCCTGGATGGATGGCTCAGTCCATTAAGCCGGTAAGAGTCTGACTCTTCTTTTGGGCTCAGGTCATGATCTCAGGGTCTCGAGGTTGAGCCGGGCATTAGCATCCAGCTCCTGGCTCAGTGGTGAGTGCTTGAGATTCTCTCTCTCCCTCTGCCTTTTCCCCTTGTGCTCTTTCTCTCTAAACATACATAAATAAATCTTTAAGAAAATAAAAAATAAAAAATTACTGCAGGATGGGGGATGGGTTAAATAGGTGATGGGGATTAAATACACTTGCGATGAGCACCAAATGTTACATGGAAGAGTTGAATCACTGTATTATATACCTGAAACTAATATTACACTGTATGTTAACTGGAATTTAAATTAAAAACTTTAAAAAGGACAATTGTTGGCAGAAAAAAAGTATTACATAAGTAAAAAAAAAAAAAAAATCACGACAGAGAATTTGTTTGGAAGTTCTTGAAAGCCAAATCCCAGCACCTGTTTTATTAGAGTTCTTCCCCCCCCCCCCACCCCGCACCCCGCCAGCTTCCTGGGTTGTCTTGGCTCTCCTGGAAAAGACTTGGGTTAAAAATATTTAATAGAAAGAGGTTTTAATAGCAAGAATCTAGCATTGGACCACACGGAGTATTAATAAAACCACTACCACCAAAGCAAATCCTCACAGTGGTTACTCTAGCTTGCAAGTGCTATTTTAAATGTCTTACATAAAACCAGAATAATTTAAAAACTGGCCTCTCAAATTCAGAGTTTTATCTTTTCCTCGACTGTAGTTGTTACTGGTATTGGTACTGTCTTCTCCATAGAATTCCCGATTCTCAAGCCCTACATCTAACGATGCAGAAAAATCACGCGCAGTGGAGCTCTGGTACTGGCGTAAACAATGCCAGGAAGCGGGAAAGAGGAGGTGGGAGGGACCTGTGCTGGGGGCGGTGCCACCGCGAAAGGGGCCGTGCAGGCTGGCGGAACCCGCGCGAGCGAGGTCGGTGTTGCGAAGGGGACTGGTCCGGCGCAGGACGTGGGGCTGTTGGAGCCCAGCTGGTTCCGGCTGGGAAAAATGGCGGTGGCTGGGGCGGCGTCCCGGGAGCAGCTGGTGGGCTGGTGCACCCAACAGTTGCGGAAAACTTTCGGCCTGGATGTCAGCGAGGAGATCATGCAGTGAGACCGGTTCGGGACCCAGGCGGGAAGGAGCTCTGGGATGTGCGCTGACTGAGCAAAAGGGGAAGCGGGGAGGACTAAAAAGTTGATGAGAGTGAAAAAATACGGTAAAAGGGCTGCTGTCGGTGTCTAGGCGCCGAATTTTGACCTCCGGCTTTACATTTAGCTTCTGGAATAGTGTGTCAGGCTACACGATCGTCCGGTGGGGACTTTTTTCTTAGGAAAACGCCAGATCTCTGATAATTGGACCTCTAAAACTGTCCCGGGAGCCAGTTTCCTTATAAATGCCGGAGAGAAGGGGCAAGCCAAATTGTTTTTCCAGAAATCCCTTGCTCTGAGCATTTTAGTTTGCCCGATCTGGGTTGTGTCACATAGGACCGGGACTTTAAATTGAGGCTGCGGTGGTGAGGTGTAAATAACTTCTGACTGAGGAGTCCCATGTTCTAGTTTCTGTTGTCATTTACCAGTTTTGGAACCTCGGGCATTTTAATTTCCCTCTCTATACCTTAGTTTCCGTGTCTATAAAATGAATAGTTAGTAGAGCTTATCTTTAATACTTTATAGTTCTTATGAAGTGGAGATGGTGACATAATTTAGTATTCGCTTTCAATTGATTTGTTTATCCCGTTTGTTGCACTACATAACTGGTGCTGGGGCAACAAAGACGACTGAGACCACTGGGTTCTCTCTGATTGGTGAATGGGGGAAATGTGAAAATGTTGTGGGAGCACGGAGTAAAAACTTCCACTAAGATTTGAGAAACTTGGAAGGTTTACTTCAAGGGATGACTTTAACCTGAGAACTAAAGGGTGGGTAGGTGGAAGTGCAGTGTCCCAGGTGGGGAAAAACTTGGACTAGGTCAAAACCTGAAAGTGTTCCTTGATTTGATTCCTTGTTCATAGATAATGAAACCTAAATTGCCCTTTCTAGGGTTTTTGTAGGAAGTGCGTTTCTGAGTTTGGAGAGAACAGACTTGTTGGCAAGGAGAGACTTAAGAAAGCCTGTTTTAAAGGTTTTTGTTTTAAACATTGGAAAAAACTATTAAAAAAAAAAACCTTGCCAAGTCGTATGGCTTATCTTTATCCTTGTTTGAAGGCAAGATCAGATTAAGTAGTTTTCAAACATTTTTTTAAAGCAGTGGAATGCTGGCAAATGAGATAATGAGACTTTGCACATATACCAAACAAAAAAAGTCACTCAGTTAAAACAACAACAACGATGACAACAACAGCACGAAGATTGAAGCTATTTTTTTTTAAAGATTTTATTTATTTGGGAGGGAGAGACACAGCGAGAAAGGCAACACAAGCAGGGGGAGTGGGAGAGGGAGAAGCAGGCTTCCCGTGGAGCAGGGAGCCAGATGTGGGGCTTGATCCCACGGCCCTGGGATCATGACCTGGGCCCAAGAAAGATGCTTAACGACTGAGCCACCCAGGTGCCCAGTTGAGGCTATTTTTGATGGATCAACAATGCGGTATGGTTAGATGCAGTCTTCTCAGTCTCAATATCCATTTGTATCTTGTCTGCTTACCCAACATGAGGAAAATTCTAATTTTCGTAGATTGTGGTTTAACAGCTCATTTTGAAGCCTTAGATGTTTCTCAATTAAACTTACCCACACCCTTTAAAGAACAGTGATCAGAAATTTAAGTTCCATAGTTGCAGCGCTAAGTATGGCTAAATACCTGCTTGCATTTTTTTTTTACTCATAAATATAAGTTCTACAAGAATTGTTCAAAACTGAAAAAAGCACTGAAGCTACCTATAATAGAATGCTATTTGAACTCATTTGACTTACTAGATTTTTACTAGTTATTGCTCAACAGTCTATGATGCCATGATCAAAGCATTTTTGTGTAAATTTGCTATGCTTTGCCTGGTATTTAATTGAAAATTAGTACTATGGTAGTGTGCTAACTTGAAAAATTTGGCATGAGTGGCCTGAATTTTTACAAACAGCACAGAACTACTATCTTCCTAATTAGTGATACATTTATGGAACATTAAGATTTGTACACAGAATTAGCAAATTAAACTTTGTTCTACAATCTGCCTTAGCTCATGTTTTGGAAGACCCTATTTTGGTAAGATTTTGCATATAACACATTTGGATGTATGCTGTTCCTTATTATACTTTGTTAAATAGTTAAAATAACATTTATTCAAATGTTTCTGGAACTCTTTAAGTACTTCCCTCTTGGTTTGAATACTCCACAGTTAAATGATCCCCTGAGGTTCCTTGCAGTTCCTTCTGTGAGAACTTGGTAGTAATTTTTTGATGGGGGCTGCTAAATTTGGGGATCAAGTTGATTAAACTGTAAAAGTCCTGAAAAACGGTTGTGTCTTTATAATCTATGATGGATTAAAAGATGCTCTTAATGAGGCCCAAAGGCACAGGTTTATTCACCTATGGATCATAACTCTGCAAATGTACCACCACGTTAGGAAAAAAAACCTAGTACATATGCTACTAGTGATGGTACAATCACATAATTTTTTTTAATTTAAAGGAATATAGCATTATAATAATTTTTCTTGTATCCAATATCAGTGTGTCTGAATTACAGTTTATTCAGATCTTATAATGCTTTCATGGTCAGATAAGTTAATTTACAAGTTGTTTTTTCAATTCTTTCTTTCCTTGGTGTAACATAATCACTGTAGAAACCTAAAAAAATCAGAGAAAGATAGAGGAGGAAACCAAAATTACCATAATACCACAATGCAGAGGTAATCATTGTTTCTCTCTTAGTGTTTTTCCTATGTGTATTATAATATATTTTCAAAACATATTCATCTTAGAGGAAAAAATAAAATAACTCTCTTTAATCATATCACTCTGTGGTAATGATTTTAGTATATAACCTTCTGGCCTTTTTTCTACACGGAGGTGTATGGATATACACATTTCTTTTAGCAGTTGTTTTGTGGGTTTTTTTAAAGATTTTATTCATTTGACAGAGAGAAACACACACCGAGAGAGGGAAGACAAGCAGGAGGGGTGGGAGAGGGAGAAGCAGGCTTCCCAGTGAGCAGGGAGCCCGATCCCAGGACCTTGGGATCATGACCTGAGCCGAAGGCAGACGCCCAATGACTGAGCCACCCAGCCGCCCTTCTTTTAGCAATTGTTATTGCTCTTCTATACTCTACATTCTATCCTGTTATTTCACTTACCATTATATGAAAGCATTTTTTTCAGGTCAATAATAATTATTCATAAATTTCACTTTTAGTGGTGGTATATCACATTTTGTAAAGTCTGAAAACTTGAATTCATTCGTCTTTCCCATCAATGGATGTTTTAAATAGCTTCTAGTTTTTCATTAATTCAAATAGTGATGCAGTTAACTTTTTGAATAAAATTTCCTGTAGTGTCTATAAATGGAATTACTGGATTATTTTTAAGGCACTTCAAATATATAGGCCTGTCAATTTTTAGAAAAGTTATACTGACCAACTGTTAGCCCATTTAACTTCTAGGAACCCTTTATAATATTTCTTTAAAATAGATCTTCTTATTCTAATGTGATGCTAATCTTTATTTGTAATTTTTTTTTAAAGATTTTATTTTTCTTTGAAGTAATCTCTACACCCAACATGGAGCTCGAACTCAACCCCAAGATCAAGAGTCTCATTCTCTACCGACTGAGCCAGCCAGCTGCCCTGATTTATAATTTTTGAGAATATTAAATCAATAACTGGTTGGATTGTCATATATACTGATATTTTTAACAAAAAAGAAATTTTAGGTTTTGTAGTATAAAGATTGATTTATTTGTATTCCTAGGAAAATGTAATGACTGCAGATATGTAGTTAGAGAAAGGATTCCTATGTTAAGGACAGCTCCACAAGCCTATTTTCAAAACATTAATTCTAATCTTCTAACAAGATTGTATGAAGGTTAGATTATGAACTACTTGAGGTCAGGATTTTTGTCCTAATCAAACTTATATCCTTAGCATCTAGCATAGAATTTGGTACGATCCACTTTAATGGATTAATGACTGGTTTGTACTACCTTGATTTCTGTTGCGATTATTGAAAGACATAGTGTAAGCAGGTCTTCTTTCAACAACTTATATTTTTGCTTCTTGAGGTATGTTTTGTCAATTGAGAGTGCTGAAGAGATACGAGAATATGTTACTGACCTTCTTCAGGGAAATGAGGACAAAAAAGGTCAATTCATTGAGGAGCTTATAATGAAATGGCAAAAGAATGATCAGGAGTTGAGCTCTGATGCTCTGCAACAGTCCTTCAAAAAAGATGGTAAGTTAATATAATTGAGGGTTGAAATATTGGTAAATGGGCTGGTTTGTAGGACCTGATATTTTCTGTCACTGCTATTTCCTCACAGCTAACTTAAGCAGAATCAAATGTATACATATTTTTAATTCAGTTCTACTCAAACTGTAATGACTATTGTTTTAGTTCAGACTTTTTGAACTTTGAAAATACCACAAAAATGCTTATTTGCAGATACAAATGTGGTTTCAGCATAGTTTGAAAAATTTATCCATGGATTTAAAAAAAACACTTTTGTTATATGTATACCTGGATGAAAGTAAATGTTGACCAGTTTTAGTATGAATAGCATTTAGAAGGAACTATTTAGTTAAAAAATACAAAAGGTAAACACCAAACTAAATAATCTAAGTAATTATTATTATACAGTTTAAAAATATTAGATTTTAATTTACCACTATAGTCCTAGCCAGTAGTCTTTATCATCTACTATCTTGAAAATTATGGCTTAAATATAATTCTGGTTTGAGAGGAAAAGCTAATGTAAAAAGCTGTCTGACTTCGTATCTTCTCTCTAAATATTAAGCATTATCTTCTCTTTATTAGATATTAGTTCACCAATGAATCCTGCTATTATCAATCTATGTACATATATAAATGTATATAATGTTATTTTCTTTAAAGAAATGTTGGATGGGCAGAGATCAGGAGACCAGCTAAAGAGGAGTAGGCGGAAAGGAAGAAATAGACAGGAAGTTCCTGCATTTGCTGAACCTGACACAACCAGGGAGGTCAAAACACCTTTTGATTTGGCCAAGGTGAGTGCTTATAGAATGAGTCTTTTTCTAGTTCTATGCAAAAGGAGAGGTGACTGATACATTTCAGAGAGCAAAGTGTACAAATTGGTCTAGAGTGGCAATTTTTCAACAAATGTATGAATTTTATGGAGAGAAAGTAATGATGATGATATATCACTTTCTATATGGTAGATTTTTTTGGCAGCCTGATTAAATAGTTATTATAAGGACATCTTGGTTAGAAATGAGAATGAGAAAGAGATATATATATAAATGGAAAATATTTATTTATTTTTTAAGATTTTATTTATTTATTTGATAGAGAGCACAAGCAGCAGAGAGGGGCAGAGGGAGAGGGACAAGCAGACTTCCCATTGAGCAAGGAGCCCAATGTGGGGCTTGATCCCAGGACCTAGAGATCATGACCTGAGCTGAAGGCAGATGCTTAACTGACTGAGCCACCCAGGTACCCCTAAATGGAAAATATTTAATGAAGGTCACCAGGGCTTCAACTTCAACATTTTGTGGATGTGTGTGTGGATTTTTACTAAAAGAATGCACAATTCTATCTGTTGTTAAGAGTGTTCCTACTTTGGGCCATCTACCACTGCCACCACCACTATCATCATCATTTAGTTTTTAGAGTTTTTTCATATTTTTTCAAGGTTCTCAAAATAGCCCTGTGAAGTAAGCAGAAATATTTACAATCAAGGAAATTTTGAGAAACTAAATTTCCCAGTAGAAGGAAATAGTTAATTATGCTAAGATGGAAGAGAGGCGACCAAAAAACTCTGAGTGTGATGACGATGCAAAAAAAAAAATGTGGAAAAGTATTTGCAAAATAATGTTAAAGGGAAAAGAATAGAGACTTAAGCCTTTTATCAAGCTGAATAAAATAAGCAAAGAAGCATCACAGCAAAAGGAAAAACACAAATAACCAATAACCATTAAAAGATATTTACCTTTACCAGTTCGTCACCCTAATTGTCAGGGACTTTCTCAGTTTTAGCACTCTAGGTCCAGTATTCTGGGATTTTCCTAAGTCCTATGCAAAACAGGATCGTTGCTTACTCTACTGGTAATCAAATAAATACACATTAAATCCCTGAGATATTGCCTATAATTTTAAATTGTTAAAGATTTTTAAAATAGAATACTCAGTGATGGTGAAGTCTTATTTGTACAGGAACCCCCTGTACACTACTGGTGGCAATGTAAATTGGTTTAAGCTTTCTGGGGGACAGTTTGGCAGCATACAGCAAGAACCATAGAAATGTCCATATCCTTTTGACTTACTAATAGGACTCAAAAATCTAATTTAAGAAAGTAATCAGAAATGCATGCAAAGGGGTGCCTGGGTGACTCAGTTGGTTAAGTGACCAACTCTTGGTTTTGGCTCAGGTTGTGATCCCAGGGTCATGAAATTGAGCCCCACATCAGGCTCCACGGTTAGCGGGGAGTCAGGTTGGGACTCTCTCTCATCCTCTCCCCCTGCCCCTTCCAACGGTGCTCTCTGTTTCTCTAAAATAAATAAATAAATAAATAAATCTTAAAAAAATAAAAGAAGAAATGCATGCAAACTTGAAAATTTGAACTCACCTGTGTAACAGTAAGAGAAAGATTACATTAATTATGGTTCCCTCATTTGATAGAATACCATGCAACTAATAAAATGGTTCTCTAAAATACATAATTTGGGAAAACACTCATTAAATATTGAGTGAAAAATTCATGAATAATAATATTTCTCCCATTCCTTCCCTTCTGTCATGGTCCCTAGGTAGTGTATAAGTTGTCATTGAACAGAACTGAGGTTTTTCTCTTCTTGATTGTTTGCATTATCATTATTATTTGATGTTATTTCTGATATCTCTGTACAAATAGGCACAAGAGAACAGCAACTCCTTAAAGAAGAAGACAAAGTTTGTCAGTTTATACACAAAAGAGGGACAGGACAGGCTTGCAGTCCTGATCCCTGGTCGCCATCCTTGTGATTGCCTGGGCCAGAAGCACAAGCTGATCAATAACTGTCTGATCTGTGGGCGGATTGTCTGTGAACAGGAAGGCTCTGGCCCCTGCTTTTTCTGTGGTACTTTGGTAAATTGTTTCTTTTTTATTTTATTTTACTGTCCTTTCGTTGACTACGTAGGGACATTCACATCCCTAGCAATTTCTCTTTTTCTTAGGAAATCTGTTCCCTCCAATGTCCAGTAAACTCTAGTAGCAGGAATTTGATTAGTCAAAAACCCGAGGTTATGTCTTAGTACTGAGGCCTATTAGTGAGAAAAGTGTTGAGTAGTATATACACTGTTGAGGACTCCCAAGTCTTGTACTATAACATAATCCTCAGGTTATTATAGCTTCTATTTCCAGGGTGCCTCCTTTTCACCTTCGTTATCTGAGAGAATGACCTCAAGAGTGTGGCAGTAATAACTGTCTTACAAACACCCTAGTGAGTTGTCTAGAAAACTTACTCTACCAGTTGAGCGGGGTGGCAGAAGCAATGGCATTTGATGTTGGTGAAGACATCCATTTTATATTGCTTTGTTTTTTTCTTCTCTGATGGGTCCTTTAATTATTCAGTACACTCAAAAAATAAGCTGGTAGTGGATGACCAGAAAAATGTAGTGTCTTTCATCAAAAATATTCATAAAACAAAAACAAAAATTCATAAAACGGCAGTAAATATCATCTCATATGGGGCTTTCTCTAGAGAAATGCCCTGTAGCTGCTGGCAGGAACTTTGTGTGCCACTGAGGCAACTTCTAGGCACTTTCAGTGTTTTCCACTAGATGCCTTGCATCCTTCAGTTCAGGATGCAGAGTAATATAAAGCAAATTGACCTTGAAGTCTTGCAGCTTTATAAATTCAGTATGAAGTTGTTTTTAAGTAACTCCTTTTTTGCCTCCCTTCTTATAGTTGCAGTGATTTTATAATAAACAATTTTTTCTTTGCTTAATATACTCATAATTTTATACGTAGGTAATACTCGAAGACAAAGAAATGAAATGTATATAGTATAAAAGTATGAAAGTTAGGTTAGTTTTCACTGGTGGCACTGTAATTTGCTTTTTCTGGTTCTTTCTAATAAGACATTTGCTTATAAATTCTTTTGTAAGACTTGGATTTCATGATCAGAACTGGAAGTCTTTCAATGACGGCAAATCTTTGTCCTTTGAAAGTAGGTTAGATTTTTTTTCTTTTTTTTTTTTAAGTACCAAATCATTTAGGGACACCTCCAGTGAGATGTTTTTTCTATGGTTCATAAAAGAAGGGAGAAGTGGAAAGAGACTAGGGCAAACTCATTTGTATATGTCTATTTTTGGTGTGTGTGTTTGGATTAAAAAAAAACACCAACAGTCTCATTTTATTGCCATATTTAATGTGTAATCTGAGTTTACATTTTAGGATATCAAGCAAACAGAATTAATGTAACTTGGATCATGTGTCTTGCTCTTATTACTTCATAGGTATGTACTCGTGAAGAACAGGATATTTTACAGCGTGACTCAAACAAGAGCCAGAAACTGCTGAAAAAGCTAATGTCAGGTAGGCAACAATCTTCTGATTGGATCCTCGTGGTGGTGGATAGAATTCGTTGTATCTGTGATTGTTTTTTTTCTTGTATCCTGGTATGCAAGATGCAGTTTATTCACTCATTTATTCTACAGTCATTTATTTTTTTAAAGTTATTAAAACCACCTAACATTGAGCAAATAACTACTACTAATAACATTGGATTATAACCCAAAGAATAAAATTAATGTCCTGAATTAAATGAATAAGTTAATAAATGGGAGAGAAGGGACAGCTCTTTATTATAACAGAATTCCAATTATTACCATGAAGGAATGAGGGTTATAGAAAATCACCATTTAGAATATCACAGTAGTAGTAATTGCCACGGGCAGGATCCACTAATGGATGCTCAAATTGTTGGATGAAAAGTTTAAGAGTAGGAGATTTGCAAGATCATGAAAAACCGGGAAAGACTGAGGAATTATCACAGATAAGAGGACACTAAGAAGACATGACAAGTAACTGCAATGTGGGATTCTGAATTGGATCCCAGAACAGGAAAATAATGTTAATGGCAAAAATGTTGGAATCCAAATAAAGACTATAATTTAGTTAATGGTATTGTACTAATGTTAATTTCTTTGGATAATTATACTATGGTTATATAAGATAAGGTATTACCATTAAGGGAAGCTGACTGAAAGTTATACAGAAGTCTACTTTTTTTTTTTTTTTTTTTTTGGCAACTGTTTTCAAAGTCTTTTATAGTTGAAAAACACATGATAAAAATAGTTAAGGACAGGTCACCTGGCTGGCTCATTTGGTGGAGCGTGCGACTCTTGATCTCAGGTTGTGAGTTTGAGCCTCATGTTGGGTGTAGAGATTACTTAAATAAAAACTTAAAAAAAAAAGATTTTTAAAATTTTTAAAGATTTTTATTTATTTACTTATTTATTTTATAGATTTTATTTATTTGAGAGAAAAAGAGCAGGCGTGGATGGGGGGGTCAGAGGAAGAAGGAGAAGCTAGCTCCCCGCAGAGCAGGGAGCCCCATGCGGAGCTCAATCCCACGACCCTGAGATCATGACCCTAGTGGAAGGCAGATGTTCAACCGACTGAGCTACCCAGGCGCCCAAGATTTTATTTTTAAAATCCCTACACCCAATGTGAGGCTCAAACTGACAACCCTGAGATCAAGAGTAACATGGTCCACTAACTGAGCCAGCCAGGTGCCCCGAAAATAAAATCTTAAAAAAAAATAGTTAAGGATACATATTTTTTTAAGATTTTATTTATTTATTTGAGACAGAAACAGAGATAGTGAGAAGAGAGCATGAGTAGGAAGGAAAGGAAGAAACAGGCTCCTGCTGAGCAGGGAGCCCTATGTGGGGCTCGATCCCAGGACCCTGAGATCATGATCTGAGCTGAAGGCAGACACCCAACTCACTGAGCCAGCCAGGCGCCCCAGTTAAGGATATTTTTAAAAGGAAAAACAGTGTATTCATTATTTCTCACTTGTGCAAATTTTTGTTTCTACTTTAGTTCATAGTTGTTGTTTTTTTAAAAGATTTATTTATTTATTTATTTATTTTAGAGAGAGCTCACACACACAAGTGGGGGGGACAGCGAGAGGGAGAGGGAGAGACAATCCTCAAGCAGATCCCCCACTAAGCAAGGAGCCCTATGTAGGGAAATATCCCAGGACCCTAAAATTATGACCTGAGCTAAAGTCAAGAGTTGATCACTTAACTGACTGAGCCACCCAGGTGCCCCTCTGGTGTTTTGTTGTATTTTTTTTTTTTTTAATAAAGATAGATTGATTGGTATTGTAAAGTAGTGATCATAGTGTGTATAGAATTTAATGTGTTCCTTTTTTTAATTTGTATTTTATAATTAGTTTTTTTTTTTAAGATTTTATCCATTGATTGAGAGAGAGAGAGACAGAGACAGAGAGAGCACACAAGCAAAGGGAGAGGCAGAGGGAGAGGGATAAGCGGGCTCCCTGCTGAGCCCGCCAGGAGCCTGATGTGAGGCTCTATCCCCAGACCCCGGGCTCATGACCTGAGCCGAAGGCAGATACTTAGCTAACTGAGCCACCCAGGCATCCCAGTTTTTTTAAGTAGTCTCTACACCCTATGTGAGGCTTGAAATCACAACCCTGAGATCAGGAGTTGCATGTTTCACTGACTGAGCCAGCCAGGCACCACAAAGAATATGATTCTTTAGGGGCACCTGAGTGGCTCAGTCTGTTAGGTGTCTAATTCTTAATTCTTGATTTTGGCTCAGGTCATGATCTCATGTTTGTGAGATCAAGCCCTGCAACAGGCTCTGCACTGGACATGGAGCCTGCTTAAGATTCTCTCTCTCACTCTCCCTCTGCCTTTCCGCCCCCCTTAAAAAAAAAAAAAAGACTTTTATATTTATTTTTGTTTTTTAAGAATATGATTTTTAAAATTGAAGTAAAATTGACATACAATGTCAGTTACAAATACAATTACAATATTACAATGTAATATTAGTTTCAGGTGTACAACATAGTGATTGATGGCGTATGTTATTGGGGTGCTCACCGCAAGTGTAGTTACTACCGTCTGTCACCATATGATGCTATTAAAATACCATTGACTAGAGGCGCCTGGGTAGCTTAGTTGGTTTGGTGTGTGCCTTCTGCTTAGGTCATGATCCCAGAGTTCCAGGATCAAGTCCTGTATTGGGCTCCCTGCTCAGAGGGGAATCTGCTTCTTCATCTGCCCCTCACCCCACTTGTGCTCTCTCTCTCTCTCTGTGTCAAATAAATAGAATCTTAAAAAAAAAAAAAAAGAATTAAAAACTATGCCATTGACTCTATTACCTATGCTATCCCTTTTATCCCATTCCATAACTGGAAGCCGGCACCTCCCACTCCCCTTCATCCCTTTTTGCCCATCTCCCCACCCCCTCCCCTCTGGCAACCACCAGTTTTTCTCTGTATTTATGGGTCTGTTTCTGCTTTTGTTTGTTTGTTTTGTTTTTTAGATTCCACATATAAGTGAAATCATATGGTATTTGTCTTTAATATGATCATTTTTGACACTTAAAATGTATTTGCCATATTACTTTATCAAAACATATCAATCTGTAACAGTATAGTGACTAAAATCTATTGAATTTTGACATTTCAAATATTTTTATCTCTATACTTAAAAACTTTTTATTGAAGGGGCGCCTGGGTAGCTCAGATGGTTGGGCATCTGCCTTCGGCTCGGGTCATGATCTCTGGGTCCTGGGATCAAGCCCCATGTCGGGCTCCTGGCTCAGCAGGAGCCTGCTTCTCCCTCTCCCTCTAATAATATAAATAAATAAATAATATTTTAAAAAATTTTACTGAAGAGGTTGAACATGTCTCCATATCTTTTCAGTTAGGATTTCTTTAAGGTCATCATTATAAGAAGATAGTTCTAAGTGGTTTTCTTATATTCAGAATACAAGAATCTCTCTCAGTCTCTAATCTTAAAAGAGAGTTTTGATAGGACTTTGAACAGGCCTGTAGTTTGAATAAGGAGAAAGGTCAGCCTTCAGTATAGCCTCGTTTTCCTAACACATCTTAGGTCTTGGTTTTATCATAATTTATGGGTCTCTTTTCTGGGATACATAGATTTTTGGTTTGCTGTCACACAGGAGATGACACATGGACCAAGGAATGAATGTGGGTTCATTAGACCTAAGTTTAAATTTTGTTTCCACCTTCTAATTTCTACATGAGTGACTCAGTATGTTTATTATTGTCTCTGAACTTGTTTCTTTTTCTGTATAGATAATATAAACTGTCTTACATAGTTATTGGGAGAACTAGATAATGTAACATATTAAGTGGCTTAGCGTCTAATAAGTTTTCAGTATCCATTTCTGTCCCTTTCCTGCAGTTTCTACGCTTTTTTCTTCCATTATTTAGTTTTTAGTTTTGCTATGTGAAAGTATGTTTAAAGGTCATAGTCAGCCCTATTCAATGAAGCTTTTAATTTATAACACATTTTTATATTGTTTAACAGTTTGGTACCCTTAGTGATCCAAATTTTCATTTGGGAAGAAATAGATCCTATTGTATACTGAGAACCGATTCTGTGTCAAGCCATGCTTGATGCTTGATAAGTAAAGCTTGGCCTGTGTATTTTTTTTCATTGAAGTGAAGACAGTCAGCCATCTGGAGCAGAGGCAGATCTTCTGATACTTTGTTCTTTGCTGCTCAGTGATATAACTAAGTTATATTATACATGCTGACACCATTTGGTTTCCTTATTGAATTTCAGGGACGGAGAATTCTGGAAAAGTGGACATCTCTACCAAGGACCTTCTTCCTCATCAAGAATTGCGAATTAAGTCTGGTCTGGAGAAGGCTATTAAGCATAAAGACAAACTGTTAGAATTTGATAGAACTAGGTATGATGCGGTTAGAATAACAAATGTTAAGCAATAGACAGGTCCACAAATTCTGGCCATTAAAACATTTATTCTGGCACTTGATACCTTTCTAGGGTGAAGTATTACAGATTCACAGCAAAAGAGTTCTGCTACATATGAGGCCTACATCTTGTTTTTGAATTTATATTTGAATAAGATAGGCTCCCACCAAGAGGATCTTACCCTGCAACATGTTTTTGACTTTCGGCAGATGCTAGTATACCCCCAGAAAGTTGATTTGGGTTGACAGAATTCTCCAGATGTTCCACTTGCAACCATTCATTCCTCAGTCAGCATACCTACCCTGTACCGACTGCTGTGCTGGGCTCTGGAGAATCGGGAGAGAGCAGGCAGTGGCATATCATGGGAAGGCATGATTTACCCTTCCTTCCCTTTGACGCGAAATTTGTTTTCTTTTTTTTTTTTTTTTTTTTAAGATTTTATTTATTTATTTGACAGAGATAGAGACAGCCAGTGAGAGAGGGAACACAAGCAGGGGGAGTGGGAGAGGAAGAAGCAGGCTCCCAGCGGAGGAGCCTGATGTGGGGCTTGATCCCATAACGCCGGGATCACGCCCTGAGCCGAAGGCAGACGCTTAACCGCTGTGCCACCCAGGCGCCCCCGAAATTTGTTTTCTGATTTAATGATCAATATATTAAAATGTCCCTAAATTGGCTTTTACACTCCTACACATTCGTCATTTAGTCCATCGACTTCTGTTTAGGAGACAGTTTTATTGATTTGTTAATTCTATTTTTTATTTCTTTCACATTTTTCTTCTTCTAGACAAAATGTGTATTGAGAGCCAGTTAGTGGTAAAAATGTTTAAATAGGTCTTATACACTTGTTTTTCAAATGGCTGTGTGAGAATCTATGAGGGTCCTTGGAGAACCCTGAAACTTTTACTTATTGTAACAGACCTGGGAGTCTATTCCTGGCATTATAATCCTTCGGTTAGACACGCTTCCTCCTTCCAAACCATTTGCTATAAATCCAATATAACTTTGAAAGCTATTTCTTAAGTAAGCCCATCATAAGGTTTGTAACTCATATTTACTCTTAATCCTTTAAATATCACTTCTGTCCCTACTCAATAAAATTTTATCATTAGAAATAGAATTGGCAATGGAGCACATTTCTTGGTAAATGGAAACCAGGAAAGGGTCTCTCCCTACTGATATTACCCCCTTTTCTCGTGTGTTCCAGGGTACCAGTTTCATTATTTAGGTTAAGATGTAGGATCAGTTTTCTACTGAGCCCTCTGAAACCTCCCACTCTCAGTCTACTTTAAAACTTGTATAATTCCAGCTGTGTCCTGAAAAATTGAAATCAATATGTGAATCTAATTTCAGTATTTCCCTATGCCTGTGTATAGCACTAATTTTCATTATGCACAAAGTCAGTTGTGACTGGATTCGTGCATTTGGAGTAGTCACTTAACTTCTTTGAGCCCCAGGTTCATCATCTACAGAATGAGAGAGTTGGGTCATCAAAATTCCTTCTGGTTCTCAGTTTCTTTGTCGGTATGGTCTTAGAAATAGGCCTGATTATCATATCTTGGAATTTGACAAGGGTTTTAGTGTTTTAGTGAGGGACTGGAGATAGGTTTGGGGGGCAGGGGGTGGAAACTGGCTTATAGTAGTAGAGTAGTAGGACTTCCTAAGAATAAGCCACAGGACTTAAACAGTCCAGGATAGAACTTGGCTTCTAAGGGAAAGGGCAGAAGTTGGGCCCAGCAAGAATAGACTAGGCCCCAGGAGTAGAGGGACTAGGATATCGAGTAAGCTGCCAGGACATGAACTCAGATGCAGCAAAACCTGGTGGAAGCCCAGTTATGGCTGGACTAGTAAAAAAAAAAAAAAAAAAATGGTAGAAGGATAACGGGTTATGATGCTGTGTCTTTTTCTGCCTGAGAGTGAGATTAGTTTTAGGGGCTGAGCTGAGACTGCAGTGGGCATAAGATACATGCAGAAGCTGGGAATCAAGCAGAGCTTGACCTATTTTGGAACTTTTTTGGGCATCTGTATTTGAGGTAATAATCTTCAGGATATCAAGTCCCTGTTTTATCAACAGGTGACCCAATTGACATGTGTTCTGTTTTTTACCTTGTTAGCATTCGAAGAACCCAAGTCATTGATGATGAGTCAGATTACTTTGCCAGTGATTCTAACCAGTGGTTGTCTAAAATTGAGCGGGAGACCCTGCAAAAGCGAGAGGAGGAGCTGAGAGAATTTCGACATATGTCTCGACTCTCTAAGAAAATCACCATTGACTTTGCAGGCAGGAAGATCGTGGAAGATGAAAATCCACTAGCAGAGTATCACAGCAAGTAAGTGGGCAGCACCAGAAAGGGTTTGGGAGGGGGCAGTTTGACTGTAAAGGATTTGCCCCCTGTCACGGATCTGTTATTTTGTTGATTTTATTTTTGATTTTATTTTATCATTTTTTTAAAAGATTTTATTCACTTATTTGAGAGGAGAGAGAGAGAGCATGAGCAGGGGGAGGGATGGAAGGAGAGGGAGAAGCAGACTCCTCTGCGGAGCAGGGAGCCCGACATGGGGCTCAATCCCAGGACCCTGGGATCATAATCTGAGCTGAAGGTAGATGCTTAACTGACTGAGCCACCCAGCTGCCCCTATTTTTGTTGATTTTAAAAATAATATATTCATTTGGAATAGAAATATATAAGAGTAGCTAAGAGAATTTTGAAAATTAACAGTGAGGGAAACTTGTCTTCTGGATAATTGCTATAGTTTGATAAACTTTTTAAAACAATGAGGTACAGTTTGGGCATGGGAGGTCAATGAAATGTAAAGGAATCTAGAAACAAACCTGCATTGTGTGTGCTTGTGTCTACACATGTGTAAATTAGTAATTGAAACAGGTAGCATTTCTCTTTTTTTTTTAAAAAAGATTATTTGAGAGAGAGAGTGCACACAGGTGCACACGAGTAGGGAGAGGGGCAGAGGGAAAGGAAGAGGGAGAGAATTTCAAGCAATCTCCCCGCTGAACACTGAGGCTGACACAGGGCTTGATCCCATGACCCTGAGATCATGACCTGAACCAAAATCAAGAGTTGGACACTTAACCGACTGAGCCACCCAGGGACCCCTGAAACAGATAGCGCTTCTAAATAGTAAGGAAAGGGCTAAATATATGATGGGATGATTGGGCACCAACTTGGAAAAAATCTACATTAGATCTCTACCTCAAGCCATACTGTGATAATAAGTTTGAATGTAGAAGAGATAAGAGGATCAGAAAGAAATAAAGAAATATAGGAGAATATAGGTATAGTCTTGGTGTAATAAAGCTCTTTCTAAGCAAGATACAAAACCTGGAAATAAAAAAGATATTTATTTTATTTTTAAAAATATTTTATTTACTTATTTGATAGAGAGAGAGAGAAAGCATGAGCTCAGGGCAGAGGGAGAGGAAGAAGCAGACTCCCTGAGCAGGGAGTCCAACGTGGGGTTTGATCCTAGGACCCTGAGATCACGACCTGAGCCGAAGACAGCTGCTTAACTGACTGAGCCACCCAGGCACCCCAAGATATTTTTAATAAAGTAAAAAAATATTACCAAAACTGAGCGAATATTGTAAACGTTTTTAAGTCAAAAGAGGAATATCTAAATAAAGACTTCCTGCAAATTAAGAGAAACATACAAAACAATCCAGTAGAAAAATGAGCAAAGGTTAAGGACGATTTACAGGTGAGGAAATACAAATAGCCGATAGACATTTTTTAAAAATGCTCAACTAATTAAAAGGGAAATGCAAATTTTAAAACATAATGTATCATTAAATTGGCTGAAATAAAAAATGCATATATATAAAATATTGCATAATATATGAGTGTAAGAAAATGGATATGCTCTTTTACTGTGGATAGGACTATTAAAATGGTACAGCCTAAATGTCAGGAGTGAACCCTAATGTAAAGTATGGATTTTGGGTGATAATGATGTGTCAGTGTATGTTGATTGATTTTAACAAATGTACCACTTAAGTGAGGAATGGTTGATAATGGGGGAAAACTATAGATGTATGGGGGGAAGGAGTATATGAGAAATGTGTGAACCTTTTGTTCAGTTTTGGTATGAACTTAAAACTGCTCTAAAAAATAAAGTTTAATGAAAAATTTTTCATCATAGCCAATTTCAAGTTACCAACATGAAGTCACTGAATGCAGAGTTCAGAGATATGCTGTTGGCTCCAGCATGGCACTGAAAAGAAAGGACAGGATCTCACTCCCCACTTTCTGTTTTGCAAATGGCATGGGTGTCTCTCTCTTCTTTTTTTTTTTATAATAATATTTTTTTATTATATTATGTTAGTCACCATACAGTACATCCCTAGTTTTTGATGTAAAGTTCCATGATTCATTACTTGCGTAAAACACCCAGTGCACCATGCAATACGTGCCCTCCTTAATACCCATCACCGGCCTCTCCCATTCCCCCACCCCCCTCCCCTCTGAAGCCCTCAGTTTGTTTCCCAAAGTCCATAGTCTCTCATGGTTCATTCCCCCTTCTATTTACCCCCCTTTCTTCTTCCCTTTCTTCTACCGATCTTCCTACTTCTTAGTTCCATAAATGAGTGAAACCATAAGATAATTGTCTTTCTCTGTTTGACTTATTTCGCTTAGCATTATCTCCTCCAGTGCCGTCCATGTTGTAGCAAATGTTGAGAAATCATTCTCTTTGATGGCCGAGTAATATTCCATTTTATACGTGGACCACATCTTAATCCAGTCATCTGTTGAAGGGCATCTCGGCTCCTTCCACGATTTAGCTATTCTCTCTCTCTCTTTCTTTCTCTCTCTCCCTCAATCCCTCTTTCTCTTTCTCCACCCCCCCCACCTTCTTTCTCAAACACTCACACAGATACACACAGACACAGACACACACACACACACACACACACACAACTGGATATTGGTAAACATAGTAATGCTTTCCACAAGGTCCAATCCTTGGCCTTCTCTTTCAGATCTGGCAAATCCATCACAGAATTTTCCTAAGCAAAGGTTTTTATCTCCATAAAAGAAATTCTACCACTACAAAATAATTATTTGTTCTCACCTATTACATACTTGATACATAGAAAGAAAAAAATAAGATTATTTTTGGGTGATGGGTTTAGGAATTTTTAATTTTTTCCCCATTTTTATTTTCCAGTTATGAATTGCCTTTATAATAATAAAATTATTTTTATGTTCAATTAAAAATGGTACAGCCTTTTAGAAGTGAAATTGGACAGTGTCTCAAACTGTATCTTAAATTATGCATACTTTTTGACTTGTCAGCTATTACCAGATAGCAAGATGCTAGTTTCTTCATCCCTTTCTCAACATTTAAAAAAAAATTTGCCCTTCTGACACATGAAAAATGGTATTTATTTCATCAAAATTTTTATTCACATTTCTTTGCTTTGGTTGTATGCTGGTAATTCTGAACATTCTAAAAATGTGTTGATTAGCTATTTGTATTACTTCTTTTATAGATTCTAGAGTTGTAGATGTACTTCCCATTTGTTATGTCTCAAATCTGTTCCTTCAGATCCCACTGTCTCTCCCCTCCATTTTATTTAGACTCACCTCTTCCCTCAAAAATTCTTGTTTTTCTTTTCTTTTTTTCTTTTTCTTTTCTTTTATCTTCATGCCTGTGTTTCTGCTTTTTCCTTGGTTTGGAAATTTCTCCTCCAGTCTTTGCCTTTGAAATATCTACCTACTTGGTACAACATGTGGGATGATAATAGCAATAATTGTAATAACTGTATCATAGTAGTAGCTACATCCTTCTGTTTTGTTTGTCATCTTCATAGCTGTCTTAAACCTGCCATTTAGATTCAAAGCTTCTTGAAGGCAAGAACCATGTCCTCCACACCTTTCTTCTTAAGTAGGCTCCATGCTGGGCTCAGTGGGGGGCTTGAACTCACCACTCTGAGATTAAGACCCGAGCTGAGATCAAGAGTCCAATGTTTAACTGACTGAGCCACCTAGGCATCCCTCCTTCACACTTTTAAGTTGCCATGCATATCAGAGGTTCCTAACAAATATCTCTTTAACTATATTCAATTAAATTGTATTTAATTGGCCTTTCCTACTGGTAAAAGCTTTTCATTATGTAGTGCCTCACAATTGTCATTATCCACAAACATCTGTCAGGCATCTGCCAGGGACATGGAGTACAGCAGCAAGTAACGTAGAGGTATCAAGTAGAATAAGATACAGTTCCTGCAGGACCTGTGATGTCTTACTAACCAGTAGGATTAGTTCTACAGTTTTCAAATGAATAATCATCACATTCTTTTGTGAGTTTAGAGCCAAAATAAATACCAAACACCATAGGCACAGGATAACAAGGGATGCACTCAGTGACTGTTTAAATAAATAGTAGGTGTTCTAGGACTTCAGAGAAAGGAGTAAGCACTTTTGTGCTGGGCCAGTAGAGGGCCTCATTAGAACTTCTGGGGCTTGAAGCAAGGATAGAATCCAGGTCAGCATGGAGGAGTAGAGAGGACTCCTGAGTGGGCAGAGGAGTAATTGAATGTGTTGAGTAAATAGGCTGCTATCGAATACTCTTCTGTGGGTCAGACTATTTCTAGGCAAGTTTTCTAATCTTGGCATTTGTAGAGATCTTGTTAAACAGACGAATGATTGTAGTATGCCCTACCTATTTTCTGGAACTTTTACTATAACTCATATTCCTTAGGGTTCTTGGAGTGAAGAGAAGGAAGTTGTTGGTGGGTAGTAGGGAAGATCAGCCATGGACCCCTCTGAATTTCACATTTTATCGTTGTTGAAGGATTTTATGTTGTGGTAAGTAAGGATATTCTGAGCATAGAACATTACCAATTATTACGTCCTTTGGTTTGTTATCACAGACTAGATGAGACAATACAGGCAATTGCCAGTGGAACCTTGAACCAACCACTGACCAAATTGGATAGATCTTCTGACGAGCCTTTGGGAGTTCTGGTGAATCCCAACCTGTACCAGTCCCCTCCCCAGGTTAGTGGACCTTTGTTCTAACTGGTAATGAGAAGAGTTTGGGCCCAGATATTTCTCCTTTCAAGAGTGCCTATTTCATAGGCTTTAGATAACAATCAGCTCTTTCAACACACCCACCAACCATATTTTCTGGCCCCAGTTTTTTTCAATTTTTTGCAGCACTTCTAACAAGTTAACCTGTATTATCTTCCGAGTACTTCCCAAGAGACAGTTTTTTAAAGTAACATATTTAGACAGTAGTCCCATGGTCCTTTTGTTAATGTTCTTTCTCTACCTTTTATAGAATATGGATAGTCCCATGGAATGGTGTTTTACGTTCATTGTTGTCATTCATTTTTCCATCGCACGTTGAGCGTCTACTATGTGCAAGCATAGTAGTAAGTGATAAACTATATACTGCTTCTATCCTCAAAAAACTCATAGGCTAGTAGGGGAAAAGATTACATAAGCAGCTCTAATACTAATAGAGGTAGAAATAAAGTACGGTGGAAACCCAGAGGAGGGAAACAGTACTTCCAGTCGAGGAGAATTAAAAGAGGCTTTTGTAGGGAAGCTCTATTCGTTAAAAGTAAATATCCAAGAAAATGGATGTTTGGGGATGGTAGGGAAAAAACATTCCAAGCAGAATGAACTCTAGGAATAAAACATGGGTAAATGAAAGTATGGCCTGTATATTTATGGAAAAATGAATTTAGCTGCTTAGATAGTACTTATCAAAGGGATTATCCTGAGAAATGGAGTAAGTTTAGTTAAGTAGAAACAAATCACTAAAGAGTTTAAATATTTAAGAAGTTTTAGCATTTTTGTTTTCTAAGTAAATGTGAGCCATAGAATGTTCTTATGCAAAGAGATGCAATCAGAGCAGTGCTGTAGGCACCCTAACTGGAGATACTCATTGAGCTCTGTATACATGCCAGGTTCCTTGTCAGGTGCTAGGAAATTAAAAGGTACAAAGGCCCAGCTCCTATCTTCAGGAATTCAGATTTCCTGGGAAGATGTGTTTGGATACAAATAATTTCAATTCCTTAAGATAGATGCAAATACACTGTATGTTAATTATACTTCAATTTAAAAAAAAGATAATTGTAATGATAGACACATGTTGTGCATAGAGTAGGACTTCAGGAAAGAGTTCATAAATGCACTAGAGGAGTCACCAAAGAAATAGTGTTTGAGAGAAGACTTAAAGGATGAATAACAATTTCCGATGAGACAAATCTAGGGAGGGAATTCCAGGTAGAAGGTACAACATATACAAAGGCTCGGCAGCTTAGGAGCATTGTAGATTTGGTAGAACCAGAAGTAACTAAGTATTGTTAAAAGTTAAGATGAAAAAAAAAAAAGATGGACTAGTAGGTGTATTAGTTTCCTAGGGCAACCATAACGAAGTATCACAATTAGTTGGCTTAAAACAACAGAAATTTATTCTCTCACGGTTCCATAATGCCAAAATCAAAGTGTTGGCGGGGCCACGCACTCCGTCCTAAGGTTCTACAGGAGAATGCGTTCTTGCCTCTTCGAGCTCTTGGTGGCCCCAGGCATCCCTTGGTTTGTAGCTGCATCATTCTGATGTCTGCCTCTGTCTTCACATGGCCTTCTTCCCTGTATGTTTTTGTCTCTATGTGTTCTTCCCTTTATAAAGGCACCAGTCATTGGATTTGGGGTCCATCCTAGCCTAGCATGACCTCCTCTTAATTTGATTACATCTGCAAAGACTATTTCCAAATAAGGTCACTTCCATAGGTTCTGGGTAGACATAAATTTTAGGGGGGGATACTACTCAACCCATATAGTAGGCAGCATCTTACCATGAAAGCCTTTATGTCTCCTGCTAAGGAGTCTGGTTTTATTTCAAAGTAGGCAAAGAGAAGTCATTAAAGAATTTTAGCAGAAGATTGGCATGACTTCCATGTATAGAGAACAGACTGGAGAGAGGAGTAAGACTAGAAGCAAGGAAATTCCTAAGAAGGTTATTGTAGTAGTACAGTGGGGAGATAATAAGGGCCCAGGTTAGTGTTGTAACACTAGCAGGGCAGCAGAGAGTTATGTAAAGGCTAAAAATGTAGATGAAGAGACCAGTTAGTAGGGTCTATAATAATATTATTGAAAGATAAGAGATTAATTTAGGAAAGTGGCTGTGGGAATAGAGAAAAAGGTAATGTAAACTGTAGTAGAGCTGTAGTAGAGATAAAACAGAGTTTGTGAGCCTCAGAATTGTTCAGACACCAACATGGTTATGAAATCACTTATTTCCCCTGTAAAGGACGAGTCTTTTTCTGGGTACTCGCGGTTAAGGACTTCTATCCCTATGTAGTATTTATTCTGCTTTAGGTTTTGGATAGCTATTTATGTGTTTGTCTTCCACTAGGGTTATAAGTTCCTTGAAAGAAGGAACTGTATCTTTTCTATACTTTATGTGCTTTTCACATAGTCAAGTATTCAATAAATGTTCATTTTTTAAAGATATGATGCAGTTGGTTAAAATCATAAAACTTTATTACAGAAAGATTATTAGAGATTAATTTAGTCCAACCCCCTCATTTTATAGTTGAGAAAACTGAAACTGTTAGATGTTAAATGATTGTTTAGAGTCTCTGAACTACCACTCTAGTTTTTTCCCCTATAAATCACCAAATAAAAAGTTAAGAAAACTAACCCCAAACTTTATCACCTTAATAAAGGCTTTATATATATGTATATATATACACATATATATATATATATACGTGTATATATATACATATATATATATTTTGGAGCCTTCAGTCTTCTTGTTCTGGAAGAAACATTAACCTTTGTCATTCTGTGACAGAACTACTGCCAGGATGAATCAATTTGCTCTATTACCTCTATCCTCTAATTTTCTCTTCTCTTTGTGTGATGGGAGCCTTGTTTCAGTAGTTCTCCATCCTGTCTTTTAAGGGACAAGTTCATTTCGGGATAAGAAAATATGTCATGCCTCCAATAGAACAGCTGCCCTTGATGGTATCTGTGTGGCTCTATCATGATGCCAGCATGTGACACTGCCCCTAAGCACTTGAAAAGTATGTGGACCAGAATGTTGAAGATGAAATGATGTTGGGAAATTGTCCGGAATCCAGTATGGATCATTAATAAGCATAAAGTGGAAATAATTACAGACCTCGTACTTGGTCTACTAGTTGTATTATTGCTGGAATTAGGAAGCTATGTATGAAGATTTCAACATTCTACTTATCTTTTAAAATGGGACTTTGTTATCATACGTGCAACTCCTACTGAATTTATACCTACTACTTTTTTGGCCATGTTTCAGACAAAGATGGGATAAACTTTAAGAAAACTGTGCCCAGTGTGATTTCTTCATTATAAGCATTCATCTCATTTTGTATATCTACCCCAGGTTCTTTCCTTGTCAGACAGAACTGTATATTTCGTTTCTTTTTTGTGTAGTGGATAGACCAGACAGGTGCAGCCTCACAGAAGAAGGCTTTCCATTCAGCAGGATCAGAAGTAGAATTCAACTCCTATCGGCACCAGCTGCGAATCCAGGACCAAGAATTTCAGGAAGGCTTTGATGGTGGCTGGTGCCTCTCTATGCATCAGCCCTGGGCTTCTCTGCTTGTCAGAGGGATCAAAAGGTAAGGATGGAAATGAGTCTTGGCAGTGGAAGATTTTACAGTGACATAAACTTGATTTAGAACTATGAATTGGGGAGGTGCCTGGGTGGCTCAGTCGCTTAAGCATCCAACTCTTGATTTTGGCTTAGGTCATGATCTCAGGGTTATGAGATCGAGCCCTGAGTTGGGCTCTGTGCTGGGCATGGAGCCTGCTTAAGATTCTCTACCCCCCCCCCCAACCTCTCTGTTTCTCTCTCTCAAAAAAAAAAAGAAAAAAACTTATGGATTAGAATTCATTTTCCCCAATCTAGTGATGATTTATAATACTCTTCATATAGAACTTTCAGCAATCTATTCATGTTATTGATTTGGTAGTAGTGCTTTTATTGAGTAGTTTAAAAGAAAAACCGAGGTTAGAAAAATAGAGGCTCCTACTCATAACAAAGAATAGAATACCAGTTTTTCATCTTTGAAGAAAGTCTTTTTTTTTTTTTTTTAAAGATTTTATTTATTTATTCGACAGAGACAGCCAGCGAGAGAGGGAACACAAGCAGGGGGAGTGGGAGAGGAAGAAGCAGGCTCATAGCAGAGGAGCCTGATGTGGGGCTCGATCCCATAACGCTGGGATCACGCCCTGAGCTGAAGGCAGACACTTAACCACTGTGCCACCCAGGCGCCCCAGAAGAAAGGCTTTTTTTTTTTTTCAAGATTTTATTTATTTGTCGAAGATAGCACAATCAGCGGGAGTGGCAGGCAGAGGGAGAAGCAGGCTCCCTGCTGAGCAAGGAGCCAGATGCGGACCGTGACCCAAGTGGAAGGCTGATACTTAACCGACTGAGCCACCCAGGCATCCCTGGAAGAAAGTCTCTTGACAAGACTTGGCTTTGCCTTTGTATTATAGCACTCAGCAGCATTAATGATTTGATCCTATTTGAAATTCAAAGTTTTTATACGTATTTATTAATTTCTTAATACATCAGCCCAACTCTGGTTTTGTTTTTCTATCATATATCTATCTACTAATCTGAGGAACCATATCAAGAAACTATTTTACCACAAATTCCTTTTCTACAAAAAAGTGCAGGATTTAGTAAAAGTTAAATAGAAGTATTACGAAGTTGAGTCATTGTACCTATTAATGATGGTCAGAACTTACTGTTGTATGGTTTCATGTTTCTTCTCAATTCAATTTTAAAAAGTTTTTTTGGAGTGCATGGCTGGCTCAGTTGGTAGAGCATGTGACTCTTGGTCCTGGGATTGTAAGTTTGAGCCCACATTAGGTATAGAGATTACTTAAAAATAAATTCTTTAAGGGGCGTCTGGGTGGCTCAATTGTTAAGCGTCTGCCTTCGGCTCAGGGCGTGATCCCTGCGTTCTGGGATCGAGCCCCACATCAGGCTCCACCGCTGGAAGCCTGCTTCTTCCTCTCCTGCTCCCCCTGCTTGTGTTCTCTCTCTTGCTGGCTGTCTCTCTCTCTCTCTAAGTAAATAAATAAATAAAATCGTTAAAAATAATAATAATAAAATATTTTAAAAAATTAAAAAATAGTTTTTTCTCTGCTTTTGTAAATATAAATAGAAAATTGGAAAATACAGTAAAACAGCCAGAAAAAGATCATGTATAATCCCACCACTTAGAAACAGCTACTGTTAGGGGCGCCTGGGTGGCTCAGTCAGTTGCGCATCTGCCTTTGGTTCGGGTTGTGATCCCGGGGTCCTGGGATTGAGCCCCATGCCCCCGTGTCGGGCTCTCTGCTCAGCGGGAAGCCTGCTTTTCCATCTCCCTCTGCCTGCTACTTCCCCTGCTTGTGCTCTCTCTCTCTGTCAAATAAATAAATAAAATCTTTAAAAAAAGAAAGAAAGAAAGAAAAAGAAACAGCTACTGTTAGCATTTTAGAGGGTTCACTTATATTTTTTTTCCTGGGCAAATTGTTCTATAGTGAGATAGTAATATATATTGTTTTACTTCTTTCACTTTATCATTTCAACATATTCATTTTTCCAGTTTTATTGAAATGGAATTAGCATATAACATATTAGTTAAAGGTATGCAGTATAATGATTTGATATATAAGTATGTATTTTTAGGGGCACCTGGGTGGCTCAGCCATCAAGTGTCTCCCTTCGGCTCAGGTCATGATCCCAGGGTCCTGCTCCCTGCTCAGTGGGAAGCCTGCTTCTCTCACACTCCCCCTGCTCACGTTCCCTCTTTTGCTATCTTTCTCTCTGTCAAAGAAATAAAATCGTAAAAAAAAAAAGTATATGTTTTTAAATGATCGCCTCAGTAACGTTAGTTAACATCCATTACCTCACATAGTTACAAATTTTTTGTTTGTCATGATAACTTTTTTTAAAAAAGATTTTATTTATTCAAGGGGATGGGGAGAGGGAGAAGCAGGATCCTTACTGAGCAGGGAGCCTAATAGCTGCCTGGGATCATGACCTGAGCCCAAGGCAGATACGAAACCAACTGAGTCACAGGTACTCCTGTCATGAGAACTTTTAAGATCTACTTTCTTAGCAGCTTTTAAATATACAATACAGTATTTTTAAAAATTTAATTAGTTGATTTTATTTATTTGAGAGAGAGAGCATAAGCAGGGGGGAGTGGCGGAGGGAGGGGGAGAAGCAGGCTCCCGCTGAGCAGAGAGCTCCATGTGGGGCTCTATCCCAGGACCTCTGGATCGTGACCTAAACCAAAGGCAGATGCTTAACCAACTGAGCCACCCAGTCACCCCTATACAATACATATTGTTAACTGTAGTCACCAGCTGTACATTACTTCCCCAGGACTTACTTATAACTGAAAGTTTTGACTATCTTCACCCATTTACCTCTGGCAACCACCAGTTTATTCTCTGTATCTATGAGTTTGTTTTTTTTCAGATTCTATATATAAGTGAGATCATACAGTATTTAGCTTTTTCTGTCTGATTTAGCACAATGCCCTCAAGGTCTATCCATGTTTTAAATTAAATGGCTGAATTTCCTTTATTTTTATGGCTGAATAATGTTCCACTGCGCATATATACCACATTTTCTTTTTTCTTTCTTTTTTCTTTTTTAAAGATTTTACTTATTTATTTGACAGAGAGAGAGACAGCCAGCGAGAGAGGGAACACAAGCTGGGGGAGTGGGAGAGGAAGAAGCAGTCTCCCAGTGGAGCAGAGAGCCCGATGTGGGGCTCGATCCCAGGACCCTGGGATCATGACCTGAGCCGAAGGCAGACGCTTAACAACTGAGCCACCCAGGCGCCCCTACGTTTTCTTTATCCATTCATCCATCAGTGGACATTTGGTTGTTTCCATGTCTTGGCTGTTGTAAATAAGGCTACAGCAAATGTGGGGGTGCAGTTATCTTTTTTTCCCCTTTCTGTTTTGTCTGTTAGAATTTACTATGCCTAGGCAGTGTCCTAACTCATAACAGTAATAATACATTATATTTAAATAGATTTTTACTGTTTTAAAAGTAGTAGCTCTATGAAATAGATTAGGCCAGTATTATTACAGTCTTGCACAAATGAAGACACTTAGGTAAGCAAAGGTAAAGTAGCTTTCTCTGAATTACAAAGCTAATTTGTAGCGGAGATGGAACTAGAGTTCAAGTTTTTTAAGTGTTATTTCCATTCTTACTATGTAACCTTCAATCACTTTTCTTCTGACAGAAATTTTTTATTGGCACTTAGGATCAGTCATTTCTACTGTGGTGTTTTCATTATTAGCTATGATTTCCCTGCTTCATCAAGGTGCATTACCATTTTTCTCCCCTCTTGAAGGTCAGGCCTTCTCGCTTTGGCTTGTAATTGTTTTATAGTTCGTATGTGTAGTGCCATTAGAACAAATGCACGTGAATCTGCTTCTGCTTCAGGGCAGCTGGGCCCTCAGATACCTGTTTTTCTCATTCAGTTGTCTACAATTTGGTTATCTTCTCCATCTTCCAAAGTAGAAAACTAAACAGCTTGCCTTCTGCTGAGAGAATCAGAATGTTTACATTTCTCTCATCCTATTTTGGATCTGTGTTATTCAGATTTTGTTACTGAAAAGAACAGATGAGACCACAATAACTAATCCCACAGAAATAAAATGGGTGGTTCTGCCATATTTGTGAGACCATTTTCTCAGTAACCCTTCAGGTTATTTAGTGTGGAAAGAGGAAAACTAATGATTCATTCTTCATTTATTGATCATCTGCTATGTGCCTGGCACTCTTTCAATTCATCTATCTTGGAAAATGAAGAATATGAGAAATTCCCTATTTTCCATTATAAGAATAATGTAATAGGGGTATGTTACCAACGTACTTATTTCATTTGTTTGGAACTAAAAGAGGAACATCCTTTTTTTCTTTTTCTTTTATTTTTTGTTTGAGTACAGTTGACACACAGTGTTACATTAGTTTCAAATGTACAGCTTAGTGATTGACAAGTTTATACATTACGTTTCGTTCACCACAAGTGTAACTACCACGTGTCCCATTACATTGCTACTACAGTATCATTGTATTCCTTATGCTCTGCTTTTTATTCCCGTGATTTATTCATTCCATAACTGGAATCTCGTACCTCCCTCTCTCCTTCACTCATATTGCCCATTTCCCCCTCCCCTAGGAACATCCTTTGGTAATCCTTGGAGAGTAATTAAATTCTCTTGAATGCATTGTTATTCCACTTAAAGATTCTTTCAAACTAGTCAAGTTGTTTAATTATCTACAAAGAACATAATCCTTTATAGAATACTTAGAAAATATAAATGAATGTGGTTACAATTTAAAGAGTGAAGAAGATAAGTATTTTCATTTACTTAAATTCTGTTAAGTAATAATTATAAAAGTACTAGTCTTAGAGATTTGTGTGTTAGTGAGGATTTTTCTGTTAGGTTAGAGACAATTAACAAAGCTTCCAAGAAAAGGTTAGCCTTTGACTCAAAGAAGAGCAAGGATTTCCTTTTTTGTGGAACAACTTACATGCCTTGCAAATGTAAGATTTGGGGGCATTGGGTGGCTCAGTTGGTTAAGCGTCTGCTTTCGGCTCGGGTCATGATCCTAGAGTCCCAGGGTTGAGCACCACCACCCCCCATGTGTCATATGGCTCTCCTTGCTCAGCGGGGAGTCTGCTTCTTCCTCTCCCTCTGCCCCTCCCCCCCTCTTGCTCATGTTTTCTCTCTCTCTCTTGCTCACTCTCAAATAAATAAATAAAATCTTTAAAAAAAAAAAATGTAGGATTTGGGTGGTAGAAGTCCCAGGGCTAGTGAAAGAGCTACTGAGAGCTACTCTGAGTTACAGAGATCAGGTAAAAAGTAGGACCTGAAAGACTTGAATTGTCTGTGTGTTTTTTTTTGTTTAAGATTTTATTAATTCATTTGTCAGAGAGAGAGAGCACGTGCACACAAGCAGGGAGAGTGGCAGGCAGGAGGAGAAGCAGATTCCCCACTGAGCAGGGAGCCCGATGCAGAAATCAATCCCAGGACTCTGGGATCGTGACCTGGGCAGAAGGCAGATGCTTAACCGTCTGAGCCACCCAGGCACCCAAATTGTATTGTTCTGATAATAGGAAAAGCTAGAAAACTCGGTTCCATCACTCCAGTGAAGGGTATTGTATGTTTTTCACACAAATACCCCTCTTTGTGAGATATATTCTATAGGTCTCTTGGTTCAACTGGATGATTTGCTGTATTAAATGAGATCCTCTGGGGGCGCCTGGGTGGCGCAGTCCTTGAGCGTCTGCCTTCGGCTCAGGGCGTGATCCCGGCGTTATGGGATTGAGCCCCACATCAGGCTCCTCCGCTATGAGCCTGCTTCTTCCTCTCCCACTCCCCCTGCTTGTGTTCCCTCTCTCGCTTGCTGTCTCTCTCTGTCACTTAAATAAATAAATAAATCTTAAAAAAAAATAAATAAATGAGATCCTCTGGCATACTACAGTTTATATCCTTCCCACTAAATTTGTAACTGTTTTAAGGGTGGAGGGCAGAAGCTGGTACACTCCTCACAGAGGACGACTTTGGATAGCAGCCACAGCCAAAAGACCCTCCCCTCAAGAAGTCTCAGAACTCCAGACTACATATCGTGTTCTTCGTGGGAAAGGTAACAGCCATATACTCTCCTTTCAGTATTACTTGATGGAGAGAAGTCATTGTTGACATTCCTCTTCTTTCATTTCCTTCTTCCTACGACTTTCTTTTTTCTGGGGGTGGGGTGTGAGAGCACTTTCATCTTTGTGTATGTTTGTTTAGTGGCAGATTATAGACGCTGTTCAAAGCATTAATTCACCAAACAATAAAAATAAAAATAACAGTTCCTAACACCAGAAATCGACCAACTAGTTTTAATTTATTTATTTTTTTTAAGTAGGCTCCACACCAAGCATGGAGCCCAACGTGGGGCTTGAAATGACAACCCTGAGATACGACCTGAGCTGAGATCAAGAGTCGGACGCTTAACTGACTTGAGCCAGTTTTAATTGCATCCGAGGAAATTTTTCCTTCCCTTCTTGTCTTTTCTTTCTTTCTTTCTTTCTTTCTTTCTTTCTTTCTTTCTTTCTTTCTTTCTTTCTTTCTTTCTTTCTCTTTCTTTCTTTCTTTCTTTCTTTCTTTCTTTCTTTCTTTCTTAAATTGTGAGAGCAAAATGACTACTATAGACTCTGGGATTTTTAGATTGGGAAGAACAATCACAGTAAGAATTTTTGTGGGGGAGTGACCTAAATAGACATCTGCTGTGGAATTTGGACAGGTCAGAGTTGGTTGACTTAAGCAGTGTATTTTGGGAATCATCCCAAGCACATCAAGTTTGGATCCAAAAAACCACTTCTGACCCTTAGGTGTCTTGTTTTTCTTCCTCTTAATCTAACTCATACAGTTGTTTTGAAGGTAGAATGAGAGGATAATTACAGAATTACCTTTAAAAGTTTTTAGGACACCAAAGTTTTGGGAATCAAAAGTGCATGTTTCCTTAAAAGCTCATTTTTGTTTTGACTGATATGACTGGCTTGTTTTGAAATTGTCTTGTCTTTTTTTTTTTTTTCCTAACTCCTTATGTTCTGTCATTCTTATATTTTTTTACTACATTTTTTTGTTTTTTCTCTTCACACCTATAGCTTGTTTCCAAAACCCATCACCACCAAATTCAAGGCTAATCCAGTTGAGTATAGGTGGAATTGATTTGTTTGAAGTTGTATCGACCTTGAACTTTGATGGTGTATGGGTAATTTTTTTTTTATAGCTTAGGATGTGGATAGTGGACTAAGCCAGCCACTCACTAAATTTTTTGCTAAAATACAAACATTTGTGCTAAATAAAAACATCATGTTTTTCTGTGTCTACAAATAGATAATAGAGAAAGCGATTTGTTCAGAATTGGAAACAGAGTCGTGAGTTTCAGGTTCACAAAAAAGGAAATTTATATGATCCTTCCGTTATTCTTGATTCAGATGTGGAATTTCCCAACGACTATCCATCAGGTTGTCTTCTGGGCTGTGTGGACCTCATTGACTGCTTGTCCCAGAAGGAGTTTAAGGATCAGGTGAGTAAAGAATAATTCTCTTGGACATGTGCCTGTTTTGCTACCATAGTTGACTTGTAGATCCTTCAACATAGAATGTCATGGAGATAGTAAGGTGTTAGCAACTGAATTTAGACATGCAAGGATAATCTTTTCATAGGGAAATACTGAAGAGAAAAAAGATCAGGGCTGAAGCAGAAAAACTAGTGATGTTTTGGTTTCTGACACATGTACATTTCTGCATGACAAGCTGTTGCCCCCATCAGGCTAATGAGTACAGAGTCCTCATCCTTTCATAAAACCTTGCTGCTTTTTGTAAAGAAACAACTCCATTATCCCTTAAATTATTTCAGTTAGATGGTGGAAATGATAGGATTTATTATTTTGGAACATTTGGTCCAGGCCAGAGAATTCATGATAGGCAAGTATGTTTGAATTCTGATTGCCTGGACTGTGCAGTCAGGGTATGTGTGAGAGAGAGAGAGAGAGAGAGTGTGTGTGTGTGTGTGTGCGCGTGCGTGTGAGCGTGTGTGTGTGTGAGCGTGCGTGTGTGTGAGCGTGCGTGTGAGCGTGTGAGTGCACACGCACGTGCATGCACATATGTAGGTATGTATTTTGATTTATTTTGATCTCTGAAGATTGAACTGACGCAACTGGAGTTCATTTTTGAACAGCAGAGGGAGCTGAAGGACTTTAGCTTAATTGGAGAACTCCTGAAATTTAGAGCTTTATATATAACATTTATATATATTATATTTATTTATTATATTTAAGTTCAGACCAGCAGAAATCCAAAAGTTCTTCAACAGTTGCTTTAGGCAACTACTGTGCCTAGGAAAATGTTCTGCAGTTTCATTTTTCTCAGTAAATTGTTTTCCAAATTCATTTGCCTTTGAATAGTTATTACTGTTTATAAAAACTGTTCCTATCTATCTTACTCTCTCTACCTTTTCCTCATAGATTTTAACCAATCATTAGTATCCCTTTAGTTTTCTGTCTTTCATTTTCTTGTGGATCGCCTCCTCAGCCCTTCTCTGATTACTTTATATATATGAGGACATTGCATGCATTTTGGCATGAATTTGATCCCTAGCCTTTTGTTCTACCCTTATTACTTAATCCAAACCTAGGCAAAACCATAGACATATGGAGGCCCTTTGTTTTCCTCACTCTTGTGCCTGCGCGTCTGCGTCTTTCACCCATTTTTCCAGGATCTTCTTTGCTCTCTTCCTCTCCCTTTTTTTTTCAGTCTAGAAGTAAAAATTATAAAAATTCCATACATTGGTATTGGCTTTATTGTTTTTTTTAAAAAAGATTTTATTTATTTGAGAGGGAGAACGTGCATGTGCGTGCACGCAAGTGTGTGCGCAGGAGCCAGGGGAGGGGCGGGGAGAAAGGGAGAAGCAGGGAGCTGAGCAGGGAGCCCAATGCAGGGCTCAATTCCAAGACCCTGAGACGGTGACCTGAGCTGAAGGCAGACACTTAACCAACTGAACCACCCAGGCACCCCAGGCTTTATAGTTTTAAAGACTCTCACAGTCATTAATAGCTTAGTATAACTTAATATGTCATTAATATGTTTTCTTCGTAGGATATTTGCATTCTAAAAGGGAACTCAGGAGCATCTGGCAGTGTGGGTGGTGGGGTTTGGTGAAGGCCTTCCTTTATTTTCTTAAGTGTCGATCAAGCAAACCACCATCTGATACAGGGTCAATTGATTTCAATCACTAGACGGCCAATCTTTCTTTCTTTTTTTTTTTTTTTTAAAGATTTTATTTATTTGACAGAGATAGAGACAGCCAGCGAGAGAGGGAACACAAGCAGGGGGAGTGGGAGAGGAAGAAGCAGGCTCTTAGCGGAGGAGCCTGATGTGGGGCTCGATCCCATAACGCCGGGATCACGCCCTGAGCCGAAGGCAGACGCTTAACCGCTGTGCCACCCAGGCGCCCCCTAGATGGCCAATCTTTCTGCCACAGGTTTGTGTAGAGAAGGGTAGGAAACTGTAATCCTAGTCTGTGGAGTATAGCAAAGTTTATGGGAATTAGAAATGTAATTAACAAAACAAATCTTTTTGGTTTCTCGCAGATACCTCTCTTTCAGGTCAGCATGATACTCCTCTTCAAGCTTAGATTCTTGTCCTTTATCCTGAGGATGCTGAGGGCAGCACATAGAAATGTTGGAATCCTCCCATATGTTCCCAGCTGGAGGTCCTGGCAACTCTCCCTCTGAATTTCCCTGATGTATGACATTAGAGTATCCCCAAACACTGGAAGCCAGTAGGCTTCATCATACAGGAATCCCTTACTCATTTTCCCTTTGGTCAGCTTTTCTAGGGCTTTCCTTCACTGTTTCTTTTCTTGTTTGGGGGTATCTCAGGAATGGATTCATAATTTATATTAGACCTATTTGGGGATTATTTATTGGGTAAGGATCTTTAAAAATTGTAGCTTTGATATTTGGCTGCCTTTTAGAAAATGTCTCAAGCATCCTTGGTAATCTGCCTGTCTCTGACCTATGGTTCTATGATGTAAGAAATGTGATTACCTAGCCTGTTTTACAAACCTTACTCTCATTTCTGTAAGAATGAGTTGAAAGTTTAGGAGTAATAGCCCTAGACTAGCATTTCCCAAACTATTCTATGCATAAGTGTTCTCTGGAGGCATAAAAACAGAGGAGGTCATTCTCTATGGACACATACATTTGGAAAATGTATTTGTATCAAGTAATGTATTTGTTTACTGCAGACCTTTTCAGAGCCCTTAATATGCTAGTGTGCATAATGACTCTGATACATCTAGTGGGTATAACATACAGTGTTCCAAAAACTTTTAGACCATAAAATCCCCTCTCCCCACCCCATGCACACTACCTAGTTACATACTGCAGAACTGGTATCTTGTGGTATATACAGCTTAGAAAGTGCTAGTCTACATATGTTTGGTTTTCTTTTATTCTCGTAGGTCATCTCACGAGGGAGAATCATCCAGGAATCGGTTTCTTGACCTATGTCTTCTTTCTGCATATTCACACTCAGTTCTCGTCACCCAGCTGAATTATATTTTCTGTGAAAACTGGTGTAGATCTAGGAATTTTTATTTCAACTGAAGCTAATCTCCTTAGATGACTTGGACCACATTTTACTTCTCCATCTTGTTCCTAACTTTTTCCTTCCGCAAAGAAACTCAGTAACTTACTTCCTGACCTCATATTCCTGGCCTTTCTTTGATAAGTTAAAATATACTAAGCCCTCACTATTTTGGGCATAGTGTGATCATTTAGCATCTTAAAAGAATAAAAAAAACAGAAAAGGTTTTATTAGTGGTTGTTTAAAATCAAGTACACTATACTCTAACTGATTTTTAAAAATATGTGCTAAAAATGCTTTGCCCTGAGCTAAGAAGTCCTCTTCCTTTTATCTTCTAAGAGTAGTATGGCTGGCATGGCTAATTTGTGCCAGAAAAAAATCCCTCTAGACCCTCAGCCCTCCTGAGTAATGGCAGGGAATCAACCTAGACAAGGTAGGAATGATACAGAAAAGGCTGTGGGCTCAACTCAAAAGAGAAAGGTAGATGAGAGCCATCTAGTTACAACTTCTCCTGTATTCCCCTGGAAGGAACCCATGCCGTTTGCCAGCATTTTATCTGCCAGCAGCAGATGTAAGCTCTCAAAAACAGCAGGGAGGATGTTGACTGCAACAATGCATCAAGGCTGTGGTTTGTAACCTCAATAGTAAGGCAGTTAAAACTTTTTTTTTTAACAAAGACATTTTGATTGCCAAATCCATAACCATTAGCAGCTGTGGTTTGAACAGTTCTCTAGACCTAACAAGTTTTCAAACAGAAAGTTGAGTTGGTGGCTTTTGTTTCTACTTGTCTGTGTTGTGTTTGTGCTATTTATATCTCTGCCTTCAATAGAGAATCTGATTTGTCTGAAATCTCCAAGGTCATTGATTGTTCTGTTTCTTCTGACTAAATCCATTCCTCTCCTGCCAGCTTACTGACCCTTCAGTCCATTTGATCTTATGGTTTTTATAATCGCCAAGACCCTATCTTTAAAGAACTATACTGAAGCAGTTCTGCTGGGTGTCTATGTAATTGACATCAGCAATAGAATTGAAGTCTTCAGTGGGGAAGAGAGTATTACTTGTTCTTTCTCCTATAAGGGTATCCAAGTGAAACAGATCTTCATGAAGATTTGTAAAAATCATGTGTGGATATCATCAATGTGTTGTCTGTAGGTCTGAGAGGTGAGAAATTAGAGGATGAAGGAATAATCAATATTCAAAACAGGCATTAGCTTTGAAAAATGCAGAGTCCCTAAATTCCCCAAATTTCTTCCTTCTTTGTTTTAAAGTAAGCTCTGTGCCCAACATGGGGCCTGAGCTCACGACTGTGAGATCAAGAGTCGTGTTCTCTACTAAGCCAGCCAGGCCCCTCTGCAAATTTTCTTTTAAAATATGTGAAAATGGGGACGCCTGGGTGGCTCAGTCGGTTAAGCATCTGCCTTTGGCTCAGGTTGTGATCCCAGGGTCCTAGATGGAGCCCCACACCGGACTCCCTGATTAGTGGGGAGCCTGCTCTCCCTCTGTCTGCCGCTCCCCGGGCTTGTGCTCTCATTCTCTCTCTCTCTGACAAATAAATAAATAAAACCTTAAAAAAATGTGAAAATGTCCTCTCTGTTGTACTGAGAAAACCTGCATATTTATAAACCTAAAAATGTGTATTCCTAAGGGATCATGAGGGTTGTGTCAGAGACCCAACAAAGAGGGGAACTGTCTGTCTGCCACAACTAGCCTAACCCTAGGCAGTTCTTTAAAATCACAGCTCACTTGAGTGAAACAGGGAATGTATTTTCAGAATTTTCATGAAGACTAGAATATTTACTAGAATTTCTAGGTCAGAACAGACTGTCTTTGCAGTTGTTTTATAACCTGAGTGTCAAGTGCCCACATGCTGAGTTGAGGACAACCATGTATATTTTTTAGTAATCTAGAAAGCATTATACTTTCTATTGTACTTATCCTGAACAGAGGAGGGAAATATTAACACTTGTCTATGCATTTATGTAAGTTCTTTAATGTTTAGCTTTTCATCTGAAAATGAACATATAATTCTTTTTTTTTTTAAGATTTTATGTATTTGAGAGAGCAAGAGAGCACAAGTGGAGACAGAGAGAGAGAGAGCACAAGTGGAGGCAGAGAGAGAGAGGGAGAAGCAGACTCCCCACTGAGCAGGGAGCCTGACATGGAATCATCGCCTGAGCTGAAGGCAGACACTTAGCTAACTGAGCCACCAAGGCACCCCTGAAAATGAACATAAAATTCTTAAGATTTTCTTAAGTATTATTATAAATACTTGAGTGCCTACCATAAATCAGATTGTTCTAGACACTAAAAGAAACAAAAAGGTGAATCAGCCATGGGTTCTTCCCTCAGAATGTTTGAAAGACTACCAAATAGATAAAATATGGATGTAAACAAACAAATACAAAATAAAAAGCAAGATAACTGTCTTGAAAAGTAGAGCGTCTCTGAGGAATTTAAAGGAGGGAAAGGTTGCTTCCAGTTAGGAGGGATCCCAAAAGCCTTTATGAAGAATATGGCTTTTGAATTAGCTTTGAAGGGTAGTAATAATAAAATCTATCACTTTTTGATCAGCTGTTATGTACCAGACCTATCATGTATGTTCTAATCCTCACAAAAGCCTTCAAGCAAGGTATCATTACCCCTCTTTTAGGGATGAGGGAATTCAAGACTCAGTTAAAGTAACTTGCGTACTGTTAGTCAGTAAATGGTTCAATTGGGATTGCTGTTCAAGTCTTCCTCCTTAGTTGATTGAGAAGCATATTCCAAGGAGAGGGACAAGTGTGAGGTGGGAAGTTATGGGCCTGTCCAGAGAATAATAGCAAACCAGTTTGTTGAGAGAGGAGTATGGGTGAAGAAGAGGAAGAAGCAGCAAACAACAGTGGAAAAGTATGTTGTGGTCCAATGGTAGATAGCTTTGAAAGATAGGCTTTAGAGGTAAGACTTTTTCTGTAGTCAGTTGTGGAATGGATGAGGGGTGTTTGGAATGTGATCACGGCCTTGATTTTGGAAAATAGATCTGGCTGCAGTGTGGAAGATGGATTGCAGTGGAGAGCCTGAAGTTGGGAGACTAATGGGATGGCAGTTGTCATTCCAGGGTCAAGATATTTTTAAAAGTCTGTTCTAGGATAATGCCAGTGAAATTAGACAAGAGAGGGACAGATGTAAGAGGTGTTATGTAGGTAGAATCAATCACTTAATGTGACACCTTCATTTTACTTGTAAGTAAACTCAGGCTTAGAGAGAAAGTGGTCTGCTTGGTCTAGAAGGAATCTGCTATAGACTTGCTATCTTCTTGCAGTCTGTTCAAGGCTTCTCGATTTGTCATCTAGTATGCTGTATGAACCAGGTGGCAAATTACCTCTCTAATTTACGATTTAATTGTTTGGAATATTATATAACATACATTCAGCAAGTATTTATTGACTGTCTGTCATGTGCCACACACTGTGCTAAAGACTGAGGATCTAGAGTTTTAACGAGATACTCAGTCTCTCTGGAGTGAGGCAAGAAAACCCAACCATACTAATTACCATATGAAAAAGGAATGCACAAAAGAGAGGCCCTAACTCCTATCTCATCTTGGCTGGAGGCCAGGTGGGGAGGGTTCAGGAAGCTTCTACAAAAACGGTGCGTCCTGAAGAAAGAATTTCTGTCTTCCTCAACATATGGTATCATGTCTCCATACTTTTGTCCACCAGGATAGTTTCTGTTCATCCTTTAAAACAGCTCGGAAGTCACCCTCTCTGTAGGGTCTTCCTGGAGCTCAGTCCATTTCCTCCCTGACGGGACTAATCCGCTTCCTTCTCTGGTCTACTGTGTTCATATTCCTATTATTGCTCTGGCAGGTGAGTTGGACCGAAAAGAACAGATGATTGAAATGTTTAGGAGGTAAAGTCTATAGGACTTGGTGATTTGATTGGATATGTAAAATGGGAGAGAGAAGTCTAAGATAAACAGGTTTCTGGCTCTGGCAAGTGGGTGAATGGTAGTATCATTAGTCCAGATAGAGTATACAAAAGAAGAGAATTTTCTTTTAAGATAAATAATTTTAAATGACCTGTGGTAAAGAAAACCTATACTGTGGCAGTAAAAGAAAGATGTTCTGTAGTATGTAATCACCATACAAAATTTTTTTTTTATGATTAAAAAAACAAATTAATTCTAGGGGTGCCTGACTGGCTTAGTTGGTAGAGCATGCAACTCTTGATTTCACGGTTGTGAGTTTGAGCCCCACGTTGGGTGTAGAGAGTACTTAAAATAAAATCTTAAGAAAAAAAATGACACACAGTGTTATTATTTTTTATTTGGATAGTTTAAAATGTTTTAATCTTTAATTTTGTTCTGAAAGAAAATGTTTTAATCTTTAATTTTGTTCTGAAAGACAAATGTCATTTTATGAAGGGGTATTATTAATGGTAGTAGCACCAGATTGCCTAACAATGATCTTACCTTGGTAGGTTAACTGATGTCAAAGGATGCTCTGAGCTCTGCCTCAGAATAGTTTTTCTCAGTTGAGTCAACCAGCCGTTGGGAGGTAAATTCTAAAATTGTCCGATCCCTTAACTCAAGAGGAGTTTTAGCATTCCGAGTTATTAGTCCCAACGTAGACTTCAATGTAGTATCTTTAATTAAGAGCAATTTTCTTTTAGTTCTCACTAGTTTAAGTTGGAGTGAAAGCCTGCTATATGAAATTTAAGACCAAAAATAGCTCATGTATGGGTGATTCCCATTTAGGTCTTTAAGAGTAAGGGCAGAAAAGCTATGAGGTTAATTTTAGAGAAAATATACTTGCTTAGGTTCTCTTGTGTATGGAGCTTCTAGCATAGGATTCCAAAGGACACAGAAAGCCACAGTGGAAGCTTAACTGTGTGAGTAGGATGGGACCAGGAAACCAATGCTATGTGGCTTCAGCTAGATCATTTTCCACAAATGGCTCTAAGACCCTTAAGCTGCATATTACTCATCCCTTACTCTTTTCACCTGGAGCAAATATGAACTCTGTAGCATTGAGCTGTAAACCCGCCCCCCCCCCCCATGCCCCGTCTTTGATACTGAACACATGATTTGAATTGAGTACTAGTACATGGGAGTTCAGCTATCCCACATTGGGCCAGCTGGTGTGATCTTTATCCAACTCCAGTTAGATATACAGTAGTCATCTTGTCAAAGCCTCACGACCAATATGTTAACTGATATGAGAAAACTTTTATCCTGATATGAGAAAACTTTTATCATCCAGTAGAGTGTGGCCTGAGGTACTAGTTGTGTGTCCTGTGAACACCTTGAATTGCTTTGAAGGAAAATGTAAGCAACTATTAGAGAACACAATTGCTTTCAGGATATGCTTCTTTGAATCTGTTGTGGTTGTAGCCTTTTTATCAGACTCATTTCCTTCTCTCTTTCTGAGTATTATCACCTCAATCTTCTTGGAGTTGGTTTTCAGCTAACTAGATTTCAGAGCCTGATTTCATGTCCTATCTAGTTCCCCAAAGTTCAAACCAAGAAAACCTATAGCAAATATATGTTCTTTGTCAGTGAGTTCCTTCTTAACTATTTGCTTTAGCTTTTAGCCCTCTGGAGACAGATACAAGACTTACAGGTCATCTGGGGATTTGTTGGGAAGGGTGACGTCGTTTAGGAGTTACTGATCATTTCAGGACAAGGACTAAATAAATGGAGGCTTGCAGAGTTGGTAAAAATGGCCACTTGGCTGTGAATTAGTTCTTACTGCCAAAAAACTACTAAACTTTTTTTCCCGTATGAAAATGTCAAAAGAAATGTTTTCTAGATGACTGGTGAACAAGTTTCCTCTGGAGAAGAGAAGAAAATGGCTGTTTAGTAGTTAATTACCTGTTATGTTAGACAGCTATGAAACTTATGAGCCATGAAAGAAGAGTAGGCCCAACACCGCCCCCCACCCCAGGCTGGAAACCAGGTGATAGGAGTCGTGTTTTTTCATAGGCAAGAACAGCAGCAACTTCCTGAGGAATCTGCTACTGAATTTGAATAGTTGCTTTGAGTTGCTTGATCTTACAATCCACATTCCCTAACCTGTCTGTTGTGCTATCTCAGTAACCCTTCCTCTAGCATCCTCTCTAAACTGGATATGATATTCAAAGTTTATTCACATTGTTTACAAATATGAACCTCCTTTCTCTTAATTAATTTACTTTTCTTTTGTTGTTGTTTTGTTGTTTTTAATGTAAGCTCTCTACCCATCGTGGGGCTTGAACTCACAACCACGACATCAAGAGTTGCATGCTCTGCCTACTGAGCCAGACAGGTGCCCCAATTTAGTTTTCTCTCCATCAGCGACATTATTTATTATTTAGTCTTTTGACTCTCAGACCAAAACTCCCTTTCTTGTAAATCACTGACTTGTTAGTGTTTAATGTGGTCCAAGTGCTCAGGCCCCAGTTGCAGAGATGATGCTTTTCTGGAGGTACTGAGGCTCTGCCAAACTGACTTTGCTTTAATGCATTCTGTCCCTTTTCCCAATGCATAGGCCTTACTTTTCTTTATTCTTTGCAGGCTGCTTTGTTCTTCAGCTCTGTTTCTTGTAAGCCTCCTGAAGTTTAGTAACAGAGCTTGGGAAAAGGGATATTCACATAAAACTTGAATTTAGAATAAGTTGGGAAAGTCAATTTTAATGTTTATCTTTATTGTGAGGCATGAATGGGTCCTAGGAACCTCTTGTTCTATAATTTCATTTATCTATCATTTTCCCCATTATTTGACATTTGCTTACTCTGTTAATATATGTCAGTGTAGGTAATATTAAACATAGGGCCTTATTGGCCCACTTGCCAAGACACAAAAGTTCTAATTTAGCTTGAGGGATAACAGATTATAGAGTAGCACCTGCTTTTACCCAGAGTTATAGTCCTAAGAGTCTCTAGTCCCAGCGTGTGCATATTTAGCATTAAGATAACCTTAATGCACAAGTTGATAAATTCATTATTCTTTCATTCAACAAATATTTATCGATTGCCTACTGTGTGCCAAGCATGATTCAAGGTGCTGAGGAGTAAATAAAATAGACAAAAATCCTTGCCTTCATGGAGCTTTCATCCTAGTAAAGGGAGGCCAAATTAAAAAATTTAGAGGTACCTGTCTGGCTCAGTTGGTAGAGCATGCAACTTTTTTTTTTTTTTTAAAGATTTTATTTATTTATTTGAGAGAGAGAGGGAGGGAGCGCACACAAAGTGGGGGAGGAGCAGAGGGAGAGGGAGGGGAAAGAATCTCAACCAGACTCTGCGCTGGGTTGGGGGGCTCCATCTAATGACCCTGAGATCATGACCTGAGCCTAAACCAAGAGTCGGATGCTTAACCAACTGAGCCACCCAGGCACCCTGAGTATGCGACTCTTGATCTCCAGATTGTGAGTTTGAGCTCTATGTTGGGTGTAGAGATTACTTAAAAATAAAATCTTTTAAAAATTTAAATAAGTAAATTATATTGTATTAGATGATGGTAAGTGCTGTAGGGAAAAAAAAGGAGAGAGGGGTTAAGTGTACCAAGTTTGTGAGGAGACTGGTGCTCTGACTTTAAATAGAATGATTAGGGAAGACTTACTGCAAAGTTGACATTTAAACAAAGTTCTGAAGAGAGAGAAGACATGTGGGTATCTGGGTGGCGGTGAGGGTGGGAGCATTCCAGGAAGAGGAAATAGGCAAGTACAAAGACCCAGGGGCAGGAACAACCAGGAAGTCAATGTGGCTGGAGTGCAGTGAAAGTGGGGGTGAAAGTAGTAGGAAAAGGTGACAGAGAGGAAATGGGGAGCCAGACTGTCAAGGGACCTGAAGGTCATGCTGAGGACTTAGGCTTTTATTCTGAGTGAGATGAAAAGCCACTGGAGGTGCGCCTGGGTGGCACAGCGGTTAAGCGTCTGCCTTCGGCTCAGGGCGTGATCCTGGCGTTCTGGGATCGAGTCCCACATCAGGCTCCTCCACTATGAGCCTGCTTCTTCCTCTCCCACTCCCCCTGCTTGTGTTCCCTCTCTCGCTGCTGTCTCTATCTCTGTCAAATAAATAAATAAATAAAATCTTAAAAAAAAAAAAAAAAGAAAAGCCACTGGAGAGTTTTAAGTAGAGGAGTGACATGATCTAATACCTTTTTTAAAAGAGTTCTGGCTGCCCTGTTAAAAATAGAAAAGAGAGAGGTTAAGGGCAGAAACAGAGAGACCAATTAGGAGATTATTGTGGTAATCCAGGGAAACATGATGGCTTGGACCAGGGAAGTAGCTGTGGAGGTCTTAGGAAGTGGGGAATTACTGGATATCCTTTGAAGGTGGAGTTAACAGGATTTCTTAGCGGGTTGGTTGTGGGGGTTTTGGCCTGAACAACCAGAAGGATGGAATAGCTAGTAGGCTGGCCATTCATTCATTCTTCATTTTAAGGGGGGGGAATAGATAGCAGGTTTGGACATGAATTCAGGATCTCTATTTTTAAAATTTATTTGTATTGTGATAAAATATACATGACATAAAACTTACCATTTTAACCATTTTTAAGTGTACAATTCAGTGGCATTAAGTACATTTACAGTGTTGTGCAACCATCGCCACTATCCATCTCCAGAACTTTTTCATCATCTTAAACAGAAACTCCATGCCCATTAAATAATAACTCCTTCTTCCTCCTCCCCCCAGCCCCTGGTAAGCTCTATTTTCTGTCTCTGTGAATTTGCTTATTCTAAGTACCTTATATAGGTACTCATCATGTAATATTTGTCCTTTCGTGTATGGTTTATTTCACTAAGTGTAATTTTTCAAGATTCATCCATGTTGTAGCATGTATAGAATTTCTGGAATATTTTTAATATTCCACTGTGTGTTTGTACCATATTTTGTTCATCTGTCTATTGATGAACATTTGGATTGTGGAAACTATTTGGTGCTATGAACATTGGTAAACAAGTATTTGAGTCCCTGCTTTCAGTTTCTTTCAGGGATATACCCATGAGTGGAATTGCTGGACCTTATGGTAATTTTATAACTCTCTGAAGTTACAGAAACCACTGTTTTCCACAGCAGCTGCACCATTTTACATCCACACCAACAATGCATGAGGGTTCTAATTTCTTCACATCCTTACCAACACTTGTTATTTTCCATGTTTTTTGGTTTGGTTTGCTTTGGTTTTATTATAGTCATCCCATAAGCATGAACTAGTACCTCATTGTAGTTTAGATTTGCGTTTCCAGGACCTCATTTTTCCCCCAGTTTAATTGAGATATAATTGGCATGTAACATTGTATTCAAGATGTACAACAGAATGATTTGATATGTGTTGCAAAATGATTACCACAATAAATTCAGATAACATCCATCATCTGTCATAGTTACAAATTCAGGACCTTATTTTTTAACTCTGAGACTGAAGAAAATCACTAAGGTTGTAAATGTAGAGAGCAGAGGTCTGAGGCCTGACCCCTGAAGCACTCCCAACATTTAAGGATGGGTGATGAGCAGTCGATAAATAGCAAAGCCAAGAAGAGAATGGTATCCTGGAAGTCAGGTGAGTAATGTGTTCAAGAAGGAGGGAAGGAAGAATTCTGTCATCTTCCACAAATAGGACAATTAAGATGAGAACTGAGCATTGACCGTTTGACTTAGCAACATGGAAGTGAACGATGACCTTTAGTTCACCAAGAATTGTTTTGGTGGAGTATGGGAGTGAAAGCCTGTTTATAGTGAATTCAAGAAAAAATATAGGAATTTGAAGCAAGGAGCATAGATAATCTTTTAGTGAATTTTGTTGTAAAGACAATCAGAATTGGGGCAGTTGCTTAAGGAGAATGTGGGATCTGGAGAGATTGTGTTTCATGGCAGACATTACAGAAGGTATGTCCAATGGGATTGATTCAGTAGAGAGGGTACATTTAAGACCTCATTTATTGATGCAGAAAAAAGAGGAGAGAATGACTGGAATGGCTTGCAGTTCTGGAAAAGCAGAGCTGTGAGGTCCTGGCAGTACTGTCCTCTGCCACAACATTGTAAGACACAGAGCGGAGAGAGAAGGAAAACTGAAGAGATGTGAATTGTGACTGTTGGCTGTTGTGGCCTCTGTAGAATTTGGTTGAAAGATCTCGATGGCAGCCTCTGGTTTTATTCGTGCCAAAGCACCTCAGCAGTAACAGCTGGAACCTGCTTTTCTTTGAGTTCTAAAGATCCAGGGGATAAGGAAAGAAGAGCATTTTCCTTCTCATCTTTAGTCTTTTTTTTTTTTTTTTCTGTGAACATTTTGACGCTGCCTCTGAATATAATGTGTCTGGTCCTTGATATTAAGCTATGTTTTATCAAAGTACATGTCACACCTGTCCCACACAGAAAGCTGTGGTATGTGGGCAGGACCAAAAGGTGCTAAAAATCCCTTCTGTTTTCTCCACAGCATTACTTAACCACCTAGGACAGAGTGGTCAAGTGGTCAGTAAAGAAGTTTTAACTATTTATATTTCCACTAGTTATAGAGAAATCTTAATTTTCTTATTTTACCAAGCTTCCATTTCTACTTTCAAGGCTTAGGTCTTTAGAGGACATATCTTAGCAGGTTAATAAGAGTGGAAAATAAGTTTGTACCTGTGATGGTGGTTACTAGGATAAAGGCTCCTTTGGTAATGAGGTCTGACCCATAGTCATAGTCAGCCTATGAGTCATATTTGTCAAACATGCTAAATACAAGACATAAAAGATAGGAAATAATGAAACAACAGATCAGTTGGGCATTGCTAGAGAGCACTTTCTGCCAACCCTCCATTGTGCCTTAAATTGTGATTATGTGGCCAGCCTAGTCTTACTGTAGGTTCCGTGTCTGTCTTTGCAGAAGGAATACAGGTCCAAAGTATTCACACAGATTTGTGATGAGAGATCCAAAGGAGGCTTCTAAATAATTTTCAGAATTGCTCTACCAGTTAGTTACCTTTTCACCCTAAGTAAGTCTGGAATGCATCCAGCAAAACAGCTTTTGCATGTTCATACCTTTCAGAATGAATCATCTTCCTTCCTTTTAATGAAAGAAGGGCTCTGTTGACTATTTCTGGCAGAATTTCCACAAATGTTCTATTTTTCTTAAACCTTCCAGTGTTTCACTCAAGTTAACCCGGGGGTGCCCAATGTTCCCAAAGGAGACCTCTGAATCTCCCAACTCTCAGTCATTTATGTTAAAAGAAGAGTCAGTGCTGATTCTTCTGGGGCAATATCAGGTATCCTTTTTTAAAGTTGTTCACGTTATAGGAAGTCAGAAATGGCAGGCAGTAGACTGCATAGGACTACTGTGCTAAGGCCTAGGGACAGGGGAAGGTTTGTTCTTGCTTGTCGAGCATAATCCTCTTTACCTGACTGAAATGGAGAGTGCTATCATCAGAATGTTGAGGTGAAATCTGGGACATCCTTTGATCTCCCTGAAATTCAAAATCTGTCCCAACTAGTCTGAACTTGTAATTTTTATATTTCGCAGTATCCAGACATGAGTCAAGAATCTGATTCTCCATTTGTTTTCATCTGCACAAATCCCCAGGAAATGATTGTGAAGTTTCCTATTAAAGGAAATCCAAAAATCTGTAAGTCACAAGCTTTGATGGTCTAATTTTCTTTTCTTTCTTTCTGTCTTGTGTCTCACTCGTTTAACTTTCTAAAATTCTCTTCTTACTCTGTTCTATGGCATCTCAAGCTTTGGAGGATTAATATATTTATTGATAACTTTAATGTTAACTATAGTATAGCCTTTCCAAAGTGTACCTTGATCCACAATTATTGGCATGCTAGTGAATTACTCTAAACTTCCATTTAAGACCTCATTACATTTAAAGATTTATTTATTCATTTTGAGAGAGAGAGAGGATGCACAAACAAGGGGAGGGGTAAAGGGAGAGGGAGAGAGAGAATCCCAAGCAGACTCCCCAATGAGCACAGGGCCCCGACTCGGGGCTCTCTTTCACGACCCTGAGATCATGACCTGAGCCGAAACCAAGAGTCAGACACTTAACCGACTGAGCCACCCAGGTGCCTGCAGACCCCATTACACTTAAAATCCTTATTTGTCAGCCAAAAGAGTATGCTTTGCTCCGCTGCACTACTCGTTAAAGGAAGTAGTGAGCCAATGCCAATGGCAATAATGACATTTATTCCTTGTTCCTCAGTATTCAATCCAAGAATAAGACTTAAGTTTGTGTCTATTTTTGAGTGTTTTGGAGGCTCACTTCCCACTTTTCCTGTGATTACTGGTTCCTAGAGCTCTGCCCTAGCCCTCTTGCTTTTCATTCTCTTTTTGAAGCCTCTTGATGATTTTTCTGTAACTTTTGCTTTATGTCTTTGTGATTTTAGATCCTCTGCATATTCACTTCTTAATCACTTTTTGTTGACTTTTTCAACTTCCAGCTCTTCAACTCCCAACTTTTCTTCCTCTGTGTAGTCCTACCACAGCCTCTTTGTTTCAGAGCAAACTCAGGAAACACATGGTGGTGTCCTCTCTGCCTAGCTTATTTTTAAAAACAACCTCAACAGCCCTCCCATATTTGCTCATGTCAGTTACTGTTTGTGCCTCTGTGGCACTGCTTTCCCGTTGTGTGAACTGGATGACTTGGGGGCAAGCGTTGTCTTCAGCTGTGCACAACTGTACCTCACCCTGTACCTTGGGGACCAACTAGCCATTTGATAAACCTGTTATATAGAGAAGTACTTTTCTTTTCTTTTTTTTTTTTTAAGACTTTATTTATTTATTTGAGAGAAAGAGGGAGCACATGAGTGGGGAGAAGGGCAGAGGGACAAGCGGGCTCCCTGCTCACGGACGACTCTGGGCTGGATCCCAGGACCCTAAGACCGCGACCTGAGCTGAAGTTAGATGCTTAACCAACTGAGCCACCCAGGCGCCCCTGGAGAAGTACTTTTCAAACTGTACTGTAAATAAAAATCACCTAGAGAGCTGTTAAAACACAGGTTTCTGGGCCCACTCCCAGATGATACTGATTCTGTTGCTCAGCTAACGACACTTTGAGTAATACTGCTTTCGATCACAAAATGTTTGGAGTGTGAATTTAGATTAATGTATATTCATCACAAAATTCAGGCGACACTCATGATTTATGAGACATATGTTCCTGAGATTCCTACATATCAGGAAATCTGAACATTTTGCCTTTGACTTATATATATTATTTACTTCAGACTGTATCCCAGCTGGTAGCTAAGTGGCCCTGGAAATTTTTTTCTTCCTCTCTGCTATTTAGGATTTGTTTATTTATTTGTTATTTTTAAAACATTGTCTTTTTAAGTAATGCCTACACCAATGTGGGCCTCAAACTCACAACCCCGAGATTAAGAGTTGCTTGGTCCACTGACTAAGTCAGCCAGGCACCCCTCCACTGTTTAGGGGAGAGAGAGAGATATTGATTGATTGATTGATTTAGATTTTATTTATTTGTCAGAGAGAGAGAGCACAAGCAGGAGGAGCAGGTGGAGGGAGAAGCAGGCTCCCCGCTGAGCAAGGAGCCTGATGCAGGATTCGATTCCAGGACGCAGAGATCATGACCCGAGCCAAAGGCAGACGTTTAACTGACTGAGCCACCCAGGCATCCCTAGGATTTTTATTTTTTTAAGACTTTATTTATTTATTTTATTTTAGAGAGAGAGAGTACAAGCTGGGGGTGGGGCAGGGGAGATGGAGAGAATATCAAGCAGAGTTCTCACTGAGCACAGAGACTGACCCAGGGCTCTATCTCACAACCCCGAGATCATGACCTGGCCCAAACCAAGAGTCAGACACTTAACCGACTGAGTCACCCAGGCACCCCCTCACTATTTAGGATTTAAATCTCTCTTTTCTTCTCTTTTTTGGATGTGGCATTCTATCTTTCTCTGTTCCATTCTCATCTTACTCTAGGCACCCTTAGCAGCACTGGTGGTAGGAGGCCAAGATTTTATGTCTTCTCTCCCATATCCAGTGCTACTTGATCTTGAGTCCCCATAACCTTTTCTTAGCTTCCTCCCCTATCTTGGTTGCTATCTGCTGCTTAAGCTCCTGTGAGAAAATGTTCTGTGTAAACAGAGTTTAGATATTTCTCTGAAATGTTTTACTCCAGTACTTTCTCTACCCAGAGATCTACCTTCAGTACAGATATTGGCCTGTTTTTCTCGATAAGGTTTAATGAGTGGGGGGTGGGGGAGTGTTACTCTTAGGAGAGAGCTTTAGTAACCTCCTGTCTTTTCCCCATTGTTTCTCCTCTTAAACGCTTTAAAAAGCCAAAGTGGGCTGTATGCTTCTTTCGAGGACAGCAGACTAGGGAGAAATTGTGAGACTGTAGCTTCTTCCATGGTAGGCCAGAGGAGGTGAAATACTGCTCAGAAATAATAGCAAAATTTAAAGAAAAAAAGGAAAGAATGGTTCACTCTGTGTATCTCAGGAATATTTTTTCTTTCTTTCTTTCTTTTTTTTTTTTTTTAAAGTAGGCTTTATGCCCAACATGGGGCCTTTCTGAACTCATGACCCTGAGATCAAGAGTCACATGCTCTACAGACTGAGCCAGCCAGGCTCTCCAGAAAAAAAAAATTCTGTCCTACCTGAGGATTTAGTTTGGTGTGAAGTTTCTATTCCCTATAACACTTTATTCCTTCATCTTTCATTCCTCCTTACCATCTCTAAGAATCTTACACTCGGGTGTTATATGCAGCTGATGAATCACTAAATTCTACCCCTGAAACTAGTAATACACTATATGTTAACTAAATTGAATTTCAGTAAACAATTGAAAATAAAAATAAAAAATAGGGGCGCCTGGGTGGCGCAGTCGTTAAGCGTCTGCCTTCGACTCAGGGCGTGGTCCCGGCGTTATGGGATCGAGCCCCACATCAAGCTCCTCCGCTGGGAGCCTGCTTCTTCCTCTCCCACTCCCCCTGCTTGTGTTCCCTCTCTCGCTGGCTGTCTCTGTCAAATAAATAAATAAAATCTTAAAAAAAAAAAAAAAAAAAGAAAAGAAAAATAAAAAAAATCTTACGCTCTGCCAGAACTTCCTTCCCATAGGCCGAAGGAGCCACCTTCAGTAGCTTACAGCTGGAAGAAGTCTTTACTCGCACTGCCACAGGGGAAAATACATACTTGGCTGTTAATTTGAAATGCTTCACATTTTATTCTAGATACATCATTACACTAAGTGGTTAAGGTCCATAGTATTAATAATATACTCTCCTTCAATTACAGCCCTGTGACTTAAATGTTTTTATTCTTGTTTTTCTTTTGTGGGATGGCTTAGGAATCTTCTATAGATTAGTTCTATGAGATATTCCAAGTTCCAAACTCTGTGTGTATATATACACATACATATATATGTATATATCTATATGCTTTAAATTAAGGTTATATATACATATATATTTGAATTTTTTGAGTATAGTTGACACACTGTTACATTAGTTTCAGGTGTACAACATGGTGATTCAGCATCCCTGTACGTTATGTTGTGCTCACCACAACTGTAGCTACCCTCTATCACTATACAATATGATTACAATATCATTAACTGTGTTTTTCTATGCTGTACCTTTTATTCCCATTCCTTATTCATTCCGTAACGGGAAGTAAAGGCATATATATTGATTTATGCTTTTGGACACATAAACTTGAGCTTGCTTGACCTGGGGATAATTATGTTTCTTGAAATTGAAATAATTCAGAAAAGACCAGTATGCAACATGATCACTTGGCTCTGTGCTCAAATTAGGAAGTGCAATAAAGTGTAGTAGAATATCTAGGTTAAATGCTCAAGGAGATAAAGGAAATCTTTTTACTTTAAATGAGCTACATGCTCTATAAACTCATGCAAATACTGCCTTGTATGTTATGCAAAGCATGTGAAAATCCCTATGAGAGTTACATCGATTGATGACAAATACTTTTTCCCCTTTTAACTTATTGTCCATCTGCTGCACATGCATTTGATTTTCTTTTAGGTACCATGAATGAGGATGTAGTTAACACTGAAAAGCTGTAGGTACTAAATGTAAAAATATTGGGGAAATACCAAAACTAAGCATCACCATTCTGCGTTTAAGAGAGTGTACTGTATGTTATTGTACTTAACTGCCAGATGCCAAGTCTTGAAAGACGAGGCTGAACTAGAACCTAGAGTTCAGAGTTTCTGCAGTCTGAGGGCAACTGTGATGACTGCTTCTTCATGCAAGAAGCCCCAGTCCTTTGCCTTCATGGCCTGCAGCTGACCCCAGAATTACCACTATTGGCAGTCACTGTGGTAGATGTTAAGGATGCAGAGAAGTCCTTACTTGTAAGGAGCTCACAGATTGCTGGCACTTGTATGGTTTTCTTAGGCAATCTAGGGGATGAAAGAATTTCTTTTTTTTTTTTTAAAGATTTTATTTATTTATTCGACAGAGATAGAGACAGCCAGCGAGAGAGGGAACACAAGCAGGGGGAGTGGGAGAGGAAGAAGCAGGCTCATAGCGGAGGAGCCTGATGTGGGGCTCGATCCCAGATCTCCAGGATCATGCCCTGAGCCGAAGGCAGACGCCCAACCGCTGTGCCACCCAGGCGCCCCATGGGGGATGAAAGAATTTCTGCATCCCTGGGCATGCTCTGGAAGTTCCTTCTTCCTCTATCTCTCTCACTTTCCTCCTATTAGTTTTCCATTTTATGACATCATCTCCGAAGGCAGGGATTAGTTTGCCTACCCATTGAGTGCTTTGCTCCTATGGGTTGATCTTTCCTGAGCTAGACTCACTTGAGGGCTTTCACAATCAGACTGGAGTTTTCTGAAGATTGTACTTGGAATGTTCTTATACAGTAAAGCTTTGAGAGTGTCAAGAAGGTAATGTCTCTTTTTGTATAAGAGGAATCTGAAATACACATAGTTAAAAGACTTGTCTAGAGTTGTAAACTGAGACCGTAAGAAACACAGCTCCCAAGCCTCAGCGTCAGTATGACTACCCTTACTTTTTCAGAGAACTTTGAGCTTATGAAGCACTTTAACGTACAGTATTTCAATTAGTTACTGGATTAAATGACTTAGTGTATATAAAAAAAACTTAGCACAGTGCTTGGTATTTAGAAAGCACTTCATGTTAGTTGTAATTCTCTCAACTTTGTAAGTTAGTAGGGATTTTTTCCTCCTTTCATTTTTCAGTTGAGTAAATAGGTTTGTAGAAGTTGTATTTTGCTCACATCTGGTTTTCCTGCTCTTTTCCCTTTATCAGATTGCCTCAGAAACAAATTATTCCAATCACATTTCCCTTTGAGGGCACAGTATCAGAGCTGGAAGGAGCCTTCTGTGCTACGTAGTCCAATTTCCTCTCAGCATCGAAACAGCTGAGGGTGAGAGTGACTAGGTGGCTTCCTCACATACAGCTAGGTAGTCTCAGAACTACAGCTAGGACCTCGGCCTTCTAACTTACTCAATACAGAGAACTAGAAGTCTAGAGTCCTAAGTGGAATTCTGAATTCTGTCCTAGCTTGCCCTAAAAAGTTGAATGAGATGCAGTACTTCTTTATACCTCTGGATACCACCACCTTTACAATGGATACTCTTATGTTTATCTGATATCTGCTCATTTTGGTTACTTAGTCCCTATAATTCAAAGGTTTTGAAATTTGTAATGTCTGCTTTCTTTGTTTAATTGATTTGATGAAAACATTTATTGAGCACCTACCATTTGGCGCTCACTATGGTAGTGTTAGAGATACAAAGGCAAACGTGCCTTGTAATAGGGCTTTTTGCCAGATTGCTGGCACATGTTCTGATTTCCAGCTGGGCAGCCTGTGGGATGAAAGACTCCTGAATCCCTGGGAATACTCTGTGCTCTAAAGCCCAAATTAAAATCAACAGCATTGTGACTATTGTGGACAGCATTCAGGGCATTGCTTAGTGATGGTTTCTGAGGAAGGGTGGTTTCTGAGAAGTAATGTTATTCCAGAGACAGGTATACCTCTAGAGAGATGAGAGGGGAAAAGAAAACAAAATTTAAGAAAACAGGGGAACTTGTTAGGTTGAGGTTATTTTTCTCACAATCTTTTGCAGTAGTCAAGACATATATTCTTATTTTAGTTAGACAAATGAGAATATTGAAGTCTAGAGAGACTAAATGACATGCCCCAGGTTTTACAGGACAACATATAGGGGGCAGCTGTGGGTGTGGGCTGTAGTACACCTGGCTGTCCTCAAAGGGAAGCTCCTTGTTTATTTGTTAGTCTTTATTTTTATTAAATTATTATTTTTTTGTGTGCTGAGACTGAACTGACCTGTTTCTGTTTCAGTTCAGTGTCAGCATCACTATTGACTTAACTGAGACTTTTTGTGGGGGAAAGCAATGTGCAAGACAGACAGGAACTTTGTTAAGATTGTCTTCATGAGGGGCGCATGGGTGGCTCAGTCGTTAAGCGTCTGCCTTCGGCTCAGGGCGTGATCCCGGCGTTCTGGGATCGAGCCCCACATCAGGCTCCTCCACTGGGAGCCTGCTTCTTCCTCTCCCACTCCCCCTGCTTGTGTTCCCTCTCTCGCTGGCTGTCTCTGTCAAATAAATAAATAAAATCTTAAAAAAAAAAAAAAAAGATTGTCTTCATGAGATGGATAGTTCTTGAGGCTGCTACCACTGAACCAAACTCTGTCCTGGTAGATTTGAGGAGTCAGAGGTCAGGGACCACATCAGCGAAGCACCTCTCATTAGGGTCACCTGGGACAGGAAGGTTGCTTGTTTTCTAACTTTAACACTTCGAAGAGTCATATAGCCTATGACCTTTGCCCTTCTTAGCTGGTGATAGGGACTCTTTGTCAGTAAAGCATTCATGTGGATTCCACTCCACTGTTGCAGGTCACTCCCCCTATTAAGTCTGAGGCAGCAAAGGGGTGAACCGAACTGCTTTTCTCACTGCGAGGGAGGTTCATGCATTATGCTCAGCCAGTTAACAGGTCAGAGGAATGAGTTTCCCACTGTGTGAAATGCCTTCCTTTATTATATGTGTGTATTCTTTAAAAACTTGCCTTAGCATCAGACATCCTGAAAAACCGTGGTGTTTCTTTTGTAGTAGCTACAAAATTAGAAATATTAACTATTTAGATTCTTTAAGCAAATTCTCAAGTGTGTGTGTGTGCTCACGTTTGTGTGTCCTTAAACAGTGTTCCCACTGCTTCCTCATTCTTACAGAATGAAACTCTGAAGTTTGAAAGTATCTGAGTCCTGAAGCAAGATAATTGAATGTGACAGGAACACAGTAACCAGAGGACCTGGGAGGCCATGAAAGATTTGCATTGCAAATATAAAAAATAAATAATGAGGCTTCTTTTTCTCCCTTACAGGGAAACTGGATTCCAAGATCCATCAAGGAGCAAAGAAGGGGTTAATGAAGCAGAATAAAGCTGTCTGACCCAGGAGAAAAGGAACTACACAGCATAGTGGAGTTTTGTGTATTAAAATTGCTATCCACTGGTCCTTTGGAATTGAAGCATTAGAAATCTAAAGGCTTGGCATCAGGCTTGAATCTCTCAGAATTTAAACTCTTACCTAAATCTGTATATTTTTCTTAAAGAGTGGGATTCTTACTTTATGTAGTAGGTTAAAATCTTTGAATACATTATTTATAAAATGCTATTTTAAAAATTCTAGGTCTTTGACATTTCTCTCAGAATAGTATCAGAAGAGAAAGCAACAAGTTGGAAATTACTTTCCTCTCTGAGGCTTGGATTGGAGGTTAGGAAAATTCTTAACATAGGTTAACAATTTTTTTGAGAGACCACTTGAATTTTAAAGTTTCTTTTCAAAGTAATAGCCTCATTGGAATATTAGGATGTTTGAGGAATCCTGTGTTTAATACAAACCTGTGATGGGACAGAAAGGGGTTTTAACAAGTTTTTTGCTCTCATCCAGCATCTCTTGAAGTGAACAGTCTTCAAAAGCTGAATAACCTTTTTTGGCAGATTTTTTTTTTTTTTTTTTTTTTTGAAGGGATAACCTGAAGAGGTGCTGCCACTTTGTTCTTTGATTTGAGATGTTAGGACATAAGAGGATCAGACTGGGAGGAGATGGAGCCACCTGTTAAAGCGGCATGAAAGTGCCCTATTTATTGTTGTGGATATTGCAAAAGCATCACTTGCATGGGGCAATTAGAAACAAACTAAAAAATAAAGTCCCCCAGTAAAATGTATTCAATTACCCTCAAATACTGAAACCCAGCCATTTAAACCATCCACACCTCAGGAAGCTATGAGCTTTGGAAAAAGAGAAGGTTGATTTGAAATGAGATTTTCACTCATCGGTCTGGCCCCACTTAGTGAAGCGCTTTTTTTCTGAGGCTGTTCAGTAGAGCTGTCAAAATCTCAGTTGCTGGCATCCTCAGGAAATTCATGGTCTTAAATGTGTACGTTCTGCTTTTTATAAAGCACCACCACCACACTAGGGAAGTTGGATTCCCTCCAGCAGTTGTGTGCATGACTTAAAAAAGAGAGCGGACAGGAGAGAAAAGAAAGTGCCCTGTGTTATGAAAAAGATTAATTTCCCCTTTCTTTAATCCTTCATATTCAGCATGTATTTGCATTGAAATGCCTGCACATATATGCATTGATGTTCACTCAACTGTGAACCCTGCTTGTTGCATAGCTCTAGGCACTGGTTTTGTGGGGCCCGATCGCTCTGGATTCCCAGGGAAAACCCACCCGATTCTTGTTCTGGTAATGCAGACATGCAGTATTCTCATTCTTTTCCTGTTCAACTTCTGTAGAGAAAGTGGAAGGGACAGCTAATGGTACTTTTTTAGGGGGGAAAAAAAAGTCCCATTCTGGTCTCCCGAAGACCCTAGTACTGTACTATTAATGAAGCCACACCGGGTTAATAGTTTACCAAGCAGTAGTACCATGAATTCTGCACTGGAATTGTCTGGTTTTCTGAATAGCAAAATAAAACCGAAAGGCAGGAGGTGAAGGGCCTAGGGAAGAACAACAAGTTTTCTGCCTTTTTACGTGAATACAGCTCAAGCACAGAGGAGTCTGGATTGATTTTTTTTCACCTGGATAGATTGTGTGTGCGTGCCTAAAGAAAAACATCAGGACCTGCAAGATCAGGTTATGCAACCATTTTGTGTGCTGTCATAAGAAAGTTTACAAGAACATTACAAGTTTACAAGAACCCACCTCAGCATCCAAAATATGCATCTGGAGCCACATGAGTAAATGGCAGAGTAACTTGGAAACTTCTTTTCATGGTTAGACTGTGAAAGTCTGTCTTTAGTTCACATGCTGGTGGTGTAAGGTCTGTCTTTTATTTGTAGGACACCGGGGAGGAAGTGTGGGAGAGACTTGGGGGTAGATGGCCCTCAGTTGCTCAGTGATGAATAGCATAATTTAAAGCCTAGTGGAAATTCTTAGCATCCTGAGTACAAACTCACCCAGGAATTTGCCTTTCAGTGCTTTACAACACTTTGCACTGACCCTTTTAACTCTGGGACAGCTTGGCCTGAGGGAAGTTTCACATTTCTGAGCTGGTTTTCTTTTGCAGCCTAAATATTATCGGCGCCCCCTTTTGGATGGTTGAGTCCAGTGGCTCTCAATTTGTATAATACCTGAAGGATTCAGTGTTTTTATTTTTCTAGGCAAGTCCCTGTCTCAATTTTGTAAGCTCAGAGTGGGATATATGTGAAACTAGATACTTTCTGTCAGGATTTAGGAGACGTCAGCTTTGCAGTCAGATGTTTGGAATGGAGTAAGGGTTTTTGTTTTGTTTTGTTTTGTTTTTCTTGCTGTAGCTAATCTAGGGAAGGAGAACTAGGTGTCCCCTCTTTTCTCTTTAAGCTGGAAGTTTACAGGAACCCATTTTTCCTAGGGTGTAGCTGTGAAAAATTTAGACTTTAAAGATTACTTTTACAAATAATTACAAAGTTACGGTTTTTATGAGTTATAACCCTTAATCTCTTTCCATTTTAACTGCTGTCTCTACTAAAGCCCATTTATGTGGATTTCATTTAGTTTGGTAAATTTTTTTTAATGCTTTTGCTAGAACTCCTAGCCAAGATTGAGACAGTGTTGGGGTTGTTCTCTTGCCCAGCTAGAAAAGGCCAGTAAAAAAGCAAGCATCTATTAAACTAGAGAAATCAACTAACTTCAGTTTATTAGGCCTTCGGGGAGGAAAGAAAGGCTTGTGATGAAGGACTTTTTTTCCTTTAGATTCAAATAGCAAGTACACATCTGCTGTTCTCAGCTTCTGTGACTGTGTTTGGAGGGAGGTGATCCATATCACAGGCTCCAGCAGCAACAAGGGATCCAGCATGTGGAGGGCTTTTCTGCTTCTCTCACGCAGAGAAGAAAGAACATAGCCACAGTTCCATCCTCCAACACAAAGAAACTTGTGTAAATGTCTGTCCATTTATATGTATGCACATAATGTAGATTAATTCATGGGGTGAAACTTGGTAAACTGATCAGATTTCAATCGTAACAATGGAGAGCCCAGAAAGAAAACCCAGTAAATGTTGTATTCTAGCCCTTGGAGTCAGATAAATAGGGCTGGGGGGGGGGGGGGGGACTGAGAATCCATATAGACTTGTGACACAGGAAGGGAGTAAGATGTTGGCACAAGGGGCAAAAAATGTCAATACAGAAGATTCGAGAAGAGTCTAGAGCTGTACTGTCTAATATGGTAGCCACTAACCACTTGTGGTTAAATGAAATTAAGAATTCAGTTCTTTAGTTACATTAACCAAATTTCAAAGGCTCAAACAGCTACATGTGGCTAGTGACTTCTGAACTGGGGGGCACAAATATAGAACATTTCCATCATTGCAAAAAATTCGATTGGACAGTGCTTATTCAGAGCAGGGGTTCACACACTTTTTCTGTACAAGGCCAGATAGCTAATATTTTAGGCTTTCCAGGTCATACAAGTCTCTGTTACACCTATTCAACTCTGCTGTTACAGTGCAAATGAATCCATAGATAATGCATACATGAGTGAGTGTGGCTATGAGCCCATAAAACTTTATTTATGGACACTGAAATTTGAATTTCATATTCTCACACCACAAAGTATTGTTTTGATTATTTTTCAGCCATTTAAAAGTATAATAACCACTCTTAGCTCATGGGACATCCCAAAACAGGCAGTGAGCATGTGAGCCATAATTTGCCAACTCCTGGTCTAAAGGAACAGGAAGTCAAAACTTAAGATTCTTTTGGTATACAGGACATCACTTAAAATTTTTTGGTGGTTCTTCCAGGCTTGAGAACTTTCTTTGGCTAAAAATTGAGGTTCACTGTAGGACTGTTTATTTTCCTTTTCTCCCTATTTTTGCAGTCCTGTCCTCCCCAGTGGTAGGGTCATGCTCTTCAGTAGAAGATGACTACTTAAGTGTTAGCCCTTAATTAAGTCACATCTAAGTCTAAAATACCAAACCATACTCTTCATCTGCTAAGTAGTTGAATCCTTACTTGTTACATTGCCTAGCAGAGATTGAAAGTGTGCTGTCACCTGGAATCAGTTCTGCCCTGTACTGTACTAGAACAAGTTAAAGATTGGTGGGCCAAAGAGATTTTATTCTTCCTAGGCCAGACAGGCTTAGTATTCATCTTTAGCCCCACCCCCCACCCCCACCGCGCCCACCTTGTGGGGTGTGTGTGTGTGTTTTCATGGAGAATAAAGGGGTTTTATGACCTGGCTGTATCCCCAAGTCACACACTATCTTGAATGGCACTGTTGAAGGATGCCTCAGGATAAGGGAAGAAAGGAAAGATAAAAACTGCAGAGCTAAAATGATCAAGGACACAGGAAGGACATAAGAGGGACTAAGAAAGGGGAGCCTTGAGAATTAAGAAATTTCTGTTTGCTATGGAAGGAGGTGGAAGTTTTAGGGAAGAGGTCATGAAGAGTTTACGTTTCACAAGTGAGAGGTGGGTGGGAAGGTTCACGTAAACATGGACTGAATGTCTGCTGTGTAGTGTGCTGGGCAATCACAGATGAATGAAAGATAGGCAAAGGTAAAAGTTACAGTCATTAGAAACAGAATGGTGGGTTGGAGAAGGACAGAATAGGGCTTTTAGATAATAAAAAGCAACAAGATTTGGTAATACAGAATGGTGAGATGAAAAGGGATATAGAGAGATGGGAAGTGGGTATTTGGAGAGAAGGAAAAAAAACTGGAGAACAAAGGATAAAAAAATTAGGGGGTTGATAATTTGCTGAAGCAAAGGATAAAATGGATGAAACCATTATGAGCTGTGCTTGCTCTTCTGTTCTTTGTGGATGTTCACGTTCAGACCCCTTACAGCCTTTTCCTCTCCCCATAGTGGAAGGACACCCACGGAACTGGTGTCTTCTGTATGTAAGGTATGATACTTCCCCAGAGACCTCTCTGCGAGGAAGTCTGGTCCAGCGAGAGTTCTTTCCACGAGGGGAGAGCGTTAGGTTCGAGCTCTCCAATCCAGGTTTCTTCGAGTTTATCTCTGTTTTAACCGGCTCGCCGGGTTTTCCAGCATTCCCAGAGCTACGACTCTAATCCGGGCTCCGTGTGACCGCGCATTCCGAGACCCAGGATTTGGCTCTTTCATCCAGGTTCCGGGTTTCCCCGGCGCACTCCCGCTCCAGACTCCACAGCGGCCCGGAATCCAGATCCGAGGGCCCGGTAGTCCAGTTTCCGGGTCTTCGGGGCGGCCCTGGTTATCCCGGATCGCGGCGGCGGCGGCGGTGGCGGCGGCTGAGGGACCCGCGGCCCCGGACACAGCGGCACCGGCCGGGCGGGGCGGAGCGGCGCGGGGAGGGGGCGGAGAGCCGGAGCTGAGGCGGGGTGGGGTGGGGGGAGGGGCTGCGGGAACGGATGGCGGCCTGGGCCCCGTAGCGGCGGCGGCTCTACGGCCCGGGGCCCCGGGCGGGCGGAGGTGGCGGCTCCCGGGACCGGCCGCGCGGTGAGTCCGAAGCTTTGTGTGGAGCCGGGGCTGGGGGAGGAGAGAGGCCGTGGCGCTGAGGGGGGCCGGGGCTGAGGGGGCCGGGGGCAGCGGCGCCTGACGGAGGAAGTGGGGGTTGGGGGGCCGGGGCGGAGCGAGGGGAAGGTGTGTTTGGGGGGGGAGGAGGGGTCGTTGCGTGGGTGGGGGAGGGGGCGTCGCGGGGCGCGGGGTGAAGTTCAAAGCGTGGCCGGGGCCGGTTCAGCCCCAGGGTAGGGGTGCCCAAGAGAGGATTAGGGTCTGGCCAGGTTGTGGGGACAGGCCAGAGAGTTTCAGTGGCGAGTCTGGGTATCTCGAGGGGGCCTAGGGCGGCTGGGGCTAGTCAGGGAGTTAGGGGGCTTCAGAGCGAAGGGTTGGGAGCAGGACGTGTGCGCGGCCCTGAGGGGGGGGGGGCAGCAAGGTGCCCGGGAGTGTGCAGTAAGTAGGTTGTGGGTGTGTGCTCCTTCCAGTCTTCGGGTCACATTTACTCCTGTCCTTTTCTTCAAGATGGAGGGATCCCTGGGCCTGGCCCTTAACTGCTCTCCTCGTACCCCCGGGAGGATTTGTGACCCTGTCCTGTTTGGAAAAACCCATGCTGCCCTCTTTTCCCTTTATGTGTAATTACGGTTGGATCATCTCTGCTTTGCTCAGATTCTCCTTCCTCCCTCTGGGGTTGAGGAGGAGGAGACACATCTGACCAATTAATGTGTGTTTGTGAAACAGGCAGCAGCAAACAGTCATTTCAGCTTCTAGGAATTAGGCTCACACAGGGTGGAGAGATCAGAGCCCTTCAGGGGGAATATTTCTGAACAAATCACAGATGATTAAATTCTCTAAGAAACAGCTTCCTACCTAAATGAGAGTGGGAAAGATGGGGGAGAAAGCCTGTCTGTTTTCAGCCATGTGTCCAGAGCCCCAGGGGTTGAGGAGAGTCCCCAATCCCCCACAGGCCTCTCTTTTCTGTACTAGGCTTTGCTCTGCAGCCTTGAGTTAATTTCACCCCTGCTGCTTTGTCTTGGGGGAGGGAGTGCTGGTTTAGGCTGTTGTGAGGAGATGACTGTTCTGCTGCCACACACAATAGTCTGTGTCATTTTATCGGGAGTGCTACCCCAGGGCTGAGAACTGCTGCTGCAGAGATAAACCGGTCCCTCTCACCCGCCTATTGTGTACACAGTGAAGGTCATAGGTTCAAGTCTTGTCTGAGAGCTTTGGATATGCTCCATCTCCCAGGCTCCTCAGTGCCATTTTCTTCCTTTTCCAGACTGGGGCTTGCCATTGGAGGAGGCCAGACAGAAAGGCTCTTCTTTTTGAGTGAGGAACAATGCAGAGCTCATTGGCACACATTTTTCAGAAGAATAGGGGATGCCAGCCATGTTGTGCCTGCCTCTTTGGCTAGCCTGTACTAAGTTGTGGAGGAATCGTGTCTGGGAGACTCAATCCCGAGGTTTGTGTTAGACCTTTAAGGAAGAAGACTCCAAGGGGAGGTTTCCACTCTTGTTTGAGCCATCGTTTTTAATTCTTTTTATAGAGATGGGACAATCAACAATGATTTTTTGCTTGTTTAAGAATACCACTAAAAACCTTTGCAGGGTTAAGATAGGGAGTCAAGGACCCAGTACCTTTTTAATGGTGACTTCCTGGTCAGTAATAATTGCACAACAAAAAAGCCACAGAATTTGCCTATCTGGGCAAGGGCTATGGAAACAAAACAACTTTCCTTTTAATCTTTAATTCTGATGAAAAGAGATGACTTGCTCATTGTGCAGGAAGGCCATCTCTACCTTTGTATTAGGGAGAAATTTGTCAAAGTGATGAACATAAAAATCATTTGAGGTCTTGGGGGTTATTAATGAGAGAAGGATGAGAACAAGCTAGAAGAAACCCTATCCTTGTAAATACCTCATAGAAGTGTCCAGATAGTATTTAGGTACTATTAGTTGGGTAAAAAATTATTTGGGATTAGAAATGAGGTTTCCATTTAGTATATTAAAGAAAACTTTGTAAAGAAGAGATTAGAAATCAGACTCATTGTGAGAGGGCAATTGCACACAAAGCACTGTGTACACAATAGCCAACCATAGCTATAGGGTATTGTTGAATAGGAGCTTTAGCCTTTGGTTTTGGTAGAGGTCTTTTTCTGAGATGCTGAGTCTGACTGTTGCCTCCCTCATCCCATTATTTCAATGAGTTTCTTAAAATCATGACTTGCCACTTAGGTATTGGGCTTTGTTGGGAGGGAACATGTTGTTCTTGATGACAAAACTGTCTTAAAGTCTTACTGGAAGTGTTGTCTGTCTTGAGACTATTTCCAGCTTACCTGTCCAAGGTCTCTGAGTGAAGCCTCAGCTAAACTGAGGCCAAAGCATTTTGCTATTGGGTTGTGGGCATTCATTCTGAATCCTGTCAGTTGACAGTGAAGGCAGAAGCCTCCTATTATGTTTGCGCTGATTAGATTTAGTGGTTTCAGAGTTGGGCCCTTGCCCAAAGTCCTGTGAGTCTTCTGATTGTGACCATCTTTCAGAGAGCACTTTGGTTTTCTTGGTAGAAAATGTTTCCTTGTGAGAGGTTTAGTTAGCTGGGCAGATGAGTGCTTATTTTGTGTGAGGATATAGGAGCATAATTTTGGCTCCTGGTAGTAATTATGTTGCAATTAGCATATACCAACTAAACGACTGGAACAGGATAATTTGTTGAGGGGTTTAGCGATTGCTCTGATGAGTAGAAGTGCCACTCCTTATTTATCTGACTCGGAACACTACTGCCTGGGCTTAGCCATGGAGACTTAAGAAGTACAGGGATGATGTGTGATCTCCAGAAGTTCTTCCCCTCTCCTTCCTCCCTGGTACCATAGCACTTTCCAACTGCCACTTTCTTCTGCTACAAAGGTAGCTGAGCAATTGTTATTTTCCTTGTGGAAAACCAGTCATGGATGGGAATACTGCCAGACAGATGGGGCCACTCTGAGATAAGGCAGCCTTATGTTGTGTGGCAAGTTTTCTTTTCAGCAGCTGAATTTTCACTTCTACTTGTGATTTTAAAAATCCGTTTCCTTTAAAAAACAACAGCAACAAGAACAAAACCCCACAAAATACAAAATCACACAGTGTGCTAAATATGCCTTCAAGATAGCTCTCATAAAAGTTGGCTGTGACAGACAAAATGAAGATCGGTGATGCTGATTGGCAGGTTCTGGGCCGACTAAGTGTCAGTGAAGGACTCTTTTCACTAGGGAACAGGTAATTCACCAAAGCACCTGCCTAGCTGGGCATGTGGAATTGGCAGCAGCTGTGCAGCTGAAGAGGGATTATTGAGCAGGTGGTTAAAGAATCACATGCCACAGTGACAAGAAAATACTGGGTCTTCTGTGGTTTAGGTTCAGTTCATATGTGTGAAATTGCTCTTTGTTTCACATTTCTTAATGCCTGATACAGGTTTGTTAGTGAGATGATAATGGAATAGAGAAAAGAGATTCTTCTTTCTCTGTGTTTCTTCTAGAATACTGAGTAACCTGCCTTAGACATGGTCCTAGCTGGCCCTATTGTATTTCTGTGATTTCTGGCTTTATGCCCTATGAATGGGAAGGAAATAGTGCTAATTCAGTTTTCTAGTGCTTGTTTATTAGGGGGAAATGGGAAGGAGAAAATTCTTTGCTTTCAGTATAAGATTTAGCCCACTGGGAGAATACCCAGCAGGTTTTATGCAAAGGATATAATTGACTTTTTGTGTAGGTCTACCTGACATGCCTCCCTCAAGAAATTTGCATGTGTTTTTATTTTATGAATGTAAATCTCCGTATGTAATTTGCATCTCTTCAGATGTCCTGTTCCATTTTTAGTTTCTCCCAGCACCTTTATAACTCTTTTCTCTGGCATTGAGATTAACATCACTTGTTAGAATCAAATCACCTCAAGCCAAATCACGTTAAGGAAATATCTCAACTACATATTTATCTTAAAAACAAGTATAGCACTTCCACTTGGAGGAGGACTTTCTATTTTTAGGATTTTTGCTAATTCCCAGGTTTTTCTTGTAGGCTACCATCATCATCTTCCGTGAATATATTATTTTTCTTTCACATCTTCGTGCGACTGTAGTAGGCCGTGCTGTAGAGCAAAATGTATGAGCAAATAACTTGGGTGTTTATTTTCTGATTTTTTAGGGCCTTCCAGTCATTTTCTGTGTTAGGTCAACACAACAGGCTATGGGCTTCTGTTGAACCCCCGCCCCTCCTTTCTCTCATTGAATTCACTGGGTACTAATTAACAGTTGATTGAAGGGAAATAAGTGATATTAACTGTTTAGAGTTCAGAAATCCCTTTTCCAAGGCTCTAACCTTTTTGTCAGAGGGATACGGAGCAGAGGGATATGAAGAGAGCTTTAGATATATTGACTGATTGATTTAGGGGAAAGGGAGGCAACCGTGTAAGGCTGGGTCCAGTAGACTGCTGCAAAGACAGGGACATTTGCAATAATTTGCTTAAACCTAGTTCATAACCTATCTTTAAGTGGGAGCCTAGCAGTTATTCGTGTAGTATTAACTTCTAGGAGAGAATATAAAGTTGTTTTTTTTTTACCCATATGAAGCCATCACAGTTGTTTGTTCGTTTTAAACTGTTCACAAACCATCATATACTTTCTTAGCATTTTCAGTAGTTTGCTTCCTCATGCTTTTTCCCCTCCCCCATCTCTCATCCTAGTTCCGTGCTCTGAAGACTTCTCCAGCAGCTTGGAAACACTCTAATTACTGTAGCTATTATAGTCACAACCCAGATCTTCCACCTCCTTCCCACTCACCCCTTTCTATCTTCCTTCCCCCTCCCCTTGCTCTAGCAGCAGGAGTTGAACTGCAGTCTCATGAGCACAGTCAGATCTATGAATGAGCTTTATATCTTGTCAAGGCAGAACTCCAGATCCAACAGGGCTGATTTTTCATGGTCCTCTTGCTGTTTGTTCTTGGATCAGAGTCCCAGAAATAAGAGATGGCAAATACCTATTAGGTCATATCTAGTCCATCACTCAGGAGCAAACCTCCGATCTTTCTCTTGTCTCTGTGAGAATTTTTTCCTCCTTTCTTTTGCAGGTAGGAGCTGTCTGATGCCAGGCAAGCTCTGAAACTGCCTTCTTTTTATTGTGCTCTCTGGTCATTAGTGTATGGCCAACTTTGCTCTCTTGGATTTTTATTCTTACACCGTTTTCATGATTACTTGCTCCCAGCAATATCTCTGCCCCCTTCAAGTTCAGTCCTTTTTGATTGTTGGCACCACATTTGTGGGTTCCTTTAGTGCCATCTGTTATCTATATCAAAAGTTATCATTTTTCAGACCTTTGCCACTAAGGTCATTGTGGCCTTGTCTTAAGGAGGTACATTTCACGAGCATGCAGGACACCCATCCTGGCATGTAGTAATTAATAAAATTACGAAATTGCAAAAATACGTGGGAGGTTTTGCCCTTAAGAAACCCCTGGATTGGATGCAGAAATGCTGTTGCTTTCTTTTTAATTTGGGGTACTTCCTGTTCTAACCCTTTGTTCTCCTTATGTGGATGAATTTTATTTTTGTGTGGCTTACAGTTACAGTTAAGTTATTGTCTGATTTAAGAGTGTTATGTTTTCTTTGCTAATACAGCTTTTCAAAGCATAGAGTAGGGTATCATAAAACCCTGGTTCTCATCACTATTTTGCTTCTAACTAGCTACGTGACCTTGTGGTAGTCACTCCACTGTTTTCACTTTCCTTATTTGTAAAATGAGTACATTAAACAAGATCATCTCTTAAGGTTCCATTTAGCTGTAGAATTTTATGATACTGAGATCGTGATAGAAGAACAGGCAAATTGGTTAACAGCAGTTTTTTATTACTGTGTCACAAATATAGTCAGTATACAGGAAGGCTAATGAGTACAGGCTTAGTTCCCTGGGGCTTGACCCTCACTCCTCTTTGATACGTTTGCAAAGCTTATGCTCTGCATTTTTTACTAGGCCATCTTCTTTTAGAGGCTTTTATACCCTTATTCTGCAGGTTCACCAACTCGTCAAACATATTTTTTTCTAGTCTGCTCAAACCATAGGAATGGGAATCCGAAAGCTGTAGAAAAAGAACCTCAGATTGTGAGAAGGAAACTACCTCGAAAGATTTGCCAGAAGCAATTTTGTCTGTTAAGTCAGCAATCTAAGATTTTTAAATCTCATATCTGAAATCTTCAAGTCAAATGGGACTGATCTTGGAAGTGGGTTGGGTACTTTTGACCAATCAGTAGAAAACTTGCTTCGAATTAACTTCTTGGGATTAAATATGATTGCCTACTGTGTTTTCTTTGGAAAATAAAATTATGTGATTTTTTAATGCCAAAAATTTCAAATTGATGACATTTAGTGAAATATGACTAACAGGGAGGATCCCTGAAATGCCCTGTAAAGGGAATGAGGGATAGAAAGGTGGTAGGTGATTGTAGGAACTTGGAATTGACAATAATATTAAGAAATCTTCGCTTTCAAGCAGTTTAAAGGAATAAAATTGCATAACCATGTTAATTCCCCAAATTAGGATTTTTATCAGCATTTCCTAGTTAACTCTTGGATGGGGGACTTCCAATAGCAGGTATTTATTGAGTGTTAAGATGATGGTCTTTTAGTCTTTTCTTTCTTTCTTTCTTAATGTAGCAAAAATCACGTTTAATCTACTTTGAACATTGGAAGAAGCATTCATGGTTTTTAAATTTGCATTTAAAACATCCATCGTCTGTAGTAGAAAAATTTGGTGGATGGAACTAATTGTTTGTTTTGGACTCACAAAAAGTCCTGGGAGTGCTTTGCTTTGTTCCCAGCCGTCTTCAGCATATTACTAATTTTTGGGCGATCTAAAGGTTATTTTGGAAAGTGCTCTACTTGAGTATAAGATTTTAGAAAGATTTATATGAGAAACATAAGTAGTTGTCATAGATGGGTTTTTGTTTCGTTCTGTTTTTTAGGTGTCAGGCGACATAGGGTATTGCATTGGAAAGTGGCCAGAGTAGATGCCCATGCAGCCCTTGGAAATCAAACCATACCATGAATGAAATCCAGATCCTGGCAGTTAGGCCACGTTGCGTGCTTGGTACTGCATTGCATATTGTATCTATAGTTTCTTAGGCCGTAGTTCAGTATTTGTAGGGGAATGCAGCAGTGTCTGCTCTATTCCATGTACAAAGTACAGCTAGTGGGCTTTTGGCATATTACCAGCAATGTTCCTAGCAACACTTCTAGGTGGACACTTGGGTTTTGTTAGGATAAACTTTCATTTATGTGAGCAGAAGTGGATGTTCAAGAATGTACCTTATAGGGGCGCCTGGGTGGCACAGCGGTTAGGCGTCTGCCTTCGGCTCAGGGCGTGATCCCGGCGTTATGGGATTGAGCCCCACATCAGGCTCCTCCGCTGTGAGCCTGCTTCTTCCTCTCCCACTCCCCCTGCTTGTGTTCCCTCTCTCACTGGCTGTCTCTATCTCTGTCGAATAAATAAATAAAATCTTTAAAAAAAAAAAAAAAAAAGAATGTACCTTATAAATTCAGTTACAAATTCTGAAATTTGGTGTGAAACTCAACATTTATCTTTGTTCTGGAAGTGATCTTTCTAGAGCAGTCTTAAAGAATGGTATTAGAAATGGAATTAGAATGGAAGAGAAATTGCAGTTGTGCAGCTTTTGGAATATGTGAATCTGGAAGGTGTACAAGGAAGAGGGAAATTTTTTTCTATTTGACATCTGCTTTTGAGTGTACCTCCAGTCCATCATTTCTGAAACCTGCCTACCCTTTTCTCTCCTAAGCGTTACACTTCTTCCAGTTGCCATGGCACAAAGCTTTGGATTCATATTTGGTTCTTTTTCTTCCTTGCTACCTTATCTAATCATTCACTAAAATTAGAATATTCTAAATATCTTGCCATTTAGCGTTGCTTTCTTACCTGACCTAGTTCAGGCCTTCATCTGTATATTATTGCAGTAACCTCATGGTTAATGCCTCTTTCTGTATTCCCTACCACAGACTGCTGCAATGTTATTATAATTTTTTAATGTAAGCTCTATGCCCAATGTGGGGCTTGAACTCACAACCCCAAGATCAAGAGTTACAAGCTCTACCACTGAGCAAGCTACGTGCCCCAATATTATTATAATTTTTATTTATTTGCTTAACTGATTGTTATTGAGCACTTAAGTGTCAGGCCAGACGTGGTCCTCTCCTTTCAGGACTTGTAAATGTAGTTGGGGAGATCAACAATCAACTGATAAATGTATGATCATGAACTAAAGTGCTCTCAAAGAATTTGGTTCTACAAGAGTATATGACAAGGAACCCCAGTGTAGTTGTTTCATCTTTTTGTTTTGTACACAGGGCTTGAGCTCAGAACCCTGAGATCAAGACTTGAGCTGAGATCGAGTTGGTTGCTTAACAGAGTAAGCCACCCAGGTGCCCCTTTAAGTTTTATTTAATAATTTTTTTTTAGTAATCTCTACACCCAACTTGGGGCTCGAACTCATGACTCCAAGAGCAAGAGTTGCCTGCTCCCCTGACTGAGCCAGCCAGGTGCCCCAGTTGTTTTTTGTTTTGTTTTGTTCTAAGATTTTATTTTTTTAAGAAAGCGAAAGCAAGCACATTCTAGTGCTTTGAATGGGGTGGGGGAAGCGGGCAAAGGGAGAGGTAGAGAATCCTAAGGCTCTACACCCAGCACAGAGCTTGACGCCGGGCTCAATCTCACAATCCGAGATCATGATTTAAGACAAAATCATGAGTCGACGCTTAACAAACTTAGCCACCCAGGTGCCCCTTAAGATTTTATTTTTCAGTAATCTCTATATCCAACGTGGCGCTTGAACTCACAACCCCAGGATCAGGAGTTGCATGCTCTGCCAGCTAAGCCAGCCAGGCATCCCCTCAGTGTAGATTTTTAAAAATAAAATTCTTATCATTTCACTTCTTGCTGAAAAACCTTAAATGGCTACTTACTGCCTGCGTAGGCCAGCACTCAACATCTTCTGTAATCTGACCAACCTTGGCCTTCCTCAGCCCTATTTCATTTCTTTCTTTCTTTTTACAGCCATTCCTTCAACTTACCCTACATTTTTCATTCTCAACGCCTTATTTTTTTTTCTTTTCTTTTCTGTTGGAATGACTCTCCCTGCTCCAAAGGATTCAACTCCAAATCTGACCCTTCCAGCAACCTAGAAAAAAATTTCATCTCCTTCTGGAAGCCTTTCTTTCAACCCTTTCTTCCTTACCTGTCTATCTCCAAAATTGATTTCCTCTTCCTCTGTATCTCTCTCTCTGCTGTTATAGCACTTTCTCACAAATTGTCTTTAAGTAATTATTTGTGAATTTATTTTTTTCCTCCCTCGTGCGGAACTGCCTAAGACACCTCTGTCTCCTTTGTTCCTCATGGCTTCTAGCCCAGTGCTTTGAATATAACTTTATGCTTAATTAATGCTTGCTGAATTGAATTGGAATTTAATTTTTGAAAACAGAAACTTCTTGTAATTTTTTTTTCAGGCCTCTTTTTATGCTAAGGTAACTTTCATTCACATTTTATCCCAAACTGAGTAACCTAGGAACAAGGCAGACTATGAAAGCTTTCAGAAATCCTTCAGACTCAAGGACAAGCGTTTGTTGCTTTTGCTGCCTGCAGCAGTGCTGTGGTTCCATATATCCTAGCTGATGGAAGACTTTGGGGAGGGGGAGGAGGAGTACATGGCAGGTGGAGGCAATGTAGGTCAGACGTGGGAACCAGACTGGTTCTATTAGAGGAATATAGGGGGCCCTCTGGGAATTGTTGACCTCTGGGAGGTCTTTTTCGTTTTTGTTATTTACTTCTTTCATTCTGTAAATATCGGATTCCTGTTGTATGTGAGGTCCTGGTCTAGCTGCTTAAAATCTATCAGTGAACAAAATAGACCAAAAAAACCCCCCAAAACCCCCAACCGCATGGATCTTATCTTTAAACAGAAGGATATAGTAATAAGCATAATGAATAATTATACATTATTATGAAGCTGATAAATGATGTGAGAAAAATAAAGCATAGTAAGGGGGATTAGGAGTGTGGAGGAGGGATAGGTGAGAGAGGTGGGAGGGCTGCAGCTTTAAATAAGTCAGGGGTGCCTGGCTGGGGCAGTAGGTTAAGCATCCGACTCTTGGTTTTGGTTCAGGTCTGATCTCAGAGTTGTGAGATCGAGCCCCATGTTGGGCTCTCGGGCTGAGTGTGGAGCCTGCTTAGGATTCTCTCTCTCCCTCTCCCCCTCTCCCCCTGCTATGTCTGTCTGTCTCTCAAATAAATCTTTTAAAAAAATAAGAGTTGGCATATTTGAGAAGTGTGGTGGTGGTGTTACTGGTTGTTAGGCACTTTGCTGAGGTTGTTGAATGCTGTTCTGCTAGCAGAGAGAAAGAGGCAGTGTCTGCAGTTGTTCCAAAGAGTCCAGCTGACATAGAGGAAGAAACAGCTACTCCTTATGTACTTTTCTCCTGGCTGCTCCTCTGGCTGGCATTCCTGGAAGTTAATCATGGTGAAAATTGCAGTCGGTCATGTCTGGAAGACACCAGGGGTAGAACTGGAGGCCCTGTAGCCAGTTCCCTGAGGGGTGGGATTTACCCTTCTGCTGACTGGGTCTTAAAGGGTGAGGTAGGCCTCTGAGTTATCTCCTGCCTCAAGGGGAAAAGTCCAATATCATGACCTTTGTGGTGAGGCCTCAGCAACTTTGGGGTAGCTCTTTAAAAATAAGCTTTCAAGGAGTATGCACTCTGCTCCCAGCTTAAAAATTAAATTTTCAGGTTTGTGGTATTTTGACTTCCTCTAAACACGTAGCTAGCTGTGTTCTGGAAGTCTCAATAGCTAATGCATTAGCCTGAGGATGAAGATATTTCATGATGTCTGGATGCTCTCTTCTTTGACTTGTGTATTATAAATTTTCTTATAATTTCCTTGCTTGCCCTTTCCTCACCCTTCTACTTCTTCATTATTTTTCCTGTTACCTCATTCCTTTTTTGCTTACATGAAGCTGATAGGAAACAGAAATCCCGGGGCGCCTGGGTGGCACAGCGGTTAAGCGTCTGCCTTCGGCTCGGGGCGTGATCCCGGCGTTATGGGATCGAGACCCGCATCAGGCTCCTCCGCTATGAGCCTGCTGCTTCCTCTCCCACTCTCCCCGCTTGTGTTCCCTCTCTCGCTGGCTGTCTCTCTCTCTGTCAAAATAAAAAAAAGGAAACAAATCCCTTAGACCAGACTGCCACTTTGGTAATCGGCTAGAAGCTAAAATTCCTACCTAATATACAAGAAATGGAATGTCTTATTTCTGTCCTTGAGTTATGTAGAATGCAGCTTGTGGACATCAAGCTCTCAGCTGCTTATACTGTATGCTATTTGAGGTAGCTGAGGTGCATGGTACCTGAACCCTATTTTTGGTTACTTATACATCAACTTGTGCAGTTGCAGTGCATAAGGAGACCTTGCTATTCCATAAAAGTGTGCTCTTACTGATCTATAATTTTATAATAAAGGTTCTTAGGGGCACCTGGCTGGCTCAGTCCGTGGAGCATGGGACTATTGATCTCAGGTGGTGGGTTCAAGCCTCACCTTGGGTGTGGAGATTGCTTAAGAACAAAATAAAAAAAAAAAGTCTTCAATTCTAGAATAAAGGTTCTTAATGAACTCAGGTCCATGCTAAGAAAAGTTTGTTTTATTTAAGCAGATGATCGTAATGTTAGGGTGGCTTCTAAGCAGATTTCACATGGCTTTTCTCTGAATTTGCTGTTTATCAAACTTGAAGTCATGGGTTCTCACTACATGTGCTTAACTGGTAAATAATACATTACTGATATTGTGAACTTTTAAGGCCAGCAGCTGTTAATTCAAGCGTATGTTGTTTTTTTACTTTAGTGGTTGGGAAGGATCTCCATTTAATTGACCAAGGTGTATTGCTTTATTAGTAAAAATGCCTTAATATAGCTTAGTTTGCTAGTGAAAACTGTTTTTTCAGTAGTAATGTTTCTGTGGTTTGTATTAGTTGGCCCTTCCAGTCCTAGCAGAGCTAGAAATCTTGGCAGTGTGGATTTCAGATGAGTTCCATAACACTATCTGACAGAGAAGTGCAGGGCAGTGTTTGGCAATATTCTTTCTCTTGAGCCTTTATATAAGAAAGAAATTCAGTTTTAACAAGGTCACTTCGGGGTAGGTGACAGAACGGTGAAGTGACATTTTCTTCGAGCAACAGATATATAATATGTTTTACCTGAATATGGGATCTGAAGCATTAGATTTATTTAAAAGTGTTACTGACATAAACATGATTAGTGCCATTTCTGTCATCCTTTTATAATTTTTTTTCCTTCTCCTTTCTTGGTAGGCAAAATAATGATAATTTAATTCATATCTCAGGTACTTGATGGAAGGAGACTAATTGTTAAAATGTGGTGCTGCTAGGCTATGCACTTGATAGGAATGATAGAGACAGCAAGGTATTACATTTTTATAAGGATTGAGATCCTTGCTTAAATAAAAATGTCACATTCTTTTTTTTTTTTTTTTTTAATTTATTTATTTGACAGAGAGAGACAGCCAGCGAGAGAGGGAACACAAGCAGGGGGAGTGGGAGAGGAAGAAGCAGGCTCCCAGCGGAGGAGCCTGATGTGGGGCTCGATCCCATAACGCCGGGATCACGCCCTGAGCCGAAGGCAGACGCCTAACGACTGAGCCACTCAGGCGCCCCAAAATGTCACATTCTTTTTTTTTTTTTTTTAAGATTTTATTTATTTATTTGACAGAGATAGAGACAGCCAGTGAGAGAGGGAACACAAGCAGGGGGAGTGGGAGAGGAAGAAGCAGGCTCATAGCGGAGGAGCCTCATGTGGGGCTCGATCCCGGAACGCCAGGATCACGCCCTGAGCCGAAGGCAGGCGCTTAACCGCTGTGCCACCCAGGCGCCCCCCAAAATGTCACATTCTTAATCAAAATAATATGACTGAGTTGAAACTGTTCAAGGAGATTAAAGAAGCTGCAAAATTAGGCCTAATAATAATAATATGCAGTTTATTTATACATGGTTAAATACTTCATTGGGAACAAATGTGAAGATACAGTTTTGAGTAAAACAAACTGCTTCTTCAGTTGGCAGTTTTAGAACCTATAAAGCAAAGGAAGAAACTGCATTTTACTTTTGATAAAGGTTTCTGTAGGTCAGCACTATTTAATAATCATATCTTGGCTCTTTTCCTCCCAGCCAACTGGGAAGCCTCAAGAATTACTGTACTAGCCATGGTGTACCAAGCACCACTCCTGTGGTGGACTCTGTGCACGCATCTCACCGGGCCAGTTAATTAAATCATCTCATCTAATTCTCGACCAGACAAAAGATAGTAAGCACATATTGACTAAGCTCAGCATTCTTCAGGGTGAGGAAGAACAAGCTCTATCACATGGGGATTCAGTTTTAAGAAATGGAGCTATGATCAAGTATGTACATTAGGAAAAGTAGAAAGAAAGATTTTAGAAAGCAAATAACCCACTGCAAGTTTAAAGGCTTAAAAATCATTGTATTAGAAATCCGTGTTAAAAGAAAGCTAGGGATCAAAAGGACTATACAAAACAGATGGTTATTTGGCATAGTCTTAGAGGCTGTGGAGAGAAGAAAGCTATCTTTAAAAAACAGGCATTTACATTCGAGGCCAAAGAAGCCCACAAAGTGATGATGGGTGAGTGCCACCTAGACATTAGGTGAAAGAAAAAAAACGATGAAATTCGTTAAGCCTCTTTTGCACAGCTGTTGGTAAGAGTTTCCTGTTTGTTTTTATTTTATTTTTTTCAAAGATTTTATTTATTTATTTGACAGAGATAGACACAGCCAGCGAGAGAGGGAACACAAGCAGGGGGAGTGGGAGAGGAAGAAGCAGGCTCATAGCAGAGGAGCCTCATGGGGGGCTCGATCCCAGAACGCCAGGATCACGCCCTGAGCCGAAGGCAGACACTTAACCGCTGTGCCACCCAGGCGCCCCTGTTTTTATTTTTTTAAGGGGGCATTGTTGAAAATGGAAAAGGCAGCTAGAAAATTGGTAAGACTACTTGATCATGGTGTGAAGGGTCTATTCAGGAATGAAAACATTAGAGAATTTCCACTTCTGTTTTTCCCCTCCTCCTAAGCAGATTAAAGTTTCTAGGTCAAATGATGATAGATGCTTAACTTTTCTTTTTTCTGACTAGAACATGAATTAATCTTTTTCAAAACACAGAAAGTACAGAAAAATATGAAGTCCCAGGAATTATCCCAGAAATGTTAACATTTATTTAGTATTTCTAATACATTTTTTTCCCAGCTGCCTAGGTTTTTCTTGATCACATCAATACACTTGATTAGATCAAGTACATCTACCTAAGATTTTAGAAAGAATTCAAGGATAAACTGTGAATCCCTTAGTGAAAATCTGTTACTTCAAATTGTAGGTGGCGTGGTCACTACACTAAGGGACTGGCGTAGATTTCAGATGTGATTCTGTCCATAAGAAGGGTCTGGAGGTGGAGAGACTAAAAACTGTATTGGAAAATCGATAAAATACAAATTAAAGATTGAGTTGACTTGGTACTGTTCATATAACTTACTGGGGCTAAGGTGATAGGTTAGTTTACGTAACAAGTGACATGTGACAAATCATTAACAGTTGTGGGTGGACAGAGTTGTTACCAGTGGACATTGTTTAGTTGGAAAAAACTTTTGTTAAAGTCAGGCCAAGGCTATTTAAAAACTTTGCTCATGGAATGGGAGAAAATGTTTTGTTGTACATTAGCAAACTGACTTTCTGACAGTAAGCATTTCATAGGTCCATAGTTCCTTTTCTACAGTTCTAAAACTCAAAAACTATGAAAACCGAGCTTTTGTAAGGTAGACACAAACCTGATTTCAACTATTAAGAGGCTATTCATAGTCTTTTTTTATTGTTCTGTTTCAAGTAAATCTTCATCTGCTTAGGAATATCAATGAGTTTAATGTTAAGAGGCTGCCCCAGTTTCTGCTGACAGTATTGCGCTGTATATGGTATATTAATTATCTCACCTTTTTACAGGTAAAGCAGCTGTGGCTCAAATAAGTTCAGTGACTTGCCTGAAATTGTTACACATCTAAGGGAGAGTAAAGTAGGATTGAGGTTTTCTGCCTCTTCCCTTGTTTTGTTTTGGTTTTTTTTGCATTGTACTGTGCTGGTTCCTCATAATATTACCTCCAGGAACCATCCTGATAAGTTCTTCTACGATAACACTCATCTTATTTGACCTTTTAATAAATGTTTTACAGAAGTGACATATTCAGATTTTCCCATGACCTTAAGCTCTTTCAGTTGTTAGGTTCCCAAATTGTTTAGATTACAAACTCCAGGAATATCTTGGTTGTTGGAGGTGGGGGGAGATGAAAAATAGGTGAGCTTCAATGTGGACAAGTGTTACATTTTAAAAGAGGTAAAAAGTCCAAACCACTTTCTTAGCATGAGTAACTTCTAGCTATTCCTTGTAGCCCCCAAAGAAACTAGGAATCTTGGTAAGCCTATTCCTAGAAAAATTAGCTTGGTGTGCTGCCAGGGAAATGGTGAGCATCTTTAGGAAGAGAATCAGAACTAAATAAAGATAAAAATAAACATCCCTCCACAAAACCAAGGTTTGTTTATGTTTGTGATAACTTGTGTGTTCTGTTCTCCAAGAAGTACATACCAGAGCCGATGCCCAAAGGAGGTAAAGGCTTTAATGAAGAACTGTCAAAAAAAATTCATCTTTTAAAAACGGAGTATTATTGGGGCAGCTGGGGTGACTCATTTGGTTAAGTGTCCGACTCTTGATCTCAGCTCAGGTCTTGATCTCAGGGTTGTGAGTTCAAACCCTGGTTGGGTTCCACTCTGGGAGAGGCAGAGGAAGAGGGAGGAAAGAGAATCTCAAGACGACTCCCCACTGAGCACAGAACCCAACGTGGCGTCTGTCCCACGACCGTGAGATCATGACCTGAGCCAAAATCTAGTCAGATGCTTAACTGAGCTACCAGGCGCTCTTGTTTCAATGATTTTTAAAACTTAAATTTGAGATAATTGTAGAGTCTCATGCAGTTGTAAGAATAATACAGAGGTATCCCTTGTACCCTTTACCCAGGTTCCCCCCAATAGTCATATCTTGCAAAACTATAGTACAGTATCACAACCAGATACTGACATTGATACAGTCTACCCATCTTGTTCAGATTTCTTCAGTTTTACTTGTACCCATTTATGAGTTTATATATTTAGTTCTCTGCAGTTTTATTACCAACACACTCAAGATACAAAGCAGTTTTATCACCACAAAGGTCTCTCACATTGCCCCCCCTTTTTTTACAATTTTATTTATTTGTCAGAGCACAAGAAGGGGGAGCAGCAGAGGGAGAGGGAGAAGCAGGCTCCCCCCTGAGCAGGGAGCCCAGTGTGGGGCTTGATCCCAGGACTCTGAGATCATGACCTGAGCTGAAGGCAGACACTTAACCAATGAGCCACCCAGGCACCCCTTATGATAACCTGTTAAGGGAATTCAGGGATGTTTGGGGGAGTATATCCTTTTTATATAATTATTTCAAAACGTGTTTTATTGGGGCACCTGGGTGGCTCAGTCGTTAAGCGTCTGCCTTCGGCTCAGGGCGTGATCCTAGAGTCCTGGGATCAAGCCCCACATCAGGCTCCTCCGCTGGGAGCCTGCTTCTTCCTCTCCCACTCCCCCTGCTTGTGTTCCCTCTCTCACTGGCTGTCTCTCTCTCTGTCAAATAAATAAGATCTTAAAAAAAAAAAGTGTTTTATCAAATTAATATATAGACTTTTTTCTTTTTGTCTTTCCATGAACTTTATGTTGCAAATCAAGTAATATTATGGCTTTTAATGAAAAGCAGTAATCCACTTTTTATACCTTCCCACTACCAAGTCTTACTCCCAATAGGCAAAAGCTTTACACTTCTTAAGTCTTTTTCTTAGATTTACTCCTGTATCAAAATAACGATATGCTTTCCACTGTCCTCTTCTTAACAAATCCTCTTAGTATATTTGTGTCACATTTTTGGTTAAATAAGTACTCATTATTTTGTTAAGGACATATTGTTTACTGTTGAGCCATTAAGTATACTGCTATTATGTTTTCTTGTACAGTTTTTGTTTTTTCCGTGATTTAATATCATTAATTACTTTGTTTATTTTGGCTGGTACATCCCTATCACTAATATTTTCAGGTTCTTCCACAGATTTGTAAATCAGATCTCCTCCCAATATAGTCAAACATAGGATAATGCTTAAGTAGTTAGCTTCTTCCTTTCTTTTTTTTTTCTTTCTTTTCCTTCTTACCATTCTCCCTAAATATCCTAGCCTCTGAAGATTGATGCCTTGATTCCCTTTTACCATGACTGCATAAAATGCTGCTTTAGGACCAGGAACATGATCCAGTAATGCAGCTCTCTTGTTCATAGGTATTTACTACTTTACTTTTTTTTTTTTTTTAAGTATAATGTGCATGTAATAAAGTACATTAAGTTCACTAAAATTAAGTGTACAACTCAATTTTTATGTATTTGTACAGTCATATAACCACCATCCAGTTCGAGCCCATCCAGTTTCCAGCCCCACAGGATTCCCTCATGCTTCTTCTCAGTCATTAACTACCACCCCCACAGACATGACCACTTCTCTGACTTCTGTCATCTTTGATTTATAGATGTTTAAAATGTGAAAACTGAGTGGTTCGAGTCTGATAGAATTTATCATACATTTAAGTATATACATGAGGGTTCTCAAGAGTCGGTTATGTCCGGAACGCCTGATTTGTGTACTAGCCCTATTTTGGGAAGCACCTGCGTTGTGTATGGATGAAAATATTTGAAGGTTAAGAGAATACTCAGGAGCACATAGGTATTTTAAGAAATGTGGAGACTGTTTTGTTTCCTAACCTTCCCCCTCAACTCTTGATGAACCTGCATCCTTTATCCTAGAGAGAGGAATCCCTATTCTGTTCTAGTAAGTTTGAAGACTGTCAGGTAATTGAGACAGTTTGTAACTAGACACTAATGAAATGGAAGTAAGAATAGAGAGGAGAAATGGCAGCCTGGGCACCATTATGATTCTGCCTATTGAGGAGAAAGCAGTGTTTACGACTTCATTCCTTCATTCTTCCATCCATCCATCCATCCATCCATCCATTTATTCATTTTTTAAAAAAGATTTTATTTATTTATTTGACAGATAGCCAGCAAGAGAGGGAACACAAGCAGGGGGAGTGGGAGAGGAAGAAGCAGGCTCCCAGTGGAGGAGCCCGATGTGGGACTCGATCCTAGAACGCCGGGATCACGCCCTGAGCCGAAGGCAGACGCTTAACGACTGCACTACCCATGCGCCCCCATTTATTCATTTATTTTTAAAAGATTTAGAGCACAAGCGGGAGGGGCAGAAGGAGAAGGAGAGAGAATCTCAAGCAGACGCTGTGCTGAGCACGGAGCCCAGTGTGGGGCTCTATCCCGTGACCCTGAGATCATGACTCAAGCTGGAATCAAGAGTCAGATGCCCAACCAGCTGCGCCTCCCAGGCATCCGTCCCTCCCTCATTTATTGACCAAAATATCTATTGAGGGCTGACTGTAAACCAAACACTATTAGGATATAGTGGTGAGCAAAGGAGACAGCCCCTGTCCTCAGGGTGCTTGCAGTCGAGTGGATGATACCAATATTAATCAAGTCATCACACATATTGGGAGGTAGGATGTGCACAGGGAATGCCTTTCAGTTAAAAGTCATGAGGCAGAGGACAGTGTGGCCCTGAAATAGGGCTGGAGAAGCAGGGTAGACCTGGCTTAGATAGCCTCACACGTGTATATGTGGATTCCACCATTTTTTAATGGCTAGTGTAGATAGTAACTTTTGATAGAATTTTTCTTTGCTCTTCAGAGTTAGTAGAGCATAGTAGCTCTTGTGTACGATTGATTGAGGAAGGGAGGTGAGGTCTATAGAAAGCGAAGGTAATTCCTTGGATTTCCTGAAAAATGCTTGGGTTACTTCCTTTCACTCATGCCCATAAACTTGTCCCACATTATCACCCCCCTTTTAGAGATGAGAAGGTTGACACGGAGAAAAGCTTTCACACAGCAGTTCTGTGTGGAGGGCTGATTTCTTAGGTCTGATTCCTAGCCATCTCCACTATTCACTTTTTTCCTGAGAATTTGACCACCTCTTTCTCTTTAGCACAGAAAGTTTACTTCTGGGGATTAGAACTAAATTATAAAGGCTATATAGTCCTCCGATTATTAGGGGAAAGGGGGATGGTGGAGCTTTATTATTTAGATGATCTTTGCCTTCTGCTTCTTGGCCTACTTACATATAGGTCTCGGTAAGGGTTTTCTCTGTGGATAGTTCCACCAAATGAATCTCTGTAGAGCTGGGACTGAATTATTTACATATTCAGTATGCTGTTTAACCTATTGCGAGATGTATGCTGGCACAGAGCAGTATCAGCAAACACGAAGGCGCTGAGCCTGAGCCCTGTTGAATAGCTATGTCCTGGTGGAAGTGTCAGTTGCTTCTTTGAAATGAAACAGGTCAAGCCTCGTAATCTTTGTCTGAGAATAACAGCCTGTGAGGACCATAAAACTATTCATGAGATGCAGCATAAAAACACTCAGGGACTGAGAGATACTATACGTTTTACTCTTCTGTCCTTAGGTGACACATGGTCAGATGAGCCCTGTTGAATTGGATCCGTCTTCTCGAATTGGCACTGTTAGTCTCTTCTCTATCTGATCCCCCATTGGAGATATAAGCTGAGAGCTATGGTACTTGAGGAGATGACACAGTTCCTTTGTTACAGTAATTAATGTAATAAATTAAGGGAGAGACCCAAGGGAAAGCTGATTGTTTCTCGTTAGAGCCCTAGGTGGAAATTCAGTTTATTAGTGAGCTCCCATGAAGTGTGGCAGGTGGAGAAGGAGATGCCTGTTCTTCCAGCTGGGTAAGCTCAGAGTCACTGCAGGTAGTTTACATGTTGTACTTGCCTCACCAGAGGCTGGCTAAGCACAAACTGATTTCAGGGTAGCCTCTGGAATTTAGGAAAGATGGTATAATATGGTTTTCTTGTAGCAGCTTTGTTGTATCCCATTGGTTTTCTTGACCTTTCCCAGAGGCATCAAACCCACGATTCTCATACAGTTTGGATTGGAAGTCCTGTCCTATCAGTGGGGTCAACACCCTAGTGGATTGGAACAGGTGATAAAAAGAGAGTCCAGATGTTGAAACCGTGAGCTTTGAGATGGGTACGTTGGCCCTGAGGGATTTTTGAAGGAAGACAGAGTCTGTATGTCCCTGTAGTGTAGGGTTTTGAGCAACACCTGAAGATAAGGAGTACCCTAAAGAGAAAACTCAGACTGCTGAGTTCATGGAAGAAAAATGGATTGCCATTTTTCTTTCATAGAACTTAGGTTGATATCAGTACTACCTGTAATTTAATTTGTAGAAAATTTTCAAACATTTTTCCTTTATTTTTGTAAATACCTTGATACTCTGTATAAGGTCTAAGTGTGAAACAATCCTCTTTAAGTTCAGACACTAGAACAGTATAAGATTATTTGAGTCATTTTATATTTTTGAGTTGTCTTACGTTTTTCAAATCTGTATGCTCATAATACACTTAGAACCATGATGGATGCTCCCTCCATTTTATTTTATTTTATTTTATTTTTAATTTTAATTTTATTTATCTGACAGAGAGAGCACACATGCAGGGCAGGGACAGAGGGAGAGGGAGAAGCAGGCTCTCCACTGAGCAGGGAGCCTGACATGGGGCTTGATCCCAGGACCCTGGGATCATGACCCAAGCCAAAGGCAGACACTTAACTGACTGAGCCACTGAGGTTCCTCTCCCTCCATTTTATAAATGAAAATATTTAATGAAGCAGCTTGGCTAGCGTCAGTGGAAATTTGAGTCCAGAAATCACATCTCTCTTTCTCTTTTTTTTCTTTAAATAAACTCGACACTCAACACGGGGCCTGAACTCACCCTGAGATCAAGAGTAGCATGTTTTAGGGGGCACCTGGGCAGCACAGTCAGTTAAGCTTCCAGCTATTGATGTGGGCTGAGGTCATGATCTCAGGGTCGTGAGGTCAAGCCCCACATCTGGCTCTGTGCTCAGCGGGGAGTCTGCTTGAGATTCTCGCTTGCTTTCCCTCTCCTTTCTCTCACCTTACTCAGCAGAGGGAGAGAGAATCTCAAGCAGACACCCTGTCTAGCATGGAGCCAACTGGGGGCTCAGTCTCACAACCCATGAGATCACATGACCTGTGCCAAAATCAAGAGTCCTGTGTTCAACCAGCTGAGCCACCCAGGTTCCCCAGTAAATAAATCTTAAAAAAAAAAATAATAGGGTGCTTGGTGGCACAGTTAGTTAAGCATCTGACTCTTGGTTTCAGCTCAGGTCACGATGTCAGGGTTACGAGATTGAGCCCGAAGTTAGGCTCCACGCTCAATGTGCAGTCTGCTTAAGATCTCCCCCATGCCCCCGCGCCCCCCCACCTGCCGCCACACACACACTCAGATAAATATATAAATCTTAAAAAAAAGAAAAAAAGTTGCATGCTCTACTGACTAAGCCAACCAGGTACCCCCAGAAATCACTCTTTTTTTAAGTTTATTTTTTTAGAGTAATCTCTATGTGACGTGAGGCTCGAACTCACAACCCCAAGATTAAGAGTTGCATGTTCTTCCAGTTGAGCCAGCCAGGTGCCCCAGAAATCGTATCTTGATTCTGAGTTCAGTGCTCTTTTTTCTACACCATGCTATCTTAAAATTGAGTATAGCAGTTTTTTTGTGTGTGTGTGTGTTGTTTGTTTTATTTTGTTTTGTTTTGTTTTACCATACAGCTTTTGGAGGGAAATACCTAGCCAGACAGATCACCCTCACATTTAAATGTGTATGACCTGTATGGTCCCAAGCAGATTATGCACACTCATATACGGCTGTCATTCACTCAGGCCAAAGCCTATAAGAAGATTGATCCAAAACCCGGAAGAAGAGGCGTGGACAGATAAATTTACAGTAGAACGGCATTGGACTATTTGCTACTTAGACCAGATTATCTGTGGGTAATTGTCAGTTAAAGAGATACTCTCTCTTTATAGTCCTCTAGGGAGAAGTAGTGTCCTTACTATGTTTGAACATCATGATGTAGGGTCAGTTGCTGCTTATGTCCTCTGGGCAGGGAGGAGACCTCACATGCAGACTCTTTCTCATTCTTAGCCATCTTGAAGTCCTTGTTCATTCCTGAGGTAGGAAAGTAGTGTGATCTATGACATGTGCCTTAAAAAAGTAAATAACGACCCAAAATATGTGATTACAAACCAGTCTGCGGGCTGGAAATCTGAGAGATGGAATTGGGTTCCAGAGATTTGAACTTTTGTTGTTATAGGTACAGGATATAGGGGTGATTGTCATGGCCTATCTTGGTCCCTTAGCTATATTCATGCAGAGAGGAGTTGTTGGTGATCAGGTGCAAGAACAAAGAATAAATGGTACTGATAAGTAATTCCAGAGGCTGGTGAATTGTGGTCCTAAATAAGAAAGTGTAGTACAATTAGAAGGAGAGAAGAGAGGGGAAAATATATACAGATGCTCTTACAAGTTGAAAGTGTCTTTTGGTCTCTCTAAAGTATTGGTTCTTCTGATTCTGCACTTTCTCTGCCATGGAAGCAAGAGGTCAGTGCTTTTCATTTCCAGCAAGCATGTTAGTTGCCCTACCTCCTGGGGTTAAACATCTCTGCAATGACCTGTCAGAGAATTGATTATTAGCAGTCTAAAGCCAGGGATGCTGTAGGGAGCAGATGGGAAGTGGTTTGGCTGCTGCAGTCAGGCTGATTAAAGAATCCTTGGCAATTTTACAGTTTATCTTTGGAAATGTACCACCAAAGTTACTGTGAAGCCTGCAGGGTTTGGAAAACTGGATTTCTAAGAAGTCACCTGGTTAAAAGTAGTACTTATGAAAACTCTTAATACCCTCAGAAATAGGACAGTGACTCTCTAAAGAACATTGGGACTACTAAAGATCAGTCCTCAGGATATGTTTTCTTTGTTTGCATCCTGGTCCAGAAATTCTGGGTAGTTTTCTAGGAAGGAAAGCACTTTTTGGTAGCTACATTAATAGCATTATAGATTTGAAAAAGGCCCTAGGCATGTCCAGACTACCCCCTACCACACATAGAGGAATTCTTTATGTAATTTGTTTGACAGATGATTATGCTTTTTCCACTCAGTACTTTCAGTGATAAAGATATGGCTTCATTAAGCATCGTGGGCCATTGTTGTAAATCTCAGGTTATTGAATTTCTTCCTGAGTTAAAACATCTGTCTTCTATAACTTTTTCTCACTGGTCCTGTTTCTACCCTCAGGATCACAGGATAAGTTTCTCTCTTCCACATTTCAACCATCAGATATTTGAAGCTCACCAGCCTGTCTCCCTTCAGTATTCTCCTTTCCAGACTAAGGAATACCAATTTGTAAGACCTTTGCTCTTAATGAAAAATGGCTTTTTGATCTTTCAGTGTACCATTCTGGATATCCTTCTATTTAATGAGTATCACTTAAAATGTAGAACCTGGAGAGCGTCTGCCTTCGGCTCAGGGCGTGATCCTGGCGTTATGGGATCGAGCCCCACATCAGGCTCCTCTGCTATGAGCCTGCTTCTTCCTCTCCCACTCCCCCTGCTTGTGTTCCCTCTCTTGCTGGCTGTCTCTCTCTGCCAAATGAATAGATAAAATCTTTAAAAAAAAAATGTAGAACCTGGAAATGAGCACAGACCACCAGATGTTCAAATTTTCATCTCCAGCTCCCCTTTGAGAAGAATCATATTAAAAAATAAAAATAATGGCAATATATCTTGTTTACTAGAAAAAAACAAAACAATTTGCCAGGACATACAGAATTGGGACAAGAGGAATTTGAGGAAGTGTCTTTCCTTACTAGTGTTAAGGCTGAACTTTGAGTTCTACATTATTATAGGCATTGATTTTACCTCAGATCTCTTTTAGGAATAATTTTTAATATCTGCATCCAGTTTACTTTTCAGATTACAAAATCAGTTGGTATTTGTGTTTATAAATGTTTATTCACATTTATGCTACTGAACTGATTTTAGGGCTTCAGATAGTTTTTAACAAGACAGATATATACTACGTGTTCTTTGAAAATCTATTACCTTTTTTTAATAGACTATTTAAGAGAGAGAAAGAGCACGCACGAGAGCAGGGGGCTGGGGAAGGAGCAGAGGGAGAGGGACAAGCAGACTCTGTACTGAGTGCCTGACATAGGCTCCATTCCAGGACCCTGAGGTCATGACCTGAGCCAAAACCAAGAATTGGACACCCAACTGACTGAGCCACCCAGGTGCCCCTATTACTTTTATACATGACAGAAAACTTGACTCTATGTAAGACTTGACTAACAACCTTTTTTCTTCAAAATTCTGTAGATTTTTCATTCTTTTTAAACATTTAATATTGCAGAGCAGTCTGAGGTTTGCCCAGTTTTTGTCCTTATAATTGGAGAATTTTGCCAGAATGTGTGCAAGTTGGCTTTTTAAATAGACTTTGCTGAAAGAGTAGTAAACCTTTTTAATCTGCATGCAGGATCTTTTTCAGCTCTAGATATTATTCATTTATTATGTCTTAATGGGTTGCTTTCCTCCCACTTGTTCTAGTCTCCTCAGTTTTCTTTTCAGTGCTATTAAATGGTGTATCTCTCTCAGTTTCTCTCATTTTCTTTTTGCTGTCCTTTTTGATCATGTTTTTAGAAAAATATCTCAAGTTTTCTTGTAGTTTATTGAATCATTTCCCACAATTTCAGTTCTGTGCTTTTTTGATTTCTGTGTGAATTTTAATAGGTAGTGCGTTTTTTGTTTCCTTGCTTCTTCCTTTTTAAAAAATGTCATATCCTCTTTTCCTTTTGTCTAAGTTCATATCCTTTCATTTCTGCCTGTTTTCTTCTTAATGCTATCTCTTCCTTGCTGGCATACTTCATTTATCCTGCTCCATATGACAGGTCAGCCAGTATAGTAAAGTGAGAACTGTCATAAGCTCTCTGAGCACTATCATTTTTATGTACCTTATATTCTTTCCTCCAGAGTCTCTCTTCCATCACAGTCCTCTTTTTTGAGGAAGGTTGTGTTTGTTCTGTTTTTTAGAGGAAGGTCTTTTGAAAAGTTGTTTTTCCAAGGTTAAACAAACATAGGGTTGTTTTAATGGTTGAATTACATACTGATGATAGTGCGGCTTGGGAGAAAAGTGGGTGAGTCTTAGGTGAATGTGAATTTGTGATATTCTATGCCTAGCCACAGTTGCAAAGATTGCAGAGGTAATAAATTATGATGTTGGAGAGAACTATGCTTTAATGATGCACTATAGTACAGATTCAGCTGGCGTTCCCTTTTCTAGAAATGGTTGCCGTCCCTCATAATGGAATTATTTTCAGTACCATTTCCACTGCCTTATTTACTGCTGTATTCCCAGCACCTAGGTTTAGAGCCTAGCACATAGTAGGTAATAAATACAAATTTTTTTTTTGAATGAATGAAAATGTGCTATACTAGTATTTACTGGGGGCCAAGTCTTCTTCGGTGGTATTGAGAATTCCAAACATTTTAATAAAAAGTTTCTTTAAAATTCTAGATATTTGGGGCGCCTGGGTAGCTCAGTCGGTTAAGTGTCTGCCTTCAGCTCAGGTCATGATCCCAGGATCCTGGGATTGAGCTCTGTGTCAGGTTCCCTGCTTAGCAGGGAGTCTGCTTCTCCCTCTACCCCCGCCCCCACTCATGCTCTCTGTCTCTCTCAAATAAATAAAATAAATCTTTAAAAAATAAAATAAAATTCTAGATATTTTCAGAGGTATCATTTCTCTGACTTCAGGGGTAATGTTTCCTTTACCTTGTGGGTGGCATTTTTCCATAGTTCCCACTTCATGTCCCCCCTTCCCCCCAATTTGTTCTTCCTTTTATAAAGTAAGATCTCTGTAGACTCAATGCCAGCAGTAGTTGTTCCTAATGGTACTAAGCTCTCTACTTGTGTAAAGGATGTATTTTCTTCTCAGATCTTCAGTTAAATGGCAAATTAATATGCACACCTTTCTCTCTTAAGTCCCAGTTACTAGCAGGCATTTTACTTGGTACAGCTCTGCTGTCTTGGGGTGATGTTTTCTCTTGTAACTGCACCCTCGTTCTTTGATACTGTCTTGAGAGAGTAGGTGAAAAAGTACAATTTGTCTTGTCTCTGTCCTATCTGTAGCATTTATAATTGGAAATCCACTTTGTAGGGTTAATTGTGCCACTACTGGTTTGCTCTTTGCTCTGTTATCTTATGAGCATTCTTTTCTAAATGGATATAGAAAGATGGTGGACAGGGGAGTGAGCAAGAACAGAATTCTTTCGCTTTGTCATAAAGTAATACCTGGATGGTATTTGTTGGCTGTCAGGTTTTCTAGATGGTACACTCCCGAAGTCTCATGAGCCGGGAGACCGGAGAGTTATAAATTGTCTCCCTCCCTCCCCCACTTTTTTAGCCAGCCTGTTTCATGTGGTGAGGCCTTGGTATTTATCAATAGCATGCCGCCAATCTATATAAAAATGTGAAGAATTATTTCACACTCTGCTGTTAGGGGTTTTAGTGGTGTTCAGTCAGGGTAAAATTTTTTCGTGTGTGTGTGTGTCTTCATAGATATTTTAGTGGGACGTGGGAAAGGCTACACTGAATTATGCTATTTGGACATAATTTGAAACCTGAAGTTGAATAAAGTTTGTTTATCTGAAATTAAGCTGATTGGTTGAGTCCTCTCTAAGGATTGTCTCCTTTAGTTGCAATATTTGTCCTCTATCCTAATGTTATATTTTTCCTAGTTCTGCTTGCTTTTTCTCTTTCACTCTTATCCATAGTAAGATTTTTTCCCCAAAAAAACAGTAGAATGACAAGGAATCCATATTATTTTTAGTAGGGACAGGCCCTGTTCATAGAGGGCTCTCACAGCCTTTGCAAGTCCATGTTCTGAGTCTCTGATAATTCAAGAAGAAGCAAGGAGAAAGGGGGTATGAGTAAAGTTGTGCTAGAGCTTGAATCTGTTATGTGCCAGGGCATGTATTGATTGAGGGAAGATTGCCAGCTGGCAGTGGTAGTAGAAATAAGTCTCTTGGGAATGGGAAACTAACTCTAGAGGATTCCTAGTTAAGACTTACACAGAATTTGGAAATACTGTACTCTCCCCTGGGGAGATGGAAAGGGAATTTGGAAATACTGTACTCTCCCCTGGGGAGATGGAAAGGGAATTAAGTTTTCCCTGGTCCAATGTGACTTGGTTAGAAATACAATTGAACCTGTTTGTCTTGTCCATTGTGATGTGATAGCCCCCTAGGAACAGTCTGTTTTGTGTGGGAGTTTATTTCAGGCTGTCTCCTTGCCTGTATTGTTTCCTTTAACAGCTCTTTAAATTTTCTTTTTCCAGCAATGATGTTGTCCACTGGGCATGTACTGACCAATGTGGCAGGTCTGAGAACATAGCTGAAGCTGAAAATAGGAAAGCTGGGGGCAAGGAAGAGCCTTGAATCTTGAGGTGGGACGTTGACTCTAAGATGTCCTTGAGCAGTGGAGCCTCCGGAGGGAAAGGAGTGGATGCAAACCCGGTTGAGACATACGACAGTGGGGATGAATGGGACATTGGAGTAGGGAATCTCATCATTGACCTGGACGCCGATCTGGAAAAGGACCAGCAGAAACTGGAAATGTCAGGCTCAAAGGAGGTGGGGATACCGGCTCCCAATGCTGTGGCCACACTACCAGACAACATCAAGTTTGTGACCCCAGTGCCAGGTCCTCAAGGGAAGGAAGGCAAATCAAAATCCAAAAGGAATAAGAGTGGCAAAGACACTAGCAAACCCACTCCAGGGACTTCCCTGTTCACTCCAAGTGAGGGGGCAGCTAGCAAGAAAGAGGTGCAGGGACGCTCAGGAGATGGTGCCAATGCAGGAAGCCTGGTTGCTGCTATTGCTCCCAAGGGCTCAGAGAAGGCCGCTAAGGCATCCCGCAGTGTAGCCGGCTCTAAAAAGGAGAAGGAGAACAGCTCATCTAAGAGCAAGAAGGAGAGAAGCGAAGGATTGGGGACTTGTTCAGAAAAGGATCCTGGGGTCCTCCAGCCAGTTCCCTTGGGAGGACGGGGTGGTCAGTATGATGGAAGTGCAGGGGTGGATACAGGAACTGTGGAGCCACTTGGGAGTATAGCTATTGAGCCTGGGGCAGCGCTCAATCCTTTGGGAGCTAAACCGGAGCCAGAGGAAGGGGAGAATGAGTGTCGCCCGCTAAAGAAAGTCAAGTCTGAAAAGGTAAGAGGTGGCCAGATCTGGCTGCCTACTGCCAGTCAGAACTGCCCTGGACTAACCACCAAATGCTTTGTGCACTCTGTGGGAGGCTCATTAGTTTGTGGGTAATGACCAATTACAAGGTCAGAGCAGCTGGTAATGATAATGTGGTTTTGTTCCAAATTAGGGGATTCTCTACGGATTCATTAACAGCAGGCCTGGGCATTTTGAGAATATCTATTGTTGGGGGCAGCTACTTGGTAGAATGAATTTTCTCTAAGTCAAGTTGAGAACCCATCACCTTGTCCTTGTCCCACCCTCAGATACTTGTTGCTGGAGACTGGCATCAACCTTTATGTGGTCCCCAGCTTGCTGGTATTTCATCCTCAGAGTCATTGATAAACTTAGTAAGTTGATGATAGGCTTTCGGTTGAGTGCTGTTCTTAATGGAATAAATGGTGCTGTTGTGTTTTTGGAAGAGAAAAGTTTAAATAAGTTCATGGTATGATATCTACCACGTGTTCTATTGGTGGCTACCAATGAGCAAAGGGGCAGGTAAATAAGGGAGCAGGAGGTACTGACTGTACTAAGAGGTACTTAATCAGGCCTTATGAGTTAGCATTGTGGCTCTGCATGTTTGGCCTTAAAAGAGATTCTTTGGCCACCAAAAGTATAGTTCGTGGCCAAGTATCTCCCTCAACTATTGGTAATCAAAGTGTCCTGGTGGTTTAATAGCTGCCAAACAGTGTAATGATACCTTACCTTCTGCTTGAGTTGGAAGGACAGGTGCTTGCAGCCCCAGGAGGGGCTCTCCTCCTCTGGGAAGATGATCTTAGTTCATGTCTCAGGAAATAGAGCTTGCAGGGCTGGAGCAGAGTAGGTGTGAGTGTAGGGTCAGCTCAGGCTGCCTTAAACTTCAGCAGCTTACAGTTTCCTGCAAAGCGGCCGGCCTGATGATGAGCTCTTCATCGGCTCTTGATTTTTCCGCTCTGTGTTTTGCTCACCCTGTGTTTTCAGCTGATCCCAGCAGATGCAGTATGAATTGGTTTCTCTGTAATTACATCAGCTGCAACAGGGAATACCTATTTCCATATGTAAGTTTAATAAATAGAGGCTGCATGTGTATGTTTGTGTGGTGGTGCCCTCTCCGTGCCTGGATTCCAGTGGTAGCTTGTGCTTTCTTTGCTGTAGGTATTTTGGTCTTTGCCTCCGGCACATCTGTAGCTCTTAGCAACATCTGGGCTTCCCTGGTAGCAGGGCTGTGAATTTTCTTCCACTAATAACACAATGGTTCATTCCCTTTCACCAGAGGCAGCTGCCAGAGAGAAGCTGCCTATGTTTAGGTGACAGATGCTATAGTCCACCTCAGCAGCGTCAAGTTCCAGCTGGCTACTGGCATGGCTCGTCCTGTGCTGGCTGTGATTTACCATTTTCTCTGGGGTGCAGATGGATAATACTGTTTTAAAGAGGCCTAGGAGTACCAGGAGTTCTTGCTTCTGTTCCAGGCCCATTAGACTGTTCCCTACATCTGGCTGCGATAAACTCTTGCCATATATCCATGTTCATAATTATTGTTCTTCCTGTGCTGAAAAGTGGCCACTTTTTCTTTTCTTTTTTTTTTTTAAGATTTATTTATTTATTTGACCGAGAAAGAGCACACATGCATGCACAAGTAGGGGGAGCAGCAGGCAGAGGGAGAGGGAGAAGCAGGCTCCCCGTGGCGCAGGGAGCCTAATTCGGGGCTCTATCCCAGGATCCTGGAATCATGACCTGAGCCAAAGGCAGACGCTCAACCGACTGAGCCACCCAGGCACTCCGAAAAGTGGCCACTTCTGAGAGTGGACTTCATTTTCCTTTCTGTTTAGAACTCTTGACTCATGTTGCAATCTTGTAGGCCCAGTAGTCATCCGCAGGTGAAAGGATTAATGATGCTGAGCTTCCTGTTGGATTTAAGTCTAAATGTCCATGATAGTCTCCAACAGAGTAGCAAGTGGAACCTGTTTTCTCTTGGAGGTCCAGCGACCAGTTGGGTGGCTGCCCTTCAGATTATAATTCGGCTGAAAGGTACGGCATATTCAGCTAAGAAAACACCTTGGTGCCAGGATGGTTTGCCCTTTCATAATGTACCTGTGGTATATAAGCCTTGTCTCCCAAGGAGACTGACAGTGGGGCAATGGAATCAGAGAGAAAAGGGAGAGAGACCACTTCAGTTTTTGGAAGAAAGATAAAATTGCTGGGAAGTACTTTTAGAAGCAGAAAGTTGCTGTGCAGCTTGATGTTACTATAAGCCAAAACCTGGTTTCTCAATTCCTTTCCCTGTTCCCTCAACCCTTTTGAACAGTCTGGTTCTGGGGTTCCTTTCCATAAAGCCTTTGTTCATTGAAATAATTATTTAAATAAATGTTTGGAAGTTGCTAGGAGATGAAAACACTGTGCAGGGAGAGAATGTTTCTGGAATGGGAGGAGGGGAAGACTTAAGGGAAAAGAAGGCTAGGAATCTTAGAGCAGATCAACTTTTGGGAAACAAGGACTCCAGGGTTTAGGGCATAATAGGGGCTCAGTGATGATTACTACTATAGCTTATACATTAAGGCTTTGAAAACTTTTAAGATTTTCTCTCTGAGATAATGGGCTTGCCTATGCCTCAATTGGTTTGGAATGTTCCTTCTATGTGGGGACTATATGAACCAATAGAACTAAAAGAGCAAAACAGATGTTTTGATATAATCTGGGAATTATATACTTTGAGCTGGCAGCTCTCAGGAAGAAAGAAAACTCATAAAATTTGGGAAATGTCTTGACTGATATCTCCCCCAAACCATGTCTGCCTACCCCCTCACCACCACCTTGGAAATAGGGGAGAAGACAAATAGAGTTTGGGGTGTAGGTTGGAATTGTCACATGTCTACCACTAGCTAATAAGGGATATTTGAGTATTCAAATTATTTACCTCAGGACCTTCTCATCTAGGTAGGTATCTTAGGCCGTGGCTCAGGGAATTTCCTATCAGCCAAGGATGTGAATTTCCCTTCATGGGATCCTACTTAGGCTCCACCACACCTTTCTCTGGAAGGGCTCACTGTGCTGTTTCCCAGAGTTCTAAGAGACCAGAAATGGCTCTTAGCAACTGCTGCTGCCCTGAATTGTTATTGAACGCTCCTGTTCATACTTCCTGCCCGCTGAAGAGATGGGGGAGGGAATGGTGAGGAATAAACAAGACAGAGCTTTTTGGCTCCTGCCTGTTGCCTTGCCTTTGGTTTGATTGATAGATTGTTAAGTTAGGGATGGAAGGGGAGAAAGGGTGCCTGCCTGAATGTTCCAAGCTTAGAGTTTAGTGCTTGCATTGCCATTCTGACAGGCAAGAAAAAAAGAATTTACAAACCACAGAAGGCAGTGATGTATCTGTGCTGAGTCCTGCAATACAGACTCCTGTCAGAGTCAGGGCTTAAACCAGGAATTTAAGGTGAGACTCATTTTTTCAAATCATGTATAGTAACCAGTAGGCTCTATTGGCTAAAGGATCTAGAGGTTTGCAGCCAGAAGCTCCTCTGGCCTTTTTAGCTGCTGTTTATGATCTTGCAAGGTAGAAACAGTCTACAGTTGTTCCCCCCTCCCCCGCCCCGTTTTGGGTCTCAGCTTCTGCTACTCTCAGACTGCTGCGTATATTACCACTTCCCCCCTTAGTTTAGGATACAAAAAAAAAACCCATTAAGTGTGCTCTTTGCTCTTTCCCTTTCTCATCATGCTTGCTATCATATCCTGTGTTCTAAGAGCATCTTCCTTTGCCCTTGGTTTTGTTTTCCTGCCCTAGTTTATGCCTCCCAGCTCAGTTCTCTCGTGTTACAATCCCTCATTGCCCAGTCAAGGTCGGGTCTCTTTTTTTCCTTCTGATCCAAGGCTTTCTCTCTTAAAGCCTTCCTCCTTCACTAGCTGTTTTTTCTCAGCTATTGATGGCGTAGCAGTCAGCCATGCTTCCTGAAGCCAAATGCCCTCAAGCATTTTCCTACATGGAAAAAATTAAAAAAGTTGATATTTCTGTGGGACAGAGATGCAACAGAGCCTGAGCTTAATTTATTTTTTCTTTAGTAGCTCTGTTTTCCATCTGTGTGTTGTAATTCAAGGAGGGCCCACAGAAAAATTATCTTGTCCAATCTCCTCATTTTATGGAAGAAGAAACTAAGACCAGGGAGGTCATGTGACTTGCCTAGGCTCTCGCGGTAGTCGGTAGTCGGTAACAAAGCCAGGCTTAGAAACCAGTTTTCTGGTGACCGGGTTCTTATGGCATATTGTTACTCTGGGGTTATTAAAAAGTCTTCAGCTGTTATGAGGGATTCTCTGTTTTCCCACTCTAAAAACTACCTTAGAAACACTGGATGTGAATTCCCAGATACTCTTGAAACTGTTTTCGTTGTTTTTCTTACTGCTTTTAACATTGTAGATGCTTAGTAAACAAAGGATCCTTGAGTTTAGGTTTCTTTGGTATGATGACAGTGTTTGCAAAGAACTATTTACAGCTGGTGTTAAACCTATCCTATTATCCTATTATATATAAAAAGGGAAAGTTACTTTTTAAACTGCTACTTTGAGCTTGGTTTTGTGTGTGTGTGTGTGTGTTTTCTGGAATATTGCATTCAAATTTCCATTCTTGGACATGTCACTAGTAGGCAGACTTTAAATGTATTGTGGATATTAACGGTTCATAAAGACATGATATATACTGTTGAATGCCATTTATCCAGTACATTAACTGAGTGCATTTTATTTATTTTTATTTAAAAAATTTAATTGAGGTATAGTTGACAATTTGAGTGCATTTTAGATTCCAGGTATTGTGCTTGGTGCTCGGTATATACTAGTGAATAAAACAGAGAAGTTTCGTGCTCTTTGGATCTTACAGTTGACCATCTATAGTAGAGTCCCTAAAAGTGTGGCCCGTAAAACCATGTGTATCACATCACCCGAGTGTCAAAATGCAGATTCTTGACCCTTACCCAGTTCTAAATAAGTTACAGGAGTCGGGGCCCAAAACTCTTCCAGAAGTCTCTCCAGATAATCGCTATGTACTTTAACATTTGAGAGCCATTGTGAATTTTCTTTTTCATCTGAGAATTGGGAACCACTTCTGACATAAAACGCTAGCTTTCTTTCTAAACTTAAATTTCACATCAACTTTTACGTATAACTTAGCAGTTAAGAGTATAAACTCTGGAGCCAGACTACCTGATTTGTACCCCAGCTTTGCCACTTATTAACCCAGTGATCTTGAGGAAGTTAACTGCTCTACCTCAGTTTTTTTCACCTGCAAAATAAGGAAAACAATAGTTCCTAGTAGGCTTGTTATAACATTAAATTAGTTAATGCATATAAAACATTTTGAACAATGTGTGGCATTCATTAGGAAGCATTCAATAAATATTAGAGAGAAAAACATGATGTAAAATATGTCTCAGTCTGCCCTAGGCAATAATGGGCTGAAATATAACCACATTCCACCTTTATAGGAAGCCCAGTATAAATAGATAAGCATGTTGACTAAGATTTTGAGCACTGTGTGTGGTCAGAAGAAGATCCAAACCTGGGTTGGGAAATTTTCATGCTGGTGATGGGTTCTAAAGCTCCTGATATTTATAGTGAGGTTTGGAGAAGGGGAGAGACTGAAAATTGGCTTTAAAAGACCTTGAAGTAGCCTGTTGAATTTCACATTTCATATAAATTGAGTTTCCTTTCTGGCCATATCCCTGATATGGGGTTTGGTATGTTGGATAGATGTTATTGTGGGTTTGCCAGGCTGTGCAATCTCATATATGCTGAAAGAGCACTAAATGCTTTTTGTTTCTACACAAGAGTACATGGAAAATCTAAGTCCCAGTTCTTAATCTTCCTCCCCCAGTGCGAACTTGTATTTTTGCCATTTGGGTATAAGAGCTTTTACCAGCAGAGCTCATCCAGGGAGGCAGCAGGGCTTGGGCTTTCAGGCTGGAGGTGGCAGTAACATACACAGCTGAGATCCTGCCACTGCTGGCTGGCCGAGCCCTCCTCTCTGTGGTTTTTCACTCTTCAAGCCATGCTTGAGTAACCCGCCTCCAGAGCTGCTGACAGGGCCGTGTTCAGAGGCCTTGGAAATTACACTGTTCATTTCCTTATCATCCCCTGACCTGCAGTGCAGAGCCTTCTGGTGCAGGAACAAGGCAGAAAAAAATCCAGACGGCTCCCAGCCAGCATGTGTCAAGGGCTACAAAGAAGGAAATTGGACTTGCTCACTTCAAAACCATGGGGTTAGGCTTTGATTTTTGGTTCCTGCCGAGAGTTATTTGTGTGTGTGTGCGCGCATGTTCCGTCTCCATGTATATGTATAGAATGAGTCTGTGCATGGCAGAGCTGTAGAGGAGGAGCATCTGAAAGTCGAGAGCAGAGGGAAGATTGCTTTTTCTCTTCGGTTAATTTCCCAGTTGTGCCATTGGGATGGAACTGGAAGGATTAGCATCAGGAAGGTGCCAAGCCATATTAATATTTTAAAATATATTTCTCTTGGTACAGTTTAGTCATGGTTGACAGCACCCACCTAAGTAAGAAGCTTCCCTGGCAGGCTGAGGAGACATTTTTAACAAATCCTATGCTTGAAGTCATTCATCCTAGATGACATTGACGTAATCAATGTTTAAGCTACCTGAGAAAGGATAAAGTTTGGGTCAGTCTTGCGTAAGAAGAACAGCTCTTTGAGATGGAGGATAGTGTGACAAAAGAGAGACAGACAAAAGGAATTTATAGCATTTTGAGGTTTTCTGTTTATAGGGCAAAATACTATTATATTTTTAGAACCTGTCCTCGATTTTTTAGTATTACAAAACAATCTACCTCCTTTTTCTTTTGGCGTGTCTCTGGCCCTAGGACACCGAAAGGAAACACTTTCAGGCTGAAGAAGTAAAATGTGGATGGTGACAGGCCCTTGAGCAGAATTTTACAGTCATTCTGTTCTTAATTTTCCTTTTTTGGATTTCTACTATCTTAATGTCATTGGTGATATTGGGGCCTTTGTGAAGTGGGGGAAAAAAGAAGTCTTTTAGCTTTCAGACCCTGGAGGTTTTTTTAAGTTCTAAGTGTCTCTCTTGTTAGAAGTACTCTGTAGAGAAGTGTTTTCACATGAGAAAATGATAGCTAAGGTGAGAGGGGATTACTTCCTTTTAACCTTTTCATAAAGCAGTAGTCCCTGTACCAGCAGCAGCAGCATCTGGGAACTTGTTAGAAATTCAGACGAGATGGGGTGCATTCAGGGTGGTATGGCCGTAGACTAGAAATTCAAATATCAGGGGCGCCTGGGTGGCTCAGCCGTTAAGCGTCTGCCTTTGGCTCAAGTCATGATCCCCGAGTCCTGGGACGGAGCCCCGCATCGGGCTCCCTGCTCGGCGGGAAGCCTGCTTCTTCCTCTCACACTGCCCTTGCTTGCGTTCCCCCTCTCGCTGTCTCTCTCTGTCAAATAAATAAATAAAATCTTAAAAAAAAAGAAGAAGAAGAAGAAGAAATTCAAATATCAGGACCCATCTCAGTCCCCCAAAACATAAACTCTGGGGTTGAGGCCCAACAATTTGTGTTCTAACAGTAGCTCTTTCTTTGACCATGTTACACACCAAAGTTTAAGATCTGCTGTCATAGAGCACCTTCACCTTTTATTTTATTTGTTTATTTTTAAACATTTTGTTTATTTGTCAGAGCGCAGAAGCAGGGGGAGTGGCAGGCAGAGGGAGAAGCAGGCTCCCTGGTGAGCAAGGAGCCTAGTGCGGGACTCAATCCCAGGACCTTGGGATCATGACCTGAGCCAAAGGCAGATGCTTAACAGACTGAGCCACAGACATCCTGCACCTTCCCTTTTTTAATAATGAGGATCAAATTGGAAGGAATACCTAAGGGTTTGGGACTTTGAGAGCAGTAGAGATATTTAAAATATTTAAATTTTTTGAGCTTCTTTTCTCATCTGTAATGTGGAACTGACCTTATTGTGAGGATTAGATCAGATAAAGAACATTAAGCACCCAGCACAGTGACTACCATGTTGTAACTATGCAGTGAATGTTAGCCGTTGCTGATGTTATAATGTTGTTAGTTATGAGATACAAGGTCATTGTGAAATTAAGATGAAAGGATATCTATAGAGATTCTAAAGGTTTGGGAAAAGAATGAGTTTATGATAGCTTATATTTTAACTCCTGGTTTCCAGGAAGGCTTGAGGAGAGAGAGATTGATTCATAGCATTTGGATCTATTGAGGTTTGGAGTTATAGTGTTTGATTGATTAGTCTGGAAGTGTTTGTTGGATTCCTTTTGGTACAGGGCTGATCTCTGGTTGAAGAACCATGGCTCTTGGGGCACCTGAGTGTCTCAGTCGGTTAAGCATCTACCTTTGGCTCAGGCCATGATCTCGAGGTCCTGGGATCAAGCCCCACATCAGGTTCCCTGCTCAGCAGGAAGTCTGCTTCTTCCTCTCCTTCTGCCTCTCTTCTGACTGGTGCTCTCTTTTTCAAATAAATAAATAAAATCTTAAAAAACAAAACAAAACTATGGCTCTTTCTTAGCTGTTTCCCATTAAAGTCAGGTTTTTTGGTATATCTTCAGGCCTTCTGAACTATTTTTCTAAGGATTGAAATGAATGTAACATGGCTGCTTTAGTTCAGAAAGTTTTTTTCCCTTTTGCTAATCCTTAAGGAGTACAGACTTTAGCCTTTTTTTTTTTTTTTAAAGATTTTATTTATTTGACAGAGAGAGACAGCCAGCGAGAGAGGGAACACAAGCAGGGGGAGTGGGAGAGGAAGAAGCAGGCTCCTAGCGGAGGAGCCTGATGTGGGGCTCAATCCCAGGACTCCGGGATCATGCCCTGAGCCGAAGGCAGATGCTTAACGACTGAGCCACCCAGGCCCCCCCAGACTTTAGCCTTTTAAAGGATTAAGAGCTACAGGTTGTCTGAACCGTGAGAAGAAGAATGAGGATTAAGGTACTTCCTTACGTGAACTTGTTACTAGCTGCAGTAAATAAAAAGACAGTTCTTGGATTTTTGGTAGTCAGTCTTCAACTTGAAATATTGTCCATTGGGAGAGTACAATTTGACTGTGTGCCTGAAAAATACACTAATTGAATATTTTTTAATTTGAGACTGTTGGATTCCAGCCCTACTAGCAAATACTGTATTGTGTTTAGATGAGCCAGACCTGGCCATTAAACTTTTTTTTTGTCTTTTTTTTAAATTAAGGAATAATTGACATATTAATTTCAGGTGTACAACTTGATGATTCAGTATTTGTATATATTGCAAAATGATCACCACAATAAGTCCAGTTAACATCTATAACTACATAAAGTTACAAAAACCTTTTTCTTCTGATGAGAACTTTCAAGATTTATTCTCCTACCTACTTTCAAATCTGTAATACAGTATTATTAGCTATGGTCACCATGCCATACATTAATTATATTCCCATGGCTTATCCATTTTATAACTGGAGATTATACCTTCTGACCTTTTTCACCCATTTCACCCACTCCTCACTCCTCACCTCAGGCAACCACCGATCTGTTCTCTATATCCATGAGCTTGGATGTTTTTTTTTGTTGTTGTATAAATTCCACATATAGGGGTGCCTGGGTGGCTCAGTCTGTTGAGTGTCCGACTTCTGGGTTCGGCTCACGTCGTGATCTCAGGGTCATGAGATCAAGCCCTGCATTGGGCTCTGCACTGGGCGTGGAGCCTGCTTAAGAGTGTCTCTCTCCCTCTCCCTTTTCCCAACACCCGTGTCGCCCACGCCACGCATGCATGCATGCGTCCTCTCTCTCAAAAAAAAAAAAAAAATAGATTCCACATATAAGTGAGATCATATAGTATTTATCTTTTTCTGACTTATTTCACTTACTGTAATGCCCTCAAGGTCCCTCTGTGTAGTTGTAAATGGCAAGATTTCACTCTTTTTTTTTATGAATGAAAAATATTCCATTTTATATACATATACTCATGCCAGATTTTCTTTTTTTTTTTTTTTAAAGATTTTATTTATTTATTTGACAGAGAGACAGGCAGCGAAAGAGGGAACACAAGCAGGGGGAGTGGGAGAGGAAGAAGCAGGCTCATAGCGGAGGAGCCTGATGTGGGGCTCGATCCCAGAACGCTGGGATCACGCCCTGAGCCGAAGGCAGACGCTTAACCGCTGTGCGACCCAGGCGCCCCCATGCCAGATTTTCTTATCCATTCATCCACTGATGGACATTTAGGTTGTTTCCATGTCTTGGCTATTGTAAATAATGCTGCAGTGAACATGGGTATGCATATATCTTTTCAAATTAATGTTTTTGTTTTCTTTGGGTAAATATCTGCAAGTAGAATTGCTAGATTGTATGGGAGTTCTATTTTTAGTTTTTTGAGGAAACTATTTTCCATAGTGTCTGCACTAGTTTACATTCCCACAGTAGTGCACAAGGGGTTTCGTATGCTCCACAACCTCACCAACACTTATTTCTTACCTTTTTAATAATAGCTCTTCTAACAGGCGTGAGGTCATACCTTATTGTGGTTTTGATTTGCATTTCCCTGATGATTAATGACTTTGAACATCTTTTCATGTACCTGTTGGCCATCTGTATGTCTTCTGTTGGCCTCCATTTTTGTTATTGGGTTCTTTCCATCATAAAAAGTTTTTTTGTAAACTGGTACCCAGCCCACTCAACTCAGAGTTGATATTTCCTATTAGATACGTTTCTTCGGAAGTTAAGTATTTAACTCTTCACTGAATTAACCCTTAGTGATCATCACACACCAAGCAAAGTAATGTGAGGTTTAGAGAAATTAACATTCAAGTTGAAGAGTCTCTTAGTGTGGAGGCTTCTCAACTGGAGGTGCATATCAGAATTATTTTGGAACTTCCACAAAGGTAAAAGTGCCCTACTGAAGTAAAATCTTTAGTGCTGGGGAGTGTAAGCATGTACATATTTTTTAAAACTTTAGTGGATGCTTTTCATGTGCCTCTTTGTTAAAAACCACTATCGTTGTGGAAGTTGTCCTTGGTTTTTTTTTTGCCATTTCCAGATGGAGCTATGCATTGCACTTTAGATATCATCTGATTCTCAAGTGTTTCTCAACATGCTCAAGATTCTCCTCCAACTCTCCTTTTTCATTTCTCAATCATTGTGTTAGGGTCAGTCATTTCAGAATATAGCTATAATGAATCTGACTTCTTATTATTCCCTTAATTAGGAGAACTAATTCCTGAATTTCTGATAGTTATAGTTTTTAAAGGAGGACATCCATATCAGTGTTACTAATTCAATTTTAAATTTATCGTTCCAGAATTTTTAAGGCAAATTTGAGCAAAATTCTTTTTTGAAGATTTTATTTATTTATTTGTTTGTTTGTTTATGAGAGAGAGAGCGTATGAGCAGGGGGAAGAGCAGAGGGAGAAGCAGATTCCCTGCTGAGCAGGGAGTTGGATGTGGGGCTCAGTCTCAGGACCCTGAGACCATGACCTGTGCTGAAGGCAGATGCTTAACTGACTGAGTCATCTGGGTGCCCCAAATTTGAGCAAAATTCTTATGACTAGATATATTTGCCATATAGGCAACTTGAGATATTTTTTAAAAATACAAATAGAAGGGAGTAGAAGACAGGTTTAGATAAATGTATTGCTGCTAATCCCAAAGCAGTCTATTTTCTAATCTATTTGTGAAAGTATTTCTGTGTTTATTAGACCATTGGTGTTCATAATTTTCTGGAAATTCATGGCATCACAGAATAAAATAATGTAGCTGTCCAATAAAGACCGTATTCCTGAGCATGTTTCTGGTCACATTCAAATTGAACATGCTGTTTTAGGAAGAGAGAGCATCACCTGACATAAATAGAAGTCCCCCAAGTTCTTTGCTTTTTAAAATAAACACGTACTATTTCTTTGAAGTCAATAAGAGAATTAAAGTATTTCTCTTTGTATGAGTACAAAGTATTTCCCTGCTGGGATTTTAAGTCTCATACCTAAGAAAGAATAATTAGAATGCTACAGTTGTTATCAGAGATGAACACATACTTGAATATGCTGCAAACTCAGTTAAAAACATCATGGAATGACATATTTTAGCCAAAACTATAATTATATAGCCTTAAATTCTCATATAATAAAATTTAAAATATGGTTTTACATGTGCTCTTAGAATTTATATTGATCTGTACTTCAGATGGATCTCTCTAGGCTTTGGAGTATTTCAAATATATATACCACTGAATAGAAAGAGAAAAAATGGCAAATCTGGGGAAGAAGTCATCATATGATGTGACTACACATTTATATACACCATATTAGGTTAGATCTTAAATCCGTCAGTATGCAGATTCCTAAACATCTGGTGGAGTGTCTGTTTTAGATGAAATATGCCATAAGGCATTTTTCATTTTGCTTATACATATGTGCTTAGATTGAAAATTTGGAGACTTGAGATCAAACAAGCTGATTGCTTATTACAATTTCAGAAAGAGGCTGAGAAGTTTTTTCATTTTTGTGTCTGCTATCTTTCCTATCCTTTCCCTTCCCTTTCAAGGATTAGGTTCTAAAGTCAGGGTATGAAGCACTTGATCAGAAAATATTCTTGAGGGCGCCTGGATGGCTCAGTTGGTTGGGCATCTGCCTTCGGCTCAGGTCATGATCCCAGGGTCCTGGGATCAAGTCCCTCATCAGGCCCCCTGTTCCATGGGGAGCCTTCTTCTCCCTCCTCTGCCTCTCTCTCTCTGTCTCTCATGAGTAAATAAATAAAATCTTTACAAAAAGAGAGAGAAAATAGTCTTGAAAATTACTTTGGCTGTCCCCATGTTGGAGATTGACATACTGGCTTCATAAGTTCAACGCAAACAATTTTTTCTCCAGCACTGAAACAAACCATTATTTTTTCAGTTTGAGGTCTCATTTAAAATCTGGCTTGTGTTTAAGGACTGTATTGATGAAAAATATGTATTTATAGATACTAGAGTTCCCCTAGCCCTAGCTAAATACTTACACTGTGAGAGGTGCATGGGATTGGAAACCAGGTAAATGAACAGACAGTTCAAGTCTCCCCTCTCTGGCTCCCTCCGGAGGGTATACTCAATGAGTGGAATAACTGTGAGGCCCAACCCATTCAGATGGTTCTTTTCTTTTTATTGCCAGCCACGTATAGTTTATTTGATTATGTTAAATGTATATATCTAGTTATCTATTTAGTATACAAAGGTATTTTATGATAGAGGAAATTTCGGGGTGCAGATTCTCTCTGTAGTGGAAATTTACAGGGCCTTGGATTGAACCCAGCTTAATATAATGAATACTCTTTTGTAGCATTTACTTTTCAAGTCCAACTTTAATGTTCCCCACAATAACCACAAATTCTTTCTCTTTTAGGCTCCCTTGGTCTTCTATATGGTAGCCTCAGGTCTTACCCTGAGTTAAACAAGGGTCATCCTATAGGCAAAGGGAAGAACAGAGCTATTCTCTTCTTACCAGCATAAATATCCCTAAGCCTAGTGTCTCTTAGGCTTAGTTCCTTTGGTAACTTCTCTGAGTTACTCTTCACTTTCTATCCTTTTCTGACTTTCAGCTAGAATCTAAACCATGTTTAAAAAAAAAAAAATCCTGTTTTTTAAATTATTTTTTTGTTATTTCTGAGGCTCTTACATTTGTTATTGGTCCTGTCTTGACCAGGTGGGATTATGGTTAGTTTTACAGATTTAGAGAGGTCTTTTCTTCTTCCTCCTCCCCTATTGAAAATAATTAACCAGAAAAAAGTAACCATGTTTTATGTTCTGCATGGGCATTTGTTACATTCTGGGCACAGCATTGGTTTTATCAAGAAAACCACTGTACTATTGACAATGAGGTTTTACTCATTCTTTGAAATTGCTATTAAGCTACTGCTTAGCTACTGTTTAGAGATAGCCCTGCTGTGAATAGTATACCTTATTTGAAAGCTTGGTGCCAATGCTATGCTTTTAGCTATGAACTAGTGGCAGCTCTTGGACAGAACATTGCACCTGCCCTATGGGACAGGATAAACAGAAGTTTTCATGTTGAAGAACTAAGTAAAAATGATTCTATTTTTAAAAAATGTTCTGGTAGGGGCTCCTGGTTAGCGCCGTCGTTAAGCGTCTGCCTTCGGCTCAGGGCGTGATCCCGGCATTATGGGATCGAGTCCCACATCGGGCTCCTCCGCTGGGGGCCTGCTTCTTCCTCTCCCTCTCCCCTGCTGTGTTACCTCTCTCGCTGGCTGTCTCTCTGTCACATAAATAAATAAAATCTTTTAAAAAAAATGTTCTGGTAAAAGCTTGTCCAAATGAACTGATGACAGCCTGAGAAGTATGTTTGGAGGATGGTGACAGTGAATATATAGTGGTGTTGGGCTTTGTGATGTGGGGAATGGGTGCTTGAATATAAACTTTGATGGTTTGTTTTTACTTTTATTTTTATTTTTTTAATTAAAGGTTTTATTTATTTATTTTAGAGAGAGGAAGAGAGCGCTAGTGGGGGAGAAGAGCAGAGGGAGAGAGAGTAGGAAAGAATCTCGAGCAGACTCCACCCTGAGCGTGGAGCCCAACTTGGGGCTCAGTCCCACAACCCTGAGATCATGACCTGAACCAAAATCAGGAGTCAGAGGCTCAACCAATTGAGCCACCCAGGTGCCCCTGTTTTTATTTTTAACAACAACAAACTAACCTTAGTACTTTCCCCACCACCTATTTACTTGCTATTGGTAAGACAATGGCAAGTGACTGGTTTATCTTTAGAAAGGGTTTTGACTAGGGATTTGAGATTAGGATGGATTAGGAGTTGATAGCAAGTAATGATGTCTTTGGTCTAAATAATAGCTCCCAAGAAACAAACAGTACTTTTTTTTTTTTTTTTTTAAGATTTTGTTTATTTGACAGAGCACAGCAGGGGGAGCAGCGGGCAGAGGAAGAGGGAGAAGCAGGCCCCTGCTGAGCAGGGAGCCTGATGTGGGGCTCGATCCCAGGACCCTGGGATCATGACCTGAGCCGACAGCAGACACCTAGCCAACTGAACCACCCAGGCACCCCACAAGTAGTACTTTTATTTTATTTATTTTTTAAGATTTATTTATTTATTTATTTATTTATTTATTTATTTATTTGACAGAGAGAGACAGCCAGCGAGAGAGGGAACACAAGCAGGGGGAGTGGGAGAGTAAGAAGCAGGCTCCCAGCAGAGGAGCCCGAAGCGGGACTCGATTCCAGGACCCCGGGATCATGCCCTGAGCCAAAGGCAGATGCTTAACGACCGAGCCACCCAGGCGCCCCACACAAATAGTACTTTTAAAGGAAACTTAGATTTTAGTGTGGTGCTTATTTAATAAAACTTACCTTTTTTTTTTTTTTTTTAAAGATATTTGGGGGGGCAAAGGGAGAGGGAAAGAGAGAATCTTTTTGTTTTTTTTAAAAAAATATTTATTTGAGAGAGAGAGAATGAAAGCACGGGACGGGGGTGGGGAGAGGAGCAGAGGGAGAGACTCTCAAGCAGACTCCCCACTGAGTGTGGAGCTGGATGCAGGGCTCAATCCCACAACACTGAGATCATTACCTGAGCCTAAATCAAAAGTCAGGGGCTTAACTGACTGAGCCATCCAGGTACCTCGGAAGAGAAAGAATTTTAAGCAGGCTTCATCCCGGTGTGGAGCCCGATGTGGGGCTCTATCTCACGACCCTGATATCATGACCTAAGCTGAAATCAAGAGTTGGATGCTCAACTGACTGAGCCACCTACGTGCCCCTTTAAGATTTTATTTTTAAGTAGTCTCTACATCCATTGTGGGGCTTTAATTTACAACAGTGAATCAAGAGTCGCATGCTCTACTGACTGAACCAGCCAGGCACCCCTAAAAAATTATCTTTTCTTAAATATTCTTTTATTGATCTTATCTTAGGGATGGTTTCTTGCTACATTTCCCCTGCATATATGTTTCTGTATCTTTCTTTCTTTTTTTTGAAAGACCAGAGAACTTCATTATTATTATTATTATTTTTAAGATTTTATTTGAGAGAGGGCAAGAGAGGCAGAGAGAGCACAGAGGGAGAGGGAGAAGCAGACCACTACGGGGCAGGGAGCCTGACGTGGGACTCAATCCCAGGACCCCGAGATCATGACCTGAGCAGAAGGCACACGCTTAACTGACTGAGTCACCCAGGCACCCCTGTTTCTGTATCTTTCAAAACCATTCCCAAAGTTTGGGGCACCTGGCTGGCTGAGTCTGAGAAGTGTGTGACTCTTGATCTTGGGGTTGTGAGTTCGAGCCCCATGTTGGGTATAGAGAATACTTAAAATCTTTTTTTTTTTTTAAGATTTTATTTATTTTTACGAGAGAGAGATAACAGCAGGGGGAGTAGCAGGCAGAGGGAGAGGGAGAAGCATACTCCCTGCTGAGCAGGGAGCCAGATGTTGGACTTGATCCCAGGACTCTGGGATCACAACCGGTGCTGAAGGCAGATGCTTAACCGACTGAGCCACCCAGGTGCCTAAGAATACTTAAGATAAAATCTTAAAAAAAAAAAATTTCCAAAGTTCATCTTGCAAGCTACTGTATAATAAGTCCAATGGGGCATATAGTCTAGTAGGAGAGACAGAATGGTCTCAAATAATCACATGTATAACAGGGTGGGGGTCAGAGAAAATATCCATGAAGAAGTTTGAGTAAATAACTGAAGGATGAATAGTAACTAATTTGGAGGAGAGAGTTAAGTGAATGAACAACTAAGAAGAAAAGTCCCTTAAGGTCTAGAGGTCATGAGAGAGAATTGGAAATACAGAATTGGAAAATGTAGAAGTTATTGTGAACCAGTAAATAGTAATTGATGCAATAGAACTGGATGAGCTTACCCAGGGCGAACGTGTCTGTTGCATGAGATGAAAGGAAGGAGGCTCAGGATAGATCCTTGAGGAACACCAACAAGGTAGCTAACTTAGATGGCATGTTAAGAAGTGCTTTTCTGTGTAATGGAGAGCATATGAAACTACAGCTGGGAGCACATGTCTACAAAAATATTTAAAAATCCTCTGAAAGGTATTACAGAACTTGCTTGGTTCTGTAGTTAGATTTGGTTTATTGGATCGAGTCGTGCTTTTTTTTTTTTTTTTTTTAAGGTTTATTTACTGGGGCGCCTGGGTGGCTCAGTCGGTGTTCTCTTTCTCACTTGCTCTCTCTCTCAAGTAAATAAATAAACTCTTTAAAAAAAAAGATAAAGGTTTCTTTATTTATTTAGAGCGAGTGAGTGAGCGAGCGCAAGCCAGAGGGGCAGAGGGAGAGGTAGAGAGAATCTCAAGCAGACTGCCCTGAGCTCAGAGCCTGACGTGCTGGATCTCACAGCCCAGAGACGGTGACCTGAGCTGAAACCGAGTCCACCACTTAACTGACTGCGCCACCCAGGAGCCCCTGGATTGAGTCATGCTTTAAGGGAAAGTTCCTTTCCCATGCTGCTTTTAAACAGTTAAAGAGTGGTCTTTTTTTCTTACTTTAACCACTTCCCATATTTTTCCTGCTTTTTACTGCCTTTTCCTCAGTCTCAACTTCCTTAATTCCAATTTTACATAATTACAAAACATAGACTTTGTAATTAGACCTGTGTTTGAGTCATAGCACTTTCACTTAATAGGTGTAGAATCTTGCTAATTACCTTTGATTCTCATTTTCCTTAAGTTTTGTATAGATTAAAAGTATATTTAAATATGTGGTATATGGTTGGCCAGCAACACATGTGTGTACTTTTCTCTTTCTTGGAGGCTCTTGGAGATGAGTTTTTTCATCTGTGATCACTGAAGTTCTGTCTCACCTCCCTGTGGCATCATGTAATAGCAGCTTTTCTACTGGGGTAAAGGAATTTTACATTTCAAGTGGTAAAGTCCTTTCTGGAGAGGAAGTACAATGGAGTTTCTACATTGTTTTAACACTGTTGAGTTTTTCAACAACAGCGCCATTGGCATTTGGGGCTAGGCAGTTTGTTGTGGGAGCAGTCTTGTGTGTTATAGGGTGTTGAGCAGCATCCTTGCCTTTACTCACCTGATGCTAGTAACATCTTCTCTAAGTTGAGGCAACCAAAAATGTCTCCAGACATTGCCAGATGTCCCCCAGAGAGCAAAGTCTGCATTTGAGAACTATTTGCTAGAACACTATTCCAATGTGAATATTACTTACATGGCTATGTATGTTTATGAACATTCAGTGAGTTGTACATGTGATACGTACAGTGTTCTGCTGTGAATGTTATGTTTCCATAGGAAGTTTTTAAAATACTTTTTTTCACCAAAGGCAGTAGAGAACCAGGCTGTAACCCATTATGATATCTAAGTATGTCTAGATTTTCTTTTTTTTTTCCCTCAATCCCTAAAAGGTGAGGTTGAATTCGGGCAAGAAAGGGGTCCATGATAGGATGGAAAGGCAGCAAAAAAATAGTTTGAAGCATTGGCATCCAAATATCTCTATTCAACTCCTGGCCAGTAGGGTGTGGAATTCAACCTAGGTAAATTTCTATTACAAGATTTCAGAAATAAGCTCTGGGCATAGGACAGAGTTGAATTATCAGCAAAACAAGTATCTTCTTTCCCACCCTCTCTGCTATTCTGTGACAGCAAAAGAGAGGATCACCTTATTTTGGTCACTTCAACTCTATGACCCCTTTCTTGATGGTCACTGAAGTTACTTCTGAAAGTGTTTGCTTTTACCTTTAATATAAAATCTTTCATTTTTTATCTTGTATGGATGCGTAGAATGTCCTTCCATATTGGGTGTTGTTGACTGCTGCCTGAGAGTATAGTCCCCAGAGAAGTCCTTGGATAGGAACCAAGCTGAAAGCAGTAGGTTAAGTAACCCACCTCATTGTCTTGAGAGGAGTCCAAGCAAAGATCCCATTTTGAAGTTTGAAAGATCCTGTAAAGAGAGGGCAGGCCTTGGGCCAAGCAGCCTTTGAGGTGGTAACCAGCTCATAAACAAGAACTGGCATGTGCCAGCAATCTCTCTCATCCTGGCTCCAGAGTTGGCTGAGGAGAGAAAAGGGTGGAAGGCTGTGTAAGTGGAAGGTTTGTTCTTGGCTTTGGCTGTAAGGTAGCTGGAAATTGAGCAGGGAGGGAGCTTGGACCTAGTCTCTGGGGTCTGGGCATTGCCCTGAGAGGAAGGGTTTTTTCCCTTCCTTTTCTTGTTTTGTTGTATTTTTTCCCCCTTCTGTCTTAGTATTAACATTTCAAGGTACAGGAAATAGTTGGATATTGAGTGTTCTACAACTCTTCTAGAACAGCCTATTAATATTCTGGTCTGCTAAAACGAAAGCCAGAAGGGATTTAACTAGGTAGAATCAGGGTTTATAACTTTTATGAAAGTGCCTAATCAAGGTGCCCTCAGTTTTTTTGGAAGTGTTTAAGTTTTACTAAAATCCTATCATGGCCAGCATGATTTTTTCGGGAGGATGGGCAGTCATGGTGGCTAAACCAAGGAGACCAGTAAGACCTCAAGTTGCAACAGAGTGAAATATCTGAAAACAAAAGGAGAGCATTGGTATGGGAAAGAGGTACAGCTATGCCTCTGGACCCTTATCCCCTCATTATTCTTTACTGGCTCTGGCAACCGCCAAAGCTTGCTCAATAGAATTGTGGGCTGGGGATTGTTTCTTAATCCCTGTATGGGAGTACCAAACTTCAGCTGTGTTATCTAGGCTCTGAGCCTCTGGCATTTGGCTAAGGCACTTGCTGAGGCATCTGGTGACTATAGACAAAAGCCTATTTTGTCAGAGAGAAGATTGGGGCAAAGTACAAGCATTGTTATCTCTGATACCCTCAGGGTAAACTGTCTACTTGGCAAGTGAGACTGTCTTGACCTTGTGAATTACAGCAACCTGTCCACTTGGTCCTACATTTCTTTGAGATTATTTTCTGCTAGTGACATTTCAGCGTTCAGGTGTTGAATGCTACTCTTGGAAAAAACTATTAATTTTTTTTAAAGTTTTAAATGTCATAGAAGTAATAAATGCTTTATTATAAAAATTTTGGAAAATGCAGAAAGGTAAAAGGAAGAATAGAAAAATCATATTTAGTTTTATCATATTTTCTTAGCAGAAGAATTTCTTTAATGTTGTGGATCCGGCTAGGTTATTGGTTCAGGACTGGCTTGGACATGACCTATACCTCATGAATCTCAACTTTGTTCCCTTAAGCATATTTAATTTTCCCATTTGGGAACTGACCTGGTCTGGCCCTGCTTGGCTAGGTTTTATTACATTTGATGAAATCTCACCCTGGAGTATGAAACTCTATCATCTATATTTAAGTTTTTATAACTTGTCTCAAAGCCAACTTTTTATCTTTATCTGTGATTGTCTTTAATAAATGAATGTGTAGGGGGAAAGGTTTTATTATTTTTAAAAGCTGAGTGTTAACCCGCTTTCTTCTTTTGGGAAAGAGGTTATCTGTGGTGTCAATTCACATGATCATGTGCTTTCATTGATGAGCTTGGTCAAGAAAGTCCTGTGAGATTTCTTATTGTGTAAGTAGAAAAGGGCTGTCTTGTGGAATCTTGAGACAAACCAAGACACAGGGACTTTTTCTTTTCCCCTAGAGTAACATTTCAGTTAAGGCAACTACAGGGAAACAATTCTACTTCTTTTACTATATAATTTCCTATTTGGATTTATATTGTCTAGACTGGAGCGTCTGCTTATTAGATGTTTAGATTATTAACTCTTAGAGGTGTGTGGTAAAGAAAATGGAAATCTTGGCCTAATTGGGAAATGTATTTTGGACATATATATTACTCCTCCTTAATTTTAAAATGAGAGGGAACTATAGGAGACTAATGTTTAAAAGTACTCTTTGGGGGCACCTGGGTGGCTCAGCCGTGAAAGCGTCTGCCTTCGGCTCAGGTCATGATCCCAGCGTTCTGGGATCGAACCCCGCATGGGGTTCCCTGCTCAGCGGGAAGCCTGCTTCTCTCTCTCCCACTCCCCCTGCTTGTGTTCCCTCTCTCACTGCCTCTCTCTAAAATAAATAAATAAAATCTTAAAAAAAAAAAAAAAGTACTCTTTGGTATTTGCAATATCAGGTGTAGCCATTCCCAAAAGAGATCTTCATTATTAATACACCCTTATGATCTTATAATAGGACAGAAATGAGGAGAGATGCTAGCTGGGTACATTATAATTTGTATTCTCTGAACATATGCATTCTATACTGATGGGTTATTATGATAGATTTTCTTTTCATTTAACATGGATTCTCTAAATAATAGGGGAGAGGGAACTTCCAATCAAAGTAATTAGTCTAGCGGCTCTGAGACTAACCTTTGGAACTATCATCAGCGCTTAGTTTGAAGAAATCAAATCAGGATTGACTATCTAATGGTAAGCTTTGACCAACAGCTTGACTTAAGAATTTAAGGAAATCTAGGAAAATCTTTGAAAATCTTCCATATGAAAAACTTAAATATGAATAGAAGACTGAGAAATAATGTGTGGTGGCCTTACCTATAAGCAGAATTTCTGCTTTTGCATGTTTATCAGATGGCTTTAATGTTTCTGCCTTTATTTGTTGTCAAAAAGCAGAAAGTAATCTGTTTCCAGAACTCATTAATGACTGATAGGTAGTGGAGAATTTTGGGGATGAGTGAGCTAAACAGGTTATATTTGGGGATTTTTTTTTTTTTTTTACTAAAAGAGTTTTTAAAAATGAAGATATTCCCATTTCCTTTTTTTAAACGTACAATTCAGTGCTTTTATGGTGTATTCACAAAGTTATACAGCTATCACCATTACTCAATTCCAGAATATTTTCATTACTCCAGAAAGAAGCCTTTGGACCTATGAGCAGTGTCTGTCTCTTGTCCTCCCCCCCTTTCATACACACACACCACAGCACTCAGGCACCCCTCTATAGGAGCTTTAGAATCAACTTGTCAATTTCTGCAAGAAAGCTACTGATGATTTTGACAGAGATTGTGTTGAATCTGTGGTACAATTTGGAGAGCATTGTAGTCTTAACAGTTTTATGTTTTCCAATCCATGATCATGGGATCTCTTTCCATTTATTTAGGTCTTCTTTAACTTCTTTCAGTGATATTTTACAGTTTTCAGTAATACAAGCCTTGCACTTCTTTTGTTAAATTTATTCTGAGTATTTTGTTCTTTTAGATTGTATTTGGATCTGTATTTATATTGCAAATGGAATTTCCTCAATTTCATATAGTTCTGTAGAAATACAGTTAATTTGTATTTCTCAGTCTTGTATCTTGCATCCTTTCTAAACTTATTCTAACAGATTTTTTTGTGTGTGCATTCTTTAGGACTTTCTGTCTATAAGATCATGTCATTTGCAAATAGAGATGCTTTTACGTCCTTTCCAATATGGATTTCTTTTTTTCTTTTTTCTTGCCTAATTGCCCTGGCTATAACCTCTAGTGCCATGTTGAGTAGAAGCAAGAGCAGACATTCTTGGCTTATTCCTGATTGCAGGGGAAAACATTTAGTCTTTCACTGTTAAGTATGATGTTAACGGTGGGTTTTTCAGAGGTACTCTCTGTTAATAGGGAATTTTGAAGGGAACATTTATACTTGTTTGAGATTTAAGAGTATTTTTTTTTTCACGACAAAGTCCTTGAGCTAACGATGTGTGTGTGTGCATCTGTGTGCACATGGCTGTTTGTGTCAGGGAAGGGGGGTTAGAGAAACCTGTGGAATGTAAAGCATATGAGATTGAGAGTATCTGGATTCTACAGTCCATTCTACCACTTAAACTGGGTATTCTGTTGTATTCTCTGTGCCTTCTTCATTCATGCTTTCTGTTCATCAGATGTTTATTGAACATCTAGATTACTAGATATGTATTTGAGGACACAAGGGTGAAAATAAAAAGGCTGAGGTCTTTGTCTGGATAGCACTGTAGTGCAACTTTACACTCTATCTCAACAACCTCAATTTTTTTATCTGTGAAGATGGAGGTGTTGGGTATTCATTGATTTGTAAGCGCGTGTCAAGGACCTGCTTATTTTCTGAGTTCAGTATGGTATCATCAGAATGGCTTTATATGTATGTAGCACAGGTATTACATATATGTCAGTCACTTATATTCTCATTTTTTCAAGCCATTATAGTTAGAGCAGTGACTTCCAAATCTTCTGTCCTGACCTCTTTTCTAAGTTTGACCATGGTTTCGAGTTGCCTAACATATTTCTTTGCTTGGTTGTCTCAAATATACTTCAAATTCACAGTATCAAAAAAAAAAATCATAATTTGTCCCTAAAACCCATTTTTCTCCATGCTTTCTCAATTTCAGGAGTAGTACTATTTCCTTCCATTCACCCAGTCTAAAAATTCTGTGTCATCTTGATTCTTTTTTCTCACTGCTCACATCTAGTGTACCACAAAGACCATTTTGAGAGACTATCTCTTGTTACTTCCCTCTTTATACTTGCTGCCATTTCCTGTGTTCAGACTGTCATTATTTTTTATCTCGACCAAACTCTCTTCTCACCCCCTTTCTTTCCCACTTGGTAAATTAATTGTCATTCAGGACCCAGCTTAAATGTCACTGCCTCTTTATAGCATATTCTTGTTAGCAAACTTTTCAACTTCCAGGTGACATTAAACATCTTTCTATTAATGTTGTGGCAGTTTTAAATATTGTATAGGTATTAATAGCATATATTATAGAATTATACAGACTTGAGTTTGAATCCTGGCTTTCAATAGCTGTATGACCTTGAGTGTATTACTCAGCCTCTCTGGGCCTCCATTTCCTTATCTTGAAGTAAAGCTCATAAGTACTTCATAGAGCAGAAGTGAAGATTGAATGCAATTATGAAGGTAATGATTATAGTAATCATGACCACAATATATTGAACATTTATTATTTGCTAAACACTGAGCTGAGTACAATACTAGGTACATATTGCTTATAAGAAATAATTATTAGCTCAGTGCCTAATGTACAGCAGACATTCAGTCAACTAAAGCTAGTATTTTCTGTGTTGTCTTCTTTTCACTAGGCTGAGCATTTTAATGGCAAGAACCACATTTATCAATAAACAGTTGTTGAGTTTGAATTTATTTAATGTGATTTGACAAAATGCTAGGTCTTCTTCACAATAATATTATATTCCCTACTAACTTGACTGTGGTTCCTTGGGGATTTGAAGGTTTTGGGTTTCCTATTAAAGTTACACACTCCCCTGGAGAGAGAATACTTTATACTAGTATCAAGAACTATCCTATGGGAATTAGTTGTTTATCAGCTGGTCTCTAATCTGAGAAAGACGTTGCAGAATAAGACTGGGTGAGAAAGAAAGGAGAGACCTGAGCATACAGTATCATGGGGAATAAAATCACTATTTCCTATTTGCTTCAAAATTACTTACTCTTTTTATTAATTTGTAATGGACATCATGCCACCTGATACATCACGGCAACGTTTGGTAACCTTGGCTGTGCTGTAGAACCATGGGATTAGATCATGTAAGAGTGAGTCATTTCTGTTACTTGAAGGTCTGAATTAGTTGGATTGTTTAGTACTTCAAGATATTAGAGGCGTGACTGCAGAGTCCCTGTAAAGATAGTTAATAGCTGTATATTGAGTACCGAGAGAATACTAAACTTGGTCCCTAATTTTGGCCAGCTACCTGATAAATGATTATCAGCTATCAGCTACCCTATGAACTGCCCAGAGGAATGTTGAGCACAAATGAGATGATAAACCTGAAAGCACTGAAGAGGATACTCAAATGCAAAGTGGTTTATTCCAGACTTGAACATGGGACTTTGGAAAACTCACTTGGCTTCCTGGGCCTCAGTTTCCTTATCTCTAAAATGAAAGACACAGAAAAATTATTTCCAAGGCCCCTGTCGGTTCTAAAATTTTGAGAGACTCCATCCTATCTCTCCTTCTAACTGGTGTTTCCTGCTTTCACGCAGTTATAACACACCAGCCATACTTATTCTTTTAAAACTTGTCCGGTCAGGGGCGCCTGGGTGGCACAGCGGTTAAGTGTCTGCCTTCAGCTCAGGGCGTGATCCCGGGGTCCTGGGATCGAGCCCCACATCGGGCTTCTCCGCTATGAGCCTGCTTCTTCCTCTCCCACTCCCCCTGCTTGTGTTCCCTCTCTCGCTGGCTGTCTCTATCTCTGTCGAATAAATAAATAAAATCTTTAAAAAAAAAAAAAAAACTTGTCCGGTCAATATCACATCTTTCCTCAGAACCCTCCATCAGCCCTTCATTTCCTTCAGAGAAAAAGCCAGTGGTCTGTAAGGCCCTGTATATGTGATCTCTGCTTCTCCTGCCATACCTCTATGGCCTATCTCCTATTTTCCTCCTCTCTCACTCTTCTTCAGCCATACCAGACTCTGCTGTTCCTTGAATATCTTGGGCATGCTCCTCTTACCTTAGGGCTCCTACATTGAAAATTCCAGCTTCTAGAATTCTCTTTTCATAAACAGCGGTATTGTCAACTCCCTCATTTCCTTCAGGTTTTTACAACTGTGTCACCCTGTTTTAAATTTGCAGTTGCCTCTACACTGCCCCCTTACCGTGTTCCACTGTTTTTTCTCAAACCAGTAATCTACTAATTTATTAAATGTGTACTTATTACATTTATTATTTATTATCTGACTCTATCTGCTAGAATGTAAGCTCTACCAGGGAAGAGATGTTTTTTGTTTCTTTTAGTTTGTTTACCCTTGTTTTCCAAGTGCCTCTAATACTACCTGGCCCATTAAATATTTGTGAAACATATGGATGGCTTGTCCATTGTGGTGAATACTGATTTCATTTTTAGCTGATATGAGCCTCAGTTGACTCGTTTACAAAATGCTCATTTTGATCTTTATCTTTTATATTGGAGGCTTTCTTTAGTATCTAGTAGTTCCTGGTTGTCTGCTCATGGTTTAAACATCTTCAGTTGGGGCACTGAGGGGCCCTGGGTGGCTCAGTTGGTTGAGCGTCAGACTCTTGACTTGGCTGAGGTCAGTCTCAGGATGGTGAAATTGAGCCCCGCGTCAGGCTCTGCGCTCAGCGTGGGGTCTGCTTGTCCTTCTCCCTCTGCTTCTCCCCCTGCTCACGCTTTCTCTCCCTCTCAAAGAAGTAAATAAATAAAATCTTAAAAAAAAAAAAAGATGGGGCACTAAAAGATTGGAAGCTCTGAGTACCATTAGCAGGGTATATTTATGGTGAACTTCACAGTGAGATGGCTCTTAAATTGGCAAACCCTACATGTCAGTGTCTTTAGGTCTTTCCTCATGGGTTTACCAGACTCCTTAGGAAAGCCTCTTCTAGTCTTCCTCAAGGTAAGGACTAACTGCTAGCTTTCTTTTTGCCAAGTGAAAAAAAAGAGAGAACTGGGGCCTCAATCTTCCAAATTCACTATGTTTATTTATTTACTTTTTAAAGATTTTATTTACTTATTTGGCAGGGAGAGAGAGCATAAGCAGGAAGAGCGGCAGGCAGAGGGAGAGGGAAAAGCAGGTTCCCCACTGAGCAAGGAGCCCAACAACGCAGACCTCCAGAACTGGATCCCAGGACTCTGGGATCATGATACGAGAGGAAGGCAGATGCTTAACAGACTGAGCCACCCATGCACCCCCATTCACTGTGTTTAAATCCACATTTAATCCCCCTCTTTTAGGTATGATCCTCGTATCCTCCTGTATGCCTGGAGCAAGCGCCCTAGTCCTGAGATCTTCTATTTGACCCTCTCCAGAGACTAAACCTCTAGTCTCCTGAGTTGGAGGTGGGCGGGAGTATCTGAGTGAGAAAACAGATTGTTTATAACTTGCTTAAACAGTTTTCAGTCAGTCTTACTCTTAATCACCAGTCCCCCACGCCAGGCTGAATTACCTGCTGCTAACAGTTCCTGAACTCTTGGGGTGGGGATGGGGGTGTTGATTGGTATAGTTGGAAGCTTTTCCTACTGCAGATTTAGGATTCAGATTCTTGTGTCTGCTTAGTCAGTTGCCATTCTTTCATTTGCTTTCTAGATTCCAAAATGTTGCCTTTGTCTCCTTTTCTTCCTTGCGGGTTTAAGTCTTGGAAAATCCTTTATTGTGGTTTTAGTGTGGTTCTGTCTACCAAATTTATTGCAGCTATTTTCTTATCTGTCGTTTGTCTTTTGTTTGTTTTAAATTGACATTTTTATTGAGATAATTGTAGAGTCACATGCAGTGGCAGGATATAGTACAGAGATCCCTTGAACACTACCCAGTTTCCCCCAGTAGTAACATTTTGCAAAACTGTAGTATAATATCAAAACCAGGATATTGAAATTTATACAATCCACGGATCTTATTCAGATTTGACCAGTTTTACTTGTTCGTGTGTGTGTGTTTGGTTCTGTACAGTCTTATCACATGTATAGCTTTGTCTTTTTACTGCCAGTGTCAAGATTCTGAACAGTTGCATCAGGATCAGGGATCCCTGATATATTGTCCTTTTATACCATAGCCACCTCCCTCTCTGTATACACCCCCTACCTGAAGAATCCCAGGCAATCACTAATCTGTTCTCCATTTCTAAATTGTCCTATCAGAAATGTGGCAGTAAATGAAATCATACAGCGTGTAACCTGTTGGGATTGGCTTTTTTCAATCAGCATAATTCTCTGGAGATTAATCCAGGTTGTTGCATTTTTCAGTAGTTCATTCCTTTTTATTGCTGAGCTTCTGTGGTATATGTGTGTGTACATTGCAGAGTTTGTTAAACCAGTCACCTGATGAAGGACATTTGGGCTGTTTCCAGTTTTTGGCATTGAAAAAATGGCTGTGAGCACTCAAGTACAGTTTTCGTGCAAACATAAGTTTTAATTTCTCTGGGATAAATGCCCAAGAGTGCAATTACTGGGTCATATGGTAATTGTGTGTTTAGTGTTTTAAGAAACTTCCAAATTATTTTCTAGAGTGGCCGTACTATTTTACATTCCTACCAACAGTACGTGAGAGGTCCATTTTCTCTGCATCCTTACCAGTATTTGGTGTTACTACTATTTTTTAAATTCGCCATTCTGAGAGGAGTGTAGTGGTATCTCATTGTGGGTGTAATTTGCATTTCCCTAATGATTGTAGTGTTAAGATCTTTTCATGTACTTGTTTTTTGTCTGTATATACTCTTTAAAAAAATGTTTTTTGGGCACCTGGGTGGCTCAGTCGTTAGGCATCTGCCTTCGCCTAAGGTCATGATCTCAGGGTTCTGGGATAGAGTCCCGCATCAGGCTTCCTGCTCAGCGGGGAAGCCTGCTTCTCCCTCACCCACTCCGCCTGCTTGTGTTCCCTCTCTCGCTGTATCTCTGTCAAATAAAAAATCTTAAAAAATAAAAAAATTTAAAAATGTTTATTTATTTATTTCTTTGAGAGAGAGAACAGGAGCAGGGGGGAGGAGTAGAGGGAGAGGGAGAAGCCGACTCCCTGCTGAGCAGAGAGCCCAACAGTGGGGCTCCATCTCAGGGCCCTGGGATCATGACCTGAGCTGAAGGCAGATGCTTACCAGAGTGAGGCACCTAGGCACCCCGTCTGTATATCCACTTCAGTGAAATGTCTCTGAATGTCTTTTGCGCATTTTCTAATTGTTTTTTTTACTTTTTTTTTTTTTTTAGGGTTTTTAATATATTCTAGATCCAGTCCTTTGTGAGATAATGGTTGCAAATATTTTCTTCCAGTCTGTGGCTTATATTTTTATCCTCTTTACATGAGCTTTCACAATGCAAATATTTTTAGTTTTTAAAAATATTTTTAGTTTTGATAACGCCCAGTTATCAGTTTTTCCTTTTATAGATCATGTTTTTGGTATCAAGTCCTAAGGACTCTTTGTCTAGTCCTAGATCCTGAAGATTTTCTCCTGTTTCTTCTGAAACTTTTGTAACTTTATGTTTTACACTTAAGTTTGTGATCCATTTTGAGTTAATTTTTATAGAATGTGTGAGGTTTAGGTTGAGGTTCACTTCGTGTGTGTGAACCTATGGATATCCAATTGCTCCAGTGCCATTTTTTGAAAGGGCTAATTTTCTTTATCCTCCACTGCTTTTGCAACTTTGTCAAAAATCATTTGAGCAAACTTGCACATGTCTATTTCTGGGTTCTCTGCTCTTTCCATTGATCTATGTGTCTTTCCCTCTGCCAGTAGCACAGTGCCTTGATTACTGTAGCTATTTAATAAGCCTTAATATAGGGTGCTGTGATTCCTCTCACTTTATTTTCCTTTTTTAAGATTGTTTTAGTTATTCTTAGGCTAACGCCTTTATATATAAATTTTAGAATTAGTTGATCTATATCTATAAAAAACCTTGAGAGGATTTTGATAGTAATTGCCCTATGAGGAGAATAGACATCTGTCTTTTAAGTTTACTTATGCGTTTTGGTCTTATAAAAGTTTATATTTAATGAAATCTGTTGGTCATCTTTTTTTATGACTCCTGAATTTCATGATTTTTTTTTAAAGATTTTATTTATTTATTCGAGAGAGAGAGAGCGAGAGAGGCGAGAGAGGGAACACAAGCAGGGGGAGTGGGAGAGGGAGAAGCAGGCTTCCCGCTGAGTGGGAAGCCTGATATGGGGCTCTATCCCAGAATGCTGGGATCATGACCTGAACCGAAGGCAGACGCTTAACTGCTGAACCACCCAAGCGCCCCTGAATTTCATGATTTAAAAAGAACTTCCTCACCCCAAGATGATGCAAATATTAACCTCTATTTTTTCTTTAAATATTTGATTTTAAATGTAGTTTTTTATTTTTTTATCTTTTTAAAAGATTTATTTATTAGAGAGAGCAGGAGGGAGGGGCAGAGGGAGAGAAAGAGAGAGAATATTAAGCAGGCTCCACACCCAGTAGGAGCCCAACACCGGGCTCAATCTCATGACCCTGAGATCATGACCTGAGCTGAAATCGAGTTGGGTACTTAACCAGCTGAACCACCCAGGTGCCCCGTAGGTTTAGATTTTTAAACTATTTGATGCTTATTTTGATGTGTTATCGGAATCTAAAATATATATATGTATGTATATTAACCGTATTGGAGAGTCAGTTGTCCTCTTATTATTTACTGAATTATTGAATGTTATTCATAGGTTTTCATTGATTTGAGATGCCAACTTTATCCTGATCTAAATTGTTATATATATAGATATAGATATAGATATAGATATATCTGTTATAGATATATAGATATAGATATATATAGATATATCTGTTATAGATATATATATCTATATATCTATATCTATATCTGTATCTGTTTCTGAGCCATCTTGTCTGTCCAGTCATCTATTGCATCATCATATCATACTTTTTAATGATCTGTTATGGGTCTGTGAGACATTGTAGTATCTAGGAGGAGGCATAGCATAGTTAAGAGTCTGACTCTATCTAGTTGCCTAGTTGAATGCTAGCTGTACCATGTATCAGCTAGATGGCTTAATGGGAGTTATTTAAATTCTCTGGACCTCAGTATCATCTGCAAAATGAGGAGTATAATATTATTTAAATTTTAGAGTTATTTTGAGGCTTAATGCATTAATACATATAAAGCTCTTTAAATGCTATGTAATATAGTAAGTGCCATGTTAAGAGTTAGGCTATTGTAACAGGGCAAAGTTGTCCTCATAGTCCTTCTTTCTAGACTAGATTTAAAAATATTTTCTTATATTCTTCCCAAAATCCATTTCAGCTACCGATTGGAATTACATTGACTTTATAGCTTTGAGGGAGAAATGATCTTTACAATAATGTAATAAACTACTTAATTGTCATTATATGATACTGGCTTACCACCTAAGAACATGGTGTATTTTTTCTTTCACTCAAGTCTAGAGTCTTGTGTCAGTTCTGGCCTTAACAGTTGGAGATTGTTTTCTGTTCTCATCCAGTCTAAAACACAAAGAGAGAGAATTATTGGGGCCTATATAAACTTCACGAGTGTGATATTATTGGCTCTCTTTTTCCCTACAACAACAACAGTATAAAACCATGATGCTGTAGACTACATCATTAGATCAGGTGTTTGCATCTCCGTGGGTGGTTTAAACCAGTCTTCTCAGTACTGTCTGATTTTTTTCACCCAAAAGTGGATGAGTGTTTGAGTAAATAAAAAAGAAAAACTCAAGGAATGATAATCTTTGGAACAGTAATAATGATATTTAGAATACATGTGAATATATATATATGAATATTGAGTGAATATATGTAAAGGTAATAACACAAATGAAATTTGGGAGTCAGTGGGGAGTCTGCTTGAAGATTCTCTCTCTCTGCCCCTCCCCCCATTCTCTCTCTCTCAAATAAATAAATCTTTGGGAAAAAAATCACTGTCCTCTTTCCTCAGTTTTTCTTAACATCTGACTCCATACTCTGGCTGGATGCTTTGCATTTTAGATTGTTCAACTTTAAAGGAAAAACTAGTTTTGATTATGTGTAAGTGAGCTGCCCCAAACCCAATCCCTAGCCTGCATGTATCAGTTAATGGCTTCAAGGAAATAACAAGTAGGGCAAAAGACTGTTTCCAATGAGGACTATAGGAGATATATACAAATGCCCTTAAACCATGCTTGTTTTTGTTTTCCTGATTTTTTCCCCGACAGTTGTTTAGGTTTGATAGGTGGTTATGTTTATTCTAGGAAGGAGTGGATTAGGGATAAAAAGCAAATCAGCTGTATATTTTGACTAAGAAAGTTAGGCTCCTTGCTCAGTAGGAAGTCTGCTTCTCCCTCTGCCCCCACCCCATGCTCTCTAACTCACTATCTCAAATAAATAAAATCTTTAAAAAAAAATCAGAAGAGATGCTAATCAAAGTATAGCAATATATACTATTCTATTTTTGTCATATGTTAGAAGTTTTTAATAACATTTTGGAGGTAAAACAGTATATATATAAGTAAATAAAGGTAATAACTATCAACTATATCAAATAATATATACTTTTTAAGTTTTTATTTTTTAGTAATCTGTACACCCAATGTGGGGCTCAAACTCACGACCCTGAGGTCAAGAGTCGCATGCCTTTCTGACTGAGCCAGCCAGGCGCCTCTTAAAAAAGGTTTTATTATACATAAAAAAAAGTGCACTAGTCATAAGCTTACAGCTCAGTCAATTTTGACAGTATGAACACACCCATGTAACCAGAACCCAGATCAAGAAACAGAGCATTACTAGACTCTGGAAACTTCTCTGTGCTGCCTTCTAGTCATAAGCTCCCTACCGCTAACCACTATGCTGACTTATAACAGCATACATGAGTTTTTTGCTTGTTTTTAATTTTTATATAAGTGGGGAGTCATATACCGTTGAGCCTGTGAGAGTCATACACATAATTGCATGTAGTCAGTTTGTTCATTCTCATTGCTCTGAAGTAGTCCATTGTGAGAGAATATACCACAATTTATTTAACTATTCTACTGTTGATGAGTATTTGAGCGTTTATACTTTTCAGAGCACTTCTTGCCCAGTTTTTCTTAATACTAAAAGGGCTATGGACATTTTCTGAAATATACTGATGAGGAAATCTGACAATTAATATTTATCATCTCTACTTTAGAAACTTCATAATAGTGAATATTTAGAAATTTAACCAAACCCATTACCTCATTAGCTGTTTCTATATATAAGCATGCCAGTTTAATGGCTTAAAACAACCACTGTTTACTTAGCTTTTTATTTATTCTGAGGGTTAGCAATTTAGGCTGGATTTTGCTAGATGGTTCTGGTGATCTGCACCAGATTTGGCTTACCTTGGTTGGGACTGCCCAGTCATATCTTCTCCATGTGGTTTTGCATTCTCTCGCAGGCTATATAAGGGTTATTCACATGGTGGTCTCCCTCCTCAAGGTGAAGTGTAGGATGTGTGCCAGGCCTCTTGAAGATGAGGCAGAAAACTGGCACTGTTTTGCTTCCTCCACTTTCTGTTGGCCAAAGCAAGTCACAAGGCCAGCACAGAATCAAGTCGAATTCTGTCTCTTGGTGAGAGAATTGCAAAGTGGGTGGGTTCAGGGAAGGGAAGAATTTGTGACCTTTTTTCTTTGAAACTACCATACACATATTTTTGCGTTTGCCTTTTTTTTTTTTTAAGATTTTATTTTTTTATTTGACAGAGAGAGAGGCAGCAAGAGTGGGAACACAAGCAGGGGGAGTGGGAGAGGGAGAAGCAGGCTTCCCGCCGAGCAGGGAGCCCGGTTCCGGGCTCGATCCCAGAACGCTGGGATCATGACCTGAGCGGAAGGCAGAAGCTTAAAGACTGAGTCACCCAGGTGCCCCTAGGGTGGTATTTTAATTTTATTTGTTGTTCTTCCTGCCTCTGTCTTTTTTTCTGTGTTACTCATCATTCAAGAACACCTCTTCAGAGCCTTTTGACTTTATGTCTTTCCACCTCACCCCCACCCTGGCATCTTCCTTTTGAACCCCTCATGGCAGTGTTTAGCATCCAGTAACATTTTATTACATTCGGTTGTTTTTATGTCTGTTTTCTGTTACTAGACTCTAAGCTTCTGTATGTATCCCCAGTGTCTGATATGCAAATCTTTTAAAATTATGGATGAAAAAAAGAAATTGGATGAAATACTGATAGAGCTGCTAGAATTTTTTCTTTACCAAATCTGTCTTCTCCATTTTAGCATAGAATTGTTTATCCCTCTGCTTCTATTCAGATGTAATTGTTGCTGCTTTGACTAGATGACAGTATTTAGATTTTTAAAAGATTTTAAGTAACCTCTCCACCCAATGTGGGGCTTGAACTTATAACCCTGAGATCAGGAGTCACATGCTTTATCAACTGAGCCAGCCAGGTGCCCCGACAGTATTTAGATTTAAGTTACTAAGAAAGGTCACATATCTCCTTCCATATATAACAATAATTGCTGTTACTTCTTTTTGTACTATTTGTGTTATTTTGATTAAATATTTTTTGTTTTCTTCTGGGATACTGTGCTTTTATTTAGAATGTAGTATTTTATATAGACATACCTTTAATACTTTGGAAGATGGAATAATTCAGTGTGTGTAATGAACATACAATGTCTTTTTCTTTTTTCCTACCAATTATCTGAGCTGCTGCCTTTTGGGGGAATTCCTTACCTTATGAGTTTAATGTCTACTCTAAAATCAGAAAATGCCAGATGCTTACTTTACTACCTTTCTTAGCAATGAGTTTGAGACCTTGACCCAAGCTTCACTAACCACATATATCATCCCTGATATTTTCATGTCTCTGATGCCAAGGGACAGTGGAAAATTGTTTATAGTGGTGGTGATGACAGCACCATCCAGTCTCCAGATGTATCAGTGGTTCAGTGGTGGAGGCAGCCCTATCCTTACTAGACTGATAATGTAGCATGATTTTTTAGGTGGTTCTGGTTGTATAGCTTCTTCCTGTGCGTGCTTGTTTTCTGAGTCTAATTCTCCAGACTTCCAGGGAGTTCTGTCAGTCAACCATGAAATCAAATAGTGGTTGAATTTTGAGAGTAGAAACCATAGTACATATTAAAGAAGCGTATATCTTATTGAGACAAAACTCATGAAATACTAGGTCTATATTACAAAGAAATGTGATAGCTTATATAACACAGATTGTAAGTGATATAACAAAGGAAAAATCTGTGGAAGAATATTTGGAAACAGGTTTATAGAGAAAGTGGGACTTATGGCAAGTTTAGAATTTGGGTAGAAAGAAAAAATGTTCAGAAAGGTGCCGGTCAATCAGGGAAATGTAATTGTTTTATTTTCACTGAGAACTTTTGATAATAATTAGATACTTCTGCTTCATACTGTCAAAAAATAGGAAGAAAAAAAAAGGGGGAATATTAAGATTATACATTTAAGTGGGCCAGAAAAGTGTGTGCTTTCATTATTTATAGTCTCATGACTGAGTATAACTGGGAGTGTTACAGGTCGACCTATGGAAGAATATATAGGCATTTATTTTTGCAGAAGTTCTTTTTCAAAATCACTGAAGGCTATCAACAGTTTTTTTTAAGGGTCAGGGAGATTTAGCTATTCTCTCTCTTTTTAACTTTAAAAAAACTGTTTATCGTTTGTCATTTGATGGACATTTGGGTTGATTTTTACATTTTTAAATGATTGAAAACATTAAAAGAAGAACAATATTTTATGATGTGAAAATTATATGAAATTCAAATGTTGTTGTCCATGAATAAAGTTTATTGAAACACAGCCATACTGGTTTCTTTACATACGATATGTGGCTGTTTTCATGCTACAATTGCAGAGGTGAATAGTGACTGTACAGAATTCAGAGCCTCAAATATTTACTATTTGACCCTTTGCAGAAAAGATTTGCCGACCCTTGGTCTTGAACAATTTTTCTCACTCTTTCTTCGATATTGTTTCCTAAAGAGTTTTTTTAGACGTTTTTTCCCTAGTTGCCGTCCCATGAAATTTTATACCAAAGTATACCTTATATCTGGAACACAAACCGGTGATAGTATCCTTTTTTTTTTTTTTTAAACCCCTCAGGCACAGTATTATTCTCATTGAGAATGCGTACTGTAGAGTAGTGTTCTAGTTAGGTTACTTGCCTTCCTTTGTTACATTAGGAGGGCAAAATATTTTCAGATGGGTTAGATTCCCTTTAGAAATACTTCTGTGTTGAGGTGTTCAAATAGTATGTTGGTATCTACTGTTAGATCTCTAAGGTAAGAGACTTGGCTGTCAGCATATAACACAGGATATTACCATCTTGGCATTTTAAAATTTTGGAAATTTTGGTGACTTTTGATCAAAATATGTGAGGCTTTTGCTTTAGCTCATAGACTGGTTTAAAATATATTTTATTAATAAATTGGTGAATTTGGCTATAGGCAGGATAGGATCAGAGAGTTTAATTTTTTAAAATTTTATCTGTAAAGTGAGGATTTTTAATACCAGTTGGTTTATGATGCTAGTGGTGCATAAACCAGTGCATCTCTCCTATGCCCTGTAATACAGTAGAAAAAAGATTCTTTTCTCCCATTTCCCCCCATCCTTATCTTCTCTTTCTTAAACATGTATTCCTAGAGAAGTAGGAGTAGGCAGGACTTTGTGAGGATTTGAAAGCTGGAGAGAAAAAAGGCTGGTCAAAATAAGAGACTAGCATTGGGGCACTAATACCTCTTTTCTTTGTGTCAATTTTTGATGACTTTGTGTTCAGTAATGCAGAATAAGCCATTAATCATTATAAAAACATATAGGTTTTTAATTTTTTATGTTTTTAAGAGATTTTATTTATTTTGAGATCGAGACCAAGAGGGGGAGAGAGCACGAGTGGGGGGAGGGGCAGAGGAGAAGGAGAAGCAGACACCCCGCTGAGCAGGGAGCCTGTGGGGCTTGATCCCAGAACCCCGAGATCATGACCTGAGCCAAAGGCAGAGGCCGAACTGACTGAGCCACCCAGGTGCCTCTGAAAAACTCGAGTCTAGCAGGAAAACAAAATCCATTTGTTGTCCCCTTCCTCTTTTCTATCAAATAGAACATATGGAAAAATGGAATAGTGTTGCATTTCCCTAGAAGGAGAAAAATTGGCAGAGAGGAACATTGCAAATGGGTTGCACTGGGACTGTAAATGATTTTATGGAAAGGGAATTGTTATCCAGGTGGAATCTCTCCTCTTTGCCCTTGCCTGTTAGGTCTTACTATTTAGTGAACTGAGACTTTTCTTCTCTTCAGTTTAAGTGGGTCCTTTTGAGAAGGGTGAGCCCAGAACCTGCTCCCCAGTATATATTTTCTATGCAGAAAGAGTAGGGAAGCTTAGAAAATAGTCTAAAACCAGTCTTTTTCAAACTTTTATTATAATAATTATTATTTAAGTAATTTCTGCATCCAGCGTTGTAGAGCTCAAACTCACAATCCCAGGATCAAGAGTTGTATGCTCTACTAACGGAGCCAGCCAGGCACCCTTCTTTCTTAGACTTTGAACTTGCCTTACAATATTTGTAGACCTCTTGGGAAAAATTTAAGATATGATTTGCCTGAATTTATTAGAATTGTTTTGTAAGTGGTTATTGTGAGGGAGGGAGGCAGAAATGATAACTACTTCTCAGTTCAACTATGAGATTTAAACTTTTTTTTTCCTGGAATTTCCTTTCTGACTGAAAATTTCTCTGTTATTTCTCCTGTCATCAAATGGATCTTCAGTTGTGTAATACTAAAATAAGATTTATTTATTTATTTATTTATTTATTTATGATTTTATTTATTTATGATTTTATTTATTTATTTGACAGAGAGACAGCAAGAGAGGGAACACAAGCAGGGGGAGTGGGAGAGGAAGAAGCAGGCTCCCAGAAGAGGAGCCCGATGTGGGGCTTGATCCCAGAACACGGGGATCACGCCCTGAGCCAAAGGCAGATGCTTAATGACTGAGCCACCCAGGTGCCCCTAAAATAAGATTTAAAGATTGTCACCTTTCAAGGTTCTGTGCACTACAGGCCCAAATACTCATATTTTAATCAGCTCGTCTAAAATAGTTCTTATCTTTGTACCTAAACCTGATGGCCTATTGATATTCCATGGCTTGGTAATATTTAATGGACCATCTCAGTTGCTGAAGGTGAAACAGAATTGTCCTAGACCCTCTTTCTCACTTCTTCAGAAGTCATAAGCTCTGTGAATGATTACTCTTAAAAATATCCTTTCTCCTCTTCTCCATCTCCACTTCTGTGCTTTAAGTTGGAGCTTATCTCTTACTACCTGCATCATCACAGTTACTTCCCAGTCTGTCTCCCTGCTTCTGGGTTAATATCTCTACAGACCATTCTCTACTTTGCTGCTGCGATATCTTTCCAAAATGACAGCATGACCTCAGACTTCTACATAAAATATTTAATTATTTCCCACAACAGTCTAGATTAAATTTCATTTCCTTAATTTTAAGAAATGAAGTCCTTCAGAAACCCATCCCAGTCTGCTTTTTCCTAGCTTTATCTACCACTCTTTCTTTTTTTCAGCCATATAAAGTACTCACAGTTCCCTAGACATGTCATGGGGTTTTGTACCTTCTGTTGTTTCATATATCATTGTGCCTTTGTATATATACTTTTTTCTCTGCCTGGAACACCTTTCTCTTTTATTCTTCAGGAATCAGTAGAAGTTTTACTCTGGAAAGCTTTGTTTCTGAAGACCTCATATGTATTTGTGTCATAGCATTTATCACACCATGCTACATAATCTAATTCTTATCCTTTTCTACCCAGACTGTAAGATCTTCTGGAGGAAAATGTTGTGTCATCTTTATCTTAGGCACCATATTACTTAACACAGCACCTGGTTCCAAGTAGCTGCTCTATAAATGCTCATTGACTGAATCTCATTCATCTTAAAAAGAAAAAAATTTCAGTGGAACAGAAAGGTTTTCAACTTGAGCTCTGGACCCATTTATTCCAAGTAATGGAATTACTTAGAACCAAAGTCCAACAAAATCAAAGAATTTGAAAGGACTTTGGGGCCCGTTGGAATATAGTTTGATGTGCTTTATACATTCACTGGTTTTTGGGTTCCAGATTCATGCAGAATGTTGATTAAGGTAATTCTTGTCAACCAAACAATTGATGCTAAGGTTGGAAGTTCTCATTTCAGGCTGCTTTTGCTTACTGTTTTGAAACAGCAGGCAGCATTCTTTTTTGTTCATGATGAAGACCTTGTTTCTTCTACAGCTTCATCTGAAACCCCTTTCCAGGAAGGCCATGGGTTACTGTCAGACTTTGCCCAGAGTTTTCACAACAGCACTGCCAGGACTAATCCCTTCTCATAAATCCTCTGAGCTGTCAGCAAACAAACCCCTTCTTACCAGCCTAGCATGAAAGCCATGAGCTAGGAATATAGGGCAGGTACATTGGTTGTTAAAGGGCATCTAGTTTTCAGTCTGCAGATTGCCAGTCAGTGCTTTGTCCTCTGCTGTTGGCCCATCAAGTTGTAGGTGTTGTGTGGCATACTTCACTGTGGCCCCCAGTTGCTGAACAGTTGCAGAAAGCTGTGATTTCCCTATTATGAGAGAACTGTGTACTTGTGGTTTCTGCGATTCTGATTAGCAGGTAAAAGAGATTAAGACTGGCTACTTATCAAGATTAGTGAGAGTAGAAACCTACTTCCTTCTTCAAGCCTCTGTGTCTGTAGGAGGTACTTTCAGCCCTTTATTTTGCAACCAGATCTGCTTGATAAAAGCAGGGAGGAGAAAAGTGTTGTTTGGTGAAAAGAGGACCCAGATAATCAGGATTTTTAAAAATCAGTATAATATCCATACACTAAAAAATCACATGTCTTGAATGTACAGATTGATGATTTTTGGCAAGTGAATGCACCTGTTTAACCATCACCTAAACAAAGATGTAGAATATTTAAATTTCCCCAGAAAGTTCCTTTGTGTCCCTTTGCATTCAGCCTTCTCTTACCACCCCATTGCAACCAACCAGTAATGTAATTTTCGGTGCTATAGATTAGTTTTACCTGTTCTAGGATTTTGTATAAAAAGAATCACACAGTGTGTATTCTTTTGTTTCCAGCTTCTTTTCCTCAGTATAACATCTTTGAAAATTGTCCATGTTTTTGCATGCGATAGTTGTTTCTTTTTATTGTTGAATACTGTTATATGGATATACCACAATTTGTTTATTCATCAGTTGAAGGAAATTTGCATTAGTTTTAGTATTGGGCTTTTAGAAATAAAGCTATGAATATCTATATATATATTGCTTTTCATAGACATTGGGTTTCATTTTCCTTGAATATATACCAAAGAGTGGAAATCTGGCTTATATAAGTATATATTTAACTTTGTAAGAAACTTGCAAACTATTATTCCTAAGTGGTTGCACCATTTTACACTTCCGCCAGCAATGTGTGAGAGTTCTAGTTACTGCAAATCCTTGCCAAAACTTGATATTGTCTCTGTTTTTCATTGTAGCATCCTAGTAGGTATGAGTTATGGCTCATTATGATTTTAATTTTTTTGTGTTTTTCATTTTTAAAAAGCTATCTAATTAATTAAAGTAGGTTCACGCCCAAATTGGGGCTTGAATTCATGACTCTGAGATATCAAGAGGTGCATGTTCTACTAACTGAGTCAGCCAGGTGCTCCTAATTTTTCATGTTTTTTGATGCTGTTGTAAATTGTGTTTCTTTTTTAATTTCATTTTGCATTTTTTTGTTGCATATAGAAATGCAGTTGAATATTGTATATGACCTTATGTCAAAGTCATTTAGTTCTCTCTAGCAATCTTTTGGGTTTTTGTGTGTTTTGTTTTAGATTTCCTAGGATTTTCTGCATAAACAGTTTGGTGTTGATATTGCACATATCTTATTCAACTTTAGGCAGTAAGCATAGAATCCACATAATCTGGATCTTTGGCTTGTGTAGTTTTCTGGATATTTGAAAGCCTTATCTTTATAGGCCTCTGTATGCATGTTAGGATGACATAATTGAAGTGTGAACCATGAATATGAAGTGGATGAACACAGTTGCAGTAATAATCGTATGTAGAATTGGCATGGCAGATGGTAAACAAGGCTGTTTTGCCTTCTGGGTTTTGAAAATTTAGAAAGAAGGTCCTGAGCTCTGAAGAACAATAAAATTTGGCTCTAGCCCAAAAAAAGCACTTCATAAAACCAAGGTACAGCAGAGGATAATGGCATTACCTCTGGCCATTTGTAAAGCCACTTATAATTCATTCATTGGACAAATACTTAGTAAGAGTGAGTGCTGACCAAATACCAGACACTGTTTTGGTACTGGGGATATACCAGTGAACAGTAAAAAATCCCTGTTTTGTTTACATTCTAGTGGGAGAAATACACAATAAATATTAGGCATAAAAATCTGTCTATCTAGCTATTTATAGTGAACAGGGCTTTGGAGAAAAATTAGGTAGAGAACAAGGATGGGGTGGGTGTATAGGAAGTACATTGTTTTTTGTTTTTTGTTTTTAAGATTTTATTTATTTATTCGACAGAGATAGAGACAGCCAGCGAGAGAGGGAACACAAGCAGGGGGAGTGGGAGAGGAAGAAGCAGGCTCATATCAGAGGAGCCTGATGTGGGGCTCGATCCCAGAACGCCGGGATCACGCCCTGAGCCGAAGGCAGACGCTTAACCGTTGTGCCACCCAGGCGCCCCGGAAGTACATTGTTTTTAAGACCCCTATAGACTACTTGATTAAAGCTGGAAAGGCATCAGATTCATCTCACAAACCAAGTCCTAGGAAAAACAGTTAATTAATAATTATTCAGTCAATGATAATACTCTGATGAGGATTATCTCAAGTTTAGATAGGTATTCCCTAATGATTTTCTTCTCTAACCTAATTGTCTTATTTGTAAGAAAGAGTTTGCAGAAAAAGCAGTTCCAAGCAAACTACACTGATCCCTTACCACAAAATATCCCATTTTTCACAGGAAAAAAATTAGAATTTTTCAACATCTACAAACACAAAATAGGAAAGATAGCCTTACACGGTTGTAGAATTGTTCATTTTACCATCTTGCTTAGAAATGGTCAATATTAAGTTCGAGATCAGCGAAGAAACAGAAAAGGTGCCACTTTTGAATAATTCTACTTTGGACATTGTAAAACATCAAATGCCATAGAAACAACACTATACCAGATGGCTATTAAATCCATGCTTTCCATTACAGATTGATGAAACAGTAGATATTAGTAAGTGTGCCCAGTAAATAGCACTGCTTAGAATCTCTGAACAGAAATTCGTAGAACATTCTGTACATCAACTAAAGCAAGCTAAGATGAAATATCCAAAATTATAAATGTAATCTTTGAAAAAATAAGATATTATGGAACTCTTTCCTCAGTTTGTGTAAGTGGTGGTGCTCCTTTATATCAGGAGTTCACCTGAAAGCAGCATATGAATTGTTTTATTCAGTTTTGCATAAGAGAAACGCAATTTTACCCATAGGCCTGAATTCCACATTAAATTATGTTTTCAAAATGGTGAATCTAATAATAATAACAAACACTTAAAAATAGAACTCACTGTGTGCTAGGACTGTCGTAGGGAGTTTATATATACTTACTAATGTAATCATCACAACAAATTGATGATGTAGGTACTTATAAATGTCATCCCATCTGTAGCTGAGGAAATGAAGTAAAGAGCAGTTAGGTAATTTACCCAAGGTCCCGTAGTAGGAAGTGGCAAAGCCAAGATTCAAAGCCAGGTAACCTGGTTCCAGAGTTTACTCTTTCTTTTTTTTTTTTTTTTGCTTTATTTCATTATAGGTTTATACCACATTTTGTTTATCTGTTCATCTTTTGATGAACACTTAGTTTGCTTCCACTTTTTAGCTGCTGTAAATAATGCTGTTATGAATTTATGTGTGCAAATATTTGCTTAAGTTCCTGCTCTAAATTCTTTGGGGTATATACCCAGAACTGGGAATTGCTGACTCATATGGTAATTCAGTGTTTAATTTTTTTGAAGAATTGCCATATTGTTTGCCAAAGGAGCCGCATCATCTTTTGTATTCCTACCAACACACAAAGGTTTTAATTTCTCCACATCCTCACCAACATTTGTTATTGTCTGTTTTTGTCTTGTCTTGTTTTGTTTTGTTTTATAATAGCAATCCTAGATCCTGATGAGTATTGAGTATACCTAATTGTGGTTTTGATTTACATTTCCCTAATGGCTAGTGATATTGAGCATCTTTTCATGTCCTTATTGTCCTTCATATATCTTCTTTGGAGAGATATTTATTCAAATCTTTTGCCCATTTTTGAATTGCATTGGGTTTTTTGTTGTTGAGTTATAGGAGCTCTTAGCATGATCTGATATTAATCCCTTATTAGATCTATGATCTGTATTTTTTTCGCATTCTATAGGTTTCTTTTCACTTCTTGATGTGTAAAAGTTTTTAATTTTGATGAAGTCCAATTTATGTATTTATCTTTTGTTGCCTGCGTTTTTGGTGTCAGCCAAGAAGTCATTGCCAAATCCAGTGTCCCCTGTGTTTTCTTCAAAGAGTGTTAATAGTTTTAGCTTTTATGTTTAGTCTTTGATCTATTTTGAATTAATTTTTGCATATGGTTAAGGTAAAGATCCAAATTTTATCCTATGACTTAATTTCTGACCTATTGTCTTTACCACACACCCTCAATTTAAAGAATTGGCATAATGGATATAGGAAAAGTAGGTAGTAAGAAAGTGGCAGTAGCAAGTATAGATTACTTATTTAGAAATCTCAGTAGTTAGAAGGGGGAGGGAAAGAAAAAGATTGCTGTTTTTAAGTAGAGAATTTTTTTTTTTTTAAGATTTTATTTATTTATTTGACAGAGAGAGAGACAGCCAGCGAGAGGGGGAACACAGGCAGGGGGAAGAAGCAGGGAGAGGAAGAAGCAGACTCCCAGCAGAGGAGCCCGATGTGGGGCTCGATCCCACAACACCGGGATCACGCCCTGAGCCGAAGGCAGACACTTAACGACTGAGCCACCCAGGTGCCCCGAGAATATTTTTCTTTAATATATTCATTGGAGAAAATTTGGAGAGGTCAAAAATATTAAGATAAAAAGTATCTTGGAAAACAATAATATATAATGTTTATGGATATATAAATATGTAGCAAATGCTTAAATTCTGTGCTCGACAGTGATAAATCCTGAATTCATTATAATGGTTTCCCTTGGGAACAGAATGGGAACAGGGTGAGGAAAGGGTACATAGGAGGCCTCAACTGAGGAAAGTCCTCAATCTGTGATGTTTTAATTTTTAAAAAAGAGATGTCTGAAATAATATGACATAATACTAGGATTCAACAAAGCTGGTCAATGGGTACAGGGGTATTTATGATCTTCATTTTTATCTGTTCGAAATATAATAAAAATAACTTTAAAATAAACAGAACATAAGGGGCGCCTGGGTGGCTTAATCGGTTAAGCATCTGATTTTGGCTCAGGTCATGATCTCAGGGTCCTGGGATTGAGCCTAGCATCCGGCTCCATGCTCAGCAGGGAGTTTGCTTATCCCTCTACTTCTTCCCCTCCCCCCACTTGTGCACTCTTTCTCAAAATCTTTTTTAAAAAAGATTAAAAAAATAAAATAAACAACATAAAAGAATAAAGCTTAGAAAGTTTAGCCACATCAAAGGGAGGTTGAAATATTCCTCTAAGGTAGGAGGGGGACAGAGAGAAGAGGTGAAAAAAAAATTTTTTTATAAAGGACTTTTGAATTAAAGAACAGAAATTTGAGGGAGCCCAGGACAGATAAATCTTAGTCTCATTATGGTGGCAAAGTCATTTGCTAAGGGTGGATTGGGAGTACTGGGGGTGGTTTTGAGAGTTTCAAATTGGTTGGAAAGTTTGACAGATTCAGGATAGGGAGTTGTGCGGAAACAATGACGTTGATTGCTGAATAGCATTGAAGAGCCACGAAAGGATGGTTGTCAGGAATTTGTTGTTGGGCAAGATACCACAATTACGTGAATTTACTAGGATTGCTCTGCAGCCAGGAGAAAAATAAAAGAATAAAAACAAAATAAAAGCAAAAAATTGAATGATAGTATTGGATTAAGTTTGTATCAGGAATAATTGGGTTGTAAGGACAAGAAGTCTACTCTAACAAAAGTCAATGGGGAGTTATTGTCAGGTTTCAGGAGACAATCATAAGGGTAACCATAGACAGAAACACAGTTAGACATCTCTTCAGTACGTTCATCTCTGGGACCTGTATCTTTCTTGAGTGCCCTACTCCACACATGGCTATACATGACTGACATGGTACTACCTTTGTATAAGTCCCCACCCTCCTCATGAATTGCAGATTTGACTCATTAGTGGGTTATAAAATCAATTAAATTGGTTGCAACCAGCTTTTTAAAAAAGCCATTCAATACAGTTAGTAAGTTTATTTTAAGCTGTTTGTGTGTTTGAATGCATATTTATTGCAACATAAAATTAATCACATTTATTGAGTGTCTGCTATGTGCCAAATGGGGATACATTAGTAAATTAACCAGAATACAAGGCAGAGTAGGAGGAGTTCAGTTGCCCCATGGGGAGGGAAAGGGGTCAGTGCAAGGGGTAGGGACAGAAGGGTTGTAGGAAACCTACCTGAGCTATATAGATCTTCCACTGAGTAGGAAACAGAGGTTGTGTGCCCCTGGAGTGAGTTCTACCCCTCAGGTTCTGGTGTACAGGACCTGCCTAAGGCCACACCTGGAGCAAGAGAATCTTGTTCCCACCCCTAGTCTTTTACCAAGTAACAAGCAGCATTAGTGTACCACTTGGGGCGGGGGCAAGAACATGAAGAGACACCTACTCTATGCATTGGTATACAAGATCTACTGTGGGGTGCCTGGGTGACACAGTCACTTAAGCAGCTAACTTTTTTTTTTTTTTTAATATTTTATTTATTTATTTGACAGAGAGAGAGAGCCAGTGAGAGAGGGAACCCAAGCAGGGGGAGTGGGAGAGGAAGAAGCAGGCTCCCAGCAGAGGAGCCTGATGTGGGGCTCGATCCCAGAACGCTGGGATCGCGCCCTGAGCCGAAGACAGACGCTTAACGACTGCGCCACCCAGGCAGTAGTGGTTAGTTAAATAAATAAATAAATAAATAAATAAATAAATAAATAAATACCTACTAAAAACTGAGGATGAAACAAAACTCTCAGAAAAAGTCTCTAGTAATCCATTCCTCACACTAAAACACAAGGTATTGTCATTTTACCACTGGAAGAATTTGAGGCCTGTGATGCACTGAAGCTAACAAAAGCAGCAGTAAGATCAAACCCAGCTCACCTATGCGCTAGATTGATTCAGATCCCCATCCTGATGGCCTGGCAGAAACAGGTGTGCTTTTTTCCAGGCGTAAATACTGTTTTCCTCAGTTTCTACCTTTTAGAAGTAGTATCTAGTTCAATAAAAAATTTAGGAGATATACAAAAGAAGCAATGTAAATACAACCAGACCTAGAGATTGTCCAGATGTTAAAACTATAACATAGGGATTTTAAGTAATTAATTTAAAAATCTAGAGGAAAAATTCCTGCCTTTATGGAATTTATAATCTAGCTGACAGAGACAGACCATGCGCAATGCGCAAAATAAATATATAGTGTGTTAGATGGTGATGAATGCTGTGGAGAAAAAGCAGAGAAGGAGGTGTGGGTGACTTGGGAGGGAGTGGGAGAAGGTGACATTTGATAAATGGCCTAAAGGAGATAAGGAAGCAAGTTAAGAGGATATCTGGAGGGAAAATGTCCAGGAAAGGGTGGGTGTGGGGGGTAAAAACAGCAAGTACAAAGGTACTGAGGTGAGAGGGTGCCTACATACGCTGTGTAGTGAGGTTTTGCTCTCTGGTGGTGGGAGCAGGCACTATTCCCCGTCCTGTGTGAGCTACAGGTATTTTTCCTTCATTACCTTTGACTGTTTCTCTTCTCAGCCTTAGATTGTTCCTTCACACACATGTGCTGACCAGTACTCAGCTGATAAATTGAAGGAGACCTTTTGTAGATCTCTAAAATTTGTGCAGTGCTTTCCTTTGTTGTACTCTGCCCTGTAAACTCTAGCTCTTTTGACACTCTGTAAACTTGCAATTCTGAGAGACCGCTGGGTTCTGTTTGGTTTACTCCTCCCCATGTAATCGCCTAGAAATTCTTTCAGGCAGTAAGCTGGGGCAATTGTAGAGCTTGCCTCACTTGTTTCGCATCTTTTGGGGAATCCCTATTTTCATTTTTTTTTTTTTTTTCAGATTGATTGATTTTAGAATTTGAGAAAGTGTGGTGGGGAGGGGCAGAAAGAGAGGAAAAGAGAGAATCTCAAGCATTTTTTTCTTTTTCTTTTTTTATTTTATTTGTCAGAGAAAGAGAGAGAACAAGCAGGGGGAGCAGCAGGCAGTGGGAGAAGCAGGCTCCGCGTTGAGCAAGGAGCCCGAGGTGGGATTTGATCCCAGGACCCTGGGATCATGACCTGAGCCGAAGGCAGACGTTTAACCGACTGAGCCATGCAGGTGTCCAATCTCAAGCATTTCTTGATGTCCATTGTCTTGAAAAGCATTTCATATTTTTTCATTGTTTTTTTTTTCTTTGTTTCAGGTGGAAGGGTAAATCTGATCTCTGTTACTCAGTTTTGGCTGGAGGTGAAAGTGTCATCATTTAGTTTTTAACAGGATCCCTCTAGCTGCTGTATTAAGGACCAACTAAAGATTGTCAAGGGTTGAAGCAGACCCATCTGGGAGAGAAATATAATCAAGTGAGAGATGATGAAATAAAATGTAATTTTCACTGTATGTTATGGTCAAATAAGTTGAGAACCATTGATCTCCCCATCTCTCGTTTCAAATTATCACATGTTTAACTCCGATCGTTTAGTGGTCCTCCTCTAAGTTAAGTCTTTAATGCCTCCCATCCTCCTACTCCCACGTAGTCCATTTAGTTATTATAAGTGGCCTTGGAGGAGGTTGGTGTAGATAGGGGAAATTTTCTTTTTTTTTTTTTTTTTTAGATTTTATTTATTTATTTGAGTTAGAGAGAGCGCGAGCAATGGGGAGGAACAGAGGGAGAGGGAGAAACAGACTCCCCGATGAGCAGGGAGCCCAACATGGGGCTTGATCCCAGGCCCCTGGGATCACGACCTGAGCCAAAGGCAGACGCTTAACCAACTGAGCCACACAGGTGCCCAATAGGGGCAAATTTCTTAAAGGGGGAAAGGAAGAATCATACTAAAGTGGGAAAATTATCTTCAAAGGAGAGATTCTTAAAAAATGTCTTCTAAAACAAGATATCCATGTCTATTGTTAGTGATCTTTAAATTCTCTTTCAAAGGGATGATTTTGTTATTTGATTTTTTTTTTGTCATCTTCCTGATGAGTGATGGAAGATGGCTCTGAGCCTTTTCCAGACTTGCTCTGCGATCCCAGCCCTTCAGGGAAAAGTCCCAAGTATTGCTGAAGCACAGAGACTAATGTCCTTTAACTGCCTTCTGTTCACCTTAAAAATTCTGAATTGACATTCATAAGCTTCAGTTCTGGTGGCACTACTGAATATAGCTTTGCAAATTGATTTTCTTATGTAAAGAAAGTAATTACATAGAAAAAATATTATAAAGGAAACTTTTGAAATTTGAAAATTAAAATATTTTACATTTGCAAACATTTAATTCTTTTTGTTTGTTTTAAAGATTTTAATTATTTGACAGAGAGAGAGCGCACAAGCAGGGGGAGTGGCAGGCAGAGGGAGAGGGAAAAGCAGGCTTCCTGCTGAGTAGGAAGCCCAGTGTGTGGTGCTAGATCCCAGCACCCTGCGATCAAGACCTGAGCAGAAGGCAGATGCTTAACCGACTGAGCCACCCAGACACCCCTCTTTTTGTTTGTTTTTATTCTTTTTTCCTTTTCCCTGGGACCACACTCTCTTTTGAGAGTGACCCTTCCTACTTTTGGAATTTAAATGCCCTTTTATGAAATTATGATGATAGATGATGGTATTTGATTTTTTTTACTATCCTTTTTTGATTAAATAAAAAGCTGTCAACCATATATTAGTCTTCTAATTTTATTTATTTATTTTTTTTAGAACTAGTTTGTGGTCTATGAAATCCACCGTAGTGAGATCTAATTTAAATGGTTGGTCTTGAAATCAGGCTGAGTGGCAAGGGAAGTACTGGTGATGGTTAGGGTGAAGCTGGAGTATGACTGAGAGATCAAAGTACTGGAGTCCTCCAGCAGCTCCCAAGTAAGGGATCATGGGAACCTGCAGGACCAAAAGCCTAGAGAGAAGGGAATAGGGGTTATGATTAGAGAGATTTTGTCATTTAATATCCTAAAGATGAGGCATTTCAGAATGATAGCAGAATCCATAGTGTAGCAGTGTTTATGGAGATAAAAGGCGTTGTGAGAAATTTTATGTATGTTTAGTACATGGCTAAAACAAGAAAAAAAAAAAAAGATCTCTTTCCCTCCTGCTGACTTTTTGTGCAAATCTAAACTTAGGATAAAGTATGTGTTTTCCGTCCACTATCATCTCATCCTTCCTACCTGCTTGTTCTTCCTTAAAAAGATGTTTTTATTGGAGGTGTGCTGCAAGTAAAAACTATCACTTGAGCTTACTGCCAGCCATACAGCGTACAGCCATTGACTTTGGTACTTTTTATTATTTTAAATATGTGACACTGGGACGCCTGGGTGGCTCAGTCAGTTAAGCATCTGCCACTCCCCCTGCTCATGCTCTCTCTCATTATCTCTCTCTCTCAAATAAATAAATAAAATTTTTTAAAAAATAAATAATGACATGGTGCCATACAACTTTGTAAATTAATAACTGTAGTAGGAATTACTATAGGGATTATTTAGTAGGATTTATAATTGTGTTTCCAATTCTCTGCAGAGTGGAACCCTCAGATTCTTTTTTTCTCCCACCTTAAAAAAAAATTTTTTTTTAAGGTTTTATTGATTTGCTTGAGAGAGACATATCAGAGGGAGGGGGAGAAGCAGATTCCCCGCTGAGCAGAGAGCCCAAAGCAGGGCTCAGTCCCAGCACCCTGAGGTCAAGACCTGAGCCAAAGGCAGATGCTTAACCAACTGAGCCACCCAGGCGCCCCCCCCCCACCCAATTTTTTTTTTTTTTTAAGTCAGCTCCACGCTCAGCCTGGAGCCCAACGTGAGACCCTCAGATTGAGACCTGAGCTGAAATCAAGAGTTGGCCACTTAACCGACTGAGCACCCAGACACTCCCCCACCTTAAAAATGTTTAATTTTTTATTGTTAAACTGACTTGTGCTTGTATAGAAACTTGTAAGACAGTATAGAGAACAAAAATTCATAATCCAACATTTAGTAATAACCACTTTTTTTTAAAAAAAGATTTTATTTATTTAAGTAATCTCCATACCCAACGTGGGTTTGAACACACAACCCCCAGATCAAGAATTACACTCTTCTGACTGAGCACCTCTAGTAATAACCACTTTTATTTATTTATTTATTTTGAAGATTTTATTTATTTATTTGACAGAGAGAGAGACAGCCAGCGAGAGAGGGAACACAAGCAGGGGGAGCGGGAGAGGAAGAAGCAGGCTCCCAGTGGAGGAGCCTGATGTGGGGCTCGATCCCAGAACGCTGGGATCATGTCCTGAGCCGAAGGCAGACGCTTAACGACTGAGCCACCCAGGCGCCCCTAGTAATAACCACTTTTAACATTGGGTACCTGTCCCTTATTATATGCATTTTGCTATGTACCATTGACCTCCTACTGCTTCTTAACTTACCTTTTTATTTCATTAAAAATTCCCTGTAAATATTTTTTGGTTAATGCTAAATATTCCACTGTCAAGGATGTATCATAAATTATCCATTTCCTTAATTCCCTTCTGTTAAACTTTTAGGGCTGTTTTCAATTTTTTTATTTATAAATAAATTTTCTGGATTTTTCGAATAGGCAGTTTAATCTACATTTCTTTGTTGTGGATACATTCTTAGATATAAGTAATGTTACAGTGGCCATGTTGATACATACATCTGTTTGCATTTATTTTCTTTCTTGAGTATATTCTTAGAAGTAGAACAGGGTTCAACAGTTTTTCAAATGTTTTATACCTGTTTATATTTTTATAAATTCTGTTTTGATTTTTGTTTTCATTTTATTTTTGGGACTTTGTGGATCTCTGTTTTAATAATTTGTATGAGCCCTTTATTACGATTGATCTGTCAATAATGACAGCGCTTATTAAATGTTAAGTATTATTCTAAATGCTTCATATGCATTAACTTTAACCCTCAGATATTTTTTAACAGAAATGTTAAATAAATGTTAGTTTTCCAAACCTAACTAAAAATGTAATATACAAATATTTTTTAAAGATTTATTTATTTGAGAGAGAGAGGGTGTGAGTGGGGGGAGGGGCAGAGGGCCAAGGGGAGAGAATCCTCAAGCGGACTCCCGGCTGAGGGATCCCAGGAGCCCAGGTGAAACCAGGACCCCAGCTGAAACCAAGACTCAGCCAGATGCCCCGTTAATATACAAATTTTATCCTTCCGGCCTAGCCACTAATACTGAATACTGCTAGTCTTTGGCATACTAATGTATTTAATGTGTTTATAGCCTCATGACATAATGTTGACCAGTACTCAGATGTTACATACAGTGTGTTTAATGGCTGTAACATTACCTAGGTTTATTAAAATTTTTTTCCTACTGACTAGATTTAATATGTATTTAAAGTTATTCACCACTTGTGAGAACTTTTAAGTTATTATTTATATCCTATTTGCTTAGAAAAAGGATTTTGTGCAATTTACAATAAATGAGACCTACAGTAGGACTTTTAAGCATTAAAGATAAAAAAAACCTCAAAGAGGAAATAGGATAATTATACCTAAAATCTAGACCCATTCTGTAAACATAATTTAGTATTAAAGATAGTTCTTCCTGACGTTTTTGGTAAAAATGAAACTCTGGCTCTTGGGGATAGCTCAGATTCATTCTTTTGAAATTATGCCTCCCCCCCCCCCCCCCCCGCCGTAACCAGCCATTCCCTTTTAGTCAGCAAGTCTTTCATCTGGACCTTCACCCTAGAATTTAAGTTTTTTCTGTTTCACCCTATTTTTGTCCCTCAGTCTGAAATCAAGCTGTTGTACTAAGTGACCTTTTTAGCGTCTGAGGAGTTCATGCATTTGCAGTTAAATTCACCCCTTTGGCTTTGGCTATGAAGAAATTCCCAGAGAGGATAATTCCCAGGGTGGGCCCTAACCTTATGAACTATTTTAAGTGGAGCTTCAAAGATGTCGATTTTTCATTTTAGAGCAAGAAAGTGCTTGTTTTTCTGCCTTAATTGTAACGTCTGTGTGGAAAGACAAGATAGATTGGCTTAAGATGGAATCAAAATGTGACGCTAGTGAGACTCATATCCTGGAGATGAAAAGCAGAGAGCCAAAAACTGACCTTGGTCAGTCAGCCAGGGGTGGAGTGGGGGAGAACCTCAAAGATAAAAATGGTGAGTAGCAGCAGTTAAGGGGAAAGGATGATTGGCTGAAGGCTTAGGGTCTGTAGCAAGAAGGAGAACACTGGTGGCCAAGTCAGGACCTTTAGAAGGGGCCTTGTGACTGGGCACTAGAAATGCCTTTGTGTAAAGTATTCCCAATACCGACATTTATTTCTCACGTGCTGTGTACTAGGTGCAGTGGTCATTGTTAGGGGGAATTAAAATGATATGGCCTTTTAGAGAATTCCACTATCTAGTAGGAAAGATGGATATAAATGAATAATTATATTAATAACTGCCAACATTTCCCAACCATCTCCAAGGATATAAACTCTTTGAGAACACAGACCATGTCTACTTTTATGTCTGGCACATAGTAGTTGTTTAGTAAATATTAACTGAATAAATGAACTAGTTTAACCTTTCCCAGTTTACTAAGTGCCTTCATAGACAGCTCATTTAGTATTCTATTTTTTGCTCCTGTCTATCCCTTCTGTGATGTAAGCAAGGTGATAGCAGTATCCATTAGAATAACACTATAAGGCAGGATAAATTCAATTAAATGGAAGTTCAAATATGAGATTAAAAAGAAATAAATGAATTCTGGCTTGGTAAGTTCACAGAAAGCCTCTTTCAGGACATGGCCTTTGAACCAGGCCATTTAAGGAGAATAAGGTTTTGATAAACAGAGTAGAGGAAACTAGGAGCTTTTGTAGCCGTATCTGACGCCAGATGAGTTGTCATACCTCTGTCCTGGATCTAGAGTAGCCGCATACTTTCAACATCCTTCCTCTTTCCCTAGTGTTTTGTTTTTTTTCAAGAAAGGGTCCTTTGGCTTTCTACAACCCATCAGATGCTATTCCATCTCGTTAGAGTTTATTTATTCCTTGTTTATATTCCTCTTTTACCTAGGGAACCGTTCATTTTCTATATCTGTAAATGAAATACTTTTTCATGCTCATTATTTAGATTCTGACATAGAAAGCTCAGGGACCTCCCCTTTCTGACAGGCTTATCTCTTAAATTTTCTGCTCATATCTGTGCAAACATACATGTGTTTGAGGAAAGGTCGGGAAAAGAACAAGAGATGGAAAAGACTTTAAAGTGGGATGTTTGGCAAAAGGAATAAATGACTATTATGAAAGAGGAATTGGCAGGACTTCTTAAGTGATTGGGTTAGGGAAGCAAGGAGTAGAAACAGGTCAGAAATGACTGGAATCTATAGAATGTGTATTTTAAGTGCTAACCCTCGTCACTTTATGGTCCCTCAACCTGGTTGCTCCTCCCTCGTACCTGGCTTGCTCCTCATTCAGCCATCCATTCTTCCAGATTTACTTATCTAATGGTACCTTCCCGCAGTTATTCATAGTTTAACCATTACCTTATTTTATTTTTGTAATACTACTTGCCACTTTCTGAAACTGTCTTCTTATTTGACAGTGTTTGTCTTCTAGAGAAATCTTTGTGAGTGTTGGTCCTTGTCCACTGATTGCTAAGTCCCATTGCCCAACCTTCTTATTGTATGTATGTCTTAACATAGTAAACCGAAATTGGATAGATCTTAACTTCAAAAAAAAAATAGTAATGCTACTTATTAAGATTGGATTGCTTAGAGACCTAAGCAGTCTTTCTGTATTCTAACTCCCTTTTTATGATGCAAAATGGATTCTCTCATAATGGTTTTCATTCCTGGCTCTTTCTGAACTGGTATCTAATGACAAACTAATAGGTACCAAGGCCTTATAGCCGAAAACCTATCCTAGGCAACTGATCAGTGTTAACATTGTGTTTTCTCTCCTCTGAGAACCAGGAACTAAACATTGATGTGTTTGGGTATTATGAGGATGAAAGTCATTCAGTTATTTTTCAGAGCAGGCTTGGTGCATACCATTTTGTTAAGCTACCTTAAGAACTGGAGTTCAAGTTTCAGGGAGATGAGGGTATACATCCTGCTGCCTATGGAAAATTTGGTATTATGTTTATTAATGTGCCATCTGACATCTGAATTATCCTTTTGAGTTTTACAGATTTCCAAACTCCTTGCAAACTTCCTGAGAATGAATCTCAGATCCTAGTGTAAAGCCTGATCATTTCAGTTCAGTCCTTTCATTCTCCAAGATCCACTTTTCATTCTTAGTTTGGCATAGTACCAAGGATATTGATAAATGTTGGCTGCCAAATAAATGTAAAAATTCTGTTCACTGAAAGTCATTGTAATTAGTAATAATAGCTGTCATTTATTTTGAGTGCCTTTAAAGGAGACTGTGCTAGGCAACAATTTATCTTGGTAATCTCACAACCTTGACAAGAAGGTGGTAACTAGTCTCATTTTAAATTTGAGGAAACTGTGACTTAGAAACATTTACTTCCCTGAGATCACACAACTGGAAATGAATAGAGGTTGATTTATCACCTTAGGGATATGTGTGACTTCAAAGTTGGTCATTTTACCATAATGCTTGGCTGCCTGTATCATTTAATTTGGTGGAGGCACTAATATGACATCCACATTGGGCTCATATGTTACTAATAATCCCTCTGTATCACAGCCACATACATTCTTAGAGTTCCTGGCTGAGTTAACTTTATATAATTCTATTAAATTTCTCAAATTTAATGGTGCTAGACAAATAGGAAGGGGATTTACAATCTTTGTTTATTTTCATCATTGTCATAATTAAACAATAACCTGAGTTTATAATAAAGGTCAGAAGTTGAAGCCAGCAAAAATTTAATCTTATCATTAGCAGCAACTTCGTGGGGTGTGTGTGTATGTGTATTTGCCTAGAAAGAGAGCGTGATTACTAATTATCTAATTGGAAGAAAGGGATGACCTATACTTATAAAAAGGATTATGATGACTAAGTATACCATACAATCTACAAGCCAGATGAGTAATATTCACAATAATTCTCTCAGAGAAGAAGAACTGTTGTGGTTAGGGAAGCTGCTTGTTGTGAAATCCACTATTGCACTGTGTCACATAAGAAGAGCTGTAAGCATGCTGAGTGTTCTATTACTGCTTCTCTCATCCTGTTTAAGTTCGGGGGTTTGTAAGGAAGAGGTTAACATTAAGAGGTTGAGAGCAAACAGTGAAGGTTTATTTTGACTCTATTTGTGCTTTTTACAACACTTGGAATAAAAAGCGTTTTGTTTTGTTGTCAGGCATAATGATATTCATCCCTCAGTGAGAATTGATTCTCTATGGTATTTTGTCATATTCACAAGGGAAACCAGGGTCTTTATGCTTTGTTGTAGAGCAAGTGAAGAGAACTATACCCATTTCTGTGTGGCTTCAGTCTGTTTGATCCGTTGAGTTTTTTAAACTGGCTGTATAAAAGAGCATGTGAAACTTAGCCACTTCCTTTGGTACGTTTAGATTATAGTGAATAACAGTATTGTCACTGATCCATTGCTGTGCATACTGCTCACTAAACAAATCTTTTTATCCACTAATAGTTCCTTAATTTTGTGTTTGTCCCTTTACTAGGATAAAGTAAATTCTTTATTGATAATTTATGAAACTGCTTCATATTTACCCATAATGTCTGCTTCAGCTACTAAGAATGCCACTAAGTTACATAAACATTTTAGCAAATGAATTAAACGTCTTTAATTTTAGAAGTACTGAATACAGAATGGAAAACCGGCAAAACCTGGTTTGGCTAGGGCATTTGAAGCAATCATTGTGGCGATTCTGATCATCTCTTAAGAGAACCAAGATATGAATGATACTAAAATAAGCACCCTTAATATTGAGCTAAGTTTCTCTCTCTCTTTTTTTTTTTCTTATTAAAATTCACCATGAGTTTCGGTTAAAGTAAGGAGGGCAAGAAGTACTCACTTGATGCTGACCTATACATTAAATTAGGGACTTTTCTATTTAAGTGAGTAGCCATGGGTAGCCATGGAAAAAGAAGTAAGCATGACTCGTCTGTGGTCTGCACTTGAACTGTCTGAAAAGCAGACTTGGTTTTATTTATTTATTTTTTAAAGATTTTATTTATTCATTTGAGACAGAGAGGTACAGAAAGAGCATGTGCAGGGGGAGCGGCAGAGGGAGAGGGAGAAGCAGACCCCCGCTGAGCTGGGAGCCAGACATGGGGCTCGATCCCAGGACCCTGGGCTCATGACCTGAGCTGAAGGCAGACTCCTAACCATCTGAGCCACCCAGGTGCCCCAGCAGACTTGGTTTTAATAGAAACTTCAAATGAGACTCTATAGGTGGGTCCTTCAGAATATGTATGTATGTAATGTATATCAGAATAATGTGATTTGAGGGGCGCCTGGGTGGCTCACTCGTTAAGCATCTGCCTTCGGCTCAGGGAATGATCCCTGCGTTCTGCGATCGAGCCCCACATCAGGCTCTTCCACTGGAAGCCTGCTTCTTCCTCTCCCACTTCCGCTGCTTGTGTTCGCTCTCTAGCTGGCTGTCTCTCTCTCTGTCAAATAAATAAATAAAATCTTTAAAAAAAAAAAAAAAGAATAATGTGATTTGACGAGACAGCTAAGAGCCAAAAATTCTAACCATTTCTTAAAAGACCAGTTAGCTAAACATTTTTAATTAATTAGGATTAATTTATTTAGTTGATATACAGTTTAAAATTAAATGTGAGTAAAGGAAACAGTTGTGGAAGAGATGGGGAAAGGTTTAGAATTGGAGGGTCCTAAACTGCCAGTGGAGGGAGCGATAGAGACAGTACTACCTTCTTCCCAGTTTTACCTTGGATGACCCTAATTACAGTTCAATAATTGTGAGCTGCTTTTGAGAGCTAGTGGAGAAAGATTGTATTACAGCCTAGTAGTATGTAACTCAGTTTTGCTGGAGGTCACCATCCTCTTCCAGATCATGGAGTGGTATCTCTTAGTGTCATTCAGAGGTGAGGACTGTTCAGTGGTAGGCACCCTGAAGCTGCTGATTGCATGGAGGCCTTTAATTGTAAGCTTTGGGAAATCTGATTCCCAGAAAGAGTGTAACATCATAAACTCTATAAAGGGTGTGAGTTTCACCTATTATACAGTTAAAAAGTAATAAAGGATTAAAAAGGATCTTGCTAAGTAGAATTGAGAGAAAATATAAACAAACTTTAAATATTTAAAAAAATTTTTTAGGGGCGCCTGGGTGGCACAGCGGTTGGCCGTCTGCCTTCAGCTCAGGGCGTGATCCCGGCGTTATGGGATCAGGCCCCACATCAGGCTCCTCCACTATGAGCCTGCTTCTTCCTCTCCCACTCCCCCTGCTTGTGTTCCCTCTCTCGCTGGCTGTCTCTATCTCTGTCGAATAAATAAATAAAATCTTTAAAAAATTTTTTTTTCAAAAGCAGGTTTTTATTTTATATTTTCAACTGGACTAGCATGAACTGGTACCTCCTTAAAAGAGCCTAGCATTCCATCTAAAAAAAATTGCCAAGACAGCTTTTGAAATATAATTAACTATATTGTGGCAAGGTATTTTCTCTCAATTGCCCTTTTTTTATGAACAATTTTAAATATACAGAAAAGTTAAAAGAAGTAAAATGATCACCCACCACCGAGATTCAATAATCGTTACAGTTTTGCCGTATTTCCTTTGTTTATATTTGTGTATTTTTTTATTTGTTTTGCTGAACAGTTTGGGAGCTTCTCTCTAAAACTTCTTCTAAAGCTTCTCTCTAAAACTTCTTCTAAAGCTTCTCTCTAAAACTTTAGGAGCTTCTCTCCTAAACACTTGAAAATGCATTCCAAAAAATGAGGACATTTGCTTATGTAACCAAAATACCACTATTATACTACACAGTAATTCCTTAATATCATCTGTTATCCATGTGTAGCAAGATATTTTATTTGTTTGTTTCTCCTTACTCCAATAACTCTACTCTTCCCAGGGCCTTATATTTCCTTATCCCTTTGCCATGAACCTGATGCCATGTGAATCCTCTGGATTCAACCCTGTTGCCTTCTAAACTTTGATCTCATGTTAAAAGCCTAAAATTTCCCCAAATTGGAAGTTTGTTTTGGACTCTATTTATCTCTTTTTTGGTTGCATTCCCATTAGAATTTTACACTATTAGAACAGATTGAGGAGAGACTTCTAGGACGAACAAGTTCATTTCTGTTATTTTCCAAGTGGCCACTTTGAACTGGTGGTTCTGTGGAGTAATAAGAAAAGTGCCGGATTGGGAAATGAAAGATTTAGATTCTGGTTCCAGGGCTGTAATGAACTAACTATAAATAAGTAACTAGGCAAGACTGCAAATCACTTCCTTTCTCTGAACTTCATTTTATTCATGTATAAAATGAGAGATTAATTTGGATAACCTCTAACATTCTGTGAATCAGTGAATCCAGGGATTTTGACTTGTAATTCCACATTACCTTACTACTTGTCCTCTAGAGACTCTTGTAGCCTATGATCCATAAGGACCGTTTTATGTCTTTCTCTTTTTGAAGGTCCATGCCATTGCCAGGAATGAGAGATCACTTTGCACAAAATGAATGCTGAAGTTGATACATATATTCCTTCCAGAGGCTGTTAATCCTAGAAGGGAATATATGTATTATATACATGTTAATCCTAGAAGGGAATATACGGAACTTTTCAGCATAGATCCGTCAGTGGAGCAGAAAGTCAGGCAGAGGCTTAGATAGATAATAGATACTTTAGTTGAATCACTCATAAGGCTGCCGTTGATGATAGTGATAATGAGAATGACAGCAAATATTTATTTACTGTGCACTAAATACAGTGCTAAGCAATTTAAATGTATTAATTGAATGGATTAAGTGGGTTAATAAATGCAGAACGCATAGAATAATGCCTGGTACATGGTGTAGCTATATAAGTAATAGCTACTATTCTCATTATTATATTTTTGTGGTGGTGGTTGTAATTAATCTTCACAGCAACCCTATAAGGTAGGTACTATTTTTATCCATTTTGCAGATGGGGAAGCTAAGTGCCAGAGGTTGACTTAGGAAATAGAATTCAAATCTCTAATCTGTGTAGTTGAGTCTTCGTTTGGTTAAGAATGCCTAAATATATTGAGTAGCTATTTACTTAGAGTAGCCAGGGAAGCACCCTTTGAGGAGGTGACATTTAGGCTGAAATTGAAAGATAAAAAGGGAACAGACGAAAATGGCGGGGGTAGGGGAGTGGAGTGGTGTGCCAGAAGGAGCTCTAGGTCGAGAGTAAGGCAGGTGCAAAGGCCTGAAGGGAAGAATGGATTTGGTAAGGTTCTCAACATAGAAATGTCACTTTCTCATTGAGTTCTTCCTGAATACTCTAAAACTACACACCTATACACTTTTCCCTCTTCTCTTTTTTCCTTTTTTTTTTTTTAAGATCTTATTTATTTATTTGAAAGCAAGTGAGAGAGCGAGAGAGCACCAACAGGGGGGAGAGACAGAGGGAGAGGGAGAAGCAGACTCCCCGCTGAGCAGGGAGCCTGATACAGGACTCGATTCCAGGACGCCGAGATCATGATCCGAGCCAAACGCAGATGCTTAACCAACTGAGCCACCCAGGTGCCCCTCTGTTTTTTTTCTCCTTAACACTTATCACTGTCTCACATACTATATCATTTCTTTTGGTTCCTCTGTTTTCCCTCAAAATGGAAAATAAGCTCCATGAAGACAGGGATTTTTGTCTGATTTGTTTGTCACTGTATCTAGAGCCTCTCTTAGGCCATAGGCCTTCTTTCAGAAAATTAGAAATAAGTCTCCTCCCCAAGAGACTGCAGCCCCATGCCAAGACACACAACTTAGCTAGCAAAGCATGATCTGGATTGCAGCCTCTTCCTACTTCCTCAGTTAGGAGCCCTTACACAGGACGGAACTAAACAGCCATTACATGACAGACCTATATGCATCCCTAGTACATACAGCTATGTTAGCATGTAGCAGTCATTGACTAAATATTTGTAGAATGATGGGCTAGTTTCGAGTGAGGAAGGGTGAGTGGTTATGAGAGGAGAGGTAGGCAAAAACTAGATCTGGTAGGGACTTCCAAGGAGTTTGTTTTTTGTTTGTTTGCTTTTCCCCCTCTAACAGCAGTCATCTGGGAAGTCCCTTGGAACACTCTTCATTGAATCATAATCTTCTGTATTTTTAATAAGCAGTGCAAGTAGTTCTGTAGTAGGCCAAGTTAGTTGAAGTCCAACTTTCAATAGTTTTGGACCTTGGCCTCAGGGAGATCTCTCCTGCCTATTTATCTCACCCTTGTCTATTTAGCATTGCATTTTGCCTGCATATGTTGGTTTACAATGTTCTATCAAGATCTGTGTGAGGAGCTTTGGAATAAGCTGTATATGAAATGACCATTGTTTCTTCTAACCTCAAATCCAGACACGGTAGGGTGGAATTTTTCAGTCAGGTTGTTGTAGAAAACCCAGAACCTGTGGTCCTCGTGACTAAAGTGAGTGAGGGGGAAACGAGGGTACCTGGACATTATTCTGTTTAGGAATTTCCCAGATGAATTAGTCAAGACCATCTAATTTTTTCATCAGCTTACTCCATTAACCCCCAGAGCACCAACCTTCACTGATGTTTTTTAGAGTTCCCTGTTCACTGTGGAAATGACAGCTGGAATCTTGGCATTGAATGACTATTTGAGCTTTTGTTTCTCTTTCATGCTGCTGTTTTTTTGGCACCCCAGGCCACATTTGAGAATTCACTTTCTCTCTGAGAGATTTTTGTTGGCAGTTTTTATCTTATTGCCTTCCTCTTTTATGATAGGATAAGGATACAACTTGAAAAAGAAGGAAACTGCAAAGGTTTATTGATGGAGTTCCTGCCCCACCATGCCCTAGGCCTAGAATGTGCATGCTTCTGATGAATCACTGCTGTTCATATTTAGTATTTACTGATCCTCATATCCCAGTATTGTGCAAAGCAGAATCTCCCCAAGGGACTTAATAGCTAAATCACCCACTTGATCTGTTGGCTTTCTCCCTCCCTCATCTTTGTTGGTGGCTAGAAGGAGGAATATGGGAGATATAAAACCATAAGCAAGAGGAAATCTAGACTATGTAGCTTTATTGCTGCCTGGAAAGTGCCTGGGAGTTCAGATGCGAGGATTTGATGCTCTGTGCAGCTGCCATAAATAACCTGCTCTCATTGGGGTGAGGATGAAATATTTCCACATGGTTGCTCAAGTCTCTTTTCTCTTTGCCCTGATGCTCCCTCCTTCTTTCTGTCTTTCATTAATTGCTTTGCAGTTGATGATGCAATTAAAACGAGATGTGTCTGCAGCCTCTGTGGTTTGCTGTCAGGGCCCTCTCTCTAAGGTCTTCATCTTGCTGCTAGGGATGGGTGAACATCTGATTTTGAAGCAAGAGGAGGGAGGGACCTGTGGCTGTAGTTAAATGCGTTTTTCTAAAAGCAGCAGCTTGCAGAGCTAGATTTCTCCTGACACTCTAATCATTTTACCAAGCCAAGCCCTCAGTCCCTTGTGCTGTTCATTAATGGGGCTTATATTTGGCAGCACAGTATATAGAAATGAATCCTGCTGAATTGCTTTTGTTGGTGATATAGAAGGTGCTTTTCATTTTTAAATAGGCGAGAACAAGATGGAAACAGCAGTCTCAAAGTGCAGAAGAGTCAAAACCAAATCCACAGGTTTCCATGGAAAATAAGAACCTGATGTTAAGCAAACTGGACTTCAGCACTTAGTCTGTTTTGGGTCACCAGGTAGAATATACACTACACCTTCTATTATGTATGTCTCCCTCCTGACTAGCGTTTCAGCTCGACTCTGACTTCTCTTCCCTTTTGCTTGTCTTTGAAATTGCTGTAAAAAGCTCAGAGGATCTAACTTGTGTTTCTACTCAGTTTCTGATAGAGGAGGGTTGACTGCTTGCTTTACCCGTCCTGCTTGGTAATCATATAGCAGGTACGTTGCTGTGTGACATGAATTCTTCATCTGCTTACCTGTCTTCCAGACCAGTGTATGCATTTGCCATATTTATAGAGGGATCAGACTGTCTGCCACAGTGATACTCAAACTTTAGTGTGCATAGGAATCATGTGGAGAGCATGTTAAAACAGATTTTTAGGCTCATCTCCAGAGATTCTGCTTCACTAAATCTGGAGTGAGGTCTGTTTGTATTTTTAACGGGTCCCCAGGATGTGCTGATGCTCCCAATCTAGAGACACAGTAGTACTGGCCTAGGGATAATGCCTAATGCATAGCTAAGACTCAGTACTTGTTAATTTGATTTGATTTGTTAGTGATTAGTTCTCTCTTAGGTTGTGATAGATTCCAAAGATTTGTATCCACTTTTACTTTCAAGCAAAGCTAGTCTGTTAATAATAGTATCTGAATTTTTTACTTTTAGCCACCCTCTCCCCACAGATCTCATGTCAGATCACCCATGTTTATTGCTAGCTGTATATCTGTTGGGGTGTTTGATTCTGATATGCAAAGATGTAGTTACCTTGAAATTTAAATGTCTTATATTTATGAGACAACTGATCTGATATTATGTACCTGGGTTAACGGGTTCTAAATTGTTTCCTAACAAAGGGGAAATGTGCGATGTTTATTTCTTTGTGAACTCTAATTTACTAAATTCCTTCACCCACTCTGATTTGGTTAGATCACATTCTGACCTGGCAGCAGGGATCAGTATTGTTTCTTTTTTAAATAGACTTTATTTTTTAGAGTAGTTTTAGATTTATAGAAAAGTTGAGAATATAGTATAGAGAATTCCCATACACTTCATACCCAGTTTTCTCTATTATTAGTGTAATACATTTGTTACACTTAATGAGCCAATATTGGTATATTATAATTCTTATTATTAACTAAAGTCTGTATTTTATTTAGATTAACCTACTTTTCCCTTTTCTGTTCCAGAATCCCATTTAGGATACCACATTATGTTTAGTTGTTGAGTCTCTTTAGGCCCTTGTTGGCCATGGTAGTTTCTCAGACTTTCCTTGTTTTTGATGACCTTCACAGTTTTGAGGAGTACTATTCAGGTATTTTGTAGAATGCCCCACTATGGGAATTTGTCTTATTGTTTTCTCATGATAAGACTGGGGTTATGAGTTACTGGGAAGGTACCCACAGAGGTAAAGTGCCATTTTCATCACATCATATCAGCATACATATTCTAAACATGATTTGTGACTGTCAGTGTTGACCTTGATCACCTGGCTGAAATAGTGTCTGTCAGATTCTTCGTTATAAAGTTATTCCCTTTTTCTTCCCTTTCCATATTGTACCCTCTGGAGGGAAGTCACTGTGTGTTGTCCACAGCCTAGAGAAGGGAGTTTTGCTCTCCTTCCTTGCGGGCAGAGTATCCACATAAATTATTTGGAATTCTTCTACATGGGAGATTTGTCTCTTCTCCCCATTTATTCATTTACTCAAGTATTTATTTATTTATTTATTTATTTATTTTAAGATTTTATTTATTTATTTGACAGGTAGAGACAGCCAGCAAGAGAGGGAGGGAACACAAGCAGGGGGAGTGGGAGAGGAAGAAGCAGGCTCATAGCGGAGGAGCCTGATGTGGGGCTCGATCCCATAACGCCGGGATCACGCCCTGAGCCGAAGGCAGATGCTTAACCGCTGTGCCACCCAGGCGCCCCTCAAGCATTTATTTAGATACCACTATGGACTCATGGATATTTGTTTTATATTTTGGGTTAGAATCCAATACTACTTTATTTTGTTGCTCAAATTGTTCTGGCTTCAGCCACTGGGACCCCTTTCAGTCAGTTTCCACATTCTTTTGTCATATGATATATGTGTGTGTGTGTGTGTGTGTGTGTGTGTGTGTGTGTGTGTGTGTGCGCGCGCACGCACGCGCTTTATTTATTTATTTTAACACTTCCTCGCTTTCTCGCACTATAAGATGAGGTAGACTCATCTTATATACTTCTGCCTTAGTCCTAGAATCAGCTCATTTCTCCAAGGAGACTTGATTCCTATTATTAGAGAATAATACTAGGAAAAAAAGATCTAGGTCCTAGGCATGCTCCTTGATGCTGTATTGGGGCCATTATTTTTAAACAAACATATTGTTCCCATTATCTTATATTCTAGTATTAGTAAATAAAATTTTTGTTGCTGTTAAACATAAATATAGTTCTCACAGAGGTTGAGACTATATTATACATAATCTATATTGATCCTTCAAATACTTATTAATATTTTAGTACTGTTATGTAGTTGTATGAAGTTAATCAAATTTCTCTTGACCCTTAGTCTGAGAGATTTTCCTAATACTGAGCCTTGACTGTTGTGTTTGAGAATGCTGGATTGATTGTAAGCATTGATAAGTGGTAAGACATCAGGGACCAAGGGAAGGCTAGAATGCCTCCTACTTACACAGTTTTCATTAGGGGAGAAAAAGAATTTCCTCTGAACACCAGTGGTTTGAATATTGACTTGACTCCTTAGAGGATGGGTGTGGGGAGGGGAAGAAAGAAGAGGAGAGAAACAGAATTGTCTATAATCAAAAAAGGAGATTTGATTCGTTCTTATGAATTTTTTAGCAATGTGAATCTTTTGGAGACAGAATTGGAATAACTGCCATTGAGGTAATTATGTTGAGTCCTTGGGGAGATTGACATCTTTGTTTTCTCTTGATAATGAATTCCCTTTTCTTATTCAGGGTTCTTGTGTGCTGTTAATTATATAAGTTACTGAGATCCTGGGCAGTATAAGCTGTGTGTGTTTACAAAAAGATTTTGAGGTTTTAGCAAGGTAATCTTAATGACAGTCATTTTGCCAGTGTTTGGAGTTTAATCTACAATCCAAACAAGCAAGCTGGTTTTACCCAACAGAGAAAATATAAATACAAAAAAAATTACTTGATATGTTTGAGAAGTTAATAAAATTGGAGACTAATCAAGATTAGGCAGCTTGAGAAGCCAAATCTGCTCCTTTAGTTTTGGGTCAAAGTTATCTACTTTATGTATATCAGAACTCACAGATATAAATATGATTTTGTTACTACCATTTATTCAGTGCCTACTTGCTGCTAATTTTATTAACACTAACTATAGGCTAGCTTAAATGTATTATAAATTCTGATACAGGGGCACCTGGGTAGTAGCTCAGTCGTTAGGTGTGTCTGCCTTCGGCTCAGGTCATGATCCCAGGGTCCTGGGATCAAGCCTCGCACTGGGCTGCCTGCTCAGCTGGGAGCCTGCTTCTTCCTCTCCCACTCCCCCTGCTTGTTGCTTATGTTCCCTCCCTCGCTGTCTCTCTTTCTCTCTCTCTCTGTCAAATAAATAAATAAAATCTTAAAAATTAATTCTGATACAGACTTCCATAGTCAGGTGCTTCTCAGTTCCTGTGTTAATTCAGAAATCATCATCAAATTTTTGTTCTAAAAGTTATAAAGTAAGTCAGTACACATAATTGTCAGATATTGTATCCAAGAACAAGCCTAGAGGTTTCGTGTGTGTGTGTGTGTGTTTAAGATTTTATTTGTCAGAGAGAGAGAGCACAAGCAGGGGAAGCAGCTGGCAGAGGGAGAAGTGGCTCCCCACTGAGCAGGGAGCCCAATGCGGGGCTTGATCTGAGATCATGACTGAGCCGAAGGCAGATGCTTAGCCAACTGAGCTACCCAGGCATCCCTTGTTTTTGTGGTGTTGTTGTTGTTGCTATCCAGACATCCCTTGGTTTTGTTTTGTTGTTGTTGTGTGTGTGTTTTAATTCAGCCAAACTATCAGTCTTGTATGAAAAGCTAGAATAAACTTGCAGTGTCTCAAAAAATGTACTTCCCATGCACCATTCTAGGAAGCTGGTTTAAGATACTCTCCACAAAATAAGGGTTTAAACCAGGAAAGAGGAAGACATATGATGAAGGAAACAGGAAATCCAATCTACAAGAAAGGCCAGAAATAGATTCATAAATATAGAGAACAACCTGGTGGTTGCCATAAGGGTGGGGGGATGAGTAAAATGGGTGAAGGGGATTAAAATCTTAGGTACAGACCTCTAGTTATAAAGTAAATAAGCAAGGGGATGAAAAATACAACACAATGAATATTGTAATATACTTATTGTTGGTGAGCATTTCATAATGTACATAACTGTTGAATCATTGTATTGTACACTTGAAACTAATATGTCAACTATACTTAAATTTAAAAAAAAGAAAGAAAAGAAAGGCAGGCAGGCTAGGGGATTCTTCCAGATAGTGAATGGGAGACTTCAGATAAACAATAATTTGCCAGCACTAAATGGCCAGCCAGCCCAGATTGGAGAAAGTTTGAAGGCTCCAAAAGAGAGACTTCTTTAGGAAGATGAAGTAGAATAGTTGGTGGGCCTGAATGTCTTGGGAGTGGAAATGTAGACAATTGACAAAAATTTTCTGGGTTAAAATAATGATAAATACATGGAAATCTAAGCAAATGAATAAAAAAGATAATGCTTACAGGAAAAGCAAAAAGTTGTGCGGAAAAGGAATCATGGTTTACTATATGGCTCAAATGTGAATAGGCTTGCAAAGTCATTACAATGTACACTGAACAGTGAACTAATCAAAATTATAGCGTTATTATAAAGGATAGTTGAGGAGATAGAAAGGATGCATGTGTATGATGGGTACAGGAGAAGAGAGATCCATATCATCTTTCAAAGTGGGAAATCAATAGATAATTCCCCAAACTGAAAAATTAAGAGGTAACAACCTGAGCATGTCATGTAGAAACACAGAGATGAATTCTAAAGTAATCACTTGAAAGATGTGCAAGTGGTTTGCCTCTAGGAACTGGAAATGGGACAGCAACAGATGAGGGCTACTGTTTATCTTTCTTTTTTTCTTATTTATTTTTTGAGAGAGAGAGAGAGAGTGATAGAGCATGAGTGGGGTGAGGGTCAAAGGGAGAGGGAGAAGCAGACTCCCCGCTGAGCAGGGACGTGGGGCTCATCCCAGGACCCTGGGATCGCGACAGAAGCTGAAGGTAGATACTCAACAGACTGAGCCACCCAAGCGCCCTGGGCTACTGTTTTTCTTAACAAACTTTGTAGAACTCTGATTTATTAAATTATGTGCATGTTTAACTTTGATCTCTTAAAAAAAAATAGGTGTGTGCCTTGGAGGAAAATGTTAAAGGAAAAAACTTAATTTAAAACACAATTGGGGTGGTTCAGTTAGTTAAGCCTCCAACTTCTGGTTTTGGCCCAGGTCATGATCTCAGGCTTATGAGATTGAGCCCCATGTTGGGCTTTGTGCTAGACATGGAGCCTGCCTAAGATTCTCTCTCCCTCTCCCCCTCCTCCTCCTCTCTCTCTCTCCCCCCCTCTAAAAAATAAAATTAAATTAAGTTAAAATAAAATACATATATACATACGTAAATACACAAAATTGGGGTGCCTGGCTGGCTCAGTTGGTAGAGCATGCAACCCTTGATCTCAGGGTATGAGTTCGAGCCCCACATTGGCTGTGGAGCCTACTTAAAATCTCTCTTTTTTAAAAACCCACACAATTACTTACTCTCTAACAGATTTTACTGTGTTGAGAATCCAGTTCACTACATAGATCTTTGTCCACATTTCTGTTTTGTCAGTTAATTTGCTTTTAGCTACAAGTAATAGAAACTTTTTAAATTTTAAATGGCTTAATAAGGAAATTTCTCATCAATCATAACAATTTCAGAGGTAGGTCAGGTTTGGGGTTTTTTGTCGTGGTTGTGGTTGGTTTGATTTGGATAACGTAATGGCTGCAGCTTTATAAATATTTTGTCCAAATACCACACTGAGATTAAGAAGGGAGATCTGCTTCTGAGGAGCAAGGAAGCCTTTCCCAGAAGCTCCCAGCAGACTTTTATTTCCATATCTCTTTGACTGTTAACTGGGTCATAAACACTCTTTTGAACTAGTCACTGACCAGGGGAATGAGATTTCAGTGATTGTCTTTGATTATCTCAGATGAAATGGATGTTGGGAGTCAACCATAATGTCTGCTGTGCCAGTCATTGCCTATTAAGTGCTTATTGAGAACCTACTTCTCTTTTAAGAAGCTTTAAGGTTTAGAAGAAGAAGAAAATGAGTGGGTAAAACAATTGATCATCATCCATACTCCCCGTATGGACAGTGCCAAGGTACTCAGTAAATATTTATTAAATGAATTAGATGAGTGTAAGTAAAACTTTTTGACATAGAAGTACTTTGGATGTTTTAAATTAGGGGAAATACGTGCATTTAGACTAATTAGGAAGCTCCTTGAAGAAGGAGGAAGACTTGAACTACTATTTACTCCTCAGCTAGTCACAGTGCTGTCGTATTAGCATAAATATACATTTGTCCATTGGTGTGCTGGTTTAACCAGCTTGGAGAAGGGGACAGGGTTTATTTGTAGTGTTTACCAATTTCCACGGCATAAATAATCTTACCCTGGCCAATTTCAGTCTATCAACGTGGAATCAATTATCTTGCACAATTACTTCTGACAGCATTATTTTTATTTCTAACCTACTAAGAGCACATATTGATAAAAGCAGTATTTACTTTCTTAGCCTTGTAGATGTTCAGTAATACGACCTAGGTTATCAAAATAAGGTAGTTGGTTTTGGTGTTTTGGAGAGTGGTATGTTGGAGAAGGTAATTTTAAGATACTAATAAATCCTGGTCTTTGAAGACTTTGAGAAATGAAAAAAGCCTTGCAGTTAGGCGCTAGATGAAATGTTACTAATTCAGTTTTTATGGAGTGCCAACTATGTGCTCAGTGCTTTAAAAACCAAAATAAGTAAGACTAGAATCTCAAGGGTCTCCATCCTCAGTCCATTGGGAAAACAATTATCAGCAGATAATTTCCAGTGGAAGAGTGTTAAAGGCTCTTGAGTTTTAAACTGCTGGAGAACACAAAGGAGAGGACAACTACATTTGGGGACATCATAGAAGTGGGTATTTGAATTACATTTGGGAAGGAAATATATCATTTGCATTAATGAGATGAAGGGAAAGGATCATCTCAGACAGTAGGAACAGCATGACCCTGATTGCTGGGGGACGAAAAATCTGACATGTTCCATTGCTTTTTGTTTGTGTTTGTATGTGGGTAAAACTCAGGGTGGGTAGAGTACAGAGATGAGAAAGATAAGCCAAGTCCAGATTGTGAAAGTCCTTAAGTTATTTTAAGGAGTTTGGATTTCCTTATTATTAAGTATGAAACTTCTTAATATATTGGGGCTCCTGGGTGACTCAGTCGTTAAGCGTCTGCCTTCGGCTCAGGTCACGATCCTGGGGTCCTGGGATCGAGCCCTGCTTCAGGCTCCCGGCTCAGTGGGAAGCCTGCTTCTCCCTCTCCGACTCCCTCTGCTTGTGTTCCCTCTCTCGCTGCCTCTGTCTGTCAAATAAATAAATAAAATCTTTAAAAAACAAAACAAAACAAACTCCTTAATATAAACAAGATTTTAATATACAAGTTTCTTTTTCTGCATATCTTTACCCAAGCTAGGTGTTTATTATTCTTTATAATTATGCTAATTTGATGGGAGAGATGCTTTGTCATTTTAATTTGTGCCTTCCTAATTATTAGTGTGGTTGAATGTTATTTTTAAAATGTATCTATTGGTCATTCGCTATTTCTTCTGTGTATTGCTTGTTCACACCCTTTACTCATTTTTTAAAAATTATTTATTTATTTGTTAGAGAGAGAGAGTGCTCACAAGCAGAGGGAGTGGCAGGCAGAAGGAGAAGCAGACTCCTTGGTGAGCAAGGAGCCCAGTGTGGAACTTGATCCCAGGACCTTAGCGGAAGGCAGACACTTAACTGACTGAGCCACCCAGGCGTCCCCTTTACTCATTTTTCTATTGAATTGTTTATTCTTCTTAATGATTTGTAGGAATGACTTATATAAACAATAGATATGAATCCTTCATTTTAAGGTTTTTTTAAAGCCTATAATTCTAGCCTTTATGGTGATTGGATTGGAAAAAGGAGAGAACATTGTCAACTTGGCCATACTGGGAGATAATTGCAATAACCTGTAACCATAGACCAGCGATAATAGGGAGTTCAACTGTGGTAGTGGGGGAAGAGGGAGGCAGATTAGAAATCAAACTGCTGCTACCCAATGACTTCGTAGTGGAGTTTGGATTAAATGTCAGTACTACTACCTTTTAATTTAGTGCTCTTTCTAGGATGTATCATTGTCTCCTTTACTCTCCTTTCCTCATGATTCTATGAAAAAAAAATAAGAGAGTTCTATACAGCAGAGTCTGCAGTAAGGTTTAAATGAACTGAGGGCCTAATTTAAGAAACTTGGATATAAAAAGAAACTGTAGGTGAGTATTTTTTTATCTGCTGTCAGGATGTGAATGACTTTTTTTAAAAAAGATTTTATCTATTTACTTGAGAGAGAGAGAGAGCACGAACAAGAGGGAGGGGGCAAAGGCAAAAGGACAAGCAGACACCCCGCCGAGCCGGGAGACTGATTGGGGACTCAATCCCTGGACCCTGGGATCCTGACCTGAGCAAAAGGCAGATGCTTAACCAGCTGAGCCACCCAGGCACCATGTGAATGACTTTCTAAGCCTGAATGCAAAGAGAAGAAACAAAGGAAAAGATTGATAGGTTTTACTAAATAAAAATTGTTAATTTCTTTATATCAAAAAAGATTATAAATATCCCCAAAGGATCCCGCTAGAGTGTAGTCCTCTCTTTCACATTCATCATACCACTAAACCTAAAAGTGGGACTGGTGTCCTCCTTTTTCTTTCTCATCGCTTGCAGATCCTTGTCTGTCTGTCTTCTCTAAAACCTCCTAGGTTTGTTAGTTTTGTCATTTGTCTATTTTAGTCATAGACTCTGGGGTTACTTTTCATTCTTTAATTGGGATGTTTAATTCATTTACATTTATTGTAATTATTGATAAAATTTATGTCTGCCATTGTGCTATTTTCTATAAGTCTTAGCTTATTTTTTCTCTGTTCCTCCATGACAGTCTTCTTTTGTGTTAAAATAGATATGTTCTGGTGTACCATTTTAATTTCCTTGTTTCCTTTAATATAATATTTTGAGCTATTATCTTAGTGGTTGCCCCAGGGATTACAGTTAATATCTTAATTTATAATAATCTCGTTTGGATTAATGCCAACTTAATTTCAGTAGTATGTAAAAATTTTGTTTCTATATAGCTCTGTTCCCTCTTCTTTCTTGTGCTGTTATTGTCATACAAACGACATCTTTAAACCTTTTGTGCCCATCACCGCAAATTATAATTATTGCTTTGTGCAGTGTCTTTTAAATCAGATAAGAGAAACAAAAAGTTACAAACAAAAAATACATTTATACTGTTTTTTTGTATTTACCTACTGTGTTAGGCTGAATAATGATCCCCTAAAAAACAATCTGTTAATTCCCAGACCATGTGAATATGTTACCTTTCATAGCAAAAGGGATTTTATAGATGTGATTAAATTAAGGATTTGGAATGAGAGAGATTAGCCTGGATTATTCAGTAGGCTCAGTGTAATCACAAGGATCTTTATAAGGGAAGGAGAGAGGCAGGAAAGTAAGAGAGACAGATTTAAGGATGCAATACTGCTGGCTTTGCAGATGGAAGAAGAGGCCCTGAGCCAGGGAATGTAGGCACCCTCTAATGGAAAAAACAAGAAAACAGATTTTCTCCCAGAGCCTCTACATAGAAATGCAGCGCTTGCTGACAGTGATTTTAGCCTAGTGAGAACCATGTTAGACCTCCAATCTCCAGAACGATAGTAAATTTGTGTTGTTTTAAGCCTCCAAGTTTGCGGTTTTATGTTGTAGAACAATAGAAAATTAATACAACTATGGAGTTAACTTTACTGGTGTTCTTTATTTCTTCCTGTGGATCCAGTGTCCTTTCATGTCAGCCTGAAGGATTTCTCTTAGCAAATCGTGTATGGGAGGTCTGCTAGCAATGAATTCTCCATATTTGTTTATCTAGGAATATCTTAATTTCTCCTGGTTTTTGAAGACTAGTTTTGCTGCATATAGAATTCAACACTCAGCCACACAGTTGACACTCTGGTTTAGCCTTCACTTTCTGCTTGTGCAAAGCCTCAAACTCAACCAGACGTGAGAGCTTAGTGTCTCAGGGCCTTTCCTAAGTATGTGCTCAGCCCTGGGCATGCGCACAGCCTTCTGCATGCATGTGGACTTCTAGATTCCCAGGACCACATCATAACTTTCAAAGCCCCTATGGACATCTCCTTTCCTAGCTTTCTTTTTAAGCTCTTTGGATAGTCTGTTATTTGCCTCGGCTGTTACCCACTGTCTCAGGCAGCCACAGTTAAACACGTGCCTGCAGGTATTTTCAACAGATATTCCCACTACCAGGGAAAAATCTTTTCATGATGAGCAAACTCTAAGTCTGGTCAAATATAGACAAACTTACAAGTGGGGTCCTTCAGGAAACCACAAGAAAGGTCATATAGTGAGAATTCTTTGGCAATGAGACTGGGAAGGAGTCTCAATCGTGCTCCGCCCCTTCAGTGGTTGTCAGGCTGCTGCTTTTCACTGTGGTTGTAGGCTATTGATTTTTTTCAGTCCTGAGGATGGGAATAGGGCAAGTTAAGATGCCACAAGGTCACTGTTCTTAACTGAGATTCAATATCAGATTTGAATCTCAGTATATGATATGAGCTGTTTTTGTTTTGTTTGTTTTTTTTTTTTTAATAAATGCTCCTCAGATTGTTACAAGCCTTTGGTTAATTTCCAGAATTCTGGAAAACTTGATTCTGATGATTTTTGCCAGTTTTCTTATTGCTTTCATGGAGGATGGAATTTTCAGAGACCCTTGCTCTGCCATTTTTGCTGATTTTTCCACCCCCACCCTCCCATTCTTTAAAGGTTTTAACTCCTGGCTCTCAGCCACTGTCTCCAGCGTTGTTCCTGGACTTAATTCTTGATGAATTCAGTGTCCTTATTAACAATCATGCCCACGCCTTTGCTTCTTAGTTCTTTGGCCACCTCTGTCGTAGTGATTTTGTCCTCCATCTTCTCTCAGCTACTGCTCCTGTACCAGTGTCCCTGGGCCAAACTGTCTATTTTTGTAAATAAAGTTTATTTAAATACAGCTTTGCTCCTTCATTCATGTATTGTCTACAGCTTCTTTCAGACTACAACAGCAGAGTTGGCTGTTACAGTAGAGACCATTGGTCCTGAAGGCCTAAAATATTTATTCTCTTTAAAGAAAAAGCTCACAGACTCCTGCCTTAAAATTAGTCGGTTAGAGCTATGTTTCTTCTGTTATCTCAATTTCAAGAATCCTGTTCTCCAACCATCCTCCCCCCTTTTTTTTGCAGCTCCCTTCCTCTAGAATCTCAACTGTATCAATTCTTTAACCTCACCACCTTTTGCACTGTGCATCTCACTTTTTTCAGATCTTTACTTCCCTCCTTACCCTTAACTCCTCACAATATAATTAATTCCCTCTATACATTTTTAAATTGCTCATTGACAGAACCCTGACCATGGTTAAATCTGACTTTCGGCTTTCTGCATGCTTGTTATGTATGCATTTAAAGGTGGCTGGAGAAAACCACACAACTATTCTGCCTGTTCTCACTTTAAGTTCATGATCCTTAGTCTTAAGAGGGCCTTTAATTCTTCACAGCAATCCTACTACATTTCCTATCTATTCAGGCTTTCACACCTTCTCATCTCCTCAAACTTGCTGCATCCCTCTCCTATCCTTACTCTCACTTCACTTGCTGTTTCCCTGAAAAAATAGAAGCAAGGGCTTCCATCCATTCTATACACATCTTTCCATTTATTTTTACTCACATGTACCCATTTATCTATGTCTTTGACCATGAGCTGCTTGTGTTCCTATCTAGAACTAATCTCTCCTCTTATGCACAAAATCTGTTCCTCTTGTCTACTCAAGGACTTCACTTTCTCCTTTTACTCAATTGTAGAATTAATTTTTTTCCCCATGTATAGGATCGCTCTCATCAGCAGCAAACATGCACTAAATTTCTCTAATCTTTTAAAAACAGCCTCTCTGATTAATCAGACATCATCCAGAAAGTGCCCTATTTCTCTGCTCCCTTAAGCACAACTTCTCAAAGAGCAGTCTATACACCAATTATAGTATAGATTCAATGACAGATCTACACAACCATATCCATTCCTTTCCTCCCTTTCTCTCCTAAGTCAGCTCTAATCTGGCTTTTGTCTCTGCCATTCTACAAAAACTGCCCTTGTCAAAGTCACCAGTGACCTCTCCATTGATAAATTCAGTGATCAATTCTCAATTTTTTTTAAGTAATAACTTTCGTGAGATATAATTCACATGCCATAAAATTCACCTTTTGAAAGTATAATTTGGAGGATTTTAGTATATTCACAGAGTTATGCATCCATTACTACTGTCTAATTTTAGAGCACTGTCAGTACCCCAGAAAGAAGCCCTGTGCCTGTCAGCAGTCACTCTACATTCCTGTGCTCCCTTAGCTTTTGGGAACCATTACTCTGCTTTCCATCTTTGTGAATTTGCCTATTCTGGACATTTCATATAATGGAATCATATAGTATATGGCCTTTGTGCCTGGCCTCTTTAACTTAGCATAACGTTTTTAAGGGTCATCCATTTTATAGCATGCATCTATATTTTGTTCCTTTTTATGGCCAAATAATGTTCCATCGTATGGATATATGTGCTACATTTTATTTATCCATATACCAATTGATGGATGCATTTCAGTTGTTTTTACTTTTTGGCTATTTTGACTAACGTTACTATGAACATTCATGTACAAATTTTGTATGGATGTATGTATTCAGTTCTCTTGGGTATATACCTAGAAGTGGAATTGCTGAGTCATATGGTAACTCTGTTTTACATTTTGAGGAACTGCGAAACTTTTTGCCAAAGTGGCTGCACCAGTTTACAATCCCACATGCAGTGTAAGAAGGTTCCAACTTCTCTACAGCCTCACCAACAGTTTTTAATGTCTTCTTTTTTATTTTAGCCATCTTCATGAGTATGAAATAGTTACCACATTGTGATTTTAGTTTCCTAATGACTAATTATTCTGAGAATCTTTTTTTTTCAAAGATTTTATTTATTTATGAGAGAGAGGTAGCAAGAGAGAGCCTAAGCTGGGGGGAGAGGTAGAAGCAGACACCCTGCTGAGCTGGGATCCTGATGCAGGGCTCAATCCCAGGACCCTGGGATCGTGACCTGAGCCAAAGGCAGACATTTTTTTTTTTTTTTAATGATTTTTTATTGTATTATGTTAGTCACCATACAGTACATCCCCGGTTTCCGATGTAAGGCTCGATGATTCATTAGTTGCGTATAACACCCAGGGCACCATGCAATACGTGCCCTCCTTACTACCCATCACCGGTCTATCCCATTCCCCCACCCCCCTCCCCTCTGAGGCCTTCAGTTTGTTTCTCATAGTCCATAGTCTCTCATGTTTCATTCCCCCTTCTGATTACCCCCCCTTTCTTTATCCCTTTCTTCCCCTACTGATCATCCTAGTTCTTATGTTCCATAGATGAGAGAAATCATATGATAGTTGTCTTTCTCTGCTTGACTTATTTCACTTAGCATTATCTCCTCCAGTGCCGTCCATGTTGCAGCAAATGTTGAGAACTCGTTCTTTCTGATAGCTGAGTAATATTCCATTGTATATATGGACCACAACTTCTTAATCCAGTCATCTGTTGAAGGGCATCTCGGCTTCTTCCACGATTTAGCTGTTGTGGACATTGCTGCTATGAACATTGGGGTGCATATGGCCCTTCTCTTTACTATGTCTGTATCTTTGGGGTAAACACCCAGTAGTGCAATGGCTGGATCATAGGGTAGCTCAATTTTTAACTTTTTAAGGGACCTCCACACTGTTTTCCAGAGTGGCTGTACCAACTTGCATTCCCAACAATGTAGAAGGGATCCCCTTTCTCCACATCCTCTCCAACATTTGTTGTTTCTTGCCTTGTCTATTTTTGCCATTCTAACTGGCGTAAGGTGGTATCTCAGTGTGGTTTTGATTTGAATTTCCTTGATGGCTAATGATTTTGAACACTTTTTCATGTGTCTGTTAGCCATTTGTATGCCTTCATTGGAAAAGTGTCTATTCATATCTTCTGCCCATTTTTTGATTTGCTTATTTGTTTCTCGTGTATTGAGTTTGAGAAGTTCTTTGTAGATCTTGGATACCAGTCCTTTATCTGTAGTGTCATTTGTAAATATCTTCTCCCATTCCGTGGGCTGCCTCTTAGTTTTTCTGACTGTTTCCTTGGCTGTGCAGAAACTTTTAATCTTGATGAAGTCCCATAAATTCATTTTATCTTTTGTTTCTCTTGCCTTTGGGGATGTGTCATGAAAAAGGTTGCTTTGGCCGATGTCGTAGAGGTTGCTGCCTATGTTCTCCTCTAGAATTTTGATGGATTCCTGTCTCACATCGAGGTCTTTCATCCATTTGGAGTTTATTTTTGTGTATGGTGTGAGATAGTGGTCAAGTTTCATTCATTTGCATGTAGCTGTCCAATTTTCCCAGCATCATTTATTGAAGAGACTGTCTTTTTCCCACCGGATGTTTTTTCCTGCTTTATCAAATATTAGTTGCCCAAAGAGCCGAGGGTCCATTTCTGGGCTCTCTATTCTGTTCCATTGGTCTATGTGTCTGTTTTTGTGCCAGTACCATGTTGTCTTTGTGATCACAGCTTTGTAGTACAGCTCGAAATCCGGCATTGTGATGCCCCCAGCTTTGTTTTTCCTTTTCAACAGTTCCTTGGAGATTCGGGGCCTTTTCTGTTTCCATACAAATTTAAGGACTGTTTGTTCCAGTTCTTTGAAAAAATGTCATTGGTATTTTGATCAGGATAGCATTGAAAGTGTAGATTGCTCTGGGTAGCATGGATATTTTAACTATGTTAATTCTTCCGATCCATGAGCATGGAATATCTTTCCATCTTTTTATGTCTTCCTCAGTGTCTTTCAAGAGTGATTTATAGCTTCTAGAATATAGGTCTTTACGTCTCTGGTTAAGTTAATTCCAAGGTAACGTATGGTTTTTGGTGCTATTGTAAATGGGATGGATTCCCTAATTTCTCTTTCTTTGGTCTCGTTATTCGTGTATAGAAATGCAACTGATTTCTGAGCATTGATTTTGTATCCCGCCACGTTACTGAATTGCTCTATAACTTCTAATAGTTTGGGAGTGGCTTCTTTTGGGTTTTCCATATAGAGTATCATGTCATCTGCGAAGAGAGACATTTTGACTTCTTCTTTGCCGATTTGAATACTTTTGATCCCTTTTTGTCGTCTGATTGCTGTTGCAAGGACTTCTAGTACTATGTTGAATAATAGTGGCGAGAGTGGGCATCCTTGTCAAGTTCCTGATCTTAAGGGAAAGGCTTCCAGCTTTTCCCCATTGAGAATAATATTTGCAGTAGGCTTTTCATAGATGGCTTTTATGAGATTGAGAAATGTACCCTCTATTCCTACACTCTGAAGGGTTTTAATCAGGAAAGGATGCTGTATTTTGTCAAATGCTTTTTCGGCATCGATTGAGAGGATCATATGGTTCCTGAGTCTTTTCTTGTTGATATGATGATGTATCACGCTGATTGATTTGCGAATATTGAACCATGCTTGCATCCCAGGTATGAATCCCACTTGATCATGATGGATAATCCTTTTAATGTATTGTTGGATTCTATTAGCAAGTATCTTGTTGAAGATTTTGGCGTCCATATTCATTAGGGAAATCGGTCTGTAATTCTCCTTTTTGAGGGGGTCTTTGCCTGGTTTACGGATCAAGGTAATATTGGCCTCATAGAATGAGTTTGGTAGCTTTCCTTCTGTTTCTATTTTTTGAAATAGCTTTAGGAGAATAGGTATTATTTCTTCTTTGAATGTTTGGTAGAATTCCCCAGGAAAACCGTCCGGGCCTGGAGTTTTGTTATTTGGAAGGTTGTTTATCACTGACTCAATTTCTTCATAATTAATTGGCCTGTTTAAGAAATCAATTTCCTCCTGTTTCAATCTTGGTAGTTTATAGGTTTCCAGGAAGGATTCCATCTCTTCCAGATTGCTTAGTTTATTGGCATATAGCTGTTGATAAAAATTTCTAATAATCCTTCCAATTTCAATGGTGTTCGTCGTGACCTCTCCTTTTTCATTCATAATTTTAATAGTCCGGTCCTTTCTCTTTTCTTTTGGATAAGTCTTGCCAGTGGTCTGTCAATTTTATTGATTCTCTCAAAGAACCAGCTTCTAGTCCTATTGATCTGCTCTACTGTACTTCTGGTTTCTGATTGATTGATTTCTGCTCTAATTTTGGTCAACTGCTTCCTCGTGCGTGGATTAGGCCTGTCCCTCTGTTGCTGTTCCAGCTTCTTGAGGTGAGAATATAAAAACTGCATTTTAGATTTTTCTATTCTTTTGAGTGAGGCTTGGATGGCTATGTCTTTCCCCCTTAGGACTGCCTTTGCAGTATCCCATAGGTTTTGGACTGTTGTATTTTCATTCTCATTGGTCTCCATAAATTGTTTAATTTGATTTTTGATTTCCTGGTTTATCGAGTCATTCCTGAGCAGGATGGTTCTTAGTCTCCAAGTGTTTGAGTTTCTTCCAAATTTTTCCTTGTGGTTGAGTTCCAATTTCAGAGCGTTGTGGTCTGAGAATATGCAGGGGATAATTTCAGTCTTTTGGTATCGGTTGAGACCTGTTTTGTGTCCCAGAACATGGTCTATTCTTGAGAATGTTCCATGGGCATTAGAATAGAATGAGTATTCTTTGGTTCTGGGGTGTAGTGTTCTATATATATCTATGAGGTCCAACTCGTCAAGTATGGCATTCAAAGCCTTTGATTCTTTGCTTAGTTTTTGCCAGGGTGTTCTATTTCTGATAGTGGAGTGTTGAGGTCCCCTACTATTAATGTATTTTTATCTATATGTCTCTTTATTCTGGTTAAGAGTTGGCTTGTGTATCTTGCTACTCCCCTGTTGGGGGCATATATATTTATAATTGTCATATCCACTTGTTGAATACTTCCTTTAAGAATAATATAGTGCCCTTCTGCGTCTCTAACTATAGTCTCTAGTTTAAAATCCAATTTATCTGATATGAGAATTGCTACCCCAGCTTTCTTTTGAGGTCCATTTGCATGAAAGATGGTACTCCATCCCCTTACTCTCAGTCTGAATGCATCTTTGGGTTCGAAATGAGTCTCTTGTAGACAGCAAATGGATCGGTCATTTCTTTTTATCCAGTCTGCAACCCTGTGGCGTTTATGGGAGCGTTCAAACCATTCACATTGGCACTAAGAACTGAGAGATATGATTTTAATGATGCCATGTTGCCAGTAAAGTCTTTGTTTGTATTGGTTGTGACTTTCTTTTGTGTATCACTCTTGGGGCCTTTTTACCTTTATAGAACTCCCCTTAATATCTCCTGTAGGGCTGGTTTCGTGGTTACGAAATTGGTTAATGACTGGCGATTCTGAAATGTCTTTATTTCTCCATCAATTCTGAATGACAGCCTTGCTGGATAAAGGATCCTCGGCTGCATGTTCTTCTCTGAAAGAGCTTTAAAAATGCTCCCCAACCCTTTCTCTCATTCCAGGTCTGTGTAGACAGGTCTGACGTAATTCCGATGCCTTTGCCTTGGTACGTGAGAAATTTCTTTGCCCTGGCCGCTTTCAATACTGTATCCTTGGATCTAATTTGCGATTTGCACTATGACATGACGTGGCGTAGGTTTGTCGTGGTTGAGCTTGGGAGGGGTCCTCTCTGCCTCTTGGACACGAATGTTTGTTTCCCTCGCTAGATTAGGGAAGTTTTCAGCTGCAATTTGTTCAAATATCTCTTCTAGACCTCTGTTTTTCTCCACCCCCTCAGGGATGCCGATGATTCTGACATTGGAACGTTTCATTGAGTCAGTCATCTCCCGTAACCTACATTCGTGGGCTTGGATTTTTTTTAAGACCATCTTCTATTTTCGTTTTTTCCTCTATTAACCCATCCTCCAATTCACTAACCCTTTCCGCTGCTTCAGTGACCCTGGCCGTCAGAGCCTCTAGTTTTGCCTGCATTTGGCTCATAGAATTTTTAATTTCTGTCAGATTCGCTCTCATTTCTGTCCTTAGGGATTCTATATTCTCAGTAACCTTTTCGTTAATACTTTTTTCAATTCTACTCATCATTTTGACCATTGTTACTCTGAATTCCATTTCTGATAATTTGGTTACATCCATATCCATTATTTCTGTTGCAGAGGCCACAGACTCACTGTCTTTTCTTTGCTGGGGTGAGGGGGCTTCTCCTTGTCATTCTGATGAGGAGAGGTTGCCGGGTCGTCCAGAGCCCAAATTATTGACTGGGTCCCAGGCCGTGCCCCTTGTTTTATAGGGATCTTAGGGATGTGGGCTTCTTCTTTAAAGATTTTATTTATTTATTTATCTGAGAGAGAGAGACAGACAGTCAGCAAGAACGGGAACAGAAGCAGGGGAGTGGGAGAGGAAGAAGCAGGCTCCCAGCGGAGGAGCCCGATGAGGGACTCCTTTCCCGAACGCCGGGATCACGCCCTAAGCCGAAGACAGGTGCTCAATGACTGCGCCACCCAGGTGCCCCGGGTTGTGGGCTTCTTGATTTTTCAGCCTGCCTTCTGTGTTCTGGGGGAGGGGCCTGCCGCGCCGATACTCAGGCAACCCTGTTTGGGTAGAGTCTCCATGTCCCCTGCGAGGGGGGATGGGGATGGGCACGCTGTGAGCCGGTATTTCCAGGCTTTTGTTCTCTGGCGGCTTTCCCTGGCGGTCTGTTTTGCCTCTTCTGAGAGAGCAGCAGAGGCTGAATTGTCACAGAACAGAGGGAGTGTGGCCCGTTCTGCACTGATGTTCTGGCCATTTTAACTCCATTACTGTTGGTGCTGCTCAACCCTGCAGCGTCCCAGGATGTGTGCCCCACACCTGGCGTTCCTGCCCTCACTTCCAGGGCCGGCGCATCTCTGTCCTTTGTGTTTCTAATGCCGCCAGCCACCGGCCGCCCTCGCGCGCTCCCAGATCTCCGGGTCTCAGTCTATGCCCGGTGAGCACACCGGGATTCTGGAGTTCCGTGAGAAGCCTGGTGGCACGCGCACCTGGTTCAGGGTCTCAGTCTGCTGTTTCGCGGGTGCCGACCGGGAGTCCGCCCGCTCCCCCGTGCAGGTGGCCCGCCAGCTGCCAGCTGCCCCGCGTGCGCTCCGGGAGCTCCCGGTCTCAGTCTGGATCCCGTGAGCACACCGGGATTCCGGTGTTCCGCGAGATGCCTGGTGGCGCATGCTCCCGACTCACCGGTCTCAGTCCGCTGTCTCGCGGGTTCCGTCCATGAGTCCGCCCGCCCGCTCCCCCGTGCAGGTGGCTCCCTTCTCTTTCCGTTTATCTTCCCATATCTGTGCGCGGTTTCACGGCTCCCCGCTTCGTACCTCAATACTCAGCGCTGGAGATGTTCATTTGTAGAGATCCAGTTGTATCTTCCTGCATCTCAGGCTGATTCTGTGGTTGTTTAGGCTGGTCTGGTACCTATCCAGCTCGACTCAGGGGACCGGCTGAAAAAGGGGTCCCCTACTCCTCCGCCATCTTAACTCCTCCCTCCCAAAGGCAGACATTTAACCAACCGAGCCACCCAGGCACCCTTCTAAGCATCTTTTCATGTCTTTGTTGGCCGTTTATATATTTTCTTTGGAAAAATTAATGAAGATTTTAGAAAAAAATGAATGAGAATCAATTCAGATCCTTTGCCCATTTTTAACTGGGTTGTCTTTTTATTGTTGAGTTGGAAGAGTGTATAAAATGTATGCTTTTTTTTTTAAGATTGTATTCATCTGAGAGAGAGAGAGAGAGCGCACATAAGCAGGGGGAACAGCAGAGGGAGAGGGAGAAGCAGGCTCCCCACTGAGCAGGAGCCCGATGTGGGGCTCAGTCCCAGGACCCAGGGATCATGACCTGAGCCAAAGGCAGATGCTTAACTGACTGAGCCACCCAGGCGCCCCTAAAATGTATTCTTTCTCTTCTCTTCTCTCTTCTCCTCTCTTCTCTCTTCTCCCCTCCCTTCCCTTTTCCCTTCCCTTCCCCTTCCCCTCCCCTTCCTTCCCCTCCCCTGCCCTGCCCTCCCCTTCCCTTCCCCTCCCCTCCCTTGCCTTGCCTTGCCTTCCCTCTTTCCTTTCCTTTCCCTTTCCATTCCTTTCCCTTCCTTTCCCTTTCCCTTTCCTTGGCATACGCACTAGCAGGGGGAGCGGCTGGGAGAGGGAGATGCAGGCTCCCCACCGCAGAGCACGGAGCCTGATGCAGGACTTAATCCCAGGACCTTGGGATCATGACCTGAGCTCAGGGCAGTCGGTTAACCAACTGAGCCACCCAGGTGCCCTAAAATATATTCTTGATGCAAGTCCTTTAACAGATACACGATTCACAAATATTTTCTCCCATATTCTAATGGAGTATCTTTTCACTTTCTTGATAGTCCTCAGTTCTCAATCTTTATCTTACTTGACTTGATTACTCTCTCCTTTATATACTTTCTTCACCTGACTTACAGAATACCACATTCTAATTCTTTTTCTCACCTTACTGTATGCTTTACCTCGGTCTCCTTTGCATCTTATTTAATCTTGCCAACCTCTAAACATTGAAGTGCCCCTGGGCTCAGTCCTCAGACTACTTGTTCTGTCGCACCACTCTTATCTCCTCTGCTCTCATTTATATGCTGACAGTTTCAAAATTATTATCAGTCTCATATATTCATCTGCTTTCTTGACATTTTGACTTAGATACCTGATAAGCATTTCAAATTGATTTGTCTAAAATCAGACTCCTGATATTTTTCTCTAAAACCTGATCCTCCCTCAGTCTTACTCATTTCAGCAAATAGCAATCCCGTTTGTCTAATTCCTTGGGCCTAGGGATCATTCTTGGCTCCTTATCCTCTCCTTCCCCACATACAGTCCACCAGCAAATCCTACTGGCTTTATCTTTAATATATTTAGGATCCAACCTCTTCTCACTACCTCCACTGCTACCAGCTGGTCCAAACCACCGTTTAACTTCTTCTGAATTATTTTAATAGTTCTTAACTTGTCTCCTTGTCTTTAGTGCCCTATAATCTTTTCTCAACATAGCAGTCAGAGTGATTCTTTTAAAACATGTCAGATTATTTCACTCTTCTACTTTAAAACTGTGTTTTGGCTTCCCATATCATTCAGAAAAAAACTCAAGTTCTTATAGTCACTGACATCATCTAGCCCCTGTATTCATTCTGACCTCCTTTATTCTCTCCTCTGCTTCTCTCACTCTTTTCCTGTCATACTGACTTCTTTAATATACCTCGAATGCCCCAGGCACATTCCAACCTTATGGCCTTTGGTTGTGCTCTTCCTTCTGCCTACAGTGCCCAGTCTCCTGCATGGTTTCAGTAACTGTGCCATGCAGAGCCATACTGGAGCCAGAGGCAAAAGGAAAAATCACTAACAGTCCAGTCAGTCTTTATTTAAGTTTTGATATTTTGTTCATTGTGGGGTTTTGCATTAATTTTGAGCTTTAAAAAATACTGCATTAAGATATCATTTATCTTGGGGCACCTGGGTGGCTCAGTCGTTGAGCATCTGCCTTCAGTTCGGGGCGTGATCCTGGCATTCTGGGATCGAGCCCCACATCGGGCTCCTCTGCTGGGAGCCTGCTTCTTCCTATCCCACTCCCCCTTCTTGTGTTCCCTCTCTCGCTGGCTGTCTCTCTCTGTCAAATAAATAAATAAAATCTTAAAAAAAAAAGATATCATTTATCTTGATTACTGAGTTTTTTGGTACTACTTTAAATTTTTTACACATGAGGTGAGTACTTTTCATGCCTCCTTTGACTCATTTGCCTCACCTTGCTCAAGAAAGTAGGAATAGAAGGGAATCTCTTCCTGATGCAGAGTATCTGCCATAAACCTACAGCTAATATCATAGCTAATGGTGAATGCTTTTGCCTTAGAATAAAGACCAAGATAGTGATGTTTTTTCTCACTACTTCTGTCCATTATTACACTGCACTTCTATCCATCATTACATTGAAGGTAGTCTGATAAGACCAGAAAAATAAATAAAAGACCTACACATTGGAAAGGAAGAAATAAAACTGTCTTTATAGATGATACGATCATCTATGTAGAAAATGAGAAGGAAACTACCAAAAAAAGCTATTAAAACAAATGTGAGTTTTGCAATATTACAGGGCAGAAATTCAATGTATAAAAGTGAATTGTATTTCTATATGCACATTGAAATTTTTAAATCACATTGAAATTTTTAAAATACCACTTAGAGGGGCGCTTGGGTGGCTCAGATTGTTGAGCATCTGCCTTCGGCTCAGGTCATGATCTCCAGGTCCTGGGATTGAGCCCCATGTCTAGCTCCCAGCTCGCGGGGAGTCTCCTCCTCCTTCTGCCTCTCCCCCTGCTTGTGCTCTGTCTGTCTGTCTCTCTCAAATGAATAAATAAAATCTTGGGGAAAAAATACCACTTACAATAGCATCAAAAGTATTACATAGTTAAGAAGTAAACCTGACAAAAGATGTGTAGACCTCTATAATAAAAACTACAAAACATTACTGAAAGAAACAGAAAAAGTCCTAAATAAATGGAGAGCTTTACCATGTTCATGGATGGAAAGAATCAACAGTGTTATAGTGTCAGTTCTCCTCAAGTTGATTTTTTTTTTAAAGATTTTATTTATTTGAGAGAGAGAGACACGGCAAGAGAGGGAACACAAGTAGGGGGAGTGGGAGAGGGAGAAGCAGGCTTCCCGCTGAGCAGGGAGCCCGATGTGGGGCTCAATCCCAGGTCCCTGGGATCATGACCTGAGCTGAAGGCGGATGCTTAATGACTGAGCCACCAGGTGCCCCCTCAAATTAATTGATAAACCAGCGAGTCCTAATTCTTAGCATGCTTTTTAATAGAAAGTGACAAGCAGGTTTTAAAATTCATAGGGAAATGCTCTTAAACTATCTGACTTCAGTTCTTATTTTAAATCTATAATGATTACAACAGTGTGACATGAACATTGAAATAGCCAAATATTTGGATCAATGGAAGAGAGTCCAGAAATTGACCTATACCTAAGTGGTCAGTTGATTTTCTTATAGAAGTGTAAAGGCAATTCAACAGAGAAAGGATAGTTTTAACAAAGGGTACTGGAACTATTGGATATCCATGTTCCAAAAAGTGAAGTTGTAGCTAATCCTCACAACATACACAAAATTTAATTCAAAATGAATTTAGACAAATGTAAAATCTAAGAACGTAAAAATTCTGGAGAAAATATTAATAGTAGAAAGCCTTATGACCTTGGGTTAGGCAAAGATTCTTAGATACGACTTTAGGAGTATAGTCTATAAAATGAAAAATTGATAAATTGGACTTGATTCAAGTCTGGAAATTTTGCTCTTTGAAAGGCACCATTAAGAGAATGACAAGGCAGGACACTGATTTTGGGAGAAATAATTGCAAATCACATATCTGAAAAAGGACTTATATCCAGAATATATAAAGAACCGTGGATATTCAGTAGTAAGAAAATTAATAATCTGATTAAAAAAAATGTTCAACAAATTTGAACAGTTAACTTCACCAAATATAAGTGCATGAAAAGATGTCTAACATCTTTGTCCAACAAGGAAATGTAAGTTTAACCTACAATGAGACACTGCTAGATTCCTATATTAGGACATCTAGAATTAAAAAGACTTGACTATACCCAGTGTCTTTGAGGAGCAACTGGAACTGTTTTATACTATTAATGGGAATATAAAATGATAGAAGCACTTTGGGAAACAGTTTCACAATTTTTTAAGAAATTGGCACTTAGGGGGCACCTAGGTGGCTCAGTATCCGACTCTTGATTTCAGCTAGGTCATGATCTCAGGGTCCTGGGTTCGAGCCCCACATGGGGCTCCACACTCGACAGGGAATGTGCTTGGGTTTTCCCTTTCCCTCTCCCTCCCTGCTTGCACGTGCTTGCTCTCACTCTGTTAAAGAAATAAATCAATCTTTAAAAAAGAAAAAAAATTAAGCACTTACCTAATGTAACCTAGTAATTCCTTTACAAGGTATTTACTTTGTTCACATAGTCTTATTCATAAACATTCATAGAAATTTTATTTGTAAAAGCCCAAAACTGGACACAGCTCAAATGTCCATTAACTGGTTAGTGGATAAGCAAATTTTGGTGTACCTGTGCAATAAATAAATTATTTCTCATCAACAAAAAGGAATGCTATATTGACACAACATGAATGAATCTCAAAATAATAATCCTGAGCAAAAGAAGCTATATAAAGAGTACATATTGTATGATTTTGTTTATATGAAATTCTAGAAAATGAAAACTGTAGTGATGAGAAGCAGATCAATGTTTGGTTAGGAATGGAACGGGGAAGGCCAGGGAAGATCTGGAAGGACTGAGAAAGACCAGAATGATGGAGGGTTACAAGGAGGCATGAAGAAACTTCAGTGTATGACTGATATATTCATCTCTTGATTATGGTGATGATTTCACAGTATTATACATGTCAGACTTATTAGATTGTATAATTTTTTGAAAGTTTTTTTTTTTTTTTTTTGAGGGGCACCTGGGTGGTTCAGTCAGATAAGCATCTGCCCTCAGCTCAGGTCATGATCCCAGGGTCCTGGGATTGAGCCCTACATCGGGCTCCCTGCTCAGCGAGGAGCCTGTTTCTCCCTCTCTCTCTCTGCCTGCTGCTCCCCCTGCTTCTGTTCACTCTCTCTGTCAAATAAAGGAATAAAAATCTTTTTAAAAAATATCTCTTTTGAGAGAGAGTGAGAATGAGTGGGGGGAGGGGCAGAGGGAGAGGGAGAAGATGACTCCCCATTGATCAGGTAGCCTGATGTGGGACTCAATCCCAGAATCCTGGGATCATGACTTGAGCCTTGACCAGATGCTTAACTGAATGAGCCACCCAGGCTCCCCTAGATTGTATAATTTAAGTTTGCGTGATTCATTGTATGTCAGTTATACCTTAACAAAGTTCATGTAAAAAAGACAAAAATAAAACTGAGCATTGTAAATAAGATGTAAAGCATCTCATGTCCTCTTATTAGAAAAGTTATTTGATAAAACTTTACTAGAAGACAATTTAAGAATATGTATTTTTTAAAAAGATTTTATTTATCTGTTTGAGAGAGCAAGAGCCAGAGAGCATAAACAGGATGAAGGGCAGAGGGGGAAGCAGACTCCCTGCCGAGCAGGGAGCCCGACAAGGGGCTTGATCCCCGGACTCCAGCATCACAACCTGAGCCAAAGGCAGATGCTTACCTGACTGAGCCACCCAGGTGCCCCAAGAAATGTAGCTTTTAAAAGATTTTATTTATTATTTATTTGAGAGAGAGAGCGTGAGCAGGGATAAGGGAGAGGGAGAAGCAGACTCCCCGCTGAATGGGGGGAGCCCCAATGTGGGGCTTGATCCCAGAACCCTGAGATGACCTAAGCTGAAGGCAGACGCTTAACCAGCTGAGCCACCCAGGTGCCCCAAGAATATGTATTGAAAAGGTTTATACCCTACAATTCCACTTGTTAGGAGCTTATCACAAGTAAGTAATTTAAAACATTTTGCAATGACTATGGAAAAAAATACAAGCAATCCAAAATTCTAATTATAGGAAGCAAGTGAGATAAATTCCAGTTTATCTGTATAAGGAATATTACGCAGCCACAAAAAACTATATTCTCAAAGGCAGAGGAGACTGTTCATGTGAAAGTGAAAAAACTAACCAGTATATTTGGTATGCCCAGCTTTCTTTTAAAGATAAATATAAAAATATTTACAATTGTTTGATAATGAGTTTACTAGTGCTTTATACTTTACCTTACTGTGTTTTAAAATATTTTGCCACAAACTATTTGTTATGCAAATGTAACCTTAAGTAAAATTTTAAAAATAGTTATTAGCTCTAGTATAGTTTAGAAGAACCTATGAGGCACCTTGTGGGAAGGGAGGTTTTTCATTCTTGGACAGAAAATCTACAGCTTCATGATGTTGCCCTTCCAAAAGCAGTGGTTGATTTTTAGGAAGAGTATCTTAACAAAGACCTTGCATGCTTATAAACACACTGATTTGTTTTTAGAATGTAAAATTCTAGTTTTAATGGTGACCAACTTCATAGTCAATTCTAAGATGGAAATATTTCCCAAGAAAACATGCAACTAAGGTATTAATTTTGTGTTCTTTAATGGTATTTAGTGTTTGTCTTTGGTTCTCCCACCACCACCACCACCCCCCACCCTGCCAAAAAAAAAAAAAAACAGAATTGGGGATGAATGAAAGTGATAAATAGTTCCAGAAATAAGCTCAGCGACATGCATTTTTATTATGGACTCATCAGCTAGTCATACCAAATTCATCTGAGGAAAAACGCCATCAAGTTTTAATAAACATCCACACTGTTAAATATATTTATATAGGTCATTTGAATTAATTTGATTGGTATTTTATATGGAATCTCTTGATGTGTAGTTTTTTGAAGTGATGAATTTAGATGGTTTCCAAAAAAGATTAGGTTATTGTAACTAAGGGCTTTATGTGTAGGTTATTTTATGAGATTATATTTAATTTGGCATACCACTTTGAACTATAAATCTGTTATTAAAGCAGTATCTGTATATAGTTTTGAAAGTTAAAAGTACAACTTGGTTTATAATAGAACTGTTCCATGCCCTGTCTCTTCCTCCCATCCATCCCAGGGGCAACACTTTCAAGTCTTTTAGTTGTTTCTTCTGGTACTTACTTCCATAGAGTTCAGATAATAAGCTTATTCTGCTATAAGTTTAAATATTTCTAATTTATTAAATTATCTAATAACTTATTATGATAAAAGATGAGATATAGTTCTCTTGCCCCTCCGTAATCCATCACATGCATTCTACCTCTCTTATGCTTCCTTTCTTGCACAGTCTTTTGTTTCCTGGATTTGGTTTTTGTTTGTTAGCTTAGAGTTTTATCTTTCCATCAGTAATTCATCTCCAGACTCTTCAATAGAAGTAAAAAATCTCTCCTTGATATGTTATAAACATATTTGGTATTTTTTCTCACCTTAGAGACATTAGTCCTTGAGCACTGTTTCTCTAAATGTGGACTTGTGTCTTTCTAGGCCAGCTACATAGCTTTTGTCCTAGGATTTATCCTTGAAATTTTCCTTCTATGTTGGATCTTCTCCTTTCCGGATGCCATGTCTTCCTCTTTCTCGATTTATTTCCTTGTGCTGGAGCACATCTTCCATTAGTAGTTTTCTGAGAAAAGGGGTATGGGAGGTAAATTTTTTGAGAACTTACAAGTCCAGAACATTTGTTTAGATATTAAATTCAAGATTGGAAAGAGTAGGTTGAGCTGTAAGTAATTGCTATTAGCAATTTTTGGCCTACAAAAATGATAGTTTCATTCCTTTGAACTAATAATTTTACCTTTTGAAGATACTGTATTATCTTTTTATTCTTGTTATTCTGAACTTTTATTATGATGTGCTTTGGTGTGAGTTTCTTTTCATCTGTCCTAGTAGATAAGTTCTAGACAGCCCTTTCAATCTAGAAATTTATATCTGTACATTTTGTTGTTTCCTTTTTTAAAAATAAATTTCCTTTTCCTCTTTATTCTTAGTTTTACAAACCTAATTACTACAACTTCCTTATTATACTTAAATGCTTTTTCATACTCTTTTGTTCTTGTTCCATGGATAATAACTTGTGTTTGATATTATAGTTTTTTTGTTGTTTTTTTCCCTGCTCCCTGCATTGTCTATTTGCTATGAGTTCATAGCATTGTTTAGTTTCGACTCATATTAAAGGGTTTTTATCAAATGTCTTGTCAATCTTGATTATCTACTTGTATTTAAAAGTGAGACACTACAGGGATGCCTGGGTGGCACAGTTGGTTAAGCATCTGACTCTTGGTTTTGGCTCAGTTCGTGATCTCAGGGTTATATGAGATTGAGCTGTGCTGAGCGTGGAGTCTGCTTAAGAATTGTTTCTCCCTCTCCCTCTCCCCCCTCCCTTCTCTCTCTCTCTCTCCCCCCTCTCTCTCAAATAAATAAATCTTTAAAAAATAAATAACTAGGGGTGCCTGGGTGTCTCAGTTGGTTCAGTATCTGCCACAGGTTATTATCCTGGGATCAAGCCCTGCATGGAGCTCCTTTCTCAGTGGGGAGTCTGCTTCTCCCTCTCCCTCTGCCTCCCACTCTTCCTCTACCTGCCGCTCCTCCTCCTTGTGCACTCGCGCTCTCTCTCTCTGTCAAATAAGTAAATAAAATCTTAAAAGATTTAAAATTAAAAATAAATCTTTAAAAATCATAAAATAAAAGTGAGACATTACAGTCCTTTTTTAGAAACTCTGTTTTCATTGGTGGGATTTGTCAATTGGTGGGCTGTACTGTAGGGGTGATTGATGATTTATGTGGGGATCATTCAACTGCCAGCATCCTTTTGTCTTAGGCAAGTCATTTTTCCCTCAGAGGAATCAACTAATCTTTTGCCTGCTCTCTCAGAGCCCAGTGAAGGGAAAAGGGTTTTGTGTTTCACTGGTGCTCTCAGTGTTGTACTTTATTCCTATTCTCAGTTGTGCTTGGTGTGGGTGAGTACAGAGCCTGGATGTCCAACATATCCAGAGAGTAAACCTTCAGACTTCAGCGAGAGTCCCGAGGGGTAGGGTAGGGAAATGGGAGGCCGCACTAGGTGGTAGAGATAGTCTAGAGGTCTGATTGTATCTTTTAAAGACTATGAACTGATCTTTGTTTTGAATTTTACCCTCTTTTAGAAGTACCTGATGCCGCTAAGCTTTTCCTGAGTTTTGAATGTTTGCTAGCATAGTTCTTTCACTTCCAGCTTACAGGCTTAGGTCTCTTACAGGTTTAGGTTTTAGCTTCCTTTGGTCTGCTAGGTTAACATTTGTCCATCTGCTTTCTAGTTTCCAAAATGTTTCTGACATCTCATGTCTGCTATTCTTATCTCTCTTGCTCTCCTTGTGCTCAAGGCTTTGAGCTTTTGGAAGACAGAAGAGAGAAACGTGTATATGTAGGGCAGTCACCCTCAGTTATATAGGGTCGCCTTCAGGAAGGTCTTCTCCTGAGGGAAGTTGAATTAAGGGTTGAAATCCAGTCTGATTTCACCATGCTTTAAACCTGGTTAGCACGGGAAGGTAACTTCTCTCTCATTCACAAAGGCCATATGCTTGCTGGTGGTAACCCTGGGTGTATATTTGTTGCTGTTGTCTTTAGGTGATAATATGAATGTAATAGAGAGTTTTTTCAATTCTGTAACAAACTGTGAGTGTTTTTTACTGGGTTCAGTTTCCCAGTTTCTTGGTTAATTGTGTATGTATTCCCTTTGAATATAGTAATAAATATGTTTTATTTCTAAATCTTAACTAGTTTTTTGTGTAGCTACTTAGCACCTAATTGGGTGCTCAGTATCCTTAGTTTATGTCAACATTCTGAATGTTAAATTCTTGTCCCATAAACAGTGATTCACAGAGGAGGAGACTGAATCTAAGAGATTTTGACATGCATGTATGCATATGTGCGTGCGTGCACGCGCGCGCGTGCGCACACACACACACACACACACACACACATTTTTTAAGTAGGCTCCACGCCCAGCATTGAGCCCAATGCCGGACTTGAACTCATGACCCTGAGATGACATGAGCTGAGATCAAGAGTCAGATGCTTAACCAACTGAGCCACCCAGGGGCCCCTGGAAATGCATATTTTTAACTGAGATAATGTACAAATGGAAATATGCCTTGTGGAGTTAAATTACTGACAACCTTGTTAAATTTTCAAGAAGAACTTGATTACCTAGGACGGTAGAAAACAGAGTTTATCTTGAGGGGTGCGGGTTGTTCCCTTCATGTCCTCCCTAACCACACTACTCCCCACCATCTTTGATTTCTTAACTTTTAGGTTGGCTGTCTTATGGAAGAAGGATGTCAGAAATAACTTGAGCTGATAATAGGTGTTACCAGCATTTTCTACCATGGCCTTTAAAAGAATGCTTGGTAGAATGATGACTGTATTGAAACAGAACGAAAGGCAGCAAAAATCTTGAGTTTAGTGAAATAAAATCGTTCTCAAGTTTTTTAGAACCACCATTTAATGCTTTTTCATTAGTTTTCTCTAATTTTAACCTTTCTCGTATATTGGAGGCAGAGAGGCAGCTCTAATGTGGCAACTTATGGCTCCTCTCTTTTATCTCCAGAACAGAGATGTTCATCTTCAAGATAATAATTTCTTTCCTTTATAGCTTTTTTCCTATGAGTGATTGTCTCTGCCTGTTGTTTTCTAGAAGTTGTTCCAGAAGGACAGTGTTTTGCTGTTTATTCAATATTTTATGAGAAGCTACTCTGCAGAACAAAGAATGATCTAATTTAACTCACAAGGATGGCAAAGACTAAAGGAATTAGTTCATCGTTTAGAGCAGCTGAAGGAAATAGCAGCCCATTGTTCTCCAAAGTGTGGATCTTTGCCACCCACCAGTTGTTGAAATCTCAGTTTTGTCTTTGTACACGTTTCACTGTCTTAAGAGGTCTGTGGGGGGTTGGAGGGAGGCTATCTTACCATCTTCCTTTTACATGGAGTGATTATTATGTAGATAAATGAGACTATGTCAATCATGGCAATGTCATATTTTCAGCACTTACAGGAGGGCCTCAGGAAACTTAAATGCTGTTAAATAAAGTTATATAAATGCTGAAATAACTACCAAGTTCTTGGACAGTGGTCAGAATGACTAATAAGGGATAAAACATCAAGTTGCTGGAAAACTGTAGTGTGTTTTCCTACATTTGTGGAGAGACTAGTAAAAGTTACCAAACTTAATTAGATTCTTCAAGTCATTCATTTATCCATTTGTTCAAAAAATAGTTGAGTACTTCCCATGATCAGGCACTGTGCTAAGGCCCTGAGATAGAGTGTTGAAGGAGGGGTTACCCTCTTTCATGGAATTTCTAGTTTATCGTGGGAGGGAGACATTAGAAAAAGTCATTTTGTGTGAGATGAAGCTACAAAGGAAAATTATACCTCTGAGATGCTATGGAAGTGGACACTGTAGCTTAATTTTTTAGGAAACTAATGTTGGTAGAATCTCTGTACTACCTAAAGAGGTCAGCAGGAAAGCTTGGCATGTTTCCTCATTGTAGTAATGTGTAGGCACTAGATAATAAGGAGTATTTTGCCTTTGGGTACAATTTCTTTCTTTCTCTTGATTTTAAACTGTTTCACGAAGAACAATAAAAAGAACACCTGTATCCGTTACCCACCTTAAGAAGTAAAGTATTAACAGCACTTCAGGTTTAGAACCTCCTGGGTGACCCTTTCCTAATCAGAGTCACCTGCTCCTTCCTCTTTACCTCCCACTATCTGATATTTTATATTAATCATTCACCTGCTTATCTTTATATTTTTTCCATTTGTTTGTATCACTGAGCAGTCTTTCTTGGTTTTTCTGATTTTGTCCTTGATTTAAATGGAATCATTATGGGGGCGCCTAGCTGGCTTTAGTTGATAGAGCACGCATCTCTTGATCTTGGGGTTGTAAGTTCAAGCCCCACATTGGGTGTAGAGATTACTTAAAAAAACTTTAATAAAAATAATAAATGGAACCAGTATGTCATGCCTTTTTTTTTCATTGTCCCATGTTGATATGTGCAGTGAAATTTATTTATTTTCACTACTTTTAGTATTCCACTCTATGAATATATGAAAATATGTATCATCAGTCTATTGAGGGACATGTGGGTTCTTTCCAGCGTTTTTGCTATATAAATATTGCTGCTGTGAACCTTGTTGTTATGTCTCCTGGTGTACATGTACAAGGGTCTAGGAGTGGAGTTGCTAGGTAGTAGTATGTGCACATCCTCTGCTTTACCAGGTAGGGCCAGTTTATGAACCAATAGTTTATCCTTTCACCAGCTTTGCTTAATCAGTACTTGGTATTGTCAACTTAAAAATTTTTGCCAGTATGGTAGGTACATAATACTGTCTTGATTATAGCCAACAAGTGATTAAGGACAGTGTGAGCATCTATCAGTATATTATATACCAAAATCTGTCTTTGCTTTCTCTTATTCTCATTCTTTAAGAGAAACAACCCCAAAAAGGAATATAGGGCTGGGAGTTTAAAAATTCTGAGGCCTTACCCCAAGGTTTATAAGATTCAAAGATCACTTCCTGGGTGCTATGAAACAAAGACAATGTACTAAGATAACATCCTTCTAAATATATGTGAATATAGATGTTCCCTCTGAATGCAAAACCTCGTTACCTCTTTTTTTTTTTTTTTTTTAAAGATTTTATTTATTTATTTAACAGAGAGACAGCCAGCGAGAGAGGGAACACAGCAGGGGGAGTGGGAGAGGAAGAAGCAGGCTCATAGCGGAGGAGCCCGATGTGGGACTCGATCCCGGTACGCCGGGATCACGCCCTGAGCCGAAGGCAGACGCTTTAACGACTGCGCTACCCAGGCGCCCCATAAACCTCGTTACCTCTTAATGAGATAACTTGGTGCTTTGCTGGCACACCTGGGTGGCTCAGTAGGTTAAGCATCCGACTCTTGATTTTGGCTCAGGTTGTGATCTCAGGGTTGTGGGATCAAGCCCAGCGTGGAGCCTGCTTAAGATTCTCTCTCTCTCCCTTACCCTTTCCACCCCCCTCTTCCTCTCTTTAAAAAAAGAAATAACTTGGTACTTTGCCACATGGCTTAAAATACTGTATACGAAATAAGAACTTCTTAGAATGTGACTACTTTTTTTCCTCTTTCTATAGGAGATTCAAAAAGAAATTCCTTGATTTGTTGTTAAGTAAAACCTTAGTTTGAGGGAGAACAGAAAGATTTGCTTTGGGCCTGTTGGTAGTTACTCATAGAATGATACCCACAGTGAACTTTTACTAGAAGCTTCTCTTTAGACTGGAGTTAATTGGATGTTGATTTGAGGACCTGAGGTAGATGAAGTTGAAAAGCATGTATTTCTGCCACATGTATTTGTTAGAAATGCTAAAGTAGTATTTCTCTTCTGTATTAGTCTCTTCCTCCCTCTTGACAGTTGCGATTTGGTTTATTTAGTTTCTTGCTAGTTCTTGCATGCGCATGCCTGCTCTCTAACTCTGATCTTTTACTCAATCAGATCAGTCCAACATAGAGGCTAGCAATCCATAGAATCTCTTCTGGCAACCTGAGCAAAACCTATAAGGAGAAGAAAGGAAACAATACTAGGCTCTGGAACACTAGAACATTCCAATGTAGGCCATTTTAATATTTCCTAGATTGAAAGAAGATACCACATTGCCTGAGGGATAAATGCATCTGAACTATTTCACTATGTATTTTATTTGAAATACACATATTTCGGGGCGCCTGGGTGGCTCAGTCATTAAGTGTCTGCCTTCAGCTCAGGTCATGATCCCAGGATCCTGGGATCGAGCCCCCGCTTTGGGCTCCCTGCTCAGTGGGAAGCCTGCTTCTCTCTCTCCCACTCCCCCTGCTTGTGTTCCTTCTCTCACTGTATCTCTGTCAAATAAATAAGTAAAATCTTTAAAAAAAGAAAGAAAAGAAATACACATATCTCTGTGGAGCTCAAAAAAACCCCTCTTCTAACACCTGTCATGCTTGGACCCTAAGCCTAATGTCAGTCCAGAGCCATTGTGTTTTAGGTGCTGCCTTTATCTTATTTAGATCGTTTTGAAGAGGTTCCTGGTTGGCAATGTTTAATTTTTGTACTGCAAATGTTTGTCTGAATGTAGAGGTTTTCATTTTGATGAAGCTCAAATTAATAGCAGTGCTGTTAAGGATAGCTGCCCGAGATAGTCATACCAGTTTGGATTTAGGCAAGAATCGAATTAAGTACATATCTCACTAAAAATCTAGCATTTTATTAATCTTGTAAGGAAGCTGAGGCCAAGAGAGCTTAAGTGACCACAGCTAATGTATGGATATGTTGAAGGTGCTAGACACCTAAGTAATAGGAGCTAGGATAGCTTTCTTGGCAGAATTGAGGTCTGATTGTTACAGAGGGCAGAAGAGGACCAGATTGAGGGAGAGGGAGAGAGACTTCCCTGATCTTTTTTAAGACCGCTAAAGTATTTGTGCTGTAGGCATTTTCCCCTTATTAGAAGCTGTCCCACCCATTTGTTTTTCCAAAGGTTCCTTCTCAGGCCAGTGATTAGCTAAATGCCTCAATGAAGTGGAGATTAAGTGCTTTCTTTCTAACTCCTTAGGGAATTATAGGATTATTATCAACTTGTCACCTGCTCACCATTTTTATCTGCTTGGGGAAACTATGGACGGGTGGGTTATGCAGTTTGTGCTGCAAGAAGGGAAAGGATATACAGACTACTGGAGATTATGGCAACCTCTTTCTCAGGCTTAATAGTGCAAGAAGGATAATGTTTTAGCTACTCATATAGAGCAAGTGGTTTACACATCAGAATGTCATTTGGGGACTTTCTGTCCTGGGTTTGTTCCTGGCTTGCTCAGATGAACACTAGAAGTTCCATTTTAACTCTTCTTACGGAGCCAGGTTATAGCGTAATACAAGAATTATGGAAGGTGCACTCACCTTACATGCACATGTTCCAACCCGAAATGAGGATGGGCTTGAAAAACTAAAAAGGGGACAACCTCATTTGACTTTTTAAATTAATGATTTAGTAGCCAACTCTTGGCCTGCTTTAAGCCTGAAAAAAGCTCCTATGTGGCTTGTAAACTTTCTAATCTTTATTCTGAGGTAAAGGTCAGTGGACAAAGGCCATTTGGAGGATCCCTAGGGCACACTTAATAAAAACAGAAACTGCAGCAGCAGCATTTAACATTTACCAGGCTCTGTGCCAGGAAACAATGCTAATAAATGCTTTTATATGATATTTCATTTAATTCTCACATTAGTTCTGTGAGATATGTACTAGTATGATTTCTCTTTTACTAATGGGAAGATGGTGGCTTAAAGAAGTTAAATGACTTGCCTAAAATTGCAATAGCCAATAGCGGAGGATCTGTTTGAACCCAGGCTGGCTGGCTATCTTCAAAGTCCATTTCCCTTCATTATCTTCTACTTATCTTTACCCTTTCCTTCATCTGAAGAAGTCTTTCTTCCCTTATCCATTCTTAAACCAAAATCCTCTTCTCCTCCTTCCTAAAGCAGTCCGTATCTATGGATGTTTTCAGGGATATTCTTTTATATGAGATTTTCTTTTCAAAAAGGTTAAAATTATAAATAAAATAGTTAAGAAATTTTACATAGTGGAAACAGACCCAGAAATTTAAGAGTTTTATTCATTATAAAGATTTTGTCAGGAAAACTCCTTTTAAAAGGCTCTTAATGGAATTCACAGTGAAAACTGAGACTGATAGATGCTGATAAAAAATTAATGTATGGTTGATCATACTGGTTATGGTAAAGGCTAAAACATTATTCAAGTTTACTAGAAAGTCAAAGAGCTGCCAGGAGAAGTTGGAGAGAGGAAGAAAAAACACTTACTGTGCATGGCCCCATTTAATTTATGAACTTAAGTCTTTACTGTCTGCCAGCTGCTTGCTGATAAGAAATCTCAACTGCCAACCTGTGCTCTAAGAAATCCAGCCTTTTATTGCCCTGGCCTGCAAGGGACTCAGACTCTTCCCAGTATTCAAGCTCTTAGATGTGAATTATTTGAATCTTACCCAAGATTAAATATAAAGTCATGCATACGGGAGTGGGGGGTTGAGATAAATATTATATATTCTATATATCTGGGTTTTGAGTAGTAATTTGTAACCCAGAAAAGGAATCCAGAAATTAGTGGATTTATCTTTAAGATAAGAGCAAGGGCTATAAATGTCAATTTACAGGGTTATAGTTAGGGAGACATTCAAAACAGAAAATGTTAGGAACACCTGAGTGACTCAGTGGGTGAGGCGTCTACCTTCAGCTCAGGTCATGATTTCAGGATCCTGGGATCAAGTCCCACATTGTGCTCTCTCTGTCTGACAAATAAATAAAATCTTTATTAAAAAAAAACAAAACAGAAAATGTTATCATCCTTTAGGGATAAAGACAGAATAAGTTCAAAGTAGAATACTTTAAACACTCTTAGTAACACATAAAAAGGTCCTGAGAGGGGTAAATAAATTGCCTTGGAAAGGTAGGTAATACTATAGACTTTTTTTTTTTTTTTCAACTTTGACTGCCTGAAAGTTTGATAGAATAGTGTGTATAAAAGCCTTAAAATATACATACCCTTTTACGCCACTATTCTCATATGTAGGACGTTAGCCCTGTAAAAATAGTGACACAGGTGCAAGAGATTTAGCCATTCAGATATTTTTCTCAGTTATTTTGAACAAGTAAAAATTCCGACAGCCTAAATATCCACCTGTAAAGGATTGGTCGACAAAATATGGTTTGCTTGTTCAGAGGAATTCTCTTCAAACATTTAAAATTGTTTTAAATTAATAGCTAATTGATACAAAAACGATCACGATACAGTGAAATCCTGATAATATGGCCTTTTGCAATCTGAAAATTCCAGTTGGTCTTCAAGAAAGTGCCCATAATCAAGATTAATCCAGAATGTTCTGATGATCCAGCCATAGTTTACTCCTGTAGTAGAAATGGATGTGTTTGTTGCCTGGCCATAATACTACTTTTGTGGTGGAACGCCTTGATGATCATTCAAGTATTTTATTTGAGAACATCAAAAATTTAATACTTTTAAGAGCAGGACAGGTGCAAAGGGTTTTATATGATGAACAGACTTATTAAGCATGGCTTCACCTTCTAAAAAAATGAAATATTTTATCAACAGCTTCTAATATTTTAGAAGAAATTGATGCTGAACCCACCCTAGAGCCAGGCGACTGGAGAGAGACTGTGATTGCCCATCTTACTAGTTTCTAGTAAGATGCCGGGGGAGGGGGCAATTTTCCTATAGGAAAGAGGGATATGAGGCAGACCAAACTGCATGTATACAGTGGCTTTAAAAATTAAACTTGAAAATGCGAAGACTTTGGAACATGCTCAAATATTTACAAAATAAAAAGATTATAAAGATTTTAGGGGACATTGGCTCTTAAACTATAGATGCTGGTCCAATTGGACTGAATTTCAGGATTTTTTTAAAGATTTTTTTAAATTTATTTGACAGAGAAGTGAGCACAAGCAGGGGGAGCGGCAGCCCGAGGGAGAGGGAGAAGAGGGGCTCAATCCGGGACTCTGGGATCATGACCTGAGCTGAAGGCAGATGCTTAACTGACTAAGCCACCCAGGCGCCCCGGGATTTTTGTTAGAGTGGTTAAAAAAAGAACACATCTTTCCACTGGGCTTGGAGTTAAGAGCTTGTAAAGCTTGAACTGCTGTAGCTATCTTGTCACCCAGAAGGAAAGCCTTTCTGAAAATGAAGCTGGGCCAGAGAAGGCAGCACCAAGAGAGGGAAGGATAGAAGCTAGGCCTCCATGACATCATTTGAGCCCCTATGTCAGGCAATGCCTAATTTGGACTTTTTTAATTATATGAGAGCTACTAAATTCCCTTTTTGTTTAAGCCAGTCAGGCTGTGGTTTTCTGTCACCTGTAACTGAGAAAGTCCAACTTTTCTCATAAGGTTGGAGTTTGGAGACGTGAACTGACTTGCCTAAAGTTATACAGCTAAATGGTGGAAACTACAACTAAAACCTGTCCCTGCCACCACCTTTATAAGCTCATTACTCCAACATGAATCAGTTTAACCAGGTTTAGGGTAAAGTCTGTGATAGGTTTGTAGTGGGTTTGGGATGCCATTTAAGATAAACTAATGGAAATCAGCCCCACTCTTATACAACATGTCTTTTGGAGAGACAGTGACTGCTGTTGGTAGAGAACTGACTCCAGTTGTGTAGTCCTTATTTTTCTAAACTATTGGATAAGAGTTCTGTCCATAGACCATATCATTTCATGATTGATATCATCATAACTCAGTCATCTGTGAACTTAGTGGATAATATCTGGCTAGCTATTCTAATGTTGCCAATTCCTTGGGCCTCCTAAGCTTCTAGAATCAGCAGACTCAGGCATTTTTCTGTGGATGTGTCTGGTAATATAAAATGAAATATGGGCTTCAAATATATGGTAAGTTTTTTCCTGCCTTAGGGGTTTGCATATGCCGTTTCCTCTGCTTTTATTACTTATCCCCAGGTTCTCGATATCTGCTCATCTTTCAGGTCTTAGCTTAAATCCAACCTCTTCAGAGATTACATCCCTGACTACTGTAGACAGCTCACATTGTTCTCTTATCACTTGCCCTGTCTAGTCCGTAGTAGGTTTCCAATTCCTATTTATTTACCAGTCTCTTTCTTTTACCACTCCATACCCAGTGTCTAGCAAAGGACCTACACATAGAGGGTACTGAATAATTATTTGTTAAATGATTGAATTTTTTGTATCTGTGGCTTGAAGAAAAAAAGTAAAAAACACTGAGTATTTGGGCCCTTCCCCTAGCTGTGTCTTAAGTACCTTAATTGCTCTCACACCTCCACTGACTGAACATATGGCATGAATCCTGAAGAGAGAGGAAACTAAAAGCTATACTTAACTATTATGCTGATAATTGTCTCAGGCATTTTTGAGTTAATGTTTTATTACCTCTATTCTTCAGCCTGTCATGCCTTGTTTTTTCTTTTCTCTGTGACTTCTCACCTACCCACTTGACTGTGACTCAGAATCCTCACACTAAAAGGGTATATCAGAGAAGTGAGGTGGCCCTGAGAGCAGGGGAGGAAGGATGGAATGACAGGGGCTACCAGTAATCTCTTTCAGGACTCTAATCGCTCTAAGGTCACCATTTAGAGTCTAGAATGAGATGGACTTTGAGTGCCTCTTTTTCTTGCTCAGTGCCCTCAACTTGAGTGCTGAGGTGGCAGACGGGCACCTTTTCCTCCTCAGTTACTGTCAGAGCAACATGAAGGTCAGGCAGAGAGAGACAAATGAGAGCAGCTCAGGGAAAGGAGGTTACCACGGTAACAAGCAGGCGGGACTGCTATTTGGAAACAGGCCTAATCTTTCTCCTTCTCCCTCCTTCCCAGCACAAGAAGATGGGTATTGTTTAGCTGACCTGCATCCTTGGGGTGGGAACCATAATCCCTTTCTGACAGTTCCCAGTGACACTGGAGTGAGCTGCTTTGCATTTTAATTTGATAAACAGCAACCACAGTTTTCTCAGAAGTGCTGGAGACATGGCTTTTTCTGGCCTTGTTCCAGGTAGGATTCTGGTTGCCACGGAGAGAGGTTTGGGATTGTTGTTTATTTCCCAACAAAGATTTTGCATATTTGCACACGCATGAAAGATGCCGCTCAGTTCTCAACATCTAGAATCAAGTGAAAACAGGTAGTTTCTAGGTTATGAATATCTGCCTACGAAGGTCATAGAGATGTTTGCATAGTACTGCCTGTTTCCCCAGCTCTTAGGAGCCACCCAGCTGTTTGGGACCAGTCCTGTTGCCCAGTGACCTCTACAGTGGATGTACTGACCTAATATCCTTACCTTTCTGCCTTCCCCTTCTACTTATGTGCCCCACTATTGCTGCTCTTTTCACCTACCAGCCCATTTCCTCATCAACCCCAGCCCCTTTTCTTATAATAAACCTAAACCTGGGGCTCTTGGGTGGCTCAGTCAGTTGAGCATCCCAGTCTTGGTTTTGGCTCGGGTCATGATCTTGGGGTTGTGGGATCAAGCCCCTCTCTGCTGGAGATTCTTTCTCCACCCCCTCCCCCCTCCCCCACTAGCCCCTCCTCTGGCTTGCATACTCTCTCTCTCTAAACAAATAAAATCTTTAAAAAATAATAATAATAAACCTAAACCTTCACATATGTAAACACCTCTCCCTTTTCCTTTAAAATAAAATAGCTTTTTTAAAAACTCTAAATTCTAAATATAATGAAAAATCAAATACTGAAAAATATAAAAGAGAAACTAAAAATCATTTAGATTCTTACTACTCAGAGATGACTGCAAGAACATCTTTCCAGATCTCAACTTCCATTTCTAATTTCTCATCTACCTATTGTTAAAGAATTATATATACTTAATGTAGACATCAATTTAACATTTATGGGCTAATCTAGTACATGCTGTGTTGTAACCTTGTGTTCACTCAAAAATATGCTATGGATATCTGTCCTTGATAGAGATCTGTGCTATGGTGGACACTTGCATTGTTTCTGGGCCTTTTCTGTTTAGCTATTAAAAACAACACTGAAACAAACTGTATGTCATACATATTTTCTTTTTTAAGATTTTACTTATGTATTTGAAAGAGAGAACGAGCCTGAGTGGGGGAGGAGGAAGGCAGAGGGAGAAGCAGACTCCCCACTGAGCAGGGAGCCCAATGTGGGGTTCAGTCCTGGGACCCTGAGATCATGACCCGAGCCAAAGGCAGACACTTAACCAACTGAGCCACCCAGGCGCCCTGTCATACATCTTTGTGTGCCTGTCCTGTTATCTTCTTTATATAAATTAGAGAAACAGAATTTTGGACCAAAGAGCATGTGCAATTTACATTTTGTACATAGTGCCAAAGTGCCCTCCACCGAGTTTCTGCCAATTTATATTCCTACCAACTACAACAGAATGCGTGGTTTTTTCCCTACTCTTGCCAATTTGAGTATTTGTTCAACTTTTTTTATCTGTGCTAGTCAGATAGGTGGAAAGTTATATTGTTTTCATTTGTATTTATATATTCTGATGTCCCTCAGATTGTGCATTGAAGACTTCTTTTCTTAGAGTACTGGCAACTGAGGAAAATTTAAAAGAAAACCAAAAAGACTAATCTCATTCATCTTTCTTCAGCCTCTCTCCAAATCAAAACTAAAACCTGTTTGTCTCTCCTCTTTTTTCTTTCTTTTTCAGATATAAGATACCATCCACTTGGGGCGCCTGGGTGGCACAGTGGTTAGGCATCTGCCTTCGGCTCAGGGCGTGATCCCGGCGTTGTGGGATCGAGCCCCACATCAGGCTCCTCTGCTGTGAGCCTGCTTCTTCCTCTCCCACTCCCCCTGCTTGTGTTCCCTCTCTCGCTGGCTGTCTCTATCTCTGTAATAAATAAATAAAATCTTAAAAAAAAAAAAAAAGATACCATCCACTTGAATTTAAGCTCCAGAGACTGGGATTTTCGTCTGTTTGGTTTATAGCATATCCTGAGCACTTAGAATAGTGCCTGGCATGTATTAGGTGCTCAGTAAATATTTGTGGAATAATCTCTCAACTATCTGAACCTGAGATTCTAATCATGCCTGACTCCTTTAAGATTACCTACATGTCTGATGTCTCATGAAGTCAGGTTGCTCATACATCCTGGATGTCTCTTGAATCCTTCCTGTCATTCCCCTCCTTCCGACTTACTGGGTTTATTGCAGCAGGCATCTAGCTAGGAGCCCTCCTTTTCGATCTCTTTTAGTCTACTGCCTTCCATTAATTTTACCTTTAATTTTTTTTTTAAAGATTTTATTTATTTATTGGACAGAAAGAGAGACACAGCGAGAGAGGGAACACCAGCAGGGGGAGCAGGAGAGGGAGAAGCAGGCTTCCCGCTGAGCAGGGAGCCCGATATGGGGCTCGATCCCAGGACCTTGGGATCATGACCTGAGCCGAAGGCAGATGCCTAACGACTGAGCCACCCAGGTGCCCCTTAATTTTACCTTTAAATATACAGCTCTGATAACATTATTTCCTTGTTTTAATTCCTTACTAGTTTCTTAATATCTGGAAAGTTAAATCCAAATTTTACTCTCCCTGCACTCTTTATTCCAACCAAATCTAGCAACTTGTAGTTCTTTTAATATATTTGTTCTTGTTTATGCACCTTTGAGTGGTTGTTCCTTCTGTGTGGAGTGTGCATTCTTCTTTTCTTGGGAAACTCTTACTTATGCCCTAGGTCCACTCCACTATGAAGTCTTCTCTGTTCCCTCTGGCAGTCACTACCTGGGCAGGGTACTTGCAGCCCTTTGTTCATCTTTATTGTGATTATATTTTTACCAGTCTGTCCTCCCATCTAAAATGAAGTTTTGCAAGAAAGGACATAAACTTTGTATTAACTCTACAAATGCAGGATACATCTATTTTTCTGAGCCTTATAGAGTTGTGTGATTCTCCATTTTATTACTTGGTTGAATGGATTTGTATTAGAAAAAGGACCATGTTTAGTAGTAAAGGCAATAAAAACCTTTAACTAGAATATAGTTACTCTAACATTGTTGGCTTTGACTAATGCACTACCTTGGTTAAAGACGTTTTTAAGGACAGAGTTCTTTCCAATATCAGAGTACTCTGATGTCTTACTAAGTTATGGTATTTAAGAATCTTTCTATCCCTTGAAAGATGAATTGCCCCTCTCAATTTCTATAGGATTTCATGAGCCTCATACGTTAAGCATGTTCTACAAAATTCTAAATTTCATGTAGTGTTGTTATTTAGTGTTTGGGGTTTTGTTGGTCTTTTTTAGAAGAGCTGAGCTAAGGAGTAGTTGTTAAAAAATGAAATATAGTTTAGCAAGGCATGAATGCGTTATGACAGATGTTTCAGTCTCACTTCAGAGGGTATTTATACTGAAAAATCAGAAACATATTATGCAACTTTAAGCAAAAATCAAAATATGAAACTAAGGATTTACCAGAGCTAATGTGCAAACCCAGATCCAAAAATAGATTAAAACTCTTTAACAATCTTTGTTCTTTTTACAAAAGGTACGTTTGCTTTACCAGAGGACTACGAAGGAGCAAGTACCCTTTTTCCTCTGTGACAGAGCATCTTAAGTTTTGACGGAGTGGAAGTGTCCAAATCCAAATTAATCATATTGGAAAATACTGAAAAAATTTGCATGTGGAGTCAGTGATCCTCTTGTTTAGGGAATCCTGGCAAATGGGAGAGAACCAGAAGGAGAACATTGGACAGGCAAATATCCAGATTTTCAAAATTATAGATCATTAAACTTATACATTAATCATTAGCAAAATCCTAGAACAAAGTGTTAAATAGTTTGTGAGTCATTTGTACTCTTCTTCCTGGTCATGCCTAAGCTGCTTTGGAGTAGCATCATTTAAAGGGGAAGAGTATAAGTTTCAGAGTCAGACATACCTTGATTCAACTCCTGGCCCTGCCACTTAATAATTGAGTAATTATGAAAAAATCAGTTAACCTTCCCAGGGCTCTGTTTGTTTTCTGTCAAACAAAGCTATCATCTACTTCTTAGGGAAATTAGGACATTTAATGAGCTAACATATATAGAAATCCTGGCACACAGTAGACTCGTAATAAATTCTAATTATCTTCCCTTCACCACTTCATGCTCTTCTTTACCCAGTGCAGTCAGTTTAGCTTCTTAGCTTCTGTGCTTTACCCTTTGCTGCAATTTCAACTTCTTACTAAGATTGTTTAACACTAGCCCATTCTCTTCTTGAAACTCCCTTTTCCCTTGACTTCTTGTGACATCATCCAGGTTTGAATCTCACTTCTTTATTACTGCATGAGTTCTAGAACCAAACTGCCCGAGTTTGAATCCCAGTTTTATCACTTAGTAGCTGTATGACATTGGCCAAGTTACCTAACCTGATTAGCCTTAGTACATTCATCTTTAAGGGAAGGTACTATTAAAACCACAATGAAATATCACTTTACACCTGTCAGAATAGCTAAAATTCAAAACACAAGAAACAACAAATGTTAGGCAAGGATACCAGTAATAAGGCTACTTAACGAGGATGTGGTAAAAAAGGAACCCCATGCACTTTTGGTGAGAATGCAAAGTGGAGAAGCCACTGTCATAAACTGTATGGAGGTTCCTTGAAAAATTAAAAATAGAATTACTGTATGATTGAATAATCCCACTACTGGGTATTTACTGAAGGAAAATGAAAATGCTAAGTCAAAGAGATGCACCCCTGTGTTTAGTGCAGCATTATTTACAATAGCCAAGATAGAGAAGCAACCCAAGTGTCCATCAATAAATGAATCAATAAAGATGTGGTATATGTGTATATACAGACACACACACACACACACATTTATATACAATGGAATATTACTCAGCTATAAAAAAGAATGGAATCTTGCCATTTACAACAATGGAGATAGACCTAGAGGATGTTATGCTAAGTGAAATAAGTCAGAGAAAGACAAATGCCACGTAATTTCACTCATATGTGGGATTTATGAAACGAACAAAGAAAAAAAGAGACAAAAAAACAGACTTTTAAATATAGTGAACAAACTGATGGTTGCCAGAGGAGAGGTGAGTGGGAGTGAAATAGGTGAAGAGGATTAAGAGTATAATGGGGCGCCTGGGTGGCTCAGTCGTTAAGCGTCTGCCTTCGGTTCAGGTCATGATCTCAGGGTCCTGGGATCAAGCCCCGCATCGGGCTCCCTGCTCAGCAGGAAGCCTGCTTCTCCCTCTTCCACTCCCCTGCTTGTGTTCCCTCTCTCGCTGTGTCTCTCTCTGTCAAATAAATAAAATCTTAAAAAAAAAAAGAGTATATTTATCTTGATGAGCACCGAGAATGTGTGAAATTGTTGAATCATATTGTCCATCTGAAACTAATCTAACACTTTGTTAATTATACTTGAGTAAAAATAAATTTTCATTTACTTTTTTAAAAGGAGATACTATATTACTATATTAATTACCACAGTGGATGGTTTTGAGGAATGCATACAGAGTGCTTTGAGGGACACCTGGGTGGCTCTGTCGGTTAAGTGTCTGACTTCGGCTCAGGTCATGATCTCAGGGTCCTGGAATCGAGCCCATCGTCTGCTTCTCCCTCTCCCGCTGTCCCTCCCCCAAGATTTATCACTCGACATAGTACTGTCCTGACACCATGGTAATTATTTAATATTTCTGAATGAAGAAAGGAATCCAGAAAACTTTTGCTTTTTAGAAACCAAATTAAGTCCTTAAACAAGGTACTGTAAACTTTCTCTCTCTCTCTCTCTGTTCCCAATACAGTTGTTGGGTAGGTAGATAGATTGGAGTACCTTGATTTCTTCAGGGAATTTGAAGAAGACTTTTATGATATTTGATGACATGTTGATGAAATGTGGACTGGATGGTGATACAGTTGGGTGACTTTATAGCTGGCTGAAGAGCTATATTTTAAAGAGTATTGATTACTAGGTGTTTGTCAGCTAGGATGGAGGTGGTGTACCACAACACTCTGCCTTTGGTCTAGTTTTGTTCAACATTTTTATTATAAGTTCCATGACTAAATATAAATTAGATATATAAGTTTGTGGGTGATATATAGTTGTTAGGACTTTTTCAATTGTGGTGGAAACCTTGCTCAAGCTAGTTTAAGCAAACAAGGAATTTATATGTTCCCACAAATGGAGTTGATTAGTTTCCAGCAAGGACTCAAATAATGTCATCAGGATTCTAGGGGCTCCTGGGTAGCTCAGTTGGTTGGGCATCTGCCTTCAGCTCGGATCATGATCTCAGGGTCCTGGGATTGAGCCCTGCATCCAGCTCTCTGCCCAGCCAGGAGTCAGCTTCTCTCTCTCACTCTCCCTCTGTGTTCTCCCTCTTCCTTTCTCTCTTTCTCTCTCTCAAATAAATAAATACAGTCTTAAAAAATAAAAAAAAAAAGGATTCTGTCTTTCCTCATTTCCCTAGTCTCCTTTCCCCTGAATTGGCTTTATTCTTAGTCAAGCCTTTGTTATGTATTAGTAGAAATGGATATTGGCAGCTCCAGTTTTAATTTAGTCCTTCCAGCTTAAGGTACCAGAGGAAGAAAGAATTTCTATGGTTTGTGGAGAACTTACTTCATGTATTTTGTGTAGAGTTCAGCCCACTGCTATAGTGGAATGAGGTTAGGGGAGTGCATTTCTCACAGAAAAGAGAAATTCCTCTTCCAGAAGGAGGAAGGGAAAGCATGACAAAAAGTCAAAACTGTACCATGACAAACCACTACATATGGAGAGCTTAAGCATTGCATGTCTGAGTAGAAATTGACAATGTCATTAGAGACTAAGAGACAATTAAATTAACAAGATACTGTTATTACTATCAGCAGCGGTGGCTAATATTTATTGAACTTTTACTGTGTCTTGGGCACTGTTTAGTAAGCACTTCACATTTAATTAATTGCTACAATGGCTGTATGAAATACAGGTACTCTTAATGTTTTTATTTTACAGAATAAAATAGATTGCATATTGTGTCTGTGGTTACCCGGCTATTAAATAATAGAGCTGAGAGGGGAGCCTGGGTGGCTCAGTCAGTTAAGCATCTGCCTTCAGCTCAGGTCATGATCCCAGGGTCCTGGGATCCAGCCCCACGTCGGGCTCCCTGCTTAGTGGGGAGTCTGCTTCTCCCTCTTCCTCTGCCGTCTCCCCAACTCATGCTTTCTCTGGCTTGCTCTCTCTCTCTCTCTCTCTCTCTCTCTCAAATAAATCTTTAAAAAAAAAATGGAGCTGAGATTTCAACCAGTATGTCTTTTAGGAAGATGAGCATTTAAAGTTTAAAAACGTTTAAAATCATTATCTACATTTTTGTTACAAGGTATAAAACAGTATATATAGTACACTGTCATTTGTCTAAAAAAATAAAGGGAGTTACATATAAGCAAGCAAATGCATATGCATTACATTAGTTGCTTCTGGGAAAGGAAACTAGGGGTCAGGAATGAAAGAGAAGTCTTTCAAAGTTTGAGTAGAAAAGATCTAGGGAGTTTTAATAATTATGAAATTCAGTATGAGCTTCCAAGGGTGACTTGACTATTAGAATAATAATGACTTATTATTATTATAATCATATATATTATTATGATTATAATTATATATAATATAAATATATACATAATTATATTATAATAATAACTAATAATGAGATTGCCAAAATACTATATACATTTTGCTAGGCAATTGCCCTATTAAAGAATTTAATCTTTTAAACCACCCCAGTAGAGTAAGGGTTATTTTCTCCTCCCACATGGGTGGGGATGGAGTTCGAACAAGGTTTTTATGACTACCCATTATGGAAAATATTTCACCCTTGAGTGGTTAGTTAGATGATCTTTAAGATTCTTCCACAATATGATGCTATGATTTTTCTGTGCATATTCTTTTAGGAACATATACGTGATAGAAAATGAGATGCTATAGTATAAACATGCTCTCTAGGAACCCAAATCAGCTTTGTTGTTTGAGGTGCTTTCTTTAGAATGAATGACGTCTCATTGAAATTACCCATTGTTATACAAAATCACCCACTATTCTGTGACCTTCTAGGACATAAAATTACCTGGGAGACACTTAGGCTATGAAGCCTTTCTAAGCAGATGGCCATTTCCCACTTGGTTCAACAGTGCTAAGGTGTCCATAATCAGGAGTTAATCCATACGGCACAATACCCTTCATACCACTTTGAAGTTTTATATCTCTAATACCTTTAGTTTAAATAGCATAGACAAGGAAGACTTGTATAGGAAATGATGGCTCCTGGTTAACTGAAGACCCATTTTAAATTTTCTTTTAGATAATGGTGTGTTTAACTTCTGAACTACTAAGCTGTATTTTCAAAGAAGTCTTATCCTTGGTAATTTGAAAACAAATAGTCACTAGAGAGACCGATTTTCCCTCCTCCCATAATGGTAAGGTCAGTTTTCTCTCTAATGACCATTATTTATTTGTCCATTTTCTAAACCATTAGCTGAGCTCTTCATTCTCCTGAATGTTTAAAATACTCATTGCCCAACCACTGAAATTTATTATTACCTAACTTGTAAACATCCGTTACTTACAAAATGCATAGTCTGTGGATCCTAGGAGCATTCTTTCCTACTCCCCTCTTGCTAATAATGTTCCCTGCCTTCACGTCTCTTTTTCCTTCATCGTTACTTCCAAACTGCCCCATTGTGGCAGACACTCTTGTTTGCCCACTAAACACAGTCCCCCTCAACTTCCTGGCTACCAGAATCCCAGTTTTCTTCAGGAATCAGATGGGCATATGGTTCTGGAAAAGCTGATCACTTCTTCAGTCCCAGAACATGAAACCTGATTTGTTCTCAAAATATGATCCTCTGACCTGTAGATATCTCTGAGAGCTTTTCAGAGGTTCTCTAGGTCAGAATTATTTTCATAATGATAGTAAAAGACATTATTTGCCCTTTTCACTCTGTTGACAAACTCTGACGTGCACTGCTAACTGCAAAAGCAGTGGTGGGTAAAATGGCTAGTATCTTGGCACAAATCAGATAAATGGCACCAAATTGTACAACTAGCCATCACATTCTTAACTGCTGTCCCTCAGAGTAAAAGTAAAAATTTTGGAAGAGTTTGAGGTTTGGTATTAAGTTTTGAATGTTTGGTAGAATTCACCATTGGAGGTATATGGTCCTGGACTTTTGGTCATTAGGAGGTTTTTGATTATTGGTTCAGTTCCCTTACTAGTAATTGGTCTGTGCACACTTTTTACTCTGTCATGACTCAGTCTTGATAAGTTATGTGTTTCTAAGAATTTATCCATTTCTTCTAGATTGTTCAGTTTGTTGGCGTATAATTAGCCTTAGAAGTCTCTTATGACCTTTTGTATTTCTGTGATGTCAGTTGTAATATGTCCTCTTTAATTTCTGATTTTATTTGAATTCTCTCCCTTTCTGTCTCTCTGTCTCTGTGTGTCTCTCTCTTGTGAATAGCTAAAATCTTGTCAATTTTGTATATCTTTTCAAAGAACTACCTCTTCATTTCATGGGTCTTTTTAGTCTTTATTTCTCCTCTAATCTACTTCCTCTACTAACTTTGTACTTCATTTGCTCTTTTTCTAATTCCTTCTAGTTTTTAGTTCCTAGGTAAGTGGTTTATTTAAGACTTTTATTTTTTTTTTTTTAAGATTTTATTTATTTATTCGACAGAGAGAGAGCCAGCCAGCGAGAGAGGGAACACAAGCAGGGGGAGTGGGAGAGGAAGAAGCAGGCTCATAGCAGAGGAGCCTGATGTGGGGCTTGATCCCAGAACGCCGGGATCACGCCCTGAGCCTAAGGCAGACGCTTAACCGCTGTGCCACCCAGGCGCCCCTAGACTTTTATTTCTTATGGTAGATATTTTTATTACTACAAACTTCCCTCTTAATGCTTTTGTGGAATCCTACAAATTTTGGTATATTTACATTTTCATTTGTCTCAAGGTATTTTTTATTTCTCTTTTCATTTTTTCTTTCTTCAACCCATTGGTGGTTCATGTTGTTTAATCTCCACACATTTGTGAATTTTCCAGTTTTCTTATTATAGTTGGTTTCTGGTTTCATACCATTGTGGTTGGAAGGATGCTTGATACAATTTTAGTCCTCTTAATTTTATTAAGACTTGTTTTGTGAGGGCGCCTGGGTGGCACAGCAGTTGAGTGTCTGCCTTTGGCTCGGGACGTGACCCCGGCATTGTGGGATCGAGCCCCACATCGGGCTCCTCCGCTGTGAGCCTGCTTCTTCCTCCTCCACTCCCCCTGCTTGTGTTCCCTCTCTCGCTGGCTGTCTCTATCTCTGTCAAATAAATAAATAAAATCTTTTAAAAAAAAAAAAGACTTGTTTTGTGGTCTAACATATGATCTCTCCTGGAAAATGTTCCATATGCACTTGAAAAAATGTGTATTCTGTTGCTTTTGGATGGAATGTTCTGTATATATCTGTTAACTCCATCTGGTCTAAAGTGTTACTTAAGGTTGATATTTCCTTATTGATTTTCTGTTGGAATGATCTATCCACTGATGTAAGTGGGGTAGTAAACTCCTCTACTGTTCCTGTCGTGCTAGTTCTCCCTCTAGGTCTGTTAATATTTGCTTTATATAGTTAGGTGCTCCTCTGTTGGCATAAATATTTACAAATATTATATCCTCTTGCTGGATTGACCTGGTTGTCATATAATGCCCATCTTTGTCTCTTTGTTTTAAAGACTGTTTTGTCTGGGGGTGCTGTGACTCTTGATCTCGGGATTTTAAGTTCAAGTCCCATGTTGGGTATAGAGTTTATTTAAGAATAAAGAAAAACTGTTTTGTCTGGTATGAGTTATAACCACTCCAGCTTTCATTTGGTTTCTGTTTGCATAGAATATCTTTTCCAACCCTTCACTTACAGTCTGTGTGTGTTCTTACATTTAAAGTGAGTCTTTTGTAGGTAGCATATAGATGAGTCTTATTTTTTCATCCTGAATGCTTCTGTATGTCTTTTGATTGGAAAATTTAGTCTACTTACATTTATAGTAATTATTGATACTTAATACCATTGTGTGTCAGCTATACTTCAATTTTAAAAAAGTAAATAAAAATAATTTAGACTAAAGTAATTATTGATAGGTACTTATTGCCATTTGTTATTTGTTTTGTGGCTGTTACTGTAGTTCGTCTCTGTTCCTTTCTTTTCTCTTACTCTCTTTCTTTGTGGTTTGATAAATTTCTTTAGTGGTATACTTATATTGCTTTCTCTTTCTCTTTTGTGTGTTTACTGTAGGTTTTGTTTTGCAGTTACCATGAGGCCTACATACATAACAACCTATATCTATAACATCTATTTTTTTTAAAAGATTTTATTTACTTATTTGGCAGAGAGAGAGCACAAACAGGGGGAGCAGGAGAGGGAGAAGCAGACTCCCTGCTAAGCAGGGAGCCTGAGGCAGGGCTTGATCCCAGCACCCTGGGGTCATTTACCAAGCCGAAGGCAGATGCTCAATCGACTGAGCCACCCAGGCACCCCATAACAGTGTATTTTAAGTTGATCCCATTCCAGAGCTTAATATTTTTACTCTCCCCCTACCCAGGTTTTGTTGTTGATGTCACATTTACATCTTTTTATCTTGGGTATCCCTTAACTAATTATTGTAATCACAGTTATGTTTCCTACTTTTGTCTTTTAGCCTTTTACTAGCTTTATATATGATTAATCCACTACCTTTACTGTTTTTAGAAGAGGAGGGAACTCTTTCAAACTCATTTTATGAGGCCAGCATTACCTTGATGCCAAAGCATACAAGGACACCATAAGAAAAGAAAATTATGTGCCATTATCCCTGATAAACACGAGTACAAAAATCCTCAACAAAATTTTAGCAAACTGAATTCAACAATTCAAAAGTATCATACACCATGATCAAGTGGGATTTATTCCAGGGATGCAAAGATATTTCAACATAAAATCAGTCAATGTTATACAACACATTAACAAAAAGAAGGGTAGGGGCGCCTGGGTGGCTCAGTCGTTGAGCGTCTGTTTTCGGCTCAGGGCGTGATCCCAGCGTTATGGGATCGAGCCCCACATCAGGCTCCTCTGCTGGGAGCCTGCTTCTTCCTCTCCCACTCCCCCTGCTTGTGTTCCCTCTCTTGCTGGCTGTCTCTCTCTCTGTCAAATAAATAAATAAAATCTTTAAAAAACAAAACAAAACAAAAAGAAGGGTAAAGATTATATGATCACCTCAATAGATGCAGGAAAAGCATATGACAAAATTCAATATCCGATTATGATAAAAATGCTCAATGAAGTGGGTAGAGAGGGAACGTACTTCAACATAATAAAGGCCATATATACCAAGTCCTTAGCTAACATCATACTCAATGGTGAAAAGCTTAAAGCTTTTTCCCAAGATCAGGAACAAGACAGGGATGCCCACTCTTGCCTCTTTTATTCAACATAGCATTGGAAGCCCTCGCCAGAGCAATTATTTAAGAAAAAGAAATAAAAGACATCCAGATTGGAAAGGAAGAAGTAAAAAAAAAAAAAAAAACCTGTCATTATTTGCAAATGACATAATATATATAGAAAACCCTGAAGACTCCATTAAAAAATTGTTGGAACTAATAAATGAATTCAGTAAATTTGCAGGATACAAAATCAATACAAAAGCCTGTTGCATTTCTATACACTAATGACAAAATATCAGAAAGAGAAATTTAAGAAAACAATCCCATTTCCAGTTGCATCAGAAAGCATAAAATAGCTAGGACTAATTTTTTTTTTTTAAGATTTTATTTGTTTCTTTGATAGAGAGAGAGAGAGAGACCCAGTGAGAGAGGGAACACAGGCAGGGGAAGTGGGAGAGGAAGAAGCAGGCTCCCAGCAGAGGAGCCTGATGTGGGGCTCGATCCCAGGACTCAGGGATCATGCCCTGAGCCGAAGGCAGACGCTTAACGACTGAGCCACCCAGGTGCCCTGCTAGGACTAAATTTAACCAAGGGGGTGAGAGACCTATATATTAAAAACTACAAGACATTAATGAAAAAATTAAAGACAAGACAAATAAATGGAAAAATATTCCATGTTCATGGCTTGGCAGACTCAGTATCATTAAAATGTTCATACTACCTAAAGCAGTCTACAAATTCAGTGTAATCACTATCAAAATTCCAATGGCATTTCTCATGGAACTAGAACAAATGATCCTAAAATTTGTGTGGAACCACAAGAGACCCCAACAGCCAAAGCAATCTTGAAAAAGAAGAACAAAGCTGGGGGCATCATGCTCCCTGATTTTAAGCACCATTAAAAAGCTACAGTAATTAAAACAGAATGGTATTGGCGTAGAAACAATAGATCATTGGAACAGGGAACAGAATAGAGAGCCCAGATATAAACCCAAGCATGTACAGTCAATTAATTTATGACAAAGGAGCCAAGCACATACAATGGGGAAAGAACAGTCTCTTCAGTAAATGGTGTTGGGAAGATTGGATAGCCATTTGTAAAAGAATGAAACTTGAACACCATCTTACAACATTCACAAAAATTAACCCCAAATGGATTTAAGACTTGAATGTAAAACCTGAAACCTTAAAACTCCTAGATGACAACATAGGCAGTAAGCTCTTTGACATAAGTCTTGGCAATGATTTTTTAAAAATCTGACACCAAAAGCAAAAGCAACATAAGGAAAAATAAACAAGTAGAACGACATTAAAATAAAAAACTAGACAGCAAAGGAAACTAACAACAAAATGAAAGACAACCTTTGAATAGGAGAAAATATTTGCAAAGCATATATATCTGATAAGAGGCTAATATCCAAAATGTAAGAAGAATTCATACAACTCAACAGCAAAAGAAGGAAGGAAGGAAGGAAGGAAGGAAGGAAGGAAGGAAGGAAGGAAGGAAGGAAGGAAGGAAGGAAGGATCCTCTTAAAAACTGGGCAGAAGATCTAAATAGACATTTTTTCAAAGAAGACATACAGATGGGCAACGGGTGTGTGTGTGTGTGTGTGTGTGTATAAAGATGTTCAGCATCATTAATCATCAGGGAAGTACAAATCAAAACCTAAAATGAAGTTATCACTTCACACCTGTGAGAATGGCTATTACCAAAATGACAAGGAGTAACAAATACTGGTTAGGAAGTGGAAAAAAGTTCACTGTTGGTGGGAAAGTAGATTGGTGCAGCCACTATGAAAAACATACGGAAGTTCCTCAAAAAAGTAAAAATAGAACTACGATGTGATCCAGCAATTTTAATCTAGGTATTTATCTGAAGAAAATAAAATCATGAAAGTTATAAGTACCCCCATGTTTATTGCAGCATTACTTACAGTGGCCAAGATAAGGAAACAACCTAAGAGTCCATCAGTGGGGGAATGGATAAAGAAGACATGGTGTATATATACAGTGGAATATTATTTGGCCACACAAAAAAATTAAATCTTATCATTTTCCTATGTCGACTATACTTAAATAAAAAACAAAAAATCAGCCTTTAAAAAAAAGTGGGGGAAATCCTGCCATCTGTGACCACGTGAATGGACCTCAAGGGCATTGTGCTAAGTGAAATAAGTCAGACAAAGAAAGACAAACACCACATGATCTCTCTTATATGTGGAATCTTTTTTAAAAGAAGCTCAAAACAGAAATTAACAGTTGCCAGAAGCAGGGAGTAGGGGTAGGAGAAATGAGTGAAGGAGGTCAAAATGTTGAAAAAAGCTGTCTTTAAAAAGGCAGTTTATCTTTAAAATATCTTTATATATGTATATAAAATCTCACCTTTTGAGTACATGTCATTTTATATTCTATGTGACAAAATGGTACGTACACATAAAGGACTTCTGCTGCATGCCAAAGTATGGTATTTTTCTCTAGGTAAGGCACTTTTGCAATTAAGTTGCAAGTTGACCTAGCCAGTTTTTTTATATGGAATGTCATTTTTACTTGAAAGTACCACTAAAAGTATAGGTATTCAGAGTTGGGTATTTGGCAGACATTTTCTTAAAAGTAAATGAAATGAGCCTGTTACTCCAAGGAAAACAATCGACACTATTTGTTATTAATGATAAAATATGACCTTTCAAGCAAACATTGTAATTTTAGAAAATTTGTATCCCCCCCCCCATTAGTTTGACAGCCTGCCAATACATAAAGGATTTTCTGATGAGCTCAGAGGCAATATCCGCAAATATGACTTTTGTGTATTAATGGAATGTGTCAGTATTTGAAAGAGCTGTACAACTCAGTGAACCAGTATTTTCCAAATGACTAATATATGTTAAAAATCATGCATGGGTAGAAGAAGCATTCAAAGTACTAGACAGACCAATGGATTATAATGTAACAGAGTACAAAAAATTCATCGATATACTTTCAGATTCCACGTTGCCACTAACCTTTAAGAACTATCATTTGTTCAGTTTTGGTGTCATATCAGAGAATAACCACAATTATCTGAAAAGAATACTATATAAAATCTGTGTGAGGCCAGTTTTCTTTATATAGTTCAACACATTTCACCAACAGATTGAATGCAGAAACAGACATAAGAATCTAGCAGTCTTGGGGCGCCTGGGTGGCACAGTCATTAAGCGTCTGCCTTCAGCTCAGGGCGTAATCCCAGCGTTCTGGGATCGAGCCCCATATCAGGCTCCTCCGCTAGGAGCCTGCTTCTTCCTCTCCCACTCCCCCTGCTTGTGTTCCCTCTCTCACTGGCTGTCTCTCTCTGTCAAATAAATAAATAAAATCTTAAAAAAAAAAAAAAAAGAATCTAGCAGTCTTCTATTAAACCAGCCATTGAAGAGATTTACAAAATGTAAATCAATGCCACTGCTCTTTTTTCCCTTTCTTTTGGAAAATCATAGCTATTTTTATTTAAAATATTACATATATTTGTACATAATAAGTTTTTAAGTTTCATTTTAAGCAAGTTAATGCATATCCAATTTTTTCTTTTTAAGTGCTAGTATAGTGAATATCAGTACATATATTCCACATCAGAGCTCGTTGGGGTCTTCAGTTTTTTGTTAATCTTTTTATTTTGAGATAATTAACAGTTGTAATAAATAATTCAGAGAGATCTCATGTACCCTTTACCTAGTTTCCCCTAATGGTAACACCTTGCAGAGATACAGTACAGTATTGCAAAGGGAATATTGACATCAATGCCATCCACCTATCTTGTTAAGATTTCTCCCATTTTACTTGTGCTCACTTGTGTATGTTTCTCTCTGTGTGTGTGTATGTGTGTGTGTTTAATTCTGTGCGATTTGATCACATGTGTAGGCTTGGGTTGTTTACCACACAGTCAAAATACAGTACATCTCCATTGCTATAAGGATCCCTTGTGTTGCCCTTTCTAACCATACTCAAACCCTCTACCTCCCACCAGAACACATCTGTGTGTCTCTAATTTTGTCATTTCAAAATCATTGGTGATTCCTTTTTTTTTTTTTAGATTTTATTTATTTATTTATTTATTTATTTATTTGAGAGCGTGCACAAGCAGGGGGAGGAGCAGAGACGGAGGGAAAAAGAATCTCAAGCCAACTCCCCACTGAGCCACCCAGGCAACCCTCAATCATTAGCTGTTTTAAACAAGTTAATTAGTACATATTAGAATCTTTCACTTCTAATTTCTAATACAGTAAATGCTAGTTGATAAAGCCTACATAAATAAAAGCTCTGTAAGGTTCTCTTTTTAAGACTATAAAGGTTTCCCAAGACCAAATATTTAAAAACAGCTGACTTGAAGCAGGGAGAATCATTCCCATTTCTCCTTCCCAAGCTACTACAGAACAAGATGTGGTTTGTGATGTCTTAATTTAGAATTCTCATGTTTTCTCATAGGACCATCAATATGAATGATGATTAGGTTCTTTAGTACAATTTGGTCCATCCATGATATAGGTTAAATTAAGACTTTTCTACTGACATCTGTGATTCTGAATGATTCAGAAAAAAGACTTAAGCTTTCTGTTGTATTCACCTTATTTTGTCTGTGGGTTATTTTTGTTTGTTTAGTTTTGTTTTGTTTAAGATTTTATGTATTCATTTGAGACAGAGCACGAGTAGTGGGGAGAGGCAGCAGGAGAGGGAGAAGCAATCTCTCCGCTGAGCGGGGACCCTGACGTGGGGCTTGATTCCAAGACCCAGACATCATGACCTGAGCTGAAGGCAGACACTCAACTATCTGAACCACCCAGGCGCCCCTTATTTTTTGTTTATTTTCTTGTTTGTTTTTATATCCTATGGGGTTAGAGAATGGAGTATAGATGACAAGCTCCAGCCCTGACTTTTTAGGAAATGAGAAAGGAAGGAAGAATTGTGTTTAGGAGAGGAAGTAGTTGCAGCCAAAGAATGAATTTTTCTCATTCTTTATTCTTGAAAAGCTAATTCTAGTGCTTCCCTTGGAACAATACAGGAATGGGAGGGATCATCAACCTTCTGTGGAAGAAAAAAAAATAGAGGTAGTACTTAGGTCCCTATCATCACTCATCAGCTGCAAAATTAATAGCTTTGCTGAAGGAAAAATGTGGTGAATTTCAAGCAGGCAGGCATAAGATTATGCTGTGAGAAGACTTAGAAGAGCAGAATAGATGCTTCTCTCAACAAAAAACTTTTGCCACTGTAATGGACACTGCCATGTGATTTGTGTTATGCATTGATTTCATTTATGAGATTTTCTTCCTTTGTTAAATTTCCAGAATAATATATCCATTCCCACACACTGGGAAGTTAGGCTTGAATTTTAGGGTCATGTGATCTGCTATGTCTTCTTTACCAGAAGTGGCCTTTTGGATTTGAGCCTGAGATTCGATAGGGATCATTGCAGGAGACCTCCCTATGGCTAGTCTTGCAGTCTTCAGATTATATGTTCACTTGCACTTGCATTTTCTAGTACAAACTGGAGCAGCCTTCACTGCTGACCTCAGCCAGGCTGATTGGTTAAAATTGAGTGCTAAAGTAAGTCGTCTGTGAATAGCAGAATATGCAGCTTCAAAGAACTATTTGATGACTGGTTGTGGTGCCAGCTACCTTGTCTTTCTTCACTTTTCTTCACTTTTTCCTCCTTGCCTTCTGCTACAAGATGTCTTGGAAATTAACCAGAGTTACAATCAAATTCTTTTTCAAAGCAAGCTTAAGTGAAATCTGGAAGCTCAGCAGACCCGCAGTCTATGCTTTCTTTTTCCTTCTTCCTTCCAACAGTCTGGGTCAAAGAGTGTTTGAAAAGGGGATGATTTCCTCCTTCACTAATACTTAAATGTTGTGTTGTTTTGTGATTTACTTGGAATGTTCTGTTATATTCTGTTAAGAGCTTTGTGGAAAGGAGGAATTCAGATTTCTCTTTCCATCCTCAGTTACTTTGTGATTTCTACCTTCTAGGCTCTTGCAAATAAGCAGTTACTGATCTTCCAGGATAAGCAAAGATAATCTTTAATTATTAAAAAAATACAGTAAATTTATTTTATCTCAAAGTGTCAGTCAACAGGAGGCAGTTCAAATAGCTGAGGTTTTTTTTCCTCTGTATTTTAATTTGAGAGACAAATAACATAATAAATTGATAAATAGGGGTTGCCTGGGTGGCTCAGCAGTTGAGCATCTGACTCTTGATTTCGTCTCAGGTCATGATCTTGCAGTCATGGGATCAAGCGCCCCTCCGCCCCCATTGCCCTGTCAGGCTCCCTGCTCACCATGCAGTCTGCTTGGGATTCTTTCCCTCTGCCCCTCCCCACCATGCTCTCTGTCTAAAAAAAATAAAACTGATAAGTGGAATTTTAAATAAATACCAGTTCTTTTTAATAACCCACCATAGGGGCACCTGAGTAGCTCAGTTGGTTAAGCATTGGATTCTTGATTTCCACTCAGTCATGATCTCAGGGTCTTGAGATTGAGCCCCATGTTGGGCTCCATGCTGAGTGTGGAACCTGTTCAGGATTCTCTCCCTCTCCCCCACATTTGCGTGCTCTCCCAAAAACAAAACAAAACCACAATAAAAATGTTGTAAACCAAGTTTTTTAGGGGAGTACTTATATGTTTATCCATGAATCAGGAATCTAGATTATTGTTAGTATTGCTGATGCTGAGTCACTATAAAATCTTGAAGGACCTTTGGAATTATCAAAGAAAGAGAACATATTATTAATATAGTATTCAGTATATTTGATGACATTCTACTTTCTGTATAATCTTATTCAATCATTCTGAATAAATCTGAACATTTATCTAACCATTATCTTCAATTATCTTTCAGTCTTGGATAAAGGGAGTTTCTTAGAGTTACCGCGGGTATCAGTGGAACCATCTTTCTCTCTGCCTTTGACTGTGAAGGTGAAGGTATCAGACTCATATTTGTGAAGGGCAGGGGGAAAGATCTGTCCCAAATATTTCTTCGCTGTACTTTCTATCCCCGAAATTATGTTGCAGCCTTGAAATTTTTCTTCCATCAGTTCCTCTCATGTGTGGGAGGCAGCTGAAGTCAGTGTATAATTACTTTTTGAGGGGAGATTAATGGCTCTGGCCTTTCTTTATTCTTTCCAGGTCTCATTTCTGCATCACCTGCCTATCAGCACTTAGATCTCTAATAGGTGTTATTAAGAGTGATATCTAAAGGTGAATTGAAAAGAAGTATCATTAAAAGATAAAGGGCATGACTGTTGGGAAACTTAAGATATTTCCATCTTTAAATTCTCTCTTTTCAGGTTTTTCTTTTGTTTTGTTGTTTATCTCTCCATTCACTGAGTCCCAGGAGCCGCCCCCCCTCCCCAACCAACACTTTAGCATTTCAGAGGCAGAGAATTGGCCCGGCTTTTATTGTTGTTGTAGCTGTTAAGGTATTTAATGACCTTAACTTTTTATATGCCTGTTACTCAATTTTCCCTGCTGGCTCCAGTCTCCTGACAATTCCTGCTCTTGCATCCTAGGTATATGGGAAAGGTGGCAAAGTAAGTCCTTTTCTGATTTTTATCCTCTCCTGGAGAGTGGTAAATGAAGCTGTGTTTGTTCCAGTGAATAGTAGAATATGAAATCCCATAAAGCCACCTAGGTTATTAGATGAATATCACAGAGCTGCTTATTATGCGCTATGGCTTAATGTAGATTATAGATGTGACCAAACGGTAATTAGCAGAGCTAGAGCTGTAATTAAACATTATTGTGCTACTCTGTGATTTCTCCTCTGATTTCTGTTGCAAAGTAGGAAACTGAATAGTTCCAAACCATAGGTGTATTTCTTTACTTCTTCCTACCCACCAAAATCTCTTTTAATTAACTGACTAAATAAATTCATCTTCACACAAACAGAGATCTGAATTGTACTTAGTACCTCTGATTAGTAAGAGTAGTTTGGTGCATATACATGTTAATCGGCTCTTTGTATATTCTGTTTTTCTAACTAATCATTTCTGCTAAGTCCCTTCTCTATATGTATTCTGTAGCAGGGTTTAATCTGGCAAACAATGCAACAAGGGTGTCTCCTACTTACATCTTAGATGTTTTCTGGGTCTGTCAGTACAGAACTGGGGGCTTGGCTTTATTTACAGTGTTAGTGGTAACACTTCCCTTCTTTCTTCCCTTCTTCTTGGCCTCCCAGAGGCACTGAATAACCTAGCAGGAAATGAAACCACTTCTAGAATACAGCTGCCCTTGATGGCTGAGAGAGAGAGAAAAAAAGAGAGAGAAAGAGTGTGTGTGTGTGTGTGTGTGAGAGAGAGAGAGAGAGGGAGAGAGAGAGAGAGAGAGAGAGAGACTCCCTGGGGACTTACCTCCTTCTGTGTTTAGGATTGCTGCCTCAGTGATGGAACAGATTAACAACAGGACATGCTTAAGCAAGACAGTCAGAAAGTTCAGAGGAGTGACCTAAAGATTCAGGCTAATCTGTGTCCAAGAAAGAGGACCTTGCGGGAATTTCTCTTGCTAGGAGAAGGATGATACAGAAAAGACAACAAACTACAAGCAAAGGAAACACACATACTGACTGTGAAATTGTTTTTGTCTCAGTTCTTCCCCAGGAGAAAAAAAAAAGAAAAACAGACATGAGGCCTAGGGTAAAGATGATCTGTGTACTCTGTCTCTAATATTCTTTTTAGTAATTCTTGAGGGTAAAATCTCCAGGAAATTTTCTTTCTAAAGAGTTATGAGCTACCTTCTTGAAGCATTCCTGAAAGGGCTTGATGGTTAGACCCAGATTCCGGCCATACACAGGGGTAGTAGAGAGTTGAGCTTACTTTTTCTGTGTTTTTACTTTCAAATTTGTGCATAGAAATTTTACAGGTGTTTCAGGGATTACCACATCCCAAGAAGGTTGCCAAATTAAATGATCAATGCCTGATTTTCAGAAGTGCAAAAAGAAAGCAAAGATGCCTTTGGCATTGACCCTGATGCAGAAAATTCATTATACAGGCTTTGACTTTCATTTTATGAAAGAGGTGAAGTTAGAGAAGTACAGGGTTGGGGGGGCGGGGGGAGGTGGGTGCGTGACAACAAGCAGGTAAGGATAATGTTTTGGCAGCCTCTCAGGGACCAGAATTCATCAGAATCCGTGTTCTAGCAATTCAGTGGACTCTGACAGTGATGATTCACAAATAGCAGTGACTTCTAAGCCAAGAAGGGAGAGCTAACTGAGGAGAGTAGAGGCAATACCCAGATCTCAGCTTCTAGAGTAGTACTGAGACCAGGAGTGTGTGTGGCAGAGGGGGGGAATGTATGTGTTAAGAGAAGGGAGGTGGATTATAGGTTGAGCGGTGGTCATTCAGTAAAACCAGAGTTCTGTTGGAGAACTGTCCAGCAGCTTGGATTATGGATGCAATAGTGGCTCTCTGGATATAGGTCCATTGAAGGAATACATTCAAACTGGACTAAAAAAATCCTTTGTGGGGCACCTGGGTATCTCAGTCAGTTGAGTGTTTGACTCTTGATTTCAGCTTAGGTCATGATCTCGGGGTAGGGCTCTGGGCTTGGTGGGGGGGGAGTCTACTTGAGAATTTTTCCCTCTGCCCCTCCCCCACTCACTTGTGCTTGCTCACTCTCAAAATAAATAAATCTTTTTAAAAAGTCTTTCACGGGGGCGCCTGGGTGGCACAGCGGTTAAGCGTCTGCCTTCAGCTCAGGGCGTGATCCCGGCGATCTGGGATGGAGCCCCACATCAGGCTCTCCTGCTGTGAGCCTGCTTCTTCCTCTCCCACTCCCCCTGCTTGTGTTCCCTCTCTCGCTGGCTGTCTCTATCTCTGTCGAATAAATAAATAAAATCTTATAAAAAAAAAAAGAAAAAAGTCTTTCACAAGGGGAAGAAAGTCACTGTCCTTACTCTCATTTTCTGGGTCTGTTGATTGGTATCATACTTAATCTTCAGGGAAGACTAGTCAGTGTGTAAATTGAGTGCTTTTGCATATGCAGGACACTGTTCAGTTAGGATCTGGGCACTACAGACTCAGTACTTTCATCAGTCTGATAAATGCTAGGATTTAAAGAGTTAAGGTATTATTACCCTCTTTATTACAATTTTTAATTCTGGGTATTTTGAATTTTTGGTTTCTAGGTAATTGCATTCTTGTGAGAGGTTCTAGTTTTAGAGGTAGATTGCTGGTTCTTGTGTTCACCTATTTCTGTCTCTGTGTGTGTAATCAACTTCATCTGCAGACTGCCATGAATTGGCTTCTAGATAGTAACAGCACCTGCTGTTTCTTAAAGTTAATTTGATGTTGGATTCATGCTCCAAAATGCCATTCTCATTAACCGGTAGCTGTTGTAATCTCTAAGGGTTAGAAACCCCTATCAGGTTGCTCCTAGCCCTCCCGTAACTTTTAAGTAGATGTCCTTTTAGCTAAAGATGAATTAAAGCTCTAGTCTTCTTGAAGTGACATTTCTACGATCTGGATATTTTCTCCCCTTCTTTATAGCTATCCATATTCTTGGATTTTATACATGTATTATTTGTCAAACGATAGATTAGTGGGAAACACAGCGGTGGCAGTAGAACATGCCTTAGAAGCCTTTTCTTTTTCATCAGTCTGTTTGCTTTAATACTGTTGAAATCTGGACCTGGTTCTCTATCACTAGAGATTTTTAAATGAGACAGGATTTTTTTTAACTTTTCTTTTTATTATTAACATATAATGTATTATTTGTTCCAGGGGTACAGGTCTGTGATTCATCAGTCTTACACGATGCACAGAACTCACCACAACACATACCCTCCCGAATGTCCATCACCCAGCCACCCCATCCCTCCCAACGCCCTCTACTCCAGATTAAAAGTCTCTTATGTGTTTGTCTCCCTCTCTGGTTTCTTCTTGTTTCATTTTTTCCTCCCTTCCCCTATGATCCTCTTCCTTGTTTCTCAAATTCCACATATCAGTGAGATCATATGATAATTGTCTTTCTCTGATTAACTTATTTCACTTAGCATAATACCCTCTAATATTATGTCTAGTACCCATGTCATTGCAAATGGTAAGATTTCATTTTGATGGCTGCATAATATTCCTCTGTGTGTGTGTGTGTGTGTGTGTGTGTGTGTGTGTGTGTACATCACATCTTCTTTATCCATTCTTCTGTCGATGGACATCTCGGCTCTTTCCATAGTTTGGCTATTGTGGACATTGCTGCTATAAACATTGGGGTGCAGGGGTCCCTTCAGATCACTACTTTTGTATCCTTGGGTTAAATACCCAGTAGTGCAATTGCTGGGTTATAGGGTAGCTCTATTTTCAACTTTTTAAGGAACCTCCATGCTGTTTTCCAGAGTGGCTGCACCAGCTTGCATTCCCACCAACAGTGTAGGAGGGTTCCGTTTTCTCCGTATTCTCGCCAACATCTGTTGTTTCCTGACTTGTTAATTTTAGCCATTCTGACTGGTGTGAGGTGGTATCTCGTTGTGGTTTTGATTTGTACTTCCCTGATGCCGAGTGATGGTGAGCACTTTTTCATGTGTCTGTTGGCCATTTTTATGTCTTCTTTGCAGAAATGTCTGTTCCTGTCTTTTGCCCATTTCTTGATTGGATTATTTGTTCCTTGGGTGTTGAGTTTGATAAGTTCTTTATAGATTTTGGATACTAGCCCTTTATCTGATATGTCATTTGCAAATATCTTCTCCCATTCTGTCAGTTTTCTTTTGGTTTTGTTGACTGTTTCCTTTGCTGTGCAAAAGCTTTTTATCTTTATGAAGTCCCAATAGTTCATTTTTGCCCTTGCTTTCCCTTGCCTTTGGCGATGTATCCAGGAAGGAGTTGCTGCGACCGAGGTCAAAGAGGTTGCTGCCTGTATTCTCCTCAAGGATTTTGATGGATTCCTGTCTCACATTCAGGTCTTTCATCCATTTTGAGTCTGTTTTTGTGTATGGTGTAAGGAAACGGTCCAGTTTCATTCTTCTGCATGTGGCTGTCCAATTTTTCCAACACCATTTGTTGAAGAGACTGCCTTTTTTCCATTGGATATTCTTTCCTGCTTTGTCGAAGATTAGTTGACCATAGAGTTGAGAGTCCATTTCTGAGTTCTCTGTTCTGTTCCATTGATCTATGTGTCTGTTTTTGTGCCAGTACCATACTCTCTTGATGATTACAGCTTTGTAATAGAGCTTGAAGTCTGGAATTATGATGCCACCAGTTTTGGTTTTCTTTTTCAACATTCCTCTGGCTATTCGGGGTCTTTTCTGGTTCCATACAAATTTTAGGATTATTTGTTCCATTTCTGTGAAAATAAAGTTGATAGTATTTTGATAGGGATTGCATTGAATGTGTAGATTGCTCTAAGTAGCATAGACATTTTTGCAATATTTGTTCTTCCAATCCATGAGCATGGAACATTTTTCCATTTCTTTGTGTCTTCTCAATTTCTTTCATGAGTTTCAATTTCTTTCATAGTTTTCTGAGTACAGATCCTTTGTCTCTTGGTTAGATTTATTCCTAGGTATCTTATGGTTTTGGGTGCAATTGTAAATGGGATCGACTCCTTAATTTCTCTTTCTTCGAGACAGGATTTTTAAATACACTTTTAGCTAAGCACAGTTTATGAGGAAGATCATTAATAAGAAATAGAGCTTCTCCTACCACAGGGTGCACTCATATAAACCACTAGATTTGTAGTGGTATCACGAGCTGGAACTTGAAAGGAAGGACCAAAGTCTTATATTTTAGAGCCTTCCACACTGGCAGGAAAGAATGTAGGACTAGATTAAATATAGAGAAGGTATTTCCTCTAAATGTTCTCTCTGCAACTCAGCTATTCCTTTTCTTCCCTCACAGATGGAGTCCCCTGTCTCTACACCAGCAGTGCTGCCACTGCACCTTTTGGTACCAGTGGTCAGTAATGACATCTCATCCCCCTGTGAGCAGATCATGGTTCGTACCCGATCAGTTGGGGTCAACACATGTGATGTGGCTCTAGCTACAGAGCCTGAGTGCCTGGGCCCCTGTGAACCTGGGACAAGCGTCAACCTCGAGGGCATTGTGTGGCAGGAAACAGAAGACGGTAAGTGCTATGCGTGACTGTCCCATCCCTTCTTAACCTGCTTCTGCCAACATGGGCTTATCGTTGTAAATAACACCAAGTATTTATTAGGAGTCTCAAGTGACCATAGTCTGCTTGTGATACCTATCCAGAGGATCGCAGCAAACTTCTTAGTAAAATCGTCCAGCTTCTCAAAATTGCCACTTTTTAAAATTAATTATCTCCCCTTCATATCATTCAACAATGTTGGCCCTGGTATTTAAGCAGTTGTTTGGTAAGTGCTAGCCAGGTAATTCAAACTGTGTCTATACTCTCCATATTCCTCTTTATCATTTTATATGGGAGAATTTGAATGTAAATGAACTTTTGGGTCAGACTTGAAGAGAAAAAAGTAATGAAAGGACAGCTGTGGGAGTCAAGGAAATGGAAAACAGTCACTCTTAAATTGACTTAGTGTTGGCTCATTGAATATGCAACTCTTGCATTTTTAACACCTGGAGGTGCAGCCAGCTCCTTCCCACTGGTTGCCTCATTGCCCAACCACCCACGCCACTTCATGCATCTGTCACTTAGTACAGATTTTATAGGCCTAGGCAACAGGGGAAATGTTTACATGGTCTTGTTCTCAGGCATCCACTAAGCAGTTGGCTCACTGTAGGGTGCTTCTGCCCGAGGCTACCATCCAGGCTTCTTGTACGTTGCATTTGCCCCTGAGAACAGAATCTCTTCTATTTTGGAAGTTCATAAACCTGAAAAAATAGGGGTGTAAAGGGACTTAACCAGGTATTTCTGATCCCTTGGTACCATCTGTGGCAATTCGATTGCAGCGTATACATTCTTTTTATGAAGAATCCAAGTTCTTGTTAAAGTATGTGTGGTTTAGAGAGGCTGGGCCTCAGGGTCCCATCAGGTCTCTGCATCAGTAACCAGACTTTCAAAGCATCCCCACTCTGGAGTTTAGAGGCCCAGAGGAACACAGCTCATTATCTCTAATTATCATAAGCTATTTTGTCAGTTTGCCCATGGAAATTCAGGCGTTTCATTGTGGTCATTCAAATCATAGTCTGTTCTTCTGAATGTTTTGTTGTGATTCAGTATTTATTTAAAGTCTACCATGCAGTAGGCATTGAGGTGATACATGTTAAGAATTCTGTGTTTTTAGCTTTCTCATTGTTAAACAGCAATATAGTAAAGCTTCAGCTTTCAGAATAACATTGCTGATGAGGCTTTATTGTGTGCCTGAGACCATAATGCAAAAAAATAAATAAATAAATAATTTTTAAAAAATCCTATTGTGTTAGAAATCAATGCAGAGACAATGGAGAAAGAAGTTGACCCTAGAGGTTGATTCTGGGTGTGTAATGTATTCAGTATACAATCTGGAAATCACAAGTGACTATCTCTAATTTTATTTTATTTTAATTTTATTTTATTTTATTTTATTTTATTTTATTTTATTATTTTTAAAGATTTTATTTATTTATTTGACAGAGAGAGACAGCCAGCGAGAGAGGGAACACAAGCAGGGGGAGTGGGAGAGGAAGAAGCAGGCTCCTAGCAGAGAAGCCTGATGTGGGGCTCAATCCCAGAACGCCGGGATCACGCCCTGAGCTGAAGGCAGACGCTTAACCGCTGTGCCACCCAGGCGCCCCTATCTCTAATTTTAAAAATGTCATCTGCCTATGGCCAAACATCTAAACAGCCACAGAGTCTGTTGGAATGACAAACATGTCCAGACCACAGTTCTGTGACACCAAGCAACCTTTGGGGCCTATTACCTCAATATATTGAAGATAGAAGACATCAGTTTCCTGCCTATTTTTCTATCCATCTTTATGATGGTGACTTTTCTCCAAGGGCAGGATGCTTTTCATATATGTGAACCTGATGAAAACTTTGCAGGAAAGTGAGGCTAACCCTCTCACTCTCCTGAGAACAATGGATACTTTTTTAATCTAAGCATCCCTGTTCTCCCTTCCTGTCAAGGGGATGTTAGCACACACAAAAAAATTTTTTAATTATTTCCTCTGAAAAGCTCTCTGGTTGTACCTGGCAGCTTATTACCAAGTTCCCCTGTTGCACATTTAGAATGTACCCTGCATTTTTTTTTTTAAGATTTTATTTATTTATTTGACAGAGAGACAGCCAGCGAGAGTGAGAACACAAGCAGGGGGAGTGGGAGAGGAAGAAGCAGGCTCCCGGCAGAGGAGCCTGATGTGGGGCTCGATCCCAGAATGCCAGGATCACGCCCTGAGCCGAAGGCAGACGCTTAACTGCTGTGCCACCCAGGCGCCCCGGAATGTACCCTGCATTTTATTTCACAATAGTTATCACAGTTCATAATGTTATATAATTCTATTTTTCTAATACCATCTATCTCTTGCACTGTCTTAGAATTCTTTGAGCTCAGAGACTCTCTTTTGCTCAACATTGAATATATCTAATGGTTAACATTTGGCATCTATAGTAGGCCCTCAAAAATGTTTGAATGAATGAATGCTTATATCTAGTCCTTGTCATTTCTAGATCTATGTTAACATATACCTAATGGATATTGTAGTATTGTTTGAACTTAGAAACCATATCAAATACTTTACAAAATTCTAGACCTTCTCGTTTGAAACTCATAATAAATATTGTCACCAGGTAGTGAGATCACTCTATTTATATCTGTAAGATTTTTAGGTCTCCTCCTTTTAATACCATATTTTTTCCCACTTACTATATTGTGTTTCAGGGCTTAATACCTCTCCTCTTTCTTTTTCATTCATCACAAGGGAAAGAGAACTGTTCTGCAATTATACACTGTACTCTGCTTTCTCGCCCTCCCAGAGGGCCTTCACCTGAACCGTCAGTTGGCAAAGGTCTGAATTGGGATCAGAGTTGGTTTACATTCCTTTTCATCTTCAGGTGACAGAGATTTCCTGCAAAGATCATTCTCTGCAGATCTCTAAGATCTAGCATACTGAGTCAGTCCTCAAGTTAATAATAAGAACTATATACAGATACTTTAGAAAAAAAAAATCCTTCAGCCTTCTAGGCTTTTTGTCTGCCACCCGACTCTTTGTACTTCTGTCTGTCTCTTTGCCCGGCAAACTACTATCTTCAAATGGAAAAATCCTTAGAGCTTAGAGAGAAGCTGTGAATGCTTGGCCTCTGAGGGAAATGGAAGATCATGAGGTCCTTGTAGAACTGAGCCACCTTGCTGAGAACAGGTGTAGGGGTCAGGGCCTCAATTCTTCCTGGTTTCTTTGCCTGCCTATCCTGCAGTGTGCTTCTTTCTTCCCTATCTCAGTGCAGACCTTGCCTTGGAGACATTTTTAAATTCCTGCAGATTCCATCTCTTTTTAGGCTGCTCATAATTCAGCCAGCACTGCAAAGATCCTCCTTGACTAGGCTCCACCTTAGGACTTTTAAGACCCAAGTGTAACTTGAAATGTTTTCTTTGGTTTTTTTTTGAGACTTAGCACTTATGCAGAGGTCTGATTCCACCTGATTTCATTTTGTCCCACCTCAGTTCAAATAAAAATAACAGGGGCACCTGGGTGGGTCAGTTGGTTAAGTGTCCAACTCTTGGTCTCATCTCAGCTCAGGTCTTGGTCTCAGGGTCGTGAGTTCACACCCCACATTGGCCTCTATGCTGGGCATGGAACCTACTTTAAAACAAACAAACAAACAAACAAAAAAATCGAAATAACAGATCCCAAATCCATTCCTAGTTCTCGGGGCTTACTTTAACCCAGGATCTTGGAAACAATATATAAGAATCCTTAAGGCAGACCATATTCTTTTGCTGAGGCAAAATTGCTTCCTGGCCTCTATGGTGTTTTTAAGAAAGGCAAGGCTGTCTTTAAGAATTCCGGGAGATGCTATAGGTTTTCCTTTTTTAAGTAGTCACACTAAGTGTAGCACTACTTTATCAAGTGCGCTTTCTGGAGGAATCTGTGGTATAGTGGAAAGAGCACTGGAGTGAAAAACAGGACAGCCGTATACTAGTTGACTATTGCACCTTGAAAATGAAGAGGTTCATATAGCAAAACTAAAAAATATTAATATCAATGATGAAATTTCATTATACACTTGTTATATAGAGTTGTTTTCTCAGAAAAATGAAACTACTCACCTTGCCAGTCTCCCATTCAGAAGATCTCCACCCACACTTTTCAACTTCTGATCCTACTCTGACAAGTGGAAGAATTCACAAAACCCAGTTGCTTTTGATGCAAGTATATGCTGACTGACGTAAGCTGAGCTCGCCGTACTGCTTAGCAATCCCTTCATCACCCTTATTACGTTCACATTTCCCACTACTTAACCTCATTTTCAAGATTCATTAGCCCAATTCATTCTCTCTTCATGCTCTTAAGCAAATAGGATCAAAGACACCTGCCTATAAACCCTCCCAGCTTCCCTCCTCTTTCTTAAAATGTATTTTTATGTCGTATTATTTCCCTTTTCTCTCCTTATTCTGAAGATTCTTTAAGACTTTATACCATGAATTTTATCTGCTCTTCGTCATCTTCATTCTTTCCCCTTCTGTTTAAACTCCCTCTGCAACAGTTACTTAGAGTGAGTATTTTCCTCATCCTGGCTACCCTTTTGAACTATTGACTTCTTTTCTTTTCTTCACTACTTGCTATTGCTGTTTACAATCTTTTTTTACCTACTCAGTGTCATGTACCGTCTTGCCGTCAGATTTCTTCTGCCACCATTTGACTGAAATGATCGCATACCAATGATCATCTGTTTTCCAAAGGTCTTTTCTCAGTCTGCCCTAGACTTTTAGAAGCCCTACTATTTCTCTACTCTTGAAACTCACCTCTCTTGTCATTATCATATCTCTCAAAAATCTCATTTCTCTTTTTGACTGGTTATTCTCTGTTTTGTGTCAATCACTCTTCCTCCTTGTTTTTATTTAGTCAGAAGTTCCAGAAGGGTTTTAGGATGCTGAAATATTTGTCAGTTCTGTTCTTTTGGCCTTTAGGGAGGGACTGTGGCAACTGGTGTCCCACTCCTTTCCCCCAGACAAATAGCCTTATCCACAATATATTTTTTTCACATACTGTTATGCCATAGTGGTGAAAGTTGAGAAAACATTGAGTTAAATGGGAATTGGCTGCTACGAACAGAAGATGAAGTATTAATAATTTAATATAAAAACATTCTGAAGGTAGGCAGTCCAAGGCTGGTATGATGACTTCTAATGTAATCAGTGTTCCAGGCTCCTTAAAGTTACCTCTTCATTGCAAAATTGCTAATGTAGCTCTAGACATCACATTTACTTTCCAGTCTTGAAAATGAAGGAGAAGCATAAAGTAGCTTGAGCTTGCCACCTAATCTGTTTACCTTTAACAAGCTTTCCCAGAAGCCAGATATAAGACTTCTGCCTACATCTCATTGGCTACCCCTTCTGCAAGGGAGACAAGGAAACGTCATGTTTTAACTGGATACATTATTTACCCACACAAAATACAGTCATATTAAGGAGGAAGGGGAAGCAGCCTGCTCTGCTGCTCTTCTTTGCATAACCTTCATACGTCATAACTCCCAGAAGTCATTGCTTCAGCAGCCTTCTTTTAGTAAGTGCTGTCTCTTATATTCATGGCTTTTCATCTGTCTCCCTTGTATGAACAGTCCCCAGATCTTTATCTCTAGACTTGACCTTTTGCCTAATCCCATTTTATACATCACCAGAAGCTGATTTCTTAAATTCAGAATGTATAAAAAAGAATAATCTTTATTCTGAAATTTTGCTTCTCTTTCTCTCTTCACTATTTCTTTTTATTACACCTACTTTCATTACCTGTATTACCATCCTACCTTTTTTCTAGGCTTAAACCTCCCTAGAGTTATTTCTGACTCTTACTTCTTCATCTTTTTTTTTTTTTAAGTAGGCTCCACACCCAGTGTGGAAGCCAACATTGGCCTTGAAGTCAGGATTCTGAGATCAAGACCTGAGCTGAGATCAAGAGTCGGACATTTAACCCACTGAGCCACCTATTCTTCATCTTTTTGTATCGTTTTTTAGTGGTTACTCTGGGGATTATAATATATGTATTCAACTTTCCATAGTCTACTTAAAATTTGAATTTTTTTGCCACCTCAAGTAGAATGTAGAAATCTTACCACTATTTAAGATCCTTTACCCTCCCTTCTTTATGTTGTTATTGTCTTATGCTCATTGCCAAGAACTGGTAAAATCAAAACAAGAATATTATGAGATGTGAAGATTATATGAAATCCAAATTTTATTGTCCATACATAAAGTTTAATTGGAACCTAGGCACACTCATTTCATGTATTTTCAGCCACTTTGTGCTAGAGTGGCAGAGTATCTATAAAAGAGATCATATGGCCTGCAAAGTCAAAAATATTTACAATCTGGTCTTTTATTTAAAAAGTTTGTAAACTCCTGGTCTTATGTATTACATCTAATACATTGAAAACCCCATCAGACAATCTTTAAAAATTTTTTCCTTTCAGTCATGTGATATATATTTTAAAGACTCAAGAAAATAATTTATTATATTTACCCATATACTTAACATTTCTGTTGTTCTTTCTTCATTCCTGATGTTCCAATCGCCTATTATTTTCCTTCTGTCTGAAGAATCTCTTTGTAATTCTTTTGAAGCAGGTTCACTGGCTATTAATTCTCTGAGAATGTCTTTATTTCACCTTAATTCTAAAAGATGTTTTCTGGATACAGACATCTAGGTTTACATTTCTCTTCTTCTTATACTTTAAAAATGCTCTGTTTCCACTTACAACCTCCATCGTTTCTGAGAAATACATAGTCACTTAAGTCGTTGTTCCCCTATAAGTAATGTGTCACTTTCCTCTATTTGCTTTCAAAGTGTTTCTGTCATTTTCTGCAGTTTATGATGTATGATGTGTCTGATGTGGATTTCTTTGTGTTTATCCTGTTTGGGGCCTTATTTACTTAGCTTCTTGAATCTGTAATTTTGTCTTTTGTCAAATTTTGGGAGTCTTCTGCCATTACTTGTAACATTTTTCTGCTCCACCATCTCTCTCCTGCCCTTTTAGGACTACAGTAACATAAATATAAGCCAGTCCTTATTAGTTTCCACCTAGGATTCCTATGTGTCTTTTCTCCTTTATTAGACTGTAAGATAGCTGAAGCCAGGAATTGCATTTTACATATCATTTTATTTCCCCCAAGAACTAGTTCAGTCTTTATGCAAAAAGTAAAATAACCAGTAAATATTTGATTAATGAAATTGCCTGTGCCTTGTGCCTATGCATTTCAGGTATGTACGTAAAAATGTAATTTTTTGGTAACCTCTCTTGGGTTCATTTGGTATATATTGGCTAAAAATAATGAGGGATTTTGTAATCCTTCCCTCCCTCATTCTTTCTTCCTTCCTGCCTTCCTCCCTTCCCTCCTTTCTCTTTCTCCCTTCCCTTCTTTCTTATGTCTTCTACCACCAATCTTTTGAAATTATAAAAGTCAGAGATAGAACCTTAGGTATTTTCAAAGGAAATGGTTTGACGTTATATTCTGAGGAACTTGAAAGGATGGAGGAACCTCAGAAGCAGTCATAAGAGGAGTATGGGGTGCTGAGTGGGCAGGCCCTGGGCTCTACCTCTGCTACCCAACCAGATGCAACCCAGAATAGTTCTACTTTGGGGTGGTTTATATGTTAAGCTCCTTTGTAAAGCTATTTTTGAAGGGGATTCTTCTGCTAAAAAAAGCTTCGATATCATTTATCTGGGTTCACCTTCCCACTCCAATTGCTCTTATTAACATCTGTGAAATTGGTCTTTTACCAGAATATCAGAAAGACCAAAAAAAAAAAAAAGAAAGACAGAAGTTACAGGGCTATAAGACCATGTTTTTGAAGCTAACGTGAGTACAACTCCCTTGTTTGTCATGAAAAGCTATATGATAAGTTTGGTCCATCTTCCGAAGCTGAATTCCAGCTTAAAGATTTGGTGGGGAGGAGGGAGTTTCAATTTTTGTGTCCATTAAAGGTTTGTCATATATATGCACAAGCAGACATAGAAAGGCTGTGCATCCCTATCTCCACATTTTTTCAACAACTAAGAGTGTCAGGAACTGTTTGAAAATAACTGTTTCAAGAACTAATAGTGTCTTAAAGGCATAGCAGAACAGATATCTGAACTAGTGTCAAGAGAGTTGGATCCCAGAGCAGATTATACCATTAGCTAGTTTGTGTCATCTGGGGTAAGTCTCTTAACTCATCCTGGCTTTAGATTTCTAATTTATGGGGGCTTGGACTAGATCTGCACTGTTTAGTAAAACTTTTTTGGTGGAAATATGCTGTCCAAAATGGTAGTCTAGTCACCTGTGATATGAGTACCCTAAAATGTGGCACATGATACCGAGGATTATTACGTTTAAATGGTCACATGTCACTAGTGGTTTACTGTATTGGACAGCATAGGGGCTAGACGAGCTTTACATTATATATACTCTAAAAGTGTAAAAATATACTGTGAGATAGAAAGAAGAGTAAATGTGTGGAAGGATGAAGAGGGTGGGTAAGTAGCTGACATTTGCACAGACCCAAGGTGACTTCTATGACTCTGGCCCCCGTTACCTGGGAGAACATTTGGCCCTGCTTCAAACTCTGTGGTTGAGCCTTTTGCTTTGGTCTATGGGTTGCAGCTTTCTCATTATCAGAGTAATAGGCAGTGGTTTTGCTTAGCAGGAAGTTCGTTTGCCTGTGGTAGCTCCACTGAGAACCTGCCTCAGCAGTTCTTCATCCTCATCTGATTGCAGATCCCAGCTGCGAGTCTTTATCCTTCTCCCTAAAAAGGAGGGGCTGTCCGTTAATCTTCTTTCATGTAAATGATAACCTTGGTAGTTACCCTTGGTATATTCTGTGTGATTCTGATGTAGGAAAGTATGTGTGTGAACCGTGAAGTATCTAATTTTAGATATTTATACTGGAAAGTTACACTGGTTCTCAGCTTCTGGTTTTTCTATTTCCTTGGCTATAGTTAACAACCCTTCACTTTCAGTCTTGCCTCACGCAGGACTTACCTGGAGAAGGAGATGGTGCACAGTGACCAAGCTTTCTCCACTGCTTAGCCAGTTGCTTACTAGCCTGACCCCCGGAGAAACAGCTCTGCCAATACCACAGTCATAAAGAGTCTAGCAGCCATTGTCTGGCACCACAGATCTTCATAGCAACAGACCACCACATGGCAACAGCAGCCACACAAAGGAAACATTAGGGAAATCAATACTTACTTTCTCCCACCCCTCCCCCACCCAAAACATCAGCCAACGCATTTTTCCCACCTAGCAGTTTACTCCCAGGGAATGCTTTAGGGCAGTTATGCGTCTATATACCATTGTGGATTATGTTATCTGCCCACTGTCATATACTTAAATCCTGAAGCCCTAAGAAAAAAATTTCAGTTACAGACTTTTTTGAGTTTCATTTCACAAACTGCAAAATAAACTAATCTTCAAGGGAGAGAGATGTCCTTTGTGCACTGACACCCACCACCTCCTTCACCCCAGCAAAGCACAGTGGGTGGTACAGTTGGCCAGACTGTGGACTTGGCAGGTAAGCAAGGTTGCTTCAGATGAGATTCTTCTGTATTTCAGTTGTTACTCTAAGATGGGTTCAGAGACAGACCTATTTTGTTATTAATGTCATCCTTTAACAAATCATTTAGTTCCTGATACTTATGTATGAAACCCAATAAGTGATACCTAGGCAATAAATACAGTCTGGTAGAAACTGGGACTGATCGATCACTAGCCCGTTAATTTAGCTTTGGCATATGATTCCAAGAGGTAAAAGAGATGAGGTCGTTTAACTGGTCTGGGCCATAGTGTCCTCATTTGTAAAATGAGGAGGTTGGACTACATATCTCTGTGGTCCTTCCAGCTGTGATATTTACAGTTCTGTGATCATTTGTGTGGGACAGACAAGAGAACTGTCTTTGTTAATCATTGGTTGTGGTGAGATCTGCTGGAAGATGTTGTTGAACCCTCTGGTCTTGGTGCTTACACTGCTAAAAACAGGTCCTGGCCCTGCCCTGGTTGATAAAGCTGCTGTAACAATGATGGGCAGAAGCTATTAACAAACTTGGCAACCAGCCTTTTCTCCCACAGCAGTAGTTTTCAGACCAGTTCAGGCAGAGCTTTGCTCCCAGGTCGCTGCTGCTGCCTCTTAATGATACCAGTAAGAACTCCCTCTTTCTCTCCTCTCACTCCGTCCCTCAACTGCTTTATGAAACGAGAGGCCGTTCTGCACCTCTTCTGATACTTCATTATCCTATCTCCCTCAGGCTTTACCGAACAAAGAAATCATAGGGCATCAACTTTATAATTTAGGCAGCTGGAGATCATTTCCCCAGGATAGGGGTGGGTAGGTAGCTCATTCCCCCTGGCATGAGGCAGCATTGCTAAATGGCCTGTGTTTTGTCTGCCAGGCTTAGGCTTTGTTAGGCCCATTCAGCCTTCTCTGTATTTGAGTTAAATTATAGTGGCAAACCAAGCCCCTGTACTTTTAGAAGGGTAGGGGTTAGGAAAAAAATGGAAAGTGTATCATTTATAGGCCCTGCTACTTGCTAATTGCTCAAGGAATTTTTGTTTAATCCACTGTCACTGTGCTTACTCCTGCCAGATCCTTTATTTCCCCTAGTTGCTGCCTTCATGGCCTTCTCTATAGCAACAAGCTCTGTGACAAAAAGGCTATGGTGAAAAATTGAGTAGTTCCCCCTCCCACAAGCTGTACTCTATTTTCTGTTTAGTATGTCTTTTAAAAGCCTAAAAGACTGCTATCAAATACTTTTCTACCCCCATTGAACTCAAAATCAAATGAAACTTTTTAACCCTGAACTATGTCGGTGAACAACCTGCCTTCTCCTTCATTCTGATTATGCCCATCTTTTGAAAATTTTCTTGTATCATTCAGTACATTGAAATACTGTGCATATTCCCATTTACCAAGCTCCCCTCTGCTTTTCAGCTTTTAGCCTGCTCCTTAGAATTATTCTATTAAAAACTCTCCCAGAATCAAGTATCAGTATGGAGTAAGAATGGATGAAGAAAGTGGAAACCCTCCCCCGCCACCCCCAAGCTCAGTTGCATTAGATAGTAGACTGGTCCACTACCCTGGAGTTTGGGCAGACCGCCCAAAGTATAGAACTAACCTGCATCTCAGCTGATCCTGGTACTGATCCACAGGAGTCACAAACCCAGGTGTTTTTGTTTTTATGTTAATAGGTCTTACTGAACAATAATAGAACTATGAGTATGGGCACAAATCATAAGCATGCAGGTCATCAAATTTTCAAAGTGAGCTCACTTCGTGGTATTAGTACCTAGGTGAAGAAATGCATTATTACCACAACCCCAGAAGCCCCTTCATTCTTCCCTTCCAATAGTTAACCCCTTCAAAAAAAATCAGTTCTGATTGCCAACATCACAGTGTTCTCCATTTTGAACATTATATAAAGTCATTACAGTGTGTACTTTTTTATGTCTAGCTGTTCAATATTATGCCAGTGAAATTTATCCATGTTATTACATGTAGTGGTACTTTGTTTATTCTCATTATTTTATAGTATTTCATTATGTAAATGTAACACTTTCAGTTGTTGATGAGCATTTGGATTGTTTGCAGTTTGGGGCTATAGTGCAAACTGCTGCTGAAAAAATTGTTGCATGTGTCTTTTGAGGAATATATGTACACAGTCCTATTCTGTATATACTTAGGAGTGGAATTCCTGAGTCCTTAGGTGCACCTGTGGTCAGCTCCAGTAGATATTGCCAGTTTTCAAGTGTCTGAAGCAACTTATACTCGTTCTTCCGATTAGAATCCTGGTTGCTTTGCATCCTTATCAACACCTGACTGACTTGTCTTTTTCATTTTAGCCGTCGTGTTTGGTGTATGTGTGATACTAATTTGCATTTCCATGAAGATCATGAAATTGAGCAAGATATCTTTTCATGTGCTTATTGGCCATTTGGAAATGTTTTATGAAGTGCATGTTGAATCCTTTTAACTTTGGATTGGGTTGTATGTGTTTTTTACAGATTTGCAGGAATTTTTTTGTATATTCTGATTAGGAGTCCTTCATCAGATATGTATGTATTGTTAATGTCTTCTCCTATTTTGTATCTTGCCTTTTCTCTTAATGGTAACTTCGTGAATGGAAGTTCTTCATTTTTATAAAGTCTAGTTTATCTTTTTTTCCTTTATAGTAAGTGCTTTGTGCCCTGTTTATGGAAATTTTGCCTTTACCAAGGTAATGAAGATATTCTCCTATGTATTTTTTCTGAGAACTTTATTTTTTTTAATTTTCATATGTAGATCTACAGTCTATTCTAAGATTGATTTTTGTTTAGGGTATGAGTTGGGAGTCAAGATTCTACTTTTTTCATATGGTTACCTAACTGACCCAGCACCTTACTGAAAAGGCCATCCTTCTCACCCCCACCCTTCTGCACTGCAGTGTCATTTGTCACGTCAGGTGACATAGGTATGCATTTATTTCTGGACCCTGTCTTCTGTTCCACTCTTCCATTTGTCTAGTCTTGTGTTAGTACTACACTGTCTTTTTTTTTTTTTTTAATATTTTACTTATTCATTTGTCAGAGAGAGAGCACCAGGGAGAAGCAGGCTCCCCTCTGAGCAAGGAGCCCGACTCAGGACTTGATCCCAGGACCCTGGGATCATGACCTGAGCTAAAGGTAGACGCTTTACCAACTGAGCCACCCAGGCATCCCAGTACTACGCTGTCTTAATAACTATAGCTTTAAGAGGCTTGGTATCTAGTGCTATAAGTTCTTCAGCTCTCTTGGACTTCTTCAAGATTGCCTTGGGTATTCTTGGCCTTTTGCATTTTCATATAAATATTAGGATCAGTTTGTGAGTTTTTATGAAAAACTGCTGAGATTTTGATTGGGATTACATTAGATCTACAGATAAATTTGGGGGAAACCCAAAGTTTTATTCTTTCATTTAAGCTTGTGTTACTCAGTTGAGGGTGGCGTAGTGGTGCATGAGATCAGAGCAAGTCAATGATATCACTTAGGGAGCTTGTTTAAAAGATAGGTTGACTATCCCTTACTCCTTATGTTCTGAATCAGCGGGCTCAGTATAGAGCTTAGGTATTTATTATGAAACAGCTTCCCAAGGAATTATGATTTGCTACCATCACGACTGTGTTCCACCCACCCTATTTGAGAGCCACTGACCTAGACTATAATCTTGGCTAGCAGCAGTAATTCACCAAGGCTAATCGAAGTAAAATCTGACTGATTTAATCAATACCAGGTCTGCTTTGGAGGCTGTATTTCCTAAGGCTACTATAACAAAGTGCCAAAAACTGGGTAGTTTAAAACAAATTTATTGTCTCACAGTTCTGGAGGCTAGAAGTCAGAAATCAAGGTGTTAGCAGGGCTGTGCTCTCTCTGATGTTTTAGGGAAGAATGTTTCCTTGCCTCTAGCTTCTGGTGTTTGCCAGCAATCCTTGGCATCCCTTGGCTTACAGATGTCATCACTCCAGTCACATGGCTATCTTCTCCCTGTGTGCCTTCACATCTCTTCTTCCCTCTGTGTGTCTGTCAGTGTGTCCAAATTTCCCTTTTATTAGGACACCAGTCATATTGGATTAGAGCCCACTTAAATGACCTCATTTTAACTTGATTGCCTTTGTAAAGACCCTGTTTCCAAATCAGATCACATTCTGAGCTATTAGGGGTTAGGACTTCAATTCAACCAACTGGGGGGTGGGGGACACAATTCAACCCAAAACAAAAGCCATTGAAAATTTCAAAATAATTACTGTCACAGGTTAGAGAGAGGAAGGAAATCCAGAACTGTTTATAATAATGAGACACTGCTTCCCAGAGTCACTGGGCTGAAGATTGTCCACCCTCTGATCTCAACCACTCCACTCTCTACATTACTATCTCCCCTCTTTTTGGCACTGAGAACTACAATGTGGTTTGGTTCTGCTCTGTTAACAAACCTTGAAAATGCCAAGTGGAGGTTACCAGAAAAAAAAAGAGGCTTCAGCAGTTAACCGTTTCTATCAGCCTCTAGCTGAAGAAGGCTGAAAGGAAAAGTGCGTTGTGTAGACTAGCCCCTAGCCATGTTCTTATCCGGGTTCTTCCTGTTAGGCCATAAAGCAGCAAAACCGTGGACAAGTGTGATTCCATCTCAGCCTCAGGCAAGTATTTCTTCAAAGCTGTCCCATTGAGATGATACCATTCTTATTTCCAGTAGCTTTCAGAGAGTGACTCCAGCGGGACAGCTGAGGGCGTGATGACCTCTGCTGAGCTGCCTCGCACTGTGGGTACAGTGTGTGGTTACCTCAGCAAGAAGAAAGGGAGGATGTGAGATTTCAGGGTGTGGTGAGTCAGGCTTTGTTGCACTTATGCGAAGTTTCCATGGTGTGGGAACTTACAGATGGGAGGAAGAATTGTATTAGATCTTTACTGTTCCTCCCCAGCCTCCCCCACGGTCTGTGGGTGGAGTGGCTTACATTTGATAGATGTCCCACTTTGGCCTTTTATCTCCACCCTATACCAGTTCTTCGCCTGCTTATAGTTTTAGCAGTAACAGATCACCTAACCAACTCCCCAAATTGGTACTTGCTTGACAATGGTTTCAGCTGGCACTCTATTATACTTTTGCCTAAAATTCTGTGGAGAGAAAATACCATGGTCATGTGAAAATGGTTCCAGGATGGTGGGTGTTACCTTGTGCTTTCTTGGTTCATTCAGCCCCAAAAAATCCCAGAAATAAGAACTTAGGATTTTTGTTTCCTGTCAATCCCAGAACTGAAGGCAGAAGAAATTGAAGACACGGTTGTTCCCAAATTTTGCTCACATTAGAATGTAGGGGCAGGGATTTAAAGACCTGATGCCCAGGTCTTGTCCAGTTAAGTTAAATCACAGTGTCTGCAGGTGGGAACCAGATGTCAATATTTTTAATCATCTGGGGGTGCATCCCATGTGCACTAAGTTGGGGAACCGCTGTTCCATAAACTTCAAACATTTCGGCTAAAGACTTTATTCCAAGTTGCTTTATGGGATAATCTCAGAGATTTATACTTAGAGTATTAATAAAGGGCTCCTGGGAAATATAGATTCTCTTTAGAAGTATCATCTCTAAGGGAATAATAACACACTTCTGCCTTTGGGTTCTGGTTTTGGAAGACTCATACATGATTTGATCCTTCCCTACAGTCAGATCCCCGACTTGCAAATGAATGGATTGCCAGGATAAGTGAGATTGGAAAAAAAAAAACAAAAAAACCTGGGGGTATTGCTGTTAAGCTGATTTGAGGCTCTGCCTGCTTGAGGTTTGGTAGGACCCAAGAATTTATGGCCTAGTGAAGCATTCTAATAATTTTCATGGCAGTAGACAAATTTCGGACTAGAGTTTCACCTAAAATATGGCACTCTTTATCAAAGTTCCTGATATTACTACTGGTAAACCCATAAAAAAAGGAATAATTTTCAGAATACAACCGATTTAGGGAAAAAATCTTAGGTAGTAGAAAAGAAGGGGAAAAAAAGAAAAAAGGGTCTTTTAGGGTCACCTGGGTGGCTCAGTCTTTTAAGTGTCTGCCTTTGGCTCAGGTCATGATCCTGCGGTCCTGGGATTGAGCTCTGTGTCTGGCTCCCTGCTCTACGTGGAGCCTGCTTTTCCCTCTCCCCCTGCTCGTGCTTTTCCTCTCCCTCTCTTTCTCTATCAAATAAATAAAATATTTTAAAAAAAGAAAAGGGTCTTTTAAAAATAACAGATGATAGAGCTGATGTTTACACACCCAGGAATAAATCCCTTTACCATGGCTTCTGACTTGAGATGTGAGTCTTAGGGGTCAGTTGTAAATTGCATGGAACATACGAAATGGTTTGGTACCAAAAGGCTCTTGCTAAGTCCACTTGTTTTTTAACTGTGCAAATGATCTGATATGTCATCTGTAAATGGTGGTCAAAGTTGATGAGTTTTGTTTTCTTTTTTTTAAAGATTTTTATTTATTTAAGAGAGCTAGAGACAGCCAGTGAGAGAGGGACCACAAGTAGGGGAAGTGGGAGAGTAAGAAGCAGGCTCCCAGCAGAGCAGGGAGCCCTATGTGGGGCTCGATCCCAGGACCCTGGGATCACGCCCTGGGCCGAAGGCAGACGCTTAGCGACTGAGCCACGCAGGTGCCCCCAAAGTTGATGAGTTCTTGATCCAGTGGGTGAATTTGTTTTTGTTATGAAAGTTATTAAGTTGAAAGTTTGAAGTAGAGAAGCTTTTATATGTATCTTTAGACTAAGAGATCCTCTACTAGGTCACATTCTAGTAAGAGGAGGAATGTGGATGCTTAAAAGTCTTCATTTTGAGCTTTTTTGTACTGTGTTTTGAATTCATGATGAGAGGCAGTAAGCTGTAATTTCCTTCTGCATTTTCTACCCCACTACTAGCAACTATTTTTTCACCTGATTTTTTTAAAGTACGTTTTTTACTGAGTTAAAAATGCCTGGTTTCTTGGATATGACACCAAAAGTATGGGCAATAAAATAAATAGTTAAATTTGATTCCATTGAAATTAAAAACTTTTATTCATCAAAAGATACTATCAAGAAAGTAAAAAAGACAACTAACAGAATGAGAGAAAATATTTGCAAATCATATATCTGATAAGGGATTAATGTCCAGAATATATATAAAGAACTCCTACAACCCAACAACAAAAATACCAAACAACCCAATTCAGAACAGCAGAGGAGGGGCGCCTGGGTGGCTCAGTCGGTTAAATGTCTGCCTACGGCTCAGGTCATGATCCTAGAGTCCTGGGATCAAGCCCCGAGTCTGCTTCCCTGCTTAGCAGGGAGCTTGCTTCTCTCTCTCCTTCTGCCCGTCCCCTTGCTCTTGCTCTCTCTCTCACTCACTCTCTCAAATAAATAAGAGTTTAAAAAAAAAAAAAGAGCAGAGGACTTGAATAGACATTTTGCCAAAGAAGATATACAAATGACCAATAAGTGCATGAAAAGATGCTCAGCATTATTAATCACAAGGAAAATGCAAATTAAAACCACAGTAAGATACTTTACACCTACTAGGATGGCTATTATCACAAAAAGGAAAAGAAAAGGACAATAACGTGTTGGAGAGGATGTGAAGAAATTGGAACCCTTGTGGATTATAGATAGGAGCATAAAATGCCATAGCCATTGCGGAAAACAGTGTGGTCATTCCTCAAAAAGTTCAGCATAGAATTAACATATGATCTAGCAATGCCATTCCTAGATAGATACCCCCAAATAATTGAAAACAGGTGTTCAAATAAAACTTGTGCACGAATGTAATATTTGTAGCACAATTATTTACAGTAGCCAAAAGATGGAAACAACCCAATGTTTATTAACAGATGAATAAACAAAATGTAGTATATACTTTCAATGGAATATCATTCAGCAATGAAAAGGAATGAAATTTTGACACATGCTGCAATGTGGATAAACCATGAAGACATTATGCTAAGTGAAATAAGCCAGACACAAAAGAACAAATACTGTATGATTCCACTTAGATGAGGTATCTAGAATAGGCAAATTTATAGAGACAAAAAGTAGAATAGAGTTACTAGGAGCTAGGAGGCAGAGAGAACAGGGAGTTATTGCTTAATGGTTACAGAGTTTCTGTTTGAGGTGATGAAGAACTTTTGAAAATAGATAGTAATTATACTTCTCAAAAAAATTGGTAACTTTTTATTGACAATCTGGGAAACAGAAAAAAATCATAAATCACAAAGAAGAGATAGCTACTGTTATGATTTTATTATATTATACATACATTTTTTTTGTTTTAGTTTTAACAAATTGGGACCTTTCTCTGTATATTTGTAATCTTCTTTGTTTATGGATGAACATATAATGAACATTCTCCTATAACATTAAATTGTCTCCTGTAACATTGTTAAAAACCCCACATTCTATATTAAGGATGTACCCCGGTTGATTTAATCAAGTTACATTCCCCCTTTTTTCGTGACTTAAAGACACTTCTGAAATTTTCCAGCTCTTTAAGAACTGAACTTTGTTTTTCATATCATCAATAAAATACTCACAAAGGGAAACACATTATGTGTCTCATAATAACCTTGCAGCTTTGCATTGTTGAGTTTCTGTCCCCTAGCTCTTTTTCCAGTTTCTTTCCTCTTGCTGCTTTTTACTTTGACATTTTCTTTTTGCTTCTTGCCTCTTCTGCTCTGTATGTCTTCCCCTTTGCCACCAGTATGCAGCTTTATTGCTGATTCTATTTCTTTTCTGGTAGAGAGAGGTCAAACATAAAATCAATAACCTGCTTCTCAGCCAAAAATAAACCTACAAGCCTTGATGTCTTCCACTCTAGTCCACAATTTTATTCTCAAGTGCAGTACACAGACCATTTAGTGTTTTACACCTGGAAGTGTGGGCTGCTGAGAACCAAGAAGGTGTATCCTCATCTTGTGAGACAACGTAGTTAAAAATACAGGCTTTAGAGGCAGACTAATTTAGATTCAGATCCTATCTTTGTATCTTATTTAGCTGTGTAACATAGGAACAGATTGCTCTAACCTTGTATTTCTTCATCTGTAAAGTGGGAATGATAATACTTTGGAGATTGTTGAGAGGATTACATATGAGATAATATATGGAAGATTTGGGGCACCTGGGTGGCTCAGTCTGTTAAGCATCTGCCTTTGGCTGAGGTCATGATCTCAGGGTCCTGGGATCGAGTCCTGCATTGCGCTCCCTGCTAAGTGGGGAGACTGCTTTCCCCTTTGCCTCTCCCCCCCACTGTGTGTATATGTGTGTGTGTGTGTGTGTGTGTGTGTGTGTGTGTGCGCGTGTGTGTGTGTGTCATAAATAAATAAATAAAAATCTTTAAAAAAAAAGTCTGTCTGGTTTTGGACATGCTGAGTTTGAAATATCTGTCAGCCAACCAGGTGGGTGTGTCAAGCAGGCAGTTGGGTATGAGTGAGTCTGGAATTGCTGGGAGAGGTCTAGGTTGGAGATGGAAAATGGAGAATTGTCAGAGAACAGATGGTGCTTAATGTCATCAGACTGGGCGGGATTACCTGGGGAGTGAGTGCCAACAAGACGAGGAGAGGTCTGAGGACACAAAGAACCCGCCATTTTTAACCCATGGAAAACTCTAGAAAAAAAATTTTTTTTTTTTTAAAGATTTTATTTATTTATTCGACAGACATAGAGACAGCCAGCGAGAGAGGGAACACAAGCAGGGGGAGTGGGAGAGGAAGAAGCAGGCTCCCAGCGGAGGAGCCTGATGTGGGGCTCGATCCCACAACGCCGGGATCACGCCCTGAGCCGAAGGCAGACGCTTAACCACTGTGCCACCCAGGCGCCCCTAGAAAAATTTTTCAATTAAAAAAGGGGGGCACCTCGGTGGCTCAGTTGGTCAAGTGTCTGCCTTCGACTTGGGTCTTGACCCCAGGCTTCTCCCTCTGCCTCCCCCCTTGCTTGTGACTTGCTCTCTCTCTGTCAAATAAATAAATAAAAATATTTAAAAAAATAGGGGCGCCTGGGTGGCTCAGTCGTTAAGCGTCTGCCTTCGGCCCAGGGCGTGATCCTGGCGTTTTCGGATGAGCCCCGCATCAGGCTCTTCCGCTGGAAGCCTGCTTCTTCCTTTCCTGCTCCCCCTGCTTGTGTTTCCTCTCTCGCTGGCTGTCTCTCTCTCTGTCAAATAAATAAATAAAATCTTTAAAAAATAAAAAATAAATTAAAAAATCTTTAAAAAATATATATGGAAGACTCTTCAACACAATAAATGGAACTTTTTAATTAAAAGCAATGCTTTTTTCTATTGAAGTATAGTTGACATGCAGTGTTATATTTCAGGTGTACAATATAATGATTTGACAATTCTGTACATTGTTATGCTCACCATGATAAGTGCAGTTACCATCTGTCATCATACATTATTATAATATTATTGACTGTATTCTCTATGCTGTACTTTTCATCCCAGTAAGTGGTAACTATTATCTTGAAAACCATCAAGGATAAATACATTCCCATCCCACCACCTCCCCCCCAACAAAAAATGTCAGAAAAAGCAACAAAAGATTTAACCTGTTATGTCTGGGACTGAGCATCTTTTTATATCATTAGGACTTGGAGACTTCCTCCACAACTTTAGTGGGATTATATTAGAGCCTAAGTCTCAACTGAGTGGGCAGACTCAGGGTATGGTAACAGTTAAGGTCTAGGATGTTCCTGATGGTTCATCTTACAAGTGGAAAAGGAAGATGGATGCTTATTGCAAATTCTGCAACAAATTTTGTCTGGCAGCAAGACATAAATAAAAGGCAAGAATTTGAATTGACTCCAGTTCAAATTGACTGTCAGACAAATTCAGACATTTGCTTTTAAATGTGAGCCCAGTGAAGTAAAATATGTATAGTGGGTTTAGTTTTTACAGTCAGTGTTAACCCTTAGATGAGTTTTGAAAAGGTAGAATTGTTGTAACTTTAAACAAAGCATCAGAAATACAGGATTCAGCTTAGTTTATTTGTGGTTTCTTTAAAAATTCTAGATGTTTACACTACATTTTAATAACATAAACTCATTATTGCTGAACTTCCCTGAACCCCCAGCACACACACACACACACACACACACACACACACAGCCATACCCATGCTGCTAGAAATTTGGTGAACCACACAGGGTTGAGAATCAGAAACCAACTGATTCTTTCAAAGATTCTTTGAGAATCTTCCTTCAAAGAAGGAAGAGTAAGTAGTTGAGGAATTCCTATTCTTCTGTCAGCTAGCTCATCAGCCAGAGATGAAATTTGGTTCCTATCTAGACCCTGTGTGATGGGTTAAGCCAGTATTGGGATTATTCATTCTGTTCATTAGTTACTGAATACCTGCTAAATATTTATGTAGGGAAAAGAGAAAAATATAGATATTATCTCTTCTAATACAGCAATATTATGGGGGCAGGGGGCAGTTGGAGAAGACCAGTGCCACTTTTTATTGTTTACATGCATACATGAAACGGCACAACATTCAAAAGATACAAAAAGGGTAGACAATAGAAAGTAAGTCTTCCTCCCCTGCTTACCTACTTTGAGACAGCTGTTAAAATTTCGAAGTATAGTTATTAATATCATATTTTAAATCAGAACATTTTTTAGAAATAGAAATAATATAATAAGCACAGGGATACATTTTGAGATACCAGATAAGAAATTACAAAAAGTAAATCATTAGGGGCGCCTGAGTGGCACAGCGGTTAAGCGTCTGCCTTCGGCTCAGGGCGTGATCCCGGCATTACGGGATCGAGCCCCACGTCAGGCTCCTCCACTAGGAGCCTGCTTCTTCCTCTCCCACTCCCCCTGCTTGTGTTCCCTCTCTCGCTGGCTGTCTCTCTCTCTCTGTCAAATAAATAAATAAAATCTTTAAAAAAAAAAAGTAAATCATTAATTTCTAAATCAAATAAGTTCAGGGGCGCCCGGGTGGCTTAGTTGGTTAAGCATCTGCCTGCAGCTCAGGTCATGATCCCAGGATCCTGGGATCAAGCCCCACACCTGGCTCCCTGGCCCATGGGGAGCCTACTTCTTCCTCTGCCTGCCATTCCCCCTGCTTGTGCTCTCTTTCTCTCTCTCTCTCTGTCAAATAAATACATAAAATTTTTTAAAAATTAAAAATTTTTTTTAAATCACGTAAGTTCAGTCACAATAGACAGCATAAAATTTGTATCTGGAAGTCTTGGGGCTTAGAAGATTGAAGCTAGATTAAGTTTAGAGGAGGTATAGAAAATCCACAGGAAAAAAAAATCTGTAAGCAAAAGATACCTGTATTAGAGTAGGACAACCATGTGTTAAAGGGAAAGAGATCCTCTGCAAACTCCAGTACCTTGTCTTTAGCATCTCAACCTCCTGCAAGGAGGAGGCTGAGGAGTTGGGCATCTGTAAAAGGAGAGAGACCATTACACAGAACATTGACAAAGGAGACTGTAGAACTTTGAGGAAAAACCTTACAGGATTTACATCTTCACCTGATATTGAAAATAGCTAACATGGTAGAATACTCATTTAGTCCAATATATGTATTGGGGTTGGTAAGAGGGAAGTCTTTTGCCATTTACTTAAAACTAATAAAAACTAAAAATATTGTTTGGTAATGGCCCAGTAGAACCAATTTGGGTGTCTAGAAACAGACCCTTATTTATAAGCAAACCAGTGGAAATGGGAAGGATCTTTTAGTAATAAGTATTGGGGAGACTCTCTGTGAAGGAAAAAAGTTGATTTTGAGACCCACGTTTGTTAATCTAAGTTTATACAAATATATACATATCTGAAATCATCACATTGTACACTTTAAATAGCTTACAATTTTGTCAATTATACTTTACTTTTAAAAAGTTAAAAAATAATAATTTCCATAATAGAAAAGATAAGTTTATACATATGCATGTATGTTTGTATATATAAACATATGTACATATACATATATAAATTTAAGACTTATTAAAGAGGTACACATTTGTTTCATTTTTATAAAGCCACTTAATTAAAATAATACATAAATTCCAGATTTCTAGATGAAAAGGCTAACCATAAAAGTAATGGAAGAAATCACAAAAAAAAAGTTCGACCGATTTGGTTACATTAAAATGTAAACCTTTACTAAGTCAAAGAACATCTTGAACAACTTTGCCTAAGGCTAGTCCTGTTTACTTTCCAATGGGCTGGAATGAAAAGAAATGTATACCCTGTCACATTTTTGCCACGTAATGCCAAATAACAGCTTTGTTTTTTGAGATTTGTAGCATTGTTTTTTCACATTTGCTTTGTATATGGGAGTTCATTTTCAGGAAATCTTACAACTGAAGTATTTTCAAGTAAATATAGGCAAATAACTATCCCACCAAATAGCGTGTGTGAAGAGCCCTATTAATAATACATTCGGCAGATGCCATATAATTGAGAACTGAAAGAGATCACTTTTGGCTAAATTATAGAGCTCAGTTTTCAGCTTTTCCCAAAAGGGCGACTCTGCATAAAGCAGTTGAGCAGTCCACACCAACTCTTTATTAGCCTAGTTTTTACTAGGCTAGTTTTTACTAGGAAATCAGGTAACTGAAATTGATGCCTAATATTATGCTATTATTAATTAGGAGCAGTGAGCTATTGCTCAGCCTCTGTTCGGTGGGGGCATTCCCAGCCCATTCATCACTAGCATTGGAGGGCAAAGACTGACAGAGCTGTCAAGAGGACTATACAGGGAGAAAGCATTCTTGACATAGCAAGGGTATGAGATGACCTAAAGGCTTGTAAGCTGTCCTGGCAGTAGTAGCTGATGGAGGAGCCACAGGTAGAAGTTGCTCACAGGTGTTTTCCAGATACCAACACTGTTGTTTTCTAGAGATGCTCTCCTCTTGAGGAAGACGTAGAAGCTGTTTTGTTTATATTCACATGTGTTAACTCTCTCATATCTTGCTCCCATTAACCATTGCTGTCATCACCATCTCTATGTACTGGAAGGGCAGTTATTCAGATTATTTTTATTTATTTTTTATTTATTTTAATTTTTATTTTTATTAAAGATTTTATTTATTTATTTATTTGACAGAGACAGCGAGAAAGGGAACACAAGCAGGGGGAGTGGGAGAGGGAGAAGCAGGCTTCCCGCTGATCAGGGAGCCCGATGCAGGGCTCGATCCCAGGACCCTGGGATCATGACCTGAGCCGAAGGCAGCAGACGCTTAACAACTGAGCCACCCAGGCGCCCCCAGAGTATTTTTTAAAAACAAACCAAAATGGGGTGCCTGGGTGGCTCAATTGGTTGAGTGCTGAACTCTTTATTTCAGCTCAGGTCATGATCTCAGGGTCATAGGATCAAGCCCCAGTCCGGCTCCTCACTCAGTACTGAGTCACTTGAGATTCTCTCCCTCTCCCTCTTCCCCTCTGCCTGCTCTTGCGTGCACACACACACTCTCTCTCAAATAAATAAATAAATCTTAAAAAAAAAAAAACACCAAACACCTCATAACATGAAATCTTAAAGTTCCGTTCACATGTCTCTATTGTTATGTCATATTACCTAAGATACTGAAAGTCTGTACAGAATGAACAGCATGGCTGTTCCTAAACAGGAATTCCATTTGGTCCAGATACCTAATAATATATAACAGAATCTAGAGTGGCTGTTATATGGATATCCAACAATTTTATTTTAAGGTAATCTTTAAAAACTTACTGCTAGTCCCCAAACACACCCTTATTTCCTTAAGCAGGTTAGAATATTCATTACCTATTCTATGCATCCCTGTTACCTGTTGGATTAGTAGTGGTAAGCATTGCTGGTAATGATGTCTTCTGCTTTACATTAAGAGTTTTGCCCATTTTACTTCATTGTAGGTTATAAACTTCCTGGAAATAGAGACTGAAAATTATTCAATCCCATTCCTCTGCTTCCCAACACACACAAATAGCACATTGCTTTGAATTTATAGCTCTTTGTAGATTGGATGAGAAACCACTGGGGTTTGAGTTGTCTGTGGTTTTAATTTCTTAGCAATGTCCAGGATTTCTCACTGCCCAAGACTGGGAAAGAAAGGGCAATAAAATTGGTAGAGGAGCTATTAAGTTGCTAATGAGCATAAATTACCTCTTACCCTTTATATAATGTTGAAGGAAACTTCAGTTATAAAAGATAATATGGTTGCTCTAGCACCATCTAGAGGAAAGTCTAGAAATGTTTAAAACTTTATTTTACAACTTCATATCAGTTCATTTAAATCTAGATGCCACATCCTTCCTGTCTTTCCTCTTTTACTAAATATATCATGTTATGGCAAGGTATAGTTCACTCAGCTACTCAGCCGAACTTTATCCATGTCTTTATCCATCACTACCTGATAGCATGTTATTTTTTTGTGTGTTTATCTGTTCCAACTGGATTGTAAGATACATGAGGATAGGGTAGGGACCATGGCTTCTACCATAGCCCCTAACTAATAGGAACTCTTTATATATTGATTATTAAATGATAGGTATAGACATTATAAATAACCTCATGGGTTAGATATAGATTATTCTTTTGTTTAAAGATCTTATTTATTTGTTAGAGAGCACTAGCAGAGGGAGGGGCAGAGGGGAGGGAGAAGCAGACTCCCTGCTGAGTAGGGAGCCCAATGCGGGACTTGATCCCAGGACCCTGAGATCAGAACCTGAGCCAAAGGCCAACGCTCAACCAAGTGAGCCAACCAGGTGCCCCAATATAGATGGTTCTTTTTTTTTTAATTTTTTAATTATGTTAGTCATCATACAGTAATATATCCTTAGTTTTGATGTAGTGTTCCATGATTCATTGTTTGCGTATAATACCCAGTGCTCCATGCAATACATGCCCTCCTTTTTTTTTTTTTTAAATGATTTTTTATTATATTATGTTAGTCACCATACAGTACATCCCCGGTTTCCGATGTAAGGCTCGATGATTCATGAGTTGTGTATAACACCCAGTAATATGTGCCCTCCTTAATACCCATCACCGGCCTATCCCAATTCCCCACCCCCCTCCCCTCTGATCTTTTTTTTTTTTTTTTTTTTAAGATTTTATTTATTTGTTTGACAGAGAGAGACAGCGAGAAGGGGAACACAAGCGGGGGAAGTGGGAAAGGGAGAAGCAGGCTTCCCGCCGAGCAGGGAGCCCGATGCGGGGCTCGATTCCAGAACCCTGGGATCATTACCTGAGCCTGAAGGCAAATGCTGAACGACTGAGCCACCCAGGTGCCCCCAATATAGATGATTCTTAACAACATAGTGCCCAGCTGAAAAAAAAGCAGAATGAAGTCTGTAACATAATCCTATATATGTAAATTAAAATACATGAGATCAAAACAGTAACATACATTTTATATGAATGTATATAAACAAAAATGTGTACATTAAACATAAAGAATGGCTATTGGGAAGAAGGGGCATGGGAATTGTGTAACATGAGTCAAGTGATTAACAAAAAGAGGCTGAAAACCGTAACCTTTGTTCTTACCATATTTAGAAAACAGTAGATAAGTAACAGTTATTGGGGGAGGGTAAATTAAGCAACCCAGCACACACCAATGAAAAGTTTTTATCTTATTTTCTATCTATAACTTAATGGATTAGTGCACCAACCAAACAATTAACAAGTATTTATTTAGCATCAAGTATTAGACTGACTTCTTTAAGGTCTTTTTCCTACTCTCTAACACAGCCGCAGCTCATCATCACATGATTTCACTCTTCCTTATGTGCCATGCTCGTCCCAGATCCTCTTAAGATTTACAAAATCCTACCTATTCTTCCTTCTCTGATCTACATACACTCCATGGCTCTACCACAGTGTGCAGCATATGTCATTTTTTTATTAATGATTTTATGTATATTCATTTTTCTTCCCCCCTCCCAAGAGAGTAAAACTTTCAATTCAGTGAAAATTTTGAATTTCCAGTAGCACTTGTCACAATGATGGAGAATAATAAGTAATATATACTTGCTGGCTAATTGCATGTAAGCAGTGTATGAAGTAGATTAATCTGATAATGGTTTACCAGCTGGATTGACGGGAAGAATAAAAGCCTGGAGTTAGGGACACAAGTCAGAGGCTGTTGGAATAGTCTACAGTTGAGTTAGTAAGGAGTTGGACTCTGGCGGTTGTGGTGGGAATGGAGAGGAAGACATTGAATTCAGGGAGTTCCAAGGCAGAATGACAGGCCGTGGTGACTGGCTGTTATCCAGATGCCACAGAAAGCCAGCTCTGCTTCCTCCCTTTTCAGCCCGTGATCCCTCCTCGTTATGCCAAAGTTCCCTGCTTCCTTTACACTTCATCAATTGCCTCTCTTCAGGTCCAGAATTCTCATAACTTAGGAAAATTCCAACTGGGCAAGCAGATCTCCAGAAGGCAAAACTGAGAGCAGTGGTAGAACTGGCTGGTCCCCAAGTTTCTGTCTCCGATCATGAAGGTAGCAGCAGCTTTGTTAACATCTCTATAAAAAGGCAGAAGTAGGGGCACCTGGCTGGCTCAGTCTGTAGAGCATGCAGCTCTTGCTCTCAGGGCTATGATCTGAAGCCCCTGTTAGGCAGAGAGTTCAGTTAAGAAAAAGAAAAAGGTTGTGACGCCTGGGTGGCTCAGCCAGTTAAGCATCTCACTCTTGATTTTGGCTCAGGTCATGATCTCAGGGTGGTGAGATCGAGTCATGTGTGTGTGTGTGTCAAAAAAAAAAAGAAAGAAAGAAAAAGGCATCAGTTCTAATACTTTTTGTACTCAAGACTCCTTTCACTCTTAATTATTAGGGGGGGTGTCTGGCTGGCTCAGTTGGAAGAGCATGTGACTCTTGATCCCAGGTTGTAAGTTTGAACCCCACATTGGGAGTAGAGACTACTAAATAAATAAATAGATAAATATTAAGGACTTCTAAAAGCTTTTGTTTGTATCTATTGATATTATAGCTCTTGATATTTACCATAATAGGAATTAAAATTAAACTGTTAAACTATATATTTATTAACCCATTTAAAAACAATAGCAAAAAACCTATTATATGTGAACATACGTTTATAAAAATATAGTTTCTAGGGACACCTGGGTGGCTCAGTAGGTTAAGTGTCTGCCTTAGGCTCAGGTCACAATCCCATCCTGGGATCAAGTTCCGCATCAGGCTCCTTACTCAGTGGGGAGCTTGCTTCTCCCTCTGCCTTTGCCTATCGCTCCCCCTACTTGTGTGCTCGCTCTCTCTCTCTCTCTGTCTCTGACACATAAATAAATAAAATCTTTAAAAAAAAAGATTTTTTTATTTTTAGCAATCTCTACATCCAACTTAGGGCTCGAACTCACAACCCTGAGTCGAATGCTTTACCGACTGAGCCAGCCAGGTGCTCCTCCCCATGAACTTTGAATTCAAATATAACAGACTCTTAAGAGAATCATGACATTAATGGATGTAGAATGTATGTGCGCATGAAGTCAGATAAGAGGACCTGTACGGCTGGTGATTGAGCTCAGTGTCGACTCCCTGATTTCCTTGAGAGTAGATCCCAAGAAGGAAGTTGGATGAGATACGAAAGTTGGTGATAAGGGAATGACTCCTACTGTGAAAGGTAGAAATGTTAATGACAAGAAAAAGTGACTGCTGACAACCAACCAGAGAGGAGACCAAAAAGCCAAACACAAAAACTCAACAGAGCAATTTGGTCATGATTAATAGAGGGTCATTAACTCTTAATACTCCAGTAACCTTTTTTTTTTTAAATGGATTTGTTTTGTTTTGTTTTTTTAAGGAAACTCTACCCCCAACATGGGGCTCAAACTCACAACCCTGAGACCATGCTCCACCCACCGAGGCAGCAGGCACCAAATCTTTAAAGGGACATCTCTTTACTACACCATAGATAATTATATCTAGTATATAATTCCCTGGGTCATCAAGAAAAAGATTAAAGTATCCTCTGTATATGGAGAGTCCTCAGCTTATAAATGGCTTATATTCCAGAGTTAATCTTCAAAACATTTTTTGGGGACTCAATCTATTTTTCTATAGAAACAGTTGAATAATTGTTACTTTGGGTCCCAAACTGCTTTTTCATTTTATCTGTGTAACAACTTCTGAGTGCCTAATATCAGTAAAATATCTCAGCTCTCACGTATAGCTTTGTTTTGGTGGGAGAATACGTGCTGAGGCCGAAGTCTTGGCATATATACTATCTCCCTCTGGCTTCCATTATTTGCCTTGCATGGAGCTAGGGGTCAGGAAGCTATGGCCCTGGTGCCAAATCCAGTCTGCTGCCTGTTTGTGTCCCTCAACCCCTGACCTACATGATCTGGCCCTGACTTCGTCTCTTTCTCTGACTCCCCTGTAGCCGCATATCCACTTTGCAGTTCCTCAGAACATGCCAGGCACATTCCCATTACAGGGCCTGTATTTTCCTCTGCCTAAAATGTTCTTCATTCTAATCTCCACACAGCTCACGCTCTCGCCTCTGCCAAGTATCTCAGCTTGAATGTCACCTTCTCAATAAGGCTTTTCTTGTGACCTCCTTTATAAAAGAGCAGCATCCCCGCCCCTCACATTCTCTTTTCGTCTGCTTCTGTTTTATTTTTCTGCAGGGGGCTTACCACCATCTAACATATATTTAATTGTTCATTTATTTATTGTCTGTCTCGCATCATTTGAATATAAGTTGCATATAAGAGCAAGGACTGTCAGTTTTGTGCATTCCTGTGTCCCATCACTTCAGAACAGTGACTGGCCCAGAGTAGGTAGGTGTTCATTTGTTGAATGAACCAATAATGAGAAAAAGAAAGAGAGACATGCATGCTAACCTGCCTTTTATCCAGGGAATAGTTGTCAACATCAATCAGGATTGAAAATTGGGATTGAAATAAGATTTAAATAGCATATAGGCCGGGCACCTGGGTGGCTCAGTTGGTTAAGTGTCTGCCTTTGGCTCAGGTCATGATCCTGGGGTCCTAGCATCAAGCCCCATGTCGGGCTCCCTGCTAAGCCGGGAGCCTGCTTGCCTCTCCCTCTCTCCCCTCCTCATGCTCTCTCTTGCTATATCTCTCTCGAATAAAACGAAATTTTTTAAAAGCGCATAGGCAAATGCTAATGTTTCCATTTGAAAATTCAAGCCTGTTGGAGCATTCAGTAACTTGTGAGCTCTTCTCCCTTCCCTTTCCCTTTATCAGTCCCTATGCTGAGGACAGGCAGCTGGCCTTACTAACCTTTGTTCTTCAGTACCTTGTCCAGTGAATCCCACAGAGTAGGCTTTTAATAAATATTTGCTCCCAGCCCAGGAATAGACCTCAGTATCTTTGTAGCTGTTTTTTGTAACTTCAATACTTAGCATAATGCCTGGCAAATAATAGAGGCTCAGTAAATATTTGCTCCAGGAAGTAATAAATTAAATGAATTCTTTGTCTACTCAGGGTAAGACACTGCTCCAGGTTGTCTATTATAAAGTAACAAATTACCCCCAAAGCATAAATAAATATTATCTCCTATAGTTTCCATGGTTCAAGAGTTCAGGGGTGGCTTAGGTGACTGGTTCTGTCTCAGGGTCTCTCGTGAGGTTGCAGTCAAGATGGTACCCGGGGCTGTCATCGTCTGAAAGCCTATCTAACCCTGGAGGATCCTCTTTCAAGTTGGCTCACTCACATGGCTGTTAGCAGGAGGCCTCAGTTTCTAGTCTCATGGACCTCTCCATAGGGTGGCCTGCTGGAGTGTCCTCACATCACAGCGGCTGTCTTCCCCAAGAGAAGTAATCCAAGAGAAAAAGCCAGGAGGAGACCACAATCCCTTTTATCACCTACTTCCACCACATTCTGTTTATTAGAAGCAAGTTGCTAGGTAACCCACATTCAAGGTGAGGAGAATTGGGCCTCACCTTTTTGAAGGGAGAAATATCAAAGAATTTGTGGACATATTTTAAAACTGCCACATTCACTCTGATACTCTGAATTGAGTGAAGAGAAGTTACCCATTTAGAGGAAACGAGACAGGTTTTTTCAGAAATAGTGTCTGTCCTGCCACTTGTATGCCCTTTTCAAGTCCAGTTTTGCCTGCACTTTTGCCTACAAAGAGTTTTTTGCTTGGCTGGTTGGTTGGTTTTTGTTTTTTAGAGAAGGGGTTGGTGCAGAGGGAGAGAGAGAATTGAGCGGGGCTGGATCTCACAACCCTGAGATCATGACCTGCGCCGAAATCAAGAGTTGGACACTGAACCGACTGAACCACCCACGTGCCCCTAAAAGGAGAATTTTTAGAACATCTTTGAAAGTCTCCTACTAAAATTCATAACTTTATTTTTTTAAAATACATAAGACATGCATATGGTGCAAAATTCAAAGGTAAAATGAGTATGCAGTGAAAAACAAGTTTCCCTTGCCTGAGTCCCAGCCACCCAGTTTCCCTCCCTGCGCAGGACTGCTATTGCTAGTTTATTTATCCTTCCAGAGACCTTCTACGCACTTATAAATACCTATTTATAAACTTTTTTTTTTTTTTACACAGATGGTAACGTATTATGGTTACTGTTCTATACCTTGCTTCTTTTTCACTCACCTGTGTATCTTAGAATTTGTTTCATAGCAATTTATCTGTAGTTGCTTCGGTCTTTTTAACAGCTACATAGTATTCCATTGTGTGGATGTACAAAAATGGATTTAATTGTTCCCTCATTGAAGGACATTTAGTTTGGTTCCCATTTTTTGCTATTAAACACTGCTGCAGCAAATACCTCATTCATATTTTACACTGAGAATATTTATGGGTAAATACCTATAAGAGGATTTGTTGGGTCAAAGAGTGTGTGCTTTTTGAAAGGTAATGTCAGGGGCACCTGGGTGGCTGTCAGTTGAGCATCTGCCTTCGGCTCAGGCTCAGGACATGATCTCGGAGTCCTCCGATCAGCTGCGTTGGGCTCTGCACTCAGTAGGGAATCTGCTTGAGATTCTCTCCCTCTGACTTTCCCCTCTGCTCCTCCCCCTGCACGCTCTCACTGTCAAATAAATAAAATCGTTTTTAAAATGTGTGGGGAAAAAAACCCCAAAAAACCCAGAGAGAGTCATCTGAGCATGAAGGTCCTAGATCCCTGAGAGAAACAGGGTGCTGGCAGAAGTGGTAAAAATGAGGGCCTCAGAGGTAGAATTTACTCTTCCCACTGTTGTGCTTGGGTCAGTCTTGGCTGTGCAACTGTTTTGAGGCTTTGAATTATCCCCTGAAACAAAGCAGTGCTGCTCTGGGATTGGGTTTTTTCTCAACACCATTCCTCCTGAGAGCTGGCAAAACCTGACTGCTGCCTCATACCTAAGTCATTTCCCCTTTACTTTGCTCCAGTATCCATCACCTGTAAGAAGAGAGAATATGCAGCACTTTAAAATTCAATAATATTTAATGAGATCGTCTGTAAGACCCTTGGAAACTAACCACCTAGAGAAACAAACAAAAGCACTATTTATTACTACTATTTTTAGCATTACTATCTTTAAATATGCCAAGCCTTTCCTTATTTTGTGAACACTGATTTAAAATAGGAAGTTTTCAGAGGTGCCTGGCTGGCTCAGTCGGTAGAGCATGTGACTCTTGATCTCGGGGTCGTTAGTTTAAGCCCCATGTTGGGTGTAGAGATTACCTTTAAAAAAAAACAAAAAACACACCAAAACCTCAATGAAGTGCAGATCTGGTTTAAAAAAAAAAAAAAAAAAAAACTTTCTAAAATGGAAACCAATTTTTCTTTTTCTCTTCAGCTACATGCTGCCCTAATAGAGAAACTAAGTCTGTTAAGTGTTATTTTCTGCTTTTTCCTTCCTGTCCTCTTATTCTTCCAGCTGTCTCAACTCGGAACCTTGTAGGAAGACAGTTACACTTCAGAAAAATGTGTTTGCTTTGACATTTAAACAAGCCTCCATTTTGTTTTTCCATATTAGAATTTTTCCGCTTCCTCTCTCCCATTTCCAGCACTCTGTCTGACCTGTCTTCTTTTCAGCTCATTCATTATTGCTAAGGTTTGCAGATTATACCAAAGGAAGAAGACAGATTTATAAACACGTGTTCCTGCCCAGCTGTTTCAAGAGCAGGATTAACATTCATCTTCAAATTGTATGGCTGCTTTCTATATACAGCTGTGCTCGTCTGCCCTTATTAATGAGGTGCCTATCTCTAAGTCTGTCTTACATTGTCTAGAAATAAATGGACTCTTTTCCTATTCAAATTGGTAATGCAGTAATCAGAGGGGCCCATCACTGGGAGGAGACATCCATTTGAATTCACTTTGCTAATGGTCATAGAGAATTTAGCCTAATTGCTTTCTTAAGGGGTTTGCCATTTCCCTTTAAGATGTCAGGGCCCTGGAAAGGGGTAGGAATTCTGTCCTTTTCCTCTCTGTCTTTTCCTCCCCGCAATCCTGTATGTCTTTTATCTAAGATGAAAATAAAGGGACATTTTAAGGAAATTATGTAAAAAGAATCAGAATCCATTATGGATAACTGTACAGATAGATACCTTGACCACTAATAAATAATGAGATCTTTGAAAAATCACTTAACCTTTCTTGGCTCTCATTTCCTTGTTTGCAAAAAGTAGCTATAACAATCACTGACCAGGATTGTTGGAAGGATTGTGCTTTCTCTATATGGCCTGCCTTGTTCAAAAAAGTGAACAAGGCTGTGAATATTTGATAAGATGATTAGTATGAAAACACCTAGCACATAATAGATGTGCAATAAATGTTTGAATTAGCTAAACCAAAGCTCTTTTCTGCCCTAATTTCAGTAGTGAGACTTTCTGGTAGGATAACCCATTTTTTTTTTCTTCTTCTACCAACTCCCTTGGCTGATCTGGTTTTATGATCAAGCATCCTAAAATTGGATTTGAAAGAAAACAGGGACAAAATAAGATCTTACTCAAAGCCGTGCTCAAGAGTTGAGGGTTCAGTACTGATGTTCTGTGGTTTTGTCTAAAGCATTCTCTTTCACTTATTGAAAGCCTACTGTGGGCTAGTTATCTAATTTGACAGTCTTATCATTTATTTCCATTTTAATCCTGGAGTATTGATTAAAAATCTGAGGGTCATGAGGTTAAGTGACTTGACCAAGGAAGGTTACACTGTAACAGAGTGAGGATTTGGACTAATGTTTTCTAATTCCAAGTCCCTTGATCTTTAGACAGCATTCCACATCAAAGAAGAAAATGAATATAGGTGAATTACTATAGATATACCCTGGGAGTGCTGGGTGAAATAGTATTTTATTAGTGTATGACCAAAGACAAAGAAAAGGCTAATTCTAGAGTCCCCAGACTTATGCTATAGATAAATTACATAGAAAATGTACTTTGGGACTTCCAATCAAGATAATTTACTGTGTTCAAACTTTTGACACATCCCCTGTTTTCCAGACACATACCAAGAAATAAAACATATAAAGTGGAAATCAACATATTTGGGCTCAAAACAAAATAACCACCTTCATGGACCAAATATAGGAGAGCAAGTCACTGGGTGAAGCTGAAACGGTGGGCCTGCTGGCCTCCAGGAGATAGAGAATGGTGCCTGAGAGATGAGATTTTGAGCAGTAACTAGATACTAAAATGCCCCATAAAGAGATAGAACTTGAAGCCAGGGGAGATGCCATCCCCTAACCAGCCTCATGAAAGGAGACTTCCGAAAGTTAATTGAATGGGGGAGAAGGGAAGCCTAAAGAGTGGTGAAGAAGTATGTCAAGCTGCCTTCTGGTACAATGATTAGAACTGTGATATCCTAAATTTCTTCTAATGGCACAGGCCATTAAAAGACCTGTTGAGGGAGCGCCTGGGTGGTTCAGTCAGTTAAGCTCTGACTTCGACTCAGGTCATGATCCCACGTTCCCATATCGGGCTCTTTGCTCATTGGGGAGCCTGCTTCTCCCTTTCCCTTTGCCCTTCTCCCTGCTTATGCTCACACGTGCACTCTCTCTCTCTCTGACAAATAAAAATCTTAAAAAAAAAAAAAGATGATGATGGTGGGGAAAACAAGGCAGACCATCTAGGGACCTCAAATCCTGTGAAACAACACGATGGTAAATTCTCTGGGTTTTCTTTTTGCATCGTATCCCCAACATGGAGCCAAACATTATACTTCATAATGAAAGACTGAATGTTTACCCCAGTAAGAACAGCATCAAGGCAAGGATGTCTATTCTCACTACCCTTATTCAACATAGTGCTGGAAGTTCTAGCTAGCGCAACAAGGCAAGAAAAGGAAATAAAAGACATGCAGATCAGAAAGGAAGAAATACAGGTGTGCTTATTTGCACGTTCCCCTGATTGTCAAAATAGAAAATCTCAGTGAGTATATAAAAAACTTAGAACTAATGAGTGAGTTCAGCTAGGCTGTAGAATATAGGATAAATATATAAAAATCAGTTCTAGGTCTATATGCTATCTATGAACATATGGACACTGAAATTAAAAATACAATACCCTTCACAATAGCTCAAAAAACTGAAATCTGGGGCGCCTGGGTGGCTCAATCGTTAAGTGTCTTCCTTCAGCTCAGGGTGTGACCCGGCGTTCTGGGATGGAGCCCCGCATCAGGCTCCCCCGCTGGAAGCCTGCTTCTTCCTCTCCCACTCCTCCTGCTTGTGTTCCCTCTCTTGCTGGCTCTCTCTCTCTCTCTCTGTCAAATAAATAAATAAAATCTTAAAAAACAAAAAACTGAAATCTGTGGGGCACCTGGGTGGCTCAGTTGGTTAAGCGTCCAACTCTTGATTTTTGCTCAGGTCATGATCTCAGGATCCTGGGATCAAGTGCCACGTCAGGCTCTGCACTCCGCGTGGAGTATGCTTGTCCCTCTCCCTCTGCTCCTTCCCGTTTGTGCGTTCCCTAGCTCTAAAATAAATAAAAGCGCTTTTTTTTTAAAGTGAAATCCTTAGATGTAAATCTAACGAAATACCTACAAGATTTATATGCTGAAACTATACAATGCTGATAAAAGAAACCAAAGAAGATCTAAATGAATGATGAGTACATAGTAACGATGTCCAATTTTCCCAAATCGATAGTCAGGTTTAATGTCAATTCCTGTCAAAATTCTAGCAAGATATTTTGTAGACGTAGACAAGATTATTCTAAAATTTACATGGGAAGGCCAAAGGAACGAAAATAGCTGAAACAGTTTTGAAAAAGAAGAATAAAGTGGGAGGAATCAGACTACCTGATTTCAAGACTTACTTTATAGCCACAGTAATCAAGGCTGTGATATAGGCAGACGGATAGACACAGACCAGTGGAGCAAAACAGAGAACCTAGAAAGGGCACACAAATACACAGAGCTGATTTTGGCAAAGGTGCAGAAGCAGTTCTTGGGATGAAAGATGGCCTTTTCAACAACTGGTGTTGGAACAAGCAGACATCGTGGGCCAAAGCAAAGGGGAAAGAATCTCATACAAAAAACTAACTCTGGAATGGATCAAGGACTTAAACAGAAAACATAAACCTAATAGAAAATCTTCAGTAGGCAAAGAGTAGGGTTAGGCAAAGAGTTCTTAGACTTGGCACCAAGAGCACAGTCATAAAAGGGGAAATGGATAAATTGTATTTCATCAAAATTAAAAATGTTTGGTCTGTGAAAGACCTTGTTAAGATGTGAAAAGTCAAGCTAGAGAATAGAAGAAAATGCCCAACAAAGGACTAGTATCCAGAATATATAAAGAACTCTTGAAACTTAACAATAGAAAACAAACCAATCAGAAAATGGGCTAAAGACATGAACAGATATTTCACCAAAGAGTATATGCAGATGGCAAATAAGCACATAAAAAGATGTTCAGCGTCATTAGCCATTACAGAAATGCAAATTAAAACTACAATATGAGACATTACTACACAACTTAGAATGGCTAAAATTAAAAGTTAATGCCAAATACTGGCAAAGATTCAATGAAACTGGATCTCTCATGCATTGCTGGTGGGAATGTAAAAAAGTAAAGCTACTCTGGAAAACAGTTTGGCAGTTTCTTAAAAAACTTAATATGCAACTATAATATGATCCAGTAATTGCACTCCTGGGTATTTATCTCAGAGAGATGAAAACTCAGGTTCACTAAAAGCCTGTACACAAATGTTTATAGCAGCTTTATTCATAATAGCCAAAAACTGGGAACAACCCAGATGTCCTTCAGATTCAGCAGGTAAATGGTAAAACAAACTGGTACATCCATACTAGGAAATACCACCCACCAAGAAAAAAGATTGAACTGTTGATACAGGCAGCAACTTGGATGAATCTCCAGGTAATTATATGCTAGTAAAGGGAGGCGTGGGGGAGGAGAGGAGACAGTCCCAAAGGGTTATATGCTGTGTGATTCCATTTATATAACATTGTTAAAATGACAAAATTATAGAAATGGATAACAGATTAGTAGTTGCCAGGAATTAAGGAGGGATGAATGCGAGAGGAAAGTGAGTGCAGCTGTAAAAGGGCAACAGGAGGTATCCTGGTGTTGATGGACGTATTTTGTATCTTCATGTGTCAACATTAGACTTCTAGTTGGGATATAATACTATAGTTTTGCAAATGTTGCCATTAGGGGAAACTGAGTAGGGGTACAGTGGGGTTTCTGTTATTTCTTACAACTGCATGTGAATCTATAATTATCTCAAAATGTAAAAAGTAATTTTAAAAATTTAACCACCAGGAATTGAATGAACACCTAATGAAATTATCGTATGGTACAGTTAAATAAAGACTGTAATAAGTCTGGGGCACCTGGGTGGCTCAGTCAGTTAAGCATCTGCCTTTGGCTTAGGTCATGATCCCAGAGTCCTGGGATCAAGTCCTGCATCAGGCTCCCTGCTCAGCAGGAGCCTGCTTCTCCCTCTGCCTGCTGCTCCCTGTGCTTGTGCTCTCTCGCAAATAAATCTTTTTTAAAAAGAGACTATAGTAAGTCCAGGGGCGCCTGGGTGGCGCAGTCGTTAAGTGTCTGCCTTCAGCTCAGGGCGTGATCCCGGAGTTCTGGGATCGAGCCCCACATCAGGCTTCTCCGCTGGAAGCCTGCTTCTTCCTCTCCGATTCCCCCTGCCTGTGTTCCCTCTCTCGCTGGCTCTCTCTCTCTCTGTCAAATAAATAAATAAATAAATAAATAAATTAAATAAATAAATAAATAAAATCTAAAAAAAAAAAAAAACTATAGTAAGTCCAGTTAGAATTTTTAAAGAGAAACAGAATAATAATGTCTATTAAAATGAAACTGTGAAGGGTGCCTAGGTGGCTCAGTCAGTTAATCATCTGCCTTAAGCTCAGGTCATGATCCCAAGGTCCTGGGATCAAGCCCCACATTGGGCTCCCTGCTCAGCGGGCAGCCTGCTTCTTCCTCTGCCTGCCGCTCCCCCTGCTTGTGCTCTCTCTCTCTCTTTCTCTCTCTCTCTCTTTGTCAAATAAATAAAATCTTCAACAAAAAAAGTAAAACTATGAACCAAAGAGCCAGAAATTAAATAATGTCATGTAGATATGAAAAATTAACCAGTTTAAAATTTTGGAAATAATTATCCTTGAAATTTATATTATAATCATTGAAATTTTTTTTAACTCAATACCTTAGATAAATTCTAGGAACAAATTATAAATTGGGAGAATCAAACACAAAGAAAAAATACATGAGAGATCAACTTAAATAGAGATAATGGCTTGAGAGGCTCTAATGCATATCATCTGTGAGTCCTAGGGGATAAAAGAGATTGAAAGAATGGCAGAGAGACAGTAAATGAATATATAATAGGTGATAATTTTCTTGAATTAGATTCTAATTAGAAACCTGTCTAGGTAATTTGTACATTTGAAATATACCAGATAAATAAAAGTAAATGCATTATTTCAGTTAAACATGGTAGATTTAAAGTACATATTTACCTCCCAGTTTCTGCCTTTATAATTCATTCAAATGTCAGTAAATGGATTTTGTTTTTAAGGTATAAACTCACGGGTTGCTTTAAAAAACAGGTAAGACTAGGGCGCCTGGGTGGCCCAGTCAGTTAAGTGTCCGACTTCAGCTCAGGTCGTGATCTCAGGGTTGTGGGATCAAGCCCGCAGGGGGAGTCTGCTGGAGATTCTCCCTCTCCCTCTGACCCCCCTCCCACTTGTGTGCACTCTGCTCACGTGCTCTGGCTCTCTCTCTCTCTAAATAAATCTTAAAAAAAAAACCAGACAATACTACTACAAACAAGTATAATCAATAGAACTTTGGAAATTAGAAAGCAGACGTACGAGTACTGATTTAAGAGACCTGAAAAAACAAAGTTTGTTTTTTTAGTTGTCTGTTTTTTATCTGAGGTTGGGAGGAAGGAGAGCCAAGAAATAAGGAGTACGCTTATCATGATGAGCAGTGAGTAATGAATAGAATTGTCGAGTCCCTATGTTACACACCTGAAACTAATATAACACAGTATGTTAATTATACTGGAATTTATTTTTATTTATTTATTTGTTTGTTTGTTTGTTTGTTTATTTATTTATTTGAGGAAGAACTCACACGCGGGAGCCAGCAGGGGGAGGGAGAGGGGCAAGCAGCGTGCATGCCAAGCATGGAGACCAACACAGGGCCCCATCCCATGACCCAAGATCATGACCTGAGCTGAAACCAAGAGTCCGATGCTTAACTGAATGAGCCACCCAGGCCCCTTGGAATTTATTTAAAAAAAAAAAAAATCTGGGACGCCTGGGTGGCACAGCAGTTAAGCATCTGCCTTCGGCTTGGGGCGTGATCCCAGCGTTATGGGATCGAGCCCCACATCAGGCTCCTCCGCTATGAGCCTGCTTCTTCCTCTCCCACTCCCCCTGCTTGTGTTCCCTCTCTCGCTGGCTGTCTCTATCTCTGTTGAATAAATAAATAAAATCTTTAAAAAAAAATCATAAGAGAAAACACATTTACAGTACTGTACTGCTTTGTTTTGTTTTTTTAAAGATTTTATTTACTTATTTATTTGACAGAGAGAGAGACAGCCAGCGAGAGAGGGCACATCAGCAGGGGGAGCAGGAGAGGAAGAAGCAGGCTCCCAGCGGAGCAGGGAGCCTGATGCGGGGCTCGATCCCAGGACTCTGGGATCATGCCCTGAGCCGAAGGCAGACGCTTAACAACTGAGCCACCCAGGCGCCCCTGTACTGCATTTATTTAAACAAAAAAAAAATCTGCGGGCACCTGGGTGGCTCGGTCGGTTAGTCAGTTAAACGTAGGACTCTTGGTTTTGTCCAACCCTTGGTTTCAGTTCAGGTCATGATCTCAGGGTTGTGAGATCAAGCCCTGTGTTGGGCTCCATGCTCAGCAGTCAGTCTGCTTGAGATTCTCTCTGCTCATTCCCACGCTTGAGAGAGCATGCGCGCTCTCTCTCTCAAATGAATAAATCTTAAAAAAAATAAATAAATCCATGCATAAGGGGACTGATGCACTTCAAACCTGTGTTGTTCAAGAGTCAGCTATAATTAAATATCTTTAGAGAGGGGGCGCCTGGGTAGCGCAGTTGTTAAGCGTCTGCCTTCGGCTCAGGGCGTGATCCTGGCGTTTCGGGATCGAGTCCCACATCAGGCTCTTCTGATGTGAGGCTGCTTCTTCCTCTCCCTCTCCCCTGTTGTGTTCCCTCTCTCACTGGCTGTCTCTCTGTCACATAAATAAATAAAATCTTTAAAAATAAATAAATAAATAAATAAATATCTTTAGAGGGATAAGATATGGAACAAGAACAGGATACCATTTTTTAATTAAAAAATACAACAGTAAATGGAAATTTCAGAATTTAACTTAGAAGATGAAAGAAATCCCTTAGAATATAGACAAAGGAATGGAAAACAGGAGTAAGAGATAAAAAAGAGGATTAATCTAGAACATCCAGCTTCTAGAGAAATAGAAATTCCAGTAAGCAAAAACAGGGGGCAAGTAATTGATAAGGTGGCAGAAAACTAGTGGCCGTATAGTAGATTTGAGTAACATCAGTCATTTATAGAACACCCTAAAACTGCAGAGTACACATTTTAAAATATTCTTTTCAGGTGCACATGGAATGTTCTTCAAGATAGATCATATTTCAGACTATAAATTCTCCAAATTTGAAAGGTTTGACATCATATAGAGTATGTTCTGTGCCACAAATTATATTAGAAATGAATAACAAAAAGATATTGGGAAAATCCCCAGATAGTTGAAGATTTGACAACACTTTTCTAAATAACCCAGGATCAAAAAGGAAATCACCAGGGAAACTAGAAAATGTTCTGACCTGAATGATCATGAAAATGTATCAGAGCTTGTGGAATGCAGCTGACATAGGCTATGAGGGAAATTCATACCTTTAAATGCTTATATCTGAAAGGAAAAAAGATCTAAAATGGGCTAGCAAACTTGTTCATAAAGGGCCAGGTATAAATATTTTAGGCTTTGCAGGCCATACAGCCTCTCTATTGCACACTCAACTCTGCCTTGTGGCATGAAATCAGGCACAGACAATGCATAAGTGAGTAAGTGGGCTATGATTCTAATAAAACTATTCATATCACATCCCATATAGTTTCACATAACATAATGTTCTCCTTTTCATTTTTTCTACCATTAAAAATGTAAAAATGATTTATAGCTTGTTAATAACTTTAAAGTATCTCACAGTATAATGTTTATGACTTTGTGATAAGACATAAAAAAGCATAGGGGCGCCTGGGTGGCTCAGTCCGTTTCTGCATCTACCTTCAGCCCAGGTCGTGATCCCAGGACCCTAGGATCAAGTCCCCCATCCGGCTCCCTGCTCAGGAGGGAGTTTGCTTGTCCCTCTCCCTCTGCCCTGCTTGTGCTCTCTCTCAGTCTCATTCTCCTAAGTAAATAAATAAAATCTTTAAAAAAAAAAAAAAAAGCATAAGCCATAAAGGAAAAGCTCAATGTATTTGACTTCACTAAAATGTGAACTAACCAAAAATACTTTAGAGGATAAATAAGCCACAAAAACAAAATTTAAAAAGTTGTTTTAGGGGTGCCTGGCTGACTCAGTCAGTAGAGCATCTGACTCTTGATCTCCGGGTCATGAGTTCGAGCCCCATGTTGGATGAGGAGATTACTTTAAAAAAAAAAAAAAAGTTTTATACCAGATTGAATTCCAGATGGATCAAAGATTTAAAGATAAAAAATCAAACTGTAAAAGTACTAAAAGAAGCCATAAGAAAAAACTATTAATGAAGTGATGGAATAAGGAAAGCCTTTTGAAATAGGACGGAAAACTCTGAAGCCGTAAAAGATTAATAAATGTTTTAACAACATAAAAGGAAATCATTTCAGGGCACCTGGCTGGCTCAGTCAGTACGGCGTGCAACTCTTGATCTCAGAGTCATGAGTTCGAGCCCCACATCAGGTATAGAGATTACTTAAATAAACCTTCTTTAAAGAGGTAAATAAATAGGGGTGCCTGGGTGGCTCAGTTGGTTAAGCGTCTTCCTTCAGCTCAAAGGTCATGATCCTGGGGTCAAGCCCCACGTTGGGCTTTGTGTTCAGTGGGGAGCCTGCTTCTCCCTCCTCCCTGCTTGTGCTCTCTGTCACTATGTCTGTCTCTCAAATAAATAAATAAAATCTTTTTTTTTCTTAAGGTAAAGAATGTCTACGGAGCATTAACCACCATCAGCAAATGACAAACCAGGGGGAAATACCTGATTTGTACAACAGACAGAAGGCTTACTCTAGTTATATTATGAGATACAAATAATAAATAGACTACATAATTCAGTAGAAAAATGAGCAAAGGATTTGAACAGACAGTTCACTTAGGAAATACATCTCATAATGATGTCTTAAAATGATGTGATGTACAAACTCATGATAAGAAACATTAAATTAAAACTACGTAAACATTCTCTTTCTCCTATCAGGTTGGCAGAGATCAACAAGTTTGAGAACACTGTATTGCCAAAGGAAAAGGACAGCTGGTGTTCTCATGCACTACTGATGGGTGTATAAATTAGTGTATCTTCTTTGATGGCAGTTTGGCAGTATTCATCAAAAATCCAAATACAAGTGCTCTATGATTAACAATTTTACTTATAGGAATTTATCTTACAGGCATACTCGTACAAGTAAGATAAAATATTTGTACAAGGTTATTCATTTAGCATTATTTGGAATAGCAGAATAGTGAAGCAACCTAAATGTCCATTACCAGGGGACTGATTAAATAAATTATGGTACAATTTGAAATCATTCAAATGCAGCCATTGAAATGAAATGTTCTATGTGTACTGATATAGAATGATCCAAAATATATGCTTGGATGAAAAAAGTACAGAATAGTATAGTATATTTTGCTACCATTTGAGGAAGAAGGTATATTTGATTATAAATGAATAAAATCTCTCTGGAGGATTATGTGGACCCATGGGCGTCTCTGACTAGAGAACTAGAAGGCTAAAGAACAGTGACGGGAGGGAACACTTCATTTATGTTGGGATTTGTTTGCTAGCTTTTAAATTTTGGAGTATGACTATATTATCCATCCAAAAGCATTTTTAAGTAATATGAACAAGACAGGAATGTTCACTGTGATATCGTTTATGAGTGAAATGTCCAAAATATCCTAATTATCCATCGGTAGGAGAATTTGTAAATTGTGGTCAAATCACACATAGGTGAGCACAGTTAAAATAAGTTGATTAGGGGCGCCTGGGTGGCACAGCAGTTAAGCGTCTGCCTTCAGCTCAGGGCGTGATCCCGGCGTTCTGGGATCGAGCCCCACATCAGGCTCCTTGGCTGGGAGCCGCCTTCTTCATCTCCCACTCCCCCTGCTTGTGTTCCCTCTCTCACTGGTGATCTCTCTCTCTGTCAAATAAATAAATAAAATCTTTTAAAAAAAAGTTGATTAAGCTTTTCATGTCAACATAGACACATCTCAAATTTGTAATGTTAATGAGAAAGGTAAGTTACACCCCAGCATGATCCCATCAATAGAAAGTTTGAAAATATAGTAAATAGTGCTTTTTAACTGTGATATTTTATCCTTTAAAAGAGAAATCTGATGTCAGTATGGCACTAAATCTTAAAAATCTATTGAGCTGAATAGGCAGTTCCCATAGTGATATTCGGCCCAATCCTATGTGTCTCATGGGGACCCAGAGCACCCCCTAAACCCTCCTACAGGAGCCAGAATCCTCTTCAAATGAAAAATAACTCGTCTCAGTGGCCAGCAAGGTTTCTCGTGTCTATATCTGACTCTTCTTGTCTTCCAGGGATGTTGGTGGTGAATGTGACATGGAGGAACAAGACATACGTGGGTACACTTCTTGACTGCACACGGCATGATTGGGCACCCCCCAGGTAAGCATTTTACAGCTTTCCGTGTACGTTAGTCTGAGCCACCCTAATAAGTGATCCCTTATGCCTTCATCCTGTTAGAGTTGGAGACCTTTTAAGATACCCAGCTTTTAAAGAATATGATGGTGCTGGGATAAGGGAAGGCACTCTACTGCTCTGGCATTCAAGAGGAATAAGTGAATTACGTGTTGATGGGTTGGATAGGGATGGAACGAGATCCTATTTAGGCCTTTGTCTGGAGTTACTGAATTCTGGCTTCTACCAGTAGTCACCTCAGATCAAGTCCATCGAGTCTCCTGTGGGTAAACAAACAATCATTGATGATGCTTTTTGATGGTAGCCATCTCCGAGGAGTTGAAACTCAAGAACATTTTCAGTTTTATGAACACTAGACAATGTGGGTTTCACAAGGACCTTTTCCAGTTGACATTTCAGTGAATGGCACTTTACAGCTTGTTTGTACCCAGTTTGCCAGGGTTTGGGGAACCCAGATGTTGGGGAATGATGTACGGCTAGCATGCAGATAGCATCCTAGGAGCTCACCCCTTAATGCAGTTCCCACGCTTTCAGAAGTTCCTTTAACAAATCATATTCATTGAAACTGATAGTTACCATCTGGACAGCTCTTCTGGAGGCAGCTGAACTGGTTTGAAGTTGTTTTCTCTTCTTAATAACATCCTGTTGTGTTTGCCCTTTGCCAAGGTTCTGCGACTCCCCCACCAGTGACTTGGAAATGCGCAATGGCCGGGGTAGAGGCAAACGTATGCGTCCCAACAGCAACACACCTGTCAGTGAGACAGCCACGGCCTCTGACAGCAAAGGGACCAGCAGCAGCAGCAAAACCCGGGCAGGAGCCAATAGCAAAGGCCGTCGGGGCAGCCAGAATTCTTCAGAGCATCGCCCACCTGCCAGTAGCACCTCTGAGGATGTCAAGGCCAGCCCATCCTCAGCTAATAAGCGGAAAAACAAACCACTTTCAGACATGGAGCTAAATTCTAGCTCAGAGGACTCCAAAGGGAGCAAGCGTGTCCGTACGAATTCCATGGGCTCAGCCACCGGTCCCCTCCCTGGGACCAAGGTGGAACCCACTGTTCTAGACAGAAATTGTCCCTCCCCAGTCCTGATTGACTGCCCCCACCCAAACTGCAACAAAAAGTATAAGCACATCAATGGACTTAAGTACCACCAAGCCCATGCCCACACAGATGATGACAGCAAGCCGGAAGCAGATGGAGACAGTGAGTACGGAGAGGAGCCCACCCTCCACGCAGACCTCGGGAGCTGCAATGGGGCACCTGTCTCCCAAAAAGGTTCCTTGTCCCCTGCCCGCTCAGCTACCCCCAAAGTTCGGCTCGTAGAGCCCCACAGCCCTTCTCCTTCAAGCAAATTCAGCACAAAAGGCCTCTGTAAGAAAAAGCTGAGTGGGGAAGGAGACACAGACCTCGGGGCCTTATCGAATGACGGCTCTGATGATGGACCCTCAGTAATGGATGAAACAAGCAATGATGCCTTTGATTCTTTGGAAAGGAAGTGTATGGAAAAAGAAAAATGTAAAAAGCCCTCTAGCTTGAAGCCTGAAAAGATTCCTTCCAAAAGCTTAAAGTCAGCGCGGCCTATTGCCCCTGCCATCCCCCCGCAGCAAATCTACACCTTCCAGACTGCCACCTTCACAGCAGCAAGCCCAGGCTCCTCCTCAGGCTTGACCACCACAGTGGTCCAAGCCATGCCCAACAGCCCCCAGCTCAAGCCTATTCAGCCCAAGCCCACTGTGATGGGAGAACCTTTCACAGTCAACCCTGCCTTGACTCCAGCCAAGGACAAGAAAAAGAAAGACAAAAAAAAGAAGGAGTCTTCAAAGGAACTTGAAAGCCCTCTGACCCCTGGGAAGGTGTGTCGAGCAGAAGAAGGCAAAAGCCCATTCAGGGAATCATCAGGAGATGGGATGAAGATGGAGGGGCTCCTGAATGGCTCATCAGACCCCCACCAAAGCCGACTGGCTAGCATCAAGGCGGAAGCTGACAAGATCTACAGCTTCACGGACAATGCCCCCAGCCCCTCAATTGGCGGCAGTAGCCGCATGGATAGCACTACCCCTACCCAGCCCCTGACTCCCTTACATGTGGTGACCCAGAATGGAGCTGAAGCCAACTCAGTCAAAACCAACAGCCCCGCATACTCTGACATATCGGATGCTGGGGAGGATGGGGAGGGCAAAGTGGACGGCGTCAAATCAAAGGACCCCGAACAGTTGGTTAAGGAAGGGGCTAAGAAAACGCTTTTCCCCCCTCAGCCGCAGAGCAAAGACTCACCATATTACCAAGGCTTTGAGAGTTACTACTCTCCGAGTTATGCACAGTCCAGCCCAGGGGCTCTGAACCCCAACAGCCAGGCAGGAGTGGAGAGCCAGGCTCTGAAGACAAAAAAGGATGAGGAGCCTGAGAGCATAGAGGGGAAAGTGAAGAACGATGTCTGTGAGGAAAAGAAACCAGAGCTGAGCGGTTCCAGTCAGCAGCCTTCCGTCATCCAGCAGCGTCCCAACATGTACATGCAGTCCCTGTACTACAACCAGTATGCCTACGTGCCCCCGTACGGCTACAGTGACCAGACCTACCACACCCACCTCCTGAGCACGAACACGGCTTACCGGCAGCAGTACGAGGAACAGCAGAAACGGCAGAGCCTGGAGCAGCAGCGGGGACTGGACAAGAAGGCGGAGTTGGGCCTGAAGGAGCGGGAGGCAGCACTCAAGGAAGAATGGAAGCAAAAGCCGTCGATTCCACCAACTCTCACCAAGGCCCCCAGCCTGACGGACCTGGTCAAGTCGGGACCCGGGAAGGCCAAGGAGCCAGGGGCTGACCCTGCTAAGTCAGTCATTATTCCCAAGTTAGACGACTCCTCCAAACTCCCCAGCCAGGCCCCGGAAGGACTTAAAGTGAAGCTGGGTGAGGCCAGCCACCTAGGCAAGGAGGCCTCTGAGGCTAAGACAGGTGCTGAGTGTGGCCGTCAGGCAGAGGTGGATCCAATACTCTGGTACCGACAGGTAACTGTTCTGGGAGGAAATAGAAATACTATTTGATAGCCTTTCTCGCTTTCTCACAAATCAGGGCTCTTCTTAGGTAGGGGGTCAGCAGAATACAGATTGGCAGGAGAGGTCTCTAATTTTAAGGATTCTTTATCTTTATAAATCGTGTTTGTGTTTTTAAGAAGCACATTTACATCAGTAAAAGGTGTTTTTCCCATTTGACAGGAGAGGCCCAGGTAAGTCAGCTTGATTTGTTTAGGGTAACTAGCAACTTCACTAGCAGAGCCAGGACTGGAACCCAGGTTATCTCAATCCCTAGTCCAGTGTTTCTTCCACTGTTTGGTTCCTGTGGAGTGAGTTCATGGTGATCTCTCCCATTTCCCAGAGGGAGTTACTCAGACTGAGTTACTTTCTAAGACATTTTATAGTGCGGACCGTGGCTGGCTCGGTCAGTGGAGCGTGCGACTCTTGATCTCAGGGTTGTAAGTTTGAGCCCCACGTTGGGTGTAGAGATTACTTAAAGATAAAATCTTCTAAAAAAATAATAAATGGAACCAGTATGTCATGCCTTTTTTTTTTTCTTGTCCTATGCAATGTAATTATTTTCACTAATTTTTAGTATTCTACTTTATGAATATATGAAAATATGTATCATCAGTCTATTGAGGGACATTTGGGTTCTTTCCAGCATTTTTGGGCTTGAAATCTCTCTCCTATCTGTACAAAACTCAGTGCTCCTTCTGTGATTTTTAGGAAGCAGAGCCCCGGATGTGGACGTATGTCTATCCTGCCAAGTACTCGGACATTAAGTCAGAGGATGAGCGGTGGAAAGAAGAGCGGGACCGTAAATTGAAGGAAGAAAGGAGTCGGAGTAAGGACTCTGTCTCCAAGGAGGATGGGAAGGAAAGCACAAGTAGTGACTGCAAGCTGTCCACATCTGAGGACTCCCGCCTCGGGAGCAAGGAGCCTCGACCAAGTGTCCATGTGCCTGTGTCCTCCCCCCTCACCCAGCACCAGTCCTACATCCCTTACATGCACGGCTACTCCTACAGCCAATCCTATGACCCCAACCACCCCAGCTACCGGGGCATGCCTGCTGTGATGATGCAGAACTACCCAGGTACGGCCCCCACCTGGGGCTCCATTAACCAGGAAGGGAAATGAAGCACAGATTGCAGGGCCAGAGTTTTTTTGCGCAGCCCTAAGGCTTAATGAGGCCCGGACAGGTGACTGTCCTGTTTTGAACGTGACATTCTGTGAGCGGTCAGTCTAGCCCCGAGCTCCTTGAATGACCCCTGACTACACTCTGTGGGACCGCCTCTCCCTCCCTTGCTCCGTCTAGAGTCTTGCCTCTGTAGTCCGTTTTCTTGGATAACCGAAGGCAAAACTCCCTCTCTACCACCATCTTCCCTCTGCTGGGGTTTTTTCAAACACAAACCCTACATTTTGCCATGGGTTAGGCACTTTGGGGAATACAAAAGAAACCGAGAAGACTAGTTCCCTCTCAAGGGGCTTACAACTTAATTGTACCAGGAGAGACACATGGAACAAATAATTCAGACCAGGACAATGCATGTATTCATTTACAAGATCATGTTCAGCTGGAAGGTTGGAAGACAGCGGGAGAGGGGAAGAACTGCTTGAAATCCGAATGGGGGAAAGTCCAGTAGAATACGTTCAGCCTGGGAAGGATAAGCTCCTGACCCTGCCATCCGTGAATTCTCGGGGAGGGCCACAAAGTAGGGACGTAAGTGTTTTTAACTTGTTATAAGACCGTGCTCCCGCTCAACGGCACTCGCCGCTTTCTGTGGTCCGAAGAGCCACGTGGGCTGCTTCTGGGGCAGAAGAGCACTCCTTCACTCCTCAGAGCTCCCACCTCCCTATCGGAGAGCAGCCTAGTCTTGATATCCTGCTCGAACGTCGTAAGGTAAACTCTAAATAGCACAAGTAAGCTTTTCAAACAGAAATAGGAAGTTGCCTCCCCGTGTGGCGCTCCTTTCTGCCCGCCACCCGTCCATCCACATAGAAGTAACACTTCGCCTTGACGAGGGCCTGCTGTGGGCCACACACTGTATTTGGTGATTTATGTACATTCTCTTATTTAATCTTCCCTGTGGAATAGTATTGGCATCTTCCTTTTGATGGGAAAGAAACTGAAGCTCAGAAGGGTTGTTAATTTGCTCAAGGCTACCCAGCTGTTAAGTCTTGAGAGGGAGAGGTGAACCCAAGGTCACGTGACTCAAATCCTCCGATCTTTCCACTTTACCGCAATGCCTCTCCAAGGTGAATCTCTGAGGCTGGGGCTCTAGGGAAGTGGATTCCTCAGAAGTTGAGGGCTGTATTCCTAATCTCTCTTAGCTAGTTTTGCCTCTAGAGCTCAGTAAAGAAAGGGCAAACTAATCGTTTCAGCCTGAGGACACCATGGTGGGAACTCTCTCCGCCTGTGCCTCGGAAAGCTGATGCCCGCCTAACCAGGCTCACTGAAACAGTTTCTCCTGCTTCTCTCATCTCTTTGCTTTATTTTTCCTTCCCCAGGTTCCTACCTACCTTCCAGCTACTCTTTCTCCCCATACGGCAGCAAGGTCTCGGGGGGTGAAGATGCCGACAAGGCGCGAGCCAGCCCCAGTGTCAGTTGCAAATCCAGCTCAGAGTCCAAAGCTCTGGACATCTTGCAGCAGCATGCCAGTCACTACAAGAGCAAGTCGCCCACGGTAAGTGGCACTGGCTGCTACCAAAACCCAGATCCAGGGTCTGGAGGAAGGCGGGCGGGCAAGTTCGGGTCTTAACTACAGTGCAGCCTGGCCGACTTGGCATTGGCTTCACCGGGCACCTCCACAATTCTTGGGTGCCCCGCGTTTGTAAGGAGTCATAATGTGGGCTCGGAGCATCTTGCTGTCGTGTGAGTCTGTGTATGTGTGTCTGTGTGTGTCTCAGTCTCACAGTAGTGCTTTTGTGTCTGCTTTTTTTCTAGATAACTGATAAAACGTCTCAGGAGAGAGATCGGGGAGGTTGTGGGGTGGTTGGGGGTGGTGGCAGCTGTAGCAGCGTTGGGGGAGCAGGCGGGGGTGAAAGGAGTGTAGACCGGCCCCGCACCTCCCCTTCTCAGCGCCTGATGTCCACACACCACCACCACCACCACTTGGGGTACTCGTTGCTCCCAGCACAGTACAACTTACCCTACGCAGCAGGTAAGCCTCCTTCCCCTACCTCTTTTTGACTCATCCCAGTAGCATAGTAGCATTGCACAGCAATGGGACCCCCAGCAAGAATCCTTTTTTTTCTTGTTGAGCTTCTAATCTGTCCAGGATCTTAGGATTTAGCCCCCTGCAGACAGGCATTAAAGCATGTGACATTTATTTCCTCCCCTGGAGCTTAGGGACTCTCAAACTCCTGTAGAAAATTGGCTTTGATAGTCAAAAGAGTAAGGACCAGGTGTTTCCATAGCCAAAGAGAAACAGGCAGCTGAAAAATAGAGCCTTGCTATCTATACTGTCTGCAGCCACTATATCTGGCCAAGAATCAGATTTTTTTTTTTTTCTGTCAGCACCCCAAAACTCAGCAGAGCTAGGAATTTATGGAGAAACTCCTCCCAAGCTGATAGAGAGTATTTAATCAAAGGGTTCTGGGAGTGTTACACTAAACATGTCCTCCTCCTCACTCAGGGCTTTCTTCTACAGCCATTGTTGCCAGCCAGCAAGGCTCAACTCCCTCACTCTACCCACCCCCGCGGAGGTGAGAATGGTAAGTCACTTTTTAATTTGGGACAACACATAGAGCAGGGATAGTTGATACCTGGATCACAGAACCCCTGTGGGGACTAAGTGAGGGAAAGCTGTGTGGGGTCAGTGGTCTGGAAATGGTGGAACCCTCGCCAAACCTCTTGTGCGAGTCTCCCAGTCTCCGGTTAAGCCAAGTACCTCGGACAAGAGCTGCCCAACACCAGTGTCCCCATGGGGCCAGGACTGGCCTCCCCTGCAGTTTTGTCGGAGCGCCACTTGGTGGTTGTTACACCAGCAGGCTGAGTGCCTGGTTATCTGTCCATGTTTCCCTTGCAGAACACCAAGTGCCCGGATAAAGTCAGCTTCACGGGCCCGGACTGGCTCACCCAAGGAGGTGCTGGAGGTGCCATTTAGACATCAGTTAAATGGTGTTGATCATCTGTTTGCCGTTCCTACCATGACTGAAGGCAGACCCTTGGCTATCTCACCTCCACCAGATCCCCGGACTCCCCGACCCCCCCTCTTCCTCAGGAGCTGGAGAGCTGGTACTTAGCAAAAATATTTATTCTCTTGGCCACAGTCGTGACTGTTGTGGCCCATGTGGAGATGAAGGCACGGGGAGCAGCCAGGGGAGCATGGCCTCAGCCCAGAGAAGTCACTGCACTGTTCCCCAAGGCCCTGGTCAGCTGCCGGAGCAGTGCCAGCACCCCTCACCCTCATCCCCAGGGAGGGACTCCCAAGCACTGGGTAAGGTCTGAAGACAGCACAGCAGCCATACCCCTCTCACCGTCATTACCACAATCACCAGATTCCTGCATCTCCCCAGCAGTTTGGGCCCTGGGAACTGGCAGCATGTGGAGGAATTAGAATCTCAGGAAAGAAATTGGGGGCTGTTTTCTCTGTACTTGTGAAAACAAGGTCTTCAAACATGAAGACTTCTCCCCTCTCACGTGAGCACATATAAATGCTCAGAGCCTAGCCTGGAAAGGAAGACCAAGGCATTTGCCCCACCGTGGCCTTGGGCTGCCCATCAGGCAGACGGCCGGGGTCCCAACACCAGCACAGGGCTCCCCAGGGATACTGGGAGTGAGCTGGAGCTGGAGCATGAATGGAGTCTGTGAAATAGAACCTGCACCCCCACTAAGTCCTGCTGCTTCTTAGCCCCCAACTCCTTGCCCTTGTCTCTCTTTCCTCCTGACCCCTTGGTGCCTTTCCCAGGGGGATGCCCATGCTGATTGCTCCTTTCCTTTTCCAGTGCTTGGCTCTTACGACTCAGGCAAGTAAAATAGTATTCCCCCCAGCATGGGGAACTTTGGAGTCTGCCAGGTCACCTTAGGGCAAGGCCCAGGGGGCAGGCCCTGGGAGCACCCAGCAGTTCTTAGAGATGTCTTGTCCATTCAGCCATCTGAGTATCCTCCTCATTTAGGGCCACAAATCTATACAGCCCAGTTGCTCTGTATACAAGTACATGATTTTCTGTAGCTCAGTCTATAACCCCGTGTGTGCCAATATAAGCTGTTTTTCTTTGTAACACACGTTCTTGTTTTAGGGGCCACTGGCCCTGGGAAGTTTGGTGTTCCTTAGACCCTGGGGTAGCACATGCAGAGTGCTCCGTGGAGCTGCGCTGTGCGGCAGCAGACATTGCTCCGCTCTCCGTAGAAGTGCAGTCTACCAGTCCAGCTCTATGCTCTAGGCCCTGGGAAAGTGACGATGATTGGGTAGCTTTATCGGAGTCACTTCTTCCCCAAGGTATGGGGAGCTTCAGCTCTTCTTTTGCTTTTGAGGTATCATCCCTTTGTTCTTGGCTGTCTTTCCTTGACCTTCTGGATTGAGAAAGACTGACACACACCAGCCTAGGCTAGAGAGGGGTATTTGTGACCAGAGTGCCAAAGTGACCGTTTAAGAGCAAGGACTTGGCTCTCAGTTTGGGGCATGGGGGTGGAGGACAATAAGCACAATGCCCAGCAGAGGCTGCTTTCCAAGAACCCCGGCACCCTACTCTGAATGGCTTGAGGTCATTTGCCGAAGAGGAGCTCCTCTGACCTATAGACCTTTCTTCGGCACCCTACTCTGAATGGCTTGAGGTCATTTGCCGAAGAGGAGCTCCTCTGACCTATAGACCTTTCTTCGGGTTTTCATGTCATTGTTTTTATTCAAATTGGGTTCTGAGCCCTCTCCCAAAACCCACTGTTTTAGACCACTTAGCAGGCCCCCAAGCAGCCTCCCTTGCCCTCTTCATTCCCTCTGCCTCCTCCTAACCCGGAGAGCAGTGCTCTGGGCAGTGACTTCCCTTTTATCCATGGAAGTAGTTGGTTTGGACGCCTTCACCCGACCTGAGTCACCCCCACCAAGAGGATGACTCTGAATTTCAGCCTGATGATGCCCTGCCGGGCTCCTGTGGGGTGGAGCCAAGGGCCCATCTCTGTTCCTGTTTGTTTTTAAATATTGTTGCGTGTTTTGTATCTGTGGCGCTGTCTTACAGCGTGCTCTGTACATATTGTAAAGAAACCGTTGCAGTAATTTTCTTTCCCGTTGGGCAGGCCTGGCCCCACATTCCTGCCCTTTCCACTTTGTTCTGTAACACAGAGAAGAGGAACTTCTGTATTAGCAGGGCAGTCTTGGGTTCTGCGGAAGGGGACAGCTTTTTCTTTTCCTTAGAAAACATTTGGCTCTCTGATCCTCATATCCAAGGCTCTGTAGAAAAGTAGGAGCTGAGCTGCCCAGAAGAGCAGGTGAAAGCAACAGCGGCAGAATAGCACTGCCTTTTCCCCGGTCCCCACTCCCCACCAGGTCCAGCCTTCCCTCCCTGAAATAACAGGAAGCAGCAGCAGCAGCAGTGGAGGAAAACAGATCCTTGACCAGTGCCGAGGGAAGGACCTGCTGTCCACCTCCAGCCGCTCCGTATAGGGAGGCAGCCCCCAGGTAGGGGTACCTGTGGCACCTGTGACCTGCTCAGAGAAATGAGACCCTCAGCAAGGATCCCACCCCCTGAGGAAAGGCTGGCAAAGTGTGCTGGTAAGGCCACGACCCCCAGACCAAGGCTTACTGTGAGCCACCCCTGCCCAGGCCTCTTCCAAGACCTCACTCCACACGAGAAGCTAGAGGGCAGGAGCCTCACCCCCAGCTAGGACAGCCTCAGCTTGGAGAGCTACTCTTTAGGGCTCACATCTGCTTTCCTCATTTAAGGTGTGCTGGTCTCCTTCATCCCCCTTCCCTGCCTGTACATGTATGTATACATGTATGAAGCTCCCTTCTCTTACCTCATCCCCTCCACACGTCTCCAGGTCAAAAGACCACATGCAGAAGGGTTAAGAGGGCACCCCATGAAATGAAAGGGTGATTCTTGAATCTTCTCTCCAGGCTCCAAGGCGAGGGTGAGAGGATGTGGCTTGGGGGTTGGGAGGGTGAGACTGTAGAAGGGCTAGAGTTACTGTACACAGGCTTTGAGGTCACCCATGTCGCTTATTGTACTATGTACCGTCACCATCCCAGTGTCTCCTCTCCTGCCCCTGTGATTCAACTGGGCAGCTAGTTGGCCCCATGATTCTGGGCCTTTGTCATTTGTTTTACTACTAGGGCATCCCAGGAAGCTTTCTGATGATCCTCTGCCATGGGCCCCTCCTGGGATCAAGCCCCTCCCAGGCCCCGCCCCCAGCCCCTCTTGCCCCAGCCCACCCGCTTGCCTTGGTGCTCAGCCCCCCCCCATTGGGAGCAGGTTGGGGCGAGCTGGAGGCCCGGGCTGGAGGGGCAGTGTTGCTGTTCATAGCTTTTGTTCCATTGGCGTTGCTCTGTTGGATTTAATTTCAGTCTTCCTGATTCTTCCCTTCTGTAAAGTGTACATTACCAAGTTCCTTGTTTTTTATATATATATATATATAAATATATATATATACAAACTGTACTCTTTTTGCCTTTGTACATTCAGGCAAGAAGAGAAAATAAATCTTTTTAAGAGACAATCACAAATCTGTGAGGGCTGCTGGTTATTTCTCCTGGAGTTTGCTGCTGAGCTGCCTCCTTCCTCCCTTTTCTGTTTTCCCTCAGCCTTCCTGTCTTCCTGGTCCTGCTCCATATGCATCCTCAGCTCCACCTTCCCTGGCTGATGGCAAACTGTTGAATCCAGTGTCCAGACTACCTGCCCTGCAGCCCTTTCTTGCCCAGCAATGTTTTCCGGCTTGGCCACTGGCTTAGCCAGGGGCTTGATCCTGTGCCCTGGCCTCTCCTGTCTTCCCCCTTAGATCCCATTCACCAAAGTGGCTTTGGGCCCCTTGGTACCCTGGGACCCGGGACCTGTCTCCCGGAGGCCCTAGCTTTGGACACTTACTTGTGAAACTATGCAGCTGGGAGCTCTCTGCTTAAGAGTTTGCACTATTTAAACCTGCCTGGGAGTTGTTAGTTAGAATGGATGGTTTTTAGGAATGAGTGAGACCGTCCCCTAATACTCCCCCTAGATTCCAGCCTCCAGAGTGCTCTGATCCAGATTCCAGAGAATCATTCCTGGCTGGTAGACTCCTGTGGCTACCCCATCGGAACAAGGGCTAAGGGTTTAGGAGTCGAGCATTTGATCAGAACTTTAAAAAGGGTGGTACATTCTGACACAGAGCCCAACCAAACCATTGTTCTGTCTCTTGAACTTTCTCTTTTTTCCTCTGATCTCCTGCTCCCCCTTTTTTCCCCTTTCTCTACTTCCTTTTCTTAATTGGCTTGGGAATTGAAGTATATTTTTAAATTATTTGTTGTATTTATTGAATAAAGTTTTTAATGTCCCTGTTCTTAAATTTAGACTTAGTTTGCCTTTCACATAACCTCCCTATCCATCACCTCTCAAAATATTACACCTTCTAAGTTACTTTTTTAATTGGAGTGCAGCTTTGGGGTGCCAGATTTCTTTCCTGCCAGCAGTCTTCTCTGGCAAAATTTTTCTTTTTGAAAGGGAAATCTTAACTGAGCACCTAGGTTTCCAATTCTGCCCTTCTACTTCTAGCTGTATTAAAGGGGATCCACCAGCAGATGGCAGAACATCAGCCGTGTTTCCTGTCCCCTCTGCTTGTTTGAAGGGCTAGTAAAGGATGCATTTTGTCTTGGTTATTTATCCCAGTCTTGTAGATTCCCTGGGCTTGCGTTTACCCTGACCCTAAACTGCCTACATTAACTTGGCTATTGTCCACATTCACGTGGACCTCTACTGTAGCTTGTCTCACGGTAGTGGCCGTTTTCCAGTCCCTGCCTTTATGCTGCCTCTAGGGGTCTTCGAGTCCTTCCTGTTCCCGCTGAATGTCTAGGCCCAGACCTTCGAATAATGTGGAAGGTGGAGGTGTTACACTTTTAATAACATGGCCCGGTGTGAAAACACAAATAAGCTCCACACAGAATACTGTGGAAATGGGCCAAAGACAGAAAAACTAAGGACAACCACAGCTCAACAGATCGTTCCAAAGCTGTAGGAAGAAGAACCTGCCTAGCACTTGGGAAAACAGAAGCAAAAGGGAAAAAATGCTATTGTAAGCGCTTAAAAAATTAAAAAGGAGAACTTACTTAAGGGGCACCTGACTGGCCCAGGCAGAACATACAACTGATCTCAGAGTTTTGAGTTCAAGCACCATGTTGAGTTCAAGCCTAGTTTAAAAAGAAAAAAAAAAAAAAAAAAAAAAAAAACCTCAAGCTTTCCTACAGCGCCACTGAAAGCTTATCAATCAGGCTGGCAGTGCAAGGGGAATGGCAGCCACACTGTCCCGGGTAAGGTGTGTGCTGCTTCCTTCAAACACCTCCGGGAATGAGAATGTCAGGCACCTCCATGCAAAAGTCAGAACTCAGCTTCTGGACCCAGCCTTCTATACAGAAGGAAACACTGAGCTTGGATCCTGGGTAGAGCCTCTATCTTGGATGAAGCTGATGTGTACATACCTCTCTAGGGGGTACTGGCAGTTTGTCCCAGACTCCTAGCAACCGTGTTTTGCAGTGTAATGCGGCCCCAAAGGCTTCAGCCGGTTTATCTGTCCTGATGCACCGCAGCTTTTGTCCTGAGACGCACGTATCACACCCTGCTATGCGTTAGGCTCTAGACTCAAAAGAGTAGTGGTAGAAAGCCGGTCCTGGTACAGGAATGAAAAACAGACCAACCACAACTTTAAATCAGTTTATTGACACAGTAACACAACACACTTGCCTCCCTGACACCCCCACCCCCCTCTCACCCAATCTAGATCTCTCCCCCTTCCTCCCCGCTTAGAACAAGATGTTCATTGAAAACAAAAAAGAGCAGGCCACTTCTACACGCTCAGTCCCACCCCTAAGCCCTGTGGGGCAGGGGCTCAGGCACTACTCAGAACCTTTGGGGGGGGGCAGTCAGCACTATACTCAGCCAGGCAGAGGCATCCAGTCCCTAAGAACAGATTCCCACATGACCCCCAGGCCCTGAGTTGCTATTCATTCCTCTTCCTCTCAGCTCTCTGTGACCCTAGGAAAGAGACACCTTGGGGCCTGGGCCTGCAGCCAGGAGCAAGGACTCCTGGCTGTGATTTGAGAATTGGGAGTTTGGTTAGTGTTTTAAGGCCCAGGCACCCCAAAGAAAGCCCTGGTGGCGGGAGTGAACTTCAATGCCCCTATTTAAAATGCACTGATAACATTAAACAGATTAAGCCAGCTTAACCAAATGCCAGAATAACACTAAGCTGTAAAGAAGGAGGGGGTCAGACCTGGTTTCTCCAGGCCAGACACAAATGCACACAGAGGAGCCCAGGTGGAGTGTCGAAAAACAAGGACACAGCCCAGGGGCCAAAAAGCCTATACTTAGGAGTCCCTGGGTTAAAAGCAAGGAAAGAAAATACACAAGTCTTAAAAACCAAAAAGAAAGCCCAACAGCAGGGGAACCTGAGCCTGACAGTGCTGCCCACCAGCCCTCCAGGCCTTGCCCCTGGACCCAGAAAGTCCCTCCCCCTCTAGGCAATGTCCTCCCCTAGGCTAGATAGAGCACATCACACAGCGCAGTTTAAAAAGCTTCTAATGCCAGTTCATAAACATTTCATTTACTATTGGTGATTACATGTGAATAATATGTTTATACTGTTCTTTATGGAAAACAATTTCAACGAGTCAACTCCGAGAACACAATAGGCAACCCTCACCCTGAGCCCCTCAGCGTCCTTCCCTAGACAGCAAGGAGCCCCCTCCTCTGTCCCAGGGCTGCCTAACTTCCCCTCTTCCCCCACTGTGGCTCTTGGGCAAAGCATCCTCTATGACCGTTAGTCCTCATCGGACAAGTTCTGGTCGAGGGGGTAAACCATGAACATCACATCTGGCCGAGAGGGGACACAGGGATGGCCTGGACGCACAATCTCAAAGCCCAAGAAGCTGAAGGTCTTCAGGAGTGGAGCTGCAGAAGAGTGTAAAAAGGATTCTGATAAGAAACACGAGAGTAGGTTCAAATCAAGGGGAAAAAAAAAACAAAGATGGAATAAATAAGCACTAGGCCTTTACTAAAAACTCTTCAGGCACTCCCACCCCTATGATTTCCCAGGGTTTATATGGCAAACTCAAGAGCCCTACTTCAGTGGCTAGGGAGCCCCTCTTCCCCCCGCACTACTTCCCCACTCTCTGGGCAGTAGGTCTCAGGCTACTTTGATTCCTCACCTCTGTCTTCCCGGCCCTTCCTGAAGCAGATGAAGACGTAGTTCACTTTCATCTTCTCTTCAGCAAACTCTAGCAGTGCTAACAATCTGCCAGAAGCAAAGAAAACAACTCAGGCCCACTACCACCTCTCTAGACTTCCCACCCAGCCACCCACCCTCAAGAAAACTTTCTCCGAGGCTTACAGCCAGCAATATAAATAGGGAACCTCCAGGGAGAAGCTTCCTATTTCAAGAACCCTGAGTTCAGAAAAAAGCCACAATCCCAAAGAAAAATGTTACTGAATTATCTCGTCCTGGAGTAAGGGTTCTTCTGAAATCAACACTAACCAACTTCACTAATGCAGTTCACAGGAGAGTATGGGGCCTAGGAAGAGAACCTGGTTTTTCAGGGGTCTTCCAAAGTTGCAAAATTTGATGACCACGGCCACTGACACAGACTTTGGGCCCTGACACTGCCTAAAAGGATTTCCTCAAGAGAAAGGGGCAACTCAAGAGAACTCCATCTTTAAGACTGTCTCTTACACATGGGGCTGCCTTGGAGGGCCTTGCCCGATCCAATGAAATCCCACTGTAGCTCAGAGCTTCCTGCCCTTTTGAACTGTATCATTGTATGGCAGCTCAAGGGGGATTTAATGACTGTGGAGAAGAGTGAACCATGGGGCGATTAAATGACAGGGATTTGGTTAATGTGATAATGATCTCTTTTAATTTTAACCTACAGCAGGCCTGTTTTACTGGCTAAAAATAACCTGTTACAAACTGGTATCTGCTTGGAAACCTAGAGCTAGGGAAGAAGGCAGACTCTCTGTTCATCTGTTGGCCGCAACAACCATATGCCCTTCTCTGGAACGGGCCCTCCTTCCCCTTCCCCAGCACCTGCTCCTTACCCTTCTTTGCTCCCATCAGCTAATAATCCATCTGGGATTTCTACAAACAGGCTCTGGCTGGACAGGACTGCATCCCAGGAAGAGACTTTCACCTCGGTGACCTCATACTGGAAGTGGACAATGTGAGGTTTTCCATCGTTCACAGGGAGGTCCTGGGTCACAGTGAGCTTCTCGTCCTGGGAGGAGATCAGGTCAGAGGACCAGGTCACTACAGCTCTGGCCACATCACAGGCTCCCTAACCTAGGTGGTCCTGGGAGTCCTCTTGAGCCAACCTCAGCATAGTATGGGATGAAGGACACACTGAAAATGTAGAGCTGCATGCTGGCTAAATGGAGCCATCCATCACTCATCAGGCACAAAGAGAAGCTGATGATAGCTACAAGTCAGCATGATGGGAAGGGAAATATTGACCAAGTGTCCACTAGATGCCAAGTACTGTGCAAAGTGCTTTCCCATTTTTTAGTCACCACCAGAAGCATCTGAGGTAGTTATTAATACCCCCATTTTAAATCTGAGACACTAGGGGCCCAGAACAATTAAGCAACTGACCCGAGGCTCCATAGCTAGTAAATGGCAGAGCTGACATTAAACCAGTTCGCCCTGACTCTAAACTCATGTGTGTCCCCCCAACACAAAGTTCTTTCCCTTCTCTCTCTGAAAGAGAAACATTAGAAACAAATGAGGATAATGTATATGTGTGAGGGCCTGGCTGAGGCCCAGCGCAACCAAAGCCTGCTTCCAGGTACACTGCAGGTCCACGTTGTCTCCCCCAGGTACAACCTCAAGAGACCAGAACTCAGCCACCCTGCCACCCCCTCAATGCTAATCTTGGGGAGAAGCTAGCCAACTTCTGGGCCTCAATCACAGGAGATTAAAGGGCAGCAAAAGACTGGCTGCCCCAGCCCGGATCATTCTTAGGGCAGATGGCCAGCATTCTCTAAAGCTCCTGGGATGTACCCTATGTTGCCAGAATGACAGATGATGGAGATGCAAAGCCCCTTCTCCTGCCCCTCACCCCCACCACACTACCCAGCCTGTCCCCAATCAGGCCAGTAAGGGATGGAAATCAGAATGCCTAAGAGTCACGGAAAACTGCTCCTCCTACTCACTACTTGATATTTCTCAAGAGAAACTGAGGAGTCACACCAAAAAGAGTTCTTGCACCCTTCCCATTCATTCATTCTCCTTCCCACTCAGGACCCTGAACCGGCACTGAAGTGCTGACCACCAAGCTAAGAAGATGGCAGTGTTTTCTTAATGCAGATCTCCTCCTAGTACTCCCCAAAGCCACAGAGCAGCTGCCTCAGGTGACAGTCCTTCCTGACTCCCCTAACTGGCCTGACCCAAGAGAAGACTAAAGAAGGCAATTACTGCCTCAAGCAGCAGCTGAGTGGACTGTCAGACAGCTCTGCTACACGCCTTCCACCCGGGTCGTCCTTACCTTATATATTAGAGCTGAGAGAGAAGGATCCCTGCCGCCCCCTCGCCCACCGGGGATCTTCGACAGTGGGTGAGGGGCATCAGGAGCACCACAGAGGCCCCGGAACAATGTGCCTGCAGCACTGGAGCTGGGGACAGTTACTCAAAGGCAAAATACTACTGCAAAAGACAGAGAAGGTGAGACAGTAAACACCAAGACTTAAAAATTTAACACGACATCCCACTCCAACCCCTGCCCTGGCTCTCCCTAAAAAAGTGCTCTAAACTACACCACTGCCCCCCCCCCATCCTTTCACTTCAGCTTCCAGACCTACTTCTGTGCTCTTCAAACGTACCAACCAGAAAGCAGCGGGAGTCCAGCTGAACATATCTGACCAGAGGATTACCTGCTCGACATCAAACAAATCTCTGGGACACTGGCAAACCCTGAGAGGAACCAGATCCTGGTCTGCCTTCAAGGCCTTGGCACCCTGTCCGCGAGTCCCTTCCTTATTCTAAGTACTTCAACAACCTATGTGGCAATCTCAAAACCTACACAGTCACTTCTGGCTAGAGAGGCATATGGGCCTCAAGAGATCACAAGGGCTGAATACCATGTCCCTGAGGAACTCCCCGGGCCACTTTTCCAGTAATGGCTTCCTCCCCAATCTAAACAAAAGACCTGGACAAGAAATCATAACCCAAATGTCTCCAGGGTCAAGAACTGAATTAAATCCAGGGATTTGGCTCTCAGAGAAGTGCACTATAGTACAGAGTATTATGGTCTGAGTTTGTCCCTGGTATGCCACCAAATGTTGGGATTCCTTGCCCTTCTTTGCTAGAATCTGACCTGGGCATGGGAGTTGAGGTAATACTGATATGATCAGAATGGACACACAGGCACATGTGTATCAGGGAGAAGGAATATTTGCTGGAAACTGAGTAAGGAAGCCAATAATCGATGGATTACAGAGGGTGAAAGGCTCCTAAAGGAGCGGTCACCACCAGGTGTGTGCCCTTACTGATGCCATGATTTTCAGATGGACCCAACAGGGCTCCAGATCTGTCCACTGCTTTCTTTCAATCTGACTGAGTGCCTCCTTAGGCTGAGTGAAGTAGCTCACTTCACAAGGGAGCAGAGAAAGCAGCAGACGGTCTGTGCGTGTACACCACGCGCTGGCAGTAGGCCTGTCCCATGACCCCATGACCCCAACACCCCAGCCTCCAGGCAGCTGGAATGCAGTGGAGAACATATGGGAGGACACTGCAGGGGTGTGCTAGAGCCCGCTCGCACAACTGTGCCCATATCTTCCCAACTATGTGTTTAATGATGTCACGTTGGTAGCTTAAATGGGCCATAGGGGAAATATTTACACCACAGAAATAAGCAAATGACATAAATCACGGCTTTTTTTTTTTTCCTTCCCCGAAAGCCAGTTGTAATACGATGCAAGGCACCATTCTTCACACTTCCGGCTTCATGTGGCCTGGCATGCCAGATTTGAGTTCTTCACTCGGGCTCAGAGTGATAAAACTGAACTCACACCTAACATGGCAATGGTACAATAACCAAAGGGGCATCCAACTAAGATCCTCAGTACTAAGAGACTTGTGTGAGCATTCTAGCAGAGACAGGAAGTCCAAACCCATCCCTGCTCTAGCTCAACTCCTCTTTCTCTCAAGGATTTCAACCAGGGGCCTGAAATTACACTTAGAAATTTCACTGCATGGTGCCTGGGTGGCTCAGTCAGTTAAGCATCCGACTCCTGGATTTCAGCTTAGGTCACGATCTCAGGGTCCTGAGATCAAGCCCCGTGTCGGGTTTGACACTCAGTGGGGAGTCTGCCCGAGAATCTCTTCCTCTGCCCCTCCCCTGACTCATGCACACATACTCTAATAAATAAATAAATCCTTAAAGAAAGAAAAATTTCACTGGGAGATGGGAGTTCCCAGGGCAGTGTCGGTGGGCCAGGCGCGCAGCATCAGTACCTGGGGGTAAAAAACACATGCACCACCTCCTCCTGCCTCCTCTGGAAAGCCTCAGACCATCCTCATCTCCCCCACTCTTAGCCTCATCAACACAAACCAGCAGAAGGGGCATAACTGAGGACTATGTTGTTTTCAAGGAGGGACTTATTTTCTACTAGGGACAATAAACTATTATCATCCTCCTGTTCCAATGTGTTTAAGGGACAGAATAATAGTGTCAAGGCCAGAAAAAATTAAGGGGGGCTTCCCTAAGCAAAGGTATATACAGCCCCCCCCCCCACATGAAATCGTTCTGTTCCCATTCCCTAGCGACCACCTTGGGCCTCTCTTGAGGTTCTTGCAGAAACATCAGGAAGGCTGGGCCACTGAAGAAAGCTGGCTTGCAATGTGTTGGTCAGTGGAGCTACCCAAGAACTCGGCAGACTTCTCTGGGGTAGACAGATGAGATATAGCCTTGTATACCAGAATTACATGGGTTCACAAAACAACCAGGTCCCCCTACAGTTCTAGAATTCCGGTGCTAACCTCAGACTCCTACTTCCAAGGAAATTATTCCTCCCTGCTCTTTGGATGAGAGAGCTACATTCAACCCGATGGGCATTCCAACCACTATCTTCATTCTGAGCTAATTTTTACTTGCAAAGAGCAAAAGCAATGGGCGAACCTATTGGAAAGATCAGAGTAAGGTGGATTTTCCTTTTTTTGATCCAGAATCCCCTACGTCTTCCTAGAAATAATTCCTAGGGCCTGCCCTGTGTCCAGCACTAATCTATGTGCTCACTCCTCTTGAAGTAAATGCAAGAAGTGTACTGCATGGTAACAAATTTACTTCCCTACTCTTACACGCAAGCGTCCTGGAAACTCCTCCTCCTCCCCAACAAAGTCTACACGAGAGCAAGTGTGTGAGTTAGGGTGGAAGGGCGTTTTCGGTCCCCACCCTGGGATCCACTTCCAGTTCCCTAAGAGAAACAGCTAGGGTTTAGGATAAACTTAGTAGACTGGAGATCACAACCAAGAAATTATCTTCATCATCCATCATATATCATATCCATATCATATATCACACTCTCAGATTTTAAAGTATTCTACAAAATTATAGTAAGCAAAACAGTATGGTACTGGCACAAAAAGAGACACATAGATCAATGAAATATAATAGATAGCCCAGAAATAAACCCATACATGTATGTTCAATTAATCTACAACAAAGGAGGCAAGAATATACAATGGAGGAAATGACAGTCTCTTCAAAAAATGGTGTTGGGAAAACTGGACAGCTATATGAAAAGAACAAAACTGGACCACTTTCTCATGCCATACACAAAACTAAATTCAAGATGGATTAGAGACTTATATGTAAAACCGGAAACCACAAAACACCTAGAAAACATAGCGGTAAGCACTTCATCAGTCTTAGCACTATCTTTTTTGGGTCTTTCTCCTTAGGCAAGGAAAACAAACAAATGGGACTACACAGAACTAAAAAGCTTGCAAAGGAAACTGAACAAAAAGGCAACCAAATGAATGGAAGAAGATATTTGCAAATGATATATCCAATAAGGGATTAACATCCAAAATATGTAAAGAACTCATACAAGGGTGCCTGGCTGGCTGAGTCGGCGAAGCATGCAACTCTTAATCTCAGGGTCATTGAGTCTGAGCCCCATGGTGGGTGTAGAGATTGATTTAAAAAAATAAAATCTAAAAGAAAAACAACCCAACAGCTCATACAACTCAATATCAAAAAACAATCTGATTAAAAAACAGACAGAGGAGGGGCCCTGGGTGGCTCAGTTGTTTGAGCATCTGACTCTTTGATTTCAGCTCAGGTCATGATCTCAGGGTCCTGGGATAGAGACCCGCCTGCATCGGGCTCTGTGCTAGGTGGGGAGTCTGCTTGAGGATTTCTCTACCTTTCCGTCTGCTCCTACCCCCACTCATGCTCTCTCTCTAAAATAAACAAGTCTTTTTTAAGATTTTATTTATTTGACAGAGATAGAGACAGCCAGCGAGAGAGGAAACACAAGCAGGGGGAGTGGGAGAGGAAGAAGCAGGCTCCCAGCGGAGGAGCCTGATGTGGGGCTCGATCCCAGAACGCTGGGATCACGCCCTGAGCAGAAGGCAGACGCTTAACGACTGAGCCACCCAGGCGCCCCTAAAATAAATCTTTAAAAAAAAAGGGGGGGGCAGAGGATCTCAAAAGACATTTGTCATATAACATATGTCAAAGAAGACATATAAATAGCCAACAGGCATGTGAAAAGATGCTCAACGTCACTAATCATGAGGGAAAGGCAAATCAAAACCACAGTGATACATCACCTCATACCTGTCACAATGGCTAGTATCAAAATGACAAGAAATAACAAGGTTGGTGGTGACTCAGTCGGTTGAGCGGCCAACTTTTTTGGTTTCGGCTCACGTCATGATCTCAGGGTCGTGAGGCTGGGCCCCAAGACTCTCTCCCTCTGCCTCTCTCACCCTCCTCCCCTTCTCTTAAAAAAAAAAAGGAAAGAAATAAGTGTTGGTGAGGATGTGGAGAAAAAGGAACCCTCATGCACTGTTGTTGGGAATGCAAACTGGTGCAGCCACTGTGGAAAACAGTATGCAGGTTCCTCAAAAAATTAAAAATAGAACTACCACACAATCCAGCAATTCCACTTGTAGGTATTTATCTGAAAAAAATGAAAACACTAATTCAAGAAGATATACACACCCTTATGTTCATCACAGCATTATTTATGACAGCCAAGACACAGAAGCAACTTAACTGTCCATCCATATATGAACGGATAAGGATTGTGGTATATTTACACAAAGGTATACTACTTGGCCATAAAAAAGAATGAAATCTTGCCATTTGTGAAAACATGGATAAACCTAGAGGGCATTACGCTAAGTGAAATAAGTCAGAGAAAGACCAGTACTTTATGATTTCACTTAGGTGTGGAATCTAAAGGAACAAAACAAAACAGAAACAGACTTACAGATAGAGAACAAACTGATGGTTGCCAGAGGATGAAATAGGTGAAGAGGAGTAAGAGGTACAATCCTCCATTTACAAAATAAGTAAGACATGTAATGTAGAACACAGGGAATATAGTCAATAATATTGTAACAACTTTGTATGGTGACACGTGGTACCATTTTGTAATGTATATAAATACTGAATCACTATGGTGTATGCCCAAAACTAATACAACACAGTATGTCGTTATTTTTTCAATTAAAAAAAGAACAGGAGTATCTGGTGGGCTCAGTTGGTAGAGCATGTGACTCTCGATCTCAGGGTCATGAGTTCGAGCCGCACACTGGGTGCAGAGATTACTTAAAAATAAATTTAAAAAAAAAATAGCCTTCTTTTATTGACTTCAGTCTTCCAAATGGTATTGTGACAAAATATGCCACCAATCTCAACAGAGAACAGGGACTCTTGCAGGAACTTCTGCACAGTGAAAGTAGCTTCTAAACACAGGTTCTTCTGTCACAAGATCCAAACCAGGTTATGTTTCATATTCAGTTCAGTTGTGTTTCTACCGGCTCCAATGCCTATCTTTTTCCATTCCTTCCTCACATCCTGCTCACTCCACTGGGGGGCAGGCATGGTTTAATCTTTACCACCAAAAAGATGATTTAAGAAGCTCAGTCTAGAGCCTGAAAAGATCAGGCTCATTAAGAATCATCAAATCTATCAGACTGAACCCAAACATCCAGCTGGGCTGGTCTTGCTTTTGGAGAAGAAAAAAAACATACCATGCTAGAAATGAGGGTGTCAAATATCCAAGTCAGTTCAGAAGAGAGATGGGAGATTAGAGCCTATCTGTCAGTGCCTTTTACTTTCTCAGTTGTTACCAGACATGCCCCTGGAAACACTCCTCAGGATCCATATGAGTGCTACCGACATATCACATCCTGCTGCCTCTAATTTAAAGCATTATGTGAAACTGTTGCCTGAAATGTCCTTAGTAAGTTATAATTTCATACACTGGCTACAGACAGGCAGTGTATGCAGCAGATGTATTCCTGGGGAATGTTGCTGGTAAATCACATTTTTATAATTCAAATCCATTTTTAAATCTCTAGGGTGCTACTATTTAAAGGAAGTACCTTTAAATCTCTTGATAGAGTAAAGGATCTCCTGTTAAAGAATCACTTTCAGGGGTGCCTGGGTGGCTCAGCTGGTTAGGCAACTACTACCTTCAGCTCGGGTCATGATCCCAGGGTCCTGGGATCAACCCCTGCATTGGACTCTCCGCTCTCTCCCTCTCCCCCTCCTCCAGCTTGTGCTCTCTCTTGCTCACTCTCTGTCTCTCAAATAAATAAAAAATAAATAAAAATCTTTAGAAGAAAAAAAGAATCACTTTCAGTTGACTTAATGTCAGTTTTGATTTTTATATTTAGTGTGCTCAAAGCAGGGGATGGCCTGCTACATAGAGATTTAATATAATTCTGTGGCTGACTTCCATTCAGCTACATCTAACAAAGATGTGAATTCATATTCTCCTTGATATACTTTTGATCACATTTCACTTGAATCAGTGGCCTGACCTTGCATCCTTTCTCTCTGGTTTCCGTTACCTGTCAGGGGAGGGTCAGATGGCCTTGCTTACTTACCTTGTGCTATCAAGTGAAAAGACATAAAAACCACATTCCCAAGCATTCTACATTTATCCCCCTCTTTCAGCCTCTTCTGATCCATTCCTGTCTCAGGCTCTACCTCATAGAACACTCTCTAGGCCCAGACTTCCCTCACACAGGCTGCTTTTACTGAGACTAGAAAGGTCTCTGATGACTAATCCCTACGCAAAGAGGGACCAATCCAGGGCTGCCATCACATTTAGCTAAGAAGAAATAGGAAGAAAGGTAGGAGGTGATGGCCACCTCCAGTCTAGTGGGACCGTAGAGGCTGATTTCCAGCTGCTAATTCCCTTCCCATATGAGAAAGGGACCCTGGTCAGATGCCAGGCATAAGTCATTTCGCTAGGGCTGTTCTGTGTGCCAAAGGGAGTCTACTTGCTAAGCACAATTATAAAGAAAATGACGTCACCACTCTGAATCACAGACTGAAAGCAAAACTGGGTTTTGGTTGATTCTCCACAAGAAACACACTTGTGGTGGCAGCTAGAATACCCGCCTCTGAGGTCTGTTTATCTTATCGCACAACTGATACTGGTACCTCTTCTGCCAAAGGCAGGCAGAACCGCATACACTACAGAGGTGGATGGAGAGCAAGGCACTCATGCTTTAAAATTAGACCTTAATTTTACATTTTAAGTACCCTGATCTAGTTTGTAGAGTAAACTCATCACCCAGTTCCAGCCTCTCTTCCCAGGACAGAATTACTTCATTGTTAATACAGTATCAAAAGCCTGGGAAATTTTCTTAAGGCTTATCTTATACAAATCACTGTATTCTGGTACTAACAGAAAACTACCTGTTTTATTCACTTCAAGCAACAAAAGTCTTGCTCACCGACTTGGCTATTTCTGGTTTATAGCTCTCAATTAGGCTTCACAGCCTTCCGAGTCACAGCACCAACTTGAATCAGCACCGCATACTGTTTCAAAAAGGGATGAATTACTTTTTTTTTTCCAGAAATGCACATATGTAACATCCTCTACCCCACTCCTCAGTCCCCCTTTTTATACTTCTGAGCAGCTCTAAGGCTAAATTTGGATTTCTTGGCAGAGTGAGGAATTACTATTATTAGTCCACACTGCTTTCTGAAGCATACCTCCAATTTGCGGGGATTCCCAACTATACTAGGAGTCTCTCTCTCTCTCTGTGGGATGACCTTGAAGGTACATGGCAGGAAAACTTGCTCTCCCTACTATCCCACACTCGACAAGCCACAGTGCCAATAAATAAGGAATAACCAAAATCGTATCTTTGGGGGGAAAGAAATAAATTCCATTACCAGGGAACCGTTCTGTGAAGATACTCAGGGTAGCTCTGATGTACTCATGTGCTCTGTCCACACCCAAGAGGAAACACCTGTAGAACCGAATGCTTCTCAAAGCCCATCAAAGATTATTATATGGATCTAAACCCAGGGCAAGGTCTTCCCCACATAATGTACTGTCACAAGGTACTAAGCCAGCGCTAGACAGAGACTGTCTTCCTGTCCCCACAAATCCAGGGACAGAAAGGCCATGAAGTCTGATTTCCTTGGACTTCAGCCTCATGTTCAAAAACCATAATAAACGTGCTTGTTCCTGTGTCGTCTTCTTCCCTGGCCTCCCCCCAATTAGGAATTTTGACAATCTGGAGGTACTAATCAGAACAAAGTGGAGAGGAGCTTTGTTTTCAAAACATACTACCGGCTCCTCTGCAACTATTTCTTCCAGGAAACCAAGCCTCCACCTCTAGAGTATTTCACTAGAGCCAGGGAAGCTAGAGAGCCCATCCCCCACCCAATGAAAGCAAAACTCCTAGCCAGCTCCCCCTCCCGTCTGTGGATACACAACACCAAGCACACAGACTGGGAAGAACATCCGGCTCTTATCGGAATCCCTAGTTAGGGCTCTACCAGGATCCTTTTAGAAAGTTAAGGGCAGGCCAGAGGAGGCTGGGAAACATGTTATGGAAACAGGATAGCCGTAACTCAAAGAAACCAGACACCCTGCACACACCACCCCACCCTACCCCACCCTACCCCCAGGCCAAAGTGGAGGAGCCTGATCCAAGGCCTTGCTCCTGCCCAGGCCCAGGCAGGCCAGCTGGCTCCTCCCTCCACCTGCCTTTCATACGGCCAAGCCCCTCAAATTACCAACACACTAAGCAAGGGCCCTCGAGATGAGCAAGCCTGTTTTGCCACTTAGGAAGCTGGAACGAATCTTAAATTAAGCAAACCCAACCCCCTCTTTTTACAATGAAGCGCACTAAGTCAGAACTGGAACTCAGGTCTCACAACCTCATAGTCAATGAAGACCCTTATGTGTTGGTTCCAAGTGCCCAATTCTCAAGGCTCAGCCTGCAAAAGACTTGGCGCCAAACAAGCTCAGTCCACAGAGCTCCAGAGAATGCCTGCTGAGACCACACCACCTTCCAAACCCCACTGTGGAGACAAAAACATAGAAAAGAAAATCCATCTCATATACCCTTTTTGTGGATTTTCCCATAGGTTCCTTTGCTTCCCTCCACCCCTGCACTTCATCCTGCCCTCTCTCATACCTGCTATCTTATCCTCATCACACACAGCTTTACCACAAGCAACACCTTTGGCATCCAGCACCATCCAACTATTTATCCGCCTCCACCTCCTCAGCTCCAGAGGGGCCAGGTAGAGAAGATGTAATAAAAGCAGGGACTGCAAAGGGACATGGATATTGCCAGTCTCAGAAAAGGAAAACAGAATGGGATTGTAGGTAAAGAAGCCTTGAGAGGTGGGGGTAATGGGTCAAATACAACCATAACAAATGAGAAAACAAGGAGTTAATTTTCTTTCTACATATAGGGAGGAAACAGAGGTGTGGGGGCTTGATAAGAGTCTGAGAATGAAAATGGCTAATGGCTGAGAACGGAGTAACTCAAGGTAGGAGAATTTAAGAGGCAGTTGTGGCTATCTTGGGTATTTCTGGACAGCACCTGAGGAAGAAAGACTAAGAAATCCCTGAAGGAAACAAGGCCCTTTTCAGTAAAGAAAGAGCTGACACTAAAGAAATATGACGGGAAAGGTCTTGGGGGGGTTGGGGGGGAGGGGAAAGAAGGCAAATGGTTCTTAGCCCTGACTGCACATTACAAAGAATTACCCAGAGAGCTTCAAAAATATATACTAATAACCAGGCCCCACCCTAGGCCAATTACACCAGATCTTTCAAGGTGGGGTCCAGGTGATTGATTTTTCAAGTGTGCAGCCAAGGCTGAGAAACACTGAGATACAAGAAAAGCTAAAAACCCAGCTGGAATATTTAAGGGTGGTGCTGCTGAAGGACTAGGAAATGGCAAGTTAGAGACCATCTTAGGGAGAAGAGGAACCTTGAATGGCAGGTAGAGCCCCATGGGGGGAAAAAAAAGCAATAAGGAAGGATATGTTTGTAAAAGGAACTACAGTCTAGCTCTGGACAGACCACAGCACAATTTAAGGAGGATCTGCAGGGAACAGATCTGCTTGCAAAACAATGAGGCCCGAGTGTGGAGTAGAGGCCATAAGGCCAAATCTGGGGACAAAGGGTCTGGTGTGGAGAACTAAAGGAGCTTCAGGCTTATTTTGGAAGGGACAGCAACAAGTCTAGGGGGAAAAATGAGGAAGAAAATTCGACCCAAGTTGTAAATGGAAACTATTCTGATGTAGAAAAAGCAACTAGTGTTAAAAATTGTGAGGAATCAGGATTATGGAACAGTTTCACAGAGTTTGGGGCAGAAACACCAGGTATATTTGAAGAAGAGATGGATGACAAGGGCTGCCTTGGGAAAAAGAAGAGAGGTAGAAAGAGGAAAGCTGAGTGATCAATTCTGCCTAGTTTGGGCAAGGGGAAGTATGCAGGAGGCAAGTTTATAAAACCACTGGTGCTGTTTCAGAAAGATGTGCAGCCTTTCTCTCCAATTAATGGGAAGACTGGGGTCAGGTTTTGAGGAAGGAAACTTGCAAAGGCCCAGTATCCAGAGTATGGGGCCTGATTTTTAGGCACTGGGAAAGAGAGGGAAGTACAGGGAAAGAGAAGACGCCTTCAACAGAAGCAGGGTGGGCTGAGTTCTGAGATCTAATGATCTAACGATGGGATTCAATTAAGAAGGGAAAAATAAGAGTAAAGAGGAGTTCCAGCTGAGAGAAAGTGTTTAAGAGGGTAGCAGTGTTCAGAAGAGTGTTGGGGGGGAATAGGATGGCAAATAGGAGTCAAGTCCGAAGTGTTTGAGAAATAAAAGGAAGAAGGTTGGGAGACAGGGAAAACGAGGCCTAAATGGGAAAGGGGTGTCGAGGGAGGAAAGATGGGAAAAGATGAAGCAGGAGTAAGGGACCAAAGTGACGGCTGGGAATCACTATAAAAACTATTAGGCCTGAGAAAACGGGGGAGGGGAAGGGTAATGAGTCCAGTTGAGAGCTGAAGGTTGGAGCCTGACTGGGGGAGGGGCGGCAGTGATAAGAGAGGGGTTTGGTTGGAGGATGCAGTTTCCTGGGAAGAGATTCAAAGGGAAGGGTTAAGTGACTTAAAGGGGGGAGGCAGAAAGATCTGGGGAAAATGGGAAATAATCTGGGGAATCTGGATGAGGGAAAAGCCCAGTTTGGGGAAAGGGGCACCCTCCGACAGGACTTAAAGGAAATGGGGACTTGACTGGAAGACTGGGTCCTGGTTTGAGGGGGGCTTTGCGGGAGCAGGAGGCCCGGATGAGGGGGATGGGCCGGACTGGAGGGAGGGGGCTAAAGGGCGGAAGGAGGCCCTGCTGCGGGGCTGGGGACTCGGACTAGGGTGGCTGAAGTGGGGAAAGGACCCAGCGGGGGCCGATAAGTCCCGCTGTGGGGGCTGGAACCGGCCGGGGGTTGGGGAAGGCCCTCTGGAGCAGATGAGGGGAGGATGGGGGCGGGGAGCCTGGGCCGGGCCGTTACCTGTCCTGGGTGTTTATCATCCTCGGCGGCTCTGCTCAGGGTGGGAGGAGGCGGCGCAGGGAGTGGGTAGGTGGATGAGAGGGTGGGTGTGGGGTCGCGCGCGCGCGGGGCCGATCTCTGCGGGCTAAGTCCCTGTCAGGCCGCGGGCCCAGAACCCTCCTCCTGCCTCAGCGAGCGCCTGCCTCCAACTGACCCTCCCCGGCCGCCGCCGACGCAACCGCCCCGCCCCCGGTGCCTCATCTGCATAGCCCCACCCCAGCACCGCACGGTGTCCTGGGAAACTGGGGCCCACAACAAAGGGCAAAGCCCGGCCCCGCCTCCGCGCAGGCGCACCAGGGGCTGGGGGGGAGGGGCTGCTGGGGTCTGGATGAGAAGCGGCCTTCGCGGGTAGTTGTGGTCCCGGCGGTGGCCTTAGCTGTGCGGCATGAAGTTTGGTTGTATTTCAAGTAGAGTGTTCTGAGCATTGACCCAACCTAGTCATCGTCCCTACCCCTCGTTTGCGTGGGGCCAAGCAGAGGTGTGTCATCTGTAGGCCCTGGGAGGATATTTTATTATACAAAACAAAATCAAATCCAAGAGTAGTACATACATACATATTAGCGCCATTCCCAGACTGAGCCCGGGTGCACAGATCTCAGTCACCTCAGTTCTTAACGCAGATCAGTAACCTCAGCTGCCCCCCGAGATCAACAGTCTCTGCACCTGACAGACATCTCAGGTCAATGGTCAAGGTCTGACACTAGCTGGTGGTCATCTGAAGCCAAATCTCTGTGGGTCAGAATCACAGCCACCTGACAGCAGTGGGGGAAGGCACCGTGGCTAACTTGTTCACAGCCGCTTGAGATCAGTCATGCAAGGTTCACAGTCACCTCCATTCACTATCCCCGCTGGTCCTTCTCACAGGTTAGTGACAACAGGTCACAATCACTGTGCACAGACCTCTCAGATCACAGTCATTGCAAGCCACAGACACGGGCACCTCAACACAATCTGTTCATAGTCAAGCCAGACCGCAAACAAGAGTGGTCACATCATCTTAGCTCACACTGGGCTGCCGTCACCTCAAATCCCATTCATTCACTTAAACAAATAATTATTGAGCAGCTACTTACTATGTGCTCCAGACATGTGCTCAATACTCAATGATGAAAACTCGATTAGGCAAAATTCTTGCCTCAGATGTCACAATCTAGTCAGAGAGACACTGAGAGGCTGAGGGAAGTAAATGTTCAACCTGAGACCACAGAGATAATAACTAGGGAATTATGGATGGCTTCACAGAAAGGGTGATGACAATCACTCCAAATCAGAGGTTACCATGACTCCTAGTTCATTATGGCCCCAAATCACGAGTGTCTCCCATCAGACTCTCAGGACACCATTACTCTACTTCACAAACAAGATGCTTTTGGTTTTTAGGTGATGGGGAGACAGGGATAGAAGAAAGGTTGGAGCTATGAAACAAAGGATTTTCAGGAAAAATCAAACTAGTAAATGATACCAGAACTGCCCAAATTATAGGGTGCCTGGGTGGTTCAGCCCGTTAAGCATCTGCCTTCAGCTCACGTCATGATCCTGGAGTCCTGCTCAGCGGAAAGTCTGCTTCTCTCTCTCCCTCTGCACTGTCCCCTGCCCCCCCCCAACAGCACGCACTCACGCTCTAGCGCTCTCTCTCTCTCTCAAATAAACTCTTAAAAAAGGGGTGGGGGGAACTGCCCAGATTATGACTAGAGGCTCCCATATCATGGCTCACTTTAGATCTTCAACCTTGTCTCCTTGGCTATCCCTACCTGCACTTCCAAGTTCAGGTCAGGAATGTTCTTACCCCAGTACAAAGCAGAACTGAACAATGAAACCCAGCCCTGACCTACCCCATCTTGTAATCCAAGAGACCTGGAACTCAAAGGGAACTGGGATGGCTCGTTTCTGCCAGCCCATCCCTGGACAAGCAACCTTTTGGCCTGAAGGACAGTTTCTGACCAATCAGCAAATACTAAGAACTCACCATGTCAATAACAGGGGCTATTTATTGAACATCACGTTGACGCACTAATTTTTACAATAGCTCCCCCCTCCCATTTCACAGAGGAAAGGAAACCTCGGGGAGATTTTGCCAATATTTACTGAAGGCCTATGCATACCAAGCTAGTTAATTTATTTGCTCTAATTCAAAATTAGTTAGGGTAGAGTTAGAATTTGGACCCCGGGGATGCCTGGGTGGCTCAGTCGGTGAAGCATCTGCCTTCAGCTCAGGTCATGATCCCAGGACCCTGGGATCAAGTCCCGCATCAGGCTCCTTGCTCAGTGAGGAGAGCCTGCTTCTCCCTCTGCCTCCCACCCCCTGCTTGTGCTCTCTCGCTCATGCTCTTTCTGACAAATAAATAAATAAAATCTTAAAGAAAAAAAAAAAAGAATTTGGACCCCAAGTTGCCTGATCCTGTGCTTTGGTCTTGCTGTTTGTAGGAGTGACCATCCTGATGGCCACCTGGCCAGTAAGTGAAAATACCACAAAAACGGGAAGCCACCTTCTCTAACTTGAGCTGTCTAATATGATAGCCACTAGCCACATGTGGCTATTTAAACTTGAGTTAATTAAAATGATAAGGCTAAAAATTTAGCCTCTCAATCCCATTCACCACATTTCATGTGCTTAATAATCACATGTGGCTGGTGGTTACAGTGCAGATGTTCCATCAACACAGAAAGTTCTGAACAGCACTGTATCCTGTCATTCCCCTATCCCTATTTACCTCAGCCATCAGGTTTGAGTTCCTGCTCACTTGGTATCACCTCCATCCTTGTCTTCCCACTGACCAGATGCTCCTAGCTCCCTGCCCTCAGCCACGTCCTTCTGTGCCCTCTGCAACCTGTGATCTGCAAATTCTTCCATGTCCTCAGCCTTTTCTCAGGATGCTGCCTTCACCTCCTTGCCTTACCTGAAACTTTGCTATCCCCTTAGTCTTTAGCAGCCCTCTTAAGTGAATGCTATTTTCCTCTTATTCTCCTGTATCTCAGAGTCAGGAAGTGGGTAAATATATTCCTCTCCTCCCCCGAACGCCATTTCTTTTTTTTTTTTTTAAGATTTTATTTATTTATTTAACAGAGAGAGACAGCCAGCGAGAGAGGGAACACAAGCAGGGGGAGTGGGAGAGGAAGAAGCAGGCTCCCAGCGGAGGAGCCTGACGTGGGGCTCGATCCCAGAACGCCGGGATCACGCCCCGAGCCGAAGGAAGATGCTTAACGACTGAGCCACCCAGGTGCCCCTCGAACGCCATTTCTAAACCAGTGCTTCCCCCACTCCTCCTACGAAAGCCCTGTTCCTTTGAAGCTTCACCATCTGGACATACCATCTTGTTTAATGTTATCAATCAACCTGGTCGCTCACAGCCCATCACTTAGCTCTTGGCTCGCTGACTGTCGGTCCACCCTATATTTTGTTATATTTGGTGAGCTCCACATCCATGTGATGGCCTCTCCATCACTTCCCTGACCACCTCATCTCCAGTGACACTTTTCACAGTCCACAGCAGCTGCTTACTCCCGTGGTCACACCCTCAACTTTGACCCCACTAGAAGTCATTCCAAGGTGGAGACTCTCCAGCCACAACCTTTTCCTTAATTAAGTCTCCCTCAACAGTTCTTTGACCTTTATCATGAGTTCTGAGCCCCTGTCCTCACTAATGTCTCAATTCTCATTAGACCCATTTTTCATGTTCCTTCTTTATTACCTTCATTTCCATCCTCCATTACTACAACCACTCTCTTGCCCTCTTTCCTCCAGTCATGCTGGCCCGGCAAAACCCCTATCTGGCTGAATCCACCATCTGCCTTCCCAGGGCTTCTGCTAGAGCAAAACCACACCTCCACGCAGATTACCTTCATTTTATGCTCACGATCCTAACCTCAAACAGATTTTCAACAATGCCTGGGAATGCCTACAACTCTTCTCCAATAAGTTTGCTTTTCCACTCTCCGAGACAACTTGTATACTGATTCTCTCTCTATAAAACGTCTTCCCCTCTCATCTTCACTGACGACATAGGTTAAGTGGGTTTTTTTCCAGCTGTATTGAGATCTAATTGGCATATAACATTCTATTCGGTTGGGTGTACAACATGATGACTGGATGCATAGCAATGCCCTAGCCTCTTTTGTTGCTGAGGAAACAGAAGCAAAGGGGAGCTTCCTCTCATTCCTAACATAACCTGCAAACCTATCTGCCTTGGCATCCTCCGGTGTCTCTCCCTGCCTTGTACTCTGAGCAATGTCCCCTGCCTCACAAGCCCACCACAGGAGCCATGGGGCCCGCCCTCTCTCCACTTCTCAAGAACCTGGCTCCTCCAATCTAATCTTTCCCATCAGCACACGAGCACACGCTCCAATCCTTGAAAACTAACATCACAGCCATTCTGGAAAACAATTTGGCAATTTCTTAGAAAACAAACTGGGTAAGGGCACCTGGGTGGCTCAGTCAGTTGAGCTTCTGACTCTTGATTTCAGCTCAGGTCATGATCTCAGGGTCGTGAGATCAAGCCCCACGTCGGGCTCCATGCTCAGTGCAGAGCCTGCTTGGGATTCTCTACTTCTCCCTCTGCCCCTCACCCGTTCCTGCTCTCTCTCTCCCTCTAAAATAAATAAATAATACCTCAAAAAAAAAAAAAAAGCTGCCTGCACAACTACCCGATGACCCAGGAATTGCACTCCTGGGTACTTGTTCCAGGGAAATGAAAACATCTTCACATAAAAACCTGTGCACGTATGCTCATTGCAGCTTTATTCATTATTACCAAGAATTGGAATCAGCCCAGATGTCCTTCAGCAGGGGAGTGATTAAACACAATGTGCCACATCCACACCACGGGCTACTCATCAGCCCTAAGAAAGGCTGAGCTGTTGACTGATATGTGTAACAACCTGGATGAATCTCTCGGGAAGTATGCTGACTGCAAAAAGGTTCTATGCTATATGATTCCACTTATATAACATTTGGAAATGACAATATTTTAGAAATAGAGGACAAATGAGTGACTGGCAGCGGTTTGGGATGGGGTGGGGGGAGGTGGGAGGGTGGGCACGGTTATAAAGGGGCAACACTGAGGGATGCTGGTGGTGACAGAACTGCTCAGCATCGGGGCACCTGGGTGGCTCAGTCGGGAAGCATCTGCCTTCAGCTAGGTTCATGATCTCAGGGTCCTGGGATCAAGTCCCGCCTCAAGCTCTCTACTCAGCAGGGGCCTGCTTCTCCCTCTGCCTGTGCTGACAAGTGAAGGGAAGGGGAAAGGAGGGGAAGGGGGAGAAGAAAAGAAAGAGAAAGAGAAAAAAGGAAAGAAAAGAAAAGAAGGAAGGAAGAGAAGGAAGGAAGGGAGAGAAAGAAAAAAGGAAGGAAAGAAGGAAGGAAAGGAAGAAAAGAAAAAAGAAAGAAAAGAGAGAAAGAGAAAGAAAAAAGGAAAGAAGGAAAGAAACTGGACAACGTGTACCAGGGATCTCTCTGTATTATTTCTTACAACTGCCTGTGATTCTATAATTACCTCAATAAAATGTTCAATTCGAGAAAATATATATATAATGTGGTAAGTTGGCATTGAGGTAAAATTATATATGTAAATATAATAAAAATGTATTTAACAATAACAACAAAAAAGCTATGAGTGGGGTGCCTCACTGGCTCAGTTAGTAGAGCAGGCAACTCTTGATTTTGGGGTTGTGGGTTCAAGCCCCATGCTGGATACAGAGTTTACTTTAAAAAAAGAAATTGAAAAAAAAAAAAAAACCAAAAAACAAAAGCTATGCATTAGGTTACGGGGTAGAAGAGTATTCTAGTCCCTAGGCACTGCTTTTGCAAATACGACAGTGACAAACTCAAGGGAACAAAAACACTTAAGTATGAGGAGAATATATGACAAGAGGTATGAAGGAGGCTAGAGGAGTGATCAGTGGACCCTATTTAGGGAACCAGTGTCTGTAGGATCTCATTTTATTTTATTTATTTATTTTTAAGATTTTATTTACTTATTTGACAGAGAGAGAGACAGACAGCAAGAGAGGAAACACAGGCAGGGGGAGGGGAGAGGAAGAAGCAGGCTCCCAGCGGAGGAGCCTGATGTGGGGCTCGATCCCAGAACGCCGGGATCACGCCCTGAGCCTAAGGCAGACGCTTAACGACTGAGCCACCCAGGTGCCCCTGTAGGATCTCATTTTAAAAAGCTACATGGTGCCACGTGGCTCAGACAAATCTGAGCCTGGCCTCTGCCCGGCTGCAGGACTTTAGAACAGTCATATGGCTACTAAAGGCCTGTCTCTCCTCTGTGAAAAACAGGGGGGCCACAGCACCCGCCCTCCAAGACTACCATGGGGATTAAATAATGTATGTGAAAGCACCTAGCCCAGCATCTAGAAGATGTGCCAGAAATGTAAATTCAGTCCCAATTCTCTCTGAATAAAAATCTGCTCTCCAGAAAGAATCTAATAAAAACTAATTTATAATGATAAAATTCATGAGTGCTTACTGATGCATGAAAAGAAGGAAGGGGGAAAAAAACAAAAATTAAAAAAATAAAAATAAATAAAAAGAGGGGCACCTGGGTGGCTCGGTTGGTTAAGCATTTGCCTTTGGCTCAGGTTGTGATCTCAGGGTCCTGGGATAGGGCCCTGCATAGGGCTCCCTGCTCAGGGGGAGTCTGCTTCTCCCTCTCCCTCTCCCTCTGCCACTCCCCCCTGCTCGTGCTTGCAGTCGCGTATGCGCGCTCGCGCTCTCTCTCTCTCTCTCTTGCAAATAATAAAATAAAAAATAAAAAGAGAGAAAAGAAATAAAAGGAAAAAACCTTCATTGATCACCTTTGGAGAATTCAAAGGAACCAACTCATTTTTCTGAAAAGTGGTAAATAAAGGAAGAGAATCAAGTCAAGCATTTAACTTGTCTTTCTTATATGAACTGCACTTTGGGTTAACAAAATTGCTGATGTGAGATAATTACTCTGAAAACTGCTAAGAGTAAGAAACAAGCATTCAATCCAATTTTCATTAAAACACACCTCAAAGTAACCAATTAGGTAACAGAAGAAGTAATAACAGCACATCATCATTTTGTAAACCCTCACTGAGATCAAGATCACCAGTATCTGTAATGTTACAAAGGAAAGACACTTGAAGGTTAGGGGCTTCCTGATGGAAGGATACAGCGCTACCTATGAAGTATTCTTGACAAAAACTTGAACCTGAATCAGAACAAGCCTTCATATCCATCTACAGTTTACAGAAAATGAAAGGAGACAGAGGAACCAGTTAAATGTTACCATAGGAATGCAATCAGCAAAATCCTGAATGTAGCAAATTTAAAAAAAAAAGTATTTATTTATTTTACAGAGAGAGAGAGCGCATGAAAGAGTGCATGAATAGTGGGAGGAGGAGAAGGAGAGGGAGAGAATCTCAAGCAGAATCCCCACTGAGCTCAGAGCCCCACACAGGGCTCAACTCCATCACCCCGTGAGATCACAACCTGAGCCAAAATCATGAGTTGGAGGCTTGACAGACCCAGGCGGCCTGAATGTAGGACATTTCTAAAGAACAAAAATCTCTCTGGGGTGCCTGGGTGGATCAGTTGGTTAAATATCTGCCTGAAGCTCAGATTGTGATCCCAGGGTCCTGGGATCCAGCCCCACATCAGGCTTCCTGGCTCAGCAGGGAGTATGCTTCTCCCTTTCACTCTCCCTCTATGCTCTCCCTCTCTCAAATAAATAAATAAAATCTTTAAAACAAAACTTATTTCTTCACCAAAAAGGGGGTGATGGAGAAGTGGGGAGGGAAAATCTGTAGATTAAAATAAATTTAAAAGAGTTGTCCACCAAATGTAACATGTAGCCCTTTGGGGATGGTAATCTAGAGACCATATGACAGGATATATGACAAGCATGACGATCTGACGTCTCTATTAAATGGCTCTAACCTCCCATGCCCAAACCCTTGATTCCACCTGCCCCCTTAAACCTGGTCCTCCCCCAGGGTTGTCCATGTTACCCATCTTCACAAATGCCCCCCCCCACCATCGAGGATGCTCAGGGAGCTACCTACGTGTCATTACAATTCCTCTTTCCTTCGCCCCTCCCCTCTTGTTATCCAACCCATCATAACAAGTCCTGCCACTTCTATCTCAAAAGGGGCATATTTCTTCTCCATCTCTTCTGCCCTGATCCAACCCACCACCGTCACTTGCTCCGATCACTGCAGCCTCCAAACGACCTCCTGTCTCCTTTCTCACCCTAGTCTAATCCATTCCCCTCAATACAGCCAGGACGATTCATATTTCAAGTATTTTTTTAAAATATAGGTAGGCGGGCAGAGGGAGAATTGGATGAGGGTGGTCAAAAAGCACCAACTTTCAGGGGGCGCCTGGGTGGCGCAGTCGTTAAGCGTCTGCCTTGGGCTCAGGGCGTGATCCCGGCGTTCTGGGATCGAGCCCCACATCGGGCTCCTCTGCTGGAAGCCTGCTTCTTCCTCTCCCACTCCCCCTGCTTGTGTTCCCTCTCTCACTGTCTCTGTCAAATAAATAAATAAAATCTTTAAAAAAAAAAAAAAGCACCAACTTTCAATTATAAGATAAATACGTGCTAGGGGTGTGGCGTATGACGCGATGGCTCTACTCAACACCGCTGCGGGCTGTACGGGAAGCTGTACAGGAAGGAGAGCGGATCCCAAGAGTTCTCATCACAAGGAGAAAAAAAATACATCTATATGTATCTAGATCTATAGATATAGATATTTGTATTGTTTTTGTGTTTTTTTAAATATCTCTAGGAGATGACAGATGTGAACTCAATTTACCTCGACAACCACTTCACAATGTACGGCACCCACGTCATACGCTGAACACCTTCAACTAGCACAGTGCTGTATGTCGGTTACAACGCCGTAAACCCAGAAAACCAAGCACACGGAAATCACAACCCTTTTACACCGTTGGTGGGAATGCAGGCTGGTGCAGCCACTCTGGAAAACAGCATGGAGGTTCCTCGAGATGTTAAAAATAGAGCTACCTTACCACCCAGCAATTGCACTAGTAGGTATTTACACCAAAGATACAAATGTAGCAATTCGAAGGGGCACCTGCAATGTCCACAACAGCTAAACTATGGAAAGAGCCCAGGTGTCCGTCGACGGATGAATGGATAAAGAAGATGTGGTTCATATATACAATAGAATATTATTCAGCCATCAGAAAGGATGATTACCCAACATTTGCATCGACGTGGATGGAACTGGAGGGGATTATGCTAAGTGAAATAAGTCAAGACAATTATCGTATGGTTTCACTCATGTGGAACATAAGGAATAGTGCAGAGGTCCACAGGGGAAGGGAGGGAAAACTGAATGGGAAGAAATCAGAGAGGGAGACAAACCACGAGAGACTCTGGACTCCCGGAGACAAACCAAGGGTTTCAGAGGGGACGGGGATGGCGGGGATGGGGGGGATGGTGTAACCTGGTGATGGGTATTACGAGGGCACGTGTTGTGATGAGCCCTGGGTGATATACGCAACTGATGAGTCGTTGAATGCTACATCGAAAACTAATGATGTACTTACTACATGTTGGCTAACTGAACATAATAAAAACAATCATGTTGAGCCCAAACACAACGTACCATGTGCCAGAAATGAGCTTATTCCTGCTCAGAGAAAAATATACTAGCTATTCATCCCAAAAAGAAAGAAAGATAGATAGGTAAAAATCAGAATATAGATCATGTTGTTTCTGTACTTTAAACCCTCCAGTGGCTTCCTAACTCACTTGTAGTAAAATCTAAATTCCTCACCACTCCTGCATACAAGACTCTGAGGACCTGAGCCTTCAATCCCCTCCAGCTGCTTCCCACGCCCTTCTCCTTCCTGGAGCAACTCTGGCTTCTTTTCAGGGTCTCAAACAAGACAAGCTCAGGGCACTTACTCTGCTCTTGGCCCAGACCACGCTTTCGCCAGCTCTTCATTAGGCTGGCTCCCCATCCTGGAGCTCTCACCTGAAATGCCACCTCCTCGGGGAGCCCCGGGCATTCCCTTCACTGCAACCGTCACATCTGCCATCCTTAGTCCCTTGTTTCCTCACAATGTCTTGCGTCCTTCAGACTGGAAGCTCTTGAAGGGTGAGAAGCAAAGAGCCCGGGCTACAGTGGGCACTCGGTGATTATTTTTTTATTGTGGTAAAATTCAGTGAATACTTTGTGAAGCAGGAAAACTCATGGCAGAGTTGGAGAGACATGACCTAACATATACGAAACAGCTGGAAGCAAACGCAGCTGGCGTAATTAGTGCAAAAGTGGGTTGCTCGGCCTCTGAGTGCAGGAGTTTAGAAGAATTAGCATCAGCTTCTTTGCTAAGAACAAAAGACAATTCAAATACCACTTTTCAAGGTGAAAATAGAGCCTGAGGTACTAAAAAAGAAGACAAACATAAAGGTTTTAAAAGGCTCAAGCAAGAAGATTAGGACTCCAAGTGACTGACATTTTGTCTTCTGTTCCCCCCAGGGTTATGCCAACACTGCCTTTGGAAACTATAGAAGGTTTCAGGCCTACGAGTCAGAAAACCTGAGAGTCCCGGTTCTCCCCCTTTTCCTGGTTGTTGATCTTGAGCAAGACACCCGAGCTCTTTGTGCCTGAGTTTCTCAGCTACAATCTGAGTTTGGAAACAACACTCTTTCCAGCTCTCAAGACTCTAGGCTTCCAAGCGGCCCCTTTGCCAAGGTCAAGCTACACAGACACAGAAATCACTGAAGGGGAAAAAGACTGGGATTGAAGAGTCCTCTCACCCATGTCCTGGCACCACCCGGGGTGTGGCAGGAGAAAGGGTCTGAGGATAGGCACGCTGTCACCTACCCAGTGAGTTGCCCTCACAGACTCCAGTTTCCAACCCACTCCCTACTCCCTGAATCCGGATCTGGGGAAGAGAGGGGAGACTGTCTGGGCTTTGAGAGGTGGCAAAAATTCGTGAGGAACCCTGCCCCTTGGCTCCCAGGGCAGGAAATGCCTGGCGGAAGGCAAGGCAGTAGAAAGCACTAGAACGGAGAATGAGCAAGGAGCAAGTACTGCCTGGGGCGTGGGGTTCCGGACCCAAGCAGAATATTATTGTAGACCAACAGGAAAAACAAAAGTAGTGGTTCCCACCAACTTCCCAGCCCCAAGAAACTGGAAATGACTAGTGATTCCTTTCTGTTCCTCTCGGAATGGCCCCCCAGGCCTGCGAGCACATGCATCCCCTCCTGCCCGATTGAGATGGTTCTGTCCCAAAGACAGAATGAGGACTCTGAGTGGGGGGCTCTTGTTCCAACACTCTCTCCATTGCCAGGACTTGCTTTCACCTCTGGAGAAAAACTTAAAGAAAAATGACCCTTCCTTCCCGCCCAGCCCCACTGGTCAAAATCTCCCTCACAGCCTATCTTCTGCCCCTCATACTAGGAATCATACTCTCGTGGAAGGAGGGACATCACTGGCTACCACATAGAGGGGAAAGGGCACACCCAGGAAAGGGCCGAAAGGTCCTGTTAGCCATCTGAAGTTTCCTAGGGATGGTGAGAAGGTAAGAGGGAAGGTCTGAGGAAGGCAACCTTCAGCGGACATCAAGGGAGAGGGAGGGGAGTGCAGGGGGGGGTAGAGCAGCCAGAGGTTGGAACCCAGGGCCCTTGGCTCAGGGCCCAGTCTCTGATCTGCTGCATTGTTCAGCTATTTCCTTCCCGGGAAGTAGTAAGCGGGTGGAGGGAACCAGGATCGCAGGGCTGGGAGTAAATGGAGCAGGGTGGAGCTTGCATTGGGGGAGGGGACCTCAAGTCCGTTCCCACGACCAGCTGCCCTTCCGGCAGCCTTGGGACTGCGTGGGAAAAGGTCTTGGAAGTGCTGGGGACAGAGTGAGAGAGAGAGAGAGAGAGAGAGTGTGTGTGTGTGTGTGTGTGTGTGTGTGTGTTTATGCGCAGGCGCGTGCTTTTTCATTTGTGTCTGACTGCCTTGCTTGGATTTAGTCACAGGGTAAAGCCCTTTGAGAAATAGTCACCAGTCTATATTCCCATGGGCTCTGCCCTGGGAGAGGCATAAGAACCTTGCCCCAACTCCTGAGAGGAGGACACTGGAGGCCTTAGAACCAACTCCTCTTAACTTCTAGTGAATCTACATTGGCTGACTTCCCTGGGTTTATGAGGATGCTTCTAGAATCTTCTGCAGAGCTCCCAACTTCCTGGCAGAGCTCTACTATGAGCTGGATGGTAGACAGCAGGTGGGAACCAGACATGGGCAGTGAAGTCAACCATTCCCACAGCATCTCCCTAAGAAGCCTACAGTTCTTCATAACCACAGATCTTGGAGCCAGGTGGCATGCCAAGAGATTACTTGATGGTCCAGTGCTCTGCCTTTAGGCAAGAAGCCTTAAAACAAAGATCACAAACTAGCAGCCCACAGGTCAAATGCATCCTGCCTCTTTTGACCAGCACAGCACTTAAGAAATTTTTGAACCAATACTGAAAGATTTCACACACAAAAAAATCCCAATTTCTTTCTACAGACTTTTGAAGAAGATATGGTTGACACTGATGCCATGTTTCCCCCAGACAGCACTGAGTAGGCTGAGTAATGACTGTTCCTGTGGAAAGGGCTTGGGCTGTCGTCCATTTTGCCACAGTCCCCACCACCCCCATTGTCCTCAACACTGAAGCTCAACACACTTGCACGATCATGACATCATTTTCTGGGCCCTTGTCTCTATCAAAAGTGGAGCCATAAAAGAAACCATGAGGGCCACCTGTTTCTAGAGAGAATATTTCTACCCAGCCAGGCATATCTGTGAGCAAATAAAGATGGGATTTGGTGTCCTCCCACCACCTTTTCTGCATAATCCCCTCCGCTTTCCAGTGAGTGATGCTTAATGCCAGCCTCTGACAACACTGTCACAGGCTTTGTGCCAAAATTAACCTCCTCTCTTTCCCTCACCCCCAAATCACAATTCTCCTTTTCTCAGTGAGCAGATTCCAGTTGTAAGCCATAAAAAAAGTCATGTATTAGAGCAATCGCAGCCCATCCCCCAACCCCTCGCTGCTAATGACCTTGTGAAAAACCTGCAACTCCTTACCTAGGTGTTCTCTCAGGAAGCAACCTGTGCGTGTGAATGCACGGAAGCACTCGGGAAGGAGCTAACACCAAACGGAAAACCAAGGTCACCTCTGGGGAGGTGGGGAGGGGACCAGAAATGGAGGCGATGGTCCCAAGCCTATCCCTAAAGCTTGAATATTTTACAAGGAGAATATAATCATGCGTAACTTGCAGAATTAAAATTCAGAGCAGAGAGGCCTTAGCCTGGTAACTGTTAGTCTCGCCCCAACTTACCTTTCATGCTTATCTCCATGAAGGGCTCTACTCACAGTTCCCCATCCCCCAGTTTCTGTGCCCATACCTTTTCTCTTCTTCCTACCCAGAATGCCTTTCTCGCCTCCGCTACCAAGCCAAATCCAGACCATCCCCCAAGGCAGCAGTCTTTCAAAAATTTAGCCCATGAACACCCTAAACAAAATTTTAATTTATGTACCCTTCAATAAAGCAGATTTTTAAAAACCATGTATTCTCTTGAAATTAAAAAATTTTTTTTTCCAACTAGGTTTAAATACAGTCGACCATTGAACAATGCGGGTGTTAGGGGTGCCAACTCCTGCACGGTCAAAACCCCATGTATAACTTCTGACTCCCCCAAAACTCAACTACGAATAGCCTACTGTTGATTGGGCACCTTACCAATAACATAGTCCATTAACACATATTTCATATATTATATGTATTACATACTGTATTCTTACAATAAAGTAAGCTAGAGAAAAGAAAATGTTACTAGAAAACCGTAAGAAAAAAAAACACATTTACAAATACAGTACAGTACTGTAAAAAAAAAAAAAAAAATCCAGGAGCGTCTGGCTTGCTCAGTCAGTACAGCAGGCAACTCTTGATCTCGGGGTTGTGAATTTGAGCCCCATGTCGGGTGTAGAGATTACTTAAAAATCTTGGAGCATCTGGGTGGCTCAATTAGTTAAGCATCTGCCTTCAGCTCAGGTCATGATCTCAGGGTCCCGGGATTGAGCCCCACGGGCTCCACGCTCAGCAGGGTCTGCTTCTCCCTCTCCTTCTGCCCCTCCCCTTGCTTGTACTCTCTCTCAAATAAATATTTTTTTAAAAATAAAATAAAATCTTTAAAAAAATCCACATATAAGTGGACCCTCACAATTCAAACCCATGGTGTTTAAGGGTCAACTGCAGTTGCAAAGGATAGGAATTCTGGTGTAATGGACACACTCACATTTTAAAATAAAACTGGAATCACAGGGATCTGATATCATCAACCATTTGCAAAATACATAAGCAAGCTCTTTAATAGAGGAAAATTTACATCACTGTTTTGCTCTTGGAATGTGAATGTGAATGAATTCTCCTTGAAGAATTTTCTACTTCTCCCACATAATGCTATCCTAATGTAATATATAGTTTATGGTTGAAAATCTCTTATTGATCATCAAACAATACTTCTGTCATAAATGTATATACACATATAAATATATATATATATATATATATATATATATATATATATATATAAATTAAAATTGTATTCTTACGTTTTGTGGCCAAAAGACTCCAGAGTTTAAATTTTTCTTCTGGATTGACTTATTATTACGATTAATATTTGTTCACTGTTTGTCAAAACAACATAAATATATTGCAAATCTTGATAGAGCATTATTAAACATAAGGAGTAAAAAAATATATATTTTGAAGATTTATTTGAGAGAAAGAAAGAGAGAGAGCGCAAGTGGAGGGGGAGGGGCGCAGGGAGAGAGAGACGCAGGCTCCACGCTGAGCAGGGAGCCGGATTCGGGGTTTGATCCCAGGACCCTGGGATCATGAACTGAGCCAAAGGCAGACGGCTGAACCAACTGAGCCACTGAGGTGTCCCAGTAAAAATATTTTTAAAGTAAGCTCTACACCCAGCGTGAAGCTTGAACTCACAACCAAGATCAAGAAATCAAGAGCTTTACCAACTGAGCCAGCCAGGCACTCCAAGGAGCAAACTTTGTAAGAAATACAACTCATACTGAGATAGTTGTATACATGCTGAAATGAGACCGAGATCAACATCAATTTTATCCCTACATCCTGTTTTTATAGATTATAATGCTGAGAAATCTCATTCACATAAATAAGTACGTGGGAATGGAAGAAGTTCAGGCAGAGTCACTCAATACCACCGAGTCATCCAACCAGTAAACAACTGAATTTGTTTCACCTCCTTCAATGGTTGAAAGCAAAATATTGGAAATTTTTGATTTGCAAAACGATTCATTACCCAGACACCTTGAGTCATTCACTTTCTCAATATTGAAATCAGTACTTTAAATTGTTTCTTTGGAGCCCCAGAGATTTTTACACACCGAAGGCAATACACCAAAATAAGAGTTAGGATGGGGAAAAGATAACTCCTTTGTATAACAGTACAGGTTAAGTTAGGCTGTAGTAATAAGCAACCTTAAAATCTCAATTGCTTTAAACCAACAAAGATTCTTCCCCCCCAACTCACGATACGTGTCCATCGCAGGTCAGCTGGGGGTTCTGATTCATGCCGTCGTCACTTGGGGATCCAGACTCCACCATCTGAAATGTCATCAGTCGCCACGGCAGAGAGAAGGTAAGAAGCAGAATCATACACTGGCTCTTAAATGCTTCCACCCAGAAGACACATTTTTGCTCATACTGGCCAAAGCAAGCCACATGGCCACATCTCACCTTTTTTTTTTTTTAGAAGATATATGTATTTCTTTTGAGAGAGAGCGAGCGAGTGCATGAGTGAGAGGGGCAGAGGGAGAGGGAGCGAGAACTCAAAACAGAACCCCTGCTCTATCCCACAATCCTGAGATCATCTGAGCCGAAATCAAGAGTCAGAGGCCCAACCCACTGCGCCATGCAGGAGCCCCAACACCTGACTTCTAAAAGCAAAGAAGGAGAACAGGGAACATGTGTGAGCAGCACTGATGGTTAACACGCTTCTCTTTTGTAAAGCCGGAGGCCAGAAATTGTGGAAATGAAGGGAGGTGAGACGAGGCGTTAGGAAGCACAGACTAGTCCTTGTTGAAGGACTGAAGTTTCTTTGAAGATGGAAACCATATTTTAAGTTTTTATATGCCCCACACTATCTAGCAAGGACAGTTAGAATTTAGGAGTCCTACTTGATGTCTGTAGTCGGAATAACCTTCTTGCCCTGAGGATTACAATTGAGATGACTGCACAGCTCCTCCCATCCCACTCCTTTCCACTTAACAGCGACCAGCGTCTTGACACTGCACTTCTGCAAAGCTGTGGGTAATGATGAGCCATTGAAGGCTCTCGAAAGGTCTGTGGGGAGTGGGTTCAGGCGCATGCCCTGACATCAGTGAACGCTGGGTGGTTTCGGGACCTGCGAGGCGGGCGGTGGGGCGGGGCAAGGGAGTCCAGGTAGAAAGTCGCACTCCAGAGGTGATGCAGGGAATGGCGAGCCACACTGTACCCTCAGGGACCGACCCCAGACACGTTCCTGAACTCCAGATTCAGGGTTGAAACCTGGATTCAGGGTTGAAATCGGCACCACTGGCGAAGGGTGAATACAAACCTCACGCTTCCGCCAGTCAAAACCAAACGTTCTCTGCTCCCCGACCCTGCCCCCTGGTGGCCTCTCGAGGCATTGCCGATACAGATTCCTGTCAAAAGGAAGCCGAATTCTCAACGGGGCAGATCTGGGATTGACGTGGGTGAGGAGAAGACGGCCAAAATTGCTTCTGTAGAAAAAGAAAGAAACATAGAAGGGAGAGGAGGGGGACGTAACACATGGGTTGAGTGCAACTGAGCACTTGCGGGGAGTTTTTGTCCCTGGACTCACTGCCCAAAGAAATCTTTGAGTTGCAAACCAACAACACCTGGGCATGGTTTAGTCCATGCAACAGTTTTTAGATTTTTGGGTTAGTGGCCAACATCAGAGATCAGGAATTTGCATATTAAAATCTGAATATCCGATTTCTCTTGAAAAATCAAAACATCAAGCCATACGAGGCCACCATCCTGCAAAGAAGCAGCCTCTGGGGCTGAGAAGCACGGTCCCTTTCAGCAGGCCTGAGCCCTCCTGCCGGCAGGCTGCCCCCCTCAGTGCCACTCCCCCACCCTGTAGGCTGGGAGTCTGCAGCTCCTGACTAAGGTGGACATTTCATGGAGAGCAGGATCAAAAGACAGCAGGATGGGGCCAACCAGTCATCCAGGGCTTGACTTGCCTCAGAATATCCCCACTAAGCATCGTCCAGCTTATGCTTGAAGACCCTGGGAGATAAGAACATCATTGCCTAATAAGGCAGCCCATTGCACCTTCAGAGAACTCCAACTGCTTTCATAGGGCGGGAGGGGTCTGTTGAGGTGGCATTCTCTTGAGGACACATGTCCAGAGAGAAGAGACTTGCCTGCAATATTGTCTCAAAAGTGACGTAGCCACTGAGCAGACATGTATTGGGCACCACCAGGTGCCCTAGACTACGCTGGTGAGTGATGATGGCATGACCCGTGCCCTAAAGAAACTTCCAGTGTGGGTGGAGACCAGTCAGGTTTACACAGATGATATCAACACCTGGCAGGGCTAACTGATGGAGTGACATTTGGGAATAGCGCCCTGAAAAGGAGCCGTCCACATTTGAGCCTCCAAGGAGCTCTATCCCTGCCATTCCCAGACATGAGAAATTAAACACATACGCTTTGAAAATGTCAGTGGTGGTTATAAAGATCCGTGCCATTCCTGGCACATTCCTAGGGACATCTTAGGGGTTTAATCCGTGAGCCAGAAGGGCATACAGGTAACTGACTTGATCTTTTGTCAAACAGTGAGCCAGGACACCTGAGTTTTATGTCAATTTTGCATAACTGAGTGAATTTGGGCACATCTCTTTGCCTCTTAGGGCCAAGGCTTCTCCACCTGTGAACGCAAGCACGGGGCTGGATCAAGTTTCTCAGGATCTAATATTTACTTTCATATCCCCAATGCCAGCACAGCAACTGGCTATCTACAATACAAACTATGTACAAATACAGTAGGTGCTCCCTAAATAAATGTATTTTTTTATTCAATTTTTTTTTTTTTAAGTAAACTCTATTCCCAACATGGGGCTTGAACTCACGACCCCAAGATCAAGAGTCCCAAGCTCTGCGGACTGAACCATCCAGGAGCTCCAATGTTAATAATGCTCCCTAAATATTTGTGATTGCCCGCCGACTCTGCCCCTGAGGGCATTAGCCAAACAGTGGCACCCAGAACAAATGGACCCGGAAGTAGCCCCAGGCGGAGTTCCTCCTGGGAGGTCAAAAGGGAAAAACATCTGTGTGAGGCTTGGGAGCATTTTTGACCACAAGAGGGCGCCAGAGCCTCACTCCACCCACCTGGCTCCTGGGAAGAGGGAGGCCTCATCAGAGGCCACCTGCCTAGTGCTGTCTTGTGTGAGCAGAAACGTGGCCTCGGGAGCCACTGGGCCAAGACAAGACGTCTGAGATGTAAACAGGAGTGAACATGGGACAAGGGGGCAACGGAAGATGTGGAGGAGGGAGGACAGGGAAAGAGCCAAAGATCGAGAAAGAGACTCACTGGCGTCCCAGGACACACCTAGAGAGACATCAGGAAATGAGACCTGGGGTGAGGTCGCACTGAATCCCCAAGTTACCTCAATTTCAGAGGGAAAAACCTCTCTCTTTGAGTATCTCAGAGCCTGCACAGTGGTCAGCAAATGTCTTGACTTGAATGCACAGAAAAGAAAGGGCCAGAAGCCAGATTGAGGTGGGTCCTGAATGCCTGAGTTTGACAATCAGCTCATAGGCTCTAGAGAACCATGAAAGACAGTCCTTTGAAACTGTGAAAGTAGTATTTGGGCATGATTCATCTGTGGCTGTGGACAGGAGAGATTTAAATATATACGTCCATAGGGGCGCCTGGCTGGATTAATCAGAAGAGCACGTGACTCCTCATCTCGGGGTCATGAGTTCAAGCCCTATGTTGGGTGTAGAAATTACTTAAAAAAACAATGGGACGCCTGGGTGGCTCATTTGGTAAAGTGTCTACCTTCAGCTCAGGTCATGATCCCAGGGTCCTGGTTAGTGGGGAGCCTGCTTCTCCCTCTCCCTCTGCTCCCCCCCACTCCCACCTGTGCTCTCTCGCTCTCTCTGTCAAATAAATAAAATCTTCTTTAAAAATAAACAAAAACCTTAAAAAAATATACATCCATGAAGAGTATATGCAAAGAAATTTGGGGGAATTGATCTTTGGGGAAAATCCCCTTCATGGTGCTTCTCTCTCCATCTCTTTCCTGAAACCCAAGCCGCCTTCCAGGAGGCACACTCCGTCAGTTCCAGGGATGAGAACCTGGGCCTGGAGAGAGAAGCTGGCACAGCCGAGAAGCCTCTATTAGGAGAGGCCGCCTTTACCAGGGGCTGAAGTCTACGGTGTCCTGCTCTGGAAGCTGAGGAGTTACGTTGGGGTGGGAAATGGGGGCCTCTCCCTCCACGCCCACATCTTAAACCATCCACGTGGCTGTTCTGAGAAGCCGAGCACAGAACCACGAAACAGGGCTCCACAGCAGGGTCTGGACTCAGGGGAGGGGAGGCGGAGGAGAACAGGAGGGCGGCGTCCAGGGGGAAAAGGGAAACTGACCCACTGGGAACCTTTGACTACTTTCTTCATTGGGGGGCGCAGGGGGGGCAGAGGGAGAGAGGGACTTAAGCAGGCTCCAGCCCTGCATGGAGCCTGATACGGGCTTGATCTCACAACCCTGAGATCATGACCTGAGCCAAATTCAAGAGTTAGGTGTTTAATAAACTGAGCCACCCAGACGCCCTGGAACCGCCAACTTCGAAATCTTCCCCTCCTGGTTACTATGGACGTAAGTGGATCCACAGTCCAGATCTACAGTTGCACCCCCAGAACGGGAACTGTGACCTGAGCACCAAACACAGGCTACGGAGGGAATGAACATCCAACGAGAGTTTGTGGCAAAGATGAGCGCGGAGAGAGAATGAATGGGTAAGAGGGTGGGGTCCCTCCCCTCATTGACGGGAGCCAAAGACAACTTTGGCACCTCTCCAGACCTGAACTTCCTGTCCATGCAATGGAGATGGTTATTCCCCAGACCGCATTCCAGAGCAACTGCAGAAATCAGACAAGAGCGCTTGGTGACCACGGGCTGTGGACGTAGCCCCCGCCTGCTCTCCTAGCCCCGTGATTTTAAGTTATGGAAAGCCACAAACTCAAGTCATTCATCTTGAGTGATAAAAACTACTCATTCAGGCGGCATCGCAAAGATGCAGTCGCTTACAAACGCCAACCAGACCATCCAGTCAGGTACAGGGAGCTGCTACACGTGCATGTAACCCTGCTCTGGCCAAGTTAGGAATCAAGTCTGCCTTCAGAGATGTCTGGGCTCTGACCACCCTTATGCAGGGGTTTTTCCTTCGTACAACTGTAATGGTTGGAGCCATTGTTTCTTGCTCCTTTGGCTAGCCTCTTTCTTAACCAGGTAACTAGAAAGGTGTGGGTAACCACTGGCTCTTCTTGGTGCCCAAGTGGGGCTTTTCTAGCTTCCATGATGCTCTTCCAGAGATTCCCAAGAGCCCTGGCCTTTGTGGGACCCTGTGGCCCACAATTACAGAGAAGCACTTAACTCTGGACAGGGATGCCAGAAAATTGGGTCTTGAGCCTTTTGCTTTCCGTGGGACTGCCCCTCTTTTTTTCTTTTTAGGTTTATGTATTCATTTGAGAGAGAGAGAAAGAGAGAAGGCAGGGGGAGGGGCAGAGGGAGAGGGAGAGAAGCAGACTCCCCACTAGGCATGGAGCCCCGATGTGGGGCTTGATCCCAGGACCCCGAGATCATGACCTGAGCGGAAATCAAGAGTCAGACGCTTAACCGACTGAGCCATCCGGGTGCCCCTCTGTGGGACCCTTCTAACTTCAATTTCCATAGCCGTAAAAAGTAGGTAATAATGCCTTTCTTGCTTATATCCCATGGTGTCTGCGAACGTGTTCTGTAAACCGTAAAGGCGTAGGTGACTCCACCACTGTTAAGTACGACCACTACCGTGGTCGGAACTCTCAGATCCTTCACTAGCTCTGGAGGCCTGCAGATGGCCTCTGGGATTCCTGGGCCTCCGCCCTCTCCTTCCTTCACATTCCTCCAGGCAGGAGGAGTTAAAAACCTTTTGAGGACCCTTGATCCCCTGGGGAAATAACCAAATTAGAGTCACTTCAATTCCATTACTTGTTAAGGATGAGAGAAAGATGAGCCAGCGTTCTTGTAAAGACAACCAGAGCCGAGGGTCACCGAGAGCCTAGAGTGCCTACTATGCTTTACGCACATTCCTGTTATCATTAGCCCTTCTAATACTGAGAGAAGGGCCCAGAAGCATAAAGAATATATACACATTCAGAGGGGAGAAGACAGGCTTTCATGGAATGATACAGCCATTCCTTATCTGAGACTCGTCTTACTAAATTATGTTGCATTTTCTCTACCACAGGCATAAATGGAAATACACTATCTTGGTTCTTGCACAGGCAGAAAGCCAGATGGATCCTATAGGCCCAACAATCTTACCCCTTAAGTCAAAAGAGAGACAGCACGGGGCTGGGCTGACGGTAGATAGGTCTCTCTGTCCCTTAATCCAGGAGCAGCACCCAGTATCCTAGAAAGAGATCAGGCTATACCGAGACCAAGACACCTGGGCAGGAAGCAGAGTGTGGCATGACAGGAAACCCGAGATCTAGTCCTGGCTTCTGGAACTGCCGGGATAGACTTCCAAACCCACGGCCATCCCGGGGCTGCTGCCTCTCTGGGCTAAAGGGTGTGTGTGTGTGTGTTTCTAGAATGGCCACGTGGGGTGGTGGAAGGAGCTAGGCTGGGAGTCAGGAGATACGAGTGAAGCATGCCTTAGCCGTTGTTTTTATAACCTTAGAGCAAACCACTTCATCTCTCTGCGTTTCAGTTTCCTCATCTGTAAAATCGGAGACTGGACTAAATACTCTCCATGCTAACATTCTGATTCTGATGGTCAAGGGCCCCTCAGAAAACCAGGCCAAGCGGTTTGCTCTAAGGTCATGAAGACCATGGCCAAGGGGCACCTGACCTCACTCACTGACCTCCCTCCCAATGCCAGCAGGGGCTCCCACTCACTCAACCCATTCAGAAGCCAGAGAAGGAGGGAGCCTGTGAATGTTGTCCGCACTGAGCAGAGAGTGTAGGTGGGCTGGGTGATGGTCAAGGAGACCCAGGGGAAACACCTCAGGAGCTCAGGCCCCCTTCCTGTCAGCTCTGGAATACTGACAGGACAGTGATCTGTCCAGTCTCTCCCCCTCTCACACAGGTGGGCCCTCAGCTCCTACATCCCCTCCTCCGTTGCTGAGGGAAAACATCAGCCAACAGGGCCCGCTCTCCTGGAGGTGGCCCATGATTGGGGGAAGGCTTTGCATGGAGGGAAAGGTAGGCGGGGCAGGCTATAGCTGGGTGGAGAAGTTTTTGCTTCTTCCTCCCGACACTTTGTAGGCGTCTTTCTTCTTCCATGTTTACTTTTCCCTTTCAGGGTCCCCTTTCTCTAACCCTACTCTGAGGGGCTTTGCCCTATTACTCAGGGATATTTGCATTCTGACAGAGAGCACCTCAAGATAAAAAAAGCTCTATTCCAGACCTCAGAAAATGGAGCTGGGCAGGGCACATGCATGACAGGCAAGGCAGGGAGGAAAGGGCAAGGGACCGGTGAGTCCCCTTCCTTCCTGAGACTTCTGGGACCCCATGGAGCCTAAACCTTTACCCTGTGCTGATTCTCAAGGAAGCTCAATGTCAGTCCACACAGCCTGCAAGTTCCAAAGGTGGGCGAGGGAACCTAACCTCCTGCAAAGGCTCCGAACTAAGCCACGTCCTTGTTCAGACAGCAGTGCCCAAGAACGGCCGAGTACCATCTTTGCCCCAGGAAATCCAGAGCCAGCTGTGGCCAGGCAGAGGGGGTAGCCTGGGCTCCCCAGTGCCTTGACAAGCGTCCATTTACTCAGGCCTCACTCCATTTACTCCGGCCTCACTCGTGTGTGAAAGGGAGCGTGGGGGGGGGGGGAAGCGTGCACTTGTGAAGACGGCCTCCTTTGCCACAGAGATGATCTTGGTGCTGCTGGGAGGGACACCCCCCGCAACACCAAGCCAAAGAAGGTTGTTCCCAGATGCCTAAAATCCTTTCAGAAAGGAGCGAAGCCTTTCACCTGTATTCAGATCAGGATTAAACCCCTCTGGGAAGGAGTAAGGTGCTTTTTGGAAGAAGCCCAGCATGGGTGACAGGACCTGGCTCCTTCTGACCTGTCTTACTGTCCTTGCCAGGAAGCCTTTTAACTATTTGCGTTCACAGCTTTGCAGTTCAGTCCAGACAGATCTTTCTGCGAAGGCCTCTCACCCTGAGGAGAGGCCCTGGTCCAGCTGGAGAGCCCCTCTGGGATGGCCTCAGGGCCCCCTCTTCTTCCTGGCTCCTCCTCTCAGACCCAGGCCTGGGCCCTGCTCAATAAGGCGTGAAGGAGGCCCTCCAGGGAAGCCAGAGGAGCGGGGGCCTTTAAATTATGGAGCAGCTTTCCTAGCCCCTCTCGGAAAAGCCCAGCGCCCCAGCTAAATAATTCACCACCTCAGGAAGACCCAGTGGTTCCTGACATAGCTGAAGTCGGTCAGGCAGCAGCTTGGCCCTGGGGGTGGGCGGGTGGGGCTTGGAGCGGCTCCCCACCAGCAGTACGAGAGGCTTCAGGCTGGGGAGCAATGCCTGGCTGGTCCAGATACCACAGGGAGGTAAGGGGTACAGACAGGAAAGCATCAGCCCCCTCCTCAGGCTGCTGTGCTGGTGTGAACACAGCCACCAATTCCCCTCCTCCCACCCAGACCTCCCTCTGGGGTCCCCGTAACCGTCCCCCTGCCACCCTGCCAGGCTCCTCCTCCCTCACAACACCTAGGGCGTGTTCTCCCTTCGCGTGCAGACACCAGCTCGGGGTGCGCGTGTCACCCCATAACCTTTAACAGCTGACACACTCATCAGAACACCTCAGACCCAAATCCCCCAGTGCAGGGCTGGGATTCAGAAAAGGTGAGGCAGGGAGGAGACAGGGAGACCAGGGCCAGCCACAGCTGCTCCCGTTTTGCTCAGAGCAAGGCTGGAATAAAACCCTGCAGCTGGGGGCCTCTGGGGCCTCTTCTGCCCTCCCTTTCTAGGCACAGCTTCGAGCCAAGCTGTGAAGGGTATGAGGTGGGGGGTGGGGTGTAGACGGAAAAGACAAATAGCAAAGCCAGGAGGACAGTGCTCCAACCCTCCAGGAGCTGGAAAGGATTGCAAACCACCACTTCACAGGTGAAGAAACTGAGGCCCCAAAGCACAAAAACAACTGGGCCAGCTGCAGGTGTCCTGACTGGGTTCAGGCCCGTCCAGGGTCTGGGCTCCACACGGCTTCCCTGACCTTCATACCCGCGTACTCCGGCTTCCAGCAAAATCTCCCCTCAGGAATCAGCCTCCACAGGGAGCTCACGGGGAGCCTACACGGGTGCAGAAGCATCGCCCTTTCTGGGCCAGACTCCTGGGTTCTCCATCCCTCCAGCACAGCCTCAGAAGACATACACCAAAGACAACTTCCTGGAGGAGCCCATCCTCTCACACCACCGTCCTTTTCTGCTAGAGGGCCTGAAAAGGCCAAGGCCAGGAAGGGTCAGCCACCTGGAGCACAGCACCCAGAGAAAACAAAGGTCCCACTTGGGTGTTTCCTCTGGGTGCGGGAAATCTCCATCCATATCCTCAGAACTGGGATGAGGACGGAGTTGAATGAATGGCTAGCAAATATGCCCCCACCGTGGGGTCCTCGGCAAGTCCCCTTTCCTCCAGGACTGAAGTTAGACAACAAGGGAAGGAAGGAGAGGCTACTTGAGCCCTAGGGCCCGGGCCCACTTCACCTCCTTCCCCCAGCTCGCAACGTCAACCCTTTAGTTGTGCCCTCCCGGCGGCCATCTGTGTCCCATGGAAGCAAAGGTCAGAGAGCAGTTACTTTGGATGACTTTTTATTTTGCATTTCATATATTATCCAACTTCACATTCTCACAGGATCAGCAATTACAACAGCCACCTCGTCTCCCAAGTCTGAAAACGTCAAGACAGCCACAGCTGTGGCCAAAGGCAAAGCCCTGATGTGCTCACGAAACAACAAAAAAAAAATTGCACAATTTTTTTTCCTTCATTTTTCTGAAACTAACGCCTGACACAAAGGCTCATTGCTGGAGAATGGAAACCCTCTTCTTCTTCATGCCTCAAACTAAACATTAAACTTATCTGACAAGGCGAACAAGATCTCTTTAATAATTAATTGCACACGCACACGAAAAATCCTTTATGATGCATAAATATTTTGTTACACAGGGTACAAAAATACTCTCACTTTTTGGTTGGTTCTGAAGTTCGGGAAGAATGAAGAGCACAGGCAGGGGTGGGTGCACTGTGGAGAGGCAAGCAAACCAGGCAGAGAGAGGATTTGCTTAGCAGTTGTTGGCCCCTCTAGGAGGAGGAAGCGGAGGACCCGGATTTGAAATGAAAAAGAAAACACTACCTCTGTCAGGTGGTCGCTGCTGTTGGGCCTGGAAGCGTGTGGGGGTGGTGGGGGGCCCTGGGCGCGGGGTGGAGCGAGCTGCGGGGCTCGGTCCTCGCTGAAGCAGGGGGCTGGAGGGGAGGGTGTGGAGAGAGGGACGGGGAATGATGAACCACTGGTGGCCAGGACCTGTTGCTATGGTGACACAATGTGAGAACAAACCGTACACTCACATATACACAGTTTAAGTGTCTTAATTCATGCCAGAAAACATGCAAAATTAAATGCCTCGTTTCTCTGAGGTGGAGCTATGGAAGCAGCAAGTCTGGACCGGAGGTCAGGCCTTGCTCAGTCCCAGCGAGACCTCCGGGCCCGGGCTGGGTATCCCCGCAAGAAGGCCCCCGAATCCTCCCGGGAGGCCTTGGCAAGGGGCTTTGGGGAAGGACAGGGCTGAGGAAGGGAAGAAAGGAAACAGGAAGCAGTCCACTGAGTCAGGCTTAAAATTCACAGTCTTTGGAAGGAAGCAGCAGCTCTCCACAGGCCGCCTGGGGGCAGTGGAAGCTCAGAGCGGCTTCCTCCCCAGCGGGGCAGGGGCTTCAAGCTGCGGTGGCAAGACCTGGAGGGAGGGGAGAGAGGTGGCCGTGAGCAGAGGGGTGGGACTGGAGCAGAACCCGGGCCTGGCCCTCATGACAGGCTGCAAGACGGACGGCAGGGGGTGACGGTGGGAGGAGAAGGGGAGAAACCAGCCAGAGTGCCTCGCGCACCAGCTCAGGTGGGCGCCTAGCTCCAGGGAGCTGCCAGGCTCGGGCACAGGGAGGAACCGTGGCCCCGCGGGAAGCCAGGCTCTCGGACACTCTTCCTCCTGGGCCTCTGGGCCAGCACTTACTGAAGAACTAACAGAACTGACGATATTTCCATCCTTGCTGGGTGGTGTCAGAGGAAGGGTACCAGCGCACCTGCAAGAGAAGCCAACGTCAGCAGCTAGCTGTGCAGTCCCTTCTCGTGCCTGGGGAGCCATCCGCGTCCCTGCTGCAGTCCTGCTTCTGTCACTGACTGGCAGACGCCGGGCCAGCTACTCACCTCTAGGCATCGGTTTCTTCATCCTGAAAACGGGAGAGCGCCACCTGACCGGCCTCCTCCACAGGGTTGAGGTTCAAGCGAGAGAACCACTACGAAGGGGTTTTACGCTCCGCTAAGCCCGATGTGACCGCGCCGGGGTGACCCAGGTGGAGTCTCGGCAGCGGGGGCACTGGCGCCAGCGACCCGCCCCTCCCCCTGAACTGGGAGCACGCAGGATGCCTGACGCTGGGAGAATGAACCTAATAGTTTCGCTCGGCTTCCTTCTGTCTCAGCGCCCTCGTCCAGACCCAGGACAGAGATGAGAGAGAGGATCCTTGTGGGCGTCGGTGAGGATTAGGTGAGATACAGCGTACAGACGTCTGAGAAACCAAAGCTGCCCTGGCCTCCAAGGGGTATGACTCCCAGACGTTGGTCCTGTCCTTGTAGGATTCTCCAAGGAAGCCAGGGCTGCAACCCAGCGGATACTTCCATCCCTTTCCATCCCTCTGTTCCCTCCATTATCAGCCTCCCAAGTCTAGAGATTTGTAACCTGCCAGCTGAGCCCTCCAGTGAGGCCCTGGCAGCCACTTCATCGCCCAGGCCCTACGGAGCAGTGACCCCAGAGCAGGATGCCCAGAGACGGTCAGGAAGTGATCTGCCCCCTCCCCTTCTAGGTACAGCCTCTCCACAGGCCCGTCGCCTGGGCGGTGAGCTGCACGGGGTGCCACGCCAAGATTGCAGGGAGGCCACCTGCCCCAGTTTCAGACAGCATGCCCGCCCTGGCCTGACCCCTGGCTGCCTCGGAGTGGTGGGCAAACATGGCATCACAAGACAAGTCGGGGGCAAGGGGCGGAGTGCCCAGAGAGGGGGGCCCGGGGTCCCCTCAGAAAAGGAAGGGACAGCACACAGGAGCCGGCGTAGAAAAAAGTAGCAGCTGGCCACACAGACCACGCTCTCGACGCTACAACAGTGGACTCAGTTTCCCACTTGGCTGCCTGGAATCCCCCCTCTAAGCAAGAAGATAACAAGCAATGCCAGGTCATCCAGGGGCTGCTGGAAGCTTCCTGAGAACTCCCGTGTCTCCTTCAAATTATAGGTGTTTTGTACACCCCAGGACTCTGGTCACCACAGGCTCAGCGGCAAGTCAAAGGCTGTGACCCTAAAACGCAGGACACTTGGCAGACAGCAGGAGCAGGTCCTAGGCCACCTGACCAATACCAGAGTCTTCCCTGGGCTCCGAGGATGTGGCACCACTCTCAACAGGACACAGCAGACCCCGGACCGCTATAACCACCTTAAGCGCCATACCTCACAGAAAAAGGTCAAGCGCCTCTTCTCGCCAGAGGCCACTATCTTCTTTCCTGCCTCCACCACATCTGGAAGCAGTTCCCTCCCCTCCCGGCTGACAGCCGAGGGGGACGCCTCCCCTCCCCCTGGCTGAGCTGTGGGATGAACTCTCCTGGAAGGGTGGCTGGACACAGAGCTCATCCCACAAGAGAGGGACACTGAGGAAACCAGCATGGTGGCTACCAGCCAAGCCTGTAGCCCGATCCAGCCAGCAACCACACCCCGCATCCCCCCCGCCCCCCGCTGCGACCACCGCCCCTCACCCGGCCTCCGACTGCTGCAGCCCTGCAGCAAGAAGTCCGGCCAGCTGGGTGCCTCGCAGGGCTGGACAAGGCGCGAGCATCGGTTAGCATGGGAAAGAATCGGAGGCCTCGGACTCTCGTAACGGGGGAAGCCGAGGCTTTCCGCGGTTGCTTAAGGGGCTCCACTGGCAAGCCTGCTTCGTGGGGGCCCCCACTCTCCCCACTAGGTGCTGCAACTCAGCCTCCAAAGCAGCAGCTCTCCCCGCAGCCTGAGATGAGCCACCACCTCCCTGGGGAGGAAGTAGAAGAAAGCCCCCGTTTCTGAGCTTGGGACGGATGTGCCCTCCGAGCGGACAGAACATACTGGAGGGGCTGCCCGTGCACTTCCTCAGCCGGGAGAGGCTGGCGCGGGCTCTACAGAAGGCCCGTCCCCTCCTGCCCCAGCTCAGAACAAGAGGCCTCCAGGTGTTCACAGGGGTTCTGCGGGTCCTGAGAAGCCACCGCACACGGACAGGCCCGTGGGCATCTAGAATGCCCGGCTCCAAGAGGGGCAGCATCAAAACCAAGGGGCATGGGGGCACATGAGCTCTGTCGTCTCTCAGATCTTGGGACGGACTGAGAACATACAACCAGGAGGTGGACAGAGCAATCACTCCACATGAGAAGAAACAGGAACAGCCAAGAAATAGGGGCGCCTCACTCATCAGAAAGTCAGTTAAAGGAACGCTCTGGTTGGCATGCCTACACTTTGACCTTGTCATGGTTCTAGGAATGTGTGATAAGGAAAACCAGCAGGACAGGCATGCAGGGCGGACAAGGGCGTCCACTGCAGCGCGGCCTATCCACACAGACAACTGCACTACAACCTAACGCACCACCGACAGGGAGCTGGACGCACTTACACAGCGGTGGGTTTGCCACACAGCCAGAACGTAGCTCTCTACATTTATCGACGGGAAACGGGCTAATACGTAAGCTTTGAAAAGATCAAATGTATAACTTTTATAATAAAGGATCCACATTTATGGATCTTATACACGCGCACCCTACCAAGCCTGAGGATCAAAGTAGCCATTTTCGGGGGAACAGGATAATAAGCAAAGGGAAGAGAGAACCTTATCATGTCCATTATACAGATCAGAAAATAGAGGCAAGGGCGTTCATGTAACATTAAGATCACCAGTAAGCGGTGAGCCAGTGGAAGAGGGGAAACGAGCCACGGTCAAAGACCCCCACGTCCTCAGGTGAAAGTGGAAAATGAAGTCCAGTCTGGGAGGACCCTGGGATGCAAGGGACACAGAGAACCCCTGCTTTTAGGCATGTTCCGGACCCCAGAGTGCCCCCGCCACCCATACCTCTTGCATGCCTCACCCTCTTAAAGGGGAAGCTTCTATGAAGAGAACCAGAAGGTTGAACAAGATGGCCTCATGCCCAGAGTGGGACTGAGCCATCTCCAAGCCCCTTCCTGCAGGTCTGGGCCCTGTGGCCCCACACGGATGCCTCAGCAGAGGCTGGGCTGGTGGCGGGGGGCATGCAGTCGGGGTGCGCATGCTGGGATAGAGAAAGGAAGGACTGCTTTGCACCCCCTTTTGCTACTACTTTCTCTTCAAGTCACCTCCTTGCCCACAAGCACAGAAAGTCAATGCTGTTGTTCCGCGCTCAGAATACCGCCTTTGGGATCAACAGCGCCCACTTTCTTTATTGAGGACTTTCAGCCTCCACTTCTGGGCAGCGCTGTCAGGGGACAAGGAGGGAGCTCTTGGAAGGTAAAAACACAAATACTACTACTTGGAAAATGCTCTCGTGCTTACGAGTGCATCTGGTCCAGACAGGGTGGCTTACTGCTGTGCAGACGGGTGTCCAGAGCAGTCGAGTGGCAGGGACAGAACTAGTTACTACCTGATCCAATCCCTTGTCATTAGCCTGCCTCCTGAAAAATGCCATTATCCTTTGTGGTGGCCTTCATCCCCTTCCCAGGGAGGCCAGAGACAGGAACTGAGACCCAACCTCCAGCCTCAGAGAGAAACGAGGGGGCAGTAAGTGTAACTGATAACTGACACCTCTCGAGCTCTCCCTCTGTAGTGACAGGCCCAAAACAAACACTGATAAAGTAGGTATGATGATCACCATTCCAAAGAAATGGCGACACAGAGAGGTTAAGTAACTTGCCCAAGGTCACACAAGTGTTCAAAGAGCCAGGATTTGGACTGAGGCAGCCGGACTGGAGTTGGAGCCCCTGGGCAATGGGCAGGGTGAGAGGAGGCTGGAAAGGAAGACAACAACCAGAGGGCACACAGCCCTGCAGTATGGAGTTGAAGGACAGGCTGTAGCGTGACACTCCCAGCCGGCTGGGGGGCCACCCCAAAAAAGGGCAGAGGCGCCTCTCCTTATCCCCCTGACACACGTCTCTGGCTCCCAACCTCTGCCTCACCATCGTCATGGCCGAGCATCTCAGAGCAGATGGGGTAGACCTTCTGCACCTGATCTGGTCTTGCCCTCTCGTTTTACAGACGAGGACACACGGAGGCCCAGGGGTGAAGTCACCTGCAGAAGATCAGGTAACCCAACGGTGGCCAAGCTGGGACCGGAGGCAAGGAGGCCAGCAAGGCCTCGCAGGGCTGCTGCCGTGAAAGTCCCTGCTTGGCCGGGAGGACTCCTGCCAGCCTTCCACATGCTGCCAGCTCACAGAGGACAAGGACTGTCTTCCGGGCTCACCACAGACCCTGCTGTGTGGTAAATACCCAAACATTTCCCTCTAGGGAAGGGTCTTGACCACCTTCCTATCCCCTGATCAATTTTCCAGCTGTTCGTGGTGCACAGCCGGGAACAGCGCCAAGTTTAACCACGCTTCTGCCCTCAGTATCATCTAAAGTGGCCGTGGCCGAGGAGAATTCCCCCACTGAAGGAAACAGCCCGCGAGGGTAGCAGCCGGGGAGTCTGCACCTTCCAGCTCGGGACCGGGAGGACCCAGATATCACTAAGCCCTTCAGACGACCGGAGACAGACGTGTACTCAGTCCTCCCTTGGGCAGAGCCCCCAGCCTCTCCCACCTCAGCTTCTGGTTCCTGTGAACGCTCCCTTCCTGGCTTCTCATGTCCAGTTCCTCCTCCTGCCCTACTGTCCTGGCCCGGCCACCTCCGTCAACAGCCAAACGCCTGGCCCGGCTGCTCTTCCCAAGGCTCAGCTCTTGCTCAGTCTACTGATCACACGCCAGAGTGGGCTTGCCGTCGCTCCTCAGCCTCCCTGTGCTGCTGGTGGCAACTGGTCCATACGCCCAGCAGTGTGTCCTCCTGGCGACAGACCAGAACGGACCACGGTTCGCTGGCCTCTCGGGCATCTGCCATGGCACTTGGCAAGCACAAAGCCCCACAGTGCCTGGGGCCCTCCTGGCCCAGCACCACCCTCCCCAACTCTCCGCAAGAAAGGACTGTTCCCTCCTTCCTGCCCCAGCCCAGGTGCACCACGCAGAGCATCCAGGCTTCGTGAAAACCAGCGCACACACTCACGGAGCCCTCAGGACGTTCCAGCTGCCGTGCTAACACTTCACGTGCTGCTAACGTGTCATTCTCACAACAACCCTGAGGCAGAGAATATCGTTCTCATTCTTCCATACAGTAAAAAAGTTAAGACAGAGAACCTTCAAAAGCGTTCTGAAGTTTATAAAGACCAGAGAGGCAGAGGCAGGCGGCCTGGCTCCAGAGGCCACACGCAGGTTGGGACTGGGATCGGGGCTCTGTCGCCATGGGCAGAATGCGGTGCGGTGCCTGCCCGCAGGTGTTCAGGGGGTGGTGGGACCACGCTGGGTCTCTCTCAGCACTCGCGGTCTGCCGCGGGTCCTTGATGTGGCCTCTTGGCTAATCCTCTCCCTCCCGTCTGATCCCAAACCCTAAAGACAAGGTCATGGAAGACAGCAGTCCCGCTGTCTTCGGAGGCATGCGTGGCCCAGCTCAGAGCCTCCTTCGTCCCCTACGCACCTCTCCCTGGAGGGGCTTACCTGCGCATGGAGGGCAGCGGCGGCGGCGGCGGTGGCAGCTGGGTACGTGAGTGCCGCAGGTGAGATGGCTGGGGTTAGCTCTGTGGTGTACAGAGGATAGGGGGCCCAGGCCTCTGGGGATGCGGGGATCAGAGCAGCCCCCATAAGGTCATCTGCAACGGGAGACAACAGCCCGCTGTCAGAGCATGGGTCTCTCCCTCCACTACCCCATTCCAAACAGAGAAGGGGACCTATCTAAGCTCCCCGCTGAGGCCAGACTTCCCTCGAGGACCCTAAGACCAGGGAAACAAGCCCTGTTAACTCGACCTGGCACGGTGCGCATCCTATCTGCTTCAAGAATCCCTCAGATGGGCCTCTGCCCATCTCAACCGTGAGAACCCAGAGACGGTGTCAACGGAGTCAGGTGATACAGACAGCTCAGGAGCTCAGTCTGTCTGCAGTCCAGCAAAGGCTACGGGGGAAGAAGGAACCCTGGAGACAAGGGGCTGTGGACAGAAGAAGTCTCCTGGGAAGGACCAACTCCCTCAGTGACAATTTGATGTCTTCCCTCTGTATGCAACTTCACTCGGGCCCCCAGCTTGGGCCAAGTAAAAGGACAACAAACGACAGCTCTGAGCACCACTCACAGGGGTCCCGTGCGATGAAGTGTGCTCCTAGGGCGGGGTGAGCGTTGGTGGGATTGGGTGTAGCCATTAGCTTGTTCTTGGCCATCTTGGTGTTGGCTTTGGCAAACTCTAGCCTCAGGGTCTGTGGGTTCTCAGGATCGAAGCGAATACCCTACAAGAGAAAGGAAGGAATGGAAGGAAAAGACTTTGTAGGACCAGACTGTCCACTGCAATGGGTACAGAAGGGCCCCAGAAAAGAGCTCGCCTAGGGGGTCCCTGGGTGATGAGTTGGTTGAACGTCTGACTCTTGATTTCGGCTCAGGTTGCGATCTCAGGGTCCTGGGACCAAGCCTTGAGTTGGGCTCCCTGCTCTGCAGGGAATCTGCCTATCTCCGTATCCCCCTGGTTCTCCCCCACTGCTTGTGCTCTCTCTCAAATAAATAAATCAAAAAAAAAAAAAAAAAAAAAAAAAGGAAATGCTCTTGCCTAAAAGAACCCATGCAGGGGACAAGACAGAGGACACATTGCTTGGACCTTGTGAGTAGTGGCATTTGACACAGTGCAGCCAGGGACTTGGCCCCGGAATGGCTGCGAAATCCCATAGGCCCTTTTTTGGGGGGCAGGGAGTGGGGGAAGGTTTGCAGGAGGTAGAACAGGAATCCTCGTTGCCTAGAGGTCTGTGGGTCAGAGAAAGCCCTGTTTGTCTACTCACGTTCAACGCATTCTTGGCTGCTTCTGCTCCTGCTCGGCTGTCAAAGATCACAAAACCAACAGGCTAGTAGGAAAGAGAGAGAACACCCTTGCATCTCTCCCAACACTCCATCTCCCCTCAAAAACAAAACAAAACAAAACAAAAAAAACAACTTCTTGTCTACATCCTCCCTATTTTAGCTGGAACAGAAGTTTCTCAGGCAGCGAGTCTCCCATCCAGGTTCCACTTGTGGGACAGGGTGCCCACAAAGCTTTATTCCACCATGTTACATAGACATCACGCTTTTGGTAAATCTTTTTTTAAAATGCATACAGGTAATTAAGAGCAAGTTCCAGTGTTTTCTCCAGCAAGAAAGGGGACACCAATGAATCAAGGACATGAGAACGCTCCAGGTTCAGTCAAGGGGCAATAGGTTGAAAACTTCTCCAACTTCATTCTGGCAAGTTCACTCCAGAACCCAAATGGCCCCCACCGGGCCATCAGGAACCAGAGCACAGCCACCATGTCTGTGCTCTTCAGCCTTGGGGCCAGGCTGTGGCTTCTCAAAGCCAGAGGGGGAGGCCCGGGAGACGACTGGTAAGGACAGGGGAGCTGTGGAGGCCGCTCTTACACCAGCCCCAAGCAGAAACAGGATGAGAGGGAGCAGGTCCCAGCTGCCAGATGCCTTAAGATGAGGAAAAGGCAGCAGGCACAGGTCCAAGTTCAGCAGTCGGTCTGGGCTGGCAGGAAAACAAACTCTGGAGAGAAATTACCTGTCTCGATGTGAGCTTGATCAGGGACCCTTCATAGCCCTGCAGAGAGAGGTGGTCATGACGGGCAAGGTCAGAAGCCTTGTTGTGCTATCCCAGCCCCCCTTCTTCAGCTCCCGGCTGCACCGTTCTCACACTCCCCCCCGCAATGTCCACCACCCTGACCTCCACTACTGATGTGCGCCCTCTGCCCTTGTGCTCCCTATCACATGGTCTAGCACGCGGGGCGGGCATCATGCGGCAGCATTCATCATTTCATGCGTAAATTCCCGCTTGCTCCGCTCACTTGTAATCTGGAAGGACAGACCCTACCTTGTCAAGTTTTCTCAAAACTTAAACTGAAAAGTCTACACTGAATCGCAAAGATTCCTTATATGGCCAAGTCTACTGGGCTTCTCTCTCGTTTCCACTTTACAGATGAGGAAAGAGAGGCTCAGAAAGGGCTAGGCAATCGGAAGAGAGCAACACATGGACGAGAAGCACCAGGACAGGGAGCCAGGGCTGCGATCAGTTTCTTTTTTTTTAAAGATTTTATTTATTTATTTGACAGAGAGACACAGCGAGAGAGGGAACAGAAGCAGGGGGAGTGGGAGAGGGAGAAGCAGGCTTCCCACTGAGCAGGGAGCCCGATGTGGGGCTCGATCCCAGGACCCTGGGATCATGACCTGAGCCGAAGGTAGCTGCTTAACGGCTGAGCCACCCTGGCACCACGTGATCACAGTTTCTGAAACACTGTCCTCTGGCTTCCTGCTGCCCTATCCAGGTTGGAGTCATTCCTGATATTTCTCCTCCGGCCACGGCTCTGCCCCCAGGTGGCTGGGTCTAGACTCACCTTGAATGGCCGGAAGAGCAGGTAGAGTTCTCTGGGTTTAATGTCCACAGGGAGGCCACTGACGAAGAGTGTCCGGACCTGGGGGACAGAGACCACAGTAGACAGGGATAACGGCTCTTCCTTCAGGAAGGAACAGGAATCCTCCCAGAGGCGAAGGAGGGATTCCGTATGTCCTGGGCTTCCTTTGGAGGCCGAAGCAAATGAACACGTGGGAGTTTCATAGCATTTCACTTTTCAAAGTCCTTTCTGTACACTTTGCTCTCTCTGCGCTCATCCCACAGGTGATTCAACAAGCACCTGCTGAGTGTCTCTGTACACGGACTGAACAGCGGCCAGAGGACAGAGCCCTGCGTGATAAGCACACAGATCAAGGATCCCTGAGACTTCAAGAAAGCTCCAGTGTCTCACCCCCAAAATTAGACAAGTCAAAATATATACAGTTTTCAGAAGGTACCAATGGAGCCCTGGTTGAGAGGCTCTGCCCGGTCTAGAGAAGACGCAGGGATGTAAACGGATCCCAAGTCTTAGGCCACGCCACACCCTGGAGTGATTTCAACAGAGGGCCTGGCATGTTCACATCCCTCTTCTAGTGCTTCCTACACTAGACAGAGGCTCTTCAATGGCAGGGCCTACGTTGTATTCTTGCCTCTAGGCCCCGTTCTTAGCATGGTGCCGTACTAAGTGCTTACTGAATAAGGGACCTGGCCAAGGAGTCATGTGGAACAGTTCTGCTGGGCTTTGAAGAACGAGTAGGATCTTATCAGCCTCAAGCGAGGCAGACATGCTTTCGGTTATGAGCCTGGCCCTCGACATGGTTACAAGTTGGTGGTAAAGCCAGACCTAGACCCCAGGTGTCCATCCTCTGACTCCGACCAAACCTGACCCCTTGAACTGCGGGTGGGGGGGGGGGTCCCCTGAGAGGCTTGGCAGACGCTCTAAGTCACCACTGCCGGTTACATGTTGCCGGTACCAGACGCTCGAGCAGCAAGGCCAGGTCGGCCAATAATTAGAATGGGGAGGGAGGATTTTCCAGCGTTTGTAAGTCTGCTAAAACGACATATTAAAACTGTGGCTGAGGCATGAAAAACCCAAATGCACAGAGCTTCCCGATACACTTGACTCCTGATTTCAAGTTGCATCTCATATCACCAAGCCAAGCATAGGTCTTCTCAAGTCATCCCTGCCGCTGTAAGAGAAAGCTCACGGGCCTCCGCTGTCCCCACCCCCATGTGGCCATTCCTGATAGCATTTAGATGCCCTACAGTGGCCACATCCCCTTCTCCAGAGGCACCAAAGAACCCTCCACGCTCCAGTGCTGGCCTCCTGAACACAGGCAACAGCCCTTCCCACGACCTGAATCAGGAACCTGAGCAGCCAGGCAAAGTTACACCCAATGCAGGCAGACAGACAGGCAGACACACCCCACGAATACACACATCTCAACAGCAGTGCAAGGAATGGCCAAGGAAACCAGCCCAGAGAGCGGCTGGTAACCAGTGTCACCAGCCCCGCCCACACCAAGAATGACCCCCAGCCCGTGGCTGATAAAGAGTGGGTGAGGACGAGCTTCTTCTCCCCATAGGTTTCTCGCACAAGAAGCAGGCCAGGCAGAAGCCCTCACCATTCCGGATGCATCTTCCCACTCTGGTCCTGCCTCTCCCTCCCCACACACGCCTCTGCTTCCAGGCCCCGGGTGAAGGTTCTGCGCGTTTCACGTCCCTGTGTATGCAGTTCTGTAGTTCCCGGGCACAGCCCTGCTTCCAGAGGAACCTGGGAAGAACTGGACAGCCCAAGCCCAGATAGAGTAAACCCAGCTCCCAGATTCCAGAGGACAAGGGTGCTCTACACCCTTTCTGCCTTTGATGAAAGGGCCTTTAATTTACATGTAAACCCTCAAACAGAGGTGATGTGCTCAGGTCACACGGCTTGTTCTTAAAAGGCAGCGGACCTGGGACTCAAAACCCAGGTCTCCTGGCCACTCGTCCAGGCTGCTTTTGGGTGCCAGGACTTGGGCACCCAGCCCACCCCCCAAAGATGGACTGAAAGAGTGCAAGCCCAGCCAGGGCCGTGCTGGACGGACCTGGATCAGTCCTCCTCCCTCCTCCCCGGGATGTGGTTTTGGTCAAAGACACAGAGCCGGAGCCGCCCCACGGAAACCTCTGCCTCAATTCTCCCCAGGGGCCACCCGTTTCACCCAGGCTAATTTTAAACCCTTCCTCAAATGGCTCCTTTCTGGCCAGACCTCCCCAGAGGCCCCCTTAAATAGCAAGTTCTCAGCACAAAATTTCCTGCTTGGGCTGGGGGTGGGGTTGAGGGTGAGTATGGGGGAGCTTTCCCTCATTCCCAGCTCGGATCCCTGTTTCCAGCCTTCCCTCTGGGCCAGAAGACCCTTTTCCTCTGTTTCCATCTTTTAGGTTCTGAAGTGTCCAAAATGCTATGATCTGGCGGCCATCCTGTCTCTGGCCAGCTCGCAGGAAGCAAGCTGAGGTCAGACAGTTATGGATCAGGTGGTGGGTCCCCATCTGCCAGGTCACAGGAATCCCAGCCTGAATACTTCTCTTGTCCTCACTCGATCCTAGTCTCCCCGACAGATGATGCCTTGTGCAGATAGAGAAACTGAGGTCCAGAAAGGGCTCATGCAGCTTAGCTCACAAGGGAGCCGCGCTGGGTAAGACCCGGGCACGCTGACTTAGCCGTCTGTGCCACCAGCAATCCATCTTGCTGTGGGGACAGAAGGAGTGGCACTGAGGTGGCCTCATTAGCCCCACGGATAGGTAAAGAGCTGCCACGTGTCCGTTCGGTCGGCAGTCCCTTCCCCAGGTACTTGTTTAGGACACTGGAGTGATGATGCGGGAAGAGCAGGAAGGAACCAGCAAACCAGAGGTGGAAGGAAGTGTAAGCCTAGCCGGCTGCTCAGCTGCACGTGGAAAGGACAAGAGGCTGCAGAGGCCCCCCCACCCCTGCTCCGCTTCCAACTCTATCCGGTCCTGCCCCCACCCCGACTACTCCGGCCCCAACAAGTGCCCCCATGGGCCTGTCTCGAGGCAGCTGCTTGGGCCGCCCCTCAGCGCACCCCTTCCTGGTTCCCAACTGACGGGCACTCATCTTTTGGGTCCCTCTGTTTGCTCACTCCCCTTTTCTTCCTCTGAAGTCTTACGGGGCCAGGCCGCCCTGCCTTCTGTTGTTCCCACAGTCTAAACTTACCCCCTTCAGCCGGACTCTACAAAACCCCAGAGACAGGAGCCAAGTCTCACAGCTTCCCTGTCCCCGACCGAGCCTGGAGTCAGGCCTCCGCATCTGAACCACCCCCTCCCCACCCCCGTCTCTGTGCAGCTCAGTCCGTCCAAACGAGAAACTCCCAGCCAGGGACAGAACTGGCCCAGTAGGGCCCAGTGACACCATACGTGGGGGAGAGAGCAGGCGCTCGTCGGTCACACCGGAATTTGCATCCCAGCTTCACGCCCGGCTCGGGGAAGTGGGCTCACCTCTCCAGATCTCAGGTCCTTCGTCTGTACGAGGCAGATACCATCTACCTCCAGGATGAAGAGCTCACTTTCCTCTCTGCCCAGCACGTAGGAGAGGCTCCATGACATGCTGGTTCCCTGAGGGTTCCTGTAATCACGGCACTGACCGGCACAGAACCTCCCCTACCAGCTGCCATGAGCCATTTCTTTATAAAGCTGCCTCGCGAGTCTGGATTGGGTCCAAGTCAGTCTGGAGCTGGGAATGCAGGTGCGTCAACCTTAGGTAGTCACCGGGTTCTTTAGTGTCCCTCTTCCCTAGGGAGGGGACAGCCAAGGTGGAAGGCACCACAGAGGCCAGCTAGTTCAACACCTTCACTCTGCAGATGAGGGAACCGAGGCTCAGAATAAGAAGGTGACAGAGCAAGCTGACGGCACAGTCAGATCCTTTAGGGGACTGTAGCGACAGAAACATACACAGTGCCTTCTCCAAGGCCTCACCTACTAGTCCTGTGTCCCAGGCTGGCCCTGGACACCCCTCCTTCCGTGCCACCACCGATACCAGCCTCATGGTAATGGGGTGCAACATTCAAGAAAGAGGTTGGGTACAGACAAGGATTCAGGCACTAAGTACGAGCTGACGCCAAGCTAGAAAGACTAACCAAAGAACCCATGTCCTGCCTACTCTATGCGTTCAGGACAGGAATTCAACACAAAAACATCTTAAAGTATTTGAAGAAAACAGAAGGGGTGGTTCCCACAATCCCGGCTGCTAGAAGGCACCAACCTTGTTGCCTGGGCCCTTCTCCTTCCCTACACTCACCCCTTCTCCAGAAGTATCCAGACAACGCATCCTAAAACGTGAAGGCAACAACGGTCCTTCTAAGATGGTCATCTTTATGGCAAGTACTGGTGGATGGTGCTGGACCACACCCACGCCCTCAGTCCAGTTGGAAAGTAAGTTTGGAACAGGGTAGGGAGAATATTAAGGGAGAAGTGGAGAAAGTATGGAGAATCTTTAGAAGTCCGTGAAAGAAGAACCATGTTGAGGAACAGCTCTTCTGGCGGAACCTGCTAGAAGTACCATGTTGACATGGAACTTGGCCGAAGAGGTGTGCCCATTCGGGACACTGCAGACATGGCTATGCGGCCTTCTTGATACTCAGGAGCCGACCTGGCCTTGCTGGTGGTCCCAGCCAGCCCCACGCCTGCCTAGAGGAACTGAATGGCCTTTGGCACAACTGTGTCCCCCATCCGGCTTTGGGGGCTCCTGAGGCTGCTCTTTCCTTAGGCAAGTCCTGCGGCCTGTCCTTCCCCCGAGTTGCTGGGAGCCAAGGGTCAAGGAAGTCCAGTCTCATCTAGGTCTGGGCCACAGGCTATCACCGGAGGTCAGACTTCCTGAGGTCGTCTAGCTCCGCGCTACGGACCCTACAGTGCTGGGGGAAAGAGCCCTCACCTCCTCCGCTCCCAGTGCTCCAGGGGAGGGGCAGAGAAAGGCAATCTCTCAGGGGCCTCCCTCACCCCCAGCATTACTCTTGAGGCCCCTGTGGAGGGAATATCCCCTAAAAGGAGCCTCTCATTCCACTTTCTAACCCCCACGTGACAGGCTCCCTGGAGTCCCTGGCTATCTCCTTCAGGCCTCATACTGGAGGTCTCTCTCCGTCTGCGGCCCTCTGTAGCCCTCTCCGGCACGGAGGAAGAGGACCTTCTAAAGAGAAGTAGGAAGCAGCGACTCTGACCACCTCATTCATATCTGTGTGTCTGATGTTCTTCCTTCAGACAAACGGACATTTGTTTACAGATGTTCAGAATAAAGGAAATCAAACGAAAGGCTCCAGGAGCGAGGGGACAGTGGCGCACAAGGCATTAGCCTCAGAACAAGGCCAGACCTCTGTAGGAGAGCCCTCTCGGCAGGACTCGTCGTTTGTCTCAGTCCAGGCGGACATCTCTCTTGGTCCTGGACACTCCCCCCCTCCAGGCAGACCCGTCATTCAGTGCCCCTAACCCAGGCCAGCTCTCTAGACAGTGGCTGCTCAGAGGTCTCCCTCCTCCCCAGGGCACACAGAGGACCCAGCCCGCACGGAGGCCATGTGGGAGTTAAGGGAAGGGGGCTGTCGGGGGACAAGGAGGGGATGGGTGTTCTCTACAGAGGAAAACAGCCGAGCAACGCTTCCACGTGGCACAGGACTGGGGCAGGAGTCAGTGGGGACCCTCCTCCAATAAAGAGGACCCCACACTCAGGCTGGGGCCTGGCCACTCTGCCCTCGCCATGTGTGTGCCCTCCTCTGCAATGAGAGGGACAGGCCTGACGCGAAGGGCCCTGTAGCTCCAACTCACCCCAACCTTTCTGACACAAGAGTCCCTTCACTCCAAGCATTCAATGTTCAGCTTCGCAGTTAAGGGACACAGCAGGGTACTGCGGCTGAGAGGACAGGCTCCACAGGTCCCAGCTTTTATCATGAGACAGAACGGGTAAATACCGCTCTCAAAAACAGTGGAATACTCATGGGCCCTCTACCCTTTAACTCTGAAGGGCAGCCACAGCCTACTTCTGAACTCCAGCCTTGTAATTTCCAAGACAGCACCCTGTCTGGACTTCAGGGACCAACCGCCCAGAGGACAGACCTTTCTCCACAAAGGATGCTGAGGGAGGAAAACATCAGGGCCACCCCTGACCTCTTCACCACCCCACCTCCAAATAAACCCCTCGGGTCCACCAGCAACACTCTGCCCTAGGAGACAGACTCCTGCCTTCCAGGCAAATCCTGCCTCACTGGGCTGGACGAGGGAAGGACACACCCAGGGAAACTTGACTCTGGGCAATAGATACATCCTACCAAAGAGATAAAAATGACATTTGAAAATGGATTCTTTGCAGCAATCCTGTGGCATCTCTGAAGCTGGAATTCAGTCTGGAAAGGAAAAACTATTTCGACTGTCCATTCCATCAAACTACTCAAGTGATGGGCTCGCTGTGAGCCCCGCCTACTCGCAGCTCAGCGTGAGCTCCGGTGTCATCCGGATGGAAAACACGACGCAGGGAACGGAGTGGGGGGGGGGGAGGGAAGTCCAAAAAGGGAAAAACAAGCCTCTCATAAGCCCCTCCCACATCCTTCCCGGACTCCCAGCCCTCAGAAGCAACTGAAATGCAGGCTCTTTGAGCTGGAAGAAACCTTATTTTTAGATGAGGAAACCAAGGCCTGGGGTCCAGTGAGTTGCTCGTGGTCACCAGCATGTCAAGAAGCAGCCCCCGTGTCCCCAGGTGCTCGTGAGTCAATGCTCCTTCGCAGACCTCGATCTCACACACCCTTACTCAGACCCCAGTCAGGTCAGCCTTGGGCAACCTGAAATAAGTGGCCTTTAGCCTCTGAGCTAAGAGGGCAGAAATAGCCCCTCGCAGAAAGTTGATTTGGGGCGGGGTGGGGTGGGGGAGTGTCCTACTGGATGATCCCATGGTTAGTCCGTAACAGAATTCTTTCCAGGAATGTCAAAGGAAGACTGACAGACAGACGGCCGAGTCCCAGCAGCTAAGTGGGAACAGCCTTGTGCCCTGCTGACTTGCAGGCTGGGGCCGGAACAGGGCCACACACATGCCTCAGACAGGGCAGCTGGGCACATGTGGCCCCAGAAGCCCCAAGTCCAAATGGAAGCCCAGGCCACCCCATCCACCCCCCCCCCCCCAGCCAGACCCTGGGAGTTTATGAACCACAGGCTGCATGGCATCCATATATGGCTTTCCTGATACAAAGATACTAAAGGTCCTGGGGCGCCTGGGTGGCTCAGTTGGCTAAGCATCTGCCTTCGTTGCAGGTCATGATCTCAGGGTCCTGGGATCAAAGTCCTGCCTCGGGCTTCCTGCTCAGTGGGGAGCCGCTTCTCCCTCTCCCTCTGCGCATGCTCTCTCTCTCAAATATAAATAAAATCTTTAAAACAAAAAAAAGATACTAAAGGTCCTTTTTCTTTTAAAGATATTTATGTATTTATTTATTTATTTATTTGAAAGAGAGAGAAAGAGACAGCGAGAGCAAGCAGGGGGACGGAGAGGGACAAGCAGACTGCAGTGGGTGCAGAGCCTGCTGAGGGGCTCGATCTCAGGACCCTGAGACCATGACCTGAGCTGGAATCAAGGGTCGTCACTTAACGGACTGAGCCACCCAGGCGCCCCCAAAGGTCCTTTCTAAGCTTGCAGCAGCCATCATCACACCCAGCTCCGCTCTGGCTGCTCCGAGGGGACAAAATCCTACTGAGAATGAAGATTCGGGCTCACCAAGCACCTGCTGATCTGACATGGAAACGAAAGAAAAAGAGCCTCAAACCAACCGTCAGGGAGCCTGGGTAGAAATCCCAGCCAGCCACCAGCCAGGCAGGTGGCTTTGCAGCCTTCCTCTGGGGCTTCAACTATAAAGAGGAAGGATGCACTAGCCACAGGGCCCTTCACGCTCCACCTTGTTAAGATACCAAGGAAGCAGGAGAAGGTGACGGAGTCTCAGGATAGGGCTTGGGCACTGTCCTCTATCAGCTCAGAGCTTAAGCACCCCCTTCTGCCCGCATAAAGGCAAAGAAAGTGGTGAAAAAGGGGCTAGAGAATTGAGAAGGAGACAGAGCAGGAAGTCAGCAGCCAGGCCCTGGGGGTCTGGGAGGGGTCTCTCCTGGGGCAATGGTGGAGTTGCCAAAAAGAAACCTCAGGGCAGTCCCCCACATGTCACTGTCACTCCCACCCAGAGATCGCAGTGGCCAGGGTTTTCTGTGTATGGATGTAGAGGGCGGGGTGGGGGATGGGGTCCCCCTGGGTCCCAGGCCTAGGCCTGGCACCAGCAGGTCGCTCTTACCCCTCCCAGGGGAAAGAAGTCCCTCTGAGTGGGGCCACTTGACGAGAGGTGGATGGAATGTGGTGACATGGCCCGCAGACGCAGGACTTATAAGGGCTGAACGAGGACACGGGGAAAAAGAGCAAGCAGATACAGCCAGACAGTGGATGGGAAGTGAGACACAGGCTCCCAGAAATGCAGAGCTTCCCATGCTCCCTCTGAGGAGCTCTGGGCCGCTCAGCTCCCGGGCTAGGACACCGCCCAACTTCCCTGCACCTAGGACGCCGTCGATGCCGTGAGTCCGGCCTGGTGTGAAGTACCAGGCTTCGGATGTGTTCTACAGCCTTCTGCCTGCCCTGCTAATTACTGCCCCGAATCACAGCGTTTGGCTCTCAGGCCCCACTCTGGGCAGTACTCTGTGGTTTCCAGGTCTGTCATACTTACCATCTAGCATAGGAGCCGGACAGTCCCTTGATGTAACAGGCAGAACGGTACTGGCCCATTTTACAGATGAAGAACCAGCTCAGGGATCAGGTGTTGGGCCAGCTGGGGGCAGAGCTGGCAGTAAAATCCAAGCTGTCTGGGAAGTTGAGGCACTTCCCCTACAGCCTGCAATGTGTCCTCGAGTCCAGACTGTGTACGTCGAGGGGTCAGGGGAACCAAGCTGGGGTGGTAAGAAGTTCTCTAAAGGGTGGGACCGGGGTAGGTATGAATAGACCTGGGGCTTCCGACCCCATGCTCCAAGCTACTTCTAGCCCCAGGAACAGAAGGCACAACATCTCGGGGACAGACCTGGTCAAAAAGCCTGTTGTGAGCACAGCCTACACCTCATTTATAGGGAAGCAACGGAGCTGCATGAGCCGCATGGTGCAGACTCAGTGCTGTGGCTGGGGGACTGTTTTCCATTTGGTTCCAGACACTGCCAGGGGCCAAGGCTGTCAGAGGCGACTCAAGGGGCAGGCTCACAGGGCCCCCAGCACGGAGGCCTTCCAGGCAAGGCTTCCTTCCCTCCGGTGCCATCCACCTCCCCTGTCCCTCCTGGTGCCGTGTGGTCAGCCAACACAGATTTATTGCTCAGTCCTGTGCCTGGCAAGGGTCGCGGCAGTCACCACTGCCATGCACCAACCCACGCATGGAAGTGTGAGCCTAGGGGAACCTTATATTCCTCTCCCAGGTCCGAAACCAACACTTCCAACCCTGAAACCACCCAGTGTCATTCCACTGTGAACACAGAGCACTGCACGTGCCACGCCTACCCACTACCTGAAGGAAGCAGATGAAGCCCCGTAAGACACGTTTCCTAACATAACGCTCCTGTCGGGAAGGGATCTCTGTTTGGGAATGGAAGCTGCTTCAAGGGTCTGCATTCTGGCTTGGAGGTCCCCGACCACAAACACCCCAAGCTGTGCCTGGATATGGCCACAACCACACATCAAGAAGGAGGGCCAGTCTGGGCAGAAGTTCTTCCAAGTCTTCATTTCAACACATGTTCTCAAAAAAGGGTCCACGTCCTATTCCAGTAACCTCTCCTGACACCCCCTCCACCAGTAAAAACCCAAGACCCACTTGGGGAGGGGGAGGGTGGCTAACCACAGAAGGGAGCGAGGTACTCGACACTCGTCCCATGGCCTCGTCCAGGTCAGGCCCGGCCCTTTCTCCCCGGGAGTCCCAGCCTGTTCAGAACCATACAGGCAGCCTTGATGGCTTGTGACAGCCAAGAGCCTCTGCTCAGTGGGCCATAAATGACTAAAGGCCACGGCAGAGAGGCCGAGACAGACCCTCCCAGTACACACAGCCCCTGTTAGACTCTGGAGGCCCTCAACACAGATGGGATCCACCAGCAGACTCTCCAAGAAGGGCTGGCTCTTCTGTCAGCCTTGGCACATCTCAGAGGTAACCATATCGTCTCCACCCAAGGACAGAACTGGGGAAGCAGCAGAAAGGAGGAGGCCATGCCATCCCTGGGCAGGGAGTAGATGGGGTTCCCGCATACAGAGCTTTGTGGGGTATCTATAGCTCCCGCCTCACAGCTACACGGTTTCTGAAGTATAGTGATGGGCCCTGCTCCACTGCCTCATGGCTTTGCCAGGGGTGTGAGAACCCCTCTGAGGCAGCCACGGTCAGGCGATGGCAGAGAAACAAACAAGTTACCAGATGTCATCGCTATCCAAAACCAGTGGCTCCGCAGAGTCTGGGGGCCCCGGGGTGGTGCCAGAAACCAGCACTCTAGTTCAGCTCTGGGTAGCCAGGGGTTGGAGGCCACCGACCAGGAGCCCAGCCCTCAGGGCAGGTAGGATGGACTCCTCTTGCTCTCAGGACCGTCTGGAGGCGCAATGGGATAGACAGCATGAGAGCAAAAAGCAAGGCACCCCACGCTTTTTGTCTTGACTCCACTTCGAGTACTCACCAGCCCCTCTCTGGAGAGGCGATGAGAAGCAATCAGAATGTCCAAATGCTGGATGGGATTTAGAAGCTGGTTCTTACCGGGATCAGCTAGCCAGGCTGTCCACGTGCAGGGAAGGAGGAGATGAGGAGACCTGACAGAATGACCCCCACCCCAACACACAAAATGACAGGCGGTCACTTTAGAGCGGGTACCATTTCTTTAGTTAAGATGCCCAAAGCGGCAGGGTACCAGGGCGGGCCGGTGGGGACGAAAGCAGTAAGCCCAGGACAGGCAACAAGGGGGGTACTGCCTGTAGAGACTGACTTGGTCTGGTCTCACCCCTGTATCTGTGATGAGACGCTCCTCCTCCGAGGGCCGCCGGCTCCCAACACCAGTCTTCGGATACCCCAGCCCAGCGGAGACTAGCCTGGAACAGCATCGCCCAAAGCTCAGGCCTCGAAAACTTCAGCTGCAGGACCTTTTCTCCCCAAGGCCCCCAACCCTCATCAAAAACCCTAATGTAAAACAGAACAGCAGGTACCGTGTGTGGTTAAAGGCAGACTCTGGGTTCAAATCCCCACTTCTCTACTTACTAGCTACATGAAAGATTTAGAAGATTTTATTTGTTTATTCATTTGAGAGAACGCACGTGTGCACACACACACACGTGGGGGGTGGGCAGAGGGAGAAGGAAAGAATGCGAAGCACGGAGGCTGCCATGGGGCTCGATCTCACGACCCTGAGGTCATGACCTGAGCTGGATGCCCCACCGACTGAGCCACCCAGGCGCCCCTACGTGAAGGTTATTTAACCTCTCTTGTCTCAGATTCCTCATTCAACGTGGCGATGACAATGGCGCAAGCAGTTCACAGTGCTGTCGTGAAAGTTCAAGGAGGTAGAATGGTAAGGTACTTCGAATAACGCCTGGCACGAATACTGGGCATGGGCTTACTATTATTAGGACAGCCTCTCTATTCGTTATTTGAGCAGAGAAGTCACATCCACAACAACCCCGAGGAAGGAAAGGGGCCCAGCCTAGAGAATCAGCCTGGGTCTACCTCCCTGGGTCCTCTCTGCAGGTAAGTGCCCAGAAGGGCCTCCTTTCCCTCACACACACACGGCTTATAGAGCAAGATGTCCCAGATCCAGTCAGATGTTTCTGATGGCAGAGAAAAGGGCCTTCATCTAGAGTGCTACCCCTGGCCCGTCCTGCCAGGGACTTGGCTGGTTCCTCAGAGACCATTAGAGGACACATGATGGGCCCAGGGTGCCAGGCCTGCAAGCAGCCACGCTGGCCCAGATACATTAGATGCAACGGACAAGCAAAGATGGCGGTGGGAGGGCAGCAAGGGATCAAGACCCTCAGGTCAAGCTGTAGCTTCTCTGGCTGCCATTAATGCCTGCCTTTCTATAGTTTCCCATTAGGCTGGCAAAAACACTTCTTTAACTCTTAGGAACTTGAACTCCATCCACCCAAGATTCCAAATACTACCCTCTTCAGCTCTGCCACCCGCCCCCAGTGAATAATTACTGTAACTTAGTTTTACCTTGTATTATAAAGTCTCCTTTTTCAAAATAGAATATGTTTTCAAACCACCTGTACCCCTCCCCAGAAACACTGTAACTCTCTAGCCAGGCCTGAAGAATCAGTAAGGCATACCTGGGTCTGGGGTTCCACAGCTTACCTTCCAGAGCTCCCGGCACCAGCCATGACCCACCTGGGTGAAGTCATAGCCTCTAAACTGAAAGGGACACTTAGCTCTTGCCCTGCGGACCTTCTCCTTAATCATCGCTGTCCTCCTTAGCTTTCAAACGGTATCATAGCTTCTACCACATCTCCTTTCCAAATGGCAGAAAAATGCCCATTTCCCCTCAATTTTGCATGGTCGCAGACTCTTCATAACGTGGCCCCCAGGACTGCTGCAGCCTAGCAAACTCCTGGTAGTCAAGTGGTTCCACAATCCACCGCTCCCTCTGACATCTGCTATTCCCTCTTCTTGGAACGTTTTCTGACCGGCACAGGCCTGACGACCGCCTCCTGCCCAGCCACGTCTCAGGGAGGGCTGATCTCTACCTTCTCGGGGGCACCACTGCATCACCTGCTGCTATCCCCTTATTCTACCTACCGTTGCATTTAACATCCCACTCCTCCTCCTCACCTTCTAGTCTGTCATCTTTCACCTGTAATCCTGCTCCCTGGTCCAGTAAAGGAGCCTAAAGTCTGTGACAGGGACGAAGCCCCCAGGCATAGGGTGGCCAAGCAGGGCAAGTCAAGGCTATGCAAAGGAGCAGCCCCACGGATACCCTCTTCTGGAACCATGACAACATACCCCTTTCTCCAGCACCCTAACACCTTTAGGAATTGAGGTCTTCTGGTGGGCAAGTAGGATTCCTTGGTTTTCTAGGCTTGCTTTGCCTAATCTCTGAGAGCCAGCCTGGTTCAGCCATGAGAGTAAACTACCCCTGCTAACACAGATTCCCCTGTTGGTGGCTCCTGGGGGTGCAGAAATGACTGCCATGGGGGCATCTAAGCTAAAGGGAGGGAATTCAGTTCCAGCTCAAACCACCAATTCAAGAAGGAACCTCAGCAGAAGAGCTCTTGGCCCAGAAGTCTAATGAGGGGAGGGGGCTCATCCTTGCACTTACCTGATGAGAGCAGACACCGGGATCCAGGAGATTTCCAGAACTTTAATTTTAGACTTCCTCTGAACACAAGCCTGTGCCCCTCCATCAGCACCAGGTGCACTGACTCCCTGAACCACTACGGTGCTGTAACCCACCCCTACCCTCAAGGAGTCACAGGGATTCACTTCTTGAGGATTCTGCCTTCTCTTGCAGAAAAAGCACTTAGAAAGAAGTGACCAATACTTCAAATGCTTTCTCTAAGAATTTAGCTTGGCCACAAGGTTCACCCTTCCCACTTCAAAGGGGTAGGTCTGAGGGTCAGCCCAGCCTCTTGGGCGAACTCCCTGCAGAAGTCAACCATCTAGCATAGTGGCCTTCTGGGTCTTTGCCCAGCTTCCCAGGAAGCCAAGCAGAGATCCCACACACACCAGCAACCTTGTCACCCTCCCCCAACTCTCAGGGGAGATTCTCAACAACCAGGTAGAGTTAGGACGGAGTTAAGGTTCCCATCAGTGCCATGGGCCTGTCGGCATGTCAAGGTCCAAGGAGGACAAGTTCTTCAGGAGCCACCCCCCACCCACTGCACTGGAGCCCACACAACACTGGCGGACAAACGTCAGGCCCTCCCTTGCCATCAGTCAGTGCCAAGAGTTCTATATTTCCCCTCCCCCCAAAAAAAGTGAGATCTAGACCTAGATTCTCAAGATGCCATGCCATTGGTGGACTCCGACTAGCAGCAGGCCTCTGAATTACTAAGAGTGGGAGCTGGTGGTGTGACCCTCCCACCATCCCTCCCACAGTGAGGAGCCCAGCCCAGCAGTGGGCCACCGCCGCCATTCTGCACCAAACCTATAGCACGGCCAGCCGGCACCACGGCCACTGCATTGGAGGGAGGTAGCAACACCAGCCCCCACCAGGGGCTCTGCGGTTTCTCCCCCAGACCAAGGGGAAGGGAGCTCAGGGTGGATAACTGGCCCTTGGTTTCCTGGGCAAGGGCTTGCCAGGGCGCAGCAGGAAGGGTCTCTTAGCCCTGGAGTGACACAGCAGGCCAGAGGCCCTTGGAGAGAGCTGCAAAGCCTGTCCCCTTCCACACCAGTTTTTGTCTCGGCCCAGCTCCTGGTCTCCATTCGCCGCCCATAGCCCTAAGGCTTATATCCGCCACCTCACCCCCCACACACACCCTCCCGGATTTCGCCATCCCCGTAACCACCCAGCTGCTGCTGATTCCACGAAGCCGCCTCACCCGCCCTCCTCTTTCGCACATGTCTAGCGGTCAAGATAATGTCGCCTCTCCTTGCAAAATCCCACCCAGACCAGCTCTGGGGTCCTGGATTGCCTGGCGGGGCAAAACCAGAGGGAGGAGAACCGGGAAAGGAGTATCTTTAGGCATCTCTTTCTCAACTCTAGTTTACTGGCCGCTGACCTCTTTGCCAAAGCCCAGGTTCTGGGGCTGCAAGGAAAGCCCGTCCAACCCCCGTGACTACTGCTCAGTTGTAGTGAACCAAGGTGCCGGGCGGCTGGCCCCGGCCTCCAAGGTCACGGGGAGGGTCAGGGTGGAAAGTGCAAGGGAGTGAGGGTGCCGCCCGCCCGCGGTGCTAATCCTGCTTAGTTCCTTCCAGCAGAGGCGGGAGTCCGGGCCATACCGGAGAAGCGCCTCGGAAGAAGGTAGCGGGCCGGGCGAGAGTGGAGAACGAGGGGCGAGAGTGGAGAACGAGGGACGCGCGGGCAGCAGGCGTGGGGCAGACGCCGCGCGGCTCGCCCACCACGGGACGCACGGACGGCGGCCGGCGCGCGGCCCGCCCCGAGTCCGGGAGGGCGGGGAGACAATGCCCGCCCGGCGGGGCAGTCCAGGCCGCGCGCCCCCGCCCGCCGGACACGGGCTGCTCCTCCCCGACCGAAGGGCAGCGGCGGGAAGGCGCCCGGAGCGACTGCCAGACCGGCCCCGCGCGGCGCGGGAGGCCCAGCGCGCCCTCTCCCCCGCCCACCTCCGCGTGCACTTCACCCCGACAAGTCCCGGGGCCGCAGACCCACCTCCTCCTCCAGAGTGCCGCCGGAGCCCGAGCCCGTGCCGGTGCCCGTGCTGGTGCTGTGCTCGCCGTCCGGCTTCAGGTTGCTCATGGTGCGGGGGGTGGGGTGGGGGTGGCGAGGGGAAGGGAACGCGGAGGGCGAGCGCGGCGCCCGGCCCCGGCGAGGAGGTGGGAAGGGGCGCGGTGAGCGGTGCGCTCCGGGAGTGCGGGGCGGGGTGGCGGTGGGGGGCGCGCGGGGCGGTGAGAGGGGCAGCCGCCGCGTCGGGCTGGGGTCACATCAAGTTTGGCGGGTGCGGGAGGTGGGGAGGGGGTGCGGCGGGGGAGGAACTCGGAACCGGAGCCGAGCCCGAGCGGCCGCCGCCTCCGCCTTTTCACTGCGACCGGCGAGTGCGCCCGCGGCGGCGGCGGCGGCGGCGGGGGGCGGGCGCCGGGGGAGGGGGCGGGCGCCGGGCGGTGGCGGGGGGCGGGGGCCGGAACCGGCCTCAGCTGGGGCCCGGCCAGCCCCCTCCCCCGCCCTCCTCGCGGTCTCCGGGGGAACGCGCAGCCAATCCCCGCCGCCCACTGCGGGCTCGCCCCGACCCGGGCCGCTGCGCGCCAGCCTCCGGCAGGGCTTTTCCCCACTCTCCCTCGTCATCTCTCCCTCTCTTTCTTTCCCCTTTCCCTACTGCACGACAAGTTTTTAAACTTTGATGAACTCGCCCCGTGAACTTTCTTAAAGGGTCCGCGCGCTCCGTGCTGTCCCAGCCCGCGGGAGGTGGAGCTGCGTGCCCGGCTCCCGCGCTCCCTCGTCCCTAGACATCCGTGGCCCGCCGGCCCACGCGAGCTGCGCCCGAAACCGGGCTCCTGGGTCGTCGGCTTCACGAAGGAGCTCCCCTCGGACCCTGATTTGGGGTTACAGAGTGTCCGGCGCACGCATTTCACCCCCAAATCCAGCCTGCCAGTCCCGGTCCACAGTCCTGCTTTCCCCGAGCGCAGGACTGCTGGGGGTCGGGTTCTGAGGATGATGGCCGTCGGGGCCCGACACCTGGGCTTTGGCCCTGACTGGCCGCTGTTTTGCTGCGTGACCTTGAGGAAATCACTTCCCCTCTCTGGCTTTAGGCTTCCAGCCCGGAGGGTGGGACTTAGATCTCAAGCTCCCTTCCCGCTCCTAGTCACTGAATAGGACTCTGGGCGGGGACACGAGTCTGGGACCCAAATGGTTATTAGTCCCGGGAGGGGGTACTTCGAATGACCAAGATCCCATTCGCCTTCTTCCACCCCAACCCATTCTCCCGCCTTGGGGGATCCTCTCCTCCCTCGGCTTAAATACCGCCCCCCTCCACACACCTTTTCCCGTCCTCCTATTCAGAGCCTGAGGGCGGGGGAGGGGAGAGCGGCCTCGAGTCTTGGGCGGGGCGGCGGTGACCCCCTCGGCGGGTCTCGAGCGCGTGGTCCGCAGGCCCGTTTGCCTCTGACTTGAGAGCCCAGCCCCCGCTGCCACCTTGTAAAACCCGTGGGGCGCTCGGGTAGCGCTTGAGATGCAGCCGCCCGGAACCGAGCCGGGCGGAGGCCGTCGAGGACTAGGCCCTCCCCGTAGCCACCCCCACCCCAGCCTGGGAATTCCCGCCGCGACCCTGGGGGATCCCGGCCAGAGGCTCTGTGTGGTTTTGGGATGACACTGCCGAGAGGTTAGGGAAATCCTGTGTGACCCCGGCCCGGATCAGGGGTTTCTGGGTGTGATTCTGACTTTTCCCGCCAAACCAGGTCGTGGCACCTGGGTTTTGAGATTGGAAGCAAGGCGCAGTGTCGGTGGAGTGGGAAACGCTGAGTTTGCAGTCATGAACCAGTTGGGACTGTGCGAGCTTGGATAAGTGACTCAACCCTTCTGAGCCTCAGTAGGCCAACCTCTAAATAAGGCTGGCACTACCTTATGGGAGTGTCGAGTGTGGAAGTATACAGTGTCCCTGTGACTTAGTCTCCCCAACAAATTACGATCCCCTTCCTAACCTGCCATTTCACAGATAAGTAAATAGAGGCCTAGAGATAGGTGGTATCTTTCCCAGTGACCTATTTCAGTAAATTGCTGAACACCTATTGTGGGCTGGGGACCCACTGTGTGCTGATGTCAAGACCAGGAGGAGCACACTGGTTTCCCACCCCCCCACACTGCCAACACTTGGCTCAGGCCCAGTTATGAGGAGAACTGCCTCCTACAGGAATCAGGTACTCCTAGAAGTGATAGGTGCTTCACTTAACCCAGAGTTTTCTAGGTTCTTCCAGTTTCTGGCACCTCCAGATGGAGCCAGCCTGGTGAACCTACAGATATCCTGACCATCCTTCAGAGGCCTCAGTTCACTCTGGCTGTATTCCCACTCCTAAACCCTCTTCCCTAGAATAGATGTTCTCATCAGGCATGCCTCCAACTTTGGCCCAGCAATATTCTTCCTCGATCCAAATCCTCCCCTCAAAATCCTTTTTCAGCCCCACTTTTCCAGGCAGAGGAAATGGGCCAGTTTTCTAAATTCAGGTATCCTATAGAAGTGAGTTTGAATTTTTCAAAGAGGAAGGGATTCTCATCTTGACCTCACATCTTGATTTTATAGATGAGGAAGCTGAGGCCCAAAGAGGTGACAAATGGGGGTGCCTGGCTCAGTTGATGGGACGTGTGACTCTGGATCTCAGGGTCCTGAGTTTGAGCCCCATGTTGGGTATAGAGATTACTTAAAACAGAACAGGGTCTACTATTGATCCTCGTCACTATTTTTCTGTGACATGATGATTTTTAAAATAATCTTCATTATTTTTCTGATGATAAGAGCAATACATCTTATTGTTGAATAGTTTGAAGCTACATAATAGTTTAGAAAACAATTTGAAATCTGGAGAGCAAGATTATTAATATTTCCCTCTAGTCTTTTTGTCTGTGTATTTTATTTTATTTTATTTTTTTAAAGATTTTATTTATTTATTTGACAGAGATAGAGACAGCCAGCGAGAGAGGGAACACAAGCAGGGGGAGTGGGAGAGGAAGAAGCAGGCTCATAGCGGAGGAGCCTGATGTGGGGCTCGATCCCATAACGCTGGGATCACGCCCTGAGCCGAAGGCAGACGCTTAACCGCTGTGCCACCCAGGCGCCCCATTGTCTGTGTATTTTAAAAAACAAAATTGCTGAACAATTTAAATACTCCTTTTTCTCTTAAATTTACCACAAACATTTCTTTTTAAGTTCTTTAGTCATATTTTCTTTTTAAAGTAGGCTCCACACACCAACTGAGCCAGCCAGGCACCCCTCTTTAGTCATAATTTTGAATGATTACTTAACCCCTGTTAGATGTGCCAGGATCTGTTTATCTCTTGTTGTTAGACATTTGCATGATTTCCAGGTGTTTTCTTTTTTGCCTCCATAAGAAACCCCTTATATACGGATTCTTAATGCCTCCGGAAAGCTTCATGTATGTGTGACCAGGTCTTAAGCACTTCAGGGGTAACAACTTATTCCTGTGTATATCCTCGCTAGTCCTGGGAATGGGAGAATCCCTGACCCCAAGGGGCTTGGAGATCATAGAAATGCAAAGCTCTGACCCAGCCTGGCATGAGTACCCTCAGTGCAGACTAGGGGTTGACGCAGATGGGGCCCGAGAGAGAAGAGTCTGGGGTATACAGCTCTGGCAGACTGACTGCCTGGAGTTTGGGAACTTGCATCTTTGTGTTACACAACTGTGACCTAGTAGCCCAGCGCGTAGGAGCCTTTTCAGTGCCCTCACCTCTCCCAGTGCTGGGCTCCACATTGCCTCTGAACTTCTCGCATTTCTGTTCCCTTTGCCTGGAACCACCCCCTTTCCCAGCTTCCCCATCTTTCTGAATGTTCTTGGCGTGCCTCCTCTGCGTCCTCTTGAGCCTGGGAACCCCTTGTCTTGCAGTCTTACCGGCCAGATGGGAAAATTTCTGACTCTGAGCAGTGTACACAAACCCTGCTAAGTGAATAGAGCCTCGCCGTCGATCTCGGCAGCCCCCTTGCCTCTAGCAGATAGCTCGATGAGTAGTCGTAGGTATCCATAAACCTTTATTGAAATGGTACTGGGCCACTCCTGGGGCCTCTGGGTTATCTGGTGCCTGTCCCTTTCTCTCTAATTTATTGTACGTACATTATTATGTGATGGTTCGTTCCTAGGGTAAGGAAAAGCGTCAGATGTGCTCACTCTTGGGAAACACTGCCTGGAACCTGGCGTCCTAAGGGTGGGCCAGGCTTCTTCCAGGCAGGCCTCCCATTCTAACTCCACCTCCCCTACCATCCAGAAAGCCTGGGTAATAAGAAGGCAGGTAGACAGGGTGACCTTGAGGCCCAAGGCTAGGATGTGTATGAGGTGTATTTTCTTGGGATTTATAGGTTCAAGCTCCACTTGGGTGCGAGAGGTCTCAGGAAGGGAAGGAGGCAGGACCCTGGCATGTATAAAGTGCCTACTTCTTCCCACCCTGGGCAATGAATATGTCTTCTCATCCAATCCTTGCATTGTTCCTGCTATCCCTAGTTATAGATTAGAAAACTCGGGCTCAGAAGTATTAAGGGAAACTCACCTAGCTACTGGTGGACGGCATGGGTGGCGGGAAAAGCTTAAAGCAGCCCTGTGATGAGATTCAGATCCGGTGACCTTGGACAAGTTATTAGCTGACTATCGATCGGTTCATCAATACAATGGGGTTACTAACGCACAACTTAAGGGATGTGTTATGTAGGACAAGTGACCTCATGGGAAGCTCTTGGGCGTTGTGCTTATTGTCCCCGGTCCTGCTGCTACCTTGAAGTTCTAGGTCAGCGTGGTGCAGGTCAAGATCAGAGACCGGGCCATTTCAGCCCAAAGTTCCTGAGCTCTGGCTTTGTCTTCGTGCCTCGCTTACTCTGAGCCACACAGTAACCTAAATCGCAGAGTCAAATCTAAGACAAAGTATTTCCAAAACACCAATGTCAGAGGATCTAGGTTTGAGTCCAGGTGACCATAGCAACCTGTGTAACCATGAGCATGTAGTTGACTTTCTAAGGCTTTTTTTTTTTTTTTTAATGTCTTGGGTCACCTGGGTGGCTCAGTCGGTTAAACATCTACCTTCAGCTCAGGTCATGATCTCAGGGTCCTGGGTTGGAGCCCCACATCGGCCTCTCTGCTCAGCAGGAAGCTTGCTTCTCCCTCTCCCTCTTCCTGCCGCTCCCCATGCTTGTGCTCTCTCCCTCTCCCTCTCTCTCTCCCTGACAAATAAATAAGTAACATCTTCAAAAAAAATAAAGATTTTATGTCTTTATTTGAGAGAAAGAGCAAAAGAGCACAAGCAGGGGGAGCAGCAGGTGAGGGAGAAGCAGGCTCCCACTGAGCAGGGAGCCCAATGTGGGGCCCAATCCAGGGTCCTGGGATCATGACCTGAGCCGAAGGCAGACTCTTAATGGACTGAGCCACTCAGGCGCCCCAACGCTTTGTTTTCTTATAGTAAAACTAGAGATGCCTTCCAGGCTTTCATGAGTATTATCCAAGCTTTTGGGCGTGCTAAGTGAGATCCTGGCTCTGGAAGTTCTCTAATGGCCTCAAAGCTATAGGGCAACAGGAGGAGTGATTATAAAATCAGCAATGGAATAAAACTAAGAACTTCAGGGGCGCTTGGGTGGCGCAGTCGTTAAGCGTCTGCCTTCGGCTCAGGGCGTGATCCCAGTGTTCTGAGTTCAAGCCCCTCATCAGGCTCCCTCCGCTGGGAGCCTACTTCTTTCTCTCCCACTCCCCCTGCTTGTGTTCTCTCTCGCTGGCTGTCTCTATCTCTGTCGAATAAATAAAATCTTTAAAAAAAAACCCCAAAAACTAAGAACTTCACTTCAAACCAAGGAGGCAGTATCTCCCCCACTTCCAGAAAAAAAAAAAAAGTTATTCTACCCCCTAAAATTGGGGGAGGACCCTGAGGACAGGGATGATGTCTTTTTTTTTTTTAATCTTTGAATCCTTGTTACCCAGCCTGGGTCCTTGTAGAAGGGGTTCAGTAACGAACATGGAATGAATGAAAGGCTTGGGTACCATGAAAAAACTCCCTGAGAGAAGTATTTTTATACTAACATGTCAATGACTGCATTTCCTCTCCTAAGATGGGAGAGAGAGTGGGATGCCAGGAACCTGCAAGGGAAGCAGAAGATTAGAAAAACAATGATCAGGGGGCCTCGGTGGCTCAGGGGGTTGTGTCTGCCTTCAGCTCAGGTCTTGATCCCAGGATCCTGGGATGGAGCCTGGCGGGAAGCCTGCTTCTCCCTCTTCCTCTGCTGCTTGTGCTCTCTGTCAAATAAATAAATAAAAGCTTAAAAAATATAAATAATAATAATAAAAAAAAAAAAACAATGATCAGGAACCCAAAAGGGGTGTCTTGGCAAGCCAAAGATTCCTAGGTGTGCTCTGGGCTCCCAGCTACACCGTCCCTCTCCGCAGCCAGAACCCCTGCCCCACTGGCAGTTTCTATCCGACCACTGACCAGTGGCCTTTGCAGATGGGGAAACTGAGGTTCAGCAGCTGAAATCAACTCACTTGAGGTCGTACAGCATGGTACTGAGTTCATTCCATACTTACCACTTTTAATCTCAAAACCAGGTGGCAGATCTTTTCTTATAGACTCCTCAAATTGTATTCCCCAGAAAGTCTGCTTCAAAAAAAAAAAAAAAAAAAAAGAGTTCTGGCAACGATTAAATGGTACTTGCTAAACTCTTACTGTTTTGAGTCCTTCCCAGGGAACCAAAGGTCACTGAGAATGCCTCTCTGGCTTGCCTCCCTGCCTGTTGCTGGCCTCCCAGAGGCTAGGAGAGGATGGACCCTCGAGACAGATGAACTCTGCAGGATTGCCTGCATGCCCAGAAAGCTGACCCCACTGGGCAGTGTCTGAGAAAGACCAAGGAGCTGAAAGTAAGAATGGTTGTACCTGACCAGGGTCCAGTGGGGCAAGTGACAGTGCTGGGGCTCTGCAGGGAGTGGAGTAGAGCGAGGCGAGGAAGGAAGAGCTGCATCACCCTCACCACTGCAGGACGCAGGGAGGCTCCTGGGCCTTCCATCTCTGCAGTCTTTTTTGCCTTCCCCAAAGCCGCTGTTCATAGGGGGAGAGAGCAGCTGCACTCGTTCTCTGTAGGGCCGTAGGGATATAAGAAGGCAGGAGGGGGAGAGGACGATGCCTCACCCAGAGGAAGGGTGTTAAGGCATCGCAGATCGTAGACTCTGGGTCAGAAGGGACCCTAGAGGTCGTCCAAGCCAGTGAACCTCACACTTGGCTGCAGGCCAGAATCGCCTTTGGGAAAGGACCGACTCCTAGGCCCATCTAAAACAACTACAGCTAAATCTCTGGGGACAGATCTTGGGACTCTCCTCATACCCTCAAAACTAGAACCCAGGACCCGAATCCAGTCATCTGTATCAAACACTTAAATCATACCAAAAGCTGATCCAGCCTCTGCCTGAACTTGGGGAGAAATAACTCACACCCCTGACCCCAGACTACTCATTGCATTGCTGTACCTTCAGCTCTACTTACACCGATGTTGTTATCAGATAATGATTAGTGATCATTACCATCTGTCAAGTACTTGGCCGTTGACCCCTTAGCACAGAGGCTGAGCTTCCAAGTTCTAGATTGAGACAGGCCTAGGCTCAAATGTGCAGCACTCTTTATTTATTTTTATCACTTTGGGCAAAGTGACAAAGGACTCTGAGACTCAGTTTCCTCATCTGTGAAATGGGGATACTTTGTGTAGAATTACATAACAGTGCTTGCCACCATGCTTGCCACCATGTCCTTTCAATTCAAAAGTTGTTCCTCCAGGGGCGCCTGGGTGGCTCGGTCTGTTAAGCATCTACTAGTGTAAGGGTACCCGCCTAGGCAGCCGGCTGTGTGCCAACACTTTCCTCAGCTTCCTCAACTCTCACAGCTGGCCAGGTAGATGATTTTTCCTTATTTTATATTTGAGGCGCAGAGAGGTTAAGTAACTTACATAATGATGCACAGCTGAAACCGACAGGCCTGGGATTTGATCCGAGTTCTCCCTGTACCCTGTTTCCCACACCTGGAACTAGAATGGAACAAAGAAGTGGAATTTGAATTGAAGTCTAAGTCCAAAATGCAGTTTTCTTTAGAAATCATCTAGATAAATATTTGCTCATTTCTTTCTTTTTTCTTTTTTTTTTTTTAAGAAGGTAGTCAGGGCACCAGGGTGGCTCAGTCAATTAAGCTCCTGACCTTTTTTTTTTTAAAGATTTTATTTATTTATTCGACAGAGATAGAGACAGCCAGTGAGAGAGGGAACACAAGCAGGGGCAGTGGGAGAGGAAGAAGCAGGCTCATAGCAGAGGAGCCTGATGTGGGGCTCGATCCCACAACGCCGGGATCACGCCCTGAGCCGAAGGCAGATGCTTAACCGCTGTGCCACCCAGGCGCCCCTATTTGCTCATTTCTTACCCAACGATAATCCCTTGCATTGACAGTATGCTTTTTTTCCCCCATGAATGTACACCTTCATTTTTTCCCCTATTTTTTGCCGGGGAAGTGCTGAGATATTTGCTCATGATGCTCATGGCATAAAATTCGCAAGGTACAAAAGAACATTGAAAACAGTTTTCAGGGGCGCCTGGGTGGCTCAGTCGTTAAGCATCTGCCTTTGGCTCAGGGCGTGATCCCGGCGTTCTGGGATCGAGCCCCACATCAGGCTCCTCCGCTAGGAGCCTGCTTCTTCCTCTCCCACTCCCCCTGCTTGTGTTCCCTCTCTTGCTCGCTGTCTCTATCTCTGTCGAATAAATAAATAAAATCTTAAAAAAAAAAAGTTTTCAGTTCTTAAAAAAGTTAAACATAGAATTACCATATGACCCAACAATTACATTCCTAGATGTGTACCCAAAAGAATTGAAAACAGGTATTCAAACCAAAACCTGTGCATGAGTGTTCATAGCAATACTATTGCCAATATTCAAAAGGTGGAGATGAGCCAAATGTCCATCAACTGATGAACAGATAAACGAAATGTGGTATGTCCATACAATGGAATATAAAATCCATGACGGGGATCAGCATGGATGAACCTCGAAACATGCCAAGTGAAAGAAGCGAGGCACAGAAGGTCACATATTGTAAGACTCCAGTTGTATGAACTATCCGGAACGGGCGAATCCATAGAGACAGCACATTAGTGGTTGCCGGGGGCTAGGGGCTCGGGGTGGGGAGGGACTGCTAGTGCAAATGGCAGGTTCTTTTTAGGGTGATGAAAATACGGAATGACATCAAGGTGATGGTTCAACTGTACGGAAATTATACACTTCATTTTAAGATTTTATTTATTTATTCGTCAGAGAGAGACAGAGCACAAGCAGGGGAAGCTGCAGGCAGAGGGAGAGGGAGAATCAGGGAGCCTGATGCAGGGCTCGAACCCAGGACCCTGAGATTATGACCTGAGCTGAAGGCAGCTGCCTAACTGGCTGAGCCGCCCAGGTGCCCCCCCTTTTTTTTTTTTAAAGATTTTATTTATTTATTCGACGGAAATAGAGACAGCCAGAGAGAGAGGGAACACAAGCAGGGGGAGTGGGAGAGGAAGAAGCAGGCTCATAGCAGAAGAGCCTGATGTGGGGCTCGATCCCAGAATGCTGGGATCACGCCCTGAGCCGAAGGCAGACGCTCAACCACTGTGCCACCCAGGCGCCCCACCAGGTGCCCCTTTCTTTAAGATTTTATGTATTTATTTGAGAGAGAGCAAGCACAAGTGGGGGGCAGAGGTGCAGAGCGAGAGGGAGAAGCAGATTCCCAGCTGAGCAAGGAGCGTGATGTGGGACTTGATCCCAGGATCCTGAGATCATGACCTGAGCCAAAGGCAGACGCTTAACCGCTGTGCCACCCAGGCGCCACAGAAATTGTACACTTTAAAATGGTCCATTTTGTGTTATGTGAATTTTATCTCAACTTTATAAAAAGAATATTGAACATCGAGTCTCTCCCCCCAGTCCTATCCCCTAGCAACTGGTACACGAGCAGAGATATTCTGAGCATTTATAAACATTTGTGTGTATAGTTTTTAATATAAATGGCAGCATCTTGTATATGTCGTTCTGTACCTTGTTTCTTTTACTTAACAGATTTTGGAGATCATTCTACATCAGCACTCACAGACCTGCTAGGCTCTTACCTTTAACATGTCTCTACTGTTCCCCTTTCTAGATGTGCCCTGGTTTATCTAGCCTGCCTGTCCACTTTTGATGGACGTTTAGATTGTTTCCAGTATTTTGCCATTTCAAACAAGGCTGCCGTGAATAGCTTTGTACATGGGTCATTTCACACATGCCTCTATCTGTGGGGACTTCCTAGAAATGGAGTTGCTGGGTCAAAGGGCATGCACAGTTTAATTTTTCCAGTTGCAAAAATAATGCATGCTTGTTATACAAATTTCAAACAACTCTAGAGCTCATAGGCTAGAAAGCGAAAGCAGCTCTCCCCACAACCCCTATCCCCCCTCTTCTTCAGCTGCCTCCCCTTTCTGTGCACTTCCTCCTTGGCCCCTGGTCTGCAGGTCTCAGGGCCTTCCCTGCCTGACTGATTCTGGGTCTCCCCACTGCCTCCAACCCCCCTCCCCACCCTGTCCTTCCCTCATCCCTCCCGTAGAGATTTTCTCATCTGTCCCCAGGGCCTGGTCTGGGACTTAAGCTCACAGTCAAATATAGCCTGTTGCCACCAAACCTACTAATGGCAGGTCCCTGGCAAATGCTTTCAAGTCATAAAAGGTTCAAACCAAAAGATTAGGGGCTTCTCACCCAAACCTCACATTCCATCTTACATAGGAGGCAACTGAGGCCCAGAGAAGGGAAATGTGGCTCAGTGAGTTTATTGACAGAGCCAGGAAGAGAGGCCACATTGCATGACACCCTGTCCAGGAGTCATTTCATTAATAAACAGTTATCGAGTACCATGAGTGCCCACTGTGTGAGGTACTGTTCTAGGCACCAGGCTTTAGCAATGAATGAGACAAACTTTATATTAGGTTCAGGGAGACCAACAAAAAACTAGTAAACAAAATATTTCACCTGGTGGTAAGTGCCATGTAAGAATAAAGACTGCCTTGACCCCAGAAATTTTAATTGGGTGGTGATACGTGAGCTAGAACCTGAATGGCAGGAAAGTGCCAGCTAAGCCAGCACATGCAAAGGTCCTGAGGTAGGAAGAATATTTGTGTATTCAACAGACAAAAAGAAGGTGTACAGGGCTAGTCACTTAAGGGCCCTGGAGGCCGAGTGAAGTAATTCTCCACAGCCATAAGGTTGGCTTCGACTCCCCCCGCCCCAGACTGTGCCCCCAGTAGCTCAGCCTGGAGGACACAGAAGGGGTTCCTTGAACCCTTGCTGACTGAATGAATGAGCACTGTGTGTTAGAGGTGAGTGGAGAAGCACAGAGGTGTGTTCTAGAATCCTTGAACAGACATAGATTCAAGCCCCAGGTTACTAGCTGTGTGGCTCAGGGCCGACTGTTGTTTACCTGTGTAATCATCGTACTGGCAGCCAATTCTTCCTGGGCTTTGTGGGCTACACAGCTAACATCCGTGTTGCAAATCTACCCTTCATAGCTGTAGTGAGAAAGCAGCCATGGACAATATAAAAACAAAGGTGTCACTGTGTTCCAGTAAAACTTTATTTGCAAAACCAGGCTGTGGGCCAATCTATACGTTAGCAATTAAAATGAGGGACAGTTGTAAGACCCTTATGTATCTTAACACCTGTATAATGAGGAGCTCAACAGATAAGTTGTTCTGCATCTCATGTGGGTCTTGGACACCACTGAGATTCAGGTGGTGTCTCTGATGTGCACTCCAGAAATCTACACACACACGCAGTTGTGCACACAGCTCGGGGGTCAAGGACCCTCTGAGGCTTTTGTGGGCCCCCTGGATGGATAATCCCGAAGGCCCTTTCTGCCTCAGACAGTATCCAGGTGGTAGTGGTGGGAACTGTGGAATGGCAGTGGGAAGGCTCTGAGAGACAGAGTGGCACCCAGACTTCCAGAGTGGATGGTGTGTCCGGGACAGTGGGGGAGTACCTAGCTAAGAAGAGTCTATAGGTGAGCTCTAGACGGTTGTCTTCCCAGGGAAACATGGCCCCTGGAGGGCTTCCTTCCCAAAGTGAATGGCAGAAAAATCCTGGCCTGGTGAGGAGCCTGGCGGGAGCCCCCCTTAGTCCTGTCTCCTGGCAACAGTTGTAGGTCAAGCATCTCTTCAACTCTGCCTCCACTGTAAAATCGAGGACTTGGGTTAGACTCATTCCTTCCAGCTACAGGTGTTTATGGGCACCTACTGTATACCAAAGACTCCAGTGGACCTCACCAGTGATGAAACAACCTCAAGAACAAAGAACTATGCCCAAACAGAATGAGAAACCACTCGTGGCCTTCAGCCAGACTGGGTGGGAAGGCCCGTGGGAGGCCACGACATTAGAGCCAAACCCTGAAGATGGGTCGTTGGGGGCATTCCAGGCAGAGGAAAGGACATGGATGTGGGAGAACTCAGAGTGTGGAGGGCCTGGTTTGGCTGGAGTGTCAGGTGAACAGAGAAGAACTCTCAGGAGGAAGGCAAGAAGAAGAATTGGGTCCACGAGTGGTTAGAGCCCTGATGGGAGCTAGACCAAGGGTCATCAGGTGACAACTGTAGGGCCTTAGGGGTAGAGAGAAAGACAAGCACTCACAGAGCTTTGTAGGAGGGCAGCAGGAGGCCTGGGTGGAGGGCACCAGGGGCAGGACAGAGAAGAAAGCCAAATTTGATAGCACATTTGTCCCTCCAGCTGGAAATAGGAGGCTGGAGCTGGGGACAGGTAAGGAAAAACCTCCGCAGTGTGAAGGGTAGGCAGTAGCTGCCTTCTGAGAGAGGAGGTGTTGGTAGGTGGGGCAGAAAGCAAGTTCGGGGGTTCCGTTGCTCCCTTCCACCCTTAACCCTTCTGGGAGGCCCACGGTGCACGTCAGCATGTGAAAGGCCCACGGGGCAGTGAGACATCGGTTTAGCTGTTCGACTGCTTTAGGTCTGGGGGCTCATTGAGGCTCACATGTGGACTTACTGGAAGAACATTTCAGGCAAAATAGATAAACCTAAGCACGCATCAAAAAGATTCAACCATCAGGGTGCCTGGCTGGCTTAGCTCGTGGAGCGTTCGACTCTTGACCTCGGGATCGTGAGCTGGAGCCCGAAGTTGGGTGTAGAGATTACTTAACAAGAGTTAACCATCTGACAAAGTTAAGTGTGTTTTTAAAATGTTTTGAACTAGCTTCAGTTAGAGGGATGGATGGAGTAGGTGTTGTGCTGCTTAAAGCAACCCGAGCCTTGTCCATTTCCAGTGGAGCCCATCTCCCCTCAACATTTGAACGCGAGGCTGGAGTTGTTATCCCTGTTCCGGATGAGGCAGCTGTGGCTCAGAGAGGTTTAGAAGCTGCCCCGAGATCACACAGCAGGGAAGTAGGGAAGCCAGGGCAGGACTGGAAACTTCTGACTCCATTTTTCTTTTTTAAAGACTGATTGATTGATTGATTGATTGATTGATTTGAGAGAGAGAGAACACAAGCAGGGAGGGGCAGAGGGAGAGTGAGAAGCAGACCCACTGTTGAGCAGGGAGTCTGATGCGGGGCTCGATCCTAAGACCCTGGGATCATGACCTGAGCTGAAGGCAGACGCTTAATGACCGAGCCACCCAGGCGTCCCTGACTCCTTGCTCTTAAACTCCAGGACATACAACCTGGCAATTAAATTTAACTCTTACGAAGTTGGGATTAAAAGTAGTAGCAATAGCGGTGCCTGGCTGGCTCAGTTGGTAGAGCACACGACTCTTGATCTTGGGGTTGTGAGTTCAAGCCCCACAGATTACTTAAAGATTTTAAAATAAAATCTTTTTTTTTTAAAAGTAGCAACATTAAATCCATGGTTGGCAGACAAAGCAGGTATGTCCACGTTGCGTCCCACCATGTCAGTACAGATGGCCCATGTGCCACCCATCCTGGGCTGCCGAGACCCTGAAACCGGGCGGAACGGCAGGGTTTCAGGCCTGGCGCCCCCGGCCGAAACAGGCAAGCAGGAGAAGAAACGATTCAGCGGGTGGTTTTAGTTCCTTTGTCATCAGACCCACTTGGATCCACCACTTACCAGCTGTGTGACCTGGGACACTAAATGCACTGTCCTTTAAGCCTCAGTTTCCTACCACTGTGAAATGGATAGTGGCAGTACCCACCCCACAAAGTACAGGAAAATGAAATCAGTACTGCGTGGGTATATGGCCGCGGCTTTTGACTGTTAGTGTTGATTATCCCAGGAGGTCGGGGTGGGCCCTGAGATTTCTCTGGCATTCTGCAGGACTCTAATGAGTTCACCTTTTGAGTCTAAGATCCCCCAGGCTGTTGGAGCTGCAGGATGAGGGGTCAGGAGAGTGGGGTGGAAACTGGTCTGAGTCTGCAGCACAGCTCAAAGGAGGTCTCTGGTCTCCGGCGCCAGGGCCAGGGGGCCTGGCATCTTCTGCAGAGGAGCTCCAAGATGCTACCTGAGCTTTTCCCCTTTTCAGTCCCTGCTAAGCACTCACCGACCAAGCCCCTCTCTCCACACTCCATTTGAAGTCACCCTTGGAGAGGGAGCAAGCCAGGGCTCTGGAATCAAAACACCAGAGGTCACATCTTGCTCTTTCATGCTGTGTGAACTTGGGCAAGTCAGCAATGTCTCTCATTGGCCATTTCCCCATCTGTGTGATGGGATGTATAATAATGCTAATGCCAGGGGAGAGGTTGAGAAGGTAGGTCTCCATTGTAAAGAGAGGCCATGAAAGCACATATTAAACTTTAAAGGCCACACAAATGCTGGGCATACATTTTCTCACAGAGCTGATATCATTGGCACCTCTTCCATGAAGCCTTCCTAGACTGCCCAGCTGGAAGAGATTCTTCCTCCACTGATTTCCCACTGCTGCTCACCTGAACATTACAAATAGAGATGCTGCTTCATCCAGAGGCACAATTCTGAGTACAGAATAAGCCAGGTCTCCTGAGTTCCAGCTAGTATCTTAGTAGTTTCTCTGGGCACACCTCTTGTGGTCTGTCCACCAAGTACTTCCCTAGCACTTGTCCTGTTCTCCCTCTGCAGGAAGTAAGACCAGTCAGGTTCATCCTGTGTGGCTCTGCCCCCCTGACCACATACCTTGAGGCATGGTGGAGTCCTTGACCCAAGTGGGCCAATAGGGTCTTTCCCTGAGAATTTACGTTTGGACCTGAGATTGACAGAGTCAATTCAACATCTCTTGAGTAATCAAACCTGTAACATATAAAAAATCAGAAGCTGGTAGCTTTCCTTTTCCACCACGTAGATGGGGAAACAGGAAACCTGTGATCAGAGAAGCAAAGACAAGGGACAGTAAGAGGTCTTCCCGGGACTCTGCGGGGCTCCAGCACTTTCTGAGGCTTCCTTCCAATAAATTCCCGTTTTGGCTTACACTAGCACTTACTGGTAGGTTCTATGACTTCCTGTCCTTTACAGAAAAGGAAACTAAGAAAGACTTCCTACCTTGCCTGGGGGGTCACATAGCAAGTTAGCAGCAGAGACACCACATCACAAATATAATTGTGTCAAACATTAATTGAGGTGTCGTTGACATACAATCAACGGCACGTATGTAAAGTGTATGTAAATGTAAAGACATACATTTGTGAAGCCATCATCACATTCAAGATAATGGACATATCCATCCCGCACAAGAGTTTCCCCCTGCCTCTCCTTCACCCGCCAGCTCCCCACTGACTCTCAGCCCAGGCTGCCACTTGAGTTACTATCGACTAGCTCGAATCTATAAATGGAGCCATACAGTATGCACTCTTTTTTGTCTGCTTTCGGTCAGCTTCATTGTTTTGAGAGGCTGGACCATGTTGTACATCTTAATAGATCCACTTCTGGGGCCGAGTAGTAACCAATTACATGAACATGTAACAATTTTGTTTACTATTTACCTGTTGATGGACATTGGGGTTGTTTCTAGGTTTGGGCTATTACAAACCAGGCTGCTACGAACATTCATGTCTAAGTCGTTATACAGACAGATGCTTTTATTTCTTTTGGATAAATAGACCTAGGAGCGGGATGGCTTGGTCATATGCCAGCCTGTTTTCCAAGGTGGTTATACTGTTTCATATTCCCACCAGCTGTGTATGAAAGTTCTAGGTGCTTCAGACCCTCACCAAACCCTTAGTTTCATTTTAATTTTAGAAATTCGAATAGTTACCTGTAGTTTTAAGTTTTACTCTTAGGTCTGTCATCTATTTTGAGTAAATTTTAGCATATATAGGAGGTTATCAGTCAAATTTCTTTCTTTTCATGTGGGTATGAATATCCAATTGTCCCAGCATCATTTGTTGCAAAGATTATCCCTTTTTACAATGAACTGACTTTTTAAAACAGATACAGGATTATTTTGATTATTTATTTGTAGTTGAGTTAGCTTTCATGCTTTGTGCCTTTTATTAAAGAATTTGTCCATTTCATCGAAGTTATCAAATTTACTGGCATAAAGCTTTTATGAATGATGTCAAGCATCTATCTTTTCATGTGCTTATTGGCCATTTGTGTATCTTCTCTGGAGAAATGTCTGTTCAGATCCTTTGCTCAACTTGTAATTGCTTTGTCTTTTTATTATTGCATTGTAAGAGTTCCATATATATATATATATATATATATATCAAGTCCCTTATCAGATATATAATCTGCAAACATTTTCTCCCATTCCGTGGCCCTTTTCCCTTCAAGAGTGCCCTTTGAAGCAGAGAAGTTTTACATTTTGATAAAGTCCATTTTATCTCATTTTTCTTTTGCTACTTGTGCTTCTGGCATCATATTCAGGAATCCATTGCCTAATTTGGGATTTACTCCTACATTTTCTTCTAAGGGTTTTATCGTTTTAGCTCTTACATTTAGGTATTTGATCTGTTTTGAGTTACTTTTTGTATGTGATATGAAGTAAGGGTTCCTTCTTCTTCTTCTTCTTCTTCTTCTTCTTCTTCTTCTTCTTCTTCTTCTTCTTCACACATGAATATCCAGTTGTCCCAGCACTATTTGCTGCAAAGACTATTCTTCACAATTGAATGGTCTTTGCACCCTTGTTGAAAATCAATTGACCATAGACACATGGCTTTGTTTCTGGACTCTCAGTTCTATTCCACTGACCTATATGTCTATCGTCATGCCAATACCACACTGTCTTAAATTATTGTTGGCTGCTTGGTAGTAAGTTTTAAAGTGAGGAAGTACAGATCCCCCAACTTTATTCTTTGTTTTCAAGCTTGTTTTGGCTATTCTGGGCCCCTTGCAATTCGAATATGAATTTTAGCATCAGCTTGTCAATTTCTACAACGCTGCAGCTGAAATTCTGACAGGGATTGTGTTGAATCTGTAGATCAAATGGGGAGGATTGCTATCCTAACAATACTAAGTCTCCTGATTTATGAACATGGGATGTTTTTCCATTTATTTTGATCTTCTTTAATTTCTAAGATTTTTTATTTATTTATTTGACAGAGAGAGACAGCCAGCGAGGGAGGGAACACAAGCAGGGGCAGTGGGAGAGGAAGAAGCAGGCTCCCAGCAGAAGAGCCTGATGTGGGACTCGATCCTGTAACGCCAGGATCACGCCCTGAGCTGAAGGCAGACGCTTAACCGCTGTGCCACCCAGGCGCCCCATGATCTTCTTTAATTTCTTTCAACAATGTTTTCTGAGTATAAGCTTTTCACTTCTTTTATTAAATCTATTCTGAAGTATTTTGGTGCTTGCTGTGGCAGCATATATACTATTCCTAAGTATTTTGTTCTTTTTGATGCTATTACAAATAGAATTGTTTTCTTAATTTTATTTTCATATTCTAGATTTACATACAGAAATACAATCGATTTGGGGGCACCTGGGTGGCTCAGTTGGTTAAGTGTCTGCCTTTGGCTCAGGTCATGATCTCCGGGTCCTGGGATCAAGCCCCGCATCAGGCTCTCTGCTCAGTGGTGAGACTGCTTCTCCCTCACCCTCTGCCTCTCTCCCCTCCCCCCTGCTCATGCTCTCTTTCGTGCGCTTGCTCTCACTCTCAAATAAATAAAATCTTTTAAAAAAAAAAATAAAGACTGCTTTCTTTAAAAAAACACACACACAATTGATTTTTATATACTGATCTTTTCTCTTGCAACCTTGCTGAACTTGTTTATTAATTCTAATAGTATTTTAGCATGGATTCCTTAGGACTTTCTATACACAAGATCGTGTCATCTACAAATATAGTTGTACTTCTTTTCCAATCTTGATTTTTTTTAAAAGATTTTTTTTATTTATTTATGTGACAGAGAGACAGCCAGCGAGAGAGGGAACACAGGCAGGGGGAGTGGGAGAGGAAGAAGCAGGCTCATAGCGGAGGAGCCTGATGTGGGACTCGATCCTGGAACTCCGGGATCATGCCCTGAGCCGAAGGCAGACGCTTAACGACTGCGCTACCCAGGCGTCCCTCCAATCTTGATTTTTAAAATTTCTATTTCTTGCCTAATTGCCCTGACTAGAACCTCTAATACAATGTTTTGTTTTGTTTTTAAGATTTTATTTATTTATTTGAGAGAGAGACAGTGAGAGAGTGAGAGAGAGCTCGCACAAGCAGGGGGGGTGGGGGGGGGGAGAAGCAGGCTGCCTGCTGAGTGGGGAGCCAGACCTGGGACTCTATCCTAGGACCCTGGGATCATGACCTGAGCCAAAGGCAGACGCTTGACTGACTGGGCCACCCAGGCACCCCATGGTATTAATTCTTTTTTTTTTTTTTTTTTTAAGATTGTATTTATTTATTTGACAGAGGGAGAAAGAGCACAAGCAGGGGGAGCAGCAGGGAGAGGGAGAGGGAGAAGCAGGCTCCCCACTGAGTGCATAGTTGTAGGGCTCCATCCCAGGACCCTGAGATCATGACCTGAGTTGAAGGCAGACGTTTGACTGACTGAGCCAACCAGGTGCCCCAGTATTAATTATTCTTTAAATGTTTTGTAGAAGTCATCATTGAAACTATCTGAGGCTGTGGGTAATTTCTTAAATTAATACTTCAATCTCAGGGTGCCTGGATGGCTCAGTTGGTAGAGTGTGCAACTCTTGATCTTGGGGTTGTAAGTTTGAGCCCCACATTGGGTACAGAGATTACTTAAAATCTTAAAAAAAAAAAACAACCCCCCCCCCCAAAACTTCGATCCCTTTACTTGTTCTAGGTCTATACGGATTGCCTATTTCTTCTATTTGAGTGGTTTGTTTCTTTCTAGGAACTTGTCCATTTCATCTAGGTTATTAAATGTATTGGCATACAGTTGTTCATAGTGTTCCTTGTGCTTTTACAAATAATGCTGTCTATTTCGTAAGGTTGGCAGTAATGTTCCTTCTTTCCTTTCTGAGTCTAGTGATTTGAGTCTTCTCTTTTTCCTTGGTCATTCTAATTAAAGGTTTGTCAATTTTGTTGACTTTAAAAAAAAAAACAGCTTTTGGTTTACTGGTTTCTTCTATTTTTCTTTTTTTTAAGTATTTTTTTTAAAGATTTTATTTATTTATTTGACAGAGAGAGAGAGAGAGAGCACAAGTAGGGGGAATGGCACGTAGAGGGAGAGGGAGAAGCAGGCTCCCCACTGAGCAGGGAGCCCAACATGGACCTTGATCCCAGGACCCTGAGATCATGACCTGAGCCGAAGGCAGACGCTTAACTGACTGAGCCACCCAGGCACCCCTCTTCTATTTTTCTACTCTCTATTTCATTAATTCACACTCGAATTTTTATTATCTCCTTACCTCTGCTCACTTTAGATTTAGTTTGCTCTTCTTATTGTAGTGTCTTAAGGTGGAAGGTTATGATATTGATTTCAGATCTTTCTTTAATAACATATGCATTGACAGCCATATATTTCCATCTAAGCACTGCTTTAGCTGCATCCCATAAGCTTTGGTACAGGATTTTAATTTATTCCAAAGTATTTTCTAATTCCCTTGTGATTTCTTTTTTGGGCCAGGGCTTATTTCAGAGTTGTTGCTTAATTTCCACATGTCTGTGAGTTTTCCAAATTTCCTTTTGTCATTAATTTCTAATTTCATCCCATGTGGTCTCACTTTAATATTCGAAAGATTTTTTTTTTTACCTAAGTAAACATATTAGGTTGATGTTGTATTTTTTTTCTTTCTGTATTTCATGTTTGTTTTTAAAAAATTTTTATTTATTCGTTTATTTAAGTAATCTCTACACCCAAAATGGGGCTTGAACTCACGACTGATCCAGCCAGGCACCCCTCTTTCTGTATTTTAAAGATGTGGCTCCACTGTCTTCTTAGTTGCATGATTTCTGACAAAAAAAAATCTGTTAGCATTATTTTTGTTTGTATGTAATATGTCTTTTTACTCTGGCTGTTTTTATTTATTTTTATTTTTATTTTTAAGTAAGCTCCACACCCAGCATGGAGCCCAACACGGGGCTTGAACTCACAATCCTGAGATCAAGACCTGAGTTGAGATCAAGAGTCAGATGCTTAACAATTGAACCACTCAGGTGCCCCACTCTGGCTACTTCTAAATCTTTCTCTTTATCACATTTTTAAATTAACTTATGATATACCTTGGAATAGGTTTTTTGGAGGGGAAGGGGCTGGGTGCAATGTGCTTTATTGGTGGTACATGACAAGAAAGGCTTCCTAAGCTCCTCCCACTCTCCAGGGATTCTGGGATAGAAACTGTAAAATCTCAGTGTGTTGGGAGATTGAGTTGGGGTAAACAGTCTCAAGCAGCTGAGGGCCTCTCTCTGGTGTTCTTGCTGGGGCTCTTGGTTTAGGAGACTCTTACTCCTTGGAGGCCATGTGGACCATAAGGTATACCACCCTATTGCTGTGGTCAAATTCACTGTCATACCAGGAAATGAGCTTGACAAAGTGATCACTGAAGGCCACACAAGCCCCAGCGTTAAAGGTGGAAGAGTGGGTATCCCTGTTAAAGTTGCAGGACAAACCTGGTCCTCCGTGCAGCCCAGGATGCCCTTGAGGGGGCCCTCTGATGCCTATTTCACCACCTTCTTGATGTCATCAAATATGGCAGCTTTCTCCAGGCAGCAGGTCAGATCCTGCTGACACATTGAGAGTGGAGACGTGGAAGACCGTGTTGGTGAGCTTCCCATATAGCTCAGGAACTGCCTTGCCCTCAGCTTTGGCAGTGCCAGTAGGAGCAGGGATGACGTTCTGGGCAGCCCATGGCCATCATGCCCCAGCTTACCAGAGAGGCCATCTTCTGGGTGGCAGTGATGGCATGGATTGTGGTCATGAGTCCCTCCATGATGCTAAGGTTGTCATGGATGACACTGGCCAGCGGGGGCCAAGCAGTTGGTGGTACAGGAAGCATTTGAGGGTCTTAACGGAGTTGTCATACTTCCCATGGTTCATGCCCATCACAAACATGGGGGCATCAACAGAAGGGGCAT